>NC_090444.1:1448986346-1450236346 GCF_031143425.1 Pleurodeles waltl | reverse complement strand
GTTTCTGCTTCTTTTTCATCAAAAACATCTAGATAGGATGAGTACTGCCAGGGCAGCGTTACATCTTTTTCAGCAGCTGTTGCTACGTGAGCTTTGAAAGGTTTTGTGACTCTTGAGGTCTGGAGACATTTTTCATTACACAAGATGGAGGAGAATATGATTTTCCTTTCTGACCAGTTGATTTCAGGGTTATGACAACTCAACCATGGCAGTCCAAGAATGATTCCATACTGAGGACCATGTTTGAACCAATTGTGCATCCACAAAGTTACCAGTAGTCCCAGAATTCACTAAGGCTTTCTTAAGATATTTCTTCTTCTTTACTTGTACTTCGATGTCTAACTTTAGCTGCCTTGAATGTGAAGGGTCCATGGTGACACCCAAGAGCAACCCTTCTTCACATCTTGGGTGATCTAGTTTTCCTGCTCGGTTTGTGCGTTTGCTGCAATTTTCTTGATTGGACCTTGTTTGTTCTTTGGTTTTCTTGGACACTCTTTGGCGAAATGGCCCTTGAGCCCACAGTAAAGACATTGTCCGTTCTTTCTACGTAGGTCTTTTTCGTCTTTTGTCAAAGGCTGCCTAATAGTTCCAATTTCCATTGGTTCATGACTACTCTCTTTCGGAGTTCTTGATTATCTACGTTCGTGAACACGCCAGGAATATTTCTCAGTCTTTTTGTGTGTTCCTTGTCGTTCTGCAAGACGATGGTCTATTCTCAACACAAGGTTTATCAGATCTTGCCAATCTGTAGGTTGAGGATCGATCTGGGCAAGATAGTCCAGGTAGTGCTCCAATGAAGTCCGTGGAACACTGGGCCCACACGGTATAGGCGAGGCCCACACGAGATCCCCGAACATGACGGAGAGAACATTGCAGGGGCATCAGAGAGCAAGAAAACAGGCACCTCAGGGGAAGGGAAACCTCAGCCGGTTGAGTGCACAACGCCAAATCCACAAGGGGGCCACATGCCAACTGTTCAATCCTGGGGAGTGCAAAGCCACAGTCTCTCAAGTCTCTACAGTGGGTGGGTTGCCCACTGTTCCATCCTGGGGAGTGCAAAGCCACAGTCTCTCAAGTCTCTACAGTGGGTGGCTTGCCCACTGCTGCATCCTGGGGAGTGCAAAGCCACAGTCTCTCAAGTCTCTACAGTGGGTGGCTTGCCCACTGTTCCATCCTGGGGAGTGCAAAGCCACAGTCTCTCAAGTCTCTACAGTGGGTGGCTTGTCCACTGCTGCATCCTGGGAAGTGCAAAGCCACAGTCTCTCAAGTCTCTACAGTAGGTGGCTTGCCCACTGTTCCATCCTGGGGAGTGCAGATCCACAGTCTCTCAAGTCTCTACAGTGGGTGGTTTGCCCACTGTTCCATCCTGGGGAGTGCAAAGCCACAGTCTCTCAAGTCTCTACAGTGGGTGGCTTGCCCACTGTTCCATCCTGGGGAGTGCAAGGCCACAGTCTCTCAAGTCTCTACAGTGGGTGGGTCGCCCACCGTTCCATCCTGGGGAGTGCAAAGCCATAGTCTCTCAAGTCTCTACAGTGGGTGGGTTGCCCACTGCTGCATCCTGGGGAGTGCAAAGCCACAGTGTCTCAAGTGGATAACAGTCTCCACTGGTTCTGGAGCGGGCCTGGTGCCCGGAGTGCTTCATCCTGCTAAGGACAGAGGTAGTGGATGTGATACCCCACTGGTTCTGGAGGGGGCCTGGTGCCCAGAGTGCTTCATCCTGCCAAGGACAGAGGTAGTGGATGTGATACTCCACTGGTTCTGGAGGGGGCCGGGTGCCCAGAGTGATTCATCCTGCTCGTGACTGACTGAGTAGCGTCAGTGCCCTTGGCGCTCATGGGCCAGAGGTGCTTGTGGCGGCGGTGCCCTGTTCAGGGGTGCTTGAGGAGGCGGTGCCCTGTTCAGTGGTGCTTGAGGCGGCGGTGCCCTGTTCAGCGGTGTTTGAGGCGGCGGTTCCCTGTTCAGCGGTGCTTGGAGCGGCGGTGCCCTGTTCAGCGGTGCTTGAGGCAGCGGTGCCCTGTTCAGTGGTGCTTGGAGCAGCGGTGCCCTGTTCAGCGGTGCCCTGTTCAGCGGTGCTTGAGGCGGCAGTGCCCTGTTCAGCGGTGCTTGGAGCGGCGGTGCCCTGTTCAGCGGTGCTTGAGGCGGCGGTGCCTTGTTCAGCGGTGCTTGGAGCGACGGTGCCCTGTTCAGTGGTGCTTGAGGCGGTGGTGCCCTGTTCAGCGGTGCTTGAGGCGGCGGTGCCCTCTTCAGCGGTACTTGAGGCGTGGGCTCCTTTGCAGCGACTCAGCTGCTGGCGGTCCTCTCTAGCCCAGTGGGGCTTGTGCTGGGGGTCCTCTCTAGCCCAGCGGGGCTTGTGCTGGCGGTCCTCTCTGGCCCAGCGGGGCTTGTGCTGGCGATCCTCTCTGGCCCAGCGGGGCTTGTGCTTGCGGTCCTCTCTAGCCCAGAGGGGCTTGTGCTGGCGGTCCTCTCTGGCCCAGCGGGGATGATGGCGGTGGCCTCCTGGGCAGCAGGGATGATGGCGGTGGCCTCCTGGGCAGCGGGGATGATAGCGGTGGCCTCCTGGGCAACAGGGATGATGGCGGTGGCCTCCTGGGCAGCGGGGATGATGGCGGTCTCCACCGCCGTGCTGCTCTTCCCAGACTTGCCTGGTTTCTTGTGGCCCTTCCCCACCTTTGAAGGTGTCGCAGCTGACTCCACACTCCCACCGGGATCTCTGGGAGCGGCTTTGGTGGCTGGAGTCTTCCCCCTCTCCCGCCGGGCACTGGCCAACTTCTGATGCTTGACAGGTGGGGGACTGTCCGTGCTGTGGCTCCGTGCCACACTGGCTGCCCTGGTGGCCGGTGCACTCCAGATTCCGGTGACTACAGGCACCACTGGTCCCGGAGATGTTGTGGCTGAGGTGCTAGGTTGGGACCTGGACAGTCGGGACCTAGGAGACGGACGGGGTGGGGGAGGTGTGGGAAAGAGGTCAAGGTTGGACAGGAAAAGTTTTTGGGAGAGACTGGGACGGGTAGCTGGAGGGGGTTTGGGAGTGGAGGAAGAGGTTGTGGTTGTAGGAGGTGTTCGTTTGGTGACTTTGGGTGAAGGTGCATGCGCTGGAGGCTGTCGTGAGGTGGATGGCTGTTGGGTGGGTGTGTGCCTGCGTTTGTGTATCTTGGGAGGTGGCGTCACAGACACACTGGGAGAGGACAAAGGATATGTGTGGATGGTAGTGGGGGTGGTGACTGCACGTGAGCGGGGTGTGGTGGTGTGTGTGCTGGTGATGGCAGTAGTGGCTGTAGATGTAGTGCATGCAGGTGTGAGTGCAGACAAGACTGGGAGAGAGGAGGGAGACGAGGAGGAGGGGGACACAGTGGAGGCAGTGGATGTTGGTGTGTCTGCATGTCTGTGATGCTTGCGTGAGTGCCTGTGGGATGTGTGGTGCTTATGTCTGCCTGAGCTTCCCTTGTGTGTTGAGGTGTGTGCATGCTGGTCTGAAGGTGTGCTTGGGATAGGCTGGGGCACAGGGGATTGGGTCTGGGTGGAGGAAGTTGGAGGGGGGAGTCTAGAGACGGGGACAATGGCTGCCATCAGTGCTGAGGCCAGAGTCTGAAAAGCTTGCTTTGAAGGGCCGCCTGACCAGAATGAATGCCTTCCAGGAATGCATTTGTTTGTTGCAACTGCCTCTCTACACCCTGGATGGCATTCAAAATGGCAGATGCCCAACAGTGAGGGACCTGAGGAGGTCAATGGCCTCCTCACTGAGGGCAGCAGGGGTGACTGGGGCAGGGCCTGAGGTGCCTGGGGCGAAGGTGATGCCCACCCTCCTAGGTGAGCAGGCATGGGGCAAAGGCTGAGGGGCTGCTGGGAGGGCGGTGCTGGTAGGGGGGGTGGCGGCTGTACCTGTAGATGCGAGAGGCACAGATGTTGCCACCACCACAAGAGAGCTCCCATCAGAGGACGAGTCTGTGTCGCTGGTGTCAGCTCCTTTCCCCGCCGTGGAGCTCCCCTCGCCCTCCGTCCCACTGGTGAACTCTGAGTCCGTAGTTTTGCCTTCCGTGGACATGTGGGATGCAGCTCCCTCATGCTCCGGTGCCACTGCTCCTCCGCCTGATGATGCTAATGCACACAAGAACAGGGAGACCACAAAAAGGAGGGGGACGACAGAAGAAAGACATGTTCAGTGCATGCATTACCGCTACCGTTGGCGGACACGACACAGAAGAACCCTGCACTACGCCACGCTCTTGGGCTCCACTGTGAAATCCCTGGGACATGGCCTACTAGGCTATGGACGACATCTGCACACATGGATGACACAGGGGCATGACTAGGTGTACTTGGCACTCTACAAAGGTGGGGTGCCACAGGGCCTGCCTTACGGAGGGACCTTGCCTCCTAAACTCACCCTGGCCCAGGGAAACCCACAGCCCACCTCCCCCACCCAGACACCTCCACTGCGCACTAAATCAGCAGTATGAGAGTGTACTCACCCCATTGTGGCTGCTGTGATGCCCTCAAGCGCCCATCCAACTCCAGGTACGCCACCGCCAAGATCCTGAACATCAGGGGGGTCATGGTGTGACGGGCACCCCTCCCACGTTGGGAGGCCATCCCCAGCTGAGCCTCGGCCGTCTTCTTGCTCCAGCGGCGAATGTCCTCCCATCTTTTCTGGCAGTGGGTGCTCTGTCTGTGGTAGACCCCCAGGGTCCGGACGTCATTGGCGATGGCACGCCAAATATCTTTTTTCTGGTGGGCGCTGACCTACATGATTTGTACAGGGGGAAGAGAAACTTATTACCAACTGCACGGTCACGTCATTGGCCCCCATCCCTACCCTTGGTATGTGGCACATGCACTCACCGTTGTTTCATGCACGCCGCACTCTCCCCCCTTCCTTCTTACATCCACCCCTCTCCACACAGGCATAGCCCATACAGCATGCTCCCAGTGTACTTACCTGTTTGTCTGGAGGACCGTAGAGTAGCGTGTACTGGGGGAGGACCCCATCCACGAGTTTCTCCAACTCCTCCGATGTAAAGGCAGGGGCCCTTTCCCCAGACACTCGAGCCATTGTCTCTTCCAGACCGAGGTCACAGCAGCACTTATAGTGTAGGTCCTCTCCTGTCGAAGATCAGGTATCGAGTGATTGAACAGATAGAAAATGGCGGTCACGTCCGCGGCGGTGGGTACCATCACCACTGGCGTACATCGTCATTGGCTCCTGGGACCCATAGGGTCCAATGTTAACCAATTCAGCATTGCGCTGCGGTCTTCGACCGCCTACCGCAACGGTGTACAACGCCAGCGCAGTTACCTCACATCCCATAGTCCCACTTTAGAGGTCAGGCAGCCGCCATTTCAGGGGCCCACATGGCTTTATTTGTAACTGCGTCACACATACCTAGGCCTAGACTCTACACACATACAGGCCACTTTTCGGATTCTGATTCGTGTTCTGTGTAAGCTGTGGGTATATACCTCTTAGTTGGTTGACTCTGTGCTCGCTGTTGTCCTTCATAGGTACTGTCCGCTGGGACATGTGAGGAGATGGCGGCATCCTCCGGTGTACAGACCGCTGGTGGACCTATCGACAGTGGAGGAAAGACATGTGATCATCACATACAGGCTTGACCGTGCCACAATCCATGAACTGTGTACCCAGCTGGAGCCAGACCTGATGTCAGCTATCCGCCATCCCACAGGAATCCCCCCTCAAGTGCAGGTGCTGTCAGTGCTCCATTTTCTTGCAAGTGGGTCATTTCAAACAACAGTGGCCATAGCATCAGGGATGTCCCAGCCTATGTTTTCCAACGTGTTGTCCACAGTGTTGTCTGCCCTGCTGAAACACATGCGGAGCTACATCGTTTTCCCTCAGGTGGAGGATTTGCCTACAGTGAAAGGTGATTTCTATGCCCTGGGACATATCCCCAACATCATGGGTGCCATTGATGGGACACATGTGGCTTTCGAGCCCCCCCGCAGGAGTGAACAGGTGTACAGAAACCGGAAGAGTTATCATTCCATGAAGGTGCAGATGGTATGTTTTGGCCGACCAGTACATCCCCCATGTTAATGCCAAGTTCCCTGGCTCAGTGCATGACGCCTACATCCTGCGGAATAGCAGCATCCCTTATGTGATGGGTCAACTCCAGAGGCACTGTGTGTGGCTATTAGGTGAGCACCTGGAAGTAAGTCAGTGGGAATGGTTGTCTGGGTCTGGGGATATCCCTACAGGTTAGTGTGTGTCTAACAGTTGTCCCTCGCCATTTGCAGGTAACTCTGGTTACCCCAACCTGTAAACGCTACTGTCCCCAGTGAGGAATCCCAGGACAAGGTCAGAGGAATGCTACAATGAGGCCCATGGGCGAACACGGCGGATAATCGAGGGGACCTTCGGCCTCCTGAAGGCCAGGATCAGGTGCCTCCATATGACAGGTGGATCCCTATTCTACTCACCAAAGAAGGTGTGCCAGATCATCATGGCCTGCTGTAGGCTTCACAACTTAGCTTTGCGACCACAGGTGCCTTTTCTGCAGGAGGATGGTCCAGATGGTGGTGTTGTTGCAGCTGTGGAGCCTGTGGACAGTGCAGACGAGGAAGCAGAAGAAGAGGACATCGACAACAGGGACTCGGTGATCCTGCAATATTTCCAGTGAGACACAGGTAAGAATACAAACCTGCCTACTACATGTACTTTAACATTACTACCTCTCTATTGTCTGTCATTTTCACCCAGTGTATGGTCACTGAGTTGTCACTTTCCCTTACGATTTCACAGATGTGGGTCCCACTGTGTGACATCTGCTTTGATTCCTCATGGACTAGAGCTGTGTGACATAGGTATGTTGACATTACAAATGTAAGAGCTTTTTGCCACAGTAATTGATAATACACTAATTTGAAATCACAGACTGACTCCAGATTGTTTTGTGCTTCAAGGGTGTTTATTGAAGTGCTCAATATTGGAGGGGGTTGCAAAATGGGGAGGGGTGATAGTGGAGGTATGTCCAGTCTATTGGTCTCACAGGTGCATTGCCCAAATGGGCATAGGAAGTGGAACTGGGGCAGTTTGAGGATGGACAGGGTGACAAAGTGGGATAAAAAGATGGCATTCAGGGGGTCTTGCCATCGTTCTCTGTCTTTGTCCTGGATCTCAGGGACCGTTTGCGGGGTGGTTCTCTCTTTGCAGTGGGTGGGGTGCTGGTGTGGTGGTACTGTGGCGGTGCCTCCTGTCCACGAGTACCGGCGGCGGTGGTGGGCAGTTCATCGTCCAGGCTAGTGTCAGGGGCCCCTTGTTGTTCCACAGTGTCCCTCCTGGTATTGAGTACTTCCTTCAGCACCCCTATGATGGTGCCCAGGGTGGAATTGATGGCTCTGAGTTCCTCCCTGAAGCCCAGATACTGTTCCTCCTGCAGCCGCTGGGTCTCCTGAAACTTGGCCAGTACCGTTGCCATCGTCTCCTGGGAGTGGTGGTAGGCTCCCATGATGTTGGAGAGGGCCTCGTGGAGAGTGGGTTCCCTTGGCCAGTCCTCCCCCTGTTGCACAGCAGCCCTCCCAGTTCCCCTGTGTTCCTGTGCCTCTGTCCCCTGAACGGTGTGCCCACTGCCCCCAGGTCCCTGTTGTTGTTGGGGTGGTGGGTTAGCCTGGGTTCCCTGTAGTGGTGGACACACTGCTGATTGACGTATCCTGGGGACAGAAGTATAGGCCCGCTGGGTGGGTGCTGTGCTGGTGTTTCCAGAGGGGGGAAGCTCTGTGGTGGCCTGTGACTGTGTGATGGGAACCAACTGTCTCGAGGTCCCCGATGGGCCGGGCTGGTCATCTAGATCCAGTTGGACAGAGCTGCTGTCATCACTGTGGGCCTCTTCTGTTGGTTGTGTGGACATGTCTAGACCCTCCTGTGCGGTGACGTTGGGTAGGGGTCCTGCAGGGGTGTAAAAGCATGATTATTGCATCTGTGTGTGCCATGGTGGGCAATGGGGACCTTGTGTAAGGATGGTTTAGGGGGGTGTATGGGTTTGTACAGTGGGCATGCTTTGGTGTTGGTTGTCTATGCTTTGTTGTTGCATGCAGTGCTTGGTGTTGGGATGTGTGGTTTGTGATATTGGGACATTTGTGAGGAGTTGGAGTGATGGGGTGAGGGTGGGGGTATGTGATGGCATGCAGGTTGGGTGGGGGATGAAATAGTGAGAGATTTGACTTACCAGAGTCCATTCCTCCTGCTGCTCCTGCGAGGCCCTCAGGATGCAGAATTGCAAAGACCTGCTCCTCCCATGTTGTTAGTTGTAGGGGAGGAGTTGGGGGTCCACCGCCAGTCCGCTGAACCGCAAGGTGGTGTCATGAGACCACGGAACGCACCTTCCCCCGTAGGTCATTCCACCTCTTCTTGATGTCATCCCTATTTCTTGGGTGCTGTCCCACTGCGTTGACCCTGTCCACTATTCTTAGCCATAGCTCCATCTTCCTAGCAATGGAGGTGTGCTGCACCTGTGATCCGAATAGCTGTGGCTCTACCCGGACGTTTTCCTCCACCATGACCCTGAGCTCGTCCTCCGAGTACCTGGGGTGTCTTTGCCGTGCCATGGGGTGGTGTGGGTGATGTGTGGGGTGGTGTGTGTTGTGATAAGTGTGCTGATATGTAGTGGTGTGTAGTGTGAGGTGCGTGGAAGTTATGTGGGTGATGGTGTTGTGTGCCTGAGGATGCTAGTTTGTTGATGGTGGTGTCTCTCTCTGGCCTTCTCTTGGTGATTCTGGTCGTAGGGGTTTGTGGGTGATGTGGGTGTGTGTTTTATATAGTATTGGGTGTGTGGGAGTGGTGTGTGTATGTGTATCAGGTGTGTGTATTTCGATTTGTCCAATGTGGCTGTGTTTTCTATGTGTGTGTGTATTTTGAGTGCAGCAGTGTGTACCGCCAATGGAATACCGCCGTTGAACGACCGCCGCGTGGATTCGTGGGTCATGATAGTGTGGGCGTATTTCTTTTGGCGTGACGGTGGAGGTTTTGTTTTCGCCAGTTTATCACTGACCTTTGGTGTGGCGGACTTGTGTGGGTGTCTGAATTTTGGCGGATTCCGTGCTGTGGGTCATCATAGGTGTGGCGGATTTCTGCAGGCGTGGCGGTATGTTGGCGGTGTTCTGCACGGCGGTAAGCGGCTTTTACCGCCAATGTTGTAATGACCGCCTAAATCTTTATTGCCTTGTTGCAATTCTAACAGTTCTCGGTCTGCTGATAGAGTCACTGTTCTTTGATAAAACACTCTTTCAAATTCATGGACAAAGTTTCTCCAATTGTAAAGCATGGGACTGTCTTACGCACAAGAGGAATTGCCCAAGTGGCCGCGTCTACTGTCAGGTAAGATAACAAGAACACCACTCTGGATTGGGCATCAGGGAAAGTGTGTGGTCGACAGGTAAAATGCAATTCTACTTGAGTCAAAAATGATTGCGCTTTCAGAGGATCACCTGAAAACCTGAAGAACGTTGAGGGAAATGTAAGTTGGAGGATTACCTCCTGAACTTTGAGGAGGAGTCCCAAACCAACCCGCACCCAGAGGACCTTGTTCCTTCTTTTCTACTCGGTCTTGTAACTGACTCACTCTCTCAGCTAAACTGGTTGCTTTGTCTTTGGATGCTACCACATCCGATTGGAGCCGCATGATAACTTTAACTAGCTCATCCAATGTGGACATATTGAGAACCTAGCGCAAACCAGGAGGATTAAAAATTTGTGGGCTCACTACTCTGTCAAGGAGACCAGATCCTCGGGGCTTGCGCATGTTCCCAACATGTCCACCTCTTGGCAGCTCCAAACTCCACTAATTATATAACACAGAGTTGCCGATTCGAACATCTAGATTCACATGCAATGAAACGATTGCTCACAACGCCGATCTATGATTCAAGAGTTAAATGCCGGGAAAGAATTGCGCACACTGTTGCCGATTCTAATATCAAGAAGCAAATGCCTTGAAGGGATCACTCGCACTGCCGATCTGAATGCCAAGAAGAAAATGTCAAGAAAGAATCTTGCACACTATTGCTGATTCTGAATTTACTATACAAATGTCATGAAATGATTGCACGCACTGCCGATCTGAATACCAAGAAGTAAATGTCAGGAAAGAATACGCACACTGTTGCCGATTCGGAATTCACAATACAAATGTAATGAAATGATCGCGCACACTGCCGATCTGAATGCCAAGAAATAAATGCCTGGAATGAATTGCGCACACTGTTGCCGATTCGGAATTCACAATACAAATGCAATGAAATGATCGCACACACTGCCGATCTGAATGCCAAGAAGTAAATGTCTGGAAGGAATCGCGCACACTGTTGCCGATTCGGAATTCACGATACAAATGCCAGGAAATGATCGCTACACTGCTGATCTGAATGCCAAGAAGTAAATGCATGGAAGGAATTGCATACACTGTTGCCGATTCGTAATTCACCATACAAATGCCGTGAAATGATCACACACACTGCCGATCTGAATGCCAAGAAGTAAATGCCTGGAAGGAATCACGCACACTGTTGCGATTCGGAATTCAAGATACAAATGCCATTAAAACAATCGCACACGTGATTTCAAGATTAGGCCCAAAACTCGAGTGTCACTGAAAAATGGAGTCGGGGCCTAACCTGACCTCCGCCTTACTGCCCTGCTTGAAGATCACCAAATACACAAATGCAGGTATGGAAATGACTGGATAGGCCTCTGGGACAGGAGCTCTGGAAAATGCTGCTGCTCTGCAACAGGAGCTCTGAATAGTGAGCACGTTGAGCTGGGCTGGCTCCCTTATATAGAGCCAAGCCCCGCCCAAGAGCTACACCCAACCATGCTGCAAGAAAGGCTTCTAGAAATTCTTAGAATAAAGGACCACACCCTGTAGTCCTGAAAACAAGCCTTGCAAATGAACAATGAATTATAAACAGCATTAATGATTTTTCAAGGTGAAAGCTCTGCAATGCAAAAGGTTTACATACTGCATAGAAACACAATGAATGAATAAGGACTTGGGGGCATATTTATACTCCCTTTGCGCCGAATTTGCGTCGTTTTTTTCTACGCAAATTCGGCGCAAAACCAACGCCATATTTATACTTTGGTGTTAGACGCGTCTAGCGCCAAAGTGTGAGGAATGAGCGTCATTTTTTTGCGTGAACGCCTTCCTTGCGTTAATGAGATGCAAGGTAGGCGTTCCCGTCTAAAAAAATGACTGCGACGCAAATGCGTCGTATTTATACTCCCGGGCAAAAATCACGCCCGGGAGTGGGCGGGGCAAAAAAACCCGCATTTGCGCCTCTTTTTAACGCCTGGGTCAGGGCAGGCGTTAAGGGACCTGTGGGCTCAAAATGAGCCCACAGCTGCCCTCCCATGCCCCCAGGGACCCCCCCTGCCACCCTTGCCCACCCCAGGCGGACACCCAAGGATGGAGGGACCCATCCCAGGGACATTCAGGTAAGTTCAGGTAAGTATAATTTTTTATTAAAACAAAAAAAAAATTGGGCATAGGGGGGCCTGATTTGTGCCCCCCTACATGCCACAATGCCCAATGACCATGCCCAGGGGACATAAGTCCCCTGGGCATGGCCATTGGGCAAGGGGGCATGACTCCTGTCTTTACTAAGACAGGAGTCATGTAAATGGCGTCTGGGCGTCGTTAAAAATGGCGCAAATCGGGTGGAGGCGATTTTTTTGCCTCAACCTGACTTGCCCCATTTTAAGACGCCCTAACGCCATTTTCCCCAACGCCGGCGCTGCCTGGTGTACGTGTTTTTTTTCCATGCACACCAGGCAGCGCCGGTCTGCTAGCGCCGGCTAACGCCATTCAATAAATACGGCGCCCGCATGGTGCTTCAGAATGGCGTTAGCCGGCGCTAATTTTTTTGACGCAAAACTGCGATAGCGCAGTTTTGCGTCAAAAAGTATAAATATGGCCCTTGGTTTTTGCATTTAAGTCGCCCGTAGAGAGCGCACTATACTGATGTTGACAGAGGCCCCTGGACTTGCAAGTCAATGTATCCAAATCCTTCTTGGTGCCTACTGGCAGGAACAAGAGCAGCTGTTCCTAGTAGGTCACTATCCCGCTATGCCTCCTGTCCTTTAAATATTTAGGCATCTATATTTTCTACCTCCGTGGTTTGGACTGGAGATTCCACCTTATACTATTGGTTGCCTGGATGAACAGTGATTTGCAGCAGTGGGGGCATCTGCTGTTGAATGTCCTGGGATGAGTGGCCCTTTTTAAAATTATATAACCACCACACTTTTTATGTATTTTTTTCAAACGTTCCCCACCTGATCCCTTACAGGTGGTTCCAGGCACTGGCTCCAATGGTAGTCACATTTCCTTGGGCAGACAGCTCTAGTCAAATTAGCCTTTGTTAATGGATGATGGTTCCCATATAAGGGTGAAATGGGAATAGCAGACCTTTGTGCTTACTACTTAGCTGTGCGACTCGTTATGATTCACAACTGGTTCAATGGCGGGTGGGACGACCTGGCTTAATGGAGGAACTGCCTTTTTTGGGCCGGGGAAACTACTGAGCTTCCTTTACAGGACCCCGATGCCCCATCCCCTCCCTGACTGTACACTAGTGGTGCTGCTGTGCTGGAGGGCAGTGTTTTGATTTATTGGCTGGGAACATAGAGTCACTGGGCTGAATACCACCATGGCAGAGGGAATGGTTACATCACACTGCTGGGTAGCAGGGATTTGCAAAGTGGGACAGAATAGGAATCACTAATCCTGGGAAGGTCCAGTGAGGTGATGGCGTACTGGCATTTCAGTAAATGCAAGAGCAATATCACCACTACCTACAGTTGTGTCACGCCTTGTTGGCTAATATCCCCTGATACACAAGTTCTGGAATGAATCCCCCTTGAGCTCAAAATCTTGATGGGCAGGTTCGACAGATTTGCCAGTCTCTCATCATTAATGCTCAAGACACCTTCCTTTGACTGCGCAGAAGGTGTGAGACCTTGGGTGGGTGACCTCGAGGATGGCAACTGGCGTGAGGTCAGATAGGCCACCAGAGAAGCTATCTCTGCATGCCTCTAGATAGTCCAACTTAACTACTTAAACCTTCCATAAAAGACTCCCCTGTGGCTTCATTAAGCCAGCAGAGCCTCCCAGGTCTGGTGTGCTGTGTGCTCCTTAATAGAGGCGTACTCCTTCCTTTATTTCTGGAATGTCAGAAACTGGTCCCCTTTTTGAAGGAGATAGAGGGGGAGCTCTCTGCAGTTCTCAAACGCCAGATTGACCTTACCCCCAGGATTGCTTTGTTGTGTCTGCTGGAGGAGGTGGGGGAACAGAGGATAGGATGGAGCACATTTTTATTGGGATGGCAACACTTGTGGCCAAACGTGAGAGCACATGCCACTGTGATTACTCACTGAGCAGAAAATCACAAGCAGGCATCTAGCTTTAGGGGGATGGTGCCGATATGTTATAATCCCTAATAGATGTATTCTCTAGTAAATAGTTGTATTACAGTTGCTTTCAGTCATGTACTGTGTGGTGTCTGTCAGATTTCAGCTAGGATTTTTACATTCACATAAAACACTAAAACACAAACATACACAACACACACACACACACACACACATTATCTCTTTCTTTCTGTCACTTTTAAAGTCCTTAAAACAATGGGGCTTATTTACAGGCACCCGTGCACCACTGGAGTGTCACCTTTTTGATGCTCCTGTGGCGCACAGTACAGACCCATATCTATAAGGCCACTCAAAGCCACCCTGCATGGCTATACATGGTTGTTAGACCTGAAAGCCTTAAGGTGATCACCCCTAACTTTTTGTCTCCTTCCTTCCACTTCTTAGATACTGTTTTTGCTGGTTTTAAGACTCTGCACACTTTACCAGTGCTAACCAGTGCTGAAATGCATATGCTCTCTCCCTTTAAACATTATAACATTGGATCATAAACAATTGGATGATTTAAGTTACTTATAAGTCCCTAGTAGAGTGCACAATATGTGCCCAGTGCCTGTAGATTAAATGCTACTACTTGGCCTGCAGCCCTGATTGTGCCACCCAGTTGAGGAGCTCCTTAACCTTGTCTCAGGCCTGCCATTGCAAGGCCTGTGTGTGCTGTTTCACTGTAAATACAACTTGACATTTAAAAACACTTGCCAATCCTAAAACTCCCCTTTTTCTATATATAAGTCACCCCTAAGGTATGCACTAGGTAACCCATCGGGCGGGGTGCTGTTGAGGCAAAAGGCATGACATGTACCTGTGCAGTTTACATGTACTGGTAGTGTAAAACTCCTAAATTTGTTTTTACCCTGCTGTGAGGCCTCCTCCCTTCATACGCTAACATTGGGGCTGCCCTCATATATTGTTTGAGTGGTAGCTGATGATCTGAAAGGAGTAGGAAGGTCATATTTAGTATGGACAGAATGGTGGCAGAACATCCTGCTGACTGGTGAAGTTGGATTTAATATTACTATTTTTGAAATGCCACTTTTTGAAAGTGAGCACTTCTCTGCACTTAAATCCTTTTGTGCCTTACAATCCACATCTGGCTGCGTTTTGTTGACAGCTCCATTGTGCATTCACTCAGACATACCCCAAACAAAGGATACTCAGCCTCTCTTGCATACATCTGCATTTTAAATGGGTGTTCCTGGGCTGGAAGGGTAGAGGGCCTGACACTTACATGTTGAAGGACCGTAGCCTGGCCTCACACAAAGGACTGCCACACCCCCTCCTGGGACCCTGGCAGACAGGATTGAACTGAAATGGGACCTGGTGTACTTCTTAGCCACTCTTTGAAGTCTCCCCTACTTCAAAGGCACATTTGGGTATTTAAACAGGGCCTCTGCCCCTACCAACTCAGACACTTCCCGGAGAAGAGAACCTGAACCAGAACTTGCATCCTGCCAAGAAGAACTGCCTGGCTGCCCAAAGGACTCACCTGTCTGCTTTATGTGAAGGACTGCTGCCTTGCTGTTGCCCTGCTGCTTTGCTGCTCTCTGGCTGTGGTGAGAAGTGCTCTCCAAGGGCTTGGATGGAGCTTGCCTCCTGTTTCATGAAGTCTCAGGACCAAAAAGACTTCATCTCTAGAAGAAGGACTCCTTGTGGAGCGAAAATCGACAAACAGTCTGCCAGAAACGACGCACAGCCTGCATCGTGCTGAAAAATTCACCGCACACCGAACCGGAACTACGCAGCCCGACTTCACAATGAGAAGATCAACGCAGCACCAGTGTCGCGACCGGAAATTCGACGCATGGAACACTAGATCAATGCACAGCCGAGCCGGGACGACGCAGCCCCCAACTTCCAGAGAGGAATCGACGCAGCACCTGCTGTGAGTTAGAAATTTCCAGGCAATGCCCACCGGATCAACACAGCCCTGTGACTTCATCCTCTCAGAGCTGGAAATCCATGCATCGTTCCCGGGGCATCTGAAAGCCCCACATCCCAAACCCGAGCACTGGAAATTGATGCACAGCTGTCCCTGCGTGAAAAGTAAATGACTCATCGCCGTGTGCGACCCGAGAAATTGACGCACACCCCCTTTGTTTCCATGCATCTTATCCTCTGTGGTTCTTTGCTGAGATTTTGCATTTATTGCTTTTTAAAGAGTAAAGCCACTTTATTTCAGTTTTACAGTGATATCTTAACATATACTTATTGCATTTTAATTGTTTTGACCTACATCTTATCAGATAAATATTATATATTTTTATAAACACTTTGTGGTGTATTTTTGTGGTGCTATACTATATTATTGCATGATTTATTGCACAGATACTTTACACATTGCCTTCTATGTTAAGCCTGACTGCTCAGTGCCAAGCTACCAGAGGGTGGGCACAGGATAATTTGGATTGTGTGTGACTTACCCTGACTAGAGTGAGGGTCCTTGCTTGGACAGGGGGTAACCTGACTGCCAACCAAAGACCCCATTTCTAACAATGGTTTTGTGTTTATGGTGTAAGGCAAGCTTCTATAATGCCTAAGAGTGCATCGGGGAGGCATGCCATGAGCATTGCTACAGGTGTTCCTACTCAACGCCCATGGTTTTTGTCAGTGTCCTTGATTCACAAAATAGGGTAAATCAAGAGCAGTGACAAAAACGTACACCTCCCCAGAGTAGGTGTAATGAGGAGAAATGTTTATATTTCCCCTTGTTTTTTCCTCTTTTGTGTTGCATTCTGCAGCATACATAGAATTGGGAAAACACCTCTTGTGATTGTTTTTGTGCAGGAGGTTATCCCTTCCTGCACAAAAACAATCATGGCAACAATACAGGCACCCTTGCACCATGGTGCAGGTGTGACTGAGTTGGCACTTGGCTGCAATGTGTGCACTGGCTGAAAAGGAGGAGTGCACCATATCCAGTAGATGTGGTATATTTCTGCCCATTTGAACTGCCATAAGGCAGTGCAGCAAAATGACTTGCGGTGCTGCCCTATGCCAATTCTTTGTAGAAAAGGCCCAAGATATTTTGTAAAGTTACCAACATTTTTAAACTACTGCTAACAATCTGCACTGATCTCTCTTTACTCTGCCCCTTAAGCCTCTGTCATATCCTTTTTCTCAGATAATGTATTTTACTATGCAATGCCAGTGTGATTTTTCAGAAATCACATATCCTCGCAATCTTACTGACGAAACTACGCACCTGTTCCCAAACAAAGAAGCAGTTGGGCGTGAACTCACTGCGCTCTGTCTTTAGGTGCATAAAATTTACTTAGTCAGCTGTTATCTTTGTAAACAGCATGGCATCAAAAATATATTGAACTATTTGTGTACTTTAGTATTTCTTAACCCCATACACCTCTTAATGTTTCCTTGTATAGTCACTTCTATTTCCACAGATTATTTCATTCTAGATCCTTTCCTTTCTTTCCTGACTTTTCTCTTACTGTGGCAGTAATCTCTCCTTTTCCCTTATTATACATTTCTCCTAGCTATTTCCTGTACTTCCTGACCATTTCTCCAAATGATTAAAAAACTTTGGGCCTGATTTAAGAAAAGTGGCGCTACATGCAGTGTAGTGCCACTTTTCTTGCACCCCTTAGCACCCCCTAACACAATCATGTGTGCGCCGTATTTAATGTATGGCACACCATGGTGGTAGTTAGGGAACTAGTGTCAAAATGTTTGACGCTAGTTCCGCGCTTTGCAGGATTAGCATAAAACATGTTTACGCTAATCCTGCAAAGCACATTGACGCCCATTATAAGTAAAGGTGTGCCTCCTTTTAAAGCCTGCTCTGTGCAGGCATTAAAAATGCCACAAAAAATGGCGCAAGGAAATCTTTTAGATTTTGTTGCTCCATTTTTTTGGCCCCCTGAGAGGGGAACTCCCCTCTTGCATAGATTACGCCGGGCGCAGGCATAATGTGGTTCACGGGGTTACAAAGTGGCACACTACATGCATTTTGTCACTCTGTAAATATGGTACAGCGATTTTGGAAGCCTAACACAACTTTAGCATTAAAAAATGAAGCTAATGTGGCACTAGAGCTTCTTAAATATGGTTACTGCATTACATATTTGACTGTTTGACTGTTTTTACTGTAGAAGTAAAGCTTTGAAAATTGTACTTTGGCTAGCAATAATTTTACATTTCTTACATGCTACTGGTTCTTAATTTGAGATGGTAGTTGCCAGTGGGTGCCATTGGCACTCATTTTTGAGTACCAGCACTTATTTTTCCTCATCAGACATTCCCGGAAGCAAGAGAGGAAAAAACACAGACAGGGGAAAGAAGGAGGAAGACAGACAGAAAAACTGTCACCAAGGAAGAAAACAGGGTTCTGCAAACGTAATTTAAATGGGCCTAAACACCCTAGGTATTTGGAGCTCTGACATTGAATAGTGCTGGCTGGGCTTCTGTTCAGTGCTTTGGCAATCAGCCCTCATTATTTTATGAATTAAGCACTGGGAGTTGCTTTTTTAATTTGTTCAAATAATGCAGATGGTTGTGATATTAATATTAAGTAAGAGAATTCTCTTTATGTTTAGAAGTTCACAGCCCCAGACTGAAACCTTGAGGGAGGGTGACATCGCTGTTGACTAACCGGTTGAGGAGCAACAGAGGTGTGTTGCTGCTCCTGGGACAAGTAGTGGCAAATCAATTTCCTTTCTCATCATTAACTATTTAATTTAACATCATTAAGTATTTATTAAGGTAATTCCTTCTTGCTTTTAATTCCAACCAGAAATCCATTTTAGATTATCAACCTTCATATGTTTCTGTCTCTGCTCCCAGTTGTTTAAATTAACTTCTAGAAATGGTGCACTAACCATTGTCCACTGCCAAGGGCCAACCCATATCAATCAATACTTCCCATCTCATCATGGCACATGACACATTTCTACCACAACTTCTTCTATAGTTTGTTTTTTCCTTAGGCCATCTCTAACACAGTTCATCATTCAATCTTCTATTTATTACTCAGTTTGAGTCACGTAACTCAAGTTGTCAATAGTTAAAATGTAATCTATCCCAAGCTTTGACATTTTAGACAACCCAGGAATAATAATGTATTTGTTGTGCTGGTAATGAAACAATAGGTAGAGAGTTGCATTGTAGAATGGGGCATGATGTGGATCTTAAGAGTAAAAAAATGTCTTTTAGATATGCAGTTCGAAGATTCATGGATTATTTATTGGCGGCTGTAAAGTTGGTCTTCTGCTAGCTTCTTATCCCGGAGAAGGAGGTGGCCAAGCCTGACATCCATTACAGTAGCCCATTTTCCTAACCCTTAAATTGGACTCCCCCTCCACTAAAATGTCAGCGACCTGGAAAAAGTTAAAAGTAACCAGAGATACATAGTAAAAAGTATGGAGTAAATAGAAAGAGAAATGGGGGATGGCCCTTTTGTGGGTGGTAAGGGATGTGACAGTTGGGAAAGATATCGGTTGTACAGGATAGTTTTTGAGGGTTTGAAGGGATTGGCCCTTTGCGGGTGGAGATGTGAGTTCAGTTGTTATTAAACTCTATATTCTCAATTTCTTTCTTACTTATTGGTCTCTAATTATTACATTGTTTTTCTATGAATATTATGATTAGTTGTTCCATTTGTTGTACTTTTTAATTTATCATGTGTAGTAGAGGATGCTCCATCTACCTATCTCACAAACAAATTGTCCAATTACCTAACCTCATTGTCTGCTCCCTAATCGACTTGCTTAGCTTGAGCAACCTTACATTCATGCTAAGACCAACAACTTTCTCCAGTCTACCTTCCTGCAAACAGTGTTTGACAACTGATGCTTTCCTTCATGTCTTGATGTTATCTAAAAATACCCACACTGTCTGGTGTTGCCTGTGTTCTACTTCAAAGGTGACCTGTTGCACTGTTCCTTTTGGAGCTGGATCAAGATGAATTTTCTTATAGAAGAACAAGCAGTTTGCTGAATTTGCTCCTTCCTGGCTGGCCACATCCATTTGAGCAACCTGACCTTCTTTACTTTCAATGTTCTAATTCTCAACTGCTGATTTCTACATGGATCCTCACTCACCCCCAACTGCCAGCATCATCTGCATCCATGGAATCAAAATAATATCTGACACTGATGACACCCTGCTCATTCCCTCCCTCTCTGACAAGATTCTAAACACCCAAACCCAATTGTCTGCCTGCATGACTGAAGTCGCCGGTTGGATGAAAACTAGCTGGCTCAAGTTCACTTCAGACAAGATGAAACTAATAATCTTTGTCATTGACACCTCACTCTGTGGCTTCACCTAGTGGCCTGACAAACAAAGACCCATATCCCTTGTGGTAACTCACACAATGTACCTCGAAATAGTAATCAACAACAACAAACTTACCAAGAACATTCAAAAAAATGCAGTCTCTATCTTCTACTTTCACACATTCAAGATGTTTAAGAAGATCTTCAAAAGACTCCCCACCAACACTTGCAGAACTATCACACAGGCCCGTATTACCAGTTAGATGGACTCTGGGAACACATTCTATGCCGGAATCAACACTCAACTGACTAGAATACTCCAGACCATACTCAGCGGTCAGGATTACCCTCAAACTTCCACCCTACACTAAGGACACCAGCACCTCAAAGAGCTCTACTGGTCCTCAATTCACAAATGAGCATTTTTCAGTCTCCTCACGCACATATACAAAGCCTTACACAACATTGTCCCAGCACATACTGCAACAACTGCGTAAACCTTCATAACTCTAAAGGACACGTCCGTTCAGCCAGACTCTTACCTGGACACAACTCCTGCATATGCAGAACAAGACCCAATGGTCATAACTTTTACGACTTCACTCCTGAAGCCGCCTGAAATGGCCTGAACCTGCACCTCAGAACCATCTTCTCAGTTCTTGAATTTCACAAGAACTTGGAGACTTGGCTCTTCAACTAGCCCTATCTGTGACTCAGCCTATATAGCTTGTATTTCAGCACCAGGAAACTCTCCCAGTGAATTGTGTACTATACAAATATACTTAATATAACATATAACATGGCATAACATATAACATAACATATAAAACTGCATACGGAGTACAGATGTGCTTACATTATGCATACTGCAAAGACCTGTTCAACCCTGAACCCAAACACTCCCTTCTTCACTTTTTACATGAGTAAAATGGATTGCCTCCATCTTCCACAAGACTTAGGCCCTCATTATGACATTGGTGGTAAATTCCGAAAACCGCCACAGTGACTGCTGTCAACATACTGCCGCAGAGGCGAACATCCGTCCGCCAGATAATGACACGTACACTCAAAACCGACAGAAAAGTGCCACAACCACAAATCCCACAGACCCACTGAAGGTGCTAAACTGTCAGAACTACCACCCATACCGATATGCCACCAATAACACGCCTTCCAAATAATGATCCACAAATCACAGCAGCAGCCATTCAATGGCAGTAAACCATTGGTGGTGAACACTGGTGCGGCGTATAAGGCCACCCAAATACAAAACAAGACAATATTGGCCAGAACAAAAAACCCACACCTGACACAAATACACACACCCCACACACCCACCAACAGCTCTATAAAACACACCCATATCACCCACAATCCTTTGCTAACACGACAAGCCAACTATACTTTGCGAAAGAAGACTGCACACACATTTCACAAATACCTATGCATCCCACACGTACCACACACTCCACAACATCACACATCACCCTATGCACAACCTACACACACCACACAACACCCATGTCCCCAGAAAGGCACTCCTGTTTCACCAATGAGGAGTTGTGGGTCATGGTTGAGGAAATAGTTAGGGTAGAGCCACAGCTGTTTGAAACACAGGTCCAGCAGATATTTATTGCCAGGAACATGGAGCTATGGCAGAGGATCGTGGACAGTGTGAACGCAGTGGGACTATACCTGCCCACAAGGGACGACATAGACTACAAGGGAAGGTGCGTTCCATTGCAGTAGGCACAAGCTCGCCAATCAGAGGAGTGGCGGTGGACCCCCACCTCCTCCCCCACAGCTGACAGCATGGGAGGAGCAAGTCTTGGCAATCCTGCATCCTGAGGGTCTCACTTGAGTAGCCGGAGGACTGGACACTGGTGAGTCAATATTTAGTACCTTCACCTCCGTACCTGTATGCCACCACCACCCCTCACCCTGGCACCTGTCACCCCACTCCATTCCACACAGTGCACCACCACAATAAATATACTTAAATGCCAAGCCCTACATGACATACCCAGTACATGCACATCTCTTCCAGCCCTGCATGTATAACTACCCCAATGCATGCAGAGCATGGAAACCTAACTATCCCACCATACACAAACAAAGGTGGCAGGGCAACATCAATAGTATAGGGAAAACTAGTGATGAAGAATATAGTTGGAGGACACCTGTGTGACAGGGAGAGGACAGGCCCAGGGAACCAACTGCCCAGGAGGCACTCACTAATGTCCTGGGGGTTTACCAACAATCCCAGGACAAGATGGGTCAGGTGATAAACATCATGCAGGAGAACTAGCGGCTGCAGGGGGACCACCACCAGGAGATCAAGCAAGAATAGCAGGCCCTTTACATCACCATGGTCTTCAATGCAGGGGTGCTGGGTGATATGGTCAACATCATGAGGAACTACACAGCACACCAGCAGGCCCATTCCACTAGCCAGTGACCTGACTAGCCCTCCGCATCTGCTGCAGCTAGTGGACAAGAGGCCCTGCCACAGAACCCACAGGCCACCAGCACCCCTCCCCCTGCAGAAGGTGAACCACCCCACAAGCGTTCCCTGTGACCCAGACAGACACCAGAGACTGTTTCTAAGACCAAGATCATCGCCAGGAAATGAGGCCCTCCTGAATGTCCTCCTTATGTTCCACTGTGTCATCTTGTCCACTTGGAACTGCCATTGCTCCCCTTTGACACTGGACCTGTGCCATAAACAGACTGGCCCACTACACTGGACTATTCCCAACCATCACCCCAATCTATTGCACTTTGCATTGTATACAAATTTTTAATAAACACCCTTGGACACACTTTGAGCAATACACTTTATCTGAAGGTAATGTACAATGTACAGAACTGATATGGACTGCATGATCCTGTGTAAATGTCCAGTAATATGTTGATCCATCCTACAAATGTGACTCAGCAGTCTGTACACATCACAGCATTACACTGTTGTAATCACAGTAACATCTGCAATGAAGGAAGCCATAGGCGACAGTCAGGTGGGATGCAAAGGTAATGACTAGCATAATGCTACAGCCACACAGCACAACACTGAAATGGAGAAATGTTTAGTTCAACAGTCTTACCTGAGTGTCACTGGAAGTACTGCTGGATCATATGTGTCCTGTTGTCCACATCAACCTCCTCCTCTTCCTCCTCCTCACTGTCCTCAGTGTCTACTATTGCCACAGGTGCATTGTCACCCCCTCTCTCCTGCAGACAGGGCAAATGGTGTCTGAGGGCCAAATTGAGCAACATGTAGCACACAACAACAATCCTGCAGACCTTCTCAGGGGAGTAGCACAAGGACCCACCTGTCAGATGGAGGCACCTGAACCTAGACTTCAGCAGTCCAAAGGTCCTTTCAACAATCCTCCTGGTAAGCCCATGAGCATCATTGTACCTATTTTAAGCCCCTGTTCTCAGATTCCTAACAGAGGTCAGGAGCTAGGACAAGTTTGGGTAGCTGGAATCACCTGCAGGAAATGAGGGGCACACATTATTCCTGCACAATGGCATGGGGTATGACTCCTGAAGGCATGCACTGACATACATTGGGTGGGGACTCAGGCTCACCTATATGCCACACTCTGTGCCTCTGTAGTTGTGCCATCAGCTGTGGGACACTGCTATTCCTCAGGACAAAGACAGCATGCACTGACCCAGGATACTTGGCAGTAACATGGGAGATGTAGTGGTCAGCAAGGTACACTATCTGGACTTTGAGTGAGTGGAAACTCTTCCTATTCCTGTACACCTGTTCATTGGCCCTGAGGGGGGAGGGTAAGGCAATATGGGCCCCGTCAATGGCCCCAATTACATGTCCCATCTCATAGAATCCAGCCTTCACAGTGGGTAAATCATCTACCTGGTAGAATGCGATGTAGCTGAACATGTGTTTGAGCAAGGCAGACAAAACCCTTGCAAGCACAATAGAGAAAATTGGCTGTGACATTCCTGCAGCCAAGCCCAATGTCACCTGGAAAGAGCCAGTTGCCAGGAAATGGAGCACTGAGAGTACCTGTACAAGAGCGGGAATTATTGTTGTGCATTGGATAGCAATGGATAGCAGGTAGCAGATCAGGCTCCAATTGTGCACACAGCTCTGTGATTGTGGCCATGCCCAGACGATAGGTGAGCATGATGTACCTGTCCTCCAGTGTAGCCAAGTCCACAAGGGCTCTGTACACGGTTGCTTGCCTCATCTTCCTATTTCTCTGCAGTGGTTGGTACCTAAGGGACCCAAACGTAAGAAGGGAGTGACAAAAGGAACCATAAACACACTACAGCAGTGTACACAGAGCTTGCTTGTATGTTGGACACTGGAATTGTATAGGTGAGTGCATTTGACTACAATGACACACTTATTAATCTGTACATGTTTACTAGCTTTAGAAAATGGCTACCGCCTGTGCTGTATGCAGGGACAGGTGGAATGGACCTCACTCCGCCGGTGTTTGCGTCACGGCGGTCGGCGGTCTGCACAGCCGTGCAATTCCTCATTGGCTAACATGGCCCTCTGTGGAGTATGGGAACCAATGATGATCAACACCAGTGGTTTCGGTGTTCACCGCCGCGGACGTGACCACCATTATATTTCTACCACTTCATTTGATTCCTGACTTTCCACAGGACGACATCTCGACTACGTGTGCTGCTGTGACTTGTGTCTGGAACCTGCCATGGCACGTGAGACAGGGGAAAGTGCCCCAGCCTTCATGTCACAGGAGTTGGAGAGGCTCATGGATGCGGTCCTACCCCTGCATGTGCAGTTGTATGGGCCTCCAGGCCAACAGGTGAGTACATCATGGGTACGTTGCATGCAACATGCCTGCATGTAGATGTATGAGTGTACTAGCAGTGTGTTATTTGGGGGGGGTATGGCTAGTGGCAGTGTTAATGCAGGTCTACAGGTCATGTGTGTGCCTGATGATGGACTAATGCATTTTGTAGGCCATATGTGTGACAGGCTGGATTGTCAGGTTCATGGTGTCTCACTGTTTGTGTTTCCTCTGCAGGTTAGCGGCCATCAGAGGAAGAAGTTGTGGCATGCCATAGCCAAGGAAGTGCGGACCCTGGGGCTCTATAGCAGGCAGAGCACCCACTGCAGGAAAAGGTGGGAGGACCTGGGAAGCTGGGCCCGGAAGACTGCAGAGGTCCAGCTGGGGACAGCCTCCCAAAGAGGGAGGGGTGCCCGTTGGAATGGGAGCTTGAGGGCATCACACCAGCCAAAAGGGGGTGAGTACTGTGTGTTCGACAACCATCTCTGTTGCCTGGCATGGGATTTGGGTGCAGGGTACAAGTCAGTGGATGCCCTAATATGCCAGTTTAGACATTGCTGCGTGGTCCAGCTTAGGTTAATAGGATGAAACACAAGTTTTTGATGGCTAGGTAGCTGGCTTTCCATGGCAGACAGGGCTTAGTTGGTCCCAGTGGGTGTATAGCTGGCATTGTTTGGCTCCTACCAGCTGTGGTACTTAGCTAATGGAATGCCAGTTTGGTCCATGCTGCCCATTCTCAGTTTCGGTGTGTGACATTGTTGTGTATGCCATCTGTGATGTTGATTATGTGATTGACCCTGTGCTCCCTTTGTTTCTCCACCCTCTCTCCTTTTGTCAACCTGTCTATGTGTGCATTAGCATCATCTGGTGAAGGAGCAGGGGCACCGGCAAGTGAGGGAGCTGCAGCCCACGGGACCCAGGAGGCAGAGTCCACCGAAGCCGAGGGGACCAGTGGGACGGGGGTGAGGGGAGCACCATGACAGGGACAGGAACTGATACCACGGACTCTGATTCCTCATGTGATGGTAGCTCCCTGGTGGTGGCAGACCCCTCTGGGACCACCCCAACTACAGGTTCTACTGCCACCCTCTGTACCAGCACTACCCTCCCAGTAGCCCCCCACCGAGTTGCCCATGCCCGCTCACCCAGGAGGGTGGGTATCTCCTTCACCCCAGGCACCTCAGGCCCTGCCCCAGTCAACCCGGCTGCCGTCAGTGATGAGGCTACTGACCTCCTGAGAGCCATCCCTGTAGAGCAGTCAATCATTGTGAATGCCATACAGGGGCCGCCATCCCAGATGCAGCAATACAATGCCTTCCTGGAGGGCATTTTGGTGGCACTACAGTGATCGTTTCAGGCTTTGGCCTCTTTACTGACGGCAGCCAGTGTCCCTGTTTTTTCCGTCCCCCCAACCACCCCTTCCAAGTCCCAGTCTCCTTGCCCCAACCCATCCCACGTACACATTCAGACAAGCATGCACACAAAACATCACACAAGACTCGCACAGACAAACACAGGCAGCACACTTCAGTCCACAAGCACTCACACAGCCAATAGACAGATGCACACACAACATCATCCACTGCCTCCAGTGTCTCCTCCTCCTCCTCCTCCCTCACAGTCACATCAGCAATCACATCTGCATGCACTGCATCAACAGTCCATGAACCTGCCACCTACACATCCTTGCCCACAGTCACCACAACATCTGACCTGCAGACATGCACCCCACACACCACATGTGCAGTCACCACCACTATTGCCACATCATGCAGCACACTCACCTTACTTGCAAACACCACCACAACATCCATTCACATGTCCTGTTTGTCCTCCCCCACCCTGTCTGCCCCCCCTCGAAAGAAACACATACGTTCAAACTCAGACCTCCAACAGCCATCTGTCACTGTTTTGGGCGGGTCTTGTCAGGACTCTGGTTGGGGCACCCGTTGAGGACACAGCATATCTCTCAAGAAGGTAGTGCACCAAAGCAGAAGAGCAGCTAAAGGCATACACAGGAAAAATACAGCTATGGTAAGGCACAGAAAACAGGATAGTTTAGTCAGAGCAATCTTAGTGTGAGCAAACAGGGAACGGATCAGTAATGGACAAACACACTGGGATTACTCTTACAGAAAGTCACCCCTCAAGCCCCATAGAAAGGAAGTAGCAGAAGTAATTCTGTCTCTTGACCCTTAGGGCACAAACAAGGATTGTACTTACATACACAAGAAAGGCCCTTGTGAGTCCAGCTGGAAACACAGTGGCAATTCCTAGAAAACAGCAATAGCACACTGTCATTGTTAGGCACTAAAGACTACATTCAACACTAGACAAAGCATGGGGCAGGAATTGCCTCCTGGAAACCAGGAGCCAGCCCCAGTACAAAGGAAAACACTTATACACAGGTGAGGAGTGATAGTACACTTACCAGAGATAATAACCCAAGAGGAAACAGAAACAGAGGAACAAAGTAGGAGGCAAGCAAGGAAAGGCTTGGAGAACAGGGAACAGGCTCAGACTGAAGCAAAGCAGGAACAGGACTGAACAACAGGGAGTAGGCACTGACTGAAGCAAGCAGAACACGACTGGGAAACAGAGAGTAGGCTCTGACTGAAGCAATGAGGAACTGGTCTAGGAATCAGAGAGCAGGCTCTGAATAAGCAAGAACAGGACTGGAACACGGAAGCTGAAGCAAGCAGGAACAAGACTGGAAAACAGAGAGCAGATTCAGGCTGAAACAAGAGAGGAACAGGACTGGAAAACAGAGAATAGGTTCAGGCTGAAACAAGACAGGAACAGGACTGGAAAACATAGAGCAGGTTCAGACTGAAACAAGGCAGGAACAGAACTGAAAAACAGGGAGCAGGCTGTGGCTGAAGCAAGCAGGAAGAAGGCTAAGAAACAGAGAGCAGACTCAGGCTGAAACAAGCAGTCACAGGGCTGAAAAACAGAGAGCAGGTTCAGGCTGACGCAGAACAGGAACAGGACTGGAACACAATACAACAAGGGGTCTGGTACACAAAGGAATCAAACTCCAATGCACGACAAGGAGCTTCAGGAAATGGCAGATTATAAGCAGTTCCAGGCAGCAGCAAACCCAGGGTTGAGTCACATGGCTGGGCTGTACAAGAGAGGTCACAGGTGTGTGCAGTTTCAGTCCCTCACAAGTCCTAGAGGAAAGAATCCAGAACAAAGGAACAATCAACTTTTCCCATAGGAAGCAATGGATTGCAGGTCTTACCGACTACCAGGCAGTGCATTATGGGACCTGAAGTCCATGGAAGCAAATATAGTTCTTCCATAGCATGCAATATGGAAAAGGGAAGCAAACAGGAGTCAGAAGGGGACTCTGAGTGAGTGTTAATGGTGATTTCCAGTCTACAGATAGTCCGTTTACAGCGCCCCCTAGAGATGGGATGGCAGAGTCATAACACCATCTATCTCACATACGCACACTGTCCATTCACCTGCACCCAAGTCCAGCACAACTCCTCCTCCTACAACTACTCCCTTTACTTCCATGCGCATCCCTCCTCCCACATCCTGCCCCATTGGCCCTAAGAAGCTTTCCCTTTCCCGCCTTGACCTTTTCCCTCATCCTCCCCCATCCTGCCAGTAAAAGGAAGGTCCCACCACCCCAGCCTTGTACCTCAAGCACACAGTCTAACACTGCACCACCCCCAAAGTCTTCAGCTGCCAGTAAGGGGCACATGACTGAGATGCCAGCCCCCCACCCCAAGGACACTCCTCTGCCCCCAAAATGGAGGGTTAAAGTCCCTCCCCCTCCCGAATAGACAACCAAGACCATGGAGCCACCTCCAAAACCTATGGCCAAGGAGACCCCTCCCAAGGCCAAGGCCACTGAGGCTCATACAAAAAATAAGCCGAAGGAGGCCCTACAAAAACAAAGCCCAAGGAGACCCCTACAAAAACTAAGCCCAAGGAGGACCCTACAAAAACTAAGCCCAAAGAGACCCCTACAAACTCTAAGCCCAAGAAGGCCCCTACAAAAACTAAGCCCAAGGAGCCCACTCCAGGACCAGTGGCCAAGGACCCCCCCTCCAGAACCAGTGAGCAATGAGCCTCCTCCAGAACCAGTGGGTAAGGGTCCTCTCCAGAACCAGTGGGTTAGGAGCCCCCTCCAGAACCAGTGGGAAGGGTCCCCTCCAGAACCAGTGGGAAAGGATCCCCCTCCAGAACCAGTGGGCTAGGAGACCCCTCCAGAACCAGTGGACAAAGGTCCCTTCCAGAACCAGTGGGCAAAGAGCCCTCTCAGTATCCAGTGGACATGGAGCCCCCTCCAGAACCAGTGGGCAAGGGTCCCCTCTAGAGCCAGTGGGCAAAGAACCCCCTCCAGAACCAGTGGGCAAGGGTCCCCTCCAGAACCAGTGGGCTAGGAGCCCCCTCCAGAACCAGTGGGCTTGGAGCCTCCTCCAAATGGAAAGCACCCCTCACTCAACCCACTCCCCCTGAGGTGCTTGCCCATTTCCAAAATGATGCCCCTGAACAGTGGAGTACCAATGTTGTCAGGAGTCAAGTTGGGGTTTGGACTTTATCCTGTGGGCATTAGAGACTTTGAACTGGCCTTTGGGCCTGCATGTACATATGCAGTTGTGTATGTTTTTTGATTTTGAAATTTCATCCAACATGATTACAGTGGTTGGAACAAAGGTATGTGTCCTCGCTTTTTTTGCTCCTGGGTCCTGTTACAGTCGATTTACTCTGCAACTGGTTCTGAGTGGTGTGTGGTGTGTGTATGGTGGTGGTGTGTGTCACTCTCCCCTCCCTCTCTCCCTCCTTTGTCTGCTAGGCAGCTGTACTCATCATCGTAGTCTTCATTGACGTTGGTGCTCCAGGATGGCCATGTGTAGGAGGATGGCCTACCTTATAGTGGGTACCTTGTGGTACTTACACCTTGTGCCAGGTCCAGTTATCCCTTATTAGTAGATTAGTAGTGTTCTAGCAGCTTAGGCTGATAGAGATAGCAATAGCAGAGCAGCTTAGGCTGAACTAGGAGACATGCAAAGCACTGAAGATGGATTCCTGGACCTGAGAACCTGCAAAGGAAGTGAACCAAGTTCAAGAGTCATGCAAGTGTCCGGGGAGGCAGGAGCCCACTAAACCCCGGATGAAGGTGCAAAAGGGCTGCCTCCGGGTGGAAGAAGCCAAAGATTCTGCAACAACGGAAGGTGCCAGGAACTTCCCCTTTGGTCAAAAGATGTCCCACCGCATGCTGGAGGATGCCGAATTGTTTACGCGCAGAAATACTGCAAACAAGCATTGCTAGCTGTAAGAGTCACAGTTGAGGATTTTGGGTGCTGCCAGGGCACAGGAAGGACCAGGAGGTTGCCCCTTAGATGAGGAGACAGAGGGGCTGCTCAGCAACAGAGGGAGCCCATGCAGAAGCAGCCAGAACCCGCAGACGCACCTGAACAGGCATTCAGAAGATCTGAGCATGGCGGTCATCTCAGCACAACAAAAGAGGGTCCCACGAAGTCGGAGGTCAACTCAGTGAGTTAGGCAATGCAGGACGGATGGCTGGGGACCTGGGCTGTGCTGTGCAGAAAGGAAGTCTTACAAAAGTGCAAAGAAGCCCTAGCAGCTGCAGTTCATGCAGTACACAGGATTACTGTCTGGCGTGGGGAGGCAAGGACTTACCTCCACCAAATTTGGACAGAAGGACCACTGGACTGTCGGGGTCACTTGGATCCAGCTGCTGTGTTTCAGGGACCATGCTCGTCAAGATGAGAGGGGACCCAGAGGATCGGTGATGCAAAAGTTTGGTGCCAGCGTTAGCAGGGAGAAGATTCCGTCGACCCACGAGAGATTTCTTCTTGGCTTCCAGTGCAGGGTGAAGGCAGACAGCCCTCAGAGCATGCACCACCAGGAAACAGTCGAGAAAGCTGGCAGGATGAGGCGCTACAATACTGCTGGTAGTCTTCTTGCTACTTTGTTGTAGTTTTGCAGGCGTCCTGGAGCAGCCAGCGGTTGATCCTTAGCAGAAGTCGAAGAGGGAAGTGTAGAGGAACTCTGGTGAGCTCTTGCATTCGTTATCTGACGAGAAGCCCACAGGAGAGACCCTAAATAGCCCTCAGAGGAGGATTGGCTACCTAACCAGGTAAGAGCCTATCAGGAGGGGTCTCGACCTCACCTGCTGGCACTGGCCGCTCAGAGGTCTCCATTGTGCCCTCACACCTCTGCATGCAAGATGGCAGAGGTCTGGGACACACTGGAGGAGCTCTGGGCACCACACCTGGGGTGGTGATAGACAGGGGAGTGGTCACTCCACTTTCCTTTGTCCAGTTTCATGCCAGAGCAGGGGCTGGGGGCTCCCTGAACCGGTGTAGACTGGCCTATGCAAGGAGGGCACCATCTATGCCCTTCAAAGCATTTCCAGAGGCTGGGAGAGGCTACTCCTCCCCAGCCCTTAACACCTATTGCCAAAGGGAGAGGCTGTAACACCCTCTCTCGGAGGAAATCCTTTGTTCTGCCTTCCTGGGACTGGGCTGCCCAGACCCCAGGAGGGCAGAAACCAATCTGAGGGTTGGCAGCAGAGGTAGCTGCAGAGAAAACCCCAGAGAGTTAGTTTGGCAGTACCCGGGGTCCATGCTGGAGTCCCGGGGATGCATGGAATTGCACCTAACTTTCACTAAGTGAGGGTTAGACATATAGGTGACTTATAAGTTACTTGAGTGCAGTTTAAAATGGCTGTGAAATAACGCAGATGTTATTTTACTCAGGCTGCCGTGGCAGTCCTGTGTAAGACTTGTCTGAGCTCCCTATGGGTGGCAAAAGAAATGTTGCAGCCCATAGGGATCTCCTGGAACCCCAATACCCTAGGTACCTAGGTACCATATACTAGGGAATTATAAGGGTGTCCCAGTGTGCCAATCAGAAATGGTAAAATTAGTCACTAGCCTGCAGTGACAATTTTTAAACCAGAGAGTGCATAAACACTGAGGTTATAGTTAGCAGTGCCTCAGTGATACAGTTAGGCACCACACAGGGAACACATACAGGGCACACTTTATGAGCACTGGGGTCCTGGCTAGCAGGATCCCAGGAAAACAGGCAAAAACAAACATGCATACAAGTAAAAATGGGGGTAACATGCCAGGCAAGATGGTACTTTCCTACGCAACCCTTCCCCCAAACGAGGGACAATAAGGCTAACCTTGCCCAGATGAGTCTTCATTGTCTAGGTGGAAATATCTGGAGAGTCCATCTGCTTTGGAGGGGGTACTCCCAGGTCTTTGTTCCACTGGATAGTCCATTCCCTGAAGGGCTATGGACCACCTCAACAATTTAGGGTTTTCACCTTTCATTTGTTTTAGCCAAAGTAGAGGTTTGTTGTCTGTCTGAACAATAAAGTGAGTACCAAACAGGTATGGTATCAACTTTTTCAGTGCCCAGACCACAGCAAAGGCCTCCCTCTCTATGGCAGACAAACGCTTTTCTCTGGGGGTCAACCTTCTGCTGATAAAAGCAAAAAGGTTGATCCTGGCCCTCAGTGTTAAGCTGTGATAGCACTGCCCCAACCCCCAATTCAGAAGCATCAGTCTGGACTATGAACTTTTTGGAGTAGCAAGGGCTTTTTAGGACAGGTGCAGAGCACATGGCCTGTTTGAGCTCATCAAAAGCTTTTTGACAGCTAGCTGTCCACAATACCTTTTTAGGCATCTTTTTACTAGTGAGGTCATTAAGAGGAGCTGCAATGGAGCCATAATTCTTAATACACCTACTATAGTACCCTATGAGGCATAGAAAGGCTCTCACCTGGGTTAGAATTGTAAGGGGAGCTCATTCCATAATGGTCTGGATCTTCCCCTGCAGTGGTGCAATCTTTTCCCCACCTACCAGGTGGCCCAGATAAGCCACTTTCCCCTGCCCTATCTGGCACTTTGAGGCCTTGATAATGAGGCCTTCCTTTTGCAGGGCCTCCAAAACTTTCCACAGGTGGACCAGGTGATCATCCCAGGTGGAGCTAAAGACAGCTATATCATCCGGATATGCTGCACTAAAAGCTTCCAACCCTTGCAGGACTGAGTTCACCAACCTCTGAAAAGTGGCAGGTGCATTCTTCAGACCAAAGGGCATCACAGTGAATTGATAGTGCCCTCCAATGGTAGAAAATGCAGTTTGGGGTTTAGCATATTCTGATAACTTAATCTGCACATACCCTGCAGTTAAATCAAAAGTGCTCAGATTGGCAGAAGCCAATGTATCAATCAGCTCATCTGCCCTGGGTATAGGGTGAGCATCTGTCTTGGTTACTTGGTTGAGCCCTCTATAGTCAACACAAAACCTCAGCTTTCTTTTTCCATCCTTACTCTGAGGTTTTGGAACAAGCACCACTGGGCTAGCCCATGGGCTTTCTGAAGGCTCAATCACTCCTAAGTCTAACATTTTCTGAACCTCTTGTTTAATGCAGTCCCTGTCATGGTCAGGTGGCCTATAAATCTTACTTTTGACAGGTAAACTGTCGCCAGTATTGATTGTATGCTCACACCAAATAGTGGTACTGGTATCAGTGAGAAGAATTCTTAAAAGATTTACACAGTTGTCTTTCTGTTCAGCAGTAAGACTATCTGCCAGTGTTACACCTTCCACTAAGCCATCCGCTTCAGTGGTGGAGAAGAGATCAGGGAGAGGGTCACTCTCTTCTTCCTGTCCCTCATAAGTTTCTCAACAATTAGATGGGGTCCACTCTATTTCTCCTAGAGTGCTCTTAGGGCCACAGGCTCCAATACCCACACCTTCTGTCCCGGGTGGTACTGGGTCAGGACAGCCTTCTGGTCTTTCCATTGCTTTTGCAGCTTCTGGCTGGCCTGAAGGTTTTTACTGGCCTATTTCATGTACTCAGCCATTCTTGATTTTAGGCCAAACACATCATCCACAATGTCCTGTTTAGGAGCTTTTAAAGGTTGTTCCCAACCCTCCTTAACAAGTGCAAAGGGACCTCTAACAGGGTGCCCAAAGAGGAGTTCAAAGGGGCTAAAGCACACTCCTTTTTGAGGTACCTCCCTGTCAGCAAAAAGGAGGCAAGGTAACAGGGTATCCCATCTCCTTCAGAGTCCCATTATCATACCTTTGAGAGTTTTATTAAACCTCTCAACTAGACCATTTGTTTGTGGATGATAATGAGTAGTGAACTTGTATGTTACACCACACTCCTTCCCCTTTGCTTTGAGGTATGCAGACATGAAGTTACTACCTCTGTCTGACACCACTTCCTTAGGGAAACCCACCCTAGAAAAGAGTCCCAGGAGGGCCTTTGCCAGTACAGGAGCTGTAGTGGTCCTTAAGGGGATGGCTTCAGGATACCTAGTGGCATGGTCCACTACCACAAGGATAAACCTATTGCCTAAAGCTGTTGGAGGGTCAAGCGGGCCAACTATGTCAACCCCTACCGTTTGAAAGGGCACCCCAAGCACACAAAGTTAAATTAAGGGGGCCTTTGGTGTGCCACCAGTTTTGCCACTGGCTTGGCAGGTCGCACAAGAACGACAAAACTCTTTGGTGTCTTCTGACATATGAGGCCAGTGAAACAGGGAAACAAGCCTGTCCCAAGTCCTACTCTGGCCCAAATGCCCAGCCAAAGGAATGTCATGTGCCAAGGTAAGAAGAAACTCTTTGTATTGCAAAGGGATGACCAATCTCCTGGCAGCTCCAGGTTTAAGGTCCCTTGATTCAGTATACAGGAGGTTGTCTTCCCAATACACCCCATGGCTATCACTGACATCCCCATTCTGCTGTTTGACAGCTTGCTGTCTCAAACCCTCTAATGTGGGACAAGTTTGCTGTGCCACACTCAGCTCTTCCCTAGCAGGCCCCCCTCACCCAAAAGCTCAGCAGTGTCTGCTGTCAGCTCATCTGGTGCAGGTTCTGCAGAGGGAGAGGATTCCTCTTCCTCAAAAGGGGAATCTTCTGGTGATGGATAGTGGGCAGGGATGTACCCTTCCTACCCCTAGCTTTTGGGAGCACTTGGTCCATTGTTCCAGGACCCAAGTTTCCCTGTTCTTTTTGCTTTTTGGCCTGAGCCCTTGTTAAAGCAAAAATATGCCCAGGAATGTCCAACATTGCTGCATGAGCCTCCAACTCCACTTCAGCCCAAGCTGATGTCTCCAAGTCATGGCCTAGTAAGCAATCTACAGGTAATTCAGTGGTTACCACAACTTTCTTTAGACCAGTAACCACCCCCCAGTTGAGATTCACAACAGCCATGGGGTGGCTAAGTGTGTTATTGTAAGCATCAGTCACTTGGTGCTGCTGACCAAGTAGGTGTTGATCAGGGTGAACCAGTTTCTCTATAACCATAGTTAAACATAGTTACTCCTGTGTCCCTGTAGGCCTCAACACCATTAATTAGGGGAAGTTGTTTGTATTTACCCATATTAAGGGGACATGCAACCAAGGTGGCAAAGTAAATGCCACCATCAGAGACCAAAACAGCCTCTGTGGTCTCCCTAACAAGACCAACCCCAATTACACTGCTAATAGTGAGCCCGGCTACACCCTTGGATTGGCTATTTATAGTAGACTTCTCACCACCACTGCTATTACTAGGGGCACTAGAGGTTGCATTTGGGGTTGTGGTAGTGGGAGCCTTGGTGTTTTTCTTTGGACAAGTGGCATCACTTGCCCAATGGCCTTTTACTTTACATAAATAACACCAGGGCTTTTTCTGATTGTGTGAAGAGGATTTGGACCCACCACCTGAAGAGGATTTTTGTGGGTGTGATGAAGACTCAGAATGTTTTTTATCTTTGTCCCCACCCTTGTCAGAAGACTTACCATCCTTCTTCTTGCCTTCCTTGTCACCCTGTGTATGAACGTTTCTGTTCACTCTTTTTCTGACCCATTTGCCTGCCTTCATTCCCAATTTTTGGGGAGAGGTCAGATCTGAGTCTACCAAGTACTGGTGCAACAAATCAGACACACAATGTTCAACATATGTTCTCCTAGGATTAGATTATACAGGCTTTCATAGTCAGTCACCTTACTGCCATGTAACCAACCCTACAAGGCCTTCACTGAACAGTCTACAAAGTCTGTCCAGTCTTGAGAGGACTCTTTTCTGGTGTTTCTGAACTTAATTCTGTATTGTTCAGTGGCTAAGCCAAATCCATCCAAGAGTGCATCCTTCAAAACTTTGTAATTGTTAGCATCACTTTCTCTGACAGTAAGGAGCCTATCCTTACCCTTACCAGTGAAAGATAGCCACAAGATAGCAGCTCACTGCCTTTGAGGGACCCGCTGGACCATACAGGCCCTCTCAAGTGCAGCAAACAATTTGTTAATGTCATCCCCCTTCTTGCCTTCCTTGTCACCCTGTGTATGAACGTTTCTGTTCACTCTTTTTCTGACCCATTTGCCTGCCTTCATTCCCAATTTTTGGGGAGAGGTCAGATCTGAGTCTACCAAGTACTGGTGCAACAAATCAGACACACAATGTTCAACATATGTTCTCCTAGGATTAGATTATACAGGCTTTCATAGTCAGTCACCTTACTGCCATGTAACCAACCCTACAAGGCCTTCACTGAACAGTCTACAAAGTCTGTCCAGTCTTGAGAGGACTCTTTTCTGGTGTTTCTGAACTTAATTCTGTATTGTTCAGTGGCTAAGCCAAATCCATCCAAGAGTGCATCCTTCAAAACTTTGTAATTGTTAGCATCACTTTCTCTGACAGTAAGGAGCCTATCCCTACCCTTACCAGTGAAAGATAGCCACAAGATAGCAGCTCACTGCCTTTGAGGGACCCGCTGGACCATACAGGCCCTCTCAAGTGCAGCAAACAATTTGTTAATGTCATCCCCCTCCTCATCCCCCTCCTTTTAAGGGAGGACTATCTTATGCAGGTTTCTGGAATCTTGTTCTCTAACAGGATTGCTATCAAAAACACTGCTGCTGCCTCCATGGGGAACTAACCCCAACCTCTGCCTTTCCCTTTTCACATCCAGAGATTCCCTGTCTAAGGCCAGCTGCTGTTGTTTAATCTTCAGCCTGGTCTCTTCCAACCTCAGCTTTCTGAGTTCCCTTTCTATTAAGTTAACCTCAGGGTGGGAGGCCTGGGAATTGTGAGACACAGAAGAAATGTGGGAATTGGCAGAGTCGGACCTGTCCCTAACTGACTGGACCCTAGTAACATGGCCTTTAGGAGTGAAAGGTGCCCTACTAATGTGTGACCCCCTCCCACTACCAGTGTCACTAGGTGGCCTGATAGCTGACAGGTCCTTGGAAGAACCCTCCACAGCATTCTCAGGGGACTCCTCTGAGTCTGGCTGGGTACCCCCCTCCTCTACCTCCTAATCCTGGGATGGGCCAGATGGGCCCTTCTAGGAGAGGGCGAAGGAGAAGATCTTTTGTAGGATTCTTGCCAATTGCTAAACCTCTTTCAATGCAGAGACCCCTCAAACTTTTAAAGTTTAGATTCCCATATATTGCCTGGACAACTGTGGGACTAAGCTCTACTGCGGACATGACAGAAAAGGTTTAGGACAGAGAGAGAAAAACGTTTTTGGAACTTTTTAAAGAACATAGAAAAACTTTTGAAAACTTTTGAAAACTTTTTAAAGTTTTCAGAAACATTTCAGAAACTTTTAGAGAAGTTTAAAGAAAGAAAGTTAAACTGTTTAGGTTACTGTGTATATTCTGAAGTATTTGGTATGTTTTTTTCTTATGAAAAGCACCAATGACAAAGTGGTAAAGCAGTTACAAGTACTTATCCCACCGCTGCACCACCAATGCAGGAGGCTGGCCTGGCTTATAGTGGGTACCTTGTGGTACCTACACCTTGTTCCAGGTCCAGTTATCCCTTATTAGTAAATTAGTAGTGTTCTAGCAGCTTAGGCTGATAGAGGTAGCTATAGCAGAGCAGCTTAGGCTGAACTAGGAGACATGCAAAGCTCCTACTATACCACTTATATCATATAGCACAATATCACAAGAAAACACAATACTCAGAGTTACTAACTATAAAGGTACTTTATTTTAGTGACAATATGCCAAAAGTATCTCAGAGGATATACTCCTTTAGGAGGTAAGTAATTTACGCAAAAATACACACAAACCAAAATCAGGTAAGTAACACACTTAGAAAAGTAGTGCAAACACTGTAGAACACAATAGAATGCAATAGGAGAAAATAGGCCTAGGGGCAACACAAACCATACACTCCAAAAGTGGAATACCAACCACGAATGGACCCCAGACCTAGTGTAGTGTGTAGAGGGTCACTGGGAGTTTAAGAAAACACTAAGGGTGTCCAAGATACCCCACCCCAAGACCCTGAAAAGTAGGAGTAAAATTACCCTACTATCCCAGAAAGACAGTAAAGTCGAGTTAGGGGATTCTGCAAAGACAACTGACTGCAAAGCACTGAAATGGATTCCTGGACCTGAGGACCTACAAAGGAAGGGGGCCAAGTCCAAGAGTCACACAAGTGTCCAGGGGGGCAGGAGCCCACTAAACCTCCGGATGGAAGAAGCCAAAGATTCTTCAACAACGGAAGGTGCCAGGAACTTCTCCTTTGGTCAGAAGATGTCCCACGGCATGCTGGAGGATGCAGAGTTGTTTCCATGCAGAAAGACCGCAAACAGGCCTTGCTAGCTGCAAGAGTCACAGTTAAGGATTTTGGGTGCTGCCAGGGCCCAGGAAGGACCAGGAGGTCGCCCCTTGGAGTGTTGTATTTTAGTAGTGATTAGATTAAGCATTAGCAGAAGACATCTTGTATTTAGCAACTATTGTGAACATTTTGCGGAATCCATTTGTATTCATGGCAGCCATTTTCTGTGCCACATGCTGCCATGTGCTCGCCATGTGCTCTGTCCTACCTTCCTGTTAACTACTCTTGAAAATCTGTCTAGTGACAAGTTATATTTAGCATCTCCCACTTTGCACATGCCCAGTAAGGTCTGCAGCTGTTAGTAATTAGTAACCAACAGTAATGTGTCTACTAGTCCTTGAAAACTGTTAGCTCCCTCCTACCTGTCGACTGTGTATTTCCATATGACCTTATATGTACATAAGTCTTGCTTCTATAACTGTACCACCTTCTTTAAGCCCCTGCGTGGGTATAAAAGGACCATGCTCTCTTAGTTCAGTGTGCTACTTCAAACATTACCGAAGGGTGCTGTTTGAACTGTAGTACCACCACATGAGTTTTAATAAACTTTGTGTTTTATTTCAGTTTCTGTGCCAACTTCTTCCTATATGGTCTGAGGAATTTGTGCGGAGAAGGGCGAACCCCTTGCACTAGTAGGCCTTGCTGAGGCTTACTTTGACAAATTGGCACCCAAACAGGGACTCATCGGCGACTCGGACGCCCGACGGAATGGTCGCAACGAAGGATTGGGATCTTGCTGCGGACGATCAATGCCTGAGGAGACTCGAGTCTTGGCAAACACGGTGTTTTTCCCTTCTTTCTGATTTGACCATCCATGTGGCCCCGGTCCTCGACTGAGATCCTTTTTGTTCATTCGCCGTGCAATATTCTGATGAGTTAGAGCCCGATGATGTAGCAGCTGGTCATAAGCAAATGTGTGATGGTCTTTTTGTTTTCTCTAAGGTGGCTGATGCAATCAGGCGTTTGGTGAAATTATGTGTTGCGGCAGTCTGTTTGCAAGAGGAGAAAAGGGCCGTGGACGTAGTTGCACGGACATCTTAGACCGGCGGGGTGCAAGCTTCCATCTTCGGAACAGATAAGACTATGATAGTTCACGCGAAACCAATGCAGGAGGCCGCGCCTTTGTATGTTCCTCCCAAAGGATCGGGTACAAGTGATGATAAAACTTCTGTTGATGCTAAGGGTTATTTTATTTATAATTGGGTGTATACTCCTTGGAATAGGGCAGATGTAATGGCACTTAAAATAGCATTACCTGACCCGTGGAAAAATCCAGCCGCCTTTTATGAGGAAGTTGAGGGAGCAATTAGTTCTTGCACTATGACTTTGGCTGACATTGATTTATTTTTTGGATTGATATTACTGCCAGATATGTGGAGAACTGTTCGTAAAGTTGATGATTGTGTAGTTTTTGGCGCGTCATGGAAAGAATTAGAACAGATGGACGGGGATAGGGACCTGCGAAAAAGCAGTATCAGTAGATTCTAGATCTTCCCGCAGCCATATTAGTTCAGTTAAAAATGACTATTCCCCCTAAAAAGACAGATTGGACTGTTTTAGCGTCTTGTAAGCAAAAGGCAGATGAATTGGTCTCTGATTTCTTTACACGTTTTGAAGAAGCATTTCATGATTTTAGCGGCCAGTTATTTTCAGATGATACGGGCAGACATTTGTTCATCGATAAATATGTCGCAAATCTGTTACCAGGAATAGCTAGTCATCTAAAACCTAGTGAAAGTTCATGGACTACCTCTACTCCGGTTTCTCTTTTGACTATGGCTCAGTATTTTGAACGTCAGGAATTAGAAGCAAAAGGTAGCGAGGATAAAAAGATTAAAGAATTAAAGACGAAGTTTATGTTGGCTCAAGCTTATGGTCTGCCTTTTAGAGGTAGTGATAGAGGTGGACGTGGATCTTATGGTTCTTCTTACACTTGTTCGAATTTGTCTGTTGATCAGTGTGCGTATTGTAAGAAATGTGGGCATTGGGCTGCCGATTGTCCAGCACCACGTGTTCAGCAGTGTTCACGTAGTCGGGGACAAATGAGAAATCACTCAGGATATTCAGGGCCGAGAAGAAGCACGAATGATCATGCTAGGGTTGATGCTAATGTACAAGGGCAGGATGGGTTTAACACTTTTGATAGACGGAACCAATACCAGATGTCTAACTATGTGCAGCCTGATTTCCAAGATTCTGCTTATGCTTAAGATTGCCTAGGATGGGGTAAGGAATCAGTTGAAGTTCCAGTAGATCAGAGGGGTCCCTATGTTACAGCACATGTTTTGGGTTCTACTGATCAGTTTCTGGTTGATAAAGGAGCTACTCGTGGCGCCTTGTCTAAACAATTGGTTCCAAGGGCTTCCCTGTCTGGCTTAACCATTACATCGATAGGTTTCAATGGATCACCTTCCCCTAGCCCATTGTCACAACTACTTGCATTCCATGTTGATAAATTTACTGCTCCATGTCCGTTTTTGCTTTCTCCAAATACACCAGACAATATTGTGGGTCTTGATATGCTCAAGTATTTCAGGGCTACAATACAATGCTCTCCTGAAGGGGTGCATGTTATTTTGAATGATAATCATCCTGTGATGGAAAGAGTTTGTCTTGTTAAAGATGATATTGCATTAGCTTCACTCCCTAGTACTTTGTGGGCTACTTCAGATACTGATGTGGGACAAATGATTATTCTACCGATACATATTAGTGTCAAGGAGGGAGCTATATTGCCACGTTTGCTTCAATACAAAATTTCACAGGAGGGCGAAGAAGCACTTACACGAATTGTGCATGATCCTATTGCAATTGGAGTTGTTGAGGAAGTTCCGTATAATGTTTGTAACAGCCCGATTCTTCCTATTCTGAAAAAGGACACTGAAACTAGGATTTACTGATTCATTATTGATTTACGAGAAGTGAATAAGATTGTGGTACCACAATATCCTGTGGTATCTGACATCACAACACTTCTTACTTTGGTTCCCCCGACAGCAACTACGTTCTCTGTGATAGACTTGAAGAATGCTTTCTTTTCGATTCCTATTCATCCTGACAGCAGATATTTGTTTGGTTTTACTTTGAATAAACGATCATTTAGATTTTGCAGAGTTCCTCAAGGCTATACTGAGACTCCTAGTATTTATAGTCAAGCGTTAAAATGACAACTTGATTCTTTTGTTTTGCCTGAAGGTGTGGCTCTCATACAATATGTCGATGATATTTTGTTGGCAGCTGATACCCCTGAGCAATGTGAAAAGTGCACTTTGTCCTTACTTTCTTTTCTTGCTTCACACCATCATAAAGTGTCACAAAATAAATTGCAATATTGTATACCAAAGGTAACCTATTTAGGTCACCTGTTGTCTAAGGAGGGCTGTGCACTTACATCAGATTGTACTCAAGCAATTTTAGAGACACCAGTACCCTCTACTCAGAAAGATGTTTGTGCATTCCTTGGTCTTACTTCTTTTTGTAGGCGATGGATATTAGGGTTTTCACACATTGTCAAACCTTTGCTAGCACTTTTGACTAAAGATACTCCAATGCCCCTCCCATGGACATTGAATGTGAGACTGCTTTCCGGCAGCTACGACAAGCCCTTTGTTCAGCACCAGTGTTAGGTACTCCAGATTACACAAAGCCTTTTGCACTTTACGTACATGAGAAAGATGGATGTGCATTGTCAGTTTTAGTACAGGCACATGGCGAGAAGCAGCGTCCCTGTGCATATTTTTCAGCAGTACTTGATCCTGTCGCTTGAGCGTTGCCTGGGTGTTTTCGTTCAGTTGCGGCAACAGCTGTGTCAATACATCAGAATGAAGGGATAGTTTTGTCACATAAGCTGTTGATGTTAGTACCCCATGCGGTTGATGTTCTTTTAAATCAAACAAAGACGCAACATTTAACTAGCGCTCGCCTGACAGGATATGAATTGACATTGCTGGCTCCTCACATTACACTGAAGAGATGTGCAGCACTAAATCCAGCCACTTTGTTGCCATATCCGGTGACTCAGCCTCAGTCACAAGAAACACATGATTGTATATTCCTTAACGAAGAACAGACAAAGGGTCGTATTAATTTGCAAGATACGCCCCTTCCAGATGTAGACGGGGAATTGTGGGTTGATGGGTCTTGTTTGAAGTTGCCAGAGAGAACGACCTCAGCTGCATATGCAATCACCACAATATACACGGCAATGGAGACAGCTCATAAACCACAGAAGTCAGCTGAAGCAGCTGAACCAATAGCTTTGACACGAGCATGTGAGCTTAGCACTGACTTATGTGTGAACATTTATACAGACAGCCGCTATGCTTTTGGAGTGGCTCATGATTTTGGTTTGCTTTGGAAGGAGAGAGGCTTTCTCACATCCCACGGAATGCAGATAATGCACGGAGAATTAGTGCATAACCTCTTGACTGCATTGACATATCCAAAGAAAATAGCTATTGTGAAATGTAGTGCACACAAGAGAGTGACTGATAAAATAGGGCAAGGTAATGCCCTTGAGGATCGCGTAGCACGTGAGACTGCGATGCAGCGAAGTACTACTTCTATGTATGTAGTGAAGTCACAAGCTGAACGTTGGCATAATGCTAGACGAGACGTATTAGATATACAGAAATCTGCTTCTGTGAAAGAACGTGAGCAATGGTCTGAAGAAGGAGAATTGGATGATGAGGGCTGTTGGCGGAATAAGCAGATGGATAAATGGAAATTGCCTATAGCTTTTGTACAACCTATGGTTCTGATGGCACATGGGCTGGCACATGTTGGAGCTTCAACAATAACGAAGTTGCTTATGCAAGTTTGGGAGCATCCAGAAATTTCCAATACAGCTAAGAGAGTAGTACAGTTTTGTTTGATCTGTTTACAGTACAATCATGGAAAAGGGACAGAAACTCCTGCGGGAGGGTTTGCTACACCAACTGCACCTTTAGAAGTTCTACAAATGGATTATATTCAGCTTGAACGCTGCAACAATTTAAAGTATGTCTTGGTGGTGGTATGTGCCTTTAGTAAATGGATAGAGGCATACCCCACAAAGGATAATACTGCCATTACCACAGCAAAGGTTCTTTTGAAATAATTGTTCCCTAGGTTTGGTGTTTGCAGACTTTTATGGAATGATAACGGACCTCATTTTGTTGGGGAAGTTATTAAGTGTGTCCTGAAAGGATTAGGGATCAAACAGAAGTTCCAATGCTGTTTTCTACCCACAATCAGAAGGGTTGGTGGAAAGGTATAATGCTACTTTGAAGCTGAAGTTAGCGAAGATACAGGCTTCCACATCTTTAACTTGGCCGGATGCATTACCGTTGGCATTATTGTCTATTAGGTCAGTGCCACACTCTCGAACAGGCCTTACCCCCTATGAAATAGTATTTGGAAGGCCAATGAACATTTGGGGAGTTCCTAAGCCAAATTCTGTATATGATGTACCTTGTGTCCTGATGAATGATTATTTGGCACAGTTAACCGAAAATTTGGTTTCTATTCATCAACAGGTTCGAGAAGCACTTCCTGACAGATCTACAGGTGAAGGCTATGAACTCCGACTGGTGACCAGGTGATGATTAAGTCCTTTGAAAGATCAAGCAGCTTGGAACCAAAGTGGTGAGGCCCAGAGCAGGTGCTCCTTGCAGTACGAGTGACGAACCAAAAGAATTGGGTCCATAGTACACACTGCAAGAGAGTGCTACTTACCTTGGTGGAACATGCTGTGCTGAACGATCATCGAGAGATCTTTACTATGGAGAAAGGCCGTGCTATATCACCTGACGAATCTGCAGAGTTCTTCCCGGACCATACGATTTCTGGAGTATTGCGATATAATTTGAGACCGAGGAAAGAATCTGTAGTGCTGGAGAAAACTGGTTGAGCTACCACCCTGGGTTAGTGAAACGGAGAGCCAATGTGGCAAGGGGGGGGATCAGCCATGCATTAGAGTAGTGACCATGGTGAAGAAATCAGCGGCTGCCCAGAGATAAGAGCTCCAACGATTGTTTTTAATTAATTTCTGGAAAGGTCGATTATCACTGTTGCTAAAATGAATAACAAAGTGATCATTAGTACTATGGGGTTTGTTGTTGTTTTGGTGGTTATGGCAATAATCACATGGTTTGTTGAAAAGATGGTTCCTGCTCATGAGTTTTTTGTTGCCACTACTCCAGTACCAGAGGATCACTATTACTTTACGCTTCCTATCATGAGCAGAAGCACCGTCAATCGTACTTCAATAATACTTTCTTTCAGATGTTGCATCATACTCATAATGCTACAAATACTACTAACTGTTGGGTATGTGGAATAATACCTGCACATCAAAAGAAGGGAGGAACACCTTTCATTCCTCTCCTTTTTCACACAATGGTTCTTGTCAAGCTTGGTATACACTTTTGTTTGCATCTGGAAAACGTACAGAGGGCGGACTTCTTTTTCACCTTAATAAAGTATGCTACCAAGACAAAGATGGGTATCCCCAAGCCAAAGGAACTAAATGGGAATTGGAAGAGTATCAACCGGACAATGTTTCAATACCATATGTCTTCACAAATATAAGAGACTCTGACAAGAAAGAACAATTTGTGATTTCTGTAACAAAAACTAAAGCAGATTTATGTATACGTAGCATTGGGCAAATTCCAGTGGGGATAAGCGATTGTACCTTGATTTTAACTATTGAGGGTGTACATAATAGTAGTTTTACAGTTTCACATAATACATATTTTGTTTGTGGTAACTATGGATATTGCCAACTACCTGTTGGGTGGTCAGGTGTGTGTTATGTATCTTTTCTATTACCCCCTGTGTTTTTGGCACCTGCATCATATCACAGAGATTTTAAACTGTTCAATGAGATCATTAAAAATAGATATAAAAGGACAATAAGTACAAACGAGGTAGACCAAACGGACACTAGCCTGCAACAATATGTTGATTTTAATTTAGGGTTGTTCTCCTTTGTGGGTGCTGCGTTAAACAATAGGAAAGTGAGACGATTGACTAGGGTTGTGGAAGCTGTTACCAATCAGGCAGCTCTGGCACTTGGGAATATTACTGAGGAGCTCCAACTTGCAAGGATTGTAGCGCTCCAAAATCATATGGTACGAGATGTTATATTAGCTGATCGAGGTGGTGCATGTCACATCATCGGTAGTAGTTGCTGCGTTTTCATTCCAGTTCACTCACCTTCAGTATATGATGCAATATCTAAATTGCATAAAATTGCTGCAGAAATTCACACAGAGACTGGTACTTGGACTTTTTCTGGATGGTTTTGGGCTCTTGTTTCCGCTTGGGGCTGGAAACTAATGACTATCCTGTGTGTAATGATTGCAATATTTTTCACATGGTGTATCTGTATTCAGTGTGGTCCAATGTTCCGCTCCATGTGCATTATTGCTTGTATGCCTACCAAAAGAGAAATTACAGAAATGAAAGCACAACACATGTTAGATAAGGAAATAGCTGAAATGATGAGCATAAATATACAAGATGAATATTTAGATTATCCCAGAAAGACAAATGTCTTCAGTTAATGCTGAAAGGGTCGTCTGTTGTAATTTAGTAGTGATTAGATTAAGCATTAGCAGAAGACATCTTGTATTTAGCAACTATTGTGAACATTTCGCGGAATCCATTTGTATTCATGGCAGCCATTTTCTCTGCCACATGCTGCCATGTGCTCGCCTACCTTCCTGTTAACTACTCTTGAAAATCTGTCTAGTGACAAGTTATATTTAGCATCTGCATCTGCACATGCCCAGTAAGGTCTGCAGCTGTTAGTAATTAGTAACCAACAGTAATGTGTCTACTAGTCCTTGAAAACTGTCGACTGTGCATTTCCATATGACCTTATAGGTATATAAGTCTTGCTTCTATAATTGTACCAGCTTCTTTTAGCCCCTGCGTGTGTATAAAAGGACCATGCTCTCTTAGTTCAGTGTGCTACTTCAAACAATACCAAAGGGTGCTGTTTGAACTGTAGTACCACCTCATGAGGTTTAATAAACTTTGGGGGTCATTTCAACCCTGGTGGTACAGGACCGCCAGGGCTGAAATGACGGAAGCACCGCCAACAGGCTGGCGGTGCTTCCAGGGTCATTATGACCACGTCGCACCGCTGGGGCTGGCGGTTTCCCGCCACAATGGCCCTGGTGCTAGCAGCGCTGCCCAGGGGATTACGAGTCCCCCTACCGCCAGCATTTTCCTGGCGGTTTGAACCGCCAAGAAAAGGCTGGCGGTATGGGGAGTTGCGGGGCTCCTGGGGGCCCCTGCACTGCCCATGCCACTGGCATGGGCAGTGCAGGGGCCCCCTGACAGGGCCCCATGCGGCTTTTCACTGTCTGCTCTCACGGCCGCAACACCGCCGGCTCCATTTGGAGCCGACTCCAATGTTGCGGCCCACATCCCCACTGGGCCGGCGGGGATGTCATAATGGGAACCGCGGGAGTGCGCCGCACGGAGGTTACAACTTGGCGGGCTGCGGTTGCCACCCGCCAATGTTGTAATGAGGCCCTTTGTCTTTTATTTCAGTTTCTGTGCCAACTTCTTCCTATATGGTCTGAGAACTTTGAGCAGAGAAGGGCGAACCCCTTGCACTAGTAGGCCTTGCTGAGGCTTACTTCGACAGGAGGAGGAGACAGAGTAGGGGGTGCTCAGCAACAGAGAGAGCCCATGCAGATGCAGGCAGCACCCGCAGAAGCGCCTGAACATGCGTTCAGAAGATCTGAGCACGGCGGTCGTCTCAGCACAACAAAAGAGGGTCCCACGAAGTCGGAGGTCAACTCAGTGAGTTGGGCAATGCAGGACGGAGTGCTGGGGACCTGGGCTGTGCTGTGCCCGAAGGAAGTCCTGCAAAAGTGCAAAGAAGCCCTTGCAGCTGCAGTTCACGCAGTACACAGGATTACTGTCTGGCGTGGTGAGGCAAGGACTTACCTCCACCAAATTTGGACAGAAGGACCAATGGACTGTTGGGGTCACTTGAATCCAGCTCCTGTGTTCCAGGGACCACACTCATCAAGGTGAGAGAGGATCCAGAGGACCGGTGATGCAGAAGTTTGGTGCCTGCGTTAGCAGGGGGAAGAGTCCATCGACCCATAGGAGATTTCTTCTTCACTTCCAGTGCAGGGTGAAGGCACACAGCCCTCAGAGCATGCACCACCAGGAAACAGTTGAGAAAGCCAGCAGGATGAGGCACAACAATGTTGTTGGTAGTCTTCTTGCTACTTTGTTGTGGTCGGTCCTTAGCAGAAGTCGAAGAAGGAAGTGCAGAGGAACTCTGGTAAGCTCTTGCATTCATTATCTGATTAAAAACCCATAGGAGAGACCCTAAATAGCCCTCAGAGGAGGATTGACTACCTAACCAGGTAAGAGCCTATTAGGAGGGGTCTCTGACCTCACCTGCTGGCACTGGCACTCAGAGGTCTCCATTGCGCCCTCACACCTCTGCATTCAAGATGGCAGAGGTCTGGGACACACTGGAGGAGCTCTGGGCACCACCCCTGGGGTGCTAATGGACACAGGAGTGGTCACTCCCATTTCCTTTGTCCAGTTTCATGCCAGAGCAGGGTCTGGGGGCTCCCTGAACCGGTGTAGACTGGCTTATGCAGGAGAGCACCATCTGTGCCCTTCAAAGCATTTCCAGAGGATGAGGAAGGCTACTCCTCCCAGGCCCTTAACACCTATTTCCAAAGGGAGAGGGTGTAACACCCTCTCTCAGAGGAAATCCTTTGTTCTGCCCTCCTGGGACTGTACTGCCCAGACCCCAGGATGGCAGAAACCTGTCTGAGGGTTGGCAGCAGCGGTAGCTGCAGAGAAAACCCCATGAGCTAGTTTGGCAGTACCCGGGCTCCATGCTGGAGCCCCGGGGATGCATGGAATTGTCCTCCCTAATACAAGAATGGTATTGGGGTGACAATTCCATCATCCTAGACATGTTAGATGGCCATGTTCGGAGTTACCATTGTGAAGCTACACACAGGTATTGACCTATATGTAGTTCACGCGTGTAATGGTATCCCCGCACTCACAAAGTCAAGGGAATTTGCCCTGAACAATGTGGGGGCACCTTGGCTAGTGCCAGGGTGCCCTCACAGTAAGTAACTTTGCACCTAACCTTCACTAAGTGAGGGTTAGACATATAAGTGACTTATAACTTACTTAAGTGCAGTGTAAAATGGCTGTGAAATAACATGGATGTTATTTCACTCAGGCTGCAGTGGCAGTCCTGTGTAAGAATTGCCTGAGGTCCCTATGGGTGGCAAAAGAAATGCTGCAGCCCATAGGGATCTCCTGGAACCCCAATACCCTCTGTACCTAGGTACCATATACTAGGGCATTAAAAGGGTGTCCCAGTGTGCCAATCAGAATTGGTAAAATTAGTCACTAGCCTGCAGTGACAATTTTAAAAGCAGAGAGAGCATAAACATTGAGGTTCTGGTTAGCAGAGCCCCAGTGATACAGTTAGGCACCACACAGGGAACACATACAGGGCACACTTTATGAGCACCGGGGTCCTGGCTAGCAGGATCCCAGTGACACAGGTAAAAACAAACATACATACAAGTAAAAATGGGGGTACCATGCCAGGCAAGATGGTACTTTCCTACACCATGGCATGGTACAGCATCAGGAAGACTTGCAGTTCTGTTTCCATGGTGGTCGCTGACTCCTCTGTGTCCCTGGAGTGTCTCCTTTTAAATGGTGTCTTTCCGTTAAGCTTTTGGTGTCATTACTACCGCCCCAGAAATCCTGTTGGTGTGCTCTGTCATAATACCTTTGGCAGATCCATGTCTTCCACCTGCCTGTAGGTGGCTACCGCCATATACAGTGGTCATACCACACTGGCGGTTGATGTGGTACATTTGCTGTCTATGGGAGGGATCACCACCATGGTCATTATTTGGCAGTCAGTACTGCCGGCATGGTGACTGTACTACCGCCATCGCCAGCATGGCAGTAACCTTGCCGCCAAGGTCATAATGACCTCCTTAGTGTTGACACAGGTAACTACTGGTGGCCGCAACCAGACCAAACAAGGAAGATGCCACAGGATAAAAAAGGTTATTCTTATTCAAATTGGCACATGTGAACCATTTTACAACATTCGCTGCTAGTCCTTTTCCCCCCTAGTGCTAAGCAATTTTTTGGCTTAGCACTGAGGAAGCTTAGACCCTACTAAATTTTTGGCTTAGCACTGGGTAGACTTAGGCTTCCAGAACATTTTGTCCACATAAGCTAAGCATGCCAAATTTGTGTCCTTTTTTCCAACATTCTCGGGATTCTAAAGGTACCTAGGAATTGTGGGTTCCCCTGGAGGGGACTTAGAAAGTAGGCAAAATAAAGTGAAATAGGGAAAAAGTGCTCCAGGTAAAAGTATCTCATTTGTTCCCTTAAATGGCGTCCATGAACAGTTTGATGTACTAAAATAGCTATCTTCCAAGCTTTCAGGAACATGCAAAGCTGAATCAAAAACATCTAATTTTGGGATTTTTCAAGGAGGTAGTCCATTTTTTCTGTTTTTTTTAATACTCTCAACATTCTTCCGGTTTGTGGTAGAAACCAGTGTGAAATCCATGGGTGAGACAGAAAAGCTATAGATTTCTGAAAAGTAGACATAAATTTAATTTCAGCAAGGGGTTATAGGCCTCATTAAGAGTTTGCCGGTCGGACCCCCAGACAGCCATAGTGGCAGCCGCCAACAAACTGCAATGTTGGTGGCCATGCAGACCACAGTCTTACGAGTTGCACAGGCAGGTCTAACAAAAGTCTGCCAAAAAACCAACACCGCCAGCACTTTGGAGGGCAGGAAATAGGCACTCAGATGCCCAGCATTGCCAGTCCGGCAACCAACCACTGAACGTATTAGAAGTACGAAGTCGAAGTGGCGTCGGCCATGGCGGTCCTAACCACAGCAGTCACAGTCAACAATATAATACACAATACCACATTGGATGAATTTGAAAACAACACAGCTGACGCATATTGCCACACCCAAAATAACTGCAAAGCACACTATAAAACACATCCCTTCACACACAACAATCCTTTGCACCATCAAAGCAACACATTGTAGCCAGAGTGCATTATCAAAAAATATAAAACCATAGATTAGACACCCCTCCAACTTTCACAAAGCACATATCTCACACCTTCAATACCTTCAACACACTCCTATCACATCCATTTGCTCCTATCTACTTCATTTACTTCCCCTTTCACTGAAGATGAGTTAAGAGTCATGATGGGTAAAATCATCAGAGTAGAACCACATTTATTTGGATCATTAGTCCAGCACACTACTATTGTCAGGAAAATGGAAATGTGGCAAAGGACAGTTGACAGAGTGAATGTTGTAAGCCCCTCCCCGCTCACAAGAGGTGACATCAGGAAGAGGTGGAACGACCACAGGGGGAAGGCCTGTTCCATGGCATCCAGGCAGCAGCTGCAATTCCAAAAAACTGGTGGTTATTCCCCACCTCCTCCCTTACAACTCACATCATGGGAGGAGATGGTCTTGGGCATTCTGCATCCTGAGGGCTCAACATGAATACCTGGGGGAGTGGAGTCTGGTAAGTCGCAACACAAGAATATCACCAAACTACTCACCTTTTGCCAACTTCACCCCACTTAACAGCCTAGGGTCTACCTGTCCATGGACCCCTATCTGACCTCCAACTTGTAAACTAGACTCACCTGGGGGAACAACATCTCTGTATAGTGGGTGTAGTACAGGGATTGACAGCACTACAATTCCCAGCATGCACTGTTCTATTATTTCAAAATACATAACAGTGCATCCTACTCGAAATTACCTTGTTTGTCAACTCCCCATTGAAGTGTACACACCTGAGAGGATGACATATGTATAGTGTGTGGGTAGGACAGGCACTGTTAGGAATGCTAAGGCCAGGAGGCACCCCTACTGTGACTCTGCTCAGCCACAACAGTGCCCTCTGTTACAATGACCCTTATCTCTCTACTCAGCCATTGAACTGTACCCACCTGGGTGGATGACATCTGTATAGTGTGTGAGTAGGAGTGGCACTGACAAGAATGCAGTCCCAGGAGGCACTGCTACTGTTGCCCCACTCAGCCACAACAGTGCCCTCTGTTACAATGACCCTTCTCCATCTACTGAGCCAATGAACTGTGCCCACCTGAAAGGATGACATCTTTATAGTGTGTGTAGTACTTGGAGTAGCATGAGTGTAGATCCCAGGAGTGCCAGTCCCTGTAACTTTAAGAACCCGACCAGTGTGCACATGACATTGTGCATCTGCCTGTGAACTCACAAAAGAAGTATACCCACCTGGGAGTGATCAAGATACATGAGCATGGTGTGATCAGTGATGTGGATACCACCTAAATCCATCTTGAGCAGCTATGCCAAGATGAAAATATTGTGGACAGAAAGGACAGTTCAATCTATGTGCAAAACAATTTTGAGATAAATCAAAGGCCCCAAGATGCATCCTATGAATGGTATTAACAACAGGCACATTGACAATGCACTGACCACATGATGAAAACTTTCACATATACAACAAGGCTCCATGTCTGCCTGAATAAATCAACTAGGTCTTAAAAAATGATCTAACCCACATTCTGCCCAGCCACTGTTTAAAATGCACTGCTGGCAATTAATAAGTCAGCGACCGTTCTTCCAAGTGCTAATAAACTCTGACATTCTGAAGCTAGTGGACTGAAAATTAAACTGGTATGTTACTTAAATGTTGGGTCAATATAGCTGATAGCATGTGCACATGTCACATAAGGGAAATCTGCAAATCCAATTTGTACATGGCCTTAGCCAAATGTCACTGTTAACTATTGGAGGCAGATGTCACAATACATCCTTTGTATCTCTCACATCAACTGGTCTAGCTGCCACTGCAAATACTGAGACCATTGAAGAGACTTCCACTACCCCCCATGGACACCTCTCCTGGATGTGTGGATAGTGAGAACGATTCTCTCTATTCCAGGCAACCTGGTCAGATGTCACCAGTGAGCCTCACTGTGAACATATCAACTCCTCCCAGCCTCATGGCTTCAACATCTCAGGCAGCCAGTGGCCCCCAAATCTGTGTGCCAAGGACAGTTTCAAACATCTTGTGCCCCCAAGTCCAGGATCCTAAGTCACAGCAATACACCTCCTACTATGACAGTACTGGAACTAGTGGTAGAGAGGAAGGTATGCAAAGGGTTCAGACACATGGGGTAGGGTGCATGGAAGTGATGGTGTGAGTCTGTGGCACGAGGCTGCTGAGGATGGTTCTGGTCAGGATACCATCAGCCAAGTCTTGGGAGCCCACCAACAATCCCAAGGTGTGATGGGCCAGGTACTTGCTGAACTCTGGGAGATAAAGCAGCTGCATAGGGACTTCCATCGGGTAGCCATGGAAAAGTATAAGGCCTCCAACACCATCTTGGCCTCTCTAACAGGAGTGTTCAGGGAGATCAGAAGTACACTGATCAGAGACTGTGAGTAACACAACACCCCTTGCTTTGGCCAAGCAACACCAGCCCCTTCAACGTCTGTGGCAGACACTGGAAGGGAGGCCCTGTCAGGGGAAGGACCTACTGCAGACACCCCTGCCTTTGTAGCAGCAGATCCCCCCTGAAAACAGGAAATTCCACCTTAGAATCCAAGAGGTGTGGAAGACAGCACATTTACCACTGCCAGCAAGTGACCTCTTCCTTTGTGTGACACAGATTCACTCTGTTGACTATTGTTTACGTACTTTCCATTTTCCATGGTAGTAGGTACACTAGACTTTGTACTTCAGATGTTGTGACATCTAAAAATCTGATTTCATGCACCATGACTGATCCCTTTACTTTACTTTTTTGTTGAGTCTCACAATTATTTCCTATACATATGTACATAAACACACCCATCAAAAAACTGCCTACTATCATCTTTTCATGATTTTGAGATGTTGAATTGTAATCCCATGTGAGGCACATGAGGAAGACATAAGATGGTAGTGGAAGGAGGGATATATCTCAGGTAGTGTCTTGCTGAGGACAATTAGAAACACAATGACACGTGTCTGGTAATTTATTGCACAGTACAGAAAATAGGCTGTTAAAATGTCTGGACTGTCATAGCTAAAAATAGCAGAGTCAGGCTAGATGTCCCAAAGTTACTTTCCCTCCGACCACAGAAGAAAGGGCTTTGTCAGATCTTGTCCCGTAGAATAGTCTAACAGATTAGTGAATATTGTTGCTTGCTTGACCCTTATCACATACCAAAACCATATCTCTTCACTTAACATACGTTATTGCATAGACAAAGGGCAGATCAACTGTCCCTGGTCATAGGTCCATCCTATTACAATGAGCAAGCATCTGGTGGCATGGTACAAATCTATATCAGTGTTGTGGCACAGGCACTGTGGCCTGCATGAGGAAACACATTGACAGCAACACAAAGGTCATACATGATCATTGCCAACACAATGTAAAGGGATAATGCATGGATTGCAATGGATGATATTTTGCAAGGCCATATGATCATACACATGAGACAATTGGACTAACACATCAAATCAAACAAGAATTGTGTGCACTTCAGAATTCCACCCACCCATTCTCCAAGCTGCTTTGGCATAGGACTCATACACCCCATATCTGTGATCAACATCACCAGGATCAATTCATATCCACTTCACATGTCAGAACAACAACAGCTACCTGCTAATGTCACAACTCTGAAATGCCCACATGAGGATGGTTTGATGAAGAGACCTGCAACACAATACAAGGAGTTTGGGCTGGAAAAAGTATGCATATAACTCAAACCTCATATCAAACTTCTACTGTCATTGCAATGAGACTGACACAAACAAAGCAGATCATCAAGGTAGTAAGTCTGACTTAGCTAGTAAATCTTGGCTGTATAATGCATAGCATGAGATCCCCTCTCCCTTGGGAAAAAACAATACTCAACACATCCTGACCCCTAGAGTTCCCCATACAGCTACAGTAACCCCATGACATTGCATACTTGCACTTAAGTAAAGTAGAATTGATGGGATCTACCCACAAGTATTCACCTTCCTCTTCATCACTGTCATCCTCACCTGGCATTTCAGGATTCTCACCCGGTGGCAATGCTAGCTACCCACCATCTGGAATACATGGTATATATCTCCTGAGGGAAATGTTGTGGAGCCTGCAGCAGGCCATGATGATATTACATCCTTTTTCAGGTGAGTAGAGGAGGACCTCACATGTGTTGCCTAGACACCTAAATCTGACTCTCAGGAACCCAAAAGCCCGCTCCACAACACTCTGTGTTTTCCCATGGGCGTCTTTGAAATGGACTTCCCATGGCGTAGTTTGGTTCCTCACTAGTGTCAACATCCATGGAGAGTTTGGATATCCAGATTCCCCTGTATTGGAATGGGACATTAGTGCAACTATGAGTGCCTCTCATTGGAATTTTTGCAGCAGACATTGCATGTAAACAGACATGACATATGTGACTTACCAACCAGGAAGGCCCTCTCTGGGTACAGTCATGACAACAACTGTGGAATTGCACTTGTCCGAATAATGATGGCATCATAGACTGAATCTGGATAACGGGCACAAACCTGTGAAATGTAGAGGTCTGCCAAACAAACAACTAGGACAGTGATGGAATGGAAGGTCTTCCTGTTCCGATAGACTTGGTAATTGTCATGCAGTGGAACCAAGGCAACATGTGTACCATAAATGGCTGCCACAACTTGTGGGATGTGTGTCAAACCATAGAAGTCAGCCTTCACATGGGCAAAATCCTCACACTGGGGAGCAGGATGTAGCTTGACCCTGTGGCCAAGAGGTACAATGTGTGCCATGATTTGTGCAATGGGTGGCCTGCTATTTGGATGACAAATGGCAGGAATCAGATCTGTCTCCAACTGACAACAGAGATCCACAATGCATTGCCTATTCGGACTGTAGGTCTGGATAATGAGTCTTTCTTTCATGGCCTGAAGGTCGGGTAGTAGACGATAGACAGGAGCATGTCTGATCCTTCCCCTCCCGAGGTACCTTGTAGGACAAGTGACTTGGTACACCATGAAATGGTGAGAATATTTCTTAAGACTCAGAGACCCTGACACACTGTCCATCACTGATCACAGAAAAACCATGAGTTAGCAGTAAAGTGCAAAGATCCACTGGACCTCATGTACAGAGCAGTGCTTGTTGTAGCTTTGGTTCTAGGTTGAATTTTGGAAACGTCATTGATCTTCATTCTATGCATTCTTGGGCAAACCAAACATTACACCACCACAAAAGCTGGATTCAGGCTCTGGGCTGAATACAGCAGGTTCTCCATGCACCAAGGAGGCTGCTGCCTTCTACTCTATAGGTAGCCACAGTTCCTTGAATTGGTAAAAAGGAAGTAGCCAAATCAAGACTCATATTCTTATAGGTGCCACACTCTGGTGAAATAAAATAGTTTAAAACTGAATAGCTTCATGTGTGATGATTCTCCATGGTAAACAGCAACCAAAATCAATTGTTACACTGAGTTTATGAACCGATGCCTGTAGTCATGGACCTTTAATGAGCCCTTGTTTCTAAGATATATCAGTTCACAGGATGGACAGGAAGCACACCTCTTTTTCAGGTGCACAGTTTTCATTCTAACCTTAAAAACAGTCTTAGTCCATGAGTTGCTTCTCTCAGACCAGGGGCTGACCTTATGGCAATGGACTGGTACAGGGAAAGAGCATTCCTCCTCCTTCCAATTTTATGTTGTTTCAAACCAGATACATACCCTTTGCTTTAGAGTAAGTTAGGGGAGAGATGAAAGAGAGTAGAGAATTTAAACTTCATTTAGATATTTAAGTCTGAACTGTGTAGAATGTGTTCAAAAGTGTTAAGATGTTGTATAATTGTCAAAAGAATTGAATATAGTTTCTACTTCAATCTGCCTTAGGCTATATCAACACATGAAGCAGAGTCAAATGTGAAAGAGATCTGCAATTTCAGGGTAGTATTTTCTGTGTGGTGCATCATGGAGGAATAGGAAAATGATGTGCCTGCAAATAAAGTAGGAACAAGCATGAAGGGTAAATCACTTTCATTAAAAAGTTTGGACTTGGAACACATCATAGAAGAACAGAGATATTATATTGTACTTCGATTTAACAGTTACTTTGTGCTCTCACCATGATCCTGGAGTAGCATTACACATGAGGAAAACTATTGTCTCAAGGAAACTCTTGATATGAGGTTGCACTATGCTGTAAGGCCAATTGGGAGGGGGTTCACCTTGAACAAATTCAGGATTTTACACTTTGATATCTTGATCAGAGGGAAACAATTAGGTGAATCCTAAAATTAAATGCTTCTGTGAATCAACTTATGAAACATAACAATAAAGGAATTGTGCATACAACATCATAGGTTTTAAGACTTATATGCTCTTTGACATTTAAGCCTTTTGATTGTTGAAAGTATTTTTAATAAACAACAGATAAACAGTAAAAAGTGAATCAACATTCCAAATTTCAATGGTAGATCAAAATCATTTATAAACCGTGTTAGGCCTTTCAGCCTAGGGTGGTCTTCCCCAAAATTTTTGTCTGTCCACCTTACCACTATTAACTAGTGCAAACACGATTGTACTCACTCGCCTAAACATGGTTTATTCAGTTTACACCTGAATGGAAAAATTAATTTACTTGGAAGTCCCTTGTAGAACGGTATTCCATCTACCTAAGGAATGTATATTAAATGCTTCAAGTCGGCCTGCTGCACATATTGTGCCACCCACTAAAGTGGCCCTTAAAATTGTCCCAAACCTGCCATTGCAGGCTGAGTGCAGTTTTAAACTGTCAATTCTACTTGGAAAAACATTAACTGCCCTTTAATTCCATATCATTAACCTTGAAGGTATCCCATAGGGCAGGATGCATTGCATTGTAATTAAAAGGTTGGGCACGTACATTTAAGTCTATTTGTCCTATTAGTTAATTCATTTGTCACAACTGTAAGGCCTACCTGTCCCACAGGAGAACATCGGGTTGCCTTATTACATTTATAAAGTGCTAAATTTCAATTGGGGACACATGAGCATTTCATGAAATTGTAATTAAAAATCCTATTTAGTGGTAAAGTCAGATTTTAGATTACAATTTTAATAATGCCACTTTTAGAAAAATGACACTTTCCTGCCCCTGAGCTACATCTCTGGGTGTAGTTGGCAGTTAGAATTTGTGAATTCCTCCAAGACAGTCATACAATCGAGGGATTAGATATGCCTGAATGGGCCATCAGCTGGCAGGATGAGGGCAGAGCTGCGCACTGCCCAAGTTGAAAATAAATAGGCTGCGCTCTGCCTTCAGACAGAGTTTGCTGCCCCTACATTGTTCCTGCAGTCAGCTTTGAGCCGGGGCAAGGGATTAAGGGAGTTCCAAGCAATTCTAAGGTGAACTACAAGAAACTGTTCTCACATCAAAGAAGGCACCAGGTATAAAAATAGGGCCCTATGACCCACTTTTCAATTTATGTTCTGGACCAGTGTAGGGACTCTCAGAGAAACTGCCCGCTGCTTTGGAGTGCTGTGTACTCCACAAGACTGCTTTGCTGCCTTGAGCCTGTCTTGATCCCTCAGTGGTGTGTCCTGCTGCATGAGCCCTGCTTCTTCACCTGAACCCAGGAATACCACAAAGACCTCAACGGCTAATTTGAAGGCCCCCTGTTCAGAGCCACAGGGACATAACAGGCTCATACTATCTTAAACACGCACCTACCCAGCCTGAGTAAGACCTGAACACCCTACGTGGCGCCCCTCCAGTCCTTGAATGTTCATTATGGTGCTAAAGGTGCCCAGGTAACCAAAATCTAAAACCTGTTACATAGAAAATGTTTAGCTGAAATCTATTCTGAGAAACGAGGGAAGACTGTGATCAACCAGCTTGTTTATCCACCCAAGGTGCATTGCCAGTTGATCTGACTTCGCAACTTCTCCTTCTTCATTTTTTCCACAGTAGCAAATCCTGTGTTTAGTTACCGAAGGGTATCCAGCTTCCTGGAAGTCTCATCAGCTACAATTATGTGCCTCGTCTCGCTGGAGATTTTTTACTTCCATAAATGTCAGAACACACAAATATTCACTGTTACTTCATCTAGTGGCTCCCCAATGATGACACTCCCCCCTCGGACAATGCCCGCAGCCTTGTCAGGCTGAATGTTGCCTTCTCGGACCTTGTTCACAAGGATTTTTTTTTAAGCCTGTAGGTAAGTGCCAATTGGGCCCAATCCACTTCTTGCATCTGATCAAGTTCCATCTTTGTTGGCCCTATTTTTCAACTTTTACCCGGTCTCGCACAACTAGATGTCTGCAGTTGGAGCCTTTTTCTTTCAGGTGCTATCTTTTCACTACAAACTTCAACAATTCATAACTCTTTTCTACTATTTGGGGTTTTGTTGTTTTTGGCATCAAATAACTTATCATAGTTTACTCTAAATCGGTGTAATTGTCAAAAGGTGTGCAAACTCACTTCTGCTTCCCCTAATATTTAAATTTGTATTATGAACCAGAGGTCACTGTCAGGTGCTGTAGGTGATTTTCAGTGTTACTTTTCAGCTGAGTGCAAGAATCTGTTGCTTGATGGGGCCCAATCAAAGTGATAATTATTTTTTCATAAGTGACTACTGGCCACATAAGTAGCCCATTGTTGCAAGTAATCAATAGTCGCATGGTCAAGACCCCTTTCTTAGTCATGCTGATATCCACGTAGTTTCCCATTTTGTATCCTGGTATGCTGCTTGAATTTAAGTGGTGTGTGTCTGTTTCTGTGTTTCTATGTGTGTCTGTACATGCACACGGTAGTCGATAGGGTATGGCAGGTGCCATATCAATAGATTGCTAGCTCCTGCATATATGTGCACTGCCAAAGTAGAGTTTGTTCATTCCTAGGGGGTGAGAAGTAGTCAGAGTTGCTCTCTCTTTTTTTCTCTCCTCTCACTGCTCTCCCATTTCTTCAGAGCTGCTGTAAGGCCAAACATATGTGTCTGGTTCGAAACAACATTTACTTAAAAGAACACTAACACCCTCCCTTGTACTAATCCAATGTCATCAAGCCAGGCTCTGTTCGTACAGAAGCAACTCATGAACAAAGAATGTGACTAAGATTAAAATGAAAGTTGCGCATCTGAAAAAGCGGTGTGTCACCTGCCCATCCTGTGTGCTGCTCTTTCTAAGAAGCCAGGACCCAATAAAGGCCCTTGACTGAGCAGTCATCTTCAGACACCAATGTACAAACTCAGAATAATAATTCATTTGTGGAGCTGGTTTCCATGACGAATCATCATACATGAAAATATTCAGTTTTGAATACTTTTATTTCACCAGAGTTTGACACATATTCCAATCTGAGTGTTAATTGTGCCAGAGCTCATCCACTACTATCTCTGGATATATGCTTCTTCCTTTGGCCAGTTCAAAGAACTAGATCTTGCTGCTGCTGTTACAAATAGAAAAGAAGGCAGTAGTCTGGAGCATAGAGAAAGTGCCGTATTTGGACGGTAATCAGTGCTGTGATAGCACTGTTTACTTTTTGCAGCTCAGACTGCGAAATCAGACCAGACAACATGGGCCAGATGTAGCAAAAAAGCAATTTGCGACTTGCAAATTGCGAGTCCCTGCGACTCGCAATTTGCAAGTCGCAAATTGCTATGCAGTACGGTGTCTCAGACACCGACTGCAACTCGCAATGGGGTCGCAATGACCCACCTCATGAATATTCATGAGGTGGGTCGCAAATTGCGGCCCCATTGCGAGTATAGGCACTCGCTAACATGGAGGCCTGCTGACGTCAGCAGACCTCCATGTTAGCGACCTGCTTTTAAATAAAGCAGTTTTTTTTTTTGAAGTGTAGCCCGTTTTCCTTAAGGGAAAACGAGCTGCACTTCAAAAAAAACCGAAACCTTTAGTTTCAGTTTTTTTTCAGGGCAGGGAGTGGTCCCTTGGACCACTCCCTGCCCTGAAAAAATATTTTGGGGTCCAGTCACAAACTGGAAGGGGTCCCATGGGGACCCATTCCAATTTGCGATTGGGTTACCATCCACTTGAAGTGGATGGTAACTGCGATGCCATTTGCGACCGCATATGCGGTCGCAAATGGTATTGCATCCCAATGCGACTCGCAAATAGGAAGGGAACACCCCTTCCTATTTGCGAGTCGGAAATGCATATTGCGAGTCGGTAACGACTCGCAATATGCATTTCTGAATTGCAAACCCACGTTTGCGACTCGCAAACGGGTTGCTACATCTGACCCCATATCTCTTAAAAAAATAGATACATACAACAGTTCAAAGTGTACTCGCCTGCATAAAATAAAGAAATCACATTAAAAAATATACATTTTTAAACAAGATTTTGCCTATTTATGGTGATCACATGGACAATGATGTCTTGGAATAAAAGCCTCACATCTATGCTTTAGTGAATGCTAATGCTTTATAAGTGAATCTAATAAAAATATTTACAATGCTAGAGAATAATTTGTGTCAATAACTTACTTCACATTTAATATGTAGGGTACATGAAGATATAAACAAGGACAAACCCATTATTGTTTTTTAAATATTTTTTTCGACTTGCGCATTTATGCTTGGGGTATACACTAGGGAACCATTGAGTCAAGAAAGTTTGAGGGATAAATAATTCGGCTCTCCACTTTTGTTTTATGTTTTGTGGCATTATATATTCTCTTCTTTCAACAATTTCATAATTTTCCATGCCCAAAAAAGAAAGATGTGGAATGGTCGTATCATGTCAGCACCCAATTTAAAATGTAGGTGATTCATAAAAGTGACAATTATCTTTGTTACTATATGTTATGTTACTGTATAATTGTGGTCTTAAAAGGCTCGTGACTTCAGTAATTTAAGGTATTTTCATGTCATCGGGATTAAGGTCCTATGCATCACTATTAGGGATAATTCAGAGACAAAGGTCATGGGATGTCATTTCCTGTGATGTCACTGAGCCAAAGAGTAGTGAAGTGGTGTATCTTCTGCTACACCTTGCATTTTAGTTAAATGACGTCCACTCCCAGACCTCAGAGAAATGCTACCACACATTCAAGACCCAGAATTTCTGCATGAACGCTTGTGTGCGTGGCGTGGGATTTCATAACCGTAAAAGGTGGTTTCTACTGCTGATGATGAGGGCGTATTTGGACGCGTGTATGGTATTAATTCTGGAACAAGTATTTTATTGTTGAAGTTTGAAGTAAACAATTAATTTATGATTTCCGAACGTGAAGACTCTACTTGTATTTCATTCGTTCTCAACAGCGGGTAATATGAAATCAGCAAAGACCCGACGTCATAAATTTTCTTTTTATATTCCAGGCTGATTAACTATTGGGAAAAAGGTACATTTTAGCCTATTTCTGCGATTTGTTTGAAGAAGGTTGTATTCGTCACTTGCCTTTAGCGCTTGCCTCTTATTACCGAAGGCGGATGGGAGCCAACTCAGACTTCCTATAGATGGTAACGCTGAAAGTCAATAAAACATGAAAACAAGAAACAAATGAATTATGCTTGCATATCTTCTCCTTACTTTTTATATGCTTTGAAAAAAAGCCGAAAAAGTCAGTTATTAAATCTCAAAGAAAACTCAAGAGTTCTAGTGAAATTGTCCAAGGCGCCAGTTATCCTTACTAACATCAACTATAGCAAGCAATATGTGGATCGCTTAAAAAGTCCTCTGGCTAATAGAATATCATCCAGAGGTAGGTTTTTATTGCATATTCTCTGTGCCGTAAAGGGTTTCTGAACTGTTTTTATTCCTCTGTGACCTATATACACTGCAGCATAAATTGCTCAAGTGTAAGATACACATGGAATTGATTTTGAAAAGGTAGTGTAGATTTAGAAAAACATACTGAGTTAAAAAGCACCGTAAAGCTTTCAATTGTTAAGGGAATAGGAAACAACCTTCATCTCCTCAAAACTAAACGATTCTGTTCGCTGTTAAGAATACTTTAAAAAAAAGGATGTAATGGTGTGTTCAATAAAATGAAACGCTTGTTATCGCTTGAGTAAACAACTCGATTTCAACTTTCTGATATGAACCTCAGCGCTATTGGTTTTTAAAGCTGGCCCATGCTTATACGGCCATACAGCTGGAAATGCGCACAAATCTATTCCTGTTCACCCACATTATATTTCTTTTATGTTCTGTCAACAATATTTAATTTAATCCATGTGATATGGTATAAAACAACGCATAAGAGCATGCCTAAAACACCGATAAAAACTAAAATGGCTCATTAACTGAAAGGATGTTTTCAGACAAGTCCAGCTGTCACCTGCTACAGTACAGCCAGATACAGACTCTAACATCAAAATAGAGTGGCCCAAGCAAACATGCACAGAGGATTCCCATACATTTTTGCTATGTAGAATGATTCTCTCAGTCTACATTGACACTACATTACATCATACTATCATACCTGCGGCAGTTCTTCCACTCAGAGGCATGAAGTTGGAAACAACTTTGGGCTTGTGAACAAGAAATGCATAAATCTATTGAATATTTAATGATGCCAATGATTTACATAGATGCACCAATGTTCGAGGAATCACCATGAGTATGTGTAGGAAAGTAGCCTCTTTCTTATTGGTTACCCCACTTTTGTCCTGTTTGTCAGTGTGTTTGACTGTGTCTACTGTTAATCAGGAACCCAGTAGTTATGCTCTCTCCCTTCCCAAGCCACTGGAAATGATTTGAAGGGCACATTTGTTGCCCTTCTTGTATAATCCAGTCTACACGGGTTCAGGGACCCCCAGTCCCTGCTCTGGCGCGAAATTGGACAAAGGAAAGGGGAGTGATCACTCCCCTGTCAATCCCCCTTCCAGGGCTATTTAGGGTCTCTCTCTTGGATGATTCTTCAGATTTGGATTGTAGGACTCAAGCATCCTGTACTTCACCTTCTCGCCAAGGAAACTGCATCTGGACCCTCCAGGAACTTTACAAACTGCAACAAAGAAGCAAAGATGGCTTCTGCAACACTGTATCTTTAGCTCCTGCCAGCAACTGCAACTGTATCCCGATCATGCATCCACAGAGGACAGCCAGTCTTCAGCCCGCACCACAAGAACTAAGAAATCTCCCTTGGAGTGAAGGAGTCACTCCCCTGCTTCAGCAGGCACCTCTCTGCATCAACGACCGATGCTGTGGGTCCTTTCCCCTGACAACATGCGTAGATCCTGCATCACAGGTGGTAGACTGAGGTGGTCCTGATGGTCCTGACGTGCTACTGTCCAACTTTGGTGGAGGTAGGAGGTTGCCTCCCCACGCAAGGCAGTACCCCATGCACTGCATTTTTGCAGTTGCCAAGGCTTGTTGGCATCCTTCCAAAAGGTTCTTTAGGCGCTGTGCAGCTCCAGCCCCCAGCACTCTATCCTCGACGCACATCTTTCTGAGTTTCCTGTGCTGTGGCACTCCTGTGTGCACTGCTTAGTCTTCTCTTATTTGCTGAGAGCCTTCTCTGGCTTCCCCTGCTGGGTAGAGTCCACCAGGTCTCTCCTGGTCCCGGGCAGTGTCATTGTATGCTAACTGCGAGCTTTACGTGTGCCAAGGCAGAATCCAGCGATACAAACCACACTTCAATCTTTCATCTGCACCAACCAGGAACCCGCATCCATCTTCTTGGTTGCAGTACTGACTGTTGTTCCTCACCGGTGGCTCATCTTTTGCACCTTCATCCGGGTTAGCAGGGGCTCCTGTTCTCCCTGGGCTCTTTTGTGCTTCTTGGACTTGATCCTCTTCTTCCACAGGATTTCAGCTCCAGGAATCCACTGTGGGTGTCTTGCAGTCTCTCCTGGTTCTTGCATAATCTTCTTTCTTGTGTTTCTGTGTGTTTTGGGAAAGCTACTGTGTTTTACTCCTGCTTTCTTGGGCTTTGGGGTCGGGTCCAGTACTTACCTTAGGTGTTTTCTAGTACTCCCAGTGACCCTCTACACACTACACTTGCCCAGGTATGAAACCAACATTCGTATTCTCCTTTCTTAGTATACGGTTTGTATTCCCTCTAGGCCCATTTCTAACTATTGTGATTTTCACTAATTGCAATGTTTTCTAACTGTTTTTATGCTTATTTCTGCATACTAGTGTACTTAATCTGTGTATTACTTACCTCCTAAGGGAGTATAGTCTCTATGGTATTTTTTGCATTTGTGTCACCAAAATACAGTACCTACGTTTTTGAAACACTGAATATTTTCTTTCATGTCTGTGAGTACTGTGTGACTACAGTGGTATTGTCAAGTCAAGTCAAGTTAGCTTTATTTCGGTAAAAATAAATACCATAAAAGCACACCACAAATTCACAATTTTACAAGAAAACAGGCTATATATAAAAATCCTCAAATATAAAACATTAAACTATATGTAAAAATCCTCGAATATAAAACATTCTCCCTATAAAAATTTGTATCATATTTTAAATTTGTGCAAAAATGCAAAGTTTTTCGTGATAAATATCATAGATCAAGTATATATACCTAACTAGAAACAATAAATAAGATAAAAATAGAAAACGTTTCCATTTAAGACATATAAGAATATAAAACACAGAAAATTAATTAGACGGTAGAGAATTGGTGTATGCATACATTAAAATTCACAAGTAAGTTCATCAATGACCACTCCCATCGTCTGTTGTTGGATTTATTCCTGTATTTTTAACATATTCAGTCTGCAGTGCCAAATAGATTTTAAAAATTTTGCCAAACAACAAGCCACTAAAACAGATGGATCAGACTTAAAAACTCTCAGAGCCGATAGGCAATTCCTAAAACCCATTTTTTTACATAATGGAATAATCCAAGAAGCCCTCTGTTTATGGTATGCAAAACAATGGAAGAGGACGAGGGTTATGGATTCTTCCCTGGCGCAACCCATCGGGCACATCTTAGAGCTACAGCTTGTATTAGACCATTTGTAAATTAGGGTGCGCAAAGGAAGAGAGCCTATCCTAAATCTGATATACAATGCACGTGCATGTGGGGAAAGTAATGTGTCCATGTATCGCTCAGGTTCATAATGGCATTTGATTTGTAGAAAGCTGCCAGTCATGGATGATGATGAGACCGCAGTCAATTGTGTAAATTGAGCATAAGGCCAAAATGCATCCTTCAGAATCTGCGTTGCGTTTTTTGGAATAGATAACAGATCCTTCCACTATGTCCCCAAGCCAAGTGATACAAAGGTCCGTTCCACATAGGCACACCACTTAATTTTTGAGCTGGTGTTGGTATCCATCTATAGGGAATAAGAGAATCTAGTGACCATAAGCGAATCCAAAACAACAGAGGCCTAAGAGCAGCGATCTGGTTGATTGGAGGCAAATTTATGTCCATTCGAATAGGAAGTGTTGGGGTACTGGAGGGAACTCTTAGCAGCATCTTTAAGAAAGAGTTTTCCGCCCTTACCAGATCATCTAAATTGCAATGACTCCACAATTCAGCTCCATATAGAGCCCCCCCCTTGCTTGCAATTTATATATTTCTATGGCGGGCGTCATGGCAAAACTGGGAGATCTAGCTGCAAATCTTACAATGCCACTCGCCCGTTGTTTCAAGTGCAAGGTTGCTTTCTGGAGATGGGAGTGCCATTTATGTGTATCTTCTAATTTCAGACCTAAATAGTCGAAATCACCGACTCTTTCCAGTGTGGCACCCTCTAGATAGATGGGTCTCCTCATCCTGCCTTTTCTGTACCCGAACACCATGCATTTGGTTTTCAATCGGTTGATTTCCAGGTCATGGTCATTACAAAAGTCCATAAACCTCGAGAACAGGGTTGAAAGACCTGTGGCTGTTTGGGATATCAACAAAGTGTCATCAGCAAATAGGAGGCAAGGAATCTTCTGCCCTCCTATTTTAGGGGCGTCATTAGAACACTCCATGAGATAGGGGATACATGCGTTTATGAATAGGAGGAATAATGTGGGGGCGAGTACACAACCTTGTCTCACATCGCGGGCAGTGGGAAACTCTTCGGTCAGTTCACCTTGCGGACCCCATCTAATTCTGGCAAAATTGCCAGTATAAAGGTCTCTAATGATATTTAGGATAGAACAAGGAACTCTCAATTTGTTCAAGACCTCCCACAATTTATAGCGGGGTACTAGGTCAAAAGCTGATTTTAAATCACAAATGCTACAAATAGGTGGCCTAAATCCACGTCAACAATTTTCCATTTGATGGAAATAAAATGGAAAATCTGGTCTATTGTGCTGACTTTTTCCCTAAAACCCGCTTGGAGGTGGCTTAAAATTTGGTTTCCCACTATCCATTCCCTCAACCTGCTCAACAGTTGGTGGCTTTAAACATATCTGAGGGGATCCCATCCGACCCTGGGGCCTTCCCTGATTTTTGGGCAGTGATGGCCAACACAGTTTCTTTAAGTGTGAAGGGAGGCAGGGGAGAGACAGGCGAGTGAGATGCTGTTGTCTCGCCAGGACTTGGTGCATCGCAATCCAGTGTGGAGCCCTACAGTTCCTTGAAATGGGAGAGCCAGACATCGGGGGTAATATGAGACTCTGGGTTGGATACTCGATTTTGGCCCTACGAGAGACCAGAAGCCAGAACCGTTTAGAGTCGTGGACCTTAGCTGCCTCAGCTAGTTCGCTCCAGAGCCCCTCTTCATACTGAAGTTTGCTCTTTTTGCATGTTAGTACATAATGGAGCCTAGCATTGGTAATTCCTGATCTATCCTTTGTCCTTAACACCTTTATCAAGATGTTTTTATCCTCTCTGCACCTCTTGTTAAACCATTTGCTGCTGGGTTGGGCACTAAAGTTAGTCGATGGCCTAGCGCATTTGGAAAACAGCTCTTTCAAGATTACGAAGGGGTCCAAATGTAGAGTCATGACTTCAAGTGGGGCAAATGTAAAGTGATCATCGAATAACTGGTGGGTAGAAGTTAATGCACAGAGTTTATCTAGAAGTTTATTAGATCTCTGGAAAGAGCCCCATCTTACCGTACGCCTGTTACTAGACAACTTCATGCCATCAGCAGGAGCAGAAGAGAATACAGCTCCTGCTAAAAGAGTTCTCTTGTACGTGATCTGCAGAGGGGCATGATCACTGGTAAACGGATTACCCACTTCCACGTCTAATATGTGATGCCAAACTCTTAAGTCAAGGAAAATGTAGTCCAGTGTGCTACTGTATAAGCCCCTAAAAAAAGTTGGTCTGGCGGGGGTATCAGCTGGGAAGCGACCATTGCCAAGACCGAGACCATGGAGTATCATGAAATCTATTTTCTGTGTAGCCCTAATGCAAGTTTTATATAAAGTTTGCTGTATGGGATAGGAGGGGATATTCCATATGTTATCTTCATACAGTGGTATTGCATGAGCTTTGCATGTCTCCTAAATAAGCCTTGGCTGCTCAGCTACAGCTACCCCTAGAGAGCCTGGCTTCTAGACACTGCCTACATTTCACTAATAAGGGATAAATGGACCTGGTATAAGGTGTACATACCATAGGTACCCACTACAAATCAGGCCATCCTCCTAAAGTATGCTTGGGTAATCTTTTCAAATCGTACATATTAGAAATTGGCTCTCTAGTTGGCAGAGGTATGCACCCTGCCCTTGTTGGGGCCACAATCCTAGTCAGGGTAAGTCAGATAACCTGTGCTCACCTTCACCTAGCTTGCTATAGAGCAGTCAGGCTATCATAAGAGGCAATGTATAAAGTTTGTGTGCAACACTTAAATTACAGTAACATAGTGAAAACACCACAAAAAGACTCCACACCAGTTTGGAAAAATAGAGAATAGTGATACGAGTAGAACAAGCCCAAAACAACAAAAATCCAATAAATAGATCCTAAGATATTATTTGTAAAGACTAAACAGCATTATAGATCTTTAAAGTCAATAGAGCTAAAAAGTTACTTAAGGTCGCAGTAGACCGGGACAAATCCAAAGGTAAGTCCAACTGCAATGGAGGGTCAGCTGGCCACAGGACTCACACAGAGCTCGCTGAAAAGGTACCTTGGATAGAGCATGCATCAACATTAAGGAACAATGCAAAAGCAATGCATTGGTTTTAATCCACATAGTCGGGTAGATACGTCACTGGCGAGCCACACAGTCTGGTCCTGTGTTGGCATCAAACTCCATTGAGATGTATGTGATTTGTCATAATTGAGCAACGCAGTAATGTCCTCTGATCGGTGGTGCTTCGTCGTCGAACCTCTCAGTCAGGTTCTTAGTCGTCATCAAATCTACAAAACATCAGTGTTAGAGGGCACTGTGTCAGTTCCGACAGCTTGGATGAGTCGTGTTTTGCAGAGAAACAGTTGCAAAACTAACCTCTAAGGCCCAGGACTGGATTGGCACCCCAGGCAAGGATAGGCCTCATGGATGGCAAAACCCAGCAGCAGGAGCAGAGTTGCAGGCAGTCTTTGATGTCCTTGAGACTGCAAGAGCAGGTGGCAAGCCAGCAAGCCCTTGGAGTCACTTGGTTCTATAGAGGATGTAGAGAGCAAAGTCCAGTCCATCTCACTCTCAAGCAAGAGGCGGCAGGCCAACAAAGCAATGCACAGCAGTCCTTCCTTGCAGAACATCCTTCAGATCCAGAAGTATACTGATTTGGGGGGTTTGTTGTTTAATATGTATACCCAGTTGAACCTTTGAAGTGGGGGAGACTTTAAATAGAGGTTCTGGTTGGTTATGCAGCCCTTTGCATGGGGAGAGGCACAATCATATATAGGTATAAGTGTCAGCTCCACCTTGCAATCTAGCCCAGGAAGACCCATCAGCCTGGTGATAGGCCATCATGATGCAAATGTCACACCCCAGCTCCCTTTGTGTGTGACTGTCTAGTGGGAATGCACAAACACCAGCTGTCACCCACCCTAGACACATATTGAAAGTCAGGCAAAGGCACCAAAAGGATAAGTAAGAAAATGCAACTTTCTAAAAGTGGCATTTTCAGACTTACAATTCAAAATCCAAATTCACCTTAAGATATGATTCTAAATTGTGAGTCCAGAGATACCACTCTCCAAATTTCCATCTTTTCCCAATTGAACATTACACTTAAAGGTTGCTTCAATGTAACCTAATTTTAACTATGAGATAGGCCTTACAGTAGTGAAAAACAAATGTAATAATTTTTCACTACCAGGACACATTAAACTTAAAATTACATGTCCAATTTTTTAAATATATGAAACCTTGCCCTAGGAGCTAACCAGGGCCTACCTTAGGATTAACATATATGTAAAAAAAAGGTTTGGGGCCTGGTAAGGAGATACACTTGTCAGGTTGAAATGGCAAATTAAAATGGCACATACAGGCTCTGAAGTGGCAGACCTTAGAGATGTTTAAAGTGCTACTGTATTGGCTGGTACAATCAGTGCTGCAGGCCCACTAGCAGCCTTTAACAGACTCTGAGAACATACAGTGCACTTTACTATCGTCTTACAAGTAAATTAAATATGTCAATCATGGATAAGCCAATTTCACCAGTTTTGAGAGTACAGAGCACCTGCTCTTTAGCACTGGTCAGCACTGGTAGAGTGCACATAATCCTAAAACCAGTAAAAATGAAGTTAGAAAAACAGGAGGTCAGAAGGCAAAAAGTTACTGCGCCAAGGATGTCAGTTCTAACAGCATATTTCCATACCCTCTTCCTTCGCCTTCCTTCATGCACATCCCAGTGTGAAATCCACCAGAATGCCCTTGCCAGAAACAAGCACTTAATCTTCACACGTAGTACACTTATCCCGTATGAATCAGTGCATTTGCCTATTTTTGGGCCAGTGTTTACTTGTTGGGGCCACGGGCAACCATTTTTTGGGAAAAGCATTTATGGTCTGTATCAGACGTTTCCCGAGAGCAAGGAAGGAAAAAACTAACAAAGGGTAAAGAAGGAGGAAGAGAAAGAAGGAAATAGGTCAAAAAATGAAAAAAGAGGAATCTACAAAAGTTAGATAAAGGGGCAGAGATTGTTGGTGGATTAAAGAGGTGTGAGGTGGATTGAAGACACTGCAGACATTTAATTTATTAGAGCCTTCCGCTGGCTTCTGGGTAGAGGTTTGGGCACCATCACTCATTCTTTTATAAATGAAACACTGCCTATGAAGAAACCCATCATGTTATTTATTTTATTTATTTTTCTTGTATGTTTTTATATCACAAAGAAGACACATAGGGTGTCAGAGCATTTATCAGGTTGATATGTGGGCCAAAAATACTAGGTGCATTCGGTAACGGCAAACACAGAAAACCAAAAAATGAGTGTACATTCTTTAAAAGCAATTTAACAATGTTCAAATATAGATACACACTTTAAGAGAATCTCTAAGTAAAAGTCGGTGCCGTTACACACACGTTTTGTTTCCGTTATTAAAATTGTTACTAAAACATTAAATGTATCTCAAGTGAGTGGTTTACTGCCATTTGTCCCTGAGAGCGATTAATTCAGCATCCCACACCTAGGCAACAGCTTTATTAGTTCTTTTTTGCTAGATCATCTCTCAATGTACTCCATGAAAAATGGGGCTGTAAATGTTGCTTTCTTTCCCTGGAAATGGTCATACCCCTTCTTTTTACAGAAGTAACTGCCTATAATGGGGTGTAAACAAACTAGCGATTTTTGGTCAAGGGATTCTTTGTTAAATTAGTACATTTTCTGTAGGACTAAACCCAAACTATCTGTGAAAATACTCAGGGATTTTGATTTTATGACTCAGCATCAGGTCATTTTCACCTGGGGATTCCCTTATGTGCTCCTAAATTCCACTCACATGTCCACAAAATGTTACTTGGAACATTAGTAATGAATATCCTTGCAATTAACAGTCTCACAAATAAATACCCCAAGGGGCCCAAACCAGGTGTTCCATTTGCGTCCTTGTTTTCACTTCATCATTAGTATGGGGCGAGGTGGTTCTCTTAATGGCGCACCTGTGGCAATCGACACTAAAGGCAAGACTATGGTGGTTTCAATGATATCGACAAAACCAATACTGGATCAGCCACCTATTTTAAAGTAGTCACCAAGTCACCATGTCTGAAAGTGCTAAATATGTGCAAAATCACCATGTATACGATAACGTGCAGAACTAAGAAACTTTCTAGATTGAGATAAGACGAAACTCACAACAAAGGTATTTTTTAAAGTGTGCACTTTAAATATAGCCCACATTTGAGCAATATTGACCCTCACTCTAGTCAGTGTATGGGAGTCACCAACCTAAGATAACCCCTGCTCACCCTTTTGGTAGGTTAGCTCAAGCAGTCAGGCTTATCTCAGAGGAAGTATGTAAAGCATTGGTACCCACCCACACAGTAACACAGTGAAAACACCATGAAAGTACTGAATACTGGTTTATAAAAATAGCCAATATTAATCTGAATGAAACAAGACAAAAACAACAAAAAACCAACATACACAAGAAAATATATAATTTTTTAACTTAAGAGAGTCTTAATCTATAGGAATCAATGGATGCATTGTTTTAGCACAAAGAACCTGGTTTGTGTCAAAAATAAAGCCACAAGAGAGGTGATGCATCCGAAAATCAAGTGATGCATTGATTGCTTACTCACAAGCGATGCCGTGCGTTGATTCATTTTCTGCCAAGTAGGCAATGCGTCAATTCTTTCCCTGCAGGAAAAAAAATGCGTTGATTTCTGGACATGCAGTCTCAATTCCTTGTGCTGAAGATTCAACACCCAGAGATGATGCATGGAACATCCAAATGGATGGCACCGATGGATCCACAATGAAGTAGGCAAATGGATTTCACCCGCACTGGGTCAATTTTTCAGTCTCTTTGCAGGTACTGAATCAATATTTCTGCCACATCAACTGCGGCACATGGATTTTCCTTTAGGTCACCCGCTTCCACTTCCAAGGGCCTAGGGACTGGATGTGGCACCACTTGGCAAGGCAGGACTCTCAGCCCTTATAATTTTCCCCTAAAACACACCTATATCACACCCCTGGGGTCTGGGTACCTTCACTTTAAGCTACTTTCAATTTTAATTTTCTCCCTCGGGGACGTGTCCCATGAAACAAACATGGCAGTCACAAATTTCTAGTCAGGCTGTGGTCAGCCAACTGCAGCTCTTCTTTTTACTTGCTTACTCGCAAAAATTCATAAATTTCGCAATTAATCATGGTCACAGATATAAAAACTTATTTGTCCTTAAATATCTTTTAAACTACTCAATGGATTTACACCAAATAACAAAAAGCACAATCTGTGTACCAACGACTAGCTTTCTGCCAAATTTGGTGTAATTCTGTCCAGTGGTTAGGGATGTAGAAATGTTGCCAGGTCCTTAATCAATCAATCAATCAAAAAAATTTGTAGAGCGTGCTACTCACCCGTGAGGGTCTCAAGGCGCTGGGGGGGGGTAACAGGGGAGGGATGGAGGGTCACTGATTGAACAACCATGTCTTGAGCTTTTTTCTGAAGACCAGGAGGTCTTTGGTTTTGCGAAGGTCGGTGGGGAGGGAGTTCCATTTTTTGGGGGCGAGGTAGGAGAAGGACCTGCCTCCTGTGGTGGTGTGTTGGATGCGGGGGACTGTGGCTAGGGCGAGGTCGGCTGATCGGAGGTTGCGTGTGGGAGTGTGGAAGTTAACTCTTTCGTTGAGGTAGGTTGGGCCAGTGTTGTGGAGGGATTTGTGTGCGTGGATGAGGATCTTGAATGTGATTCTCTTGTCTATGGGGAGCCAGTGAAGGGATTTGAGGTGTGGTGAGATTCGTTCGTGGTGGGGGAGGATGAGGCGTGCAGCTGTGTTCTGGATTCTCTGGAGTTTGCATTTGAGTTTGATTGTGGTGCCGGCATAGAGGGCGTTACAGTAGTCCAGTCTGCTGCTGATGAGTGCATGGGTGACTGTCTTTCTGGTTTCTGGGGAATCCATTTGAAGGATTTTTTTAGAGTGCGGAGTGTGTGGAAGCAGGAGGAGGTTAGAGCATTGATTTGCTGTGTCATGGAGAGAGAGGGGTCAAGGATGATACCGAGGTTGCGTGCGTGGTTTGCGGGGGTGGGTGAAGGGCCTAGGGTGGTGGGCCACCAGGAGTCATCCCATGTGGTTTTGTTTGGGCCGAAGATGATGATCTCGGTTTTGTTTGAGTTGAGCTTGAGGTGGTTAGTGGTCATCCATTTTGCGGTGTCGAGGAGAGCGGCGTGTAGGTTGGTTTTGGCGGTGGTGGGGTTGCAGGTGTGGGAGAGGATGAGTTGGGTGTCATCTGCATAGGAGAGGATAGTGATTCCTTGTGCTCGGAGGATGTTGGCTAGGGGGATCATGTAGATGTTGAAGAGTGTGGGGCTGAGAGAGGACCCTTGGGGGACTCCGCAGGTGATCTTGGTAGTGTTGGAGTGGAAGGGTGGAAGGCGGACTCTCTGGGTCCCGTCGGTGAGGAAGGAGGTAAGCCAGTCTAAGGCTTTGTGGCAAATTCCTATGTTGTGGAGTTGTGTGCGGAGTGTGTGGTGGCAGATGGTGTCAAATGTTTCTCTGCAACCTTGGCGGGGAAAGGGAGGAGGGAGATGGGGCAGTAGTTGGAGAGGATCTCCGGGTCGGCTTTGTTTTTTTTAGGAGAGCGGTGATTTCAGCGTGCTTCCAGGGGTCTGGGTAGGTGGCAGAGTCGAAAGAGGAGTTGATTATGTTGTAGAGTATGGGGGCGATGGTTGGGCTAGCTTTGTTGTAGATGCGGTGTGAGCAGGGGTCGGAGGGGGAACCGGAGTGGATGGAATCCTTAGTGATTTCCATGGGAAAAGCAACATTTTTTAGCCCCTCCCCCCCCCCCACTTGACAGATCACCCCCAAACTTCCCATGTGCAAAACAAATCATTGGGCCACATTTTTTAAAAATGTCATGAAGATTTGGCAAACAGTGCCAAAGATATAGGCAAGTCAAAAAACTATTTTTCAATGAAGACATGGTCCTAACAATAACTACCTACTGGTGACTGTTTAGTTGTAAACACTGGCATCTTGTCAGATCTTATCCAATGATTGATGCTGATTTGCCACTAAATTCCTCTGTTACATAAAGGAAGTCACCCTCCTGTTAAGACATGCTAGTACATAGTTACACAACCCGACAGAAGGAACAAGGGGATGGCTTACTGAACAGCGGTGGGGTTCACAAATGCGGCCTCTGTAATGCTTGTAAATCAAATAAAAATGGGAGAATTTACTCACTACCTACTGGGAAAACAAGATACATTAATAAATTCATAACATGCAGTAGTGATTTCTGTGTTTATGTACTGGTTTGCCCCTATGGATTTCTATATATAGGCAGCATGATATTTCAGGTCAGAAAGAGAGTATTGGACCACATGACGGCCATTAGGAATGTTGATCAGAGTTATCTTTTTACAAGACATTGGTCCCTGGTGCATTACCAGAAAAATTATGATTTATCTTTCTATTGTATTGACAGGTTTGTACTCAACAAGTGAGGAGGAGACAAGGAGAAGAAATTCGGGATCATGGAATCTAAATACATAATTCGGTTGAACAGTCATACACCTGGAGGACTGATATGAGAAACTTTTTGTTCATATTGGCTAGAAAATATTTGTTGCAATTGTAATTGTACAGAATGGAAGGAAATGTCCATGTATTAGTAGAGTTATATGTCTGTTTTTCTTTCCCTCGGATTTTGATTGTACACCTTCTTTTATGTTAGTTTTTCTTATTGAAAAAGATGAACAATAGCTGATGAGGCGTGTACAGTGATGAATAAAAAGAAGGTCTTTTGTTATCACATTGAGGGTCAGATATTAGGCAATTTGGCCATGGTGGAGTTACCAGATTATGAATGTTTGATGGACATGTCTTGATGATCATAATAATTTGATGCCAACATCTGAAGAAAGGTTTACCTTGCAAAGCGTTAGGCCACTTGGCCATGATGGAATCACAGGAAAATGTGCCAATGTAAATTAGGAACTTCACATCTATTTAATTTTATTATTATTTAACAGTATTGGTTTTGTTCTCGGAAAACTTGGGGAATCTCCATACTAATTTCCAAATATGAGAGACATGTACAGTAAGCCTGTCTTTTAATAGGTCATTAATGGCGATAGTCTGTTTTTGATTGTTTTCCTGGTGATGTCATAAACATGTTCTGTCGAATGACATTGTTGAATAAACTTTCTTCACTTAACCCCGTTCCTAGAGTACGGTTTTTGGTGTCCCTAGGACTTTCACAGCGCTATGGATTTCTGTTACTGAGTCTCCAGCTTCCCGCAAATGCACACCGATCTCGCAAAGTGGAAGTGACTGGCATCAGCTAGGCTGGGCGCTGTGATTGTATATATATGCAAAAACAAAACAAAACAAAACAAAAAATGTTTTTTCTACAGAAACTAGGTCCTAATTATAACTACCAAGTGGCAACCGTCACTGATAATATTAGGTAACACACATATATATATATATATATATATATATATATATATATATATATAAATATATATGAATACCAGTTTAACATTGAACTTAAAGATGCCGCACTCACAGGATTCCAGTAATCTTCTTTTATTTAGTACACGAAAACTCCACCAACTGACACCAACGTGTTTCGACCTTCCCGGTCTTGATCACGGTAAGCCATTAATCCATTACATGCACTACTTATACTCTTCCTCTAAGCCATGCCTTTATGTGGCATTCTGGGATATGTCGTTTTTCACAAAAAAATATATAGTGCTATCCACCACAGCAATAACTTAAGTGCTATCCATAAGTGTTACTAATATAACAAAATATGCTCAAAATACATGTGCAACAATCTAGCATATCAGTGCAAACAAACAGAAAAAAGGAACACAAAAAACAAAACTCCTACAACAGATGCTCTGCTCCTACATGATATACCGCTGTCTTTGCTAATATTCATTTACAATTCTACAATCTACCTTTTCATCTTTGTCAGTATTTCAGCCTATGCGTCCCATTTTACCATAGGGAAACATCTCCCAATTTTTAATGAATTGAATTTATCCAAAATTATTTTAGTTGTTAAAATCACCAAAGACAATAAATCTATATTTCTACTTTGCATTCAAAATCAGAGATGACAATATAACTCCTCATCATAGTTAATCCCATATGGCATCTTCGTTTTTAGTCTAATAATGTATCTAGACTCCAACCTTCTCAATCTTTGAATTCTATCGCCCCCACGTTCGTGTTTTTGCATTGTTGCAATCCCATAGTATTTCATGGACAACCAATTCAAATCTGAGTGAGTTTTCAAGTGTTTAGTTATTGCATATGTGGTATCCTCATTTTGTACTGCCGTTATGTGTTCTAGGATACGTTTTTTTAGTACTGCCCACGTACCTAAGGCCACATCGACATTCCAAGACATATACAACAAAAGATGTTTCACATGTAATTCTCTCTTTGATCAATATTTGTCTACCTTTGAAGTCTATTATAGACTTTTTATCACATCCAATTTTGCAGGCTTTGCATTTTCTACAACAGAAGAAACCATTATTCTGCACTGATAACCAATTAGGAGTTTTAGGCATCTCAAAATGGCTTTTTACTAACATATCTTTCAAAGATGGTGCTTTCCGATATGTAATTAAAGGGCAGGTTTCCACCTGTTGTCCAATGTCCCTGTCTTTCTGATTCAGGTGCCAGTATTTCTTCAAAATTCTCACAATCTGTTGATTCTCTTTGCTATAGTCTAAAATTAATCTAATCTCATTCTTTTCCCAGTCTGGCAGTTCCAATACATTCCTTTTCTTTGCCAACACCTGATCACAGGTTTTTGCCCTTGCCTTCATCTCCCCCTGCCTGATTGATTTCAGTGGGTATCCCCTGTTCATAAATCTCTGTCTGGTCTCACTGAATTTTTCTTTCATATCCTGTTCATCTGAACAATTTATTTTAATACAAATGAACTCACCATAAGGGATACTATTAATCAAAGATGTAGGGTGAAAACTAGTACCATGTAAGATACTGTTGGTTGCTGTAGGTTTCCTGTGTAGTGTGGTTCGTAATTCTCCTGCTACAATGTGCACTTGTACATCTAGGAATTAAATTGAGCTATTCCTCATTTTATATGTGAACTGTAATCCTACATCATTATTATTCAGTACACAAAAGAATTCCTCAAATTAATGCACAGTTCCATGCCAAATCAAGAACAGATCATCTATGTAACAAAGCCACATGATCACTTTGTCTATGTATGTATCATTCTCTTGACCCCAAGCTATGTTTCTCTCCCACCACCCCATCGTGAGATTCGCATAGCTCGGGGAAAAGGATATTCCCATCACTGTCCCACAAATTTGTTTGTAAATCTGATGATTAAACAGAAAAATATTGTTATTGAGACATAATTCTAGCATCTCCAATAACATGTCAGAATGTTTAATAAAATGGATACTTTTTTGCCACAAGAAGAATTTCACTGCATTTATCCCCACCTGATGTGAGATAGAGGTATATAATGACACAACATCTATCGTGACAAGGAGATAATCAGACTGCCATATTACGCCATCTAATGCTCTTAGAAAATCTCCAGCATCTTGTATGTATGAGTTTAAATCTTTTACCATTGGGGCCAAGTAGTAATCTACATAGTTCGAAATGCCTTCATATATTGAACCACAACCTGATATTATAGGTCTGCTTGGAGGTTTATCTAAGGTTTTATGGATTTTCAGCAAGAAATATATTGTAGGCATGATTGGATTGTCATTCATCATATATAGTTTTTCATCTCAACTAATCAATCCATCTGAGTACCATTTTTCTAGTCTTTCATTCAAATCCCATATTAGATCATTGATAGGATTCTGCAACAGTTTACAGTAATTCATATCCATGTTCAATTGTCTGAGTGTTTCCTCTACATAGTCATCCTTGTTCCAAATTACAATATCAACTCTCTTGTCCGCAGGTTTCATCACTATTGTCTGATTATCCATCAGACCTTTTAACGCTTCACGTTGATCCTTTGTTAGATTTTCCTTTTCTTGTTTTTGAGAGGGCTGTAATTTCTCTAAATCGCTCACTACTAAGTCATGAAATATATCAATCTTGTTGCCTGGGGAGAGGGAGGGGCAGAATTTGGATTTAGGGTTGAATTTCGTTCTCACACTGGAGTCTATCTCAATGCCCAGTGTGGCCAGTATTTGTGTTTCAGTCAGTTCTCCATCTCTCAAATTGTAGGTCAAGTCATAAACTGTTTTTAAATCAGTGCTTTGTTCAATATTTATGTCTAAGTTCCTAATATCAGAACCTCCTTCCGATACCACCATAGGACCTTTTTTGGAAAAATGTTTTACCAATTTCAATTTTCTTACAAACTTATATAAGTCAATCCTTGTTTGGACAAAGTCCTGATGTTTTTCCGGGCAAAATCTCAAACCCTTCAATAGCACTGCTGTTTCTACTTCATTTAGTTCATAATTTGAGAGATTAACAATCAGGTTTTCAGATTGCCCAACTGATGATTGTGGGTTCATTGTTCTTTCCGACTGCGTAACATATAGGGCCTGATTACAACTTTGGAGGAGGTGTTAATCCGTCCCAAAAGTGACGGCAAAGTGACAGATATACCACCAGCCATATTACGAGTTCCATAGGATATAATGGACTCGTATTACGGCTGGTGGCATATCCGTCACTTTACCGTCACTTTTGGAACGGATTAACACCTCCTCCAAAGTTGTAATCAGGCCCATAATCTTTTCCTTTTCCCCCTCCTTGTCTTCCTCTTGCTGTAGGGTCTCGCCATCCCTGGCCTCTGCCTCTTCCTCCCCTTCCTCTGTTCCTCAGTGTTGTTTGATCCAGGTATACCAATTTCATTTAGTCTAAAAAAGTCATTTTTCTTATATTTTTAACAGTGCCTTCACCTTCACTAAGATCTGTTTCCGATCCGCTTGTTTCTGTGTTCTTAGTTTGATCCAAATCTATATGTCCTGCCTGCAACTGTTGTTTCAATATATCAAATCTTTTTCCAAAGGTAAAATCCGTCCTGATTCATAATCTTGAGCGTCTCTCAAGAACTTGTTTTTTTTTCCCGTTCTTCTATTTGATTTTCATATTTATCAAGGAAAGTATCCATAGTTTTTTAACCTTTTTCTTTTTCTTCTTCTTGATCTAACTTGCCGATTTGTTCTTCAAGTTCTTTAATATTCTGTCTTAGTTTTTCAATGTCAAGTTTGGCATACTTAATTAGCATCTCCATCATACGTTTTGAACATTCCATAGTGTTCATACCACATTCTTCAAGCATTTCAAGGCTTATATCCGAGTGATTTGGTAAGATGAAAATCCTCAGACCTCGTGGGAATCTCCCTACTTGTATATATTTTTGCAATGACAGTATTTCCCAACTTTTTGAAATTTCTTTTTTCATAAGTCGTTCCAATTGCAAAAACAACTGTTTAACATTGTTTGTCGGAACCGTTCCTGCGCTTGTTGATGGTTGCCCATGGTTGCGAGTGTTACTAGTGATTTCAAAGACTGATTCGGCTCTCTGAATACATTTAGCTAGTCTTTCTTCCATGTTTATCCGGGATTAATCCACCTATGTTTAATAAGAGTTATGATGTCACCTTCAAAGTATATAGAGTTATAGTCACCCAGTGGGGTCTTCCTTGATTTACAATTTCTTCTCAAGAGAATCCTGTGTGGCTATTTGAGACTTTCTCTTTCTTAAATCTCATAGCCACTATTGGAAAGTGATTCCAATTACTGCTCCACCCACTAGTCCTGATATTATTTTTATATATCTATTGATGTGGATGAGATTTGAGATTTGGAGCTCTTGTTAATACGAGAATAGCCAAGTTCCCCAAATTAGATATCAGTAAGGTACATTATACTCTGTACCCATTTTTTCAGGCAGTCTGATAATGTATAGTATATGATCATGACACGTGAAGGATTGCCCTTATATTGTGTGGTTTGTATTTGCTGACAGCTCTCAACAAGCAAAAGCAAACAAAGTCTGCTTTCTGCAAGAGAGAGCTGTCCGACAGCTTTCACTTGCGGAAAGCAGAGTTTTTATCAGTCTGTGCGTGAGGACGACCAATGAAAACTTTATTTTTTCCACATGCAGGGAGCTGCTACTTAAGCAGCTCCCTGCTTGTGAGAGCAATGCCGGCTCCCACAATACATGGGGAGCTGGCTAGGACCACAGGGCCTTGAAGCTCCCTCCACGTTCCTGTCACTCTCTCTCTCACTTCCATCTCATAATGAGATGGGAGGGAGAGAGAGAGAGAGATAGTCATTGCAATGGTCTTTCCATGCAACGACTATAATAATACGTCACCCGTGGCATAATGGTTGAGGTCACAAACCGTCTCGTTGAGAGTTCTAATTCAGGTGTGGTCATTTCCCTGTTTTAACTCATTTTAAACTTTAAAATGTTAAGATTCAGACTGAGTTGACAAATACATTTTTTCTTTTCAATTTATCCATAAATATCTCATTCTAAATATATAATTCACCAAAACCTAAAAACTCACTTTCTCTCTCCCTCTTACTTTCTTTCTCTCTCTCTCAATTTATATTTATCAATCTCTTTCTCCCTATCACATACTCACTCAGATACCTATGCACCCACTTACAGATGCACTTAGACACTCAGTCACCCACTCACAGTCCCACTCAGACACTCACGCGCCTACTCACAGACCTACTGACACTCTCTCACACCCACTCAGAGACCCACTGAAACATGCACCCACTCACAGACCCACACAGCCACTGACACACCAAGACACTGATGCACCCACTCTCACACTTAGACAAAAAGTCTTACAGCTACTCTCACCCCAGATACACCTTCTCACACCTATTCTCACACCCAGAGTGTTGGAAAGTGGATTTTTGGTAAGGAAGGTATCTACACTTAGCAATAGGCTATTAACTCCCACTAGCTCCAGTTAGGTCTCAATAAATTAATCCCAGCTCAACCCTTGGTAACTTGGCATTGAGCAGATAGGCTTAACTTAGGAGACAAGTGTGTAAAACATTAAAAATTACTAAACAGTAAATAAGTTAAACATAAAACAAAATACAAATTAAACACTAATTTATAAAAATAGATTATATTCTTATCTTTAAAATGATACCAAAACTATTAAAATTTGATAAGTAGAACCGAGAATATGAATTATTAAAGAATTAAGCCATCATTACAACCTTGGCGGTCTGTGGACTGCCATACAACGAGTATGAGGTAGGCACTGGCAGACAGGTTTCCGTTCGAACTGCCATGCATCTCCTGGCCAGTGGTCAGGCAGTTTCCCATAACTGTATTAATAGGCTGCACACTGCCAGGATTTCTGGGGGGTGAGGGGCACACTGCCACGAAAAGCCTGGTGGGAATGAACAACATAAAAGGGAACACTCACCTTCAGGAACAGAGGCACATCCGTAGGTGCCATGGCACGTAAATTGCAAATCTCCTCAATGCTTCTGCTGGCCATTGATCTCCAGGACCAGCGATGATGATTAAGACACCAACTGTAAGTACACCAACCTAGCACACACTGGAGGGAAGGACCTTAGTACACACACCCAACACACGCACAAAATCGCACATTCACTACACATACATATTGAAGGAAAGGCAGGACAAGGTTGTTATCATTGCCACCAGCGGTTCAGTGGTGCAGATATAGTAATAAACTAACAACTGTAACAGATAACAATGTACAAAGGGGACCAAGGGCCAGTCCAAAAGTCCTGCAGTGCCCCAAGCACCCTGGACACAGAATTACACCACAACTTTACTCCTGACTGCACAGTGCAGGGGCATTAATGGGGCATTCAGGCTCCTCAGGGGTGAGGGATAGTTTGGGCTTGGAGGGGGGGGGTCCTTTGGTCTGGGCTTGGAGAGAGGGTCCTTAGGCTTGCCTCTGGAAGGGGGATGGTTCAGATGGGGTTAGTTGGGCTTAACCTGGGAAGTGGAGGGAGTGGGCTTGGCCTTAGGTTTGGGAGGGGTAACTCTGTACTTTATGGAGGTGGAAGTCTTAGGCAGGGAAGGAGCATGGCGGCATTAAGGGGAGGCCTAGGAGGTGGAAGGCAGGGGTCTGGGAAGGGGAGCAGGGAACATGGGGGAACAGGGACTAGGACAGTGTTGGGGAACAGGGAACACTCTATCAGGAAACGTTTCTTAGGGGCACAATGTAGGTCATGGGAAGGACGTTTGGGAGTAGAGGGAGAGGGTATGGTTGAGAGTTGTGTACGTGGAGGTGCCTTGGGTGCAGGTGCGTGGGTGGATGGCATGTGTGTGCTGGGTGACTGTTGGGTGGGTGAGTATTGGTGTTTAGGTGTACTGGGAGGAGGGGGAAGTAGATGCAAAGAGATGGCAGGGGGATGTGTGAGTGAATGTTGGGGTGATGTCTGCAGGTAGGGTAGATGTGCTGCATTGGGGTGTTGATTGTCATGGTGTGTGTGCATGTGGTGTATAGGGTGTATATGTGGGGGTCTGATATTGTAGTGGTGGTGGCAGTAAGGGCACATGTTGCAGGATCTGGGACTGATGAGGTGCTGACTGCAGGTGTGAGTGGTGTTGTGACTGTGAGGGGGAGGTGGTCAGGAATTTGATGAAGGAAGTGGATGTTGGCATGTCTGCTTCTGAATGTGGTTTGTGTGCATGGCCGTGGTGGCATTTGTGGTGCTTATGTCTGCCCTTTCGTACTGTGTTTGTTGAAGTGGATGCATGTGTGTCAGTAAGTGTGCCTTGGATGAGTGAGGGGAGAGGAAAGTGGGTTTGGGAACAGGTAGCTAGAGGGGGGATGGAGAAGAAGGGACAATGGCTGCCGTTAAGGAGGCCAGACAGAGCACAATGAATGCCTTCCAGGAACACATTGGTCTGCTGTATCTGGGATGCCAGTCCCTGGATGGCATTTACAATTGTTGACTGCCCCACAGAGATGGACCTCAGGAGGTCAATAGCCTCCTCATTGAGGGCAGCAGGGCTGACTAGAGCAGGGGTAGTAGTGCCTGCGGAGAAGGATTTGCCCACCTTCATGTGTGAGTGGGCACAGGCAACTGGGTGTGGAGTTACAGGGATGGCGGTGTTGGGTAGGGGGGTGGCGGATAAGGATGATGCAGGTGAGGGCCTAGATGGGTCTGCCACCACCAAGGAGCCACCATCAGAGGAGGAATCTGATGACGTAGTGGTCAATCCTATCTCCCCTGTGGCACTCCCCTCGCCCTCTGTCCCACTGGTCCCCTCAGCTCTTCTGGTATCAGCTGCCTGGGTCCTGCAGGCTGCAGCTTCCCCACTCACCTGTGCCCCTTCTCCATCACCAGATGATGCTGATGCACACAAAGACAGAGGAGGAGAGGGAGGTAGGGTGGGTGGGAGAGAGAGAGACAGGGTGCTATCAGTCAATGCCAGCACTACTGTCACACAGAGTAACTACATCATCTTGTGATACCATGCCATGACACGCATGCCCTCAACTACACATCCCACAACAATGGACCACCATTGGGGAAACCACAGCAATGCACATGTGTACCTCTGACGGTGATACAGATGGAATCGTGTACATGATGAGAGGCATACTCGCCACACCTGTGCAATACCTGCTCACTTCACATGTCAGTTGAGACACACAATTCCTGGACTACAGAACCAACTGAATCCAGCATGGGTAGTTGGCATGCCTACTAAACCATTGTAAAATTGCACAGTGACATCTTGGCCCACCTTACCTCACCACACATACAGTACCTGCCAGCAGATTGAGGACTCTATATTCACCCCGGCACAGACAGTGGCAAGAACTGATTACAATGTCCTGACACCCCAGATGTCGAGGGTCTGGGCCATGGTGTCCTGCGTCTGGTGGTATGTACCCAGGACGTGGGTTAGAGCCTCCTGGCCAGTCTGGTGTTGTGGCTGCCCTGTCTCTTGGAACACAGATCCCCTCCCACTATCCCTAGCCCCCTGTGTATGTGCCCCTGACACAGTGTGCCCACTCCCAGAAGATCCAGGGCCTTCATTGTCTGGGGTGTGTTCCCTTGACTCTGGCCCCTCTACTGTGGGGCAGACTTCTGATTGACCCTTCGCTGGGGCACAGGTTAGGGGAGAAGGGGCTGGCTGAGCCACATGGGAGGGAGAGTCCGGTGTGTCCAGAGTGGGATGCTAGGAGTGGACTGACCAGTGCCCCCAGATGGCCCAGGCAACTCATCCCCATCCAGACATCCACTGGGGCCTTCGTCCCGGGGAGGGCTGTCTGACCGTGGCATCCTCTGCCTGTAATGTGGATGGAAAGGGGGAGAGTTTGTATGTGGATGTGTAGTTGTTATTTTCATGGTGTGATGCATGCAGTGCCTTGACTTGGTTACCAGTGATGGTAATGACAGCCGCAGCACTGAAGATATTGATTTGGGTATGGGGATTGTGCCATGGTTTCTATGTGGCATGGTGAGTTGTGGATGGTGTAGGAGGCTGGCCTGGCTTATGGTGGGTATCTTATGAGATTTCTTCTTAGCTTCCAGTGCAGGGTGAAGGCAGACAGCCCTCAGAGCATGCACCACCAGGAAACAGTTGAGAAAGCCAGCAGGATGAGGCGCTACATTGTTGCTGGCAGTCTTCTTGCTACTTTGTTGCGGTTTTGCAGGCGCAGTCAGCGGTCAATCCTTTTCAGAAGTCGAAGAGTGAAGTGCAGAGGAACTCTGGTGAGCTCTTGCATTCATTATCTGGTGAGATACCCACAGGAGAGACCCTAAATAGCCCTCAGAGGAGGATTGGCTACAGAGAAAGGTAAGCACCTATCAGGAGGGGTCTCTGAGGTCACCTGCTTGCACTGGCCACTCAGAGCTGTCCATTGTGCCCTCACACCTCTGCATTCAAGATGGCAGAGGTCTGGGACCCACTGGAGGAGCTCTGGGCACCCCTTTCCTTTGTCCAGTTTCATGCCAGAGCAGGGCTAGGGGGATCCCTGAACCGGTGTAGACTGGCATATGCAAGGAGGGCACCATCTGTGCCCTTCAAAGCATTTCCAGAGGCCAGGAGAGGCTACTCCTCTCAGGTCCTTCACACCTATTTCCAAGGGGAGAGGGTGTAACACCCTCTCTCAGAGGAAATCCTTTGTTCTGCCTTCCTGGGACTGGGCTGCCCGGGCCCCAGGGAGGCAGAAACCTGTTTGAGGGTTGGCAGCAGTGGTAGCTGCAGAGAAAAGCCGGAGAAGTTAGTTTGGCAGTACCCGGGCTCTATGCTGGAGACCTGGGGATGCATGGAATTGTCACCCCAATACCAGAATGGTATTGGGGTGACAATTCCATGATCCTAGACACGTTACATGGCCATATTCGGAGTTACCATTGTGACGCTACATATAGGTATTGACCTATATGTAATGCATGCGTGTAATGGTGTCCCCGCACTCACAAAGTCTGGGGAATTTGCCCTGAACAATGTGGAGGCACCTGGGCTAGTGCCAGGGTGCCCACACACTAGGTAATTTTGCACTTAACCTTCACTAAGTGAGGGTTAGACATATAGGTGACTTATAAGTTACTGAAGTGAAGTGAAAAATGGCTGTGAAATAACATGGACGTTATTTCACTCAGGCTGCAGTGGCAGTCCTGTGTAAGAATTGTCTGAGCTACCTATGGGTGGCAAAAGAAATGCTGCAGCCCATAGGGGTCTCCTGGAACCCCAAGACCCTGGGTACCTAGGTACCATATACTAGGGAATGATAAGGGTGTTCCAGTGTGCCAATCAGAATTGGTAAAATTAGTCACTAGCCTGCAGTGACAATTTTAAAAGCAGAGAGAGCATAAACACTGAGGTTCTGGTTAGCAGAGCCTCAGTGATACAGTTAAGCACCACACAGGGAACACATACAAGGCATTCTTTATGATCACAGGAGTCCTGGCTAGCAGGATCCCAGTGACACAGGCAAAAACAAACATACATACAGTAAAAATGGGTGTAGCATGCCAGGCAAGATGGTTCTTTCCTACAGATGGTGGTTGGCATTGCTGTCATTGCCTTGTGTTGGGACACTGTTGTAGCAACCAGAAGGTGTGGGCTGTGGTATGATTGTCCATGCAGGTGTTCCACTGTGAAGTGGGACTGTGATTCTTTTTCTGTGGGGGGAGTGATATATTGTGGGAGTTGTGGTTCATCACATTGTGATTTTTATTCTTGCATTCGGGGGAGTGTGTGGGGATGGTGGAAGAGGGGTGGTGTTTCATGCAGGGGGTGTGGGGTGATTGGGGGTGCAATAGTGTTGGATGGGGTGGATTAGCGAGTGGTGGGGAGGCATGCTGGTCAGGAGTGGTTGATACCTGGGGGGGTATTGTTGACTTCAAGAGTCAAGACCTCTGATAATACCAGTAAGGCCCTCCGGAAGCATGGTGTCCAGGACCTTCTCTTCCCAAGATGTTAACTCAAGGGGAGGAGGCCCACCTTCAGTCTTGTTCAGGGTGATCTGGTGCCTGGACAACATGGAACAAACCTTCACCCTGAGGTTGTTCCACTTTTTTCTGATATCCTCCCTTGTGCGTGGATAGGTGCAGACTGAATTTACGCTGTCGCTAACCCTCTGCCATAACTCCATTTTACTGGCCAACGATGTTTGCTGGACCTGGGCTCCCATCAGTTGTGGCTCTATTCTGATGATCTTGTCCACCATGACACACAACTCTGTCTGTGAACTGTGGGTACTTCTGGCATGACATGTTGGGGGGTGGTGTGCTGTGTGGGTAGGATGCAGTGTGGGGTGATTAGTGGTGTGGGGGTGTTTGGATGTGGGTGTTGGTGGGTTGTGCTGGTGGTGGTGGTGTGTGCAAAGTATGCAATGTGAAGGTTTTGTAGTGTATGGGATTTGCTTTGTTGCTCGTGTCTCTGTGGCTGGTCTTGGAAGTCGCAAGGGATTTTGGGTGTGTGGGGGGAGTGTTATGTAGTACCTTGGTCAGATATGTGTGGCGTATGAATGTGTTTCACGTGTGGTGTATTCGATCTGTCCAATGTGGTGTTGGCTACTATTGGTGGTGCCTTTTTGAACCACCGCAGTGTGAACAGCCGATGGTTTACTGTCGTGCATGTGCCGCTGTGCTGAAAACTGACTCGTAATAGGGCGTCGGAATGGGCTCGGAATGATGGGGTTGATGGTAGGACAGTCAATATTTTGCTGTGAGTTGGCCTGTGGTGTTGGTTTTGTGGCAGGATTTGGGCAGTTTGTTCTTTGTTACTCATAATACGGCGGTCGCTGTACCACCTACACTGGCGGTATGGTGGGGGCATTTTGCATGGTGGTCTTGTCTGTAGACCGCCAAAGTTGTAATGAGGGCCTTAATGTTTTCTAGCGCATAGAAGCAAATAGTACTCAAAGGGTTAACAAAAGGTCACACTGAAAACGGACAACGTCCAGATTTCAGGCCACCCACAAGGTAACACTGTTACACTTACTTTCAGAAGTGTTTCTTGATTCAGGAATGGCGTCCACAGACACAGCCAAGGGTTTAGAGGTTCTGGTTTACCTTTTGGGGTCTGGGCCTACAACTCCCACAATGCACCTCTTAATTTGATGGAGATTTTTTACAACAGTTGCTCCGAACGTCTCCAAACTTATTGATCTTTTTTCAGAGGTCCTTTTTGGGTCCTTGAAGTGTTCACAACTTGATCCAAGGTTCCAGAAGCTGTGAGATGTTCTTTGAGAGTTGGACTACAATTCCCAGAATGCACCTGGTCAGAATCCTCAAATGACCGCTGGATGCTGGTCAGCTGGGCTCTTCTTGCAGGACTTGATGCAGGGGACTCTGGGCAGCTCCTTTGTACCTGTAGCTTACAGGGAGTCCCTTCTTGAAGCAGTGGAAGACAGGCAAAGTCCTTTTAGTGGTGAAGCCCAAGTGTGTGACTGGTGCAGTCCTCCAGAGTGCAGTGTCCAGGTGCAGGTTGGGTGTCCAACAGGGCAGTCCTTCTTTTTCTTTGTCTTGTTCCTTGTAGGTATATGAGGAGTGGGTGCAGCTCTGCCATATTTATCCTTGCTCCTGGGGTGAAAAGCAGGTGGGTGAATGTCCAATCACAGGCAGGGCACTACACCATTCGATGACCACTTCCTGGGAATTGTGGGAAAAATCAATCCCGGGGAGCAACATTCCTTAAAAATCCAACAAGGCTAAAACTAAATTTTGTAGGCTGAGCCCACACACTGGTGTGGCTAGAAATCCTTAACACACCCCTCTCCTGCCCTCTCCTAATCTAATCAAGAGGGTACCTGGTTGTCTGGGTTTGCAGGAAATGGGAGATGTCATGAGCTGCTGCAAATGTACTTTCCTCATTTGAAGACCAATATGGCTGCTCTCCCCCCATCCTGTTACACCATCTGTTGAGGCAGATCTCCTCCCCCAGGCACTTCCTTTATGCTCCGCCCAGGCCACTCCACACCTCATCAAGGCAGGCTGGCCAATCAGAGAAGGGCAAAACAAAATTGAAACTGGTAACTTTTAGGAAGAGTTTTAAAGCTCTTTCCCTGAACTAGTTATATTAAATCCAGCAATGGTAAGTTGGGTGATTTATTATAACAATTAATTTTAGACCAAACTTGCCATTTCTTGATCTTTGGCAAATTTATTAATTAAAATAAAGTCTCTCCATTTTAGCCTGTAGAGCCTATTCACTACAGTGAGGGAAAACAAATGTGTCTCTTTTACCTCACCAGGGCTTATAAAACACTTTTTATAAGGTCCCTGCTTATAGTTACCTGGTACAAACCCAGGGGCACTTAGGGCACACATTAGTGGTGACTGATATGTAAAAATAAGGTAGTTTAAGACTTTAGAAGTACTTTTAATTCCAAAGTCGAATTTCCATTCAACTTTAAACTGTAAAAGCAGCCAGCAAGGCAGGCCCACCTTTAAAAAGACCCTGGGCACCTCAGCAGTGCACCTATGGGGGTACTATGTATGCTGGGGTCCCTAAACCTAAATGCCCTACCATATACTGGGAATTTATAGGTAGGTTGACATAGACAATTGGTGGCTTACAGTGATGAGATGCCAGGTCTGGCTGCTGGCCATGCGTGACAGTTATTGGATTAATTTATTTTAATGAAAAATGCTTTACTTTAGAAAAATTACAGAAATTCACTGAAAAAACAAAGGTTACAGGGACGTTGTAGTTAGGAAATAGAATTTAAAAAAAATTGAAATTCAAATAAAAAAACAAAGGTTACAGGAATGTTATAGTTAGGCTCACATTTTAAATGTACGAAACCATAGAAATTAAACTGTTATAGTTAGAGTTATCTCAAGTAACTACAACTGGTGTCATGGAAGCGCTTGCTTGCTAGAGCAATCCGACTCACGCTGGAGGTGGGAGCTGGCTGATACCGCAGAGAAGGCCTTGAGGCTCCCCTCATGGCCCCAGCGACCCCATAAAGTGAAAAAAATAAAAATCAGGTGGGTTCCCCCTGGGGAGGCCTTGAGGTTCTCCCCGAGGTCCCTAATAGCCATTAAAGGGCAAAACAATTTTTATGGAAAAATGCAGTGTTTTGGTGACAGTCACAGACCTTTACACTAAGAGTTGAAGGTTCGACTCCAGGTGTAGCTGTAGTCATTTCCCTCCTTTAATTTCTTTTCAACTGCAAATGTGTAAAGCTCATACTGAAAGGGGATTTGCTCTTTTTAATTGACATGAAAATTTTTATTTTCATTTCAATTTATGCAGAAATTGCTTATTTGAAGTATGTCATCCATCAAATCCTAAGAAACTCTCTATCTCTCTCCCTCTCACTCTCTTTCTCTCTTTCAATCTCTTTCCCCCACTCACATACTCATTTCACGCTTACACACCCACTCACAGACCTACACAGACACTCAAGCACCGACTCACAGATCCACTGAGACCATTGTGCATCCACTAACAGCCCCAGGCAGACCCTTACACACCCACTCATAGACCTTGTTAGAAATGGGGTTTCTGGTTGGCTAGGGTATGCACCTCAGCCAGTCAGAACCCACCCACTCTAGTCAGGGCAAGGGAGTTACAAGTCCAAGATAACCCCTGCTCACCCCCTTGGTAGCTTGGCACGAGCAGTCAGGCCTATCCCAGAGGCAATGTGTAAAGCGTTTGCACAACACACACAACACGCGTGATGCCCTATCCCCACCACAAAGGAAACACAACACCAAGGTCTATGAAAATATACTGAATTGTACACAACACAATTATTAGACCAAGCATCACATATCAGTAATATCCGGCTACCTTAGCAGTTGTCAGAACGTTACACATTATTTACTCTGCAAACTAGCAGTAGTCACATATAACACACAGTCTACTTAGTATTCTGCAAAATAAGCAGTAGTCAGGGAACATGTTACTACACCAAAGCACTTGTCATAAGAATATCATAAATGCCCATAGTAGGAACATTATAAAACATATGGCAAGTCGTAAAACATATTAGCATGGTATGCCCATAATAGGATCATTTACATACATATATAAAACATCATAAACCTAGGTAGGCAACATATAAATCCATAATGTCTATAGAAAGAACCTATGATATATATTGTCCCTTTAAAAGTACCTGGTTCGATGATGAAGGCACCTCCGGTGCCTGGAGAACGAAAACATGGGGCCTCCGGCACTCCTCTGCGCCAAACGGGGGCCTCTGATAACCTCTGAGGCAGAGGGGGGGCTGCACGCACCTTCTCTGTGCTACAGAGGGGCCCCTCCAGGGACCCGTGACCACAGGGGGCCCCCGGGCCTCAACTTGCTCTCACGAGGGGGGCAAAGACCTCCAAGTAGTTAAGGTAGGAGGGGGTGCCACGTACCCCCTCCGATTTGTAACGGGCCCTCCTGGGGCCCACAATCACTAAGGGCCCCCTTGGGCCTCCACTGGCCCTTCCAGATGGAGGGGACCCCCATAATGGCACTGGCCACAAGCGGCCACCACGTGAGAACGGCGGCGTGGGGGGCACCTCAGGTGAGGCTCCTGCTCTGCCCGCGGCCTCTGATGGCAGGCCCTGGGTTTCGTGGGGGCTGGGAGAGCCTCAGGTGAGGCATCCTTTCCCCCTTGCCCAGCAGAAAAAACCAACAGGGGCCTGGTGGGGCGAGGGAGCCTCCAATGAGACCTCCATCCCTACCCACTGACACCAGCAGCACTCGGCGGCCCGTCCGGCCATCGGAGAGGGTAGGCACCAATGTAGGTGCCTGCCTGTGTTCCGGGGGCGCTCCACAGAGTGTGCTTCACCCATTGGGCACGAAAGGAGCGCGCTTCCTCCAATCTTCGGTTTACCTTGCTTTTCTCATGCTCCGGGGCACAAAGGGCAGCGTGACGCTGAAAGAAACACAGCCCGGGTCGCAGCGGTGATGCCCCACCGCAGCTGATAAGTGCTTTTTACGGCGCAAATAAATTAAAGGGGCAGTGCTTACAAGCGCTAAAAGAATCCCCGAAGAGGCGCTTTCCAAAGCGCTAATATAGTGAAGATGTGAAGCACTCCTCGTGCTTCACAGGATTACAGGGGCCAGGGGCCACGGCACCCTACCCCTGGGGAGCAGAGTTCAGGGAGAAAGGCCCACAAGTGGAGGGGCCCAGCAACAGGCCAGCACAACTAGGATGCAGCAAGTGGCAAGCCCTTTAGAGCCGCCAAGCTAGTCACAGGTCAGCATAGCAGCAGCAGTCCATGGCGGTCCCTGGTGAGTCCTTCTAGCATTTCTGTGTCCAGTTCCAAGATGTCTCTAAGAGTCTCCCAATTGTGGGGAAAATTCCCCTGTACTTATACTAGGTCCTTACAGTGTTTTACAATGGTGGGGAGAGGAGGTTCCAACTAGTTACAACTGGTTCTGGGAGTGCCCCCTCTCTTCTCCAGCACAGGCTCCAAACATCAGTGGGGGGTAAACAACCCTATTGTGTTAGGCCAGGGCACAGCCTTTACAAATGTAGGTGTGCCCCACCTCTCCTTCTCAGCCCAGGAAGACTATTCAGTGTGCAGATGCACCTCTGTGACACCTCCACCCTCCCTATGTACAGGCTGTCTGAAAAGTATGCACAAAGTCCCAACTGTCACTCTGCCCAGACATAGATTGGAGTCAAGCTGCAAAACACCAGAGTCATAAGTACAGAGAAATGCACACTTTCTAGAAGTGCCATTTCTGTAATAGTAATAAAACATGCAGCATCACCATTAAGCAGCATTTATTATCACCATCACAACCATGCCAAACATGCATAAGCTACCCCTTACTTATAAATCAGACAATACCCCTTACACATAAGGCAGGGCATTTCTAATGCAATCCTATCAGAAGGCAGCACTCACAGCAGTGAAACACCAAGTTAGGCTGTTCATCACTACCAGGACAGGCCACGCACCTGGCACATGTCCTGCCTTCTACATACATGGTACCCTGCCCACAGGGCTAGCTATGGCGTATCTCAGGGGTGACTTACATGTAGTAAAAGGGGAGTTCTTGGTCTGGCAAGTAAATTTAGATGTCAGGTCCCTGTGGCAGAAAACTGTGCACACAGGCCCTGCGCTAGCAGGTCTGAGACAGGTTTGAAAGTCTACTTCAGTGGGTGGTGCAAGCAGCGCTGCAGGCCCACTAGTAGTATTTAATTGACAGGCCCTGGGTATAGGGATACTACTGTACAAGGGACTTACAAGTAAATTAAATATGCCAATTAGGTATAAGCCAATCATACCAACTTTAGATGGGAGAGCACCTGCACTTTTGCACTGGTCAGCAGTGATAAAGTGCTCAGAGTCCTAGAGCCAACAGCGAGAGGTCAGAAAATATAGGAGAAAGGAGGCAAAAAGACTGGGCATGACCCTGCATAAGGAAGAAAAGTCCAACAGACCCACTCAGACAACTATGCACACACTGACAGACGTACTGAGAATCTCACACACCCACTCACAGACCCACTGACACCCTCATGCAGCCACTCACAGACCTGTGCAGACACTGACCCACCCATTAAGACACTGACACATGAATTCTCACACCCAGACAGCCTCTCTCACCCCTAGTGGCACCCTCTTACACCTACTCTCACACCCAGAGAGATAGGCTGCAGCCAACTCCCGCTGGGCATGGCCAACTCCTGCCGTGTGCAGAGTAGTGTTGGGTGGATAGGGGGGTTGGCTGAAGGGACTGGCTGCAGACCAGGCCTTGCGGGCAACCCCTGCTGTGCACAGGCAAAGGCTGCACATGTTGCAAGGTTGGGAGCTTATAGGGGGTGTGTCTCGGCGCTTGGCCACAGGCCAGGCTCTGTGGCCAACCGCCACCACACACAGCCAAAGTCTTTGCATGGGGGTGATTGGATTAATGTATAGTAATGAAAATTACTATACGTAACAATAGAATAAAAAAAAAACACAGAAATTCACTGAAAAAAACAAAGGTTTCGGGACATTGTAGTTAGGCTCACATTTTAAACGCACAAAACCATGCAAATTCACCTGTTATAGTTATAGTCATCTCAAATAACTACAACTCATGCACTAAGGTAACTATAACTTGCACCCTTGCCATCCACTGCTAATTACCCCACTAATTATGGCACTCATGATATCTTTGAAAACATCTTTGATAATATCATGTAATATTTGCAGTAACATTTTTGACGAAAAAGCTGTGTATGGCGGGGTGTGAGTTATAGTTATCTTAGGGCACAAGTTATAGTAAAATGAGATAACTCGTCAACGAGGTAAGTGTCGTCCGCAAGGGGAGCGGGGTGAGGGGGTGAATGAGTGAGTGTGAGTGTGTGTGTGTGTATATGTATGTCATGACTGTGGGGGAAGGGAGGGAGTGATTGTGCCTGCATGTGTGTCTGCGTGTAAATGTGGTGATGCATGTGTGTATTTATGTGGACGAGGTGGGGGTGTTTGCATGGCTGAATGTGTAAGGGGTGAGGCGGATATGAATGTGTGCATGGAGGTACGTATATATGTCTGTGTGTGTATATATGGTGTGTGTGTGCATGTGGTGAGGTATGATTGGGGAGGGGGTGTGGTTGTGTGAAAATGAGTGAGGGGGTGAGGGTTGTGTATGTATGTATGTAGTTGAAGGGAGGGGGTGGGGATGGAGAGTGTATGCATGCATGTCTGATGTATATGGGTATGTGAGCATATCTATGGTCTAAAGCCTTGCTTTCAATTATTTAAATTGCTTTATGGCCTACATTCGTTTTTAAAATCTACTTCAATTATTTGAACTGCATCATATACCTGTCTTCTGAAAAAACCTTTGTTCTGTGAGATAACTAAATGGTGTGCTCTTCTGCTGCAAGTGGCTGAATCCAGCTGGTATATCATAGGTGCATAAATGGTTAGTTTTCTAAAAAGCAACAGACAATTTTCTGATAGTGGATCTTTTTTATCATGTGCATCACTCTGTGAGTGAATTTTACTTTCCACAAATTCTGGGTATATGTTAGTATGTCCTAGGTTTCCCAGATCACATTCTTTAGTTTGGGAGCACTGAATCCTGCCTGTTTTTTGAGATTCAGAAACAGCAGGAGAGGGTGAGGGTCAGTCATGGTAGTCCAGAAGTTGGAAAGCTACTTCACTCATTTAAGGACACAGGGCCCTATATAATTCCTAGTCGCAGCCTAACTACTGTACCATGTGTGTCTAGGGGAAATAGCCCCCTTTTCTTGGCAGAGGACCGTTTAACAATTTGGAGATTCTCAGAAGCCAGTTGGTTATCTCTGTGCCATTAGACAGTCCTTCAGTGTGGTGAAACCAAGTGACTAGTAACCCTCCATAAATGGTGTGCTATGGACAGAGCCATCATGGTGCCCTGATGACCCTGTTGTGAGTAAGCAGCTGGGTCAGAGTTTTCTCTCTGCAGAGCCAGCTGAGCCTCAGCAATCAGAAACCTAGTTTTTCCAAAGCTCTTAATAGAAATTTTGAAAATTACGTGTAGTTTTGTCAAAGGGTGTCAAAGTTATTGGCAAAACAAAAAGCGCTTCTCTTATGGAAAGTAGGTACTAACTATACCTAGGTACTGGCAAGCACCTAACTATACGGGTACGGTAACCTTTGTCTTTTTAACTGAATTTCTATGTTTTTTTAATTTGATTTCCTAACTTTAATATCCCTGTAACCTTTGTTTTTTCAGTGAATTTCTATGTTTTTAAAAGGCAAAGTAATTTTAACCCCTTCGCTGCCAGGCCTTTTCCCCCTCCTGTGCCGAGCCTTTTTTTGGCTATTTGGAGCAGTTCGTGCTTAGGCCCTCAAAACTTTTTGTTCACGTAAGCTACCCACGTCAAATTTGCGTCCTTTTTTTCCAACATCCTAGGAATTCTAGAGGTACCCAGACTTTGTGGGTTCCCCAGAAGGAGGCCAAGAAATTAGCCAAAAAACAGTGAAAATTTCGTTTTTTTTTTAAAAATTGGAAAAATGGGCTGCAGAAGAAGGCTTGTGGGGTTTTCCCTGAAAAGGGCATCAACAAAGGGTTTGCGGTGATAGAATCACCAGCTTCCCAGCTTTCAGGAACAGGCAGACTTGAATCAGAAAACCCAATTTTTCAACACAATTTTGGCATTTTACTGGGACATACCCCATTTTTATGATTTTTTGTGCTTTCAGCCTCCTTCCAGTCAGTGACAGAAATGGGCATGAATCCAATGCTGGATCCCAGAAACCGCAACATTTCTGAAAAGTAGACAAAATTCTAAATTCAGCAAGGGGTAATTTGTGTAGATCCTACAAGGGTTTCCTACAGAAAATAACAACTGAAAAAGAAAAATATTGAAATTGAGGTGAAAAAAACATAAATTTTTCTCTAAGTTTTACTCTGTAATTTTTTCCTGCAATGTCAGATTTTCGAAAGCAATATACCGTTACGTCTGCTGGACTCTTCTGGTTGCGGGGATATATAGGGCTTGTAGGTTCATCAAGAACTCTAGGTACCCAGAGCCAATAAATGACCTGCACCCTGCAGTGGGTTTTCATTCTATGCCGGGTATACAGCAATTCATTTGCTGAAATATAAAGAGTAAAAAATAGCTATCAAGAAAACCTTTGTATTTCCAAAATGGGCACAAGATAAGGTGTTGAGAAGCAGTGGTTATTTGCACATCTCTGAATTCCAGGGTGCCCATACTAGCATGTGAATTACAGGGCATTTCTCAAATAGATCTCTTTTTTACACACTGTCTTACATTTGGAAGGGAAAAATGGAGAGAAAGACAAGGGGCAATAACACTTGTTTTGCTATTCTATGTTCCCCCAAGACTCCCGATAAAAATGATACCTCACTTGTGTGGGTAGGCCTAGCGCCCGCGAGAGGATACGCCCCAAAACACAACTTGGACACATCACAGAAAACAGACCTGTTTTTAGCAAAGTGCCTACCTGTAGATTTTGGCCTGTAGCTCAGCCGCCACCTATGGAAACCTATCAAACCTGTGCATTTCTGAAAACTAGAGACCTAGGGGAATCCAAGATGGGGTGACTTGTGTGGCTGGGACCAGGTTCTGTTACCCAGAATCCTTTGCAAACCTCAAAATTTGGCAAAAAAACACATGTTCCTCAAATTTCTGTGGCAGAAAGTTCTGGAATCTGAGAGGAGCCACAAATTTCCTTCCACCCAGCGTTCCCCCACGTCTCCTGATAAAAATGATACCTCACTTGTGTGGGTAGGCCTAGCGCCCGCGACAGGAAACGCCCCAAAGCGCAACGTGGACAAGGCCAAATTTTTGAAGGAAAACAGAGGTGGTTTTTGCAATGTGCCTACCTGTAGATTTTGGCCTGTAGCTCAGCCGCCACCTAGGGAAACCTACCAAACCTGTGCATTTCTGAAAACTAGAGACCTAGGGGAATCCAAGATGGTGTGACTTGTGTGGCTGGGACCAGGTTCTGTTACCCAGAATCCTTTGCAAACCTCAAAATGTGGCTAAAAAAACACATGTTCCTCACATTTCTGTGGCAGAAAGTTCTGGAATCTGAGAGGAGCCACAAATTTCCTTCCACCCAGCGTTCCCCCACGTCTCCCGATAAAAATGATACCTCACTTGTGTGGGTAGGCCTAGCGCCCGCGACAGGAAACGCCCCAAAGCGCAACGTGGACACATCACAGAAAACAGACCTGTTTTTAGCAAAGTGCCTACCTGTGGATTTTGGCCTGTAGCTCAGCCGCCACCTAGGGAAACCTACCAAACCTGTGCATTTCTGAAAACTAGAGACCTAGGGGAATCCAAGATGGGGTGACTTGTGTGGCTGGGACCAGGTTCTGTTACCCAGAATCCTTTGCAAACCTCAAAATTTGGCTAAAAAAACACATGTTCCTCATATTTCTGTGGCAGAAAGTTCTGGAATCTGAGAGGAGCCACAAATTTCCTTCCACCCAGCGTTCCGCCACGTCTCCCGATAAAAATGATACCTCACTTGTGTGGGTAGGCCTAGCGCCCACGACAGGAAACGCCCCAAAGCGCAACGTGGACACATCACAGAAAATAGACCTGTTTTTGGCAAAGTGCCTACCTGTGGATTTTGGCCTGTAGCTCAGCCGCCACCTAGGGAAACCTACCAAACCTGTGCATTTCTGAAAACTAGAGACCTAGGGGAATCCAAGATGGGGTGACTTGTGTGGCTGGGACCAGGTTCTGTTACCCAGAATCCTTTGCAAACCTCAAAATTTGGCTAAAAAAACACATGTTCCTCACATTTCTGTGGCAGAAAGTTCTGGAATCTGAGAGGAGCCACAAATTTCCTTCCACCCAGCGTTCCCCCCCGTCTCCCGATAAAAATGATACCTCACTTGTGTGGGTAGGCCTAGCGCCCACGACAGGAAACGCCCCAAAGCGCAACGTGGACACATCACAGAAAACAGACCTGTTTTTAGCAAAGTGCCTACCTGTGGATTTTGGCCTCTAGCTCAGCCGCCACCTAGGGAAACCTACCAAACCTGTGCATTTCTGAAAACTAGAGACCTAGGGGAATCCAAGATGGGGTGACTTGTGTGGCTGGGACCAGGTTCTGTTACCCAGAATCCTTTGCAAACCTCAAAATTTGGCTAAAAAAACACATGTTCCTCACATTTCTGTGGCAGAAAGTTCTGGAATCTGAGAGGAACCACAAATTTCCTTCCAACCAGCGTTCCCCCACATCTCCCGATAAAAATGATACCTCACTTGTGTGGGTAGGCCTAGCGCCCACGACAGGAAACGCCCCAAAGCGCAACGTGGACACAACCAAATTTTTGAAGGAAAACAGAGGTATTTTTTGCAAAGTGCCTACCTGTAGATTTTGGCCTGTAGCTCAGCCGCCACCAAGGGAAACCTACCAAACCTGTGCATTTCTGAAAATTAGAGACCTAGGGGAATCCAAGATCGGGTGACTTGTGTGGCTCGGACCAGGTTCTGTTACCCAGAATCCTTTGCAAACCTCAAAATTTGGCTAAAAAAAACACATGTTCCTCACATTTCTGTGGCAGAAAGTTCTACAATCTGAGAGGAGCCACAAATTTCCTTCCACCCAGCGTTCCCCCATGTCTCCCGATAAAAATGATACCTCACTTGTGTGGGTAGGCCTAGCGCCCGCGACAGGAAACGCCCCAAAGCGCAACGTGGACACATCACAGAAAATAGACCTGTTTTTAGCAAAGTGCCTACCTGTAGATTTTGGCCTCTAGCTCAGCCGCCACCTAGGGAAACCTACCAAACCTGTGCATTTCTGAAAACTAGAGACCTAGGGGAATCCAAGATGGGGTGATTTGTGTGGCTCGGACCAGGTTCTGTTACCCAGAATCCTTTGCAAACCTCAAAATGTGCCTAAAAAAACACATGTTCCTCACATTTCTGTGGCAGAAAGTTCTGGAATCTGAGAGGAGCCACAAATTTCCTTCCACCCAGCGTTCCCCCACGTCTCCCGATAAAAATGATACCTCACTTGTGTGGGTAGGCCTAGCGCCCGCGACAGGAAACGCCCCAAAGCGCAACGTGGACACATCACAGAAAACAGACCTGTTTTTAGCAAAGTGCCTACCTGTGGATTTTGGCCTGTAGCTCAGCCGCCACCTAGGGAAACCTACCAAACCTGTGCATTTCTGAAAACTAGAGACCTATGGGAATCCAAGATAGGGTGACTTGTGTGGCTGGGACCAGGTTCTGTTGCCCAGAATCCTTTGCAAACCTCAAAATTTGGCTAAAAAAACACATGTTCCTCACATTTCTGTGGCAGAAAGTTCTGGAATCTGAGAGGAGCCACAAATTTCCTTCCACCCAGCGTTCCCCCACGTGTCCCGATAAAAATTATACCTCACTTGTGTGGGTAGGCCTAGCGCCCACGACAGGAAACGCCCCAAAGCGCAACGTGGACACAACCAAATTTTTGAAGGAAAACAGAGGTGTTTTTTGCAAAGTGCCTACCTGTAGATTTTGGCCTGTAGCTCAGCCGCCACCTAGGGAAACCTACCAAACCTGTGCATTTCTGAAAACTAGAGACCTAGGGGAATCCAAGATGGGGTGACTTGTGTGGCTGGGACCAGGTTCTGTTACCCAGAATCCTTTGCAAACCTCAAAATTTGGCAAAAAAAAAACACATGTTCCTCACATTTCTGTGGCAGAAAGTTCTACAATCTGAGAGGAGCCACAAATTTCCTTCCACCCAGCGTTTCCCCACGTCTCCTGATAAAAATGATACCTCACTTGTGTGGGTAGGCCTAGCGCCCGCGACAGGAAACGCCCCAAAGCGCAACGTGGACACAGCCAAATTTTTGAAGGAAAACAGAGGTGTTTTTTGCAAAGTGCCTACGTGTAGATTTTGGCCTGTAGCTCAGCCGCCACCTAGGGAAACCTACCAAACCTGTGCATTTCTGAAAACTAGAGACCTAGGGGAATCCAAGATGGGGTGACTTGTGTGGCTCGGACCAGGTTCTGTTACCCAGAATCCTTTGCAAACCTCAAAATTTGGCTAAAAAAACCACATGTTCCTCATATTTCTGTGGCAGAAAGTTCTACAATTTGAGAGGAGCCACAAATGTCCTTCCACCCAGCGTTCCCCCATGTTTCCCGATAAAAATGATACCTCACTTGTGTGGGTAGGCCTAGCGCCCGCGACAGGAAACGCCCCAAAGCGCAACGTGGACACATCACAGAAAATAGACCTGTTTTTAGCAAAGTGCCTACCTGTAGATTTTGGCCTCTAGCTCAGCCGCCACCTAGGGAAACCTACCAAACCTGTGCATTTCTGAAAACTAGAGACCTAGGGGAATCCAAGATGGGGTGACTTGTGTGGCTGGGACCAGGTTCTGTTACCCAGAATCCTTTGCAAACCTCAAAATGTGGCTAAAAAAACACATGTTCCTCACATTTCTGTGGCAGAAAGTTCTGGAATCTTAGAGGAGCCACAAATTTCCTTCCACCCAGCGTTCCCCCACGTCTCCCAATAAAAATGATACCTCACTTGTGTGGGTAGGCCTAGCACCCGCGACAGGAAACGCCCCAAAGCGCAACGTGGACACATCACAGAAAATAGACCTGTTTTTAGCAAAGTGCCTACCTGTGGATTTTGGCCTGTAGCTCAGCCGCCACCTAGGGAAACCTACCAAACCTGTGCATTTCTGAAAACTAGAGACCTAGGGGAATGCAAGATGGGGTGACTTGTGTGGCTGGGACCAGGTTCTGTTACCCAGAATCCTTTGCAAACCTCAAAATTTGGCTAAAAAAACACATGTTCCTCATATTTCTGTGGCAGAAAGTTCTGGAATCTGAGAGGAGCCACAAATTTCCTTCCACCCAGCGTTCCCCCACGTCTCCCGATAAAAATGATACCTCACTTGTGTGGGTAGGCCTAGCGCCCACGACAGGAAACGCCCCAAAGCGCAACGTGGACACAACCAAATTTTTGAAGGAAAACAGAGGTGTTTTTTGCAAAGTGCCTACCTGTAGATTTTGGCCTGTAGCTCAGCCGCCACATAGGGAAACCTACCAAACCTGTGCATTTCTGAAAACTAGAGACCTGGGGGAATCCAAGATGGGGTGACTTGTGTGTCTGGGACCAGGTTCTGTTACCCAGAATCCTTTGCAAACCTCAAAATGTGGTTAAAAAAACACATGTTCCTCACATTTCTGTGGCAGAAAGTTCTGGAATCTGAGAGGAGCCACAAATTTCCTTCCACCCAGCGTTCCCCCACGTCTCCCGATAAAAATGATACCTCACTTGTGTGGGTAGGCCTAGCGCCCGCGACAGGAAACGCCCCAAAGCGCAACGTGGACACATCACAGAAAATAGACCTGTTTTTAGCAAAGTGCCTACCTGTGGATTTTGGCCTGTAGCTCAGCCGCCACCTAGGGAAACCTACCAAACCTGTGCATTTCTGAAAACTAGAGACCAAGGGGAATCCAAGATGGGGTGACTTGTGTGGCTGGGACCAGGTTCTGTTACCCAGAATCCTTTGCAAACCTCAAAATGTGGCTAAAAAAACACATGTTCCTCACATTTCTGTGGCAGAAAGTTCTGGAATCTGAGAGGAGCCACACATTTCCTTCCACCCAGCGTTCCCCCACGTCTCCCGATAAAAATGATACCTCACTTGTGTGGGTAGGCCTAGCGCCCACGACAGGAAACGCCCCAAAGCGCAACGTGGACACAACCAAATTTTTAAAGGAAAACAGAGGTGTTTTTTGCAAAGTGCCTACCTGTAGATTTTGGCCTGTAGCTCAGCCGCCACCTAGGGAAACCTACCAAACCTGTGCATTTCTGAAAACTAGAGACCTAGGGGAATCCAAGATGGGGTGACTTGTGTGGCTGGGACCAGGTTCTGTTACCCAGAATCCTTTGCAAACCTCAAAATTTGGCTAAAAAAACACATGTTCCTCATATTTCTGTGGCAGAAAGTTCTGGAATCTGAGAGGAGCCACAAATTTCCTTCCACCCAGCGTTCCCCCACGTCTCCCGATAAAAATGATACCTCACTTGTGTGGGTAGGCCTAGCGCCCACGACAGGAAACGCCCCAAAGCGCAACGTGGACACAACCAAATTTTTGAAGGAAAACAGAGGTGTTTTTTGCAAAGTGCCTACCTGTAGATTTTGGCCTGTAGCTCAGCCGCCACCTAGGGAAACCTACCAAACCTGTGCATTCCTGAAAACTAGAGACCTGGGGGAATCCAAGATGGGGTGACTTGTGTGTCTGGGACCAGGTTCTGTTACCCAGAATCCTTTGCAAACCTCAAAATGTGGCTAAAAAAACACATGTTCCTCACATTTCTGTGGCAGAAAGTTCTGGAATCTGAGAGGAGCCACAAATTTCCTTCCACCCAGCGTTCCCCCACGTCTCCCGATAAAAATGATACCTCACTTGTGTGGGTAGGCTTAGCGCCCGCGACAGGAAACGCCCCAAAGCGCAACGTGGACACATCACAGAAAATAGACCTGTTTTTAGCAAAGTGCCTACCTGTGGATTTTGGCCTGTAGCTCAGCCGCCACCTAGGGAAACCTACCAAACCTGTGCATTTCTGAAAACTAGAGACCTAGGGGAATCCAAGATGGGGTGACTTGTGTGGCTGGGACCAGGTTCTGTTACCCAGAATCCTTTGCAAACCTCAAAATTTGGCAAAAAAAACACATGTTCCTCACTTTTCTGTGGCAGAAAGTTCTGGAATCTGAGAGGAGCCACAAATTTCCATCCACCCAGCGTTCCCCCATGTCTCCCGATAAAAATGATACCTCACTTGTGTGTTTAGGCCTAGCGCCCACGACAGGAAACGCCCCAAAGCGCAACGTGGACACAACCAAATTTTTTAAGGAAAACAGAGGTGTTTTTTGCAAAGTGCCTACCTGTAGATTTTGGCCTGTAGCTCAGCCGCCACCTAGGGAAACCTACCAAACCTGTGCATTTCTGAAAACTAGAGACCTAGGGGAATCCAAGATGGGGTGACTTGTGTGGCTGGGACCAGGTTCTGTTACCCAGAATCCTTTGCAAACCTCAAAATGTGGTTAAAAAAACACATGTTCCTCACATTTCTGTGGCAGAAAGTTCTGGAATCTGAGAGGAGCCACAAATTTCCTTCCACCCAGCGTTCCCCCACGTCTCCCGAGAAAAATGATACCTCACTTGTGTGGGTAGGCCTAGCGCCCGCGACAGGAAACGTCCCAAAGCGCAACGTGGACACATCACAGAAAACAGACCTGTTTTTAGCAAAGTGCCTACCTGTGGATTTTGGCCTGTAGCTCAGCCGCCACCTAGGGAAACCTACCAAACCTGTGCATTTCTGAAAACTAGAGACCTAGGGGAATCCAAGATGGGGTGACTTGTGTGGCTGGGACCAGGTTCTGTTACCCAGAATCCTTTGCAAACCTCAAAATTTGGCTAAAAAAACACATGTTCCTCACATTTCTGTGGCAGAAAGTTCTGGAATCTGAGAGGAGCCACAAATTTCCTTCCACCCAGCGTTCCCCCACATCTCCCGATAAAAATGATACCTCACTTGTGTGGGTAGGCCTAGCGCCCACGACAGGAAACGCCCCAAAGTGCAACGTGGACACAACCAAATTTTTGAAGGAAAACAGAGGTGTTTTTTGCAAAGTGCCTACCTGTAGATTTTGGCCTGTAGCTCAGCCGCCACCTAGGGAAACCTACCAAACCTGTGCATTTCTGAAAATTAGAGACCTAGGGGAATCCAAGATGGTGTGACTTGTGTGGCTCGGACCAGGTTCTGTTACCCAGAATCCTTTGCAAACCTCAAAATTTGGCTAAAAAAAACACATGTTCCTCACATTTCTGTGGCAGAAAGTTCTACAATCTGAGAGGAGCCACAAATTTCCTTCCACCCAGCGTTCCCCCATGTCTCCCGATAAAAATGATACCTCACTTGTGTGGGTAGGCCTAGCGCCCGCGACAGGAAACGCCCCAAAGCGCAACGTGGACACATCACAGAAAATAGACCTGTTTTTAGCAAAGTGCCTACCTGTAGATTTTGGCCTCTAGCTCAGCCGCCACCTAGGGAAACCTACCAAACCTGTGCATTTCTGAAAACTAGAGACCTAGGGGAATCCAAGATGGGGTGATTTGTGTGGCTCGGACCAGGTTCTGTTACCCAGAATCCTTTGCAAACCTCAAAATGTGCCTAAAAAAACACATGTTCCTCACATTTCTGTGGCAGAAAGTTCTGGAATCTGAGAGGAGCCACAAATTTCCTTCCACCCAGCATTCCCCCACGTCTCCCGATAAAAATGATACCTCACTTGTGTGGGTAGGCCTAGCGCCCGCGACAGGAAACGCCCCAAAGCGCAACGTGGACACATCACAGAAAACAGACCTGTTTTTAGCAAAGTGCCTACCTGTGGATTTTGGCCTGTAGCTCAGCCGCCACCTAGGGAAACCTACCAAACCTGTGCATTTCTGAAAACTAGAGACCTAGGGGAATCCAAGATGGGGTGACTTGTGTGGCTGGGACCAGGTTCTGTTACCCAGAATCCTTTGCAAACCTCAAAATTTGGCTAAAAAAACACATGTTCCTCACATTTCTGTGGCAGAAAGTTCTGGAATCTGAGAGGATCCACAAATTTCCTTCCACCCAGCGTTCCCCCACGTCTCCAGATAAAAATGATACCTCACTTGTGTGGGTAGGCCTAGCGGCCACGACAGGAAACACCCCAAAGCGCAACGTGGACACAACCACATTTTTGAAGGAAAACAGAGGTGTTTTTTGCAAAGTGCCTACCTGTAGATTTTGGCCTGTAGCTCAGCCGCCACCTAGGGAAACCTACCAAACCTGTGCATTTCTGAAAACTAGAGACCTAGGGGAATCCAAGATGGGGTGACTTGTGTGGCTGGGACCAGGTTCTGTTACCCAGAATCCTTTGCAAACCTCAAAATGTGGCTAAAAAAACACATGTTCCTCACATTTCTGTGGCAGAAAGTTCTGGAATCTGAGAGGAGCCACAAATTTCCTTCCACCCAGCGTTCCCCCACGTCTCCCGATAAAAATGATACCTCACTTGTGTGGGTAGGCCTAGCGCCCGCGACAGGAAACATCCCAAAGCGCAACGTGGACACATCACAGAAAACAGACCTGTTTTTAGCAAAGTGCCTACCTGTGGATTTTGGCCTGTAGCTCAGCCGCCACCTAGGGAAACCTACCAAACCTGTGCATTTCTGAAAACTAGAGACCTAGGGGAATCCAAGATGGGGTGACTTGTGTGGCTGGGACCAGGTTCTGTTACCCAGAATCCTTTGCAAACCTCAAAATTTGGCTAAAAAAACACATGTTCCTCACATTTCTGTGGCAGAAAGTTCTGGAATCTGAGAGGAGCCACAAATTTCCTTCCACCCAGCGTTCCCCCACATCTCCCGATAAAAATGATACCTCACTTGTGTGGGTAGGCCTAGCGCCCACGACAGGAAACGCCCCAAAGCGCAACGTGGACACAACCAAATTTTTGAAGGAAAACAGAGGTGATTTTTGCAAAGTGCCTACCTGTAGATTTTGGCCTGTAGCTCAGCCGCCACCTAGGGAAACCTACCAAACCTGTGCATTTCTGAAAATTAGAGACCTAGGGGAATCCAAGATGGGGTGACTTGTGTGGCTCGGACCAGGTTCTGTTACCCAGAATCCTTTGCAAACCTCAAAATTTGGCTAAAAAAAACACATGTTCCTCACATTTCTGTGGCAGAAAGTTCTACAATCTGAGAGGAGCCACAAATTTCCTTCCACTCAGCGTTCCCCCATGTCTCCCGATAAAAATGATACCTCACTTGTGTGGGTAGGCCTAGCGCCCGCGACAGGAAACGCCCCAAAGCGCAACGTGGACACATCACAGAAAATAGACCTGTTTTTAGCAAAGTGCCTACCTGTAGATTTTGGCCTCTAGCTCAGCCGCCACCTAGGGAAACCTACCAAAACTGTGCATTTCTGAAAGCTAGAGACCTAGGGGAATCCAAGATGGGGTGATTTGTGTGGCTCGGACCAGGTTCTGTTACCCAGAATCCTTTGCAAACCTCAAAATGTGGCTAAAAAAACACATGTTCCTCACATTTCTGTGGCAGAAAGTTCTGGAATCTGAGAGGAGCCACAAATTTCCTTCCACCCAGCGTTCCCCCATGTCTCCCGATAAAAATGATACCTCACTTGTGTGTTTAGGCCTAGCGCCCACGACAGGAAACGCCCCAAAGCGCAACGTGGACACAACCAAATTTTTGAAGGAAAACAGAGGTGTTTTTTGCAAAGTGCCTACCTGTGGATTTTGGCCTGTAGCTCAGCCGCCACCTAGGGAAACCTACCAAACCTGTGCATTTCTGAAAACTAGAGACCTAGGGGAATCCAAGATGGGGTGACTTGTGTGGCTGGGACCAAGTTCTGTTACCCAGAATCCTTTGCAAACCTCAAAATTTGGCTAAAAAAACACATGTTCCTCACATTTCTGTGGCAGAAAGTTCTGGAATCTGAGAGGAGCCACAAATTTCCATCCACCCAGCGTTCCCCCATGTCTCCCGATAAAAATGATACCTCACTTGTGTGGGTAGGCCTAGCGCCCACGACAGGAAACGCCCCAAAGCGCAACGTGGACACAACCAAATTTTTTAAGGAAAACAGAGGTGTTTTTTGCAAAGTGCCTACCTGTAGATTTTGGCCTGTAGCTCAGCCGCCACCTAGGGAAACCTACCAAACCTGTGCATTTCTGAAAACTAGAGACCTAGGGGAATCCAAGATGGGGTGACTTGTGTGGCTGGGACCAGGTTCTGTTACCCAGAATCCTTTGCAAACCTCAAAATGTGGTTAAAAAAACACATGTTCCTCACATTTCTGTGGCAGAAAGTTCTGGAATCTGAGAGGAGCCACAAATTTCCTTCCACCCAGCGTTCCCCCACGTCTCCCGAGAAAAATGATACCTCACTTGTGTGGGTAGGCCTAGCGCCCGCGACAGGAAACGTCCCAAAGCGCAACGTGGACACATCACAGAAAACAGACCTGTTTTTAGCAAAGTGCCTACCTGTGGATTTTGGCCTGTAGCTCAGCCGCCACCTAGGGAAACCTACCAAACCTGTGCATTTCTGAAAACTAGAGACCTAGGGGAATCCAAGATGGGGTGACTTGTGTGGCTGGGACCAGGTTCTGTTACCCAGAATCCTTTGCAAACCTCAAAATTTGGCTAAAAAAACATATGTTCCTCACATTTCTGTGGCAGAAAGTTCTGGAATCTGAGAGGAGCCACAAATTTCCTTCCACCCATCGTTCCCCCACATCTCCCGATAAAAATGATACCTCACTTGTGTGGGTAGGCCTAGCGCCCACGACAGGAAACGCCCCAAAGTGCAACGTGGACACAACCAAATTTTTGAAGGAAAACAGAGGTGTTTTTTGCAAAGTGCCTACCTGTAGATTTTGGCCTGTAGCTCAGCCGCCACCTAGGGAAACCTACCAAACCTGTGCATTTCTGAAAATTAGAGACCTAGGGGAATCCAAGATGGTGTGACTTGTGTGGCTCGGACCAGGTTCTGTTACCCAGAATCCTTTGCAAACCTCAAAATTTGGCTAAAAAAAACACATGTTCCTCACATTTCTGTGGCAGAAAGTTCTACAATCTGAGAGGAGCCACAAATTTCCTTCCACCCAGCGTTCCCCCATGTCTCCCGATAAAAATGATACCTCACTTGTGTGGGTAGGCCTAGCGCCCGCGACAGGAAACGCCCCAAAGCGCAACGTGGACACATCACAGAAAATAGACCTGTTTTTAGCAAAGTGCCTACCTGTAGATTTTGGCCTCTAGCTCAGCCGCCACCTAGGGAAACCTACCAAACCTGTGCATTTCTGAAAACTAGAGACCTAGGGGAATCCAAGATGGGGTGATTTGTGTGGCTCGGACCAGGTTCTGTTACCCAGAATCCTTTGCAAACCTCAAAATGTGCCTAAAAAAACACATGTTCCTCACATTTCTGTGGCAGAAAGTTCTGGAATCTGAGAGGAGCCACAAATTTCCTTCCACCCAGCATTCCCCCACGTCTCCCGATAAAAATGATACCTCACTTGTGTGGGTAGGCCTAGCGCCCGCGACAGGAAACGCCCCAAAGCGCAACGTGGACACATCACAGAAAACAGACCTGTTTTTAGCAAAGTGCCTACCTGTGGATTTTGGCCTGTAGCTCAGCCGCCACCTAGCGAAACCTACCAAACCTGTGCATTTCTGAAAACTAGAGACCTAGGGGAATCCAAGATGGGGTGACTTGTGTGGCTGGGACCAGGTTCTGTTACCCAGAATCCTTTGCAAACCTCAAAATTTGGCTAAAAAAACACATGTTCCTCACATTTCTGTGGCAGAAAGTTCTGGAATCTGAGAGGATCCACAAATTTCCTTCCACCCAGCGTTCCCCCACGTCTCCAGATAAAAATGATACCTCACTTGTGTGGGTAGGCCTAGCGGCCACGACAGGAAACACCCCAAAGCGCAACGTGGACACAACCACATTTTTGAAGGAAAACAGAGGTGTTTTTTGCAAAGTGCCTACCTGTAGATTTTGGCCTGTAGCTCAGCCGCCACCTAGGGAAACCTACCAAACCTGTGCATTTCTGAAAACTAGAGACCTAGGGGAATCCAAGATGGGGTGACTTGTGTGGCTGGGACCAGGTTCTGTTACCCAGAATCCTTTGCAAACCTCAAAATGTGGCTAAAAAAACACATGTTCCTCACATTTCTGTGGCAGAAAGTTCTGGAATCTGAGAGGAGCCACAAATTTCCTTCCACCCAGCGTTCCCCCACGTCTCCCGATAAAAATGATACCTCACTTGTGTGGGTAGGCCTAGCGCCCGCGACAGGAAACATCCCAAAGCGCAACGTGGACACATCACAGAAAACAGACCTGTTTTTAGCAAAGTGCCTACCTGTGGATTTTGGCCTGTAGCTCAGCCGACACCTAGGGAAACCTACCAAACCTGTGCATTTCTGAAAACTAGAGACCTAGGGGAATCCAAGATGGGGTGACTTGTGTGGCTGGGACCAGGTTCTGTTACCCAGAATCCTTTGCAAACCTCAAAATTTGGCTAAAAAAACACATGTTCCTCACATTTCTGTGGCAGAAAGTTCTGGAATCTGAGAGGAGCCACAAATTTCCTACCACCCAGCGTTCCCCCACATCTCCCGATAAAAATGATACCTCACTTGTGTGGGTAGGCCTAGCGCCCACGACAGGAAACGCCCCAAAGCGCAACATGGACACAACCAAATTTTTGAAGGAAAACAGAGGTGATTTTTGCAAAGTGCCTACCTGTAGATTTTGGCCTGTAGCTCAGCCGCCACCTAGGGAAACCTACCAAACCTGTGCATTTCTGAAAATTAGAGACCTAGGGGAATCCAAGATGGGGTGACTTGTGTGGCTCGGACCAGGTTCTGTTACCCAGAATCCTTTGCAAACCTCAAAATTTGGCTAAAAAAAACACATGTTCCTCACATTTCTGTGGCAGAAAGTTCTACAATCTGAGAGGAGCCACAAATTTCCTTCCACTCAGCGTTCCCCCATGTCTCCCGATAAAAATGATACCTCACTTGTGTGGGTAGGCCTAGCGCCCGCGACAGGAAACGCCCCAAAGCGCAACGTGGACACATCACAGAAAATAGACCTGTTTTTAGCAAAGTGCCTACCTGTAGATTTTGGCCTCTAGCTCAGCCGCCACCTAGGGAAACCTACCAAACCTGTGCATTTCTGAAAACTAGAGACCTTGGGGAATCCAAGATGGGGTGATTTGTGTGGCTCGGACCAGGTTCTGTTACCCAGAATCCTTTGCAAACCTCAAAATGTGGCTAAAAAAACACATGTTCCTCACATTTCTGTGGCAGAAAGTTCTGGAATCTGAGAGGAGGCACAAATTTCCTTCCACCCAGCGTTCCCCCACGTCTCCCGATAAAAATGATACCTCACTTGTGTGGGTAGGCCTAGCGCCCGCGACAGGAAACGCCCCAAAGCGCAACGTGGACACATCACAGAAAACAGACCTGTTTTTAGCAAAGTGCCTACCTGTGGATTTTGGCCTGTAGCTCAGCCGCCACCTAGGGAAACCTACCAAACCTGTGCATTTCTGAAAACTAGAGACCTAGGGGAATCCAAGATGGGGTGACTTGTGCGGCTGGGACCAGGTTCTGTTTCCCAGAATCCTTTGCAAACCTCAAAATTTGGCTAAAAAAACACATGTTCCTCACATTTCTGTGGCAGAAAGTTCTGGAATCTGAGAGGATCCACAAATTTCCTTCCACCCAGCGTTCCCCCATGTCTCCCGATAAAAATGATACCTCACTTGTGTGTTTAGGCCTAGCGCCCACGACAGGAAACGCCCCAAAGCGCAACGTGGACACAACCAAATTTTTGAAGGAAAACAGAGGTGTTTTTTGCAAAGTGCCTACCTGTAGATTTTGGCCTGTAGCTCAGCCGCCACCTAGGGAAACCTACCAAACCTGTGCATTTCTGAAAACTAGAGACCTAGGGGAATCCAAGATGGGGTGACTTGTGTGGCTGGGACCAGGTTCTGTTACCCAGAATCCTTTGCAAACCTCAAAATGTGGCTAAAAAAACACATGTTCCTCACATTTCTGTGGCAGAAAGTTCTGGAATCTGAGAGGAGCCACAAATTTCCTTCCACCCAGCGTTCCACCACGTCTCCCGATAAAAATGATACCTCACTTGTGTGGGTAGGCCTAGCGCCCGCGACAGGAAACATCCCAAAGCGCAACGTGGACACATCACAGAAAACAGACCTGTTTTTAGCAAAGTGCCTACCTGTGGATTTTGGCCTGTAGCTCAGCCGCCACCTAGGGAAACCTACCAAACCTGTGCATTTCTGAAAACTAGAGACCTAGGGGAATCCAAGATGGGGTGACTTGTGTGGCTGGGACCAGGTTCTGTTACCCAGAATCCTTTGCAAACCTCAAAATTTGGCTAAAAAAACACATGTTCCTCACATTTCTGTGGCAGAAAGTTCTGGAATCTGAGAGGAGCCACAAATTTCCTTCCACCCAGCGTTCCCCCACATCTCCCGATAAAAATGATACCTCACTTGTGTGGGTAGGCCTAGCGCCCACGACAGGAAACGCCCCAAAGCGCAACATGGACACAACCAAATTTTTGAAGGAAAACAGAGGTGATTTTTGCAAAGTGCCTACCTGTAGATTTTGGCCTGTAGCTCAGCCGCCACCTAGGGAAACCTACCAAACCTGTGCATTTCTGAAAATTAGAGACCTAGGGGAATCCAAGATGGGGTGACTTGTGTGGCTCGGACCAGGTTCTGTTACCCAGAATCCTTTGCAAACCTCAAAATTTGGCTAAAAAAAACACATGTTCCTCACATTTCTGTGGCAGAAAGTTCTACAATCTGAGAGGAGCCACAAATTTCCTTCCACTCAGCGTTCCCCCATGTCTCCCGATAAAAATGATACCTCACTTGTGTGGGTAGGCCTAGCGCCCGCGACAGGAAACGCCCCAAAGCGCAACGTGGACACATCACAGAAAATAGACCTGTTTTTAGCAAAGTGCCTACCTGTAGATTTTGGCCTCTAGCTCAGCCGCCACCTAGGGAAACCTACCAAACCTGTGCATTTCTGAAAACTAGAGACCTAGGGGAATCCAAGATGGGGTGATTTGTGTGGCTCGGACCAGGTTCTGTTACCCAGAATCCTTTGCAAACCTCAAAATGTGGCTAAAAAAACACATGTTCCTCACATTTCTGTGGCAGAAAGTTCTGGAATCTGAGAGGAGCCACAAATTTCCTTCCACCCAGCGTTCCCCCACGTCTCCCGATAAAAATGATACCTCACTTGTGTGGGTAGGCCTAGCGCCCGCGACAGGAAACGCCCCAAAGCGCAACGTGGACACATCACAGAAAACAGACCTGTTTTTAGCAAAGTGCCTACCTGTGGATTTTGGCCTGTAGCTCAGCCGCCACCTAGGGAAACCTACCAAACCTGTGCATTTCTGAAAACTAGAGACCTAGGGGAATCCAAGATGGGGTGACTTGTGCGGCTGGGACCAGGTTCTGTTACCCAGAATCCTTTGCAAACCTCAAAATTTGGCTAAAAAAACACATGTTCCTCACATTTCTGTGGCAGAAAGTTCTGGAATCTGAGAGGATCCACAAATTTCCTTCCACCCAGCGTTCCCCCATGTCTCCCGATAAAAATGATACCTCACTTGTGTGTTTAGGCCTAGCGCCCACGACAGGAAACGCCCCAAAGCGCAACGTGGACACAACCAAATTTTTGAAGGAAAACAGAGGTGTTTTTTGCAAAGTGCCTACCTGTAGATTTTGGCCTGTAGCTCAGCCGCCACCTAGGGAAACCTACCAAACCTGTGCATTTCTGAAAACTAGAGACCTAGGGGAATCCAAGATGGGGTGATTTGTGTGGCTCGGACCAGGTTCTGTTACCCAGAATCCTTTGCAAACCTCAAAATGTGCCTAAAAAAACACATGTTCCTCACATTTCTGTGGCAGAAAGTTCTGGAATCTGAGAGGAGCCACAAATTTCCTTCCACCCAGCATTCCCCCACGTCTCCCGATAAAAATGATACCTCACTTGTGTGGGTAGGCCTAGCGCCCGCGACAGGAAACGCCCCAATGCGCAACGTGGACACATCACAGAAAACAGACCTGTTTTTAGCAAAGTGCCTACCTGTGGATTTTGGCCTGTAGCTCAGCCGCCACCTAGGGAAACCTACCAAACCTGTGCATTTCTGAAAACTAGAGACCTAGGGGAATCCAAGATGGGGTGACTTGTGTAGCTGGGACCAGGTTCTGTTACCCAGAATCCTTTGCAAACCTCAAAATTTGGCTAAAAAAACACATGTTCCTCACATTTCTGTGGCAGAAAGTTCTGGAATCTGAGAGGAGCCACAAATTTCCTTCCACCCAGCGTTCCCCCACATCCCCCGATAAAAATGATACCTCACTTGTGTGGGTAGGCCTAGCGCCCACGACAGGAAACGCCCCAAAGCGCAACGTGGACACAACCAAATTTTTGAAGGAAAACAGAGGTGATTTTTGCAAAGTGCCTACCTGTAGATTTTGGCCTGTAGCTCAGCCGCCACCTAGGGAAACCTACCAAACCTGTGCATTTCTGAAAATTAGAGACCTAGGGGAATCCAAGATGGGGTGACTTGTGTGGCTCGGACCAGGTTCTGTTACCCAGAATCCTTTGCAAACCTCAAAATTTGGCTAAAAAAAACACATGTTCCTCACATTTCTGTGGCAGAAAGTTCTACAATCTGAGAGGAGCCACAAATTTCCTTCCACTCAGCGTTCCCCCATGTCTCCCGAAAAAAATGATACCTCACTTGTGTGGGTAGGCCTAGCGCCCGCGACAGGAAACGCCCCAAAGCGCAACGTGGACACATCACAGAAAATAGACCTGTTTTTAGCAAAGTGCCTACCTGTAGATTTTGGCCTCTAGCTCAGCCGCCACCTAGGGAAACCTACCAAACCTGTGCATTTCTGAAAACTAGAGACCTAGGGGAATCCAAGATGGGGTGATTTGTGTGGCTCGGACCAGGTTCTGTTACCCAGAATCCTTTGCAAACCTCAAAATGTGCCTAAAAAAACACATGTTCCTCACATTTCTGTGGCAGAAAGTTCTGGAATCTGAGAGGAGCCACAAATTTCCTTCCACCCAGCATTCCCCCACGTCTCCCGATAAAAATGATACCTCACTTGTGTGGGTAGGCCTAGCGCCCGCGACAGGAAACGCCCCAATGCGCAACGTGGACACATCACAGAAAACAGACCTGTTTTTAGCAAAGTGCCTACCTGTGGATTTTGGCCTGTAGCTCAGCCGCCACCTAGGGAAACCTACCAAACCTGTGCATATCTGAAAACTAGAGACCTAGGGGAATCCAAGATGGGGTGACTTGTGTAGCTGGGACCAGGTTCTGTTACCCAGAATCCTTTGCAAACCTCAAAATTTGGCTAAAAAAACACATGTTCCTCACATTTCTGTGGCAGAAAGTTCTGGAATCTGAGAGGATCCACAAATTTCCTTCCACCCAGCGTTCCCCCACGTCTCCAGATAAAAATGATACCTCACTTGTGTGGGTAGGCCTAGCGCCCACGACAGGAAACGCCCCAAAGCGCAACGTGGACACAACCACATTTTTGAAGGAAAACAGAGGTGTTTTTTGCAAAGTGCCTACCTGTAGATTTTGGCCTGTAGCTCAGCCGCCACCTAGGGAAACCTACCAAACCTGTGCATTTCTGAAAACTAGAGACCTAGGGGAATCCAAGATGGGGTGACTTGTGTGGCTGTGACCAGGTTCTGTTACCCAGAATCCTTTGCAAACCTCAAAATGTGGCTAAAAAAACACATGTTCCTCACATTTCTGTGGCAGAAAGTTCTGGAATCTGAGAGGAGCCACAAATTTCCTTCCACCCAGCGTTCCCCCACGTCTCCCGATAAAAATGATACCTCACTTGTGTGGGTAGGCCTAGCGCCCACGACAGGAAACGCCCCAAAGCGCAACGTGGACACAACCAAATTTTTAAAGGAAAACAGAGGTGTTTTTTGCAAAGTGCCTACCTGTAGATTTTGGCCTGTAGCTCAGCCGCCACCTAGGGAAACCTACCAAACCTGTGCATTTCTGAAAACTAGAGACCTAGGGGAATCCAAGATGGGGTGACTTGTGTGGCTGGGACCAGGTTCTGTTACCCAGAATCCTTTGCAAACCTCAAAATTTGGCTAAAAAAACACATGTTCCTCATATTTCTGTGGCAGAAAGTTCTGGAATCTGAGAGGAGCCACAAATTTCCTTCCACCCAGCGTTCCTCCACGTCTCCCGATAAAAATGATACCTCACTTGTGTGGGTAGGCCTAGCGCCCACGACAGGAAACGCCCCAAAGCGCAACGTGGACACAACCAAATTTTTGAAGGAAAACAGAGGTGTTTTTTTCAAAGTGCCTACCTGTAGATTTTGGCCTGTAGCTCAGCCGCCACCTAGGGAAACCTACCAAACCTGTGCATTTCTGAAAACTAGAGACCTGGGGGAATCCAAGATGGGGTGACTTGTGTGGCTGGGACCAGGTTCTGTTACCCAGAATCCTTTGCAAACCTCAAAATTTGGCTAAAAAAACACATGTTCCTCACATTTCTGTGGCAGAAAGTTCTGGAATCTGAGAGGAGCCACAAATTTCCTTCCACCCAGCGTTCCCCCATGTCTCCCGATAAAAATGATACCTCACTTGTGTGTTTAGGCCTAGCGCCCACGACAGGAAACGCCCCAAAGCGCAACGTGGACACAACCAAATTTTTAAAGGAAAACAGAGGTGTTTTTTGCAAAGTGCCTACCTGTAGATTTTGGCCTGTAGCTCAGCCGCCACCTAGGGAAACATACCAAACCTGTGCATTTCTGAAAACTAGAGACCTAGGGGAATCCAAGATAGGGTGACTTGTGTGGCTGGGACCAGGTTCTGTTACCCAGAATCCTTTGCAAACCTCAAAATTTGGCTAAAAAAACACATGTTCCTCACATTTCTGTGGCAGAAAGTTCTGGAATCTGAGAGGAGCCACAAATTTCCTTCCACCCAGCGTTCCCCCACGTCTCCCGATAAAAATGATACCTCACTTGTGTGGGTAGGCCTAGCGCCCACGACAGGAAACGCCCCAAAGCGCAACGTGGACACAACCAAATTTTTGAAGGAAAACAGAGGTGTTTTTTGCAAAGTGCCTACCTGTAGATTTTGGCCTGTAGCTCAGCCGCCACCTAGGGAAACCTACCAAACCTGTGCATTTCTGAAAACTAGAGACCTGGGGGAATCCAAGATGGGGTGACTTGTGTGTCTGGGACCAGGTTCTGTTACCTAGAATCCTTTGCAAACCTCAAAATGTGGCTAAAAAAACACATGTTCCTCACATTTCTGTGGCAGAAAGTTCTGGAATCTGAGAGGAGTCACAAATTTCCTTCCACCCAGCGTTCCCCCACGTCTCCCGATAAAAATGATACCTCACTTGTGTGGGTAGGCTTAGCGCCCGCGACAGGAAACGCCCCAAAGCGCAACGTGAACACATCACAGAAAATAGACCTGTTTTTAGCAAAGTGCCTACCTGTGGATTTTGGCCTGTAGCTCAGCCGCCACCTAGGGAAACCTACCAAACCTGTGCATTTCTGAAAACTAGAGACCTAGGGGAATCCAAGATGGGGTGACTTGTGTGGCTGGGACCAGGTTCTGTTACCCAGAATCCTTTGCAAACCTCAAAATTTGGCTAAAAAAACACATGTTCCTCACATTTCTGTGGCAGAAAGTTCTGGAATCTGAGAGGAGCCACAAATTTCCTTCCACCCAGCGTTCCCCCATGTCTCCCGATAAAAATGATACCTCACTTGTGTGTTTAGGCCTAGCGCCCACGACAGGAAACGCCCCAAAGCGCAACGTGGACACAACCACATTTTTGAAGGAAAACAGAGGTGTTTTTTGCAAAGTGCCTACCTGTAGATTTTGGCCTGTAGCTCCGCCGCCACCTAGGGAAACCTACCAAACCTGTGCATTTCTGAAAACTAGAGACCTAGGGGAATCCAAGATGGGGTGACTTGTGTGGCTGGGACCAGGTTCTGTTACCCAGAATCCTTTGCAAACCTCAAAATTTGGCTAAAAAAACACATGTTCCTCATATTTCTGTGGCAGAAAGTTCTGGAATCTGAGAGGAGCCACAAATTTCCTTCCACCCAGCGTTCCTCCACGTCTCCCGATAAAAATGATACCTCACTTGTGTGGGTAGGCCTAGCGCCCACGACAGGAAACGCCCCAAAGCGCAACGTGGACACAACCAAATTTTTGAAGGAAAACAGAGGTGTTTTTTTCAAAGTGCCTACCTGTAGATTTTGGCCTGTAGCTCAGCCGCCACCTAGGGAAACCTACCAAACCTGTGCATTTCTGAAAACTAGAGACCTGGGGGAATCCAAGATGGGGTGACTTGTGTGGCTGGGACCAGGTTCTGTTACCCAGAATCCTTTGCAAACCTCAAAATGTGGCTAAAAAAACACATGTTCCTCACATTTCTGTGGCAGAAAGTTCTGGAATCTGAGAGGAGCCACAAATTTCCTTCCACCCAGCGTTCCCCCACGTCTCCCGATAAAAATGATACCTCACTTGTGTGGGTAGGCCTAGCGCCCACGACAGGAAACGCCCCAAAGCGCAACGTGGACACAACCAAATTTTTAAAGGAAAACAGAGGTGTTTTTTGCAAAGTGCCTACCTGTAGATTTTGGCCTGTAGCTCAGCCGCCACCTAGGGAAACCTACCAAACCTGTGCATTTCTGAAAACTAGAGACCTAGGGGAATCCAAGATGGGGTGACTTGTGTGGCTGGGACCAGGTTCTGTTACCCAGAATCCTTTGCAAACCTCAAAATTTGGCTAAAAAAACACATGTTCCTCATATTTCTGTGGCAGAAAGTTCTGGAATCTGAGAGGAGCCACAAATTTCCTTCCACCCAGCGTTCCTCCACGTCTCCCGATAAAAATGATACCTCACTTGTGTGGGTAGGCCTAGCGCCCACGACAGGAAACGCCCCAAAGCGCAACGTGGACACAACCAAATTTTTGAAGGAAAACAGAGGTGTTTTTTTCAAAGTGCCTACCTGTAGATTTTGGCCTGTAGCTCAGCCGCCACCTAGGGAAACCTACCAAACCTGTGCATTTCTGAAAACTAGAGACCTGGGGGAATCCAAGATGGGGTGACTTGTGTGGCTGGGACCAGGTTCTGTTACCCAGAATCCTTTGCAAACCTCAAAATTTGGCTAAAAAAACACATGTTCCTCACATTTCTGTGGCAGAAAGTTCTGGAATCTGAGAGGAGCCACAAATTTCCTTCCACCCAGCGTTCCCCCATGTCTCCCGATAAAAATGATACCTCACTTGTGTGTTTAGGCCTAGCGCCCACGACAGGAAACGCCCCAAAGCGCAACGTGGACACAACCAAATTTTTAAAGGAAAACAGAGGTGTTTTTTGCAAAGTGCCTACCTGTAGATTTTGGCCTGTAGCTCAGCCGCCACCTAGGGAAACATACCAAACCTGTGCATTTCTGAAAACTAGAGACCTAGGGGAATCCAAGATAGGGTGACTTGTGTGGCTGGGACCAGGTTCTGTTACCCAGAATCCTTTGCAAACCTCAAAATTTGGCTAAAAAAACACATGTTCCTCACATTTCTGTGGCAGAAAGTTCTGGAATCTGAGAGGAGCCACAAATTTCCTTCCACCCAGCGTTCCCCCACGTCTCCCGATAAAAATGATACCTCACTTGTGTGGGTAGGCCTAGCGCCCACGACAGGAAACGCCCCAAAGCGCAACGTGGACACAACCAAATTTTTGAAGGAAAACAGAGGTGTTTTTTGCAAAGTGCCTACCTGTAGATTTTGGCCTGTAGCTCAGCCGCCACCTAGGGAAACCTACCAAACCTGTGCATTTCTGAAAACTAGAGACCTGGGGGAATCCAAGATGGGGTGACTTGTGTGTCTGGGACCAGGTTCTGTTACCTAGAATCCTTTGCAAACCTCAAAATGTGGCTAAAAAAACACATGTTCCTCACATTTCTGTGGCAGAAAGTTCTGGAATCTGAGAGGAGTCACAAATTTCCTTCCACCCAGCGTTCCCCCACGTCTCCCGATAAAAATGATACCTCACTTGTGTGGGTAGGCTTAGCGCCCGCGACAGGAAACGCCCCAAAGCGCAACGTGAACACATCACAGAAAATAGACCTGTTTTTAGCAAAGTGCCTACCTGTGGATTTTGGCCTGTAGCTCAGCCGCCACCTAGGGAAACCTACCAAACCTGTGCATTTCTGAAAACTAGAGACCTAGGGGAATCCAAGATGGGGTGACTTGTGTGGCTGGGACCAGGTTCTGTTACCCAGAATCCTTTGCAAACCTCAAAATTTGGCTAAAAAAACACATGTTCCTCACATTTCTGTGGCAGAAAGTTCTGGAATCTGAGAGGAGCCACAAATTTCCTTCCACCCAGCGTTCCCCCATGTCTCCCGATAAAAATGATACCTCACTTGTGTGTTTAGGCCTAGCGCCCACGACAGGAAACGCCCCAAAGCGCAACGTGGACACAACCACATTTTTGAAGGAAAACAGAGGTGTTTTTTGCAAAGTGCCTACCTGTAGATTTTGGCCTGTAGCTCAGCCGCCACCTAGGGAAACCTACCAAACCTGTGCATTTCTGAAAACTAGAGCCCTAGGGGAATCCAAGATGGGGTGACTTGTGTGGCTGGGACCAGGTTCTGTTACCCAGAATCCTTTGCAAACCTCAAAATGTGGCTAAAAAAACACATGTTCCTCACATTTCTGTGGCAGAAAGTTCTGGAATCTGAGAGGAGCCACAAATTTCCTTCCACCCAGCGTTCCCCCATGTCTCCCGATAAAAATGATACCTCACTTGTGTGGGTAGGCCTAGCGCCCGCGACAGGAAACGTCCCAAAGCGCAACGTGGACACATCACAGAAAACAGACCTGTTTTTAGCAAAGTGCCTACCTGTGGATTTTGGCCTGTAGCTCAGCCGCCACCTAGGGAAACCTACCAAACCTGTGCATTTCTGAAAACTAGAGACCTAGGGGAATCCAAGATGGGGTGACTTGTGTGGCTGGGACCAGGTTCTGTTACCCAGAATCCTTTGCAAACCTCAAAATTTGGCTAAAAAAACACATGTTCCTCACATTTCTGAGGCAGAAAGTTCTGGAATCTGAGAGGAGCCACAAATTTCCTTCCACCCAGCGTTCCCCCACATCTCCCGATAAAAATGATACCTCACTTGTGTGGGTAGGCCTAGCGCCCACGACAGGAAACGCCCCAAAGTGCAACGTGGACACAACCAAATTTTTGAAGGAAAACAGACCTGTTTTTTGCAAAGTGCCTACCTGTAGATTTTGGCCTGTAGCTCAGCCGCCACCTAGGGAAACCTACCAAACCTGTGCATTTCTGAAAATTAGAGACCTAGGGGAATCCAAGATGGTGTGACTTGTGTGGCTCGGACCAGGTTCTGTTACCCAGAATCCTTTGCAAACCTCAAAATTTGGCTAAAAAAAACACATGTTCCTCACATTTCTATGGCAGAAAGTTCTACAATCTGAGAGGAGCCACAAATGTCCTTCCACCCAGCGTTCCCCCATGTCTCCCGATAAAAATGATACCTCACTTGTGTGGGTAGGCCTAGCGCCCGCGACAGGAAACGCCCCAAAGCGCAACGTGGACACATCACAGAAAATAGACCTGTTTTTAGCAAAGTGCCTACCTGTAGATTTTGGCCTCTAGCTCAGCCGCCACCTAGGGAAACCTACCAAACCTGTGCATTTCTGAAAACTAGAGACCTAGGGGAATCCAAGATGGGGTGATTTGTGTGGCTCGGACCAGGTTCTGTTACCCAGAATCCTTTGCAAACCTCAAAATGTGCCTAAAAAAACACATGTTCCTCACATTTCTGTGGCAGAAAGTTCTGGAATCTGAGAGGAGCCACAAATTTCCTTCCACCCAGCATTCCCCCACGTCTCCCGATAAAGATGATACCTCACTTGTGTGGGTAGGCCTAGCGCCCGCGACAGGAAACGCCCCAAAGCGCAACGTGGACACATCACAGAAAACAGACCTGTTTTTAGCAAAGTGCCTACCTGTGGATTTTGGCCTGTAGCTCAGCCGCCACCTAGGGAAACCTACCAAACCTGTGCATTTCTGAAAACTAGAGACCTAGGGGAATCCAAGATGGGGTGACTTGTGTGGCTGGGACCAGGTTCTGTTACCCAGAATCCTTTGCAAACCTCAAAATTTGGCTAAAAAAACACATGTTCCTCACATTTCTGTGGCAGAAAGTTCTGGAATCTGAGAGGATCCACAAATTTCCTTTCACCCAGCGTTCCCCCACGTCTCCAGATAAAAATGATACCTCACTTGTGTGGGTAGGCCTAGCGCCCACGACAGGAAACGCCCCAAAGCGCAACGTGGACACAACCACATTTTTGAAGGAAAACAGAGGTGTTTTTTGCAAAGTGCCTACCTGTAGATTTTGGCCTGTAGCTCAGCCGCCACCTAGGGAAACCTACCAAACCTGTGCATTTCTGAAAACTAGAGACCTAGGGGAATCCAAGATGGGGTGACTTGTGTGGCTGGGACCAGGTTCTGTTACCCAGAATCCTTTGCAAACCTCAAAATGTGGCTAAAAAAACACATGTTCCTCACATTTCTGTGGCAGAAAGTTCTGGAATCTGAGAGGAGCCACAAATTTCCTTCCACCCAGCGTTCCCCCACGTCTCCCGATAAAAATGATACCTCACTTGTGTGGGTAGGCCTAGCGCCCGCGACAGGAAACATCCCAAAGTGCAACGTGGACACATCACAGAAAACAGACCTGTTTTTAGCAAAGTGCCTACCTGTGGATTTTGGCCTGTAGCTCAGCCGCCACCTAGGGAAACCTACCAAACCTGTGCATTTCTGAAAACTAGAGACCTAGGGGAATCCAAGATGGGGTGACTTGTGTGGCTGGGACCAGGTTCTGTTACCCAGAATCCTTTGCAAACCTCAAAATTTGGCTAAAAAAACACATGTTCCTCACATTTCTGTGGCAGAAAGTTCTGGAATCTGAGAGGAGCCACAAATTTCCTTCCACCCAGCGTTCCCCCACATCTCCCGATAAAAATGATACCTCACTTGTGTGGGTAGGCCTAGCGCCCACGACAGGAAACGCCCCAAAGCGCAACATGGACACAACCAAATTTTTGAAGGAAAACAGAGGTGATTTTTGCAAAGTGCCTACCTGTAGATTTTGGCCTGTAGCTCAGCCGCCACCTAGGGAAACCTACCAAACCTGTGCATTTCTGAAAATTAGAGACCTAGGGGAATCCAAGATGGGGTGATTTGTGTGGCTCGGACCAGGTTCTGTTACCCAGAATCCTTTGCAAACCTCAAAATTTGGCTAAAAAAACACATGTTCCTCACATTTCTGTGGCAGAAAGTTCTGGAATCTGAGAGGAGCCACAAATTTCCTTCCACCCAGCGTTCCCCCACATCTCCCGATAAAAATGATACCTCACTTGTGTGGGTATGCCTAGCGCCCACGACAGGAAACGCCCCAAAGCGCAACATGGACACAACCAAATTTTTGAAGGAAAACAGAGGTGATTTTTGCAAAGTGCCTACCTGTAGATTTTGGCCTGTAGCTCAGCCGCCACCTAGGGAAACCTACCAAACCTGTGCATTTCAGAAAATTAGAGACCTAGGGGAATCCAAGATGGGGTGACTTGTGTGGCTCGGACCAGGTTCTGTTACCCAGAATCCTTTGCAAACCTCAAAATTTGGCTAAAAAAAACACATGTTCCTCACATTTCTGTGGCAGAATGTTCTACAATCTGAGAGGAGCCACAAATTTCCTTCCACTCAGCGTTCCCCCATGTCTCCCGATAAAAATGATACCTCACTTGTGTGGGTAGGCCTAGCGCCCGCGACAGGAAACGCCCCAAAGCGCAACGTGGACACATCACAGAAAATAGACCTGTTTTTAGCAAAGTGCCTACCTGTAGATTTTGGCCTGTAGCTCAGCCGCCACCTAGGGAAACCTACCAAACCTGTGCATTTCTGAAAACTAGAGACCTAGGGGAATCCAAGATGGGGTGATTTGTGTGGCTCGGACCAGGTTCTGTTACCCAGAATCCTTTGCAAACCTCATAATGTGGCTAAAAAAACACATGTTCCTCACATTTCTGTGGCAGAAAGTTCTGGAATCTGAGAGGAGCCACAAATTTCCTTCCACCCAGCGTTCCCCCACGTCTCCCGATAAAAATGATACCTCACTTGTGTGGGTAGGCCTAGCGCCCGCGACAGGAAACGCCCCAAAGCGCAACGTGGACACATCACAGAAAACAGACCTGTTTTTAGCAAAGTGCCTACCTGTGGATTTTGGCCTGTAGCTCAGCCGCCACCTAGGGAAACCTACCAAACCTGTGCATTTCTGAAAACTAGAGACCTAGGGGAATCCAAGATGGGGTGACTTGTGCGGCTGGGACCAGGTTCTGTTACCCAGAATCCTTTGCAAACCTCAAAATTTGGCTAAAAAAACACATGTTCCTCACATTTCTGTGGCAGAAAGTTCTGGAATCTGAGAGGATCCACAAATTTCCTTCCACCCAGCGTTCCCCCATGTCTCCCGATAAAAATGATACCTCACTTGTGTGTTTAGGCCTAGCGCCCACGACAGGAAACGCCCCAAAGCGCAACGTGGACACAACCAAATTTTTGAAGGAAAACAGAGGTGTTTTTTGCAAAGTGCCTACCTGTAGATTTTGGCCTGTAGCTCAGCCGCCACCTAGGGAAACCTACCAAACCTGTGCATTTCTGAAAACTAGAGACCTAGGGGAATCCAAGATGGGGTGACTTGTGTGGCTGGGACCAGGTTCTGTTACCCAGAATCCTTTGCAAACCTCAAAATGTGGCTAAAAAAACACATGTTCCTCACATTTCTGTGGCAGAAAGTTCTGGAATCTGAGAGGAGCCACAAATTTCCTTCCACCCAGCGTTCCACCACGTCTCCCGATAAAAATGATACCTCACTTGTGTGGGTAGGCCTAGCGCCCGCGACAGGAAACATCCCAAAGCGCAACGTGGACACATCACAGAAAACAGACCTGTTTTTAGCAAAGTGCCTACCTGTGGATTTTGGCCTGTAGCTCAGCCGCCACCTAGGGAAACCTACCAAACCTGTGCATTTCTGAAAACTAGAGACCTAGGGGAATCCAAGATGGGGTGACTTGTGTGGCTGGGACCAGGTTCTGTTACCCAGAATCCTTTGCAAACCTCAAAATTTGGCTAAAAAAACACATGTTCCTCACATTTCTGTGGCAGAAAGTTCTGGAATCTGAGAGGAGCCACAAATTTCCTTCCACCCAGCGTTCCCCCACATCTCCCGATAAAAATGATACCTCACTTGTGTGGGTAGGCCTAGCGCCCACGACAGGAAACGCCCCAAAGCGCAACGTGGACACAACCAAATTTTTGAAGGAAAACAGAGGTGATTTTTGCAAAGTGCCTACCTGTAGATTTTGGCCTGTAGCTCAGCCGCCACCTAGGGAAACCTACCAAACCTGTGCATTTCTGAAAATTAGAGACCTAGGGGAATCCAAGATGGGGTGACTTGTGTGACTCGGACCAGGTTCTGTTACCCAGAATCCTTTGCAAACCTCAAAATTTGGCTAAAAAAAACACATGTTCCTCACATTTCTGTGGCAGAAAGTTCTACAATCTGAGAGGAGCCACAAATTTCCTTCCACTCAGCGTTCCCCCATGTCTCCCGATAAAAATGATACCTCACTTGTGTGGGTAGGCCTAGCGCCCGCGACAGGAAACGCCCCAAAGCGCAACGTGGACACATCACAGAAAATAGACCTGTTTTTAGCAAAGTGCCTACCTGTAGATTTAGGCATCTAGCTCAGCCGCCACCTAGGGAAACCTACCAAACCTGTGCATTTCTGAAAACTAGAGACCTAGGGGAATCCAAGATGGGGTGATTTGTGTGGCTCGGACCAGGTTCTGTTACCCAGAATCCTTTGCAAACCTCAAAATGTGCCTAAAAAAACACATGTTCCTCACATTTCTGTGGCAGAAAGTTCTGGAATCTGAGAGGAGCCACAAATTTCCTTCCACCCAGCATTCCCCCACGTCTCCCGATAAAAATGATACCTCACTTGTGTGGGTAGGCCTAGCGCCCGCGACAGGAAACGCCCCAATGCGCAACGTGGACACATCACAGAAAACAGACCTGTTTTTAGCAAAGTGCCTACCTGTGGATTTTGGCCAGTAGCTCAGCCGCCACCTAGGGAAACCTACCAAACCTGTGCATTTCTGAAAACTAGAGACCTAGGGGAATCCAAGATGGGGTGACTTGTGTAGCTGGGACCAGGTTCTGTTACCCAGAATCCTTTGCAAACCTCAAAATTTGGCTAAAAAAACACATGTTCCTCACATTTCTGTGGCAGAAAGTTCTGGAATCTGAGAGGAGCCACAAATTTCCTTCCACCCAGCGTTCCCCCACATCTCCCGATAAAAATGATACCTCACTTGTGTGGGTAGGCCTAGCGCCCACGACAGGAAACGCCCCAAAGCGCAACGTGGACACAACCAAATTTTTGAAGGAAAACAGAGGTGATTTTTGCAAAGTGCCTACCTGTAGATTTTGGCCTGTAGCTCAGCCGCCACCTAGGGAAACCTACCAAACCTGTGCATTTCTGAAAATTAGAGACCTAGGGGAATCCAAGATGGGGTGACTTGTGTGGCTCGGACCAGGTTCTGTTACCCAGAATCCTTTGCAAACCTCAAAATTTGGCTAAAAAAAACACATGTTCCTCACATTTCTGTGGCAGAAAGTTCTACAATCTGAGAGGAGCCACAAATTTCCTTCCACTCAGCGTTCCCCCATGTCTCCCGATAAAAATGATATCTCACTTGTGTGGGTAGGCCTAGCGCCCGCGACAGGAAACGCCCCAAAGCGCAACGTGGACACATCACAGAAAATAGACCTGTTTTTAGCAAAGTGCCTACCTGTAGATTTTGGCCTCTAGCTCAGCCGCCACCTAGGGAAACCTACCAAACCTGTGCATTTCTGAAAACTAGAGACCTAGGGGAATCCAAGATGGGGTGATTTGTGTGGCTCGGACCAGGTTCTGTTACCCAGAATCCTTTGCAAACCTCAAAATGTGCCTAAAAAAACACATGTTCCTCACATTTCTGTGGCAGAAAGTTCTGGAATCTGAGAGGAGCCACAAATTTCCTTCCACCCAGCATTCCCCCACGTCTCCCGATAAAAATGATACCTCACTTGTGTAGGTAGGCCTAGCGCCCGCGACAGGAAACGCCCCAATGCGCAACGTGGACACATCACAGAAAACAGACCTGTTTTTAGCAAAGTGCCTACCTGTGGATTTTGGCCTGTAGCTCAGCCGCCACCTAGGGAAACCTACCAAACCTGTGCATTTCTGAAAACTAGAGACCTAGGGGAATCCAAGATGGGGTGACTTGTGTGGCTGGGACCAGGTTCTGTTACCCAGAATCCTTTGCAAACCTCAAAATTTGGCTAAAAAAACACATGTTCCTCACATTTCTGAGGCAGAAAGTTCTGGAATCTGAGAGGAGCCACAAATTTCCTTCCACCCAGCGTTCCCCCACATCTCCCGATAAAAATGATACCTCACTTGTGTGGGTAGGCCTAGCGCCCACGACAGGAAACGCCCCAAAGTGCAACGTGGACACAACCAAATTTTTGAAGGAAAACAGAGGTGTTTTTTGCAAAGTGCCTACCTGTAGATTTTGGCCTGTAGCTCAGCCGCCACCTAGGGAAACCTACCAAACCTGTGCATTTCTGAAAATTAGAGACCTAGGGGAATCCAAGATGGTGTGACTTGTGTGGCTCGGACCAGGTTCTGTTACCCAGAATCCTTTGCAAACCTCAAAATTTGGCTAAAAAAAACACATGTTCCTCACATTTCTGTGGCAGAAAGTTCTACAATCTGAGAGGAGCCACAAATGTCCTTCCACCCAGCGTTCCCCCATGTCTCCCGATAAAAATGATACCTCACTTGTGTGGGTAGGCCTAGCGCCCGCGACAGGAAACGCCCCAAAGCGCAACGTGGACACATCACAGAAAATAGACCTGTTTTTAGCAAAGTGCCTACCTGTAGATTTTGGCCTCTAGCTCAGCCGCCACCTAGGGAAACCTACCAAACCTGTGCATTTCTGAAAACTAGAGACCTAGGGGAATCCAAGATGGGGTGATTTGTGTGGCTCGGACCAGGTTCTGTTACCCAGAATCCTTTGCAAACCTCAAAATGTGCCTAAAAAAACACATGTTCCTCACATTTCTGTGGCAGAAAGTTCTGGAATCTGAGAGGAGCCACAAATTTCCTTCCACCCAGCATTCCCCCACGTCTCCCGATAAAAATGATACCTCACTTGTGTGGGTAGGCCTAGCGCCCGCGACAGGAAACGCCCCAAAGCGCAACGTGGACACATCACAGAAAACAGACCTGTTTTTAGCAAAGTGCCTACCTGTGGATTTTGGCCTGTAGCTCAGCCGCCACCTAGGGAAACCTACCAAACCTGTGCATTTCTGAAAACTAGAGACCTAGGGGAATCCAAGATGGGGTGACTTGTGTGGCTGGGACCAGGTTCTGTTACCCAGAATCCTTTGCAAACCTCAAAATTTGGCTAAAAAAACACATGTTCCTCACATTTCTGTGGCAGAAAGTTCTGGAATCTGAGAGGATCCACAAATTTCCTTTCACCCAGCGTTCCCCCACGTCTCCAGATAAAAATGATACCTCACTTGTGTGGGTAGGCCTAGCGCCCACGACAGGAAACGCCCCAAAGCGCAACGTGGACACAACCAAATTTTTGAAGGAAAACAGAGGTGTTTTTTGCAAAGTGCCTACCTGTAGATTTTGGCCTGTAGCTCAGCCGCCACCTAGGGAAACCTACCAAACCTGTGCATTTCTGAAAACTAGAGACCTAGGGGAATCCAAGATGGGGTGACTTGTGTGGCTGGGACCAGGTTCTGTTACCCAGAATCCTTTGCAAACCTCAAAATGTGGCTAAAAAAACACATGTTCCTCACATTTCTGTGGCAGAAAGTTCTGGAATCTGAGAGGAGCCACAAATTTCCTTCCACCCAGCGTTCCCCCACGTCTCCCGATAAAAATGATACCTCACTTGTGTGGGTAGGCCTAGCGCCCGCGACAGGAAACATCCCAAAGTGCAACGTGGACACATCACAGAAAACAGACCTGTTTTTAGCAAAGTGCCTACCTGTGGATTTTGGCCTGTAGCTCAGCCGCCACCTAGGGAAACCTACCAAACCTGTGCATTTCTGAAAACTAGAGACCTAGGGGAATCCAAGATGGGGTGACTTGTGTGGCTGGGACCAGGTTCTGTTACCCAGAATCCTTTGCAAACCTCAAAATTTGGCTAAAAAAACACATGTTCCTCACATTTCTGTGGCAGAAAGTTCTGGAATCTGAGAGGAGCCACAAATTTCCTTCCACCCAGCGTTCCCCCACATCTCCCGATAAAAATGATACCTCACTTGTGTGGGTAGGCCTAGCGCCCACGACAGGAAACGCCCCAAAGCGCAACATGGACACAACCAAATTTTTGAAGGAAAACAGAGGTGATTTTTGCAAAGTGCCTACCTGTAGATTTTGGCCTGTAGCTCAGCCGCCACCTAGGGAAACCTACCAAACCTGTGCATTTCTGAAAATTAGAGACCTAGGGGAATCCAAGATGGGGTGATTTGTGTGGCTCGGACCAGGTTCTGTTACCCAGAATCCTTTGCAAACCTCAAAATTTGGCTAAAAAAACACATGTTCCTCACATTTCTGTGGCAGAAAGTTCTGGAATCTGAGAGGAGCCACAAATTTCCTTCCACCCAGCGTTCCCCCACATCTCCCGATAAAAATGATACCTCACTTGTGTGGGTATGCCTAGCGCCCACGACAGGAAACGCCCCAAAGCGCAACATGGACACAACCAAATTTTTGAAGGAAAACAGAGGTGATTTTTGCAAAGTGCCTACCTGTAGATTTTGGCCTGTAGCTCAGCCGCCACCTAGGGAAACCTACCAAACCTGTGCATTTCAGAAAATTAGAGACCTAGGGGAATCCAAGATGGGGTGACTTGTGTGGCTCGGACCAGGTTCTGTTACCCAGAATCCTTTGCAAACCTCAAAATTTGGCTAAAAAAAACACATGTTCCTCACATTTCTGTGGCAGAAAGTTCTACAATCTGAGAGGAGCCACAAATTTCCTTCCACTCAGCGTTCCCCCATGTCTCCCGATAAAAATGATACCTCACTTGTGTGGGTAGGCCTAGCGCCCGCGACAGGAAACGCCCCAAAGCGCAACGTGGACACATCACAGAAAATAGACCTGTTTTTAGCAAAGTGCCTACCTGTAGATTTTGGCCTCTAGCTCAGCCGCCACCTAGGGAAACCTACCAAACCTGTGCATTTCTGAAAACTAGAGACCTAGGGGAATCCAAGATGGGGTGATTTGTGTGGCTCGGACCAGGTTCTGTTACCCAGAATCCTTTGCAAACCTCAAAATGTGGCTAAAAAAACACATGTTCCTCACATTTCTGTGGCAGAAAGTTCTGGAATCTGAGAGGAGCCACAAATTTCCTTCCACCCAGCGTTCCCCCACGTCTCCCGATAAAAATGATACCTCACTTGTGTGGGTAGGCCTAGCGCCCGCGACAGGAAACGCCCCAAAGCGCAACGTGGACACATCACAGAAAACAGACCTGTTTTTAGCAAAGTGCCTACCTGTGGATTTTGGCCTGTAGCTCAGCCGCCACCTACCGAAACCTACCAAACCTGTGCATTTCTGAAAACTAGAGACCTAGGGGAATCCAAGATGGGGTGACTTGTGCGGCTGGGACCAGGTTCTGTTACCCAGAATCCTTTGCAAACCTCAAAATTTGGCTAAAAAAACACATGTTCCTCACATTTCTGTGGCAGAAAGTTCTGGAATCTGAGAGGATCCACAAATTTCCTTCCACCCAGCGTTCCCCCATGTCTCCCGATAAAAATGATACCTCACTTGTGTGTTTAGGCCTAGCGCCCACGACAGGAAACGCCCCAAAGCGCAACGTGGACACAACCAAATTTTTGAAGGAAAACAGAGGTGTTTTTTGCAAAGTGCCTACCTGTAGATTTTGGCCTGTAGCTCAGCCGCCACCTAGGGAAACCTACCAAACCTGTGCATTTCTGAAAACTAGAGACCTAGGGGAATCCAAGATGGGGTGACTTGTGTGGCTGGGACCAGGTTCTGTTACCCAGAATCCTTTGCAAACCTCAAAATGTGGCTAAAAAAACACATGTTCCTCACATTTCTGTGGCAGAAAGTTCTGGAATCTGAGAGGAGCCACAAATTTCCTTCCACCCAGCGTTCCACCACGTCTCCCGATAAAAATGATACCTCACTTGTGTGGGTAGGCCTAGCGCCCGCGACAGGAAACATCCCAAAGCGCAACGTGGACACATCACAGAAAACAGACCTGTTTTTAGCAAAGTGCCTACCTGTGGATTTTGGCCTGTAGCTCAGCCGCCACCTAGGGAAACCTACCAAACCTGTGCATTTCTGAAAACTAGAGACCTAGGGGAATCCAAGATGGGGTGACTTGTGTGGCTGGGACCAGGTTCTGTTACCCAGAATCCTTTGCAAACCTCAAAATTTGGCTAAAAAAACACATGTTCCTCACATTTCTGTGGCAGAAAGTTCTGGAATCTGAGAGGAGCCACAAATTTCCTTCCACCCAGCGTTCCCCCACATCTCCCGATAAAAATGATACCTCACTTGTGTGGGTAGGCCTAGCGCCCACGACAGGAAACGCCCCAAAGCGCAACGTGGACACAACCAAATTTTTGAAGGAAAACAGAGGTGATTTTTGCAAAGTGCCTACCTGTAGATTTTGGCCTGTAGCTCAGCCGCCACCTAGGGAAACCTACCAAACCTGTGCATTTCTGAAAATTAGAGACCTAGGGGAATCCAAGATGGGGTGACTTGTGTGACTCGGACCAGGTTCTGTTACCCAGAATCCTTTGCAAACCTCAAAATTTGGCTAAAAAAAACACATGTTCCTCACATTTCTGTGGCAGAAAGTTCTACAATCTGAGAGGAGCCACAAATTTCCTTCCACTCAGCGTTCCCCCATGTCTCCCGATAAAAATGATACCTCACTTGTGTGGGTAGGCCTAGCGCCCGCGACAGGAAACGCCCCAAAGCGCAACGTGGACACATCACAGAAAATAGACCTGTTTTTAGCAAAGTGCCTACCTGTAGATTTAGGCCTCTAGCTCAGCCGCCACCTAGGGAAACCTACCAAACCTGTGCATTTCTGAAAACTAGAGACCTAGGGGAATCCAAGATGGGGTGATTTGTGTGGCTCGGACCAGGTTCTGTTACCCAGAATCCTTTGCAAACCTCAAAATGTGCCTAAAAAAACACATGTTCCTCACATTTCTGTGGCAGAAAGTTCTGGAATCTGAGAGGAGCCACAAATTTCCTTCCACCCAGCATTCCCCCACGTCTCCCGATAAAAATGATACCTCACTTGTGTGGGTAGGCCTAGCGCCCGCGACAGGAAACGCCCCAATGCGCAACGTGGACACATCACAGAAAACAGACCTGTTTTTAGCAAAGTGCCTACCTGTGGATTTTGGCCAGTAGCTCAGCCGCCACCTAGGGAAACCTACCAAACCTGTGCATTTCTGAAAACTAGAGACCTAGGGGAATCCAAGATGGGGTGACTTGTGTAGCTGGGACCAGGTTCTGTTACCCAGAATCCTTTGCAAACCTCAAAATTTGGCTAAAAAAACACATGTTCCTCACATTTCTGTGGCAGAAAGTTCTGGAATCTGAGAGGAGCCACAAATTTCCTTCCACCCAGCGTTCCCCCACATCTCCCGATAAAAATGATACCTCACTTGTGTGGGTAGGCCTAGCGCCCACGACAGGAAACGCCCCAAAGCGCAACGTGGACACAACCAAATTTTTGAAGGAAAACAGAGGTGATTTTTGCAAAGTGCCTACCTGTAGATTTTGGCCTGTAGCTCAGCCGCCACCTAGGGAAACCTACCAAACCTGTGCATTTCTGAAAATTAGAGACCTAGGGGAATCCAAGATGGGGTGACTTGTGTGGCTCGGACCAGGTTCTGTTACCCAGAATCCTTTGCAAACCTCAAAATTTGGCTAAAAAAAACACATGTTCCTCACATTTCTGTGGCAGAAAGTTCTACAATCTGAGAGGAGCCACAAATTTCCTTCCACTCAGCGTTCCCCCATGTCTCCCGATAAAAATGATATCTCACTTGTGTGGGTAGGCCTAGCGCCCGCGACAGGAAACGCCCCAAAGCGCAACGTGGACACATCACAGAAAATAGACCTGTTTTTAGCAAAGTGCCTACCTGTAGATTTTGGCCTCTAGCTCAGCCGCCACCTAGGGAAACCTACCAAACCTGTGCATTTCTGAAAACTAGAGACCTAGGGGAATCCAAGATGGGGTGATTTGTGTGGCTCGGACCAGGTTCTGTTACCCAGAATCCTTTGCAAACCTCAAAATGTGCCTAAAAAAACACATGTTCCTCACATTTCTGTGGCAGAAAGTTCTGGAATCTGAGAGGAGCCACAAATTTCCTTCCACCCAGCATTCCCCCACGTCTCCCGATAAAAATGATACCTCACTTGTGTGGGTAGGCCTAGCGCCCGCGACAGGAAACGCCCCAATGCGCAACGTGGACACATCACAGAAAACAGACCTGTTTTTAGCAAAGTGCCTACCTGTGGATTTTGGCCTGTAGCTCAGCCGCCACCTAGGGAAACCTACCAAACCTGTGCATTTCTGAAAACTAGAGACCTAGGGGAATCCAAGATGGGGTGACTTGTGTGGCTGGGACCAGGTTCTGTTACCCAGAATCCTTTGCAAACCTCAAAATTTGGCTAAAAAAACACATGTTCCTCACATTTCTGAGGCAGAAAGTTCTGGAATCTGAGAGGAGCCACAAATTTCCTTCCACCCAGCGTTCCCCCACATCTCCCGATAAAAATGATACCTCACTTGTGTGGGTAGGCCTAGCGCCCACGACAGGAAACGCCCCAAAGTGCAACGTGGACACAACCAAATTTTTGAAGGAAAACAGAGGTGTTTTTTGCAAAGTGCCTACCTGTAGATTTTGGCCTGTAGCTCAGCCGCCACCTAGGGAAACCTACCAAACCTGTGCATTTCTGAAAATTAGAGACCTAGGGGAATCCAAGATGGTGTGACTTGTGTGGCTCGGACCAGGTTCTGTTACCCAGAATCCTTTGCAAACCTCAAAATTTGGCTAAAAAAAACACATGTTCCTCACATTTCTGTGGCAGAAAGTTCTACAATCTGAGAGGAGCCACAAATGTCCTTCCACCCAGCGTTCCCCCATGTCTCCCGATAAAAATGATACCTCACTTGTGTGGGTAGGCCTAGCGCCCGCGACAGGAAACGCCCCAAAGCGCAACGTGGACACATCACAGAAAATAGACCTGTTTTTAGCAAAGTGCCTACCTGTAGATTTTGGCCTCTAGCTCAGCCGCCACCTAGGGAAACCTACCAAACCTGTGCATTTCTGAAAACTAGAGACCTAGGGGAATCCAAGATGGGGTGATTTGTGTGGCTCGGACCAGGTTCTGTTACCCAGAATCCTTTGCAAACCTCAAAATGTGCCTAAAAAAACACATGTTCCTCACATTTCTGTGGCAGAAAGTTCTGGAATCTGAGAGGAGCCACAAATTTCCTTCCACCCAGCATTCCCCCACGTCTCCCGATAAAAATGATACCTCACTTGTGTGGGTAGGCCTAGCGCCCGCGACAGGAAACGCCCCAAAGCGCAACGTGGACACATCACAGAAAACAGACCTGTTTTTAGCAAAGTGCCTACCTGTGGATTTTGGCCTGTAGCTCAGCCGCCACCTAGGGAAACCTACCAAACCTGTGCATTTCTGAAAACTAGAGACCTAGGGGAATCCAAGATGGGGTGACTTGTGTGGCTGGGACCAGGTTCTGTTACCCAGAATCCTTTGCAAACCTCAAAATTTGGCTAAAAAAACACATGTTCCTCACATTTCTGTGGCAGAAAGTTCTGGAATCTGAGAGGATCCACAAATTTCCTTTCACCCAGCGTTCCCCCACGTCTCCAGATAAAAATGATACCTCACTTGTGTGGGTAGGCCTAGCGCCAACGACAGGAAACGCCCCAAAGCGCAACGTGGACACAACCACATTTTTGAAGGAAAACAGAGGTGTTTTTTGCAAAGTGCCTACCTGTAGATTTTGGCCTGTAGCTCAGCCGCCACCTAGGGAAACCTACCAAACCTGTGCATTTCTGAAAACTAGAGACCTAGGGGAATCCAAGATGGGGTGACTTGTGTGGCTGGGACCAGGTTCTGTTACCCAGAATCCTTTGCAAACCTCAAAATGTGGCTAAAAAAACACATGTTCCTCACATTTCTGTGGCAGAAAGTTCTGGAATCTGAGAGGAGCCACAAATTTCCTTCCACCCAGCGTTCCCCCACGTCTCCCGATAAAAATGATACCTCACTTGTGTGGGTAGGCCTAGCGCCCGCGACAGGAAACATCCCAAAGTGCAACGTGGACACATCACAGAAAACAGACCTGTTTTTAGCAAAGTGCCTACCTGTGGATTTTGGCCTGTAGCTCAGCCGCCACCTAGGGAAACCTACCAAACCTGTGCATTTCTGAAAACTAGAGACCTAGGGGAATCCAAGATGGGGTGACTTGTGTGGCTGGGACCAGGTTCTGTTACCCAGAATCCTTTGCAAACCTCAAAATTTGGCTAAAAAAACACATGTTCCTCACATTTCTGTGGCAGAAAGTTCTGGAATCTGAGAGGAGCCACAAATTTCCTTCCACCCAGCGTTCCCCCACATCTCCCGATAAAAATGATACCTCACTTGTGTGGGTAGGCCTAGCGCCCACGACAGGAAACGCCCCAAAGCGCAACATGGACACAACCAAATTTTTGAAGGAAAACAGAGGTGATTTTTGCAAAGTGCCTACCTGTAGATTTTGGCCTGTAGCTCAGCCGCCACCTAGGGAAACCTACCAAACCTGTGCATTTCTGAAAATTAGAGACCTAGGGGAATCCAAGATGGGGTGATTTGTGTGGCTCGGACCAGGTTCTGTTACCCAGAATCCTTTGCAAACCTCAAAATTTGGCTAAAAAAACACATGTTCCTCACATTTCTGTGGCAGAAAGTTCTGGAATCTGAGAGGAGCCACAAATTTCCTTCCACCCAGCGTTCCCCCACATCTCCCGATAAAAATGATACCTCACTTGTGTGGGTATGCCTAGCGCCCACGACAGGAAACGCCCCAAAGCGCAACATGGACACAACCAAATTTTTGAAGGAAAACAGAGGTGATTTTTGCAAAGTGCCTACCTGTAGATTTTGGCCTGTAGCTCAGCCGCCACCTAGGGAAACCTACCAAACCTGTGCATTTCAGAAAATTAGAGACCTAGGGGAATCCAAGATGGGGTGACTTGTGTGGCTCGGACCAGGTTCTGTTACCCAGAATCCTTTGCAAACCTCAAAATTTGGCTAAAAAAAACACATGTTCCTCACATTTCTGTGGCAGAAAGTTCTACAATCTGAGAGGAGCCACAAATTTCCTTCCACTCAGCGTTCCCCCATGTCTCCCGATAAAAATGATACCTCACTTGTGTGGGTAGGCCTAGCGCCCGCGACAGGAAACGCCCCAAAGCGCAACGTGGACACATCACAGAAAATAGACCTGTTTTTAGCAAAGTGCCTACCTGTAGATTTTGGCCTCTAGCTCAGCCGCCACCTAGGGAAACCTACCAAACCTGTGCATTTCTGAAAACTAGAGACCTAGGGGAATCCAAGATGGGGTGATTTGTGTGGCTCGGACCAGGTTCTGTTACCCAGAATCCTTTGCAAACCTCAAAATGTGGCTAAAAAAACACATGTTCCTCACATTTCTGTGGCAGAAAGTTCTGGAATCTGAGAGGAGCCACAAATTTCCTTCCACCCAGCGTTCCCCCACGTCTCCCGATAAAAATGATACCTCACTTGTGTGGGTAGGCCTAGCGCCCGCGACAGGAAACGCCCCAAAGCGCAACGTGGACACATCACAGAAAACAGACCTGTTTTTAGCAAAGTGCCTACCTGTGGATTTTGGCCTGTAGCTCAGCCGCCACCTACCGAAACCTACCAAACCTGTGCATTTCTGAAAACTAGAGACCTAGGGGAATCCAAGATGGGGTGACTTGTGCGGCTGGGACCAGGTTCTGTTACCCAGAATCCTTTGCAAACCTCAAAATTTGGCTAAAAAAACACATGTTCCTCACATTTCTGTGGCAGAAAGTTCTGGAATCTGAGAGGATCCACAAATTTCCTTCCACCCAGCGTTCCCCCATGTCTCCCGATAAAAATGATACCTCACTTGTGTGTTTAGGCCTAGCGCCCACGACAGGAAACGCCCCAAAGCGCAACGTGGACACAACCAAATTTTTGAAGGAAAACAGAGGTGTTTTTTGCAAAGTGCCTACCTGTAGATTTTGGCCTGTAGCTCAGCCGCCACCTAGGGAAACCTACCAAACCTGTGCATTTCTGAAAACTAGAGACCTAGGGGAATCCAAGATGGGGTGACTTGTGTGGCTGGGACCAGGTTCTGTTACCCAGAATCCTTTGCAAACCTCAAAATGTGGCTAAAAAAACACATGTTCCTCACATTTCTGTGGCAGAAAGTTCTGGAATCTGAGAGGAGCCACAAATTTCCTTCCACCCAGCGTTCCACCACGTCTCCCGATAAAAATGATACCTCACTTGTGTGGGTAGGCCTAGCGCCCGCGACAGGAAACATCCCAAAGCGCAACGTGGACACATCACAGAAAACAGACCTGTTTTTAGCAAAGTGCCTACCTGTGGATTTTGGCCTGTAGCTCAGCCGCCACCTAGGGAAACCTACCAAACCTGTGCATTTCTGAAAACTAGAGACCTAGGGGAATCCAAGATGGGGTGACTTGTGTGGCTGGGACCAGGTTCTGTTACCCAGAATCCTTTGCAAACCTCAAAATTTGGCTAAAAAAACACATGTTCCTCACATTTCTGTGGCAGAAAGTTCTGGAATCTGAGAGGAGCCACAAATTTCCTTCCACCCAGCGTTCCCCCACATCTCCCGATAAAAATGATACCTCACTTGTGTGGGTAGGCCTAGCGCCCACGACAGGAAACGCCCCAAAGCGCAACGTGGACACAACCAAATTTTTGAAGGAAAACAGAGGTGATTTTTGCAAAGTGCCTACCTGTAGATTTTGGCCTGTAGCTCAGCCGCCACCTAGGGAAACCTACCAAACCTGTGCATTTCTGAAAATTAGAGACCTAGGGGAATCCAAGATGGGGTGACTTGTGTGACTCGGACCAGGTTCTGTTACCCAGAATCCTTTGCAAACCTCAAAATTTGGCTAAAAAAAACACATGTTCCTCACATTTCTGTGGCAGAAAGTTCTACAATCTGAGAGGAGCCACAAATTTCCTTCCACTCAGCGTTCCCCCATGTCTCCCGATAAAAATGATACCTCACTTGTGTGGGTAGGCCTAGCGCCCGCGACAGGAAACGCCCCAAAGCGCAACGTGGACACATCACAGAAAATAGACCTGTTTTTAGCAAAGTGCCTACCTGTAGATTTAGGCCTCTAGCTCAGCCGCCACCTAGGGAAACCTACCAAACCTGTGCATTTCTGAAAACTAGAGACCTAGGGGAATCCAAGATGGGGTGATTTGTGTGGCTCGGACCAGGTTCTGTTACCCAGAATCCTTTGCAAACCTCAAAATGTGCCTAAAAAAACACATGTTCCTCACATTTCTGTGGCAGAAAGTTCTGGAATCTGAGAGGAGCCACAAATTTCCTTCCACCCAGCATTCCCCCACGTCTCCCGATAAAAATGATACCTCACTTGTGTGGGTAGGCCTAGCGCCCGCGACAGGAAACGCCCCAATGCGCAACGTGGACACATCACAGAAAACAGACCTGTTTTTAGCAAAGTGCCTACCTGTGGATTTTGGCCAGTAGCTCAGCCGCCACCTAGGGAAACCTACCAAACCTGTGCATTTCTGAAAACTAGAGACCTAGGGGAATCCAAGATGGGGTGACTTGTGTAGCTGGGACCAGGTTCTGTTACCCAGAATCCTTTGCAAACCTCAAAATTTGGCTAAAAAAACACATGTTCCTCACATTTCTGTGGCAGAAAGTTCTGGAATCTGAGAGGAGCCACAAATTTCCTTCCACCCAGCGTTCCCCCACATCTCCCGATAAAAATGATACCTCACTTGTGTGGGTAGGCCTAGCGCCCACGACAGGAAACGCCCCAAAGCGCAACGTGGACACAACCAAATTTTTGAAGGAAAACAGAGGTGATTTTTGCAAAGTGCCTACCTGTAGATTTTGGCCTGTAGCTCAGCCGCCACCTAGGGAAACCTACCAAACCTGTGCATTTCTGAAAATTAGAGACCTAGGGGAATCCAAGATGGGGTGACTTGTGTGGCTCGGACCAGGTTCTGTTACCCAGAATCCTTTGCAAACCTCAAAATTTGGCTAAAAAAAACACATGTTCCTCACATTTCTGTGGCAGAAAGTTCTACAATCTGAGAGGAGCCACAAATTTCCTTCCACTCAGCGTTCCCCCATGTCTCCCGATAAAAATGATATCTCACTTGTGTGGGTAGGCCTAGCGCCCGCGACAGGAAACGCCCCAAAGCGCAACGTGGACACATCACAGAAAATAGACCTGTTTTTAGCAAAGTGCCTACCTGTAGATTTTGGCCTCTAGCTCAGCCGCCACCTAGGGAAACCTACCAAACCTGTGCATTTCTGAAAACTAGAGACCTAGGGGAATCCAAGATGGGGTGATTTGTGTGGCTCGGACCAGGTTCTGTTACCCAGAATCCTTTGCAAACCTCAAAATGTGCCTAAAAAAACACATGTTCCTCACATTTCTGTGGCAGAAAGTTCTGGAATCTGAGAGGAGCCACAAATTTCCTTCCACCCAGCATTCCCCCACGTCTCCCGATAAAAATGATACCTCACTTGTGTGGGTAGGCCTAGCGCCCGCGACAGGAAACGCCCCAATGCGCAACGTGGACACATCACAGAAAACAGACCTGTTTTTAGCAAAGTGCCTACCTGTGGATTTTGGCCTGTAGCTCAGCCGCCACCTAGGGAAACCTACCAAACCTGTGCATTTCTGAAAACTAGAGACCTAGGGGAATCCAGGATGGGGTGACTTGTGTAGCTGGGACCAGGTTCTGTTACCCAGAATCCTTTGCAAACCTCAAAATTTGGCTAAAAAAACACATGTTCCTCACATTTCTGTGGCAGAAAGTTCTGGAATCTGAGAGGATCCACAAATTTCCTTCCACCCAGCGTTCCCCCACGTCTCCAGATAAAAATGATACCTCACTTGTGTGGGTAGGCCTAGCGCCCACGACAGGAAACGCCCCAAAGCGCAACGTGGACACAACCACATTTTTGAAGGAAAACAGAGGTGTTTTTTGCAAAGTGCCTACCTGTAGATTTTGGCCTGTAGCTCAGCCGCCACCTAGGGAAACCTACCAAACCTGTGCATTTCTGAAAACTAGAGACCTAGGGGAATCCAAGATGGGGTGACTTGTGTGGCTGTGACCAGGTTCTGTTACCCAGAATCCTTTGCAAACCTCAAAATGTGGCTAAAAAAACACATGTTCCTCACATTTCTGTGGCAGAAAGTTCTGGAATCTGAGAGGAGCCACAAATTTCCTTCCACCCAGCGTTCCCCCACGTCTCCCGATAAAAATGATACCTCACTTGTGTGGGTAGGCCTAGCGCCCGCGACAGGAAACATCCCAAAGCGCAACGTGGACACATCACAGAAAACAGACCTGTTTTTAGCAAAGTGCCTACCTGTGGATTTTGGCCTGTAGCTCAGCCGCCACCTAGGGAAACCTACCAAACCTGTGCATTTCTGAAAACTAGAGACCTAGGGGAATCCAAGATGGGGTGACTTGTGTGGCTGTGACCAGGTTCTGTTACCCAGAATCCTTTGCAAACCTCAAAATTTGGCTAAAAAAACACATGTTCCTCACATTTCTGTGGCAGAAAGTTCTGGAATCTGAGAGGAGCCACAAATTTCCTTCCACCCAGCGTTCCCCCACGTCTCCAGATAAAAATGATACCTCACTTGTGTGGGTAGGCCTAGCGCCCACGACAGGAAACGCCCCAAAGCGCAACGTGGACACAACCAAATTTTTGAAGGAAAACAGAGGTGTTTTTTGCAAAGTGCCTACCTGTAGATTTTGGCCTGTAGCTCAGCCGCCACCTAGGGAAACCTACCAAACCTGTGCATTTCTGAAAACTAGAGACCTAGGGGAATCCAAGATGGGGTGACTTGTGTGGCTGTGACCAGGTTCTGTTACCCAGAATCCTTTGCAAACCTCAAAATGTGGCTAAAAAAACACATGTTCCTCACATTTCTGTGGCAGAAAGTTCTGGAATCTGAGAGGAGCCACAAATTTCCTTCCACCCAGCGTTCCCCCACGTCTCCCGATAAAAATGATACCTCACTTGTGTGGGTAGGCCTAGCGCCCGCGACAGGAAACATCCCAAAGCGCAACGTGGACACATCACAGAAAACAGACCTGTTTTTAGCAAAGTGCCTACCTGTGGATTTTGGCCTGTAGCTCAGCCGCCACCTAGGGAAACCTACCAAACCTGTGCATTTCTGAAAACTAGAGACCTAGGGGAATCCAAGATGGGGTGACTTGTGTGGCTGGGACCAGGTTCTGTTACCCAGAATCCTTTGCAAACCTCAAAATTTGGCTAAAAAAACACATGTTCCTCACATTTCTGTGGCAGAAAGTTCTGGAATCTGAGAGGAGCCACAAATTTCCTTCCACCCAGCGTTCCCCCATGTCTCCCGATAAAAATGATACCTCACTTGTGTGGGTAGGCCTAGCGCCCACGACAGGAAACGCCCCAAAGCGCAACGTGGACACAACCAAATTTTTGAAGGAAAACAGAGGTGTTTTTTGCAAAGTGCCTACCTGTAGATTTTGGCCTGTAGCTCAGCCGCCACCTAGGGAAACCTACCAAACCTGTGCATTTCTGAAAACTAGAGACCTAGGGGAATCCAAGATGGGGTGACTTGTGTGGCTGGGACCAGGTTCTGTTACCCAGAATCCTTTGCAAACCTCAAAATGTGGCTAAAAAAACACATGTTCCTCACATTTCTGTGGCAGAAAGTTCTGGAATCTGAGAGGAGCCACAAATTTCCTTCCACCCAGAGTTCCACCACGTCTCCCGATAAAAATGATACCTCACTTGTGTGGGTAGGCCTAGCGCCCGCGACAGGAAACATCCCAAAGCGCAACGTGGACACATCACAGAAAACAGACCTGTTTTTAGCAAAGTGCCTACCTGTGGATTTTGGCCTGTAGCTCAGCCGCCACCTAGGGAAACCTACCAAACCTGTGCATTTCTGAAAACTAGAGACCTAGGGGAATCCAAGATGGGGTGACTTGTGTGGCTGGGACCAGGTTCTGTTACCCAGAATCCTTTGCAAACCTCAAAATTTGGCTAAAAAAACACATGTTCCTCACATTTCTGTGGCAGAAAGTTCTGGAATCTGAGAGGAGCCACAAATTTCCTTCCACCCAGCGTTCCCCCACATCTCCCGATAAAAATGATACCTCACTTGTGTGGGTAGGCCTAGCGCCCACGACAGGAAACGCCCCAAAGCGCAACATGGACACAACCAAATTTTTGAAGGAAAACAGAGGTGATTTTTGCAAAGTGCCTACCTGTAGATTTTGGCCTGTAGCTCAGCCGCCACCTAGGGAAACCTACCAAACCTGTGCATTTCTGAAAATTAGAGACCTAGGGGAATCCAAGATGGGGTGACTTGTGTGGCTCGGACCAGGTTCTGTTACCCAGAATCCTTTGCAAACCTCAAAATTTGGCTAAAAAAAACACATGTTCCTCACATTTCTGTGGCAGAAAGTTCTACAATCTGAGAGGAGCCACAAATTTCCTTCCACTCAGCGTTCCCCCATGTCTCCCGATAAAAATGATACCTCACTTGTGTGGGTAGGCCTAGCGCCCGCGACAGGAAATGCCCCAAAGCGCAACGTGGACACATCACAGAAAATAGACCTGTTTTTAGCAAAGTGCCTACCTGTAGATTTTGGCCTCTAGCTCAGCCGCCACCTAGGGAAACCTACCAAACCTGTGCATTTCTGAAAACTAGAGACCTAGGGGAATCCAAGATGGGGTGATTTGTGTGGCTCGGACCAGGTTCTGTTACCCAGAATCCTTTGCAAACCTCAAAATGTGGCTAAAAAAACACATGTTCCTCACATTTCTGTGGCAGAAAGTTCTGGAATCTGAGAGGAGCCACAAATTTCCTTCCACCCAGCGTTCCCCCACGTCTCCCGATAAAAATGATACCTCACTTGTGTGGGTAGGCCTAGCGCCCGCGACAGGAAACGCCCCAAAGCGCAACGTGGACACATCACAGAAAACAGACCTGTTTTTAGCAAAGTGCCTACCTGTGGATTTTGGCCTGTAGCTCAGCTGCCACCTAGGGAAACCTACCAAACCTGTGCATTTCTGAAAACTAGAGACCTAGGGGAATCCAAGATGGGGTGACTTGTGCGGCTGGGACCAGGTTCTGTTACCCAGAATCCTTTGCAAACCTCAAAATTTGGCTAAAAAAACACATGTTCCTCACATTTCTGTGGCAGAAAGTTCTGGAATCTGAGAGGATCCACAAATTTCCTTCCACCCAGCGTTCCCCCATGTCTCCCGATAAAAATGATACCTCACTTGTGTGTTTAGGCCTAGCGCCCACGACAGGAAACGCCCCAAAGCGCAACGTGGACACAACCAAATTTTTGAAGGAAAACAGAGGTGTTTTTTGCAAAGTGCCTACCTGTAGATTTTGGCCTGTAGCTCAGCCGCCACCTAGGGAAACCTACCAAACCTGTGCATTTCTGAAAACTAGAGACCTAGGGGAATCCAAGATGGGGTGACTTGTGTGGCTGGGACCAGGTTCTGTTACCCAGAATCCTTTGCAAACCTCAAAATTTGGCTAAAAAAACACATGTTCCTCACATTTCTGTGGCAGAAAGTTCTGGAATCTGAGAGGAGCCACAAATTTCCTTCCACCCAGCGTTCCCCCACATCTCCCGATAAAAATGATACCTCACTTGTGTGGGTAGGCCTAGCGCCCACGACAGGAAACGCCCCAAAGCGCAACGTGGACACAACCAAATTTTTGAAGGAAAACAGAGGTGATTTTTGCAAAGTGCCTACCTGTAGATTTTGGCCTGTAGCTCAGCCGCCACCTAGGGAAACCTACCAAACCTGTGCATTTCTGAAAATTAGAGACCTAGGGGAATCCAAGATGGGGTGACTTGTGTGACTCGGACCAGGTTCTGTTACCCAGAATCCTTTGCAAACCTCAAAATTTGGCTAAAAAAAACACATGTTCCTCACATTTCTGTGGCAGAAAGTTCTACAATCTGAGAGGAGCCACAAATTTCCTTCCACTCAGCGTTCCCCCATGTCTCCCGATAAAAATGATACCTCACTTGTGTGGGTAGGCCTAGCGCCCGCGACAGGAAACGCCCCAAAGCGCAACGTGGACACATCACAGAAAATAGACCTGTTTTTAGCAAAGTGCCTACCTGTAGATTTAGGCCTCTAGCTCAGCCGCCACCTAGGGAAACCTACCAAACCTGTGCATTTCTGAAAACTAGAGACCTAGGGGAATCCAAGATGGGGTGATTTGTGTGGCTCGGACCAGGTTCTGTTACCCAGAATCCTTTGCAAACCTCAAAATGCATGTCCTCACATTTCTGTGGCAGAAAGTTCTGGAATCTGAGAGGAGCCACAAATTTCCTTCCACCCAGCATTCCCCCACGTCTCCCGATAAAAATGATACCTCACTTGTGTGGGTAGGCCTAGCGCCCGCGACAGGAAACGCCCCAATGCGCAACGTGGACACATCACAGAAAACAGACCTGTTTTTAGCAAAGTGCCTACCTGTGGATTTTGGCCAGTAGCTCAGCCGCCACCTAGGGAAACCTACCAAACCTGTGCATTTCTGAAAACTAGAGACCTTGGGGAATCCAAGATGGGGTGACTTGTGTAGCTGGGACCAGGTTCTGTTACCCAGAATCCTTTGCAAACCTCAAAATTTGGCTAAAAAAACACATGTTCCTCACATTTCTGTGGCAGAAAGTTCTGGAATCTGAGAGGAGCCACAAATTTCCTTCCACCCAGCGTTCCCCCACATCTCCCGATAAAAATGATACCTCACTTGTGTGGGTAGGCCTAGCGCCCACGACAGGAAACGCCCCAAAGCGCAACGTGGACACAACCAAATTTTTGAAGGAAAACAGAGGTGATTTTTGCAAAGTGCCTACCTGTAGATTTTGGCCTGTAGCTCAGCCGCCACCTAGGGAAACCTACCAAACCTGTGCATTTCTGAAAATTAGAGACCTAGGGGAATCCAAGATGGGGTGACTTGTGTGGCTCGGACCAGGTTCTGTTACCCAGAATCCTTTGCAAACCTCAAAATTTGGCTAAAAAAAACACATGTTCCTCACATTTCTGTGGCAGAAAGTTCTACAATCTGAGAGGAGCCACAAATTTCCTTCCACTCAGCGTTCCCCCATGTCTCCCGATAAAAATGATACCTCACTTGTGTGGGTAGGCCTAGCGCCCGCGACAGGAAACGCCCCAAAGCGCAACGTGGACACATCACAGAAAATAGACCTGTTTTTAGCAAAGTGCCTACCTGTAGATTTTGGCCTCTAGCTCAGCCGCCACCTAGGGAAACCTACCAAACCTGTGCATTTCTGAAAACTAGAGACCTAGGGGAATCCAAGATGGGGTGATTTGTGTGGCTCGGACCAGGTTCTGTTACCCAGAATCCTTTGCAAACCTCAAAATGTGCCTAAAAAAACACATGTTCCTCACATTTCTGTGGCAGAAAGTTCTGGAATCTGAGAGGAGCCACAAATTTCCTTCCACCCAGCATTCCCCCACGTCTCCCGATAAAAATGATACCTCACTTGTGTGGGTAGGCCTAGCGCCCGCGACAGGAAACGCCCCAATGCGCAACGTGGACACATCACAGAAAACAGACCTGTTTTTAGCAAAGTGCCTACCTGTGGATTTTGGCCTGTAGCTCAGCCGCCACCTAGGGAAACCTACCAAACCTGTGCATTTCTGAAAACTAGAGACCTAGGGGAATCCAGGATGGGGTGACTTGTGTAGCTGGGACCAGGTTCTGTTACCCAGAATCCTTTGCAAACCTCAAAATTTGGCTAAAAAAACACATGTTCCTCACATTTCTGTGGCAGAAAGTTCTGGAATCTGAGAGGATCCACAAATTTCCTTCCACCCAGCGTTCCCCCACGTCTCCAGATAAAAATGATACCTCACTTGTGTGGGTAGGCCTAGCGCCCACGACAGGAAACGCCCCAAAGCGCAACGTGGACACAACCACATTTTTGAAGGAAAACAGAGGTGTTTTTTGCAAAGTGCCTACCTGTAGATTTTGGCCTGTAGCTCAGCCGCCACCTAGGGAAACCTACCAAACCTGTGCATTTCTGAAAACTAGAGACCTAGGGGAATCCAAGATGGGGTGACTTGTGTGGCTGTGACCAGGTTCTGTTACCCAGAATCCTTTGCAAACCTCAAAATGTGGCTAAAAAAACACATGTTCCTCACATTTCTGTGGCAGAAAGTTCTGGAATCTGAGAGGAGCCACAAATTTCCTTCCACCCAGCGTTCCCCCACGTCTCCCGATAAAAATGATACCTCACTTGTGTGGGTAGGCCTAGCGCCCGCGACAGGAGACATCCCAAAGCGCAACGTGGACACATCACAGAAAACAGACCTGTTTTTAGCAAAGTGCCTACCTGTGGATTTTGGCCTGTAGCTCAGCCGCCACCTAGGGAAACCTAACAAACCTGTGCATTTCTGAAAACTAGAGACCTAGGGGAATCCAAGATGGGGTGACTTGTGTGGCTATGACCAGGTTCTGTTACCCAGAATCCTTTGCAAACCTCAAAATTTGGCTAAAAAAACACATGTTCCTCACATTTCTGTGGCAGAAAGTTCTGGAATCTGAGAGGAGCCACAAATTTCCTTCCACCCAGCGTTCCCCCACGTCTCCAGATAAAAATGATACCTCACTTGTGTGGGTAGGCCTAGCGCCCACGACAGGAAACGCCCCAAAGCGCAACGTGGACACAACCAAATTTTTGAAGGAAAACAGAGGTGTTTTTTGCAAAGTGCCTACCTGTAGATTTTGGCCTGTAGCTCAGCCGCCACCTAGGGAAACCTACCAAACCTGTGCATTTCTGAAAACTAGAGACCTAGGGGAATCCAAGATGGGGTGACTTGTGTGGCTGTGACCAGGTTCTGTTACCCAGAATCCTTTGCAAACCTCAAAATGTGGCTAAAAAAACACATGTTCCTCACATTTCTGTGGCAGAAAGTTCTGGAATCTGAGAGGAGCCACAAATTTCCTTCCACCCAGCGTTCCCCCACGTCTCCCGATAAAAATGATACCTCACTTGTGTGGGTAGGCCTAGCGCCCGCGACAGGAAACATCCCAAAGCGCAACGTGGACACATCACAGAAAACAGACCTGTTTTTAGCAAAGTGCCTACCTGTGGATTTTGGCCTGTAGCTCAGCCGCCACCTAGGGAAACCTACCAAACCTGTGCATTTCTGAAAACTAGAGACCTAGGGGAATCCAAGATGGGGTGACTTGTGTGGCTGGGACCAGGTTCTGTTACCCAGAATCCTTTGCAAACCTCAAAATTTGGCTAAAAAAACACATGTTCCTCACATTTCTGTGGCAGAAAGTTCTGGAATCTGAGAGGAGCCACAAATTTCCTTCCACCCAGCGTTCCCCCACATCTCCCGATAAAAATGATACCTCACTTGTGTGGGTAGGCCTAGCGCCCACGACAGGAAACGCCCCAAAGCGCAACGTGGACACAACCAAATTTTTGAAGGAAAACAGAGGTGATTTTTGCAAAGTGCCTACCTGTAGATTTTGGCCTGTAGCTCAGCCGCCACCTAGGGAAACCTACCAAACCTGTGCATTTCTGAAAATTAGAGACCTAGGGGAATCCAAGATGGGGTGACTTGTGTGGCTCGGACCAGGTTCTGTTACCCAGAATCCTTTGCAAACCTCAAAATTTGGCTAAAAAAAACACATGTTCCTCACATTTCTGTGGCAGAAAGTTCTACAATCTGAGAGGAGCCACAAATTTCCTTCCACTCAGCGTTCCCCCATGTCTCCCGATAAAAATGATACCTCACTTGTGTGGGTAGGCCTAGCGCCCGCGACAGGAAACGCCCCAAAGCGCAACATGGACACATCACAGAAAATAGACCTGTTTTTAGCAAAGTGCCTACCTGTAGATTTTGGCCTCTAGCTCAGCCGCCACCTAGGGAAACCTACCAAACCTGTGCATTTCTGAAAACTAGAGACCTAGGGGAATCCAAGATGGGGTGATTTGTGTGGCTCGGACCAGGTTCTGTTACCCAGAATCCTTTGCAAACCTCAAAATGTGCCTAAAAAAACACATGTTCCTCACATTTCTGTGGCAGAAAGTTCTGGAATCTGAGAGGAGCCACAAATTTCCTTCCACCCAGCATTCCCCCACGTCTCCCGACAAAAATGATACCTCACTTGTGTGGGTAGGCCTAGCGCCCGCGACAGGAAACGCCCCAAAGCGCAACGTGGACACTTCACAGAAAACAGACCTGTTTTTAGCAAAGTGCCTACCTGTGGATTTTGGCCTGTAGCTCAGCCGCCACCTAGGGAAACCTACCAAACCTGTGCATTTCTGAAAACTAGAGACCTAGGGGAATCCAAGATGGGGTGACTTGTGTGGCTGGGACCAGGTTCTGTTACCCAGAATCCTTTGCAAACCTCAAAATTTGGCTAAAAAAACACATGTTCCTCACATTTCTGTGGCAGAAAGTTCTGGAATCTGAGAGGATCCACAAATTTCCTTCCACCCAGCGTTCCCCCACGTCTCCAGATAAAAATGATACCTCACTTGTGTGGGTAGGCCTAGCGCCCACGACAGGAAACGCCCCAAAGCGCAACGTGGACACAACCACATTTTTGAAGGAAAACAGAGGTGTTTTTTGCAAAGTGCCTACCTGTAGATTTTGGCCTGTAGCTCAGCCGCCACCTAGGGAAACCTACCAAACCTGTGCATTTCTGAAAACTAGAGACCTAGGGGAATCCAAGATGGGGTGACTTGTGTGGCTCGGACCAGGTTCTGTTACCCAGAATCCTTTGCAAACCTCAAAATTTGGCTAAAAAAAACACATGTTCCTCACATTTCTGTGGCAGAAAGTTCTACAATCTGAGAGGAGCCACAAATGTCCTTCCACCCAGCGTTCCCCCATGTTTCCCGATAAAAATGATACCTCACTTGTGTGGGTAGGCCTAGCGCCCGCGACAGGAAACGCCCCAAAGCGCAACGTGGACACATCACAGAAAATAGACCTGTTTTTAGCAAAGTGCCTACCTGTAGATTTTGGCCTCTAGCTCAGCCGCCACCTAGGGAAACCTACCAAACCTGTGCATTTCTGAAAACTAGAGACCTAGGGGAATCCAAGATGGGGTGATTTGTGTGGCTCGGACCAGGTTCTGTTACCCAGAATCCTTTGCAAACCTCAAAATTTGGCTAAAAAAATACATGTTCCTCACATTTCTGTGGCAGAAAGTTCTGGAATCTGAGAGGAGCCACAAATTTCCTTCCACCCAGCGTTCCCCCACGTCTCCCGATAAAAATGATACCTCACTTGTGTGGGTAGGCCTAGCGCTCGCGACAGGAAATGGCCCAAAACACAACGTGGACATATCACATTTTTTCATAGAAAACAGTGCCTACGTGTGGATTTTGGCCTGTAGCTCAGCCGGCACCTGGGGAAACCCAGCAAACCAGCGCATTTTTGAAAACTAGAGACCTAGGGGAATCTAAGATGGGGTGATTTGCGGGGCTCTGACCAGGTTCTGTTACCCAGAATCCTTTGCAAACATCAAAATCTGGCCAAAAAACACTTTTTCCTCTCATTTCGGTGACAGAAAGTTCTGGAATCTGAGAGGAGCCACAAATGTCCTTCCACCCAGCGTTCCCCTAAGTCTCTCCATAGAAATGGTACCTCACTTGTGTGGGTAGGCCTAGCGCCCACAAAAGGAAATGGCCCAAAACACAACGTGGACACAACATATTTTTTCACAGAAGTGTTTTTTGCAAAGTGCCTACATGTGGATTTTGGCCTCTAGCTCAGCCGGCCCCAGGGGGGGGAAATGCCCTAAAATAAATTTGACCCCCCACACCCCCAAACCCCCCCTGCCCAGGTGCGACCCTTGCCTACGGGGTCGCTACCCCTGCCTGACATTGGCGCCAAGAAACAAATTCCCGGTTCCTAGTGGTTTCTGCCCCCTTGGGGGCAGATTGACCTAAAATCGACCAATCTGCCCCCAAAGGGGGCAGAAATGCTCTAAATACAGTTTGCCCCCCAGGGAAGCGACCCTTGTCTGATGGGTCGCTCCCCATCTCTAAAAAAACAAACAAACAAAAAACAAAAAAAACAAAAAAACATTTGCCCTGGCGCCTAGAGGTTTCTGCCCCCCCTGGGGGCAGATCGGCCTAATAATAGGCCGATCTGCCCCAAGAGGGGGGCAGAAATGGCCTAAAATAAATTTGCCCCCCCAAACACCCCCCACCCCCCCCACCTCGGAGCGACCCTTGCCTACTGGGTCGCTCCCCCTGCGTGACATTGGTGCCAAAAAACGAATCCCCGGTGCCTAGTGGTTGCAGATTGACCTAAAATCGACCAATCTGCCCCCAAGGGGGGCAGAAATGGTCTAAACACAATTTGCCCCCCAGGGGAGCGACCCTTGCCTGATGGGTCGCTCCCCATCTCTAAAAAAAAAAAAAACAAACAAAAAAAAACACCAAAAAAAAATTTGCTCTGGCAACAAGAGGTTTCTGCCCCCCCTAGGGGCAGATCGGCCCAATAATAGGCCGATCTGCCCCCAGGGGGGGCAGGAATGGCCTAAAATAAATTTGGCCCTGAACCCCCACCCCCCCCGGAGCAACCATTGCCTACGGGGTCGCTCCCCCTGCGTGACATTGGCGCCAAAAAACAAATCCCGGTGCCTAGTGGTTTCTGCCCCCTTGGGGCAGATTGACCTAAAATCGACCAATCTGCCCCCAAGGGGGGCAGAAATGGTCTAAACACAGTTTGCCCCCCAGGGGAGCGACCCTTGTCTGATGGGTCGCTCCCCATCTCTAAAAAAACACACACAAAAAAACACAAAAAAAAAAAAATTGCCCTGGCGCCTACAGGTTTCTGCCCCCCCCTGGGGGCAGATCGGCCTAATAATAGGCAGAAATGGCCTAAAATAAATTTGCCCCCGAACACCCACCCTCCCCCACCCCCCGGAGCGACCCTTGCCTTCGGGGTCGCTCCCCTTGCGTGACATTGGTGCCAAAAAACAAATCCCCGGTGCCTAGTGGTTTCTGCCCCCTTGGGGCAGATTGACCTAAAATCGACCAATCTGCCCCCAAGGGGGGCAGAAATGGTCTAAATAAAATTTGCCCCCCAGGGGAGCGACCCTTGCCTGATGGGTCGCTGCCCATCTCTAAAAAAAAAACCAAACCAAAAAAAAAAAAAAAAAAAAAAATTTGCCCTGGCGCCTAGAGGTTTCTGCCCCCCCTGGGGGTAGATCGGCCTAATACCAATAGGGCGATCTGCCCCCAGGGGGGGCAGAGATGGCCTAAAATAATTTGGCCCCCCCACCCCCCCTGGGGAGCGACCCTTGACTACAAGGTCGCTCCCCTTGTGTGACGGCACAAAAAAAAGATTCCTGGTGCCTAGTGGTTTCTGCCCCCCTTGGGGGCAGATTGACCTAAAATCGGCCGATCTGCCCCCAAAGCGGGCAGAAATGGCCTAAATACATTTTGCCCCTCCAGGGGAGCGACCCTTGTCCAAGGGGGTCGCTCCCCATCTGTAAAACAGAAAAACAAAAAAATCCCTGGTGCCTAGTGGTTTCTGCCCCCCTTGGGGGCAGATCAGCCGAATCAAAATAGGCTGATCTACCCCCCCCAGGGGGGCAAAAATGGCCTAAAATAATCCCCCCCCCAGGGAGCGACCCTTGCCTAAGGGGTCGCTCCCCTTGCTTGAAATTCACGCAAAAAAAAACCTCCCTGGTGTCTAATGGTTTCTGCCCCCCTTGGGGACAGATTGGCCTCATCAAAATAGGCCAATCTGCCCCCGAGGGGGGCAGAAATGGCCTAAATATAATTTGCCCCCTAGGGGAGCTACCCTTGCCTAAGGGGTCGCTCCCCACCTAAAAAAAAAAGAAAACATAACAAAAAGAAAAAAAAAAAAAAAGATCCCTGGTGCCTAGAGGTTTCTGCCCCCCCTGGGGGCAGATCGGCCTAATAATAGGCCGATCTGTCCCCAGGGGGGGCAGAAAAGGCCTTCCCAAAAAAATGCCCCCTCTGGGAGCGACCCTTGCCAAAGGGGTCGCTCCCTTTGCGTGAAATTCGCGCGCAAAAACAAACTCCCTGGTGTTTAATGGTTTCTGCCCCCATTTGGGGGCAGATTGGCCTCATCAAAATAAGCCAATCTGCCCCCAAGGGGGGCAGAAATGGCCTAAATATATATTGCCCCATAGGGGAGCGACCCTTGCCTAAGGGATCGCTCCCCACCTAAAAAAAAAAAAAATCATCACAAAAAAACAAAAACAAAAAAAAAAGGTCCCTGGTGCCTAGAGGTTTCTGCCCCCCCCCGGGGGCAGATCGGCCTAATAATAGGCCAATCTGCCCCCAGGGGGGGCAGAAAAGGCCTTCCTAAAAAAATGCCCCCCCGGAAGCGCTGACGTCACAGGGGGGGTTGGGGGGGTCGGGGGTGGGAGGGGAAGGGCTTCCCCTTCCATCCCTGACTTGGGGGGGTGGGGGGGAACCCCACAGAGGGAGCGAGAGCGCTCCCTCTGGGCTCTGTGCACAGGACGTAATGGTTACGTCCTGGGCACAGCAGCACTGTGCCTCAGGACGTAACCATTACGTCCTGGGCACAGAAGGGGTTAAGTAGTATCCGTTAATCCAACCACAGCCGCGTCTAGCCTTTGCCCATGCACAGCAGCTGTTGGTCGCAGGCCTGGTCTCTCTGAGTATGAGAATAGGTGTGAGAGAGAGTGTGCCCCTGCATCCAACTCCCTATAACCACCCAACTCTGCACCACCTTTCATGAAGATTTGTCAAATGATGGCAAATATATAGGCCAGGCAAAAACACTTTTTCTATGTAAACATGGTCCTAACTATAACTATCTACTGGTGACACACACTCACACACACACACACACATGCTATATATATATATCTATATATAGATGTACATTAAGAGGGATGGGAGGTTGATGTTTATGAGGTGATGTGTGGGGAATAGATACGTTATTTTAAGATTTTAATCAGAAAGAGTAGGGTGTATATATTAAAGTAAGAACAGTAGATTTAGATAGTTTTGTTTACATAAATATTTGACTTCTTTTATTGAGTGTTTACATGTTTATGCTTGAAATTACACATTAAACATTTAAATTCAGGGTAAGGTAAGTTACGTGTTTCAATTAAACACTGCTGTTTGACCACTTGGGTACCTGCTCAACATGATGTGTACATATATATGTGTTTAAACACACACATACTCTGACATTAGAACCATGAAAATATAATGTAGACTGTTAGAGATTATAGCCACAATAGCCAGGTTACTGTGCTGCACTGTGTGAGTAGATGACATTTCATTAAAATGTTAGAGATGTACCTATTTTTACTTTGTAATGGCAGTGGAACACTGTGCATTGCATATGGTAAAAACCTACAATCATTGTTGGTATTTGTCAGTGGTTTGGATGTACTGATATTAACTATGCTAGTCCTGACTATCAATATTCATTATCTGACACCTTTGGCAATCAATATGGCAGTCCTATGTTTGTAGGTCACAACTACACACGTCAAGAGATGGAGGTAAATTCTCACATCATGGCTCCTTAATTGCCCACATTGTAAAAGTCACAATACGCTGTATCACCCTAGTACATTATGACAATTATTTCCTAATGACTTTAGAGATATATTGTGAAGGGCCATGCATAGTCCATAGAGTGATCGCAAGTAGCAATGTTAAATCATTCCACACTCCTTGCCCAGTGACTGTCACTCTTTGATATGCTATAAGAAATTGACCAGCAGCACAGACTGCCATTCTAATGTCAAATGGCCCTAATGATTATTTATTCCATTTTATTGATGTGTGGAAGAAACAGGATCACAATGGCAATTGCTATTATTTAAGGCCTGTTTCCTGTTGCCTTCTTTCAGATGGTCTAGATATGCCCTTGCTTGTACTTAATGTTTACATTGTTGGTCTAGGGGAGGGAACATACTGACCTCCTTTTATGCAGTCAGCACACAGACTATTCAATAATGAGTATGTAGCCTACAGTAAAAAAGTGATTCCCTAAGCATGTCATTTACTACTTTATGTGCATGATGTTGGACATGAGGTAGAACTAACACTTTCACCTGACAAAGGTATACAGTCTTGGTTTATCTGGCTGAATCATAGGTATCATGGTGCTGGTGAAAGCCTCCTCTCTGCTGATGCAATGCAGTTTAATAGCAGTCATTTAGGGATGTGGCCAACCTTCATAAGACGGCAGACATGACTTAGTGCAACTCTGCTGGGAGATCTGTGATCTGGCTCCATCCAGCTGTCGGCCCGCCCCAAACCTCTTATCAACTGTACAGAAGAGCTGTGAATGTAGTGAGGGATGAGTGATGGGCTTATTTTGAAGCCTGGGACCAGCATGCTGGACACCAGGTACTCCTCCCAAGCCCTGAGACACAAGGCCTTAGGATCACAGGAGACAACTGGCAGCTCAGAAGAAGGTAACCTGAAACTCTGATAGGCACCCCTTGTTAGAGAGGCCTGAGCCACCTGTGGTTACCCTTGCTCCCTACAGGAGCCTTAGTTCTGATGGAGTAGGGCTGAGGGATTACACATTGCAACTCTACCCTGGTCAGACTCTCATTAAAATAAATCCACTGCTCCTCACAGTGTGCATGAGTACAAGACATTCTAGGGTTTCCCTAGCTAATTACTTCTTATTTCCCTCACTGTCCATGTTGAACATTGAAAGCCCCCTCCTGCTTGAGGGAACTGCGTATGGTGCTGCGCTCCTCAATGGGATGAATGTTGCAGAAGCTGCTATCTCTTAAGGTGGTGGATATCATCGTGGCTAAGAGAAGCAGCCCACCCCCTGGCTGGCCCTCTTCAGGACACTGTGTCCCTATCAGGTACAATCAGCTGAAATATAAAGTCCTTCTGATGAGGCGAGTTCAGAAACTGGCACAGTGACAGACTTTGATCATCTACATTGTACTCTTGGCCTCATTAGGCCCTCCTGGGCCCAAGGTGGGAGGAAGTTCCCTCTATTACCTAAACTGTATGTGCCACCCTGGTGAGTCATCTCTAAGGAAAGGTTGCAGTAAAGCAGGTCCCCATGAGTCAAAAGACAATTTTTGGTACTGACGGGCTGGATGTACCCCCATTGTTCACTTGTGAGCCCTGCACCTACAAGACAGAGACTTCACAAAAGGTGAACTACATATCCTGCACCCGGCAGTGACAGATAGGAAGTTTCTACCCCACAGGGTACCAGGATGTTGGAGGCCATGTCTCAGAATGCATGGACTTGTTGTAGACTGGTGAAGTGATGGACCTGGCAGATGGCAAACTAGACACAATCCTGGCCACTATCACTTACCACAGGACCTGGGAGGTAGAGTGGATGAAATGCAGTGAACTTTGCTTGCTATGTGACAAACAAAGATAACTTACTGTGTGCATCATGCAGGCCGAAAATACACTCAAATTACTTCAGCCAATGGAGACAGACCTTGAAGGAAGGATCAAGGATCTCACAGCTAAAGTCCACAAGGTGGAGAACAGAGCAGAGTATTTGGAGGGGCGATTGTATTGCAACAACATATGCCTTGTTGGTTTTGTTGAAGGAGCAGAAGAGTCAGACCAGGTGACTTTTTTATTCAACATGGCTAGCCAAGATGGTATCTTCCACAGGACTGTCGTCTTTTTACTTTGTGGAGCTGACCCACCAGGTACCAGTGACTGGATGTAGTTGACAGTTGGGCTTTATGTATTCCTCCTAGTCAGCCACACACAATAGAGAGCTTAGGACACCTGTGTATTTTGAAAGGGAACCTGCAGATCAGATTTTTCCCACTCCAGAAGGTAGAACTCGGTGTGTGTGTGTGTGTGTGTGTGTGTGTGAGTGTGTGCATCTATTGAACCCAGGAATACCAGAGTAACTCCAAGGGCTAGATGTCTGGCCTCCTGACTTGAACATCAGGAGCAGAAAGCTCAACAACCTTGACTCCTTCAACTTGACTTTGACATCTATGAGTCTACCCTACAGAAGTAGTTGCCACATAAGTCCTAGACTGTTGGAAGTGAGCCTAAGGTGCTCTGCCAGCCTCTGTGGATCCAGCGAAACTCTCACATCTCAACTGCCACCATGAGGAGTACCATTGCAATTCCACTGCTGCATGGATTTTCTCCTTCACAAAGACTCACAGCACATTGAAGACCGCCACCTCATTGGAACTGCCACGAGGTGATGCATCCTCATTGCAGGCCCATGTCCCTCATCAATGGCAGCCTCCCGGATAGTGCCTATCTCTGCATCACAGCCGTGAAGCTCCTCAAAACTGAAGCATAGCCCTGGCTGCACAATCTCACAGGACTGCGCTGCATCTCGGAACCAATGCATCACTTTGGTTGAGTGATATATCTTCAACACATACCCTTGCCATGCTCCACCAACAGGGAGTTAAGGTACTTTGTTCAGTGGGCCTAACTGGGTCCCTGGAGCCGGCCCACAATCCGTCAGCCTGAGCTTGTGACTTTGTTCTGGTCCACCATTGACTAGATTTCCACAGTTGGCACTTTGTGATTTTTGGCAATATTTCTACTGAAATCTTTAAAACTGGACATATCAAGTTGCACTGGTTAAAGTTTTGTCATTTTGGTCTTGTTTTGTTTATGAAAAATTACTCTTTCTCTAATCTGGTATGGGATTCTTTTGCAGTGTGTTTCCACTTTATTACTGTTTACATATTATATATATACTCAGACTTTGTGAATACTGAACAGTAGTAAACTCACTCAAAAGTGTTACTCAAAGTGTAAATTACCATTGTGAATCAGGGCCAATGTTTGATGTCAGTGCCATCACTGCCACCAAACCCTCATCCTTTCTAAGGAAATCCAATATATCTGCTGTACCCTCCTCAGTGTCGAAAGTATCATTAATGGATCAATGGACCTACCATGTCTCTTTATGCTGCGTTCACTGCGGTCATGGAGAGCAGTGAGTCTGGAATCAACTTTTCCCTACTGCAAGCAGAGTTTTCAAAGGAAAGTGAACAACAGGTAATACAGTCTGCAACATCTGATCTTGCCAGTAGCAGGAGTGGAGCAGGAAATTGAACTTGTTGAAGAGGAGGATGTGTTTGTGACTACTCTTCCACTAGGTACATAAGCTTCAAAATCTCCAGCAAACAAAAGAACGTAAACTCTGATGACTTCTCCTAGCCCCCCTTTCAATTATCTGGATATTGATTGGACCCCAATCAAGAGCCACCTTGAGAGACGATGGAAAGAGACAGGTCTTTGAAAGTGAGGAAGTTGATGATGAGCCAGTGATAGCTAGTGAGGAGAGTGACATTAAAGAAATACAGTTAATCTCTATTCAAACCTCTTAGACATGGAGTTCTACACACAACACCTGCTTCCATCTTTTTAAGACTGTCTAAAAGAAAGGTAAATAACACTGCCTAGTTCCATATTGGTGGTGTGCTGTATTTCATCTATCACTAGGGGATTCATTCTGAGTGTCCCGCTGTATTGCCCAGTATTTCCCTCCATAGTTTTTATTACCATGGTGTCAGAAAGTATCCTCTTTCTAGCTTGGTTACCCCTACTGTTGGCCTGTTTGTCAGTGTCTTTGACGGTGTCTCCTGGGATCCTGCTATTCAGGACCCCAGTAGTTTTGCTCGTTCCCTTAAATTATGGTTGTTGCAAACTGGTAACCCAGTATTACACCCACAATTGACATACTGGTGACCCCTTATAAGTCCCTAGTATATGGTACCAAGGTACAGAGTGCATTGGGGTTCCAGAGGATCCCTATGGGCTGCAGCATATCTTTTTCCACACATAGGGAGCCCATTGAAAGGCTTCTACAGGACTGCCATTGCAGCCTTTGTGAAAAGGTGCATGCATCCTTTCACTGCCATTTACACTGCACTAGGTTGCTTAAAAGTCACCCCGATAGCAGGCCCTTCAGCACTGAGGACAAGGTGCAGAGTACCTGCGTGAGGGCACCCGTGCACTCGCAGAGGTACCCCCACAACCTCAAGGACCATTTCCCCAGACTTTGGGAGAGCGGGGATGCCATTTTACACATGTGCTGGACATAGGTCACTACCAATGTCCAGCTACATAATGGTAACTCGGAACATAGGCATGTTTGGTATCAAACATGTTGGAATCATACCCCAATGCTTTTGCAAACATTGGTTGTATGATTCCATGCACTCTCGGGGCTCCTTAGAGGACCCCCAGTATTTCCAGCTGCTGCCACCTCTCAGACAGGTTTCTGCCCTCCTGTTGCTTGAGAAGGACAAGCTCAGGAAGGCAGAACTAAGGATTTCCTTTGGGAGAGGGGTGTTACACCCTCTCCCTTTGGAAATAGGTGTTACAGGCTTGGGAGGGGTAGCCTCCCCAAGCCACTGGAAATGCTTTGAAGGACACATTTGTTGATCTAGTTGCATAATCCAGTCTACAACGGTTCAACGACCCTCGGTCCCTCCTCTGGCACAAAACTGGACAAAGGAAAGGGGAGTGACCACTCCCCTGTCCATCACCACCCCAGGGATGGTGCTTAGAGCTCCTCAGAGAGTCCCTGTGTTTTGCCATCTTGGATTCCAAGTTGGCAGAGAACATTGGGAGCATTTGAGGGGCCAGTACCAGCAGGTGACGTCAGAGCCCTCCCCTGACAGGTGCCTACCTGTTTCGCTGACCAATCCCCCTTTCAGGGCTATTTAGGGTCTCTCCTTTGGGTGGTTCTTCAGATTCGGATTGCAAGACTCCAGCAGGAATCCTCTGCATCCTCTACTTCACCTTCTCATCAAAGAAAGTGCATCTGGACCCTCCAGGAACTCTTCAAACTGCAACTAAGAATCAGAGATGACTTCTGCAACATCGTATCTTCATCTTCTGCCAGCAACTGCAACTGTTTCCCAGTTGTGCATCATCAAATAATAGCCTTTTTTCAGTCTGCACCAGAAGAACAAAGGAATCTCCCTTGGGGTGAAGGAGTCACTCCCCTGCTTCAGCAGGCACCTCTCTACATGGATGACCGGTGGCGTAGGTCCCCTCTCATGATGAGTTGCATGGATCCTTCTTCACGGGTGGTGGACTGAAGTGGTCCCGTTTGTCCTGACATACTACTGTCCAACTTTGATGAAGGTAAGAGCTTGCCCCACCATGCAAGACTTTACCCCTTGCACTGCATGTTTTGCAGTTGCCAAGGCTTGTTGGCATTCTTCCACGAAGTTCTTCATTCGTCGTGCAGCTCTGGCCCCCAGCACTTCATCCTTCGATGCACATCTTCCTGTGTGTTTTTTCTTTTACACCTTCATCCAGGTTAGTGGGGGCTCCTGTTCTCCCTGGACTCTTCTGTGCTTCTTGGACTTGTTCCCCTTCTTCCACAGGTCTTCAGGTCCAGGAACCCACTGTTAGTGTCTTGCAGTCTCTTCTGGTTCCTGCATAATCTTCTTTCTTGTGTTTCTGTGTGTTCTGGGAAGGTTACTGTGTTTTACTCCTACTTTCCTGGGCTCTGTGGTGGGTTCTATTATTTACCTTTGGTATTTTGTAATACTCCCAGCGCCCCCCTACACACTAGACTTGACTAGGGGAGAAACTGACTTTTGCATTCCACTTTCTTAGTATTTGGTTTGTGTTCCCCAGGCCCATTTCCAACTATTGTAATTTTCACTAATTGCACTGTTTTATAATTGTTTTATGCCTATTTATGCATACTAGCGTATCTAATTACTGTATTACTTACATCCTAAAGGAGTATAGTATCTTTATTTTGGTAACACTGAGTATTTTCTTTCATGTGTGTGAGTACTGTGTGACTACAGTGCTATTGCATGAGCTTTGCACGTCTCCTAGATAAGCCTTGGCTGCTCAGCTATACCTACCGCTAGAGAGCATGGCTTCTAGACGCTGCCTACCTTTCACTAATAAGGGATAACTGGACCTGTTATAAGGTGTAAGTACCATAGGTACCCATTAGAAACCAGGCCAGCCACCTACACATGGGTCAATAATCCTTGAGGGTCATTTGAGGTCCAAATAACTATAACTTTGCAAACCGACTATACCACACTTGATTTTACTACTAATTCCCGAATACTTGCCAGAGTTTTGATCATGTCATTTCAGCTTCTTTCAGTAGTAAAAGTGTTAAGGTGAAATAGACAGGATCTGCAAAACTATTGCAGTTGTCACTGGACCCTTCAGAATTTCAGGACCACTTGTAGTGATCTACTAGAATAGAGCCCAGGCACCCTAACTTCCTAACCCACTAAGTTGTGAACTTAGGCTGTAGTGCCAATTCCATGATACATCCTTACTTCTGTAAGGCTTCAATTTCTATCTACAACCTATAATACTTCTCCTTCTCAATCTGAAGTGAGCGAGCTGCGCAGGGACATTTGTGACCTCAGCATGCCTGAATGTCTTAAAAAATATTTTTAAAAGTGTGTGTTGACATTACAGACCTTAAAATATACATGCTGGTTCTTCATCCAAGTGAGGATTGGGAGAAATGTTTAACATTACAAAAGAGACCTGTCCTTTGGCTTTAATGTTTCTTCATTATTGTTCTGAAGACATTGGCCCAAGTGGTTAAAGACTGAGCAACTTCCAGGCTTTAAGGTTTGTGGCTGCAGATTAACTGACAAATAGTAGAGTGTTTTGCAAATTGATCATGCCTTCCCATCTTTATTAGTACTTTGAACAATGCATCTTTAAAAATGCTACCGTTGAGGCTCTTAGCACAGACACACACACAATCTGTACAAGAATGTTTAAATAATTGAGAATGATTTAGGTTATTCCTCCCTTGAGTTTTGTTTTTGCGGCTCTCTATATAATACAGAAAGTGTATGTAACTTATAGTGGAAATCATTATTTTAACATTTATTTGGCAACGCTGTGGTTCTCAATATTTGTGTTACGGGGCTACACATCCTAAGATTTAAAGTAGAGCTGTCAGATACTAACCTAGCTTGCATTAAGATTCTTAAATGAAGTAATCACATATTATTGGAATAATTGGAAATGTATCATTGGAATTTTAGATTTGGGACACAGAAGCTAAGTCCAATTACTCAAGATAAACCTATTTTGTGGGTCATTTAAAGTATGGCTGAGCAGGAGCACTACAATAAATTAAGGGTGCAGTGACCTCTTTCTCTTTAGCTGCTGTATTGAAAGTTTTTGAGTGATTTCTTAAGTGGGAGCAGACAAAAAGGGGGGATCCTAAAACAGATTTTCCCATTGGGCCCTTAGACACAACTACAGCCAGAACCTCTGAATGGAATTACACTAAATTTGGCATGAACGTAACTCTCGGTGCTCAGATTGTGCTTTGTGTTATTTGGTGTAAATTATTCAACAGTTTGGGAGTTATTAAAGATTGAATAATCATATACATCTAGGGATGCAGAGGCTCTGTGGATCCTGGAGATCTGATGCTGAGATCCGATTGGCCTCCAATACTTTTACCAGCAAGTGTTGACAACATACAAAGAGAAGAAAAGGGGGGCATCTTAGGAATACCCTGACCCCTAGCATTGGTTGTGGTGTCCCCTTGGAGCACACCAGTGCAAAAACAAAAAAATTCAGATATGTTGGTGAAGTATCCGTAAATCCAGCAAAAAGTAAAAAAAAAAAAAAAAAAAAAAGTCTCCAGCGCTTGTTCATACTTTAGCCCCCTGGTGGTCTAGGTCCCAGGGGAATGTAGCACCTAAAAACCAAAAGAGTGGGGCTAATGAAAGTCCCAACAATTACGTTAATAGGGGTCACTCACAGTTGAAATGTGCAAATCTTTTACATTCTTTCCAAGTGTGATTAAAAGAGATGTGCACGCCATCTTGTAACCCTAGAAATGAAAACACAGACATAGAAGCTAAACTATTTCAATTATTGCTATTGCAGTAAGCACTTTGTACCAACTTACAACTATAAATGTTTCTCAGGTAAACAAAAGCCTGTGATAAGATATTTAAAAGTTGACTAAATAAACTGCTACTGCAAAATACTTTAGATAAAGTTACAAAATAAATCACCACATCTGTGATTGTGGAAGGAAAGAATCAGTAAAGCCACCATTTTCCACAACAAACAACAAATAGAAGATTTATCACCCAACCTTGATCTTGTAGGAAAGATATTCACTCTAATAGTCCCTGATGGCATGTCATGAGGGTGGGGGTAGGCAGGGCTTTAGACTCTTGGAGGACTCATCGTCCATGGGCACCTACTCTTGTCTCAGGGGCAGGGCAGGAAAAGTGAGGATGAACATAATGGCTTGCCAAGACAATTTAGGAACATCATAGATGGAGGCATATTCCTCTAGAATTAGCTGGACATGTAGTAGAGGGAACTTTGAACAAAGAATAATTCAACCAGTACGCACATAATTTCTACACACCTACATAAAAGAGTGGAACAATACCTCCCAGCCATTAGCTTCTGTTCTGCCACTGTTTGCAGCCCACTGAGTAGTAGGAACGTAGCATCAGGTTCTGAAACACTATCTAAAATGGAACTCTGAAATGAAGGAAGAGCCTTGGGAATGCAACCACACCAGTGAACAGGCAGTGTACTGGTTCCTTCTTAGATGCAGAAGATGATAGGCTGATGTGGCTGGATAAAAGCCATCTACTAAGAAGTGGAGGAATTTTTGAAGCCTTTTGATGTTTGTTGCCATAGCTCTTTTGCTGTAAAGATGTGTTCAGATAGTGGAAGTCTTTCTAAAGAGGAGCTATTTTTAGTGTAAAGGTATCTAAGACATAACCTGTGCTGTGTAAGGCTTCTGAGAACCTTTGAAGAAACCTTTCCCTGGAGACAAATCATACAGAACATTATTTCTTAGGCAATAAAGAGCCATCCGAAGAAAGTTTACACGTTGTCGCTGTACAAGGAATGAAATGGGTACAATGTTTATTTCCTGGCAACATACAAATATTGAAAAATAAAGTGCACATGAAATAAAAGGTAATCAGGAGTTATGTAAAGTTCCACATTATTAGGAAAGCTAGATATTGAACGGTGGAAATAGGAACCTTACCATAAAAATGTTTATCACTTGTGCAACAGGTGAAAATATCAATAAAATTAGAGTACACTGTTCAGTGGGTGCAGGGCATGATGAAGTAGTCATTTAGGTGTTTCTGTTGCAAAGTGCCCCAGAGGCAATTATGAAAGATTGAGGAATATGCATAAAATTACAAAATCATAAATACGGTGAAAACAGGACCCATATCCTCATCAAGGATCCCATAACATTATCCTGTAAACATGATCCACCAAAATACAACTGTGGCGTACAATAGAGAAAATTAAAATGCACTGATGCAGACTGCTAGAACATCCTGGAAGAGATGACAAAGGAAGTCAGTACTGCACAGATCTCAATGAAGATCAACAGTTACAAACCATTGATAGTTCATGCTGATACCTTAAATATGGTGTGTCCCTAATCTAGAAAGTTTGCCAGGAGCTCAAAAATATTGTCTGATTGTTTTTAGGATCCCTGTGTTATTTTTTTATTTTTTTTACAGAAGTGGTCTCAGATGCAGTAAAGCCCTTCATATATCATCCAGTGAATGAGTTTAATGATAACACCTGCACAGTATAAACTGGGGACTCTACAGTTTGTGTGGAGGTTTGGCCCCAAACCGGAAGCCACTTATTATCTTCCTTATACATGTGTACCCTTTCTATGTAGTCATGTATCTATATATTTATTACTTACTCCTACTGTAGAAGGAAATGAAAAAAACTCTCTCCAATGCATTACTTTGTCTCATCCAATACATGGCACCATCTACCCTCTATGTCCACTCTCTGACTCTTTGCATACCTCATTCTACTACTATGCTCTACCAAATAACACTTTCTAGACTCTTCCCTCCTCTATCTGTCCTGGCTGTCCCCAAATCTCATTTTACTACTATGATCTCCCAAACAACCCATGTAAATTCTTCCTTCAGGTGTCTCTTCTTTGATTCATCCCAAACCTCATTTTACCACTATGATCTCTCTAATCCCTTTCTACAAACTCTTCCCTTCTCAAATTTCTCCTACATGTCCAGTGGTTCGGGCTGCAGGTGTTTAATGAGTCTATGGGAATTAAAATGGGAAGATCTCCCATTTAACACTTTTGAGAGACTTCCCTCTTCTAACCCTCCATTATTCTGTTCAATTCAACTAACAGACTTACATGTCCATCGCTCAAATGAACTCATATTTCCCTATACTAATCCACCACTAGTCCTTTTGGGTTCCGGAATAGTGCGCTATACACCGAAAAACACTTTGAGCCTCATCAGGAGTAGTAAGCACTATATAAATACAATGTTTAAAATTACACAGGCCCCCCTCCTAAGGCTCTTATGAGCCCTCGGGACCACCACCTCCCAAGGGTATGAATATTAATATGTAGCGGGCCATGCTGACCCCCCTCCTGTGGCTGTTCCATGCCCCAGGGACCATGATCTCCTCAGGGCTAAATCTCAATGTCTGCAAGGAGGCCACGTGGACCCCGGAGCCCCAGGGGCCACCAACTCCCCTGGGCCAGTAATATCATTTAAATTGGGAGAGGGGATGTGCAGTCCCCATTCCAGGCCATATATGGCCCCTGGGATCACCACCTCCCTGTGCCTGGCCTATGCAAATTAAAGGAGGGGTGCGACAGGGCCTCGGGAGGTAGTGGTCCCCCAAGGCTTTAATGAGCCCTAAGAGGGAGGCCCCTTGTGCCCTCTTCCTTCAAATATTAATCCCAGGACCTGGCCCACCTGGGGGCAAAATAAAAGCAAGCACAGAAGGCAATGCTTGCTTTGATTTTTTTTTTAAAACACAGTGAAATTTGTGAATAGTCATAATTTTTGCTGTGATTGTTTTTTAAAATGCTTTTTATTCCTGGGGGTGCCCTGGGCGACCCCTGCACCAAGGGTAGAGGTTTGGGTAATGGTATCCTGCCCCCTTCCTTTTTTCTTTTTGAGTAACATGGAGCTGAGTCTCAAAATGATTGCCAACACTTCCTGTGTGAATTATTTGCAACCAATCAGATCTCTACAGAAGATCATTGGTGTTCGCAAATTTGTCCCAACCCTCAATATACAAATTTGGATTTCCTTTAATTGCTCCTAAAGTACTGAACTAATTTAAACCAAATTAAAAAAGACTCTTCTGCGGACCAAAAACTACCATTCTGCCAAGTGTGGTGTAAAACTGTCTGGTGATTCAGGCTACAGGTATGTCTAAAATTTCCTAACTATAACTACCTACTGACGATTGATATATATATATATATATATATATATATATATATATATATATATATATAGAGAGAGAGAGAGAGAGGTGCTGATGTGTGTTGGTAGTATCAATAAAACTTCTCTGCACACCACCGGTGTATAAAAATCTACTTAATGTCAATAACAAAATTAAATATATTATCATGCATGGACTCATAGGGGCATGTAATCACACAATTATTACCATAGTAGTTCAGGTATGTTAAAAAATGTTGGTATGAAGGGAGCCATGAAAAAACATTTTGTATGACAATGTATGACTTTTATATTCAAAATGAATATGGGCTAATGAATGTTGCTTCAGTGGGCAACCGTGCATTGTGAATGAAGTCCTTAGTAGGATTTTGGATGTTCCTATGCATACACCCATCTTTGTGTGCAAAATTTTACATTGACATACTGTCAAATGTAAAATCTTTCAGCATCCTAAAGCAGGTCTGCTGTTGTTAAAGAGCTGGTAATATGTGAAGCAAGAATGTCAACAAAGGGACTTACACAACACAGTATGGCCCTCATTACAACCCTGGTGATAAATGCTGCCGACCGCCGTGCTGATGGGCGCCAACATAACGTGACCGCGGGGCTAATCCGCCACGGGCATCATGACCCACACATAGAATACTGCCACAATACAGACACCCACACAAGTACGCCAGACCAAAGGTCAGTGATAAACTGGTGATAGAAAAACCCACACCGTTACGCCAACAGGAATACCCCCACAGTATCACGGCCCACGAATCAACGCAGCGGTCTTTCAACCGCGGTAAACCATTGGCGGTACACACAGCCGCACTCAAAATACACACACACTTACAAAACTACACCACATTGGACATTCAAACTACACACACCTGACACACATACACACACCACACACTCGCACCACTATAAAAAACACACACATTACCCACAACCCTTCCAATGAAAAAAAAGATTGCCAACAGAGAGAGACACAAGCCAGGAGCACCCACTCAATCTGAGTCACAGAACACCATCACTCAAACACCATCCACACACATCACAGCATACACCCCAACACATCACCCCACACATCACTCCACACATCCTCACACATATCACTCGCACAACATCAATGGCACCCCAAAGACACCCCAGGTTTTCAGAAGAGGAACTAAGGATCATGGTGGCGGAAATCATCTGGGTAGAGCCACAGCTATTCGGATCACAGGTGCAGCACACGTCCATTGCAAGGAATATGGAGCTATGGCGGAGGATCGTGGACAGGGTCAACACAGTAGGACAGCACCCAAGAACCAGGGATGACATCAGGAAGAGGTGGAACGACCTACAGGGGAAGGTGCGTTCTGTGGTTTCAAGACACCAGATTGGAACCCACCTTCTCCCCCACAACTAACAACATGGGCAGAGCAAGTCTTGGCCATCATGCATCCTGAGGGCCTCGCAGGAGTAGCCGGTGGACTGGACTCTGGTAAGTCAAATCTTTACTACTATATCCCCCACCCTACCTGCATGCCATCAAAAGCTGCTACCCTTACACTCACCCCATCACTACACCAACTCACAAATACCCCACTATCACAACCGACCCATCCCAATACCAAGCCCTGCATGCACCCCCAATATGTGGACACCCATCACAGACCTGCATGGGCACCCATCACCACAGCATGCCCAATAGAGAGACTCACCCAGGCCACAAATTCACCACTCACACAAGGCCGAGCCAACAGGGAAATCACAATGATAGAGGGAAACACAGCCATGCACAAGATGGCACACGCAGATACATTAACAATGCATTTGCATCCCAACAGGACCCCTACCCAATGTCACTGGAGAGGAGGTGCCAGCGACATCCAGCACCCCCAGAAGAGGCCTACAGTGATGACAGCAGCTCTGCACGCCTGGATCAGGATGACCAACCTGGCCCATCAGAGACCTCTGGACAGTCGGTTCCCCTGCCACATTCCCAACCCACCACAGAGACTCCCCCCCTCAGGAAACACCAGCACAGCACCCACCCAGAGGGCCCCTGCCACTGTCCCCAGGACACATCAATCAGCAGTGTGTCCACCACTAAAGTGACCCCAGGTAACCCCACAAACTCAAGACAATCAGGGACCTGGGGTCAGTGGCAGTGTGCACACAGTTCAGGGGACAGAGGCACAGGACAACGGGGAAGCTGGGAGGACTGCTGTGCCACAGGGGGAGGACAGGCCAAGGGAACTGACCCTCCACAAGGCACTCTCAAACATCATGGGAGCATACCACCATTCCTAGGAGACCATGGGCCAGGTACTGGCCACGTTACAGGAGACCCAGGGGCTGCAGGAGGGACAGTATCTGGGGATCAGGGAGGACCTAACAAAAATATACACCCTCCTGGTCACCATTGCAGGGGTGCTGGCTGACATGGGCAAGACCATGAGGGAGGCAGTGGCACAACAAAGGGTGCCTGACATTAGCCAAACCGAGGAACAGCCTTCCACCTCCGCCGGTGCTAGTGGACAGGAGGCCCTGCCAGAGGACCAAAAGTTTCAGGAGACCCAGCGGCTGCAGGAGAAACACTACCTGGGGATCAGGGAGGACTTGAAGTCCATCAACACCACCCTGGTCACAATTGCAGGGGTGCTGGCAGACATGGCCAACACCATGAGGGACACAGTGGCACACAAACGGGCCCCTGACACTAGCCTGAATGATGAACAGCCCTCCACCTCCACCGGCACTAGTGGACAGGAGGTTCCACCACAGGACCAACAGGCCACCAGCACCCCACCACCTGCAGAAGGAGAACCACCCCGCAAACGTTCCCTGCGATCCAGGCAGAAGACAGAGAACATTGCCAAGACCCCCGCCAGGAAATAAACTCTCCTGATTGTCACCCTTCTGTCACACTCTCCAACTTAAACTGCCATTGCTCCACTTCCTATGCTCCCTTGGACAATGCACCTTTGGTACCAATAGACTGGACTCTAACTGGACATTCCTCCACCATCATCCCAACCCCTTGCACATACCCCTATACTTATTGGCACAAAAATAAACACCCTTGAAACAAATGCCATACTGGAGTCAGTGTAATGAATCGAAAAATGTATGGGTACAACATTATCAAAGCAGTGCAAAGTGTAGGTTCAGTGAAATACATTACAGAATGACCTTTGGTGGGCAGCAGTACATATAGCAGGAGCCAGAATGGGGCACACAGGGCTGAAAATAGAGAATCAAAAAGGTACAGTCAGTGTCATAGACAAAGGGTAAGAGACTGCCATGTACAATGTCCAAAAGATTACTGAAATGTAAAGCTGAGTTACAGTCTCTTACCTGTGTGTCACTGGAAGTACTGCTGAATAATGTTTGTTCTGTTGTCCACATCTTCTTTATCTGCCTCCTCTTCCTCACTGTCCACAGGGTCCACTGCTGCCAAAAGACCATCTCCAGACTCATCCTCATGCAGAAAAGCACCTGATGTCTCAAGACCAGGTTGTGCAACATACAGCATGCCACGATAATTTGGCACACCTTCTTGGGTGAGTAGTACAGGGATCCATCTGTCAGATGGAGGCACCGGAACCTGGCCTTCAGGAGGCCAAAGGTCCTCTCAATTATTCTCCTTGTTCACCCATGTACCTCATTGTAACGTTCCTCTGCCCTTGTCCTGGCATTCTTAACTGGGGTCAGTAGCCATGAGAGGTAGGTGTAACCAGAGTCACCTGTAAATATCGAGGCACAACCGTTAGACAAACTCTAACCCTTAGGGGCAAACACATACCCAGACACCTACTTATACTGTGTCCGGACCTTGGGCTCACCTATTAGCCACACCCGGTGCCTCTGGAGTTGGCCCATCACGTAAGGGATGCTGCTATTCTTCAAGATATAGGCATCATGCACAGAGCCAGGATATTTGGCATTCACATGGGAGATGTCCTGGTCCACCAAACACACTACCTGCACATTCATCGAGTGATAGCTTTTTCTATTCCTGTAAACCTGTTCATTTCTCCGTGGGAGGACAAATGCCACATGTGTACCATCAATGGCACCAATAATGTTGAGCATATGTCCCAGGGCATAGAAGTCAGCTTTCACTGTGGGCAAATCATCCACCTGGGGGAACATGATGTAGCTGCGCATGTGCTTCAGCAGGGCAGACAACACTCTGGACAACAAGTTGGAGAACATTGGCTGAGACATTCCTGATGCCATGGCCACTGTAGTTTGAAAGGAACCACTTGCCAGGAAATGCAGCACCAACAGAACCTGCACTAGAGGGGTTATTCCTGTGGGCTGGCGGATAGCTGACATCAGGTCTGGTTCCAATTGGGCACACAGTTCTTGGATTGTGGCACGATCAAGTCTGTATGTGATGATAATGTGTCTGTCCTCCATTGTCGACAGGTCCACCAGGGGTCTGTACACTGGAGGATGCCACCATCTCATCATCTGCCTCAGTGGTTGTAGCCTATGGAGGCAAACGGTGAGAAGAAGGTCATATTTCCACACAGAATGCACAACTGTTGCTGAATTTAGGTTTACGGAAGCAGTACGTGAAGTAGAGAGTCATTTCATGGGCCAATGTCTGCTGTGATGCAGTTAGGTGCCATGCCTTGTGCACCCTTGAAATGGCGGCTGCCTGACCTGTATGGAGGGAAATTAGGTCAGTGCTCTGTCATTGTGCTCCGTCGTGGTAGGCGGTTGATGACCGCCGTGCAACCTAGCATTGGTTATCATTGGGCCCTATGGGTTCCGGGAGCCAATGCCGATGTACGCCGGCGGTGACGGTACGCACCGCCCGCGGATGTCACTGCCATTTTCTAACTATTGACTCACTTGCTACCTATCCCTCAACAGGAGAGGACCTACACTGCAAGTGCTGCTGTGACATGAGTCTGGAAGCGACAATGGCTAGAGTGTCTGGGGAAAGGGACCCTGCCTTCACTGTGGAGGAGTTGGAGAAACTGGTGGATGGGGTCCTACCCCAGTACACATTACTCTAAGGTCCTCCAGACAAACAGGTGAGTACACTGTGAGCATGATGTGTGGGCAATGCATGTTTGGAGTGGTGTAGATGCAAGCCACATGTTGGGGGGTTCTGAGGCGTCCTGGCCTGAGTGCTGCATGAGAGGTGGTCATTGTATGTGCATCAGGGCATGGATGGGCAATGAGTATGAAGGCCCGGACCGGGGAGTAATTTCCTTTTCTGCTGTCTTTTCCCTCTAGGTCAGTGCCGACCAGAAAAAGGGTTTTTGGCGTGCCATCACCAAGGAGGTGTAGACCCTGGGGGTCTATCACAGGCAGAGCACCCACTGCCGCAAGAGATGGGAGGACCTAGGCCACTGGACCAAGAAAACGGCGGAGGCCCAGCTGGGGCTGGCCTCCCAACATGGAACGGGTGCACGTCGCACCATGTTCCGCATCCTGGCGGTGGCCTATCCGGAGTTGGATGGGTGCTTGAGGGCATCACATCAGCCACAAGGGGGTGAGTACAGATTCTGAATCATGACTTTGCGCGCTTTAGGAGCTAGCTTGGTGGTGGATGTGGGCTGTGGGTGTCCCTAGGCCAGGGCGATCATGGCAGGGTCGGTCCCTTGTGTGCAGGCTCCGAAGCACTCCTACCCCAATGGTACCAGTGGGAACACCTACTGGGCAGCGTCCTGTGGGTGTCAGGTGTGCAGATGCTGGGTTTAGGCATCGTACCCCCCGGGGGGTTGGTGACTACCTTAGTGACTGGTTGGGCATGGCCTAGTGCATAGGGCAGCTTCCTGTGTGTTGTTTATGCCAACAGTGGTGTTGCTGTTGGCATTGACCAAGTGTATCCTCTGTCTCTCCCCCTCCTTTTTGTTTTGTCACCCTGTCCTTCTGTGCATTAGCATCATCTGGCAGAGGAGCAGAGGCACCGGCGACGGAGGGAGCGGCATCCCACATGGGCCTGGAGGCCGAATCCACTGAGGATGAGGGCACCAGTGGGACGGAGGGTGAGGGGAGCACCATGATGGGGGCAGGGTGGGAGACCAGTGACAGCGACTCCTCCTCCGATGGAAGTTCCCTGGCGGTGGCAGACTCCTCTGTGCCCACCCTAACAACAGGTACAGCCGCCACCCCCCTTACAAGCTCTGCCCTACCAGCAGCCCCTCAGCATGTTTCCTCTGCGCGTTCACCCAGGAGGGTGGGCAGCTCCATCGCCCCAGGTACCTCAGGCCCTGCCCCAGTCAGCCCTGCTGCCCTCAGTAAGGAGGCTATTGACCTCCTGAGATCCCTCACTGTTGGGCAGTAAACAATTCTGAATGCCATCCAGGGTGTCGAGAGGCATTTGCAACAAACAAATGCATACCTGGAAAGCATTCATTCTGGCCTGGTGGCCCAACAGAGAGCATTTGAGGCTCTGGCCTCAGCACTGATGGCAGTCAGTGTCACTGTGTCCAGCCTCCCCCCTCCAACTTCCACTACCCAGACCCAATTCCCTCTACCTCAGCGTATCCCAAGCACACCTTCAGATCAGCATGCACCCAAATCACCACGAAAAAGTGGCTTAGGCAAACATAAGCACCACACTTCATCTCCCAGGCACTCACACAAGCACCATACCCATGCAAACACACCAACTTCCACTGCCTCCACTGTGTCCCCCTCCTCATCGTCCACCTCCCTCCCAGTAGCATCTCCACTCACACCTGCATGCACTACATCTTCATCCACTACCTCCATCACCAGCACGCCCATCACAACACACCCCTCACGAGCAGTCACCAGCCCCACAACCAAGCAACGTCCCCTGTGTCCTCTCCCAGTGTGTCTGTGACCCACCTCCCAAAGTACACAAATGCAAGCACCCATCCACCCAACAGCCATCCACCTCACAACAGCATCCAGCCCATGCACCTTAAGCCAAACTCAGCAGATGTACACCTCCTACAACCACTCCCTCTTCCTCCACTCCCAAACCCTCTCCATCTTCCCATCCCAGTGTGTCTAAAAAACATTTTCTTGGAAACTTTGACCTCTTCCCTACGCCTTCCCCCGTCCTTCCCATCGGGCCAGGGTGTCAAGATCCCAGGCCAGCACCTCAGCCACCATGTCGGCGTCCGCTGTAGTACCTCCAAGTTCCAGGGGATCAAAGGGGCACCCATCAGGGCTGCCAGTGTGCCACCGACCCCTGCAAAGGTACCAACCCATTCTGCCACCTGCCAAGGTGAAGAATGGGCCAGCATGCAGCACGGGCAAGAAGAATGAACCACCCAGCAAGGCCTCCTCCAAAACTTCATCTGCCAGTGCCAAAGTCCTAGCAGAGTCTGACAAGGTGGGGAAGGGGAAGAAAACCCAAGGCAAGCCACTTCAGGCCTCAGAGCCTCCAGGTGACGGACTGGAGCCCACCATCAGTACAGACAGCCCCGCCACCTGTACCACTGAAAGCACCGCCACAGGCACCACCACCTGCACCGGCATCTGCCCCACCACCTGCACCGCCCCCTGCACTGCCACCTGCACTGCCGCTGCCACAACAACTGTCAGCAGCATCATCCCCAGTGGGCAATCTTCCGAGGCTGCAGGAGACGGCCTGGTGTCTCCCTCCACCACTACCAGCACCTGCACCAGGGACAGCACTGGCAGCATCTCCGCCGCAGACACTGCCTCAAGCACGGCCACCTCCACCGCCATCTGCCCCACCACATGCCCAGCCAGTGCCACTACATCTGTCAGCAGCAGCATCCACGGTGGGCAGCCGTCTGGGGATGCAGGAGGCTTCCTGGACCCTCCACCCACCACTTGAAGCACCACCACCAGCACCGCCAATACCAGCAGTTTGCAACCTTAGTCACCGCAGGTAGGAGTTTGGCTCTGCCTCCATGGAGTATCATGCTACCTGTTCCCAGCACATCTCATGCCTCAGACACCCAGGTGAGGGAATGGGAAGTGTCACACCACAGGTGCAGCATCACTGGGCACAAGGCCCCCTCCAGAACCAGTGGAGAAATGCATCTACTCACCCTATCCTTGGCAGGGTGAAGCACACTGGGCACAAAGCCCCCTCCAGAACCAGTGGAAAAATGCATTCACTCACCCTATCTTTTGCAGGGTGAAGCACACTGGGCACAAAGCCCCCTCCAGAACCAGTGGAGAAATGCATCCACTCAGCCCCTCCTTGGCAAGATGAAGCACACTGGGCACAAAGCCCCCTCCAGAACCAGTGGAGAGATGCATCCACTCACCCTATCCTTGGCAGGATGAAGCACACTGTGCACAATGCCACCTCCAGAACCAGTGGGCAAACCACTAACTAGAGAGACTGTGGCCTTGCACTCCCCAGGACCAAGCAGTGGGCAAACCACCCACTTGAGAGACTGTGGCTTTGCAGTCCCCAGGACCAAGCAGTAGGCAACCCACCCACTGGAGAGACTTGAGAGACTGTGGCTTTGCACTCCCCAGGACCAAGCACTGGGCAAACCACCCACTTGAGAGACTGTGGCTTTCAAATCCCCAGGACATCGCTGTGGTCATGTAGCCCCCTCCAGGAGCAGTGGCGTAGAGGCATCTTCCGGCTGAGGTGCCCCCCCATTCCCTGTCCCCCTGAGGTGCCTGTGTGTTTTCGACCTGATGCCACTCCAGTGTTCTCTCCATTTTGAGGCAGGAGTCAAGTGTGGGCTTCGCCAAAGATTTTTTTGCCCACTGGACCATAAACATTTGCAACAGACAGTGTACGGCCTTCTGTACATATTGTAAATATTTGTATATACTGTTTATTCCAAACATTAACTTTATTTGCATATTTCTAATATATCACTGATTGACCTCAATTCCTTTTGCCCTTGCGTTCTTCCAGGGGGTAATGTGGTGTAAATGTACTGTTGCTGCATGTGTTTGTGTGTATGGTGTTGTGGGTGAGGGTGGGGGTGGGGGTGTTGCGCGTTGCATGTGTGTGTGTCACTCTCTTTTTCCTTCCCCCCTCCCTGTGTGCTAGGTGCAGTACTCACGTGGTCGTTGTCGCCACCATCTTTGGCGTTCCTGGGGTATGAGCAGATACACCAGCATCGACAGGATCTGTAGCTCGGGCTTCATGGCATCCTGGTTCTTCGTTGAGTGTCAAAAGGTGAGTGGTTTTCCTTCAGAACACTGTTTCCACCGTGCTTTTGAGGGCATTGGTACCGAGGGCGGTACATTGTCTTCTGCCTGTCTGTTGGCGGTGACCGCTGTGGTGTTGGTTGCTATCACAGTTGCGATCAGAGTGTTAAAGTGGCTGTCTATGATGGCGGTTTCCATCGTGGTCGTGATCCCATTTTTTTTACCGCCGGCCTGTTGGCGGTATTACCGCCACTTTAACATCAACTGCCAGGGTTGTAATGAGATATGGGGCATTCCTAACCCCTCACTACAAATGAGGCATTTCCCTCTTTTGATATCTGATGCAGAATGCAGCACACACAGAGTGAGGAAGTAACAAGAATAAACAAACATAGTTGACAATGTTATACCTCTCCTGGGAAGGCATCTGATGTACACCCATTCTTAGGTTTAACTGTGTAAGTAAATCTATGAATAGGCCAAACAACGGGGTAAATGTGTTAAAATACTCATGCTATATCCATGTAACACCTTCCCATTGCCGAGTAAGGCAGGGCAGTGATTCGCCAGCCATGCATGAATCCAGATTTACCATACTACACAGTGATGCAAGAAGGCTCTGTAGGGCATATTAAGTATGACTTATGGGCATTGTAAAACAATGAAACACAAGCCACCTGCTTGTTCTGTGTCACAAAACATTACACATGTAATGTGTGAAGCATGGGTGTTACATTGCATACACACATATCTTTTTGGTGCATTCCCAGATTTACAGATACCTGTACATGTGGGACAGTGAAAAAATGCTGTGCTTTATGTACTCTTTCCACATGCACTGCATAAGGCAACACACATAGAAAGAGGAAATTCACTTGATGAAATTAATGGTGGGCCAGAAGGTGTCTCTTCCTGCTCACAACCAAACCTGCCTCTAATACAGCCACCCTAGCACTAAGGTCCAAGATTCCTTGTTTGGCACTTGGCAAAACCAATATGAGGAAGCAGAAATTCATCATATATTTGTAAAGATCTAAATTTTCCGTGGTGTTTCTGTCAAGGTGCATCACCATGCTGCATAGCTTCACTTCTGTTTAAATGGTGGTCGACGTGTGTGTGCAGCCCTGATTTGTGTTAAGGGGGGACTGACACAACAGTCCACAATTCAAACATGTCTTGGGTGCCCCTTGTGTGGTAAATTAGAATTCTGCATAGAACATGTGGCCCCTGCATGGTAAAATAGGATTCTACATAGAGAAATCATATTGTGAGTGACCCTGTGTGGTAATATGGTTTACTGCATATGGCAAGCATATCTTGTGTGGCCCCTGAGTAGTAAAATGGGAACCTGCATAGAACAAACATGTTTTTCATCACCTATGCATGGTAAAATGGGATGATGCATATTGCAGACATGTCTTGTGTTACTCCTGCATTGTAAAATGGGATGCTGCACAGCACAGGCATGTCTTATGTGGCCCCTGCATGGTAAAATGAGATGCTGCATAGCTTAAACATGTCTTTTGTGGCCTTTGTGCAGGAAAATAGGCTACACCCAGGAAATCACACAATGGGTGTGGCTGCATACCAGCAAATCCACTTCCATTTTATCTTTGTGCTTCGTGGATGTGGTGGAGGTTTTGGTGGATTTTGAGAGGATTCTGTTGTGATAACTATTGTTAGCTGTTTGTACTTTGTGTGTCTATAAATGCATTATCTTGGAAAGTTTCTATTTGTCTGATTGGGGTGGTTTAGTGGTTTCGTTGCATAGGGGTGTGAAGGGGTGTTTTGGGTTTCTTCATATTTAGATATAGTCCATGAATTTGGTATGTCTGGGAAGGTGAGGGAAAGGAATTCTGATGAGAGGTCAGTAGGGACCTTATTATGACTCATTGCCCACTACCTCCCTTGGACACTTGGGACTGGAGGGAGAGGAAGCCAGAGGCATGCATTCAAGAAACTCTATATCTGCTGCATGTGAGGAAACACTTGCTTCCAGTCACAAGGGTGGACCACTCTGTCCACCAGCTTCAACATCGACTGGAGGATGTGGTCCCGTAAGAAGCTACCTTCCTTGGGCTACTCATAGCTGGGCCTGTTTGTATGAAAGCAATAGTAATTTTTCCAAACAATTTTGATGTGCATATCTACTTAACAATAAAGAATACTTATAGCTACTTGGTGATTTACATAGACATTGCAGAATTGTGGTAATACAAATCCATGTAACCATCTGACAAAAGACAGGTGTAAAGTGCAATTAAAAAACTCAACATGGTTTTGTCGATTGCTGTGTACAACTAATACAACAGTAAATATGAAAAAGTATATCAATTTCTTTATTTGTAGATTTGCTGATGTATGTGTCCCACCACAATTGTTGAAAAGATGTCATTACTGTTATCACAAATACTTTCTATATAGCCATCCAAAATACGCAGGGCCTCATTACGACCCTGGCAGCCAGCGGTAAGCTGGCGGTGTTTCGCCAGCTATTATGACCGTGGTACATTAGCCACTCACATACCGCCGGCCCCTCCAACATACCGGCAGTCATAATCCCCGGGGCAGCAGTGCAAGCACCGCGCCCATGGGGATTATGAGTCCCCAACCGCGAGCCTGGCCACGGCGCGAAACGTTGTGAATTCCAAAATGCAGGGATGGGCCATATTTACTAGAATACAGTGCCCCCTTGTGTTTCCCCTAGCACTGGCACTAAATCATCTGACTAGCGCCAACGCAGGCACCCTTTCCACATAGTGCAAGGGTTTCTACATGGCAGGGAGTGATTGTTTATGTGCTGGAATGTGTCCCTCCCTGCAAATAAACAATCTTTAATGGTGATTTGTTACTTCTATGTGTGCCCTATTGTGCAGCACACATGGCAGTAGCAAATCATCATTAATGGCATTTTGTTCATGCCCTGAGGTAACTATAACTCACACTCCCACCATGCACAGTTATCTGAACACTAATTTTACTGCAGATGTTACAGTGACATCATCAATAATGTTATTAAGAATGTAATGAGTGCTGTAATTTGTGGGGTTATTAGCTGTGCATGGATAAGTAGTGAGTATTAGTTACCTTAGTGCATGAGTTATAGCTTCTTTAGATAACTATAACTATAATAGGTGAATTTCTGTGGTTTGGTACATTTACAGTATGAGTCTAACTATAATGTTCTTGTGACCTTTGTTTTTTTACATGAATTTCTATGCTTTTTTAAATTCTATTTCCTAACTATAATGCCCTGGTAACCTTTGTTTTTTTTCAATGAATTTCTATGTTTTTTTTAATGTAGAGTACTTTTCATTACTTTACGTTAATCCAACAACCGTCGTGCACAGCCTGGTGGCATTTGGACAAAGGGCCTGGCCACACATACATGTCTTTTTTGCTACATATGTCTTATGTGGCCCCTGCATGGTAAAATGAGATGCTGCATAGCTTAAACATGTCTTTTGTGGCCTTTGTGCAGGAAAATAGGCTACACCCAGGAAATCACACAATGGGTGTGGCTGCATACCAGCAAATCCACTTCCATTTTATCTTTGTGCTTAGTCGATGTGGTGGAGGTTTTGGTGGATTTTGAGAGGATTCTGTTGTGATAACTATTGTTAGCTGTTTGTACTTTGTGTGTCTATAAATGCATTAGTTTGTAAAGTTTCTATTTGTCTGATTGGGGTGGTTTAGCGGTTTAGTTGCATAGGGGTGTGAAGGGGTGTTTTGGGTTTCTTCATATTTAGATATAGTCCATGAATTTGGTATGTCTGGGAAGGTGAGGGAAAGGAATTCTGATGAGAGGTCAGTAGGGACCTTATTATGACTCATTGCCCACTACCTCCCTTGGACAATTGGGACTGGAGGGAGAGGAAGCCAGAGGCATGCATTCAAGGAACTCTATATCTGCTGCATGTGAGGAAACACTTGCTTCCAGTCACAAGGGTGGACCACTCTGTCCACCAGCTTCAACATCGACTGGAGGATGTGGTCCCGTAAGAAGCTACCTTCCTTGGGCTACTCATAGCTGGGCCTGTTTGTATGAAAGCAATAGTAATTTTTCCAAACAATTTTGATGTGCATATCTACTTAACAATAAAGAATACTTATAGCTACTTGGTGATTTACATAGACACTGCAGAATTGTGGTAATACAAATCCATGTAACCATCTGACAAAAGACAGGTGTAAAGTGCAATTAAAAAACTCAACATGGTTTTGTCGATTGCTGTGTACAACTAATACAACAGTAAATATGAAAAAGTATATCAATTTCTTTATTTGTAGATTTGCTGATGTATGTGTCCCACCACAATTGTTGAAAAGATGTCATTACTGTTATCACAAATACTTTCTATATAGCCATCCAAAATACGCAGGGCCTCATTACGACCCTGGCGGCCAGCGGTAAGCTGGCGGTAACACCGCCAAGCACCGCTGCCATGGGGATTATGAGTCCCCAACCGCGAGCCTGTCCACGGCGCGAAACGTCGTCAATTCCAAAATGCAGGGATGGGCCATATTTACTAGAATACAGTGCCCCCTTGTGTTTCCCCTAGCACTGGCACTAAATCATCTGAGTAACGCCAACGCAGGCACCCTTTCAGCATAGTGCAAGGGTTTCTGTGTGGCAGGGAGTGATTGTTTATGTGCTGGAAGGTGTCCCTCCTTGGAAATAAACAATCTTTAATGGTGATTTGTTACTTCTATGTGTGCCCTATTGTGCAGCACACATGGAAGTAGCAAATCATCATTAATGGCATTTTGTTCATGCCCTGAGGTAACAATAACTCACACCCCCACCATGCACAGTTATCTGAACACTAATTTGACTGCAGATGTTATAGTGACATCATCAATAATGGTATTAAGAATGTAATGAGTGCTGTAATTTGTGGGGTTATTAGCTGTGCATGGATAAGGAGTGAGTATTAGTTACCTTAGTGCATGAGTTATAGTTTCTTTAGATAAATATAACTATAATAGGTGAATTTCTGTGGTTTGGTACATTTACAGTATGAGTCTAACTATAATGTTCTTGTGACCTTTGTTTTTTTACATGAATTTCTATGCTTTTTTAAATTCTATTTCCTAACTATAATGCCCCTGTAACCTTTATTTTTTTTCAATGAATTTCTATGGTTTTTTTAATGTAGAGTAATTTTTATTACTTTACGTTAATCCAACAACCGTCGTGCACAGCCTGGTGGCATTTGGCCAAAGGGCCTGGCCACACATACATGTCTTTTTTACTACCAGTCTCTGGTGAATTGAAATTCTATTAAGAAAACAACTGAGAAAGTGTCTCCATATCTTTTTTGAAAGGAGGAGGTACTGTGATAAGGAGTGCTGTCAGCTCAGCTGAGGAGATGTGGAAAAAATCAAAGGTGCCATAATTCTGCATGGGCTACCAGGCACATGAGAATATATGTATATACATTACTTACTGGCAGTCACCAGCAGGTACTCATAGTTAGGACCATTTTTGTTTTGCCAATAACTTTGCTGCCGCTTGATGAAATGTTACTGAATTATTAAAACGTATTCTTTGGTTGGTTCAGCTGCTGGGCTGAAAGATTCACGGTGATCTGTCAAGCAGGGGCTGAGAAAAAAGGGGGGGGTTCCTAAACACTTTTTCACCATTTTATGTCAATGGGATTTTTCCACATTTTTTAACAAGGCTGCCGCAGAAACCACTGAACAGAACTGGAAGAAAGCTAGGTCTTGGTCCAGAAAGGTTGCTTTTTGTGATTTGGTACAAATCCCTTCAGTCGCATTGAAGAAATTAAAGTTTAAAAAATATTGATATATAGGAATGTGGATCCTCTATGCATCCAAATGTCCCTGTGCTGATATCTGATTGGCTGACAACACTTCGGCAAGGAAGTGTTGGCAGCCATCTTGATACTCGCCAAAGCCAAGCCACACAGCAGAAAAGTAAGTAATAAGAAACTGGGCCAGGGTACAGTCACCCTGACCCCTTTGCTCTGGTGACAGTGTACTTGAGGGACTTCCCAGTGCTTAAAAAGCATTTTTTAAATGTTTTAAGTAGGGAACAGTGGATCCGCCCAAAAATAATAAAATAAAAAAGTATGGGCTCATGTTCTTGCTTCAGTGAAGTCCCTGGGTGGGTCAGGTCCTGGGGTATTTAAATTTTGAATGATCTGGGCTGCCCGGCCTTCCCCCAAAGCCCCGGGGACCGCCACCTCCCTGAGGCTCAAATCAAATGCAGTGCGGGGGATGTCCATCCGCCCCCCACAGCCCCAGGGTCAGCCACCTCCCTGGAGCTATAATGAAATGTGGTTGGGTACCAGGCATCCGCAGCTCCGAGGACTTCCACCTCCCTGGGGATCAAATCAAATAGAGTACAGGGTGACTGGTACCCCCACAACCCTGGGGATCGCAACCTCCCCTGTGCCCCAAAATATAGAGTGTGAGGGGGCCATGCGCCCCCCCGCAGCCCCATTGATTTCCACCTTCCGGGGCACAAAATAGAGTGCAGTGACCAGCACAGAACCGGTTGAACTGAAAGAATGAAGGGAGTCCGTTGCCCGGGGGACCACCATCTCCTTGGGCTATTTCACACTGTACAGGAGCTTCTTAAGGAGTCCCAGGTGGCCCTGGGATGACCACTCCCCAGGGCTGGCTCCTACAATTTCCCAGGGTGCCCACACCGGGACATAGCTGTTTGCTATGACGTGGTGGGAACTTTGACAGCTCCCACCAAGTCAGAGCAAACACTTAATTGTATAGCCATTTTAGTATTGTCTCTAGGCACCTTATTTTATCATCTTGGCCTCCTACATGTGCCCTTTAGCCCAGTTACATTTCATTCTGATTCATTTTTTATTATTTCAGCATAGGCCACATTGACAGTGCTGTTTTATTTTCTTTATCTAGTTGTTCTTCCACCTAGGAAAGCATTGTGTTTCTTAGCAAGACATTCTTTTCAATTTGTGCTTTCCTCAAAGCTGCAGCACAATAGGGTTGCCATCAAAGTGGAACACTGCATCTCCAACATTCACAGAATCATACACAACCTAAAGTGGGGACATTTTGTCAGAACATCAGTTGTTTTATTATAGAAACACTGCTTTGTACAATGCACGTTAGCGGGAGATTCCAGCCAGATGACCACAACAGTATACTGATTGACTTTTGCTTCAGCTGCTTCCTGAGATCACCAGTTCCCTGGCCTACAAGGGGATGGTGTTTCTCTAATCAGCAGGCTTCCTTGCTCAGGTTTGGGGGATGATGTCTTCCCAGGGGGAGATTCTGAAGGGAAGATTAGCGCTTATGATGCTGTGCTCTGGCATAGCTTAAGTAGGAACCACATATATTACACATAATAACAGTATGCTAGGACATTTCTTGCGTTTCACTTTTCTCGTCACCATTTTGTTCTAGCATGTTTCATCATTCTAATTATTGCAATACATGCCATTTTATCTAAGATGCAGTTGCTTTAATAAATGCTATTGAACCATTTTCTGCCTCTGTTTGTCTTTGCATGTTTGAGACTAATGAAACTGAGAGAAAAGAATGAGATCTGATACACCACGATTTCCCTGAGAAGTCATTCTTGCCATGCGCCTGGTTGCCACAAATCATCCCTGTTCTTGGGCGGAGGTGAGGTGCTGCTAGTTGGCCAGAAATGGATTAGGCTGACATCCGTCACCCTGTGTGAGAATGGACTTAGTTCCCCACAATTCAGGTGATGCTGCCACCCGAATCCAGCAGTCTCAACTCAACACAACTTCAGTTTCTGCACATGAGAGCTGTAAACAGCTTTTACTTGCAGAAAGTAAAGTTTTCATCATATGTGTGAAGGGAAACAGATGAAAGCACTGCTCCCACAGGCAGCTGATATTTAAAGCAGCTACCTGCTTGTGGGAGCATTCCTGGGTCCCACAAGGCATGGGGAGCTGGCTCGGACTGGGCTCCCCCCATTGTCCTGTCATCCCATAAAGGGATGAAAGAGAGAGTGATTGCAATTGTCTCTCAATACAATGACTTCAAAGAGTAATACTAGCAAGGTGTTTGGCAAGAATGTTATAGTTATGCTTGGATGCAGAGCAGAGTCACTTATGGACTAACAGTCAAGCCCTTGTGCTGTCATTCAGTAGGCTGAAAGTTCAAATTCTAGTATCGCTATGCAGTGTGTCTGTTCATTTTCTACTGTTTTCACTGTTAAACACTCATAGTGATAGAACATTGAAATATTTTTCCCCTCAAAATCTATTGTTTGAATGTCTGGATAGTATATAGCAAGAAGTCACCTCTGCCCTAGTCGTTAAGATCTCTGACATGCACACCTTAAAGGTTAAGGGTTCTAGTCTAGGTGTGTCTGTGGTCGTTTCATGCTTTAGTTTCTTTTCAACTATTATTATTTAAGTTGCGTACTGAATGGTGATCTCACTGTTTAGAATTGACAAAAACATTTTTTCTTTTCAATTTGTCAGGAAATATCTCATTCTAAGTATATCATTCATGAAAGCCTAAACTACTCTCTCTCTCAAACTCTCACTTTCTCTCTCTATATCTCTCCAGGATTGGGTGATTAGGGGTGTTGGACTCAGGGACTGGGGACAGGCCAGGAACTATGGCCAACCCTACCACAACACACAGCCTCTGGCTGTGCACAGTGCAAGGTTTGGTTGGATATATGGGGTTGGCCACATGGGCCGCTGCCATGTACAGTGGTGGTTGGATTAACATATAGTAATGAAAATAGGTTAAAAAAACTTAGAAATTGAGTGAAAAAAACAAAGGTTACAGGGATGTTATAGTTAGGTTCTCAACTTACTCGTATAAAACAATAGAACTACACATATAAAAGTAATAATTATCTCAAGTAACTATAACTAATGCCCTAAGGTAACTATAACTCGTGCCTTCACCGTACACTGCTAATTACCCCAGATATTACAGCAATCATGACAACTTCTATAACATCCTTAAAGCTATGAATTAAAAATCAGCAGTCACGTTTGAATATATATATATATATATATATATATGTATATGTATATATATATATATACATATATATATATATATATATATATATATATATATATATATATATATATTCTATATCTATATATTCTTCCCATTCAGCATTTACAGAGTCTGGACCAGTTTCACAGACCCACTATTTCGATAGTGACACTGAAACAGCGTCAGCAATACTACTGTGATGCCAATATGATGTGTGCTGTAGTTTATATATGCATACGTTGATGCATTTTAGATCACTCTATACAGCTATCACTATACATCCCTAGAATACACATCTATGTTTAGTTCATGCCTCTGATGTCTTCTGTTGCAAATTAACTCCACCTCACACTTTTACTCATGGCACTTATTAAATTCTGTGATATATGGCTAACTATACAGGTTCTTGTACACACTTAACATACTTCAAGGATTTAATTGACATATACACAAAAACATGACTTTGTATTTCTTGTGATAGACATGTTTAGTGGCCGAACACCTGCACATTCAGGTTCAGATTAACTATGACATTTAATTGAATTATGAAGAAAAATATTGAAACCATATCTACTTTTCTGATGCACCCTGACATTGAGATCGCAATTTCAGAAATAGTTTTTTCCTCCTCAGATGTTATTTGACATTCCTTCTGTCCTTCATAGTTGTTGAAAACAGGGTCATTAAGCGTGGCTATAGGCCATAACATTGACTAGCTGAAGAAATAGATAGGAAATCATATTTGGAGTAATTGACAGCTTAGATATATATGCTGGAGTAATGATAATGCAGAAACAGTATACACCAACTATTGCATTCTATCTTACTGTTAATTAGTTTAGTGTAACCATGGTTGGAAATAAGGAAAGTTTGACACATATGCGTGTATGATATGCAGATTTAAGTTTAAAATCAACATATTTTGATCAACTGTCGTTATATCTCAGAATCTCAGAAGGAGTCATGTCTATGTTGACCATCTAAAAGAAATGATGACATTTTAATACAGAGTTTGACACAAATTTGACTTAGTCTTGTGTCATGAATGTTTGACACACATAATTGATAGTATTTGTCTTTTTGTAACAGTGACAGAGTCAATCTGAGTCAAACCTTTGTTGTATTTGATTAAATACAACCAAAGACATACATTAACAGACATGTAAGTTATTCTAGGCCTTGTACACATATAGGAAAAAGTTTTATGCCATGTTTGAACCATGGACCATTCTTATCCATGCTGCATATTCCTTAGATTAACTTGCTTCATAAGGCAGCACTATGGTTATGTATGATATATTGTTGTTGTAGCATATACAGCATTGAGAACATGAGTAAACCAACGTACACCATAGCTTATTTGAACATTTGATGAACATGTAGAAATGTACAGACATGTGCCCATAACCATTTGCATGTGTCTGTACATAGACATTTCGTAATTGAGTAGACACATGGTTTGGCACGAGACACCCTTGCTTTGCCTTTGTATCTTCTGAGGTAACAGGAGGAGAAATTAAAGAGTTCAGTGTTCTTTATCCTACTTTTGCGTGACCTTGAGTGCGCTTGTACATAAATTTCACACAAGGCAGCAACCTTCTTTGGACATAAGTGACATTTCAGACTGGTAGGCATTTCATGGGTGGATCACTGCAATTCACATGCATTAACTCAATTTTTTGAGCACATTGCCAGATTGTATGGAGCTTCTAACTATATGAATGCATAAAAATAGTGCGGATATCAGATCCAGGCCTATCATTGTGACACATTTTTTGCATGCCTAGTTATTTCCTGTCAACAGGTAATACTGTCTGCCGCACATGTGGAAAGAGGACACAGGCTTTAAGTCTTATTTCAGATGATGATTGCATCACTTCCTGGTAAAAAAACAGCGTGTGGGCCTTAACACAGACACCCTTGAACCATCCTATCCAGATATAGCCAACTTTTTAACCCCACAAGCACAACCCAAGCACCACTTCAAATGTGAATGGATTGAAAATAGCTTAACACAGTTACACTAAATCACAAAAAGCATGCTTTGTGAGGAAAGTTTGTGACAAATTGGTGTATTTGAATTCTGCTATTTTTTCTTTATCCAAGAGTGAAAATTATTATGGGAGTGTGGAAAATCAACATATTCAGACCCTCCTTCTTCCTTGGCTGTCAGTTGACAGATCAGCAGAAACCTTTTTCATGAAGGAACTGAGGTGGATGAACTTGGTTTTGGGATGTTTTCTGCAGATTTTTCAAACTGCACTATAGTTATTAGCAAAACAAAAACATGCTCTTGCTAGAGACACTCTGGCCTTAGTATAAGCCCCTGATATTGGCAATGGTGTAGTTATTGTTATGACCACATTTTCATAGGAAAAATTTTTTTGGATTTGTTTTAACTTTGGTATTTTTTGACATTAGCACTGGGGCATGAGTTACAGTTACTTCAGGGCTTACATGATGGTTACTAGAATTAACAATAACAAGTGAATTTTAGTAATTTTCTAAATTAAAAACTGTATTTTTAGCTGATATTTTCACCTATCTAATAACATCTCCCCTTAACCTTTGTTTTTTTCCCATTAAATATATACATTCACAGAAGAAAAACTTAGGGTGGTAATCCCCCAAATATGTTTGCCTTACTCCTTATTTTTGCTCTTCACGTTTCTGTTGATCTTAGGACTCTGTGCACTTTACCACTGCTAAAAGGTGTGTGTGCTCACTTCTTAAAAATTGTAACATTGGCTTACACTTGATTGGCACATTTAATTTACTTTAAAGTCCCTACTAAAGTGATTCTACCTGTACCCAGGGCCTGTATACTAAATGCTTCTAGTGGGCTACTAGTGAGCCTGCAACACTTATTGTGACACCCACTTGTGCTGTGTGTCAAACATGCCTCAGGCTTGCCTTTGCAGCCTATGTGTTCAGTTTTAAATTGTCATTTTGACCTTACAAAATGAACCTTTTGCCAGAACTATTCCTTCCTTTTTAATGCACATAAGTCACATCCTAGGGTAGGTCTTAATCAGCCCGTTAAGGTGCAGTACATTTAACAAGTTGGACATGTTATTTTATGTTTTACATGTCCTGGTATAGAAAAAGTCTTAAATTTGTTTTCCACTAAATACATTTTCATTTTTTACTGGGTGTATTTCACCCAAATGATAAGATTGGGTTACATTATTATATTTAATTGATAACTTCTATTTGGGAGCCAGTATGAATATTGAGTTTGGTGTCTAAACAATTGTAATTTAAAACCCTCTTTAATCGTAAACTTGGATTTTAAGTCACAATTCTGAAAATGTCACTTTTAGAAAGTTGGTATTTTCTTGTCCTAACCATTTGATGCCTGCAGCCTATATCATGGGTCATTAGACTAGCCTATAGGACTACAAATAAACAATGATAAGGCAAAATGGTTCCACTTGGGGGGATTGTCAAAAATTGAGAGTTGTGACTTGGCCAGCACAGGATTGCTTTAAGAGAGAGAGTTAGCTTTCTTTGTCTGGGTGGGCACATTGTGCAACCTGAGGAGAGGTAATACCGCTATAATATGGGCAGAGCATTAAAAGGTCTGGATGAGTCAGCATGATTCTGGACTACCCTTCCCCTGTCGAGGGACTGTAGAATTGCTCTGGCAAATATGGAATTACTTTGCCAGTGATTGTATGTACTGCAGAATTTACTGTTAAGGTACTAGACTACCTGCTGATGTCCCTCAAATTAAAATACTTTAAGAGGGATAGAGAGGAAAGCAGCCTGGGTCTGCTGGATCTAAAATTATACTCCATGGTGATCCAGTTGAGCGTGCTGCAAAATGGTGCAATGAAGCCAACAACTGGGAAAAGATATTGGTTTGTGGGATACTAGGGGGAAATTCCTTGCAGAATCCCTTGAGGGGTGGTGTCTGGAAGTTCCATACCCACATATAGACTGTATGATGGCATCAGAATTGAAAACAATTGTGATTTTTTTTTTGAAGCACAGTCCCTTTTTAAGGGTCACAGACATTTAGGTCATGATTCACCTAGGGACTTGCAACTCTTAAAGATATGATTGCAGAGTCTCCACACTTGGCGTGGAATCTCCACACTGAGCACTACAGTGCAGAGATTCTGCTCTAAGTGCAGAGATTCCTCTCCGAGTGCAGAGACTCTGCACTCAGGACTTTATGTGTTGTAAGTCCCTTTGTGAATGTTGCCCTGTGTGGCTACAACCATTCAGATGAATTATTGCTGGCATGTTAGTGATACAATGGTGATAGAAAATGGCACAACACACTAGGAAACCTGTACCAATACAGAAATGTTAGCACCTTTGCAACAGAAGTGTAGAAAACATTTAAATTAGTACAATGGGAGTTCCTTCAATGTTTTAAGCTGTCAGCAACAGCCAAGGGTATAAAAATGAACCCCACTGCCTTGGCCACCCTAAAGGCATTGGCAACACTGGGAGATGTACATAGACTGGTTTAAAAGCTTTTAAAATGCCCTCAAAGCAGAGGCAGCAAGGCCTATTGTACAGGACCTTTCTAACAATGTCAGATTTAAATTAATTTACTTTACATTTTTGTGCAGAACATACATGGCCTCTAAGAACATTTACACTGAAAGATCTTCTTGTCTAGGTGTGGCGAACAATGTGCCACACTGTCACAGATGGTATGGACATGTGGACACCTACAGGTATACTGATAGTGTACAGTGAGAAATGTGAAAATGATCCTAAGGATTCCCATGGAGAGCACAATGGTACAGTGTATACTAGGGGTCATAGCCAAAACCAGAAAATTCAAACACTGCTACAAATGTGCACAGTTGGGTTTGCTGGTGGCTAGGCATGCCAGTGCACTCCATGGGCTGCGCTCAAGAGCCCCTTTGTTAGAGATGTGGAGAAAGGACCTGCTATGGAAGGAAAATTAAGAACAGAAACAGTCAGAACAGAGGCCAAGGTGACTGAGGACCTCACTGTGGGTGGGCAGTGCAAGATCCCTAGCTGACCTCAAAGACAAAGAAGATGATGCACTTGAATAAGACTCTGTAGACTCCAATTAGGTGCACAGATCAAATATGTATAGGTTCACCTTAGGAATGTTATCTGTCCAATTAATTATGCAATATCAGCGCTAATCACTAAATTATGGAAGAGTCAAAGTTTATGCTGCTGTGTGCATTTCATGACAGACTTCAAACTCAGCACTAAATGCAAAGTATAAAAGCTCTATATTATTCCCACTTGTTGGTCAGTAGAACTTATTGCCCATGACAAGTGTCAAAGGTTTAGTAATTTTATTTTCTGAAACATGGTAATTTTCTTATGTTTCTGGCATGCAGGAACATATCCCCTCTAAAGCTTGACCCCCCCATTTGTGTTTTTCTGGGTTACCTGAGCATGTTTGCACCATCCCTATATGGGTTCTTTAAGATTGCTTGGTTTTGCCTAATGATAAACTAGATATACTCCCTTTGGGAAATTTGAAAATTAAAGTGAAACACTGCATGAGGTACCTATCTTTCAGTTGCAGATATTAACTCTGGCCTCTATTGAAACCTAATATAACACAATGATTTAACATGTGTGCGTTCTTAGGTTTTATTGCTGGGATCCAGATCTCCTATGTTCTGACGTGCTAGCCGGGGGACACCACACTGAACATGACATTTCTTTCAGATTTTTAGCAATTTTTTGAACATTTTAGTTCCCATCAGTGTCCTTCACACAGACATATATATTGCTAAGGCTTGACCCCCAACCTGCACCTCACAGACTCCTGAGAAAGGGGCATGGGGCAAGGATGGCCTTTCAATGGATTTAGGGGGTTATTCTAACTTTGGAGGAGGTGTTAATCCGTCCCAAAAGTGACGGAAAAGTGACGGATATACCACCAGCCGTATTACGAGTCCATTATATCCTATGGAACTCGTAATACGGCTGGTGGTATATCCGTCACTTTACCGTCACTTTTGGGACAGATTAACACTCCTCCAAAGTTAGAATAACCCCCTTACTGTACACACGTGCATTGAACTGGGTACAGTGCATTTGAGAAAAATGGAACACAATGGGAAGTGAAAAGCTGGTTTGGAGCACCTTTCTTTTGCTCAGATATGTTACTCTAGGATCTATGGAAATATACCACAACCATATGTTTTGAAAATGACATTTGTCAGATTTTTAGCAATTTGTTCCAAGAACTGGTAAATCACTTCAATCCTCCTTACAGAAGATGTCATGCCTGCCATGAGTAAGCCCGCATGTGTGCGCTAACTAGTGTCTTAAGTGTATGGGTACCAGGCATGCTTGGGGTTACAATTTGTCAAGGTTTTGACCTACTCATTACTTTAAACCCATGCTCACATGCAAGGTACTATCTTTACAGGTAGAAAAGTGAAAATACCAGGTGTTGGGTCCCATCACAAAACCCAAAGCTGTTTTCACAATTTAGAGAACATTCCATCATGGAAATCTGAGGGACATTTGTTTTTAAAAGTATATTTTGTCATCTGCTTGGACATTTTATTTAAGAAAAAATGTAACATTCACATAAGCACACCAACTAGCACTCTACCACATGTGTAGTTTTCAGAAATGCCTGAAGTGGGTAGTTTTTTCTAATGGGGTGCAAATGTAGTTGCTATCCACACAACACAAAATTGTCAGTTTCCAAGCATCCTTTTTGTGCTTTTCAGTTGTGATCTTGGCATTTACTGTCCTAGACGATAGTCCACCCACATTTGCGAAGTACTGTTTTATGGCCTATTTTAGTGCTAGGCCAGTGACCCAATGTCACATCAGGGTAATGGAGGTCCGATCCTCGGCCATCATGGCAGTTGGGTGACCACCATATTTACAGACCTCAATCTACCTGGCAGAAATCTTTGTGGCTTCAGGTGAGGTGCTGCTATGGCAGATCCTCTGAGGGCAGTTTAGCTGTGCTGAGTGGCTGACATGTTTTATGTGGCCGCTCAGCAAAGCTTTTTGTATTTTCAAAAACAAACTGCCAAAGCAGGACTTTTTAATAAATAAAAAAATAATGTCCTAGGATCTCTGAGTTTTCTCCCTGAATGTGGGGGCATTTTTTCTCTAAATGATTTTCCTGGCTATACCAAAAATAAAATATTTATCTCAGAACATTTGTCCTAAAAAAAGTCGGTGGTCTAAGGATGGCCCACTCAATGTACATGGGGCTGTCAGATCAAGGTTTCCTCAGGCAGAACTAGCGAATGCTCCACTAGTGGAAATGTGGTTGTCTGCCTTACTTATAATATAGAGGGTGGACAGACAATTTGGTGTACAGGTTATTTAAGCATGGCTGTGGCAGAATGTGCTGTATGTCCAACTCTAAATAAAATCTTTAGTTGGAGAATGTGTGGGATGTTAGGATGGTAGACAGGTAGAACATTTGCAATTAACTACTGAATTTCGTGATATTATGTCTTCTTAGTGCAAGCCAGTATATGCAAAATATGTTTTTTTTAAAAATATTCTCAGAATTACCAATCAGTATGAGTAATCTAGAATTCAGTGTAGCTCAAATGACACTACCCCTAAAGTCAGAATCTAAGGGACATTCAAAAAGTGCTTACTTAGAGTTTAGCAGGTAGAGTAGCCTGCCACAAATATCTACCAATGGACGCTCTGTTCACTGTACTGATAGTTGAAAGGACTGTCATGTTTTCTGATGGGTTTCCACCATTTGGTCTATCTTCAGAAACCATCTACTGATGGTGTGACAGATTTGAGTCAGAGGTGTGGGTCTATCAGACCATGTGCCCTATTTGGAGCTGATGTATTTCTCTAGTTCAGGACCACAATTAAAATCCCGGAGTTCTGATACTGAGAAAAATAAAAAGAACCCCTGCACCCTGGGAAAAAAACACATAGGATGTCAGGGTGATTTTTCTTTTTTGTTTTTTAAAAACAAACTCCCACTAGTTGATCATTAGCTCGGGGTATCATAGGATGTGAGAATGTGAGATCTGAACTCCAATAAGCATCTGAACCCCTATATTTCATGCACCACAAATTTTACCTTAGGAAGTTGTTACCATCCTCCCCATCAATCACATTAATCTAACAGAGTAAAAGTCAAAATAGAAACTGGGGTCTTCATTATGACATTGGCAGTCTGAGGATTGCTGAAGATTTCTGTGACCTGTGGCTACTAGGTAAGTATAACTGACTTATTATTGAATTGCCTATATCTCTAGGGAATAGCATCACTGACATAGTCAATTATAAGTGAAACACGTCCCAACACATCCTGATAAACTCACATGAACAAGATTGAATGCATGCAGGTGTAGATTGTGCATTAATATGGCAATCATTAGTGTGCCACCCAGGCAGGGTTCTGTAGCAATCACAGCACAGACACTGCCCTCCTGGTAGCACCAGATGACATCCGGTCAAGAGGAGCAACCTCTGCTCTTATCCTATTCAATATCTGAGCAGTGTTCAGCAACGTCTACCATGGCACCCTTCTCATCAGACTACAGGACTCACAATGCTAAGGGCCAGCCGTGTGCTAGATCACTTCCTTCCTTTCTAATAGGACACAAGTAGACTCTCCATGTTCACCTCCGAATACAAGATGTTCATCTGCAGTGTTCTCCATGGCTCCTCCCTCAGCCAAACCCTGTTCAATGTGTACATGGCTTCTCTTGCCCACATCATAAGAACCCAGGCATCAACATGGTCTCCTATGTCAACAACACTCAGCTCATCCACTCCCTCACAGGCACAAACAACACCACCAGGACCAACTTCACTGCCTGCGTGTTCAATGAGGACAATTGAATGTGAGAGAACTGCTTCATTCGACATGGACAAAACAGAGATCTTAATCTTTGGAAGTAAGATCTTCCTGTGGGACTCCTCCTGGTGGCCATCCAACCTGGGCCCCACTCCCACAGACCATGCGAGAAACCTCAAGATCATCCTTGACATCAAACTCACGATGAATACACAGGTCAACACTGTCCCACATCCTCAGAATGCTTTGCAAGAACTTCAGATGGCTCCCCACTCACACAAGACAGACTCTCACCAGGACCTCATCACCAGAGTACTTGACTACTGCAATGCACTCGATGTTGCCATCTCCAACCAACTCACACAAAAATTCCAGACAATCCAAAACACCACTACCAGTCTTTTCCTAGACATCCCCATTAGTGCTCACAGCACTCCCCAAACCACTGAACTACAGTTGCATTTCCCTGTCGTCCTCCCTGATGTTTCAGTCCCAGGGATGGAGTTCTGAACCCCCTCTGGCACATGTGGGTGGAAGCATAATATTACTCTCCTGCACCTCAATCTTCTCAGCACCCCCAAATGATTTTAAGGAAAGGCCCAGGATCCCATCCCTGGGCCCATCACTGAGGCCACAAGGGGTTGCAATAGCACGGCCTCATAGTTCTCATATTATGGAGCCCAGGGTTTGGGTCCTGGGTAGTGTGATGGCATTCCCCAATTGTTTATTCTTCATTGGGCCCAGGAATGGCACCCCCCCACCCTCCACAGCTTTAGTGAAGTGCAACAGTGCTAACCCACATTTTCCTTGTTCTGTGGGCAGCCCCCAGAACATGTCCCACCCTGTGGTCGAATTGAAAACCAGTGGAGGATCCCTATGTGCGTCATTGCTGGTGGGTAAAGTTCAAAGTTCATCCTATCTTGAAACAGCCCTAACTCATGCCCCTTCAGACTGATTTTAATGATCATGGGTTTGTATTGCTCCTGTGACAAGCCCTTGCTACCTGGAACACTTTTGTCAGGCCTCCGAGCCTCAAAGATGCCAAACTTTGTAGAAACATGTTTCACTGGCTCCCGGTGCCTGCATTTTACCTTGCGTTCTTCTGGGCCTTCCTTGCACAGAGCCAAGTCTTTCCTCCAACTGGTCCTAGTATCAGTTAGAAGCAGAGTCCTTGATCGAGTTGGCAGTCAGGGGGTTCTTCCATCCAATTGTCTTTGGCGCCAGTCTCCAGTCCCCGTGTTCCGCCAAAAAGCAAAATGAAGAGAGAGCTCTCTGCCCTGCACAGGAACTTTTGAGTGGGGGTGGGAGTGTCCATCGGGGCTGTGCCTCTGGCCTCTGATGAAGCGTCATTACAGTCAAGACAGTAAAGCACACTGACTTTTCCTGCATGTGTACACCGATATTATGAGGCCTATTTCAGGTCACCACCCAACTCTGCATAGTCCCTTTTGTGCCGGACCACCAGTGCGCACAACAGCAGCCTCCAACACACAGTCCTCAAAAGTGTGTGCATGCGTGTGAACACCTGCTGATGTGTAATCAGCCATGTGCCTCTTATCCTTGCTGCATCACAGTGGCCTTGTCTTAAAAGTCCAGCATTAGTGGTAAACACGCAGTCCATTTTACTATCAGTTTACTGTCTGGAGTCACAGGGCATTAGGCTTCCCCACAGTAAAAGGTCAAAAACCAGGTGATCAAAAAGCAAAAAAATCCAGGCGGATTAGATGGTCAGAACCACCTTCTCACACCACTATTAATATTTTACACAGTTTAGAACTCTACACACCGGGACTTGGTAACTGCTGGAATAGTGACAAGACATCCTGAGTTATACACCTGGAAACTAGCACTTGGGAATAACAAGTATAAATGTACATTCAGGTAAAAATATTTATTAAAATATTATTGGTGAACAGGCCCCACAGTTTTGAAGTCTTCTGTCTTCTTTCATGTCCATATTGTTATATGCTTTTAGGGAAATATTTTAAACCCCTGCTTTGCAAAGACAGATAAGTTCCAGGAAAAATTTAAAGTAGAGAAGTTATTTTCATAATGATTCAGTAACCCCCTAAAAAAAATAGCTCATAGATTGTAGGAAATCTCCATGTCCTATTTTTATAATAAAAATCTATTTGTGGAAAATGAAAAGGGCAGATCTTTAATTCCCCAAAATATATTGCCTTGATTCAGCAACAATCTGAAATATATTAGCAAGCAATAAAAAATTTGTCTAAATAATAAAAATAATATCACCAGAAAAAAATATTAAGAAAGAGGGGTTCATTTGGAGTTTGGCAGTCTCAGAACCGGCATGTTGGGGGTGTTAGTCCTACCGCCAATGGCCCGGCGGTGAAGACCGCCAAATTATGACCATGATGATCCTTCCAACAGAACAGAGTCAAACAACCACCAGTACCGCCAGTGTGGACATGCCATCACAGATGGCTGTAGGCACCTTTAGGCTGTCGAGACCATTATGAGGCTGCATACCGCTGCGGTCGCACCACCAGTAACACCCTGGCAGAAACCAATTCTATTTAAAAAGAAACACCCACCTTCTGGAACACATACCTGACTGGAGAGGCCATGAAGCATGAACTGGAGGTCCTCCCACTGCTTGCAAAATGACTCCAGAACCAGTGGCAGCAATGAAGACAACAACTGTGAGTACATATACCTACCTCACACTGGAGGGAAAACCCACACTGCGCATGCATACACAACATACACACCCGGGCTGGCTTGCACCTATATGCACACATACACATCTACATACACACACACACACACCCATGCTATAAGCACCAGGGCCCGTACTGCACACACCACAGCCAACACACATGCCATACACACACCAATCCACAGACACACAGCACCAGCACTGTCTAACAACCATCCACAACAGCACCAATACAGACACCGACATCAAAACTGCAACTTCACAAACGCTTTGAAAAGCAAAGTCATTGCACACCACCACATGACAACACATACTAACAACAATGCGTAATGACACTAAACAACCAATAAACCAAATCACACTGCCATACATCAAAGCATAGGTCACAACACGCTAACACCACACACAATGCATATGACATAGCCATCACCAGACACACCGCCGCACATAAAACAACCACACAATGGCACACAACACCACCATCTTGACACAAACACTACACAATTTGCTACATACATGCATGTGACAAACACAAACATATCTTTCACTCATTATACACCAATGACAGTGGGGCAAATGGCAGGGTCACACCCACACATGCAGCCCACGCACATCTGGCACAACTAACACACACATGTAACACACGCACAAACCAAAGCCTACAAGCAACAAACATCCACGTTGAACGAAAGGCAGGACAAGTATGTCAACATCAAACCCAACAACATGTTGGGTCACATGTATTAACCCCTTCTCTGCCAGGCCTTTTCCCCCTCAAGTGCCAGGCCTTTTTTTGTTTTTTTGGGGCAGTTTGCGCTTAGAGCCTCATAACGTTTTGTCCACATAGGCTACCCATGCCAAATTTGCATCCTTTTTTTCCAACATCAGACCAAGAAATTAGCCAAAATACAGAGAAAATTTCATTTTTTTTTAAACAAGGGCTGCATAAGAAGGCATGTGTTTTTCCCCCTGAAAATAGCATCAACAAAGGGCTTGTGGTGCTAAAATCACCATCTCCCCAGCTTTCAGGAACAGGCAGACTTGAATCAGAAAAACAAAATTATGGCATTTTACTGGGACATACTCCATTATTACTATATTTTGTGCTTTTAGCCTCCTTCTAGTTAGTGACAGAAATGAGTGTGAAACCACTAAACATCAGGGAATTTGGGGGCAGATTGCCCTAATAAAAATAGGCCGATCTGCCCGAAGGGGGGGCAGAAATGGCCTAGAGATAATTTTCCCCCCAAAAGCGACCCTTGCCTAAGGGGTCGATCCCATGTGTAAAATAGTAAAAATTATCCCTGGTGTCTAGAGGTTTCTGCCCCCCCTGGGGGTAGATCGCCCTAATAAGAATAGGGTGAACTACCCCCGGGGGGAAGAAATGAACTTAAAATAATTCCTCCCCCTGGGGAGTGACCGTTGCCCAAGGGTTCGCTCCCCTTATAAGTCTAAACAAAAAAAATATCCCTTTTTGTGTAGTGAGCATTTCTGCTTCCCGATCCCGTCACGATCAGGCAGCAGAAATGCTCAGAGAGACATCAAAGGAAAAGAAAGGCCTTTCCTTTCCTTTAATTCCTTTCCAGCCCCCACCACATGATCGGAAAAGAAATGCTTTTGCATTTCTCTTTCGATCCGCGCTGGTGGAGGTGGCCTCTGATGAGGTCAGCATGCAATTGCGTACTGACGTCATCAGAAGTTACTGGGGAGGCCAGGTGGGGCGGGAGTTAAAGGGGAAGCGATTCCCCTTCCATCCCTGTCCATGGGAGGGGGTGCTTGTCCATACGTTCCCCCCAAGGGTCCACAGCAGGACGTAATGGTTATGTCTTCGGCATCTGAGCGGTACAAAATAGGACGTAACTGTTACGACCTGGGCACCCAAGGGGTTAAGAAAGAAAAATATATAAAAACAAACATGTACAATTAAAAGGCCAATGGCCAGTCCAAAGTGCCAAAGGCATAAATGGCACCTTAGAGTGCTCCCAACTTTACTCCTGATTGCAAAATGACCGCCACAGGGTAGGGGCATCAAGGGGGCAGGCAGGCACCTCAGGGATTGGGGGGGACTAGGGTGGTTTGGGCTTGGGTGTAGGAGGGAGGTCTTTGGGTATGGGTTTGAGAGAAGTTCCTTGGGCTTGGGTTTGGAGGGGGTCGGTAGACCTGGACTTGGGAGGGGTATGCTTCTTGGCAGGGGGAGAGACATGGGCACTAGCAGGGGGAGGTAGATTGGCGGGGTAAGAAAATGGTGTGGGGTGCATGTGAAGCACACCTCTCTGGACTCACCCAGATGTTTAGTTTTCAGATGTGTCTGGATCTCATAGATATTTCTACATGGCACCATCCCAAAGTCCAAAAAGTGCAGCCCTCGCCATTCTAAGTGGGGCGATTTTGAGAGTTAGACAAGCTTGGAGGTGGAAAGGCTGACTTGGGGTGGGAAAGAATGCTTGGGATTATCACAGGGTGGGAGAGGAGTAGGGAACAAGGAAAACTCTGAGAAGAAATGCTTCGTAGACACACAGGGGTGTTCATGGCAAAAAGGTTTGGGAGTGGAGGGAGAGGGAGTGGTTGTAGGATGTGTCAGTGTGGATGTCTTGGGTGCAAGTGCTTGCGTGGAATGCTTGTGGATGCTGTGTGTCTTTTGCGTGGATGAGTGCAGGTGTTTAGGTGTCTTGGGAAGAGGGGGGAGGAGGTGCAGGGAGATGCCATGCAGGATGGGTGACTGTCTATTGGGGTGTTGTCTGCAAGTATGGTAGATGTGCTCCATGTGGGGGTGTCAGTGGTTGTGGTGGGTGCAAATGTAGTGACTGGGGTGCATGTCAGCGGGTCTGATATTGTGGTGACTGTGGGTAAGACAGATTTCGTGTCTGGATCTGTTAATGATGGTGTGGTAGCTGCAGGTGTCCGGTGTAATGTCTGTGAAGGAGAGGGTGGTGGGGAGCCAGTTTAGGTAGTGGATGTTGGTGTGTCTGCCGATGGGTATTGTTGTGTGCATGCCGGTGGTGGGTCTTGTGGTGCCTGTGCTTGTCAGTGGTATCCTTGTCTGCTGAGGTAGATGCATGCCTCTGTGTATGTGTGCTTTGGCTGGGTTTGGGATTGGGAAGATGTAGGCAGGGCAGTAGACAACGGAGACTGGCTGCTATCAGTGTGGACATCAGATCCTGAAAGGATTTGTGGAGGCCAGCCAGTGCACTGTGAATGCCCTGCAGGAATGCATTGCTCTGTTGGACTTGAGCTGCCAGTCCCAGGATGGCTTTTTTATGGTGGACCAACCCACAGAGAGACTTCAGGAGGTCATTAGCCTCAATGGGAGCATCAGGGCTGACTAGGAGAGGGGCAGAGGTGCCCCTGGCGAAGAAGATGCCTACCCTCCAGGGTGAGTGGGCACGGGCAACAGGGTGGGGAGCTACAAGGAGGGTGGTGCTAGTAAGAGGGGTGGCAGACAAAGATGGTGCTGGGGTGGTCCTAGATGGGTCTGCCACTGCCAGGGAGTGTCCACTGGAGGAGGATTCCAAAGAAGAGGTGGTAGATCTGGTCTCGCCCGAGGCACACCCCTCGCCCTCTGCCCCACTGTGTCCCTCGCTTTTGCTGATTACAGCTTCCTGAGTCCAGTGGGCTTGTGCTTCCCCACTCACCTCTGCCCCTTCTCTTTTGCCTGACAATGCTGATGCACACAAACAGAGAGAGATGGAGGGAGGGAGAAAGGGATAGTGTGAAAATGGGTTAACATATAGCTCTCATTGACACTGGTTAACGAGCACATCTTTGACAATACGTATCCTGGATAGTCCATCACAGGTACCAATACACATTACCTACATCATGTCACAACAAGTCACTACTACTCACACCTGTATGCCAACCCTTACACCTACATCAATATCTAAGTTGGATAGCATAACTTGAGTCACCCACATGATGACTACCAAAGCTATTTCTGCTGGCACAGAATTCCCTGGATGCAGTATCAATTGTATGCCTGAATACACATCATACCTCTCCATGCCCCTATCACCCATTGGATGTCCAGCAGAATGAACAAAACACTTCTGCCCACTGCAGCTGCAACACCTGATCAGACCATGCCCTCTGAAACATATCCATTACATTGAAGACAACTCCCTCACAGACCACACAGCACCTGCCAGTCACATTACACGCCAGACCAAACACTCTGTACAGTGATGCCAGTATAGAAATCAACACTGATTTGTCCATTACAAGTCAGACACCCAAACAGTTGACATGTGATGTTTAAAATATGAGTCTGTGGTATAACCATTTGATTGGTCTGACTCGATTATAGAGCCAGATCAGCAGACACCAAATACGTATATTGCATCTGATCATACTGCTAAGTGCATCTACAAAGGCCCATATATCACATAACACATCCATACTCAATGATTGAGTGCAGTGTCACAACAGATATACATCAGGAACACACATATTACATCATGGTCCACTTCCAATGTGACAACACATGCAGTTACACCTGTTAGACTGCGCAACATGACAACTCCATCCTCACGCACCATTCCAGAAATGACAATACCTACCACAGAGCCCAGTCAACACACATCTAAGACAGTATGTCAGGATGCATGAGGCAAACATGGACCAATACCACTGCATGTACACCACTTACACGTCCCACTACTACATGAGCCAGCCTGGGGAGACTAAATGCAACATTAGATTCACATCTACATGCCATGTGTCATGCAATAGGCCAACCTCTCCTAATCTGCCACTTCATCTTGGCCAAGGCAAGCAGAAAAGTCCCAGCCCATCAGATTTGCCCCCAACGTAACATTAGGACATGATGTAGGCAGAAACTCTGCAACGTAGCATATCAATTGCTTGGGCATTGTCATACATCCCATACACATACCATGGTGACATATTTGAAATATGGCAAGACACTTACCACCTCTAGTAACATCCCATTGGTTTAACGGTTACATCCCCACAAGTATTGCACCTAGGAATGCATGATGTCTGCAATCAGACCTCATCAATTGTACATGTATCAGTATCCCAGTTTGCCTAACTTCACATACCCTACAGTTAGCAGATCACCTATATATGGCAATACAGCTATCAATCAATATTCCAATCCCATAAAGGCCATATCTGTTGCGGAATTGTAATGGCAGCAACACATTCATTCAATACCATTACCAGTACATGATGTATTTAGTCCCGGTGATAAAACTAGAGTCACACAGTAGCATATTCAGGTATGCTACACAAATGGTAGTAGACTGACTCCTCATAGCCAAAAATGCAGATGGCTGGAGCTAGTCATACTCAATGCTCAGGGTGATACTAATACCCACATCCACTGCATAGGCAGGATTGTGCCTGTGTCATTAGACCATCTCCACATTCCAGACATGGAGAGGTCAAGGAATGGAGATATACACCGACTGACAGTAAACCATGCCAACACATCTACTATTTATACTCAGCCATGGTAAATAATACTCATTTCCAATTGATGAAATACAGGATGTCATTACAACAATGTCACTTGGCCTGCGGTGAGACTCCGGATTCCTATTAAGCACAGTCAAGTGCCAGGATACAGTCAGTACTCACCCCCTTCTGACTGATGTTCTGCCCTCAAGCGCCAATTTACCTTAGGGCATGTCACCACCAAAATGCGGGTCCTTAGGGGGTCAAGGTCCGACGGGCACCCTTCCCTCATTGAAGGACATCACCAACTAGGCCCTGTGTCTCAGGTCCTCCCACCACTTTCTGCTATGGGTGCTACACTGGCCAGTACTCAGCAGCTCACATCGTGGCAGTCTTGCTTGCAAGAGTGTCACGAGACAAGCGCAGAAGGCTTCAGAAAATGGCAGTCATGGCCTCTGCGTACAGGATCGTCACCACCGGCGGTGATCGCCATTGGCCCCAATCCCCAATCCCAAATAGGCAGCAATGTTAACCAATGAGAATTTGCACAACGGTTACGACCGCCTACCACCATGATGACATACACCGGCGGACTTACGTCACTTCCAACTGTCCAATGCAGCAGGCAAGGCGGCAGCCATTTTATGCACATATCATGCCTTGCTGTCCCTAAATAAGTGCATCATACACATTTATGATCAAACTGCGGAGTAGGCCTATGTTATGCCATCATAGTTTAGCTAGTACATGCGACATACATGTAACAGTGATGCTTCAGCATGCCCATAATGGTATGTGTCAGCCCTGCAACACATGTCTACAGTGTTAGGTGAGTGCGATGATAACATGTTCTGCTTGCATGTGTGAAATACTTAGTACATTTTCTACTCTCTTTCCTTGATACCCTGACATTAGGAGCTTGAGACATGCACTGGTGTACCGACCACTACTTGACTTTGCAACCATGGAGGACAGGCATATCATCCAGACCTATCATCTGAATTGTCAGACAATCATGGATCTATGTGCTCAGTTGGAGCCTGATCATTTGCCTGCCATACGCAATCCCTGTGCCATTCCTCCCACAGTACAATTCCTGTCAGTGCTAGACTTTCTTGCCACTAGATCCTTTCAGAATACAGTGGGCTAGACAGCAGGGATGTCACAGCCCATGTTCAGTCTTGTTTTGAAGGATGTACTGTGTTTTATTGAAACACCTGTACAGCTACATCAGGTTCCCCCAACGAGCAGATTTGCCTGTGTGAATGCTGGCTTCTATGATATGGGACATATCCTTCATGTGATAGCAGCCATACATGGCACCCATATAGCCTTGGTACCTTCCAGTGCCAATGAACAGGTGTACATGAACAGGAAGAACTACCACTCGATTAATGTTCAGGTGGTGTGTCTGGCATACCAGTACATCGCATAGGTAACAGCCAAGTTTCCAGGTTCTGTGCATGACTCCTACATTCTGAGGAACAGCAATGTCCCACACATGATGACACAACTACACAGAAAAGAGTTGTCTCATTGGTATGTATGTATTTGGATGTGTGTCTCTGTTATGGCACCTGTCATCACATTCTTCCCTGTGGCTGTACCCGTATTCTAACATTTTCTACCTTTATGCACACAGGTGACTCTGGCTATCCCAACCTTCCCTGGCTGTTGACACCAGTGAGGCACTCTGCCACGGAAGGGGATCACCATTTCAATGAGGCCCACAGCAGGACAAGGTGTGTAATAAAAAGGAAATTGTTCCTTCTGAAAGCCAGGTACAGGTGCCTCGACGTCTCTGGAGGTGCCCTCCTCTACACTCCCCAAAAGGTATGCCAGATCATAGTTGCCTGCTGCATGCTCTACAATCTTGCCCTGAGACCTCATACACCATTGCTAGCTGATGATGATGATGCAGCTGGACCAGTGGCGGGTGATGCAGAAATGGAAAGTGATGAGGAGGCAGATGAGGATGGTACAGCAGACTCTAGGACTGAGCTCAACAATCAGTACTTCCAGTAACATACAGGTATGCTGACTGTGTACTTGCAAATCATGTATATCCACATTGATTGATGACAATGGTCCTCCTGATTAGATTTATCAATGGTGTTGCAATGTCCCTATCCTTACCTATCCTTATATGTGTGTCGTAGGAGGTGACTGCTTAAATGTAAGATGCAGAGTTTACATGTATCTCATCTTACATGTGTATTCATTGCAGTTTGCTAGATTCACATTCCCTATGGACAGATCTGTGCTGAGCTGTGTGTCCTGCATTCTCCTTTTCTTATATAATTCCACCCACTGACTGTGTTATGTCAATCAATGCTTCTGCTACCTATGGTTTGAGGCATTCATGCTCATTAGCCCTTGATACCTGTTTACAGAATAGAGTTTTACACATAACAGATGGCAGCTACAGTGCATTGTGATGAATTTCCTGTGATGGGGGTGTAGAAATGTTATCTGTTGTGCCCTGCTTCGGTGGAATTCTACAGTGGGCTGGACAACTATGTAATGCATATTGCTTTGTGTGGGACCATACCTTCTATCCTGATGTAACTCTGTCATGGCCTCTTTTGCAGGCTGGATGAGTGAATACATTGTAGTGTGTGCATGGAATAGTGACTACCTTACATCTGCCCTCGGACATATCTGTTGTACTTTCTCCTGCAGAGGATGCCACCCTCTGCATTCCATTACACTGCCTGTTAGTTTAAGGGGCCATACCCACATAACATTTTGCAGACAAAACATTTGTATTTGTTCAAATAAAGACACCTATGGTGTTGTTATGATCAGTGGTGTTTATTGGGTATACAGTGTGTTAGAAATGGGTCTTTGGTTGGCAGTCAGGTGATCCCCCTGTCCAAGCAAGGACCCTCACTCCAGTCAGGCAAAGGGGAAACGCCCACTCACCCCCTTGGTAGCTTGGCACGTGCAGGAAGGCTTATCCCAAAAGCAGTGTATAAAGTATTTGTGCCAACACACACAGTAATACAGTGAAAGCACTACAAAATGAACACCACACAAGTTTAGAAAATAGGCAATATTTATCTAAAGACAAAAATGACAAAAATCAAACATACACAAGTCAAGATATGATTTTGCAAAAGAATGAGTCTTACTCCCTAGAAAACAATGGAAATGTTGATTTTACACAAAGTACCTGGTTTCCGTCAAAAATAAAGCCACACGGGCGAGTGTGCATCGGAAAAGTCAGCAATGCGTTGTTTCCTTACGTGCAAGTGAGGCCGTGCATCATTCTCTTCTCCAGTTGGGTCGGCGATGTGTTGTTTTTCTTTTTCTCCCTCGCGAGAGAGCGATCCATTGATTACTGCACGGGGCACCTCAGATCTGTGCAGGTGCACAATGACTTTGATGCCCAGTGACGATGTGTGAGAAATCCAGTTGCACGATGGTAGAAAACCATGCTGCTCGGAGTTTGCCTCGTTATCAGCAGCCGCATGCATGTGTTGTGTTGTTTCTCCAGCTGTGATGTGTCGATCTCTCAACCGCGATGCAGGTGGATCATCGATTTCAGCCACAAAGCAGGTGGCGCATTATTTATCAGCCGGGTTGCTGTCATGACCACACAAACTTGCCAAGTCAAATCAAAGAAGTGCATGAGAAAAGCAAAGAGATATCCTCAGTGGAGACAGCAAAGCCCAAACTGGAAGAAGGTTTTCAGAGTAATCTTGCGCTTATTTCAAAGGAAGAATCAAGAAGAGAAGATCCAAGATGGCCGCTGTGAGTCTTGAAGGTTAGTTACAGTTCTAGTCTTGCAATCGGTTGGTTGCTAGGTTACGAGCTCTCCAGCTGGAAGCCTTGCACTTCAACTGAGGTCTGACAGGAATCAGCTGTGTGGAGAGAGAGGGCACTTCAGAACAGAAACTCCTGTGAGGTAAAATTACATTTGAAGATTATATTACAGAAAACGGAAAAATATTGTCAAGATTTATTCGAAGAGTTTGATAGTAGACCGTTCCCGTGGAAGTCGGCAAGGCTACAGAGTTAATGTATGAATTAACCTTATGTTTACAAGGTTCTTGTTTAAGATATTAAAGTCAAAGAAAAAACGAACTTTAAAAGAGCAGGCATCTACAAATGTCAAGGTTATAAACAAAGGCCAAGTTTAAAGGAGAAATGAACTGTTAACAAATAAGCATTTACAAATTCAATGGTAATAAACCAAAATAGAGTTTAAAAGAGAAACAAACTTAAATAAACAAGCATTTACAACTACAAGTTATCGACAGATGTCGAAGTAAGGAAGGAGAAACTAACTGTAATAAACAAGCATTTACAAATACAAGTTATCAACAAATGTCGAAGTAAGAAAGGAGAAACGAACTTTAATAAACAAGCATTTACAAATACAAGTCTTGACAGAAGTCACAATAAGACAGGATAAATTAAATAACATCAGCTGATTTGAAGAACGCATTATCACCAACTATATATATATATATAGCAACATAAAACCAATCTTTAACAAAGGTTGAGAAGTTCTTCCAGAATCAGTAATAAGCATTTTTTTAAGAAGAGCTATCATTTATAGAGAGAAGCAAGGCTACAGAGAACTCAGGGTGAGTGAAGAAATAATAGAATTAAAGAGAATTAAGTGTTGAGAGTAGAAAGTGAAAAACTGATGTTGTATGTCCCTAGTAATTGCGACTGTGACTCTTGCAGGTGCTGTATCCAATCTTAGATGTGAAGAGGCAGACTGAGTACTGGCGTTCATCATCTCTGTGGCAGTCTCTCTACCATCCCATTCCCCTTTCCCCCTCCGGGGTACTCAGCACGAAGGATTAATATTCGTTGTGAGTAGCTCGGGTCGGGACTAGGAGTTATCTTCTGCTTCTGAGGAAATCGAATTGAAGGATCCTGACAGTTGCAGATGATGCAGCGGAAATTTCCCCGCATGGTGTTCGGTGAGTGGATTTCAGTCCAGGTGCTGGCAGAGGAAGTGTTTGATGGCCCCAAGAATTAACAGGAGGAAAGCTCAGTTCAAGCCCTTGGAGATTCTTTCCAAGCAGGAATGCACAACAAAGTCCAATCTTTGTCCCCTTTCACAGGCAGAAGAAGCAACTGCAGGAAATCGCAATAAAGCATAATCACAGGCAGGGGCAGCACTTCTCCTTAGCTTGAAGAAATCTAAAATCTAGGGTTTTTGGTCCACTACTTATACTCCTTTTGGTGTTGAAGTAGGCAAACTTCAAAGGAAAATCTCTGTTGTGTACAGGACCCTGCCTTGCCCAGGCTAGGCCCCAGGCACGCACCAAGGGGTTGGAGACTGCATTGTGTGAGTGCAGGCAAAGGCCATTCAGGTGTAAGTGACCACTCTTCCTTCCAATCTAGCTCAGATGACTCATCAGGACATGCAGCCTACACCCCAGCTCTATTTGTGTGACTGTCTAGAAGGGATTCACAAACAGCCCAACTGTCAGTTTGAACCAGACAGGGAATCCACAAACAGACAGATTCATAGAATGGTTAAAGCAAGAAAATGCCTACTTTCTAAACGTGGCATTTTCAAACTAACAATCTAAAAACCAACTTGACTTACTGATGTATTTGTAAATTGTGAGTTCAGAGACACCAAACTCCAAATATCCATCTGCTCTCAAAGGGACACTGCACTTTAAGGATAGAGAAAGGCAGCCACAATGTTAACCTACGAGAGAGATATGACTTGCAACAATGAAAACTGAATTTGGCAGTATTTTACTGTTAGGACATATAAAACACATCAGTACAGGTCCCACCTTTAACATACACCTCACCCTGCCCATGGGGCTACCTAGGGCCTAACTTACGGGTGCCTTACATGTATAAAAAGGGAAGGCTTAGGCCTGGCAAGTGGTTATTCTTGATAGGTTGAATTGGCAGTGCAACACTACACACACGGACACTGCAGTGGCAGGTCTGAGACATGTTTATAGGGCTACTCATGTGGGTGTTACAATCAGTGCTGCAGGCCCACTAGTAGCATTGATTTACAGGCCCTGGGCACCTCCGGTGCACTCTACTAGGGACTTACTAGTAAATCAAATATGCCAATCATGGATAAACCAATCACCAATACAATTTAGAGAGAGATCATGTGCACTTTATCACTGTTAACAGTGGTAAAATGCCCAGAGTCATAAAGCCAACAAAAACAGGTCAGAAAAAATAGACGGGAGGTGGCAAAAAGATTGGGTATGACCCTGCAAAAAGGACCAAGGTCCAAAACAACCCCCCACCAGCCTAAAGCCAGGGGAGACCAATCAATACCTTGGTGGACTTCACTGACTGGAGTGATAGAACAGGGACCCTGGCCCACAACAGCAGGGGCATGTTCTAGTTCTACACCTTCTTGACTCCAGTTGGATCTCTCTGTCCATACTCTGAGGGCCCACTAAGCTAACCCATGGTGAAACCGTCTCCTCATCTGCAGATACCATCTGTGCAGCACCTTACTTTGTTCACAGATGTATCCCAGGGAGCAGACAGTGCCAACATGGACAACACAGTGGCTTGGCCCACTCTACCCCTGGGGTGTGACTCCTGCCCCCTAAGGGTCTACTCTGTCTACCAGGATAGCAAGCCACAGTGGTCACTGATAGCTCTCAAGTATGAGAGCCAGGTCCCAGGCCTTTCTAGGTTCTCTAACCACTGTGGAGACTGGGGGGCAGAAGCCCCAGGTGCCTGGCACCCTTTGGTCACTCTCCCTTCCACCAGGTCAGGGATGACAGCCTGACACTGGTCCTCCCCTCTGGGGCTCTGTACACTTCCCCTAGGAGTGGCACCCCCAGAATCCAGATTTATCAGGCTGCTTAAGGAAGTAGTCCTGCACAATTCTCCCACCAGTGCAGGGATATTCACCTGCAACTGGTCTTTCAACCTGAGGGCTGTACCCTCAGGTTGGACCGGGTCAGGGGTGAGGCTCCACTCTGCCTACCCTTCCTTTTGGGGTCCTGCATCCCCCACTAGGAGTGGCCCCCCAGATTCCAACATGTTAGGGGCACTGCTATCAGTAGCCCCTCCCTCCAGGTCAGGGGGGGTCACCTGAACCTGGCCTTTCAGTCCAGGGTTTGTACCCTTGGATTGAAATGGGGTCAGGGGTGAGTCTTTCCCTCCCCCACCATGGAAAGTACCCTTAGAAGTCATAAAGGGGATGGTGATTGGGCAAACGCCCCCCCCCCCAATCTAGTCCGAGTTTACCCTCTGCACCTGACCCTCCTGGTGTTCACTCATAGAACCATCCAGGTTCTGGGAATGGATCTTGGGCATCATGGGACTCAGCGCACCCCCATTCCCTCTCTTTTGAGACTGGGCATGGAATACCTCACCCATCCCATTACACTGGGCCCACCTAGGAAACTGTGAGCCTTCCCCACTTCGCCTGGTTGGGAAATACCTAAGCCACTCCCTTCAGAAGCACACCCAAATGCCTCTTTGGACACTCTGGTATACACCCAGAGGTCTGCCTGCAGTTCAAGTTCCCTGGGGTCAGGGAACTCAGACTCCAACTAATGCTGACATATCTCTGGAAAACAAGGACTGGACATATGCTCTCCAGCAATTCACATCACACAGCCCCTGACATGAGTTCACCAAACTACCCTCCATCCAACCATCCAGTGCCTTAGCCTTGACAAAGTATCCCACATCACCCGCCTTAGTCTAGTGAGACAGCCCCTGACTGTCCCTGACACTCAACACACACTCTTCCAAGGTGTCTCCACACTCCACAACCAGGACCTCTACTTGGGAGGAAACCCTCTCCTTTTTACTTTCACCTAGAGCCAGTAGAGTGTCCCTCCCACCACTAGGAATATGACTACCCATGCCAGTTCCAAAATTCACCTCAGGGACCCTGCACACCACTGGAGCTACCTCATACCCCTGAACCTCTTGATGTATGTTAACCCCTTCCTTCAAGTCGGAACCACGTCTCTGGGCATGTGCATTTCCTCAGCACTGGACATAAGATTTTTGTTGCCACCATCTGAACTGGACTCAGCCCTCATGGCTTCCAGCTTCAGCTCTTCAAAGCTCAGTTCATGAGCTACAAACATTTATTTTCCTGGGCTAAGGCTCTCTCAGCTTCAGCCCTCTCATCTGTTCATATAGCTTTCTCAGCCTCTGCTCCTAAGCTAGGAGCCATCCCTCTCTCACTTGTTCCATTGCAGGGCCAATGACCTCCTCATCAGAGTAGTCCTCCTCCTCAGAATCATCGGGTATGGTTGCTTCCCAGTGTTTCATCTGATACTGAAACAGGGCTGTTTCAACAACACACCTTTGGAACCTTCTCTTCACAGCCCGTCCTCTCTCCTTGCAGAACACTCCTAGCTCCCAGGTGCCAAAAGTTGACTTCCATTCAGCAAAGGCCTCACAGGTGTAACCAAAAACCAGAGTCCAAAAACTCACAATACCTCCAGGAGGGCAACAGAAAACATAAGAGGAAAAAACAGTATGTAGTTGTGTAATGGTCTACACTGAAAACAGTGGTGTACACTTAATCACTGTATGTCAAGTACAAAGACAAGTCCAATCCTCACTGCTGATCACTAATGTTAGAAGTGGGGCCTTTGGTTGGCAGTCAAGTTATTACCTGTCCAGGCAAGGACCCTCACTCTAGTCAGGGTGAAGGAGAAATAGACCTGGTTAACCCCCACTCACCCCCTTAGTAGCTTGGCACAAGCAGGAAGGCTTATCCCAGAAGCAATGTGTTAAGTATGTGTACCAACACACATAGTAATACAGTGGAAACACTGCAAAATGGACACCACACCAGTTTAGAAAAATAGGTAATATTTATCTAAATCAAACAAGACTGAAACCACAAAAATCCAACATACACAAGTCAAGATATGACTGTTCCGAAGAATAAGAGTCTTACTCCATAGAAAATAATGGAAACATTGATTTTACACAAAGTACCTGGTTTGCATAAAAAATAAAGCTGTACGTGTGAGCGTTCATAGAAAAAGTCAGCAATGCGTCAATTCCTTACTCGCAAGTGAGTCCGTGCTTCATTTTCTTCTCCGGTCAGGTCGGCGATGCATCGTTTTTCTCCCTCGCAAGAGAGTGATGTGTTGATTTCTAGATGGGGAACCTCAGATCTGCACAGGTTCACGAGGACTTTGACGCCCAGTGTTAGAAAACACCGTTGCATGGGGTTTGCATCATTAGCAGCAGTTGCATCATTTCCTCAGCCGTGATGCGTCGATCTCCCAGCCACAATACAGGTAGAGCGTAGATTTCAGCCGCAAAGCGGGTATCACGTCGTTTATCAGCTGTGTTGCAGATGGTTTGTTAAAGATTTCTCTGCAGTGTTCTGTGCTTGGATTTCAGTCCTTGCTCTGCCAAATTCACCTTTCAAGGGCCCAGGAACTGGACAGGGCACAACTTGGCAGGGTAGGATTCTCAGCAGAGAGTCCAGGTGGAGGCAGAGGAAGTCTTTGATGGCCCTGAGACTTCAAACCAGGAGGCGAGCTCAGTTCAAACCCTTGGAGGTTCTTCTCAAGCAGGAATGCAAGAGAAAGTCCAGTCTTTCATAGGCAGAAGCAGCAACTGCAGGATAGCTCCACAAAGCACAGTCACAGGCAGGGGCAGCACTTCTCCTCAGCTCTTTAACTCTTCTCCTTGGCAGAGGTTCATCTTGAATCCAGAAGTGATCTCAAAGAAATCTAAAATCTGGGGTTTTGGGTCCACTACTTATACCCCTTTATGCCTTTCAAGTAGGCAAATTTCAAAGGAAAGTCTCTGTTGTTTACAGGATACTGCCTTGCCCAGGCCCCAGGCACACACCAAGGGGTTGGAGACTGCATTATGTGAGGGTAGGAAAAGGACATTCAGGTGTCAGTGACCACTCCTCCTTCCAATCCTGCTTAGATGGCTCATCAGGACACGCAGGCTACACCCCAGCTCGCTTTGTGTGACTATCTAGAAGGAATTCACAAGCAGCCCAACTGTCAGTTTGACCAAGACAGGGAATCTACAAACAGGCAGAGTCAGTGAATGCTCGAAGCAAGAAAATGCCTACTTTCAAAAAGTCGCATTTTCAAACTAAAAATCAAAAAAACAAATTCACTAACAGATGTATTTTTACATTGTGAATTCATAGATACCAAACTGCAATTTTCTATCTGCTCTCAAAGGGAAACTGCACTTTAACCTGTTCTGTGCCGTGGACGAGGTAACCTCGTCCAAGGCTACAGTTCCCGTGTGCCTTGGACGAGGTCACCTCATCCAAGGCACGGGAACTTGGGGGAGCGCTAGCGCGCCCCCCCCTGTGCACTCCCCTCCCCCCCAAGGAAGTCTTCCCCTTCAATCCCCTTCCACCCCCGACCCCCCCCACCCCCCCTGTGACGTCAGCGCGCAAGCGCGCGCTGATTTGTCACAGGGGCCTCCCCCATCGCGCTGGAAGCTCAGCTTCCAGCGCGATAGAAAGAGAAATGCTCAGCATTTCTCTTTCAATCACGTGGGGGAGGCCCGGAGGGGCTTCAAAGGGAAGGAAATGTATTTTCTTCCCTTTGAAGTCTCTCCCAGGGTTTCAAAAGCCGGATTGCTTGCAATCCGGCTTTTGAAACCCCACTAGACACCAGGGATTTTTTTTTTTTTTGCTTATGGACATAAGGGAGCGACCCCTTGGGCAAGGGTCGCTCCCAGGGGGGGGCATTTTTTGGGGAAGGCCTTTTCTACCCCCCCTGGGGGCAGATCGGCCTGTTATTAGGCCGATCTGCCCACAGGGGGGGCAGAAACCTCTAGGGCACCAGGGATCTTTTTTTTTTTTTTCTATATTTTTTTTTTTTTTTTTAGGTGGGGAGTGACCCCTTAGGCAAGGGTCGCTCCCCTAGGGGGCAAATTATATTTAGGCCATTTCTGCCCCCCTTGGGGGCAGATTGGCCTATTTTGATGAAGCCAATCTGCCCCCAAGGGGGGCAGAAACCACTAGACACCAGGGAGCTTTTTTTCTTTAAGTAAATTTCACGCAAGGGGAGCGACCCCTTAGGCAAGGGTCGCTCCCCGGGGAGGAACATTATTTTAGGCCATTTCTGCCCCCCCTGGGGGCAAAAACCTCTAGGCGGCAGGGCATTTTTTTAATGTGTTTTTTTTTTGTTTGTTTGTTTTTTTAGAGATGGGGAGCGACCCATTAGGCAAGGGGGGAAAATTGTATTTAGACCATTTCTGCCCCCCTTGGGGCAGATTGGCCGATTTTAGGTCAATCTGCCCCCAAGGGGGCAGAAACCACTAGGCACCGGGGATTTGTTTTTTGGCGCCACTGTCACGCAGGGGGCGCCAGGGCAAAAAAATTTTGGGGTGTTTTTTTTATGTTTGTTTTTTTAGAGATGGGGAGCGACCCATTAGGCAAGGGTCGCTCCCCTGGGGGGCAAATTGTATTTAGACCATTTCTGCCCCCCTTGGGGGCAGTAACCTCTAGGCACCGGGGATTTGTTTTTTGGCGCCAATGTCATGCAGGGGGAGCGACCCCGTAGGCAAGGGTCTCTCCCGGGGGGGTTGGGGTGACAAATGTATTTGGGGCATTTCCTGTCACGGGGGCTAGGCCTACCCACACAAGTGAGGTATCATTTTTATCGGGAGACTTGGGGGAACGCTGGGTGGAAGGAAATGTGTGGCTCCTCTCTGATTCCAGAACTTTCTGTCACCAAAATGTGAGAAAAATGTGTTTTTTTAGCCAAATTTGGAGGTTTGCAAAGGATTCTGGGTAACAAAACCTGGTCAGAGCCCCGCAAGTCACCCCATCTTGGATTCCCCTAGGTCTCTAGTTTTCAGAAATGCACAGATTGGGTAGGTTTTCCTACGTGCCGGCTGGGCTAGAGGCCAAAATCCACAGGTAGGCACATTGCAAAAAACAGCTCTGTTTTCTGTCAAAAAATGGGATGTGTCCACGTTGTGCTTTGGGGCATTTTCTGTCGCGGGTGCTAGGCCTACCCACACAAGTGAGGTATCATTTTTATCAGGAGACTTGGGGGAACGCTGGGTGGAAGGAAATTTGTGCCTCCTCTCAGATTCCAGAACTTTCGGTCACAGAAATTTGAGGAACATGTGTTTTTTTAGTCACATTACATCCCCCACCCTATCTGCATGCTATCACATACCCCCACCCTCACCCCCAGCACCCAAACTCCTCACATATGTCCCAACATCACAAACCACCCATCCCAACACCAAGCCCTGCATGCAACAACAGAGCATGGACACCCATCACTAAAGCATGCCCACTGCACATACCCATACAACCCCTAAACCACCATCACACAAGCTCCCACACAGGAATGCAAGCACTGGAGTACACGCTCACCCACCCGTTGCACACCATGACACATACAGATGTAATAACCATCCTTTTATACCCCTGCAGGACCCCTACCCAACATCACCGGACAGGAGGGTCCACACATGTCCACACCACCAACAGAAGAGGCCCACAGTGATGACAGCACCTCTGTCCAACTGGATCTAGATGACCAGCCCGGCCCGTCGGGGACCTCTGGACAGTCGGTTCCCCTCATACTGGCACAGGCCATCACAGACCTTCCCCCCTCTGGAAACACCAGCACAGCACCCACCCAGCGGGCCCATACCTCTGTCCCCAGGACACGTCAATCAGCAGTGTGTCCACCACTACAGGGAACCCAGGATAACCCACAACTCCAACAACAACAGGGACCTGGGGGCAGTGGTAGTGGGCACACGTTCCAGGGGACGGAGGCCCAGGAACACAGGGGAACTGGGAGGGCTGCTGTGCGACAGGGGGCAGACAGGCCAAGGGAACCCACTCTCCACGAGGCCCTCTCCTCCATCATGGGAGCCTACCACCATTCCTAGGAGACGATGGCAACGGTACTGGCCAAGTTTCAGGAGACCCAGCGCCTGCAGGAGGAACAGTATATGGGCTTCAGGGAGGAACTCAGAACCATCAGCTCCACCCTTGGCACCATCGTAGGGGTGCTGAAGGAAGTACTCAACACCAGGAGGGACACTGTGGCACTACAAGGGGCCCCTGACACTAGCATGAACGATGAACTGCCCACCACCTCCGCCGGCGCTAGTGGACAGGACGCCCCGCCACAGGACCACCACACCAGCACCCCATCCCCTGCAGAGGGAGAACCACCCCGCTAATGGTCCCTGAGATCTAGGACAAAGACAGAGCACGATGCCAAGACCCCCGCCAAGAAATGAGACCACCCTGACTGTCATCCTACTGTCCCACTTTGTCACCCTGTGCATACTTAAACTGGCCCAGCTCCACTTCCTATGCCCATTTGGGCAATGCACCTGTAAGACAAATAGACTGGACTCTGCCATGGACATTCCTCCGCCATCATCCCTCACCATTTCACTACCCCCTCCAATATTGAGCACTTAAATAAATACACTTAAAACACAAAACAATGTGCAGTCTGTCTGTGATTTCAAAATAGTGTATTAGCAATTACAGTGACAAAATGCTCTTTCAATTGTAATGCCAACATACCTATGTCACACAGCTCAAGTCCTTGAGGAATCAAAGCAGATGTCACACAGTGGGACCCACATCTGTGAAATTGTAAGGGAAAGTGACAACTCAGTGACAATACACTGGGTGAAAACGAAAGACAGTAGAGAGGTAGTAGTGTTTAAGTACATGTAGTAGGCAGGTCTGTACTCTTACCTGTGTCTCACTGGAAATATTGCTGGATCACTGAGTCCCTGTTGTTCAAGACTTCTTCCTCTGCTTCCTCGTCTTCACTATCCACAGGCTCCACAGCTGCAACAACACCGCCATCTGGACCATCCTCCGGCAGAAAAGGCACCTGTCGTCACAATGCCAAGTTTTGAAGCATACAGCAGGCCACGATGATCTGGCTCACCTTCTTTGGTGAGTAGAATAGGGATCCACCTGTCATATGGAGGCACCGGAACCTGGCCTTCAGGAGGCCAAAGGTCCGCTCGATCACCCTCCTAGTTCACCCATGGGCCTCATTGTAGCGTCCTGGGATTCCTCACTGGGGTCAGTAGCCATGACAGGTTGGGGTAACCAGAGTCACCTGCAAATGGCGAGGGACAAGTATTAGACACACACTAACCTGTAGGGTAACCCCAGACCCAGACAACCATTCCCAATGTCTTGCTTCCAGGTGCTCACCTAATAGCCACACACGGTGCCTCTGGAGTTGACCCATCACATAAGGGATGCTGCTATTCTGCTGGATGTAGCCGTCATGCACTGATCCAGGGAACTTGGCATTCACATGGGAGATGTACTGGTCTGCCAAACATACCATCTGTACATTCATAGAATGATAACTCTTCAGGTTTCTGTACACCTGCTCACTCCTGTGGGGGGGGGACCAAAGCCACATGGGTCCCATCAATGGCACCTATGATGTTGGGGATATGTCCCAGGGCATAGAAATCACCTTTCACTGTAGGCAAATCCTCCACCTGAGGGAAAACAATGTAGCTCCGCATGTGTTTCAGAAGGGCAGACAACACTCTGGACAATACGTTGGAAAACATAGGCTGGTACATCCCTAATGCTATGGCCACTGTCGTTTGAAATGACCATTTGCTAGTAAATGGAGCACTGACAGCACCTGCACTTGAAGGGGGATTCCTGTGGGATGGCGGATTGCTGACACCAGGTCTGGCTCCAACTGGGTACACAGTTCCTGGATTGTGGCACGGTCAAGCCTGTATGTGATTATGACATGTCGCTCCTCCATTGTCGACAGGTCCACCAACGGTCGGTACACCGGAGGATGCCGCCATCTCCTCACATGTCCCAGTGGACGGTGCCTATGAAGGACAACAGCGAGCACAGAGTCAAACAACTCAAAGATACGTACCCACAGTTTACACAGAACACCAATCATACACAAAAGGTGGCTTGTATGTGTGTTGAGTCTAGGCCTAGGTATGTGTGACGCAGTTGGAAATGAAGCCATGTGGGCCCCTGAAATGGCGGCTGCCTGACCTCTAAAGTGGGACAATGGGATGTGAGGTAACTGCGCTGGCGTTGAACACCATCGCGGTAGGCGGTCGAAGACTGCGGCGCAATGCTGCATTGGTTAACATTGGATTCTATAGGTCCCAGGAGCCAATGATGACGTGCGCCGGCGGTGACGGTACGCACTGCCGCGGACGTGACCGCCATTTTCTATCAGTTCAATCACTTGATACCTGATCTTTGACAGGAGAGGACCTACACTGCAAGTGCTGCTGTGACCTCGGTCTGGAAGAGACAATGGCTCGAGTGTCTGGGGAAAGGGCCCCTGCCTTCACATCGGAGGAGTTGGAGAAGCTCGTGGATGGGGTCCTCCCCCAGTACACGCTACTCTACGGTCCTCCAGACAAACAGGTATGTACACAGGGAGCATGTTGTATGGGCTATGCCTGTGTGGAGAGGGCTGGATGTAAGAAGGAAGGGGGGAGAGTGCTGCGTGCTTGAAAGACGGTGAAGGCATGTGCCACATGGCAAGGGTAGGGATGGGGGCCAATCACTTTGACGGTGCATTTGGTAATAACTACTCTTTTTCCACTGTACATTTCATGTAGGTAAGCGCCCACCAGAAAAAATATATTTGGCGTGCCATCGCCAAGGATGTACGGACCCTGGGGGTCTACCACAGACGGAGCACCCACTGCTGGAATAGATGGGAGGACATTCGCCGCTCGAGCAAGAAGACGGCGGAGGCTCAGCTGGGGATGGCCTCCCAACGTGGGAGGGGTGCCCGTCGCACAATGACCCCCCTGATGTTCCGGATCCTGGCGGTGGCCTACCCGGAGTTGGATGGGCGCTTGAGGGCATCACAGCAGACACAAGGGGGTCAGTACACTCTCATTCTGCTGAAATTGCGCTCAGTGGAGGTGTCTGGGTGGGGGAGGTGGGCTGTGGGTTTCCCTAGGCCAGGGCGAGTTCCGCAGGCAAGGCCCCTCCATAAGGCAGGCCATGTGGCACCCCAGCCCACCTCTGTAGAGTGCCAAGTACACCAAGTCATGCCCCTGTGTCATCTATGTGTGGAAATGTCATCCATAGCCTTGTAGGCCATTTCCCAGGAATTGAACAGTGGAGCCCAACAGCGCGGCATAGTGCAGGGGGATTCTGTGTCTGTTGTGTCCGCCAACGGTAGCGGTAATGCATGCACTCAACATGTCTCTCTTCTGTCCCCCCCCCCCCTTTTTGTGGTCTCCCTGTGTGCATTAGCATCATCAGGCGGAGGAGCAGTGGCACCGGAGCACGAGGGAGCTGCATCCCACATGGCCCTGGAGGGCGACACTACGGAGTCAGAATTCAACAGTGGAACGGAGGGCAAGGGGAATTCCACGGTGGGGACAGGAGCTGAGACCAGCGACACGGACTCGTCCTCTGATGGGAGCTCCCTTCTGGTGGCGGCAACATCTGTGCCCCCCTCATCTACAGGTACAGCCACCCGCCCCTCTACCAGCACCGCCCTCCCAGCAGCCCCTCAGCCTTTGCCCCGTGCCCACTCACCCAGGAGGGTGGGCATCACCTTCGCCCCAGGCACCTCAGGCCCTGCCCCAGTCAACCCTGCTGCCCTCAGTGAGGAGGCCATTGACCTCTTCAGGTCCCTCACTGTTGGGCAGTCTACAATTTTGAATGCCATCCAGGGTGTAGAGAGGCAGTTGCAACAAACCAATCCATTCCTGGAGGGCATTCATTCTGGTCAGGCGGCCCTTCACCGAGCTTTTCAGACTCTGGCCTCAGCACTGACGGCAGCCATTGTCCCCATCTATAGCCTCCCCCCTCCAACTTCCTCCACCCCGACCCAATCCCCTGTACCTCAGCCTAACCCAAGCACACCTACAGACCAACATGCACACACGTCAACACAAAAGGGTAGCTCAGGCAAACATAAGCACCACACATCCCACAGGCATTCACGCAAGCATCACACACATGCAGACACACCAACATCCACTGCCTCCACTGTGTCCCCCTCCTGCTCGTCTCCCTCCTCCTTCCTAGTGACGTCTACACTCACACCTGCATGCACTACATCTACAGCCACTACGTCCCTCTCAAGCACACCCACCACCACACCCCGCTCACGTGCAGTCGCCACCCCCACTACCGTCCCCTGTGTCCTCTCCCAGTGTGTCTGTGACGCCCCCTCCCAAGATACACAAACGCAGGCACACACCCACCCAACAGCCATCCACCTCACAACAGCATCCAGCGCATGCACCTTCACTCAAAGTCACCAAACGTACACCTCCTACAACCACCACCTCTTCCTCCACTCCCAAACCCCCTCCAGCTACCCGTCCCAGTGTGTCCCAAAAACTTTTCCTGTCCACCCTTGACCTCTTTCCCACACCTCCCCCACCCCGTCCATCTCATAGGTCCCGAACTAGCACCTCAGCCACAACATCTCCGGGACCAGTGGTGCCTGTAGTCACCGGAATCTGGAGTGCACCGGCCACCAGGGCAGCCAGTGTGGCACGGAGCCACAGCACAGACAGTCCCCCACCTGTGAAGCATCAGAAGTTGGCCAGTGCCCGGCGGGAGAGGGGGAAGACTCCAGCCACCAAAGCCGCTCCCAGGGGTCCCGGTGGGAGTGTGGAGTCAGCTGTGACACCTTCCAAGGTGAGGAAGGGCCACAAGAAACCCAGCACCAGCCCTGCTGCCCAGGAGGCCACCGCCAGCACCAGCCCTGCTGCCCAGGAGGCCACCGCCAGCACCAGCCCAGCTGCCCAGGAGGCCACCACCAGCACCAGCCCTGCTGCCCAGGAGGCCAGCACCAGCCCTGCTGCCCATGAGGCCACCGCCAGCACCAACCCAGCTGCCCAGGAGGCCACCTCCAGCACCAGCCCTGCTGCCCAGGAGGCCCCTGCCAGCACCAGCCCAACTGCCCAGGAGGCCACCGCCAGCACCAGCCCTGCTGCCCAGGAGGCCAGCACCAGCCCTGCTGCCCAGGAGGCCACCGCCAGCACCAGCCCATCTGCCCAGGAGGCCAACGCCAGCAAAATCCCCGTTGGGCCATGAAGGACCGCCAGCAAAAGCCCCGTTGGGCCATGAAGGACCGCCAGCAAATGTCATGTTGGGCCATGAAGGACCGCCAGCAAAAGCCCCGTTGGGCCGTGAAGGACCGCCAGCAAAAGCCCCGTTGGGCCATGTAGGACCACCAGCAGCTGAGACCCTGCAATGGAGAGCGCCATCTCAAGCACCGCTGAACAGGGCACTGCCATCTCAAGCACTGCTGCAAAGGGGAACGCCATCTCAAGCACCGCTGAACAGGGCACCGCCATCTCAAGCACCGCTGCACAGGACACCGCCATCTCAAGCACCGCTGGCCCATAAGCGGCAAGGGCACTGACACAACTGAGTCCGTCACAGGGTGAATGCAGCACTCTGGGCACAAAGCCCCCTCCAGAACCAGTGGAGAGATGCATCCACTCCCTCTGTCCTTAGCAGGATGAAGCACTCTGGGCAAAAAGCCCCCTCCAGAACCAGTGGAGAAAGGCATCCACTCCCTCTGTCCATAGCAGGATGAAGCACTCTGGGCACAAAGCCCCCTCCAGAACCAGTGGAGAAGGCATCCACTTGAGAGACTGTGGGCCATATTTATACTTTTCGACGCACAACTGTGCCAACGCAGTTGTGCGTCAAAAAATCTAACGCCATTCTGAAGCGCCATGCGGGCGCCGTATTTATTCAATTACGTTAGCCGGCGTTAGCCGGCGGAGCTGCCTGGTGTGCGTAAAAAAAAATAACTTACACCAGGCAGCGCCGGCGTAGGGGAATATGGAGCTTGGGCGTCAAAAAATGGGGCAAGTCAGGCTGAGGCAAAATTTTCGCCTCAACCCGATTTGCGCCATTTTTTTTTACTCCCAACCCCCATTGAAATGACTCCTGTCTTAGCAAAGACAGGAGTCATGCCCCCTTGCCCAATGGCCATGCCCAGGGGACTTATGTCCCCTGGGCATGGTCATTGGGCATAGTGGCATGTAGGGGGACACAAATCAGGCCCCCCTATGCCACAAAAAAAAATAAAATGCTTACCTGAACTTACCTTAAGTTCCATGGGATGGGTCCCTCCATCCTTGGGCGTCCTCCTAGGGTGGGCAAGGGTGGCAGGGGGTGTCCCTGGGGGCATGGGAGGGCACCTCTGGGCTCCTTCCGAGCCCACAGGTCCCTTAACGCCTGCCCTGACCAGGCGCTAAAAAACGACGCAAAAGCGGCTGGACATCATTTTTTTTGACCCACCCACTCCCGGGCGTCATTTTTGCCCGGGAGTGTAAATACGGCGCACATACCTAGGAGTCATTTTTTAGAAGGGAACGCCTACCTTGCATATCATTAACGCAAAGTAGGTGTCCACGCTAAAACATTACGCAAACTCCATGAACTTTGGCGCTAGACGCGTCTAACGCCAGAGTATAAATATGGAGTTCGTTTTGCGTCGAATTTGCGTCAAAAAAACGACGCAAATCCGGCGCAAACAGAGTATAAATATGGCCCTGTGGCTTTGCACTCCCCAGGATGTAACAGTGGGCAAACCACCCACTGGAGAGACTTGAGAGACTGTGGCTTTGCACTCCCCAGGATGTAACAGTGGGCAAACCACTCACTGGAGAGACTTGAGAGACTGTGGCTTTGCTCTCCCCAGGATGTAACAGTGGGCAAACCACCCACTGTAGAGACTTGAGAGACTGTGGCTTTGCACTCCCCAGGATGGAACAATGGGCATGTGGCCCCCTAGTGGATTTGGCGTCGTGCACTCAAGCAGCTGAGGTGCCCCCCCTTTCCCTCCCCCTGAGGTGCCTGTTTAGTTGCTCTCTGATGCCCCTGCAGTGTTCCCTCCGTCATGGTCGGGGATCTAGTGTGGGACTCGCCCATACCGTGTGGTCCCAGTGTTCCACGGACTTTCTTAGAACACTACCTGGACTACTATGCTTGGTATATATTATGTACATGGTGCATACATCTATTTCTGCCTACTTGCTTTTAATATATTACAATGGTTACACTCATTTTCTATTGTCTTTGCATTCTTCCGGGGGTGTAACTGTGATGTATTGATACGCATTAGTGTGTGTGTTGTAGTGGGTGAGGGTGGGCGTGTTGCGTGTGTGTGTCCCTGTTTTTTGCCTCCCCCTGCCCTGTGTCGTAGGTGCAGTACTCACCGTGGTCTTTGCCGCCGGCGTTCGTGCTCCTGGTAGAGGTGCAAGAAGATAAAAGCTGGGAAAATGTGAAGCTCTGGTTCCATGGCGTCCTCGTTCCTCGTGGAGCGTGTAGAGGTGAGCGTTTTCCTTTCGGGATTGCTGTTTCCTCCGTGTTTTTATCCGCGGATTGGCCTGTCATAATAGTGTGGGCGGTACATTGTCTCCCGCCTGTCTGTTGGCGGTGACCGCCGCGCTGTTTGTTTGTACCGCCGTGGCGGTCGGAGTGTTAAAGTGGCTGTCTCTGTTGCCGGTTTCCGCCACTGTCGTGATTCCAAAATTTTTACCGCCGGCCTGTTGGCGGTCTTACCGCCGCTTTAACTCCGACCGCCAGGGTTCTAATGACCTCCAAAGGCTGCCGTGAACACAAATGGATTCTGCAAAATGTTCACAATAGTTGCTAAATACAAGATGTCTTCTGCTGATGCTTAATCTAATCGCTACTAAATTACAACAGACGACCCTTTTAGCATTAGCTGAAGAAATTCATCTTTCTGGGATAATCTAAATATTCATCTTGTGTATTTATGCTCATCATTTTAGCTATTTCCTTATCTAACATGTGTTGTGCTTTCATTTCTGTAATATTTCTTTTGGTAGGCATACAAGCAGTAATACACATGGAGCAGAACATTGGACCACACTGAATACAGATACAGCATGTGAAAAATATTGCAATCATTACACACAGGATAGTCAGTAGTTTCCAGCCCCAAGTGGAAACAAGAGCCCAAAACCATCCGGAAAAAGTCCAAGTATCAGTCTCTGTGTGGATTTCTGCAGCAATTTTATGCAATTTAGATATTGCATCATATACTGAAGGTGAGTGATCTGGAATGAAAAAGCTGCAACTACTACCAATGATGCGACATGCACCACCTCGATCAGCTAATATCACATCTAGTACCATACGATTTTGGAGCGCTACAATCCTCGCAATTTGGAGCTCCTCAGTAATATTCCCAAGTGCCAGAGCTGCCTGATTGGTAACAGCTTCCACAACCCTAGTCAATCGTCTCACTTTCCTACTGTTTAACGCAGCACCCACAAAGGAGAACAACCCTAAATTAAAATCAACATATTGTTGCAGGCTAGTGTCCGTTTGGTCTACCTCATTTGTACTTATTGTCCTTTTATATCTATTTTTAATGATGTCATTGAACAGTTTAAAATGTCGGTGATATGATGCAGGTGCCAAAAATAAAGGGGGTAATAGAAAAGATACATAACACACACCTGACCACCCAACAGGTAGTTGGTAATATCCATAGTTACCACAAACAAAATATGTATTATGTGAAGCTGTAAAACTACTATTATTTACACCCTCAATAGTTAAAATCAAAGTACAATCGCTTATCCCCACTGGAATTCACCCAATGCTACGTATACATAGATCTGCTTTAGTTTTTGTAACAGAAATTACAAATTGTTCTTTCTTGTAAGAGTCTCTTATATTTGTGAAGACATATGGTATTGAAACATTATCCGATTGATACTCTTCCCATTCCCATTTAGTTCCTTTGGCTTGGGGATACCCATCTTTGTCTTGGTAGCATACTTTATTAGGGCGAATAGAAGTCCGCCCTCTGTACGTTTTCCAGATGCAAACAAAAGCGTATACCAAGCTTGACAAGAACCATTGTGTGAAAAAGGAAGAGGAATGAAATGTGTTCCTCCTTTATTTTGATGCGCAGGTATCATTACACATACCCAAAAGTTAGTAGTATTTGTAGCATTATGAGTATGATGCAACATCTGAATTAAAGTATTATTGAAGTACAATTGACGGTGCTTCTGCTCATGATAGGGATGTGTAAAGTAATAGTGATCCTCTGGTACTGGAATAGTGGCAACAAAAAACTCACGAGCAGGAGCCTTCTTTTCAACAAACCAGGTGATTATTGATATAACCACCAAAACAACAACAAACCCCATAGTACTAATGATCACTTTGTTATTCATTTTAGCAACAGTGATAATCGACCCTTCCAGAAATTAATTAAAAACAATCATTGGAGCTCTTATCCCTGGGCAGCCGCTGATTTCTTCACCACGGGCCAAGACGGGTGTCACTACTCTAATGCATGCTGATCCCCCCCCCTTGCCACATTGGCTCTCCGTTTCACTAACCGAGGGTGGTAGCTCAACCAGTTTTCTCCAGCACTACAGATTGTTTTCCTCAGTCTCAAATTATACTGTGATACCCCAGAAAACGACGGTCCGGGAAGAACTCTGCAGATTCGTCAGGTGATATAGCACGGCCTTTCTCTGTAGTCAAGATCTCTCGATGATCGGTCAGCACAGCAGGTTCCACCAAGGTAGGTAGCACTCTCTTGCAGTGAGTACTATGGACCCAATTCTTTCGGTTTGTCACTCGAACTGCTGTCCTTGTCGCAAGGAGCACCTGCTCTGGGCCTCGCCACCTTGGTTCCAAGCTGCTTGATCTTTCAAAGGACTTAATCATCGCCTGTTCACCAGCTCGGAGTTCATGGCCTTCACCTGTAGATCTGTCAGGAAGTGCTTCTCGAACCTGTTGATGAATAGAAACCAAATTGTCGGTTAACTGTGCCAAATAATCATTCATCAGGACACAAGGTACATCACATACAGAATTTGGCTTATGGACTCCCCAAATATTCATTGGCCTTCCAAATACTATTCCATAGGGGGAAAGGCCTATTCGAGAGTGTGGCACTGACCTAATAGACAATAATGCCAACGGTAATGCATCCGGCCAAGTGAAAGATGTGGAAGCCTGTATCTTCGCTAACTTTAGCTTCAAAGTAGCACTATACCTTTCCACCAACCCTGCTGATTGTGGGTGGAAAACCGCATGGAACTTCTGTTTGATCCCTAATCCTTTCAGGACATACTTAATTACTTCCCCAACAAAATGAGGTCCATTATCATTCCATAAAAGTCTGCAAACACAGAGCCTAGGGAAAAATTCTTTCAAAAGCACCTTCGCTGTGGTAATGGCAGCATTATCCTTTGTGGTGTACGCCCCTACCTTTTACTGAAGGCACATACCACCACCAAGACATACTTTAAATTGTTGCAGCGTTCAAGCTGAATATAATCCATTTGTAGAACTTCGAAAGGTGCAGTTGGTGTAGCAAACCCTCCCACAGGAGTTTGTGTCCCTTTTCCAGGATTGTATTGTAAACAGATCAAACAAGACTGTACTACTCTCTTAGCTGTACTGGAAATTTCTGGATGCTCTCAAACTTGCGTAAGCAACTTTGTTATTGTTGAAGCTCCAACATGTGCCAGTCCATGTGCCATCTGAACCATAGGTTGTACAAAAGCTATAGGCAATTTCCATTTATCCATCTGCTTATTCCGCCAACAGCCCTCATCATCCAATTCTCCTTCTTCAGACCATTGCTCACGTTCTTTCACAGAAGCAGATTTATGTATATCTAATACGTCTTGTCTAGCATTATGCCAACGTTCAGCTTGTGACTTCACTACATACATAGAAGTAGTACTTTGCTGCATCGCAGTCTCACGTGCTACGCGGTCCGCAAGGGCATTACCTTGCCCTATCTTATCGGTCACTTTCTTGTGTGCACTACATTTCACAATAGCTATTTTCTTTGGATATGTCAATGCAGTCAAGAGGTTATGCACTAATTCTCTCTGCATTATCTGCATCCCGTGGGATGTGAGAAAGCCTCTCTCCTTCCAACGCAAACCAAAATCATGAGCCACTCCAAAAGCATAGCGGCTGTCTGTATAAATGTTCACACATAAGTCAATACTAAGCTCACATGCTCGTGTCAAAGCTATTAGTTCAGCTGCTTGAGCAGACTTCTGTTGTATACGAGTTGTCTCCACTACCGTGTGTATTGTGGTGATTGCATATTCAGCTGAGGTCGTACCGTCAGGCAACTTCAAACAAGACCCATCAACCCACAATTCCCCATCTACATTTGGAAGGGGCGTATCTTGCTAATCAATATGACCCTTTGTCTGTTCTTCGGTTCGGTGTTTCTTGTGACTGAGGCTGAGTCACAGGATATGGCAACAAAGTGGCTGGATTTAGTGTTGCACATCTCTTCAGTGTAATGTGAGGAGCCAGCAATGTCAATTCATATCCTGTCAGGCGAGCGCTAGTTAAATGTTGCGTCTTTGTTTGATTTAAAAGAGCATCAACCGCATGGGGTACTAACACCAACAGCTTATGTGACAAAACTATCCCTTCACTCTGACGTATTGACACAGCTGTTGCAGCAACTGAACGAAAACACTCAGGCAACGCTCGAGCGACAGGATCAAGTACTGCTGAAAAAATACGCACAGGGACGCTGCTTATCGCCATGTGTCTGTACTAAAACTGACAATGCACATCCATCTTTCTGATGTACGTAAAGTGCAAAACGCTTTGTGTAATCTGGAGTACCTATCACTGGTGCTGAACAAGGGGCTTGTCGTAGCTGCCGAAAGCAGTCTCACATTCATCTGTCCATGGGAGGGGCATTGGAGTATCTTTAGTCAAAAGTTCCAGCAAAGGTTTGACAATGAGTGAAAACCCTAATATCCATTGCCTACAAAAAGAAGTAAGACCAAGGAATGCACGAACATCTTTCTGAGTAGAGGGTACTGGTGTGTCTAAAATTGCTTGAATACGATCTAATGTAAGTGCACGGCCCTCCTTAGACAAAAGGTGACCTAAATAGAATACCTTTGGTCTACAATATTGCAATTTCTTTTGTGACACTTTATGATGGTGTGAAGCAAGAAAAGAAAATAAGGACAAAGTACACTTTTCACATTGCGTAGAAGAGAGGTAAGGTCCCACACAAAATTCTTGGAGCAATCAAATTCAAGGTTTATTGCATTATTTCTTCAATCATTATTTTACTTCCAAACGTTCAAAGAAAGACATTTCATTTCCTTTAGCGAAAGCAACATCCAAAATAATGGCACAAGAGGAAGAAAAGAAACAGCCAACACGTGTTTCGCCCCCTCTGGCATTATAAGCCGGGGCTTTCTCAAGGCTGAAAGAAAAAGAAAAAAACTTGTTGATAGTATTGATAAAATAAAGAAAGATATCAAGAAGCCTCCAAAAGCCACATAAGTGTGAGCAAAAGAGCAGAATGCTCTGCGGAAAGGATCACCGATATTGTGCAACAGATGACACCGATATAGAAACGCAGTCGTTTTGCGAGTGATTTCATGGTCACTTGATTAATTAGTAAGTACCACAGGGGTATACAAAAACAATGATAAAATAGTGGTGAAGCAACTAATGCTTAAATCCCAGAGTGAAAAGAAAATGAACCAGTGCTAGAATCGTTGGTTTTGAGAAATATAAGTGAAGTTAGTTGATGAGACACAAGTAAAGGAATAATTAAACCAAACAAGGTATATCGTAAGCATAAACATACATTTGTGATATAGGTCAATTACTTTTTGTGACAACTATTACTGACAGTTCTTAAAACCTTTCTAATATTAGAAAAAGTAGTCATAATACTCATAATGTCAATTGTAATATAGTTAATTTGAGTGAGCACACACATTTTATATTTAAGCCATCAGAGCATATCTTCGATGTTTACGGGGCTCATTGGTCGCAAGTACTACCTTAATGACAATGAGGTAAGTTTTATTAATTAACTAAAATAGTACGCTAAATCAAAAAGACAGTCTCCGTGTATAGCAAGGGCCGCTCTTTTATCTCACCTTGAGATTGTATTTAGTGTCGGAAACGCCGACTGATATAGGCGGAAAGTCATAAAGAGCCTAGAAGGGCGCATTAAGCGTCGCGCTTTTAATGAGCAAACCTTTATCGGCTAGGGAATTCCTAGCGTCGTTCAGTTTCAAATAGAAACAAACGATGGACTGTTATCATTTTAGACATAAAGAAGAAGAGGAAAACGGTAACCGCCATTTTGTCACGGTACAGACGATCGAGAAACCAGACATTAGGACATCTTTTGTGAGCACAGAGAGTATATACATAATTACTATGCCATATTTAGTAGCAAGCACACCACGTGAAATAAGTAAACGTAAAAAATAGGACAAAGTTAAAGTAAAAAGAGAGAAAAGAGAATATAAAACAAGATGAAAAGAAAAATCAAACTAAAACTATGGTTCAAAACGACAAATACATAATGAGTGAGTCTGAATGGGGACTGATGGCCAACTTATAAATATGAGAAACAGAAAAAGAAAAAGTAAAAGTGAAAAATAGAAAGAGTAAAAATGAATGAAATGAGAAAGAATAGCTAAAAAGATTATATCAGAAACAATATTAGAACATACATTAAGCTTAATGGAACATATGTCTGATAAGATTAGAACACAGACTGTTTTGTGTACATAGTAATTACAAAGAACTGAAAATGGGACAATATATAATTATGAAACGAAAAAGTCCTTTTTTCTACAGTAACCAGAAATGCCATTCATAATCCTTATTGAGACCCTTGTTTACTGTATGATATTTGATAATAAGACGACTTTCTTCTTGACGTAGTCGCAATGGCCTGTTACCACCTCGCGGAGAAGGTGAAATGCGTTGTAGACCACTGAAAGTGAAGGTACATTGTTGTGAATGACAGTTATTAAAATGTTCAACCAGTGGTGCTTGAATGTCAGATTTTTGTATGTTCCGAAAATGTTCCTGAATTCTAACTTTTAGTGGGCGAGTCGTACTGCCAATATAGGTTAAGTTGCAAGGACACCAAATGGCATAGATAACATAGGTGCTGGCACAATTAATAAAGTCAGAAATTCGATGAGTGTAATTGTTGATATTGACTGATGTAGTTTTGGAGCGACCCAATTTACATACAGAGCATTTACTGCAAGTAAAGAAACCTTTTGGTTTTGAAGGTAAAAAGTAGTAGAAGGTCTTTGTTGGAGAAAAGAAGGGCAGAGTTTATTCCGAAGGTTAGGTGCCCTCCTGAAACCTATTTGGGGGTAGTTAGTAATGTGTTGGTTAATCGAAGAGTTGTTCAAAAGTAAAAACCAGAATTTTCTGAGTGATTTGCGAATATAATTATGACCATTATGAAAGGTGGTAATAAAACGAATCAAATTGTTCTTATTGGTTTTTTTGGGTGTGTTCAACAGTATGTTCCGGTCCATATTTCTTACTTCATCTCTGATGGTATCTAGGGAGGCCTTTTTGTACCCCTAGATATTAATCTTTTGGTCATTTCAGAGGACGTATTGTCATAGTCAAAAGTGTTGGTACAGTTAAGCCTTGCTCGTCTAAATTCTCCTTTTGGTATGTTTCTAATGGTACTGGAGGAGTGGCAGGTAGTGGCATGGAGAATTGAATTAGCTGATGTCATTTTGCGAAAAAACTTTGTCTGAAGTTTGTTATCATCAACATAGATCAAAAGGTCAAGATACTCAATTGAAGAGTTAGAAATATGATAGGTTACATCAATATCCCAGGGGTTTGGTTTAAGGGATTGAATGAATTGTTGAAGAAAGGCTTCTGAGCCTTGCCAGATGAGCAGGATATCGTCAATATATCGCCCCCAAAATATAATGTGTTTGATGAAACGTTCTGAGCGATCTGACCAGAGCCAATAATTTTCCACAGCTCCCATCAGGATGCATGCGTAGGATGGAGCAAATTTTGCCCCCATCGCAGTACCTTGTAGCTGTAAATAGAAATTGCCATCAAAGAGAAAGTAGTTATTTTCAAAACTGAATTTGAGAAAATCCAAAATCATAGTATTCCGTGTCAAAAATTTCACTGATCTAGTGGATAAGCATTTGTTCCCTGCTTCAAGACCATCATTGTGTTTGATAGACGTATAAAGACTAACTACATCAATGGTTGCAAGAAAAAAATCTGGTTGCCACTCTATGTCTTGAAGTTTTTGAAAGATGTCTTTAGTGTCTCTGACATATAAAAATAGATTTGTCATAAATGGTTGAAGCTCTCTGTCAATGAGGGAACCCAATTTGGAACTTATAGAATTTACTCCTAAAATAATTGGTCTACCCTTTGGTGGGTGTCCTGTTTTGTGAATTTTGGGAAGAAGATACAGGGTCGGAATAGTTGGGAATTGAAGAAAAAGAGAAGTTTTTTCAGAGTTAGATAGCATGTGATGAGAGTGCCAATGTTCCAACAGATCAAACAATTTTTGTTGTATTTCTATTGTTGGGTTATATGTGAGTTTTTTATAGCATGTTATATCTTGAAGTTGACGATAGGCTTCAGTGAGGTAGTCTTCAGTGTTAAGGATCACAATGTTTCCACCCTTATCTGCCTCTTTTATAATAATATTATTGTTGGTTCTTAACTGATTAAGTGCTTTAACCTGTTTACTTTGAATATTAGTTTCACATTGCTCAGGGGTATCAGCTGCTAACAAAATATCATCGACATATTGTGTGAGAGCCACACCTTCAGGAAAAACAAAAGAATCAAGTTGTTGTTTTAACGCTTGACTATAAATACTAGGACTCTCAGTATAGCCTTGAGGAACTCTGCAAAATCAATATGATGGTTTAATCAAAGTAAAACCAGACAAATATCGGCTGTCAGGATGAATAGGGATCAAAAAGAAAGCATTCTTCAAGTCTATCACAGAGAACGTAGTTGCTGTCGGGGGAACCAAAGTAAGAAGTGTCGTGATGTCAGATACCAAAGGATATTCACTTCTTGTAAATCAATAATGAATCGGTAAATCCTAGTATCAGTATCCTTTTTCAGAATAGGAAGAATTGGACTGTTACAAACATTAAACGGAACTTCCTCGACAACTCCAACTGCAATAAGATCAGGCACAATTTCTGTGAGTGCTTCTTCGCCCTCCTGTGAAATTTTGTATTGAGGCAAACGTGGCAATACAGCACCCTCCTTGACACTAATATGTACCAGTGGAATAATCATTTGTCCCACATCAGTATCAGAAGTAGCCCACAAAGTACTAGGGAGTGAAGCTAATGCAATATCCTCTTTAACAAGACAAACTCTTTCCATCACAGGATGATTATCATTCAAAATAACACGCACCCCTTCAGGAGAGCATCGTATTGTAGCCCTGAAATACTTGAGCATATCAAGACCCACAATATTGTCTGGTGTATTTGGAGAAAGCAAAAATGGACATGGACAGTAAATTTATCAACATGGAATGCAAATGGTTGTGACAATGGGCTAGGGGAAGGTGTTCCATCAAAACATATCGATGTAATGGTTAAGCCAAACAAGGGAGGCCTTGGAATCAATTGTTTAGACAAGGCGCTACGAGTAGCTCCTGTATCAACCAGAAACTGATCAGAGGAACCCAAAACATGTGCTGTAACATAGGGACCCCTCTGATCTACTGGAACTTCAACTGATTCCTTACCCCATCCTAGGCAATCCTATGCATGAGCAGAATCTTGGAAATCAGGCTGCTCATATTTAGACATCTGCTATTGGTTCTGTCTATCAAAAGTGTTAAACCCATTCTGCCCTCGTACATTAGCATCAAACCTAGCATGATCATTCGTGATTCTTCTAGGCCCTGAATATCCTGAGCGATTTCTCATTTGTCCCCGACCACGTGAACGCTGCTGAACACGGAGTGCTGGACAATCGGCAGCCCAATGCCCAAATTTCTTACAATACGCACACTGATCAACAGACAAATTCAAACGAGTGTAAGAAGAACCATAAGATCCACGTCCACCTCTATCACTACCTCTAAAAGGCGGACCATAAGCTTGAGCCAACATAACCTTTGTCTTTAATTCTTTCATCTTTTATCCTCGCTACCTTTTGCTTCTAATTCCTGATGTTCATAATACTGAGCCATAGTCAAAAGCGAAACCGGAATAGAGGTAGTCCATGAACTTTCACTGGCTTTTAGACGACTAGCTATTCCTGGTAACAGATTTGCGACATATTTATTAACAAACAAATGTCTGCCCGTATCATCTGACAATGAGTGGCCGCTAAAATCATGAAATGCTTCTTCAAAGCGTGTAAAGAAATCGGAGACCGATTCATATGCCTTTTGCTTACAAGACGCTAAAACAGTCCAATCTATCTTTTTAGGGGGAATAATCATTTTCAACTTAACTAATATGGCTGCGGGAAGATCTAGAATCAACTGATACAGCTTTTTCGCAGGTTCCCCATCCATGTCCATCTGTTCTAATTCTTTCCATGATGTCCCAAAAACTACACGATCATCAACTTTACGAACAGTTCTCCACATATCTGGCGGTAATATCAATCCAAAAAATAAATCAATGTCCGCCAAAGTCATAGTATAAGCACTAATTGCTCCCTCAACTTCCTCATAAAAGGCAGCTGATTTTTCCGCTGGTCAGGTAATGCTGTTTTATGTGCCATTACATCTGTCCTATTCCAAGGAGTATACACCCAATTATAAATAAAATAACCCTTAGCATCAACAGAAGTTTTATCATCACTTGTACCCAATACTTTAGGAGGAACATACAAAGGTGCGGCCTCCCGAATTGGTTTCGCGTGAACTATCATAGTCTCATCTGTTCCAAAGATGGAAGCTTGCACCCCTCCGGTTTGAGATGTCCATGCAACTACGTCCATGGCCCTTTTCTCCTCTCGCAAACGGTCTGTCGCCACACATAATTTCACCAAACGCCTGATTGCATCAGCCACCTGGGAGAAAACAAAAAGACCATCACGCATTTGCTTGCGATCAGCTCCTACATCATCGGGCTCTAACTCATCAGAATATTTCCGAAATAGTTCAATAACTTCTGTGCCAAATGCCTCAGTAAAATATAGCTGCTCCTTTTCCGTCCACCCTTTCATGTTGACTAAAAGTTCAGAAGCAGAGACAACGCTACAAATTGCTTTACGAGCAATAGATCTAAGCTCAGATGCACGGTCAGCAGGCAACATAGAGCGACTGTCTTGTATCTTCTGTTGCTCCGTACCGGAGATCTCAGCTAACTCATGAGGGGCAGATGAAACAACATACGGAGGTGGAGGGTGATCTAGCAACAAAAAAATAATTGTGCGGTTTATTAAGGATAGGATGGAGAGGTTGCTGAACAGTGTATTGGCCAGTTACCTGTAATTTACGTTCTCTCTCTTCTATCTCCTTTAAGTCATTTATTTCTTTCTTTCTCATTTCCAATGCTCTCACATATACATTCTTCCGCTGCTCTTTCTCAAGCAAGGCTTACTCACGCTTCACTCGTCCACGTACTTCTTTCTCACACATTCGTACACAGACAAACATATCTTGCTTAGACCTTTGCTTACACATACATTGTTCCACATACTCAATCTTTCGCAAATCAAATGACCCATGCATAGGCCAACGTAACTCAGGATCCACACGAGTGTATTTATTCCATAATGTGCTGTACATTAGAGAAGAAAGACCATGTTTAACATACACATCTCTATTGGGCGTCCCCTCTGGGGGTGCCGGTTGCGATTCTTTCAGTTTCAAATTGGTACCATTACAAAAGCAACACATCCTACGAAGTGCACTAAAAACAGGCATGCCAAAAATAGTGCAGAATATGCAGTATTATAATCAAAGTAGCTCTTAAGGTACCTTAAGTACGATGTGCCGTTCAAATCAAAATTAAATTGGAGAAAATTCTCCTCATTACCTGCCTATATAAATTGCAATTTATATATCAATTCAAAGGACACAAATCGACTAGTCACTCAAAACACGAGAGCCACAGTAAGTGGTGCTAAACTTCATTACCAAACAAAGGCATCAAAACCCACAGCAAGTGCCGTACAACGGCTCTTACCAATCACAGGGCGTCCAGGTTCCAACTGCCAAGTTCTAAAATCGACCAAATGGTCACTGCAAGACGAATGAACAAAAAGGATTTCAGTCGAGGACCGGCGCCACCTGGATGGTCAAATCAGAAAGAAGGGAAAAACGCTGTGGTTGCCAAGACTCGGGTCTCCTCAGGCATTGATCGTCCGCAGCGAGATCCCAATCCTTCGTCGTGACCAATCCGTCTGGCGTCTGAGTCGCCGATGAGTCCCTGTTCGGGCGCCAATTTGTCGAAGTAAGCCTCAGCAAGGCCTGCTAGTGCAAGGGGGATTGCCCTTCTCTGCACAAAGTCCTCAGACCATATAGGAAGAAGTTGGCACAGAACCTGAAATAAAAGACAAAGGGGGTCATTCCGACCCTGGCGGTTGTCTACCGCAAGGGCCGGGGAACGCGGATGCACCGCCAACAGGCTGGCGGTGCATCCATGGGCATTCTGACCGCGGTGGTGCAGCCACGGTCTGAAATGGGAAACCGGCGGTGTCCCACCGGTTTCCCGCTGCCCTGGGGAATCCTCCATGGCGGCGCTGCACGCAGCGCCACCATGGGGATTCCGACCCCCTTACCGCCAGCCTGGTCCTGGCGGTTTTGACCGCCAGAACCTGGCTGGCGGTAACGGGTGTCGTGGGGCCCCCTAACAGGGCCCCACCAAGATTTTCAGTGTCTGCCAAGCAGACACTGAAAATCGCGACGGGTGCAACTGCACCCGTCGCACCCCTTACACTCCGCCGGCTCCATTCGGAGCCGGCATCCTCATGGTAGGGGGTTTCCCGCTGGGCTGGCGGGCGGCCTTCTGGCGGTCGCCAGGCAGCCCAGCGGGAAACTCAGAATTACCGCGGTGGTCTTTTGACCGCGCAGCGGTATTCTGACGGCGGGACTGTGGCGGGCGGCCTCCGCCGCCCGCCAAAGTCAGAATGACCGCCAAAGTTTATTAAACCTCATGAGGTGGTACTACAGTTCAAACAGCACCCTTCGGTAATGTTTGAAGTAGCACACTGAACTAAGAGAGCATGGTCGTTTTATACCCATGCAGGGGCTAAAAGAAGGTGGTGCAATTATAGAAGCAACACTTATATACATATAAGGTCATATGGAAATGCACAGTCGACAGGTAGGAGGGACTAACAGTTTTCAAGGACTAGTATACACATTACTGTTGGTTACTAGTTACTAACAGCTGCAGACCTTCCTGGGCATGTGCAAAGTGCGAGATGCTAAATATAACTTGTCACTAGACAGATTTTCAAGAGTAGTTAACAGGAAGATAGGGCAGAGCACATGGCGAGCACATGGCTGCATGTGGCAGAGAAAATGACTGCCATGAAAACAAATGGATTCCGCGAAATGTTCACAATAGTTGCTAAATACAAGATGTCTTCTGCTAATGCTTAATTTAATCGCTACTAAATTTCAACAAGTGGGCAACCATCTGTGCACAAGGGAGGACATCAGGAAGAGGTGGAACAACCTTAGGGGAAAGGTCCATTCCATAACATCCAGACACCAAATTGCCATGATGAAGACTGGCCCCCACCTCCTCCCCCAGAGTCCGCAACATGGGAGGAGAAGGTGTTTGACATCCTGCATCCTCAGTAACTGACTGCAATACTCAGCAGACTGGACTCTGGTAAGGAATTATCACCGCCCTGGCACTAAGTACTCCTGTCCAGCATGTTTTCCCAACACCCAATCACTCCCCAAAACATCCTATCTTCCACTACACCTCCCACCCAATCACCTGATGCCCCTCCCCTGCATGCCACACCATCCAGCCACAATGCCCACACAGTCCCTGCCAAATGCACAGATAGCACTGCCAATAACAATCACTAGAACTCCCACAATGCACCAGCCCATTTCCTTCAAAATCTGCTACGTCCACTTCACAGGACAACTCCTGCATGTATAACTTTTGTACCTGCTACACCAACGGGATGCTTGTTTAGACTGAGGACCATAATATGGCAATGACAGCAATACAATTCTCATTCCTCAACCCTCAATGGAGCATGGTACTTATGTCACAGTCCAGCAACCACAAACAATGTCTGCAGTGCTGCATCTGTTATTGCTATGGCTGGGAATCAATTCAAGCCACTGTATGCATCAAAGAGACAGCCAATCAGACCTCTACCATGTAACCCTCTTCAACTTCATCCACAGGTACCCCTGCCACTACCACCATGGAGAGGATGCCAGAGACAGCCAGCTCTCCCCAGGATGAAGGCCCCAGTGAGGACAACGCCTCTGGATGTTAGGATATTTACAACTTACATGGCACATCGGGGACACCTGGTCAGTCAACAACTGTCAGCCTCACCCTGCCCACATCCAACCCCTCACACCCTGTGGCATCAACAGCACAGCCAACCCTGCGTTCCCAAACCTGTGTCCCAAGGACTGTACAATCAATAGTGTGCCCCACAGTACAGAGACCAGAGTCGACCCCTCACTCCCAAGACAATGAATGTCCTGATGACACTGGGAGTGGGCACACTGTGCCATGGGCACAGGCTTAGGGGGGCATGGGGTGTGGGAGGACACCTCTGGGCCAGATGATGGGGCAGCCAAAGGAGTCAACTGACTAGAAGACCATCTCCAAAGTCCTGGAAGCATACCACCAATCCCAGGACAAGATAGGCCATATTATCACCATCTAAAACCAAAGGCTGCAGAGAGAATACCACCAGGAGGCCATTGCAGGGGTGCTCAAGGACCTCAGCACCATCCTGTGTGCTTCCTCTATTCACCAGCAGACCCCTTCCACTAGCCATATACCAACTGAGCCATCCGCATCTGCGGAAGACAGCGGAATGGAGGCACTGCCAGGGGAACCACAGGCCATTGGCACCCCTCCCTCCATAGCGGAGAACCCCCCCAAATGTGGTCATCCATCCAGACATCCAGCTGGAACAGATGACAAGACAAAACCCACTGACAGGAAATGATCCTCTTCTGAACATTCTCACTTATGTGCCAATGAGACGCCCTGTAGACTGTTCAATGTCATGTCTCCACATTGTCATAGCCCTCGGCCACTGGACCTGTACTACCCACAGCTAGGCCATCTACCCTGATGATTTCATCCAATATGACTCCACTGTGGCAAAAAGCTGTTTCATTTGTAATGTCAACATACCTATGTCACACAGCTCTAGTCCATGAGGAATCAAAGCAGATGTCACCCTGTGGGACCCACATCTGTGAAATCATAAGGGAAAGTGACAACTCAGTGACCATACACTGGGTGAAAACGACAGACAGTAGAGAGGTAGAAGTGTTAAAGTACATGTAGTAGGCAGGTCTGTACTCTTACCTGTGTCTCACTGGAAATATTGCTGGATCACTGAGTCCCTGTTGTTCAAGACTTCTTCCTCTGCTTCCTTGTCTTCACTATCCACAGGCTCCACAGCTGCAACAACACCACCATCTGGACCATCCTCCGGCAGAAAAGGCACCTGTCGTCACAATGCCAAGTTTTGAAGCATACAGCAGGCCACGATGATCTGACTCACCTTCTTTGGTGAGTAGAATAGGGATCCACCTGTCATATGGAGGCACCGGAACCTGGCCTTCAGGAGGCCGAAGGTCCACTCAATCACCCTCCCAGTTCGCCCATGGGCCTCATTGTAGCGTTCCTCTGCCCTTGTCCTGGGATTCCTCAGTGGGGTCAGTAGCCATGACAGGTTGGGGTAACCAGAGTCACCTGCAAATGGCGAGGGACAAGTATTAGACACACACTAACCTGTAGGGTAACCCCAGACCCAGACAACCATTCCCAATGTCTTGCTTCCAGGTGCTCACCTAATAGCCACACACGGTGCCTCTGGAGTTGACCCATCACATAAGGGATGCTGCTATTCTGCAGGATGTAGCCGTCATGCACTGATCCAGGGAACTTGGCATTCACATGGGAGATGTACTGGTCTGCCAAACATACCATCTGTACATTCATAGAATGATAACTCTTCAGGTTTCTGTACACCTGCTCACTCCTGTGGGGGGGGACCAAAGCCACATGGGTCCCATCAATGGCACCTATGATGTTGGGGATATGTCCCAGGGAATAGAAATCATCTTTCACTGTAGGCAAATCCTCCACCTGAGGGAAAACGATGTAGCTCCGCATGTGTTTCAGAAGGGCAGACAACACTCTGGACAATACGTTGGAAAACATAGGCTGGTACATCCCTAATGCTATGGCCACTGTTGTTTGAAATGACCATTTGCTAGGAAATGGAGCACTGACAGCACCTGCACTTGAAGGGGGATTCCTGTGGGATGGCGGATTGCTGACACCAGGTCTGGCTCCAACTGGGTACACAGTTCCTGGATTGTGGCACGGTCAAGCCTGTATGTGATTATGACATGTCGCTCCTCCATTGTCGACAGGTCCACCAACGGTCGGTACACCGGAGGATGCCGCCATCTCCTCACATGTCCCAGTGGACGGTGCCTATGAAGGACAACAGCGATCACAGAGTCAAACAACTCAAAGGTACGTACCCACAGTTTACACAGAACACCAATCATACACAAAAGGTGGCTTGTATGTGTGTTGAGTCTAGGCCTAGGTATGTGTGACGCAGTTGGAAATTAAGCCATGTGGGCCCCTGAAATGGCGGCTGTCTGACCTCTAAAGTGGGACAATGGGATATGAGGTAACTGCGCTGGCGTTGAACACCGTCGCGGTAGGCGGTCCAATTGGTTAACATTGGACCCTATAGGTCCCAGGAGCCAATGATGACGTGCGCCGGTGGACGTGACCGCCATTTTTTATCTGTTCAATCACTCGATACCTGATCTTTGACAGGAGAGGACCTACACTGCAAGTGCTGCTGTGACCTCGGTCTGGAAGAGACAATGGCTCGAGTGTCTGGGGAAAGGGCCCCTGCCTTCACATCGGAGGAGTTGGAGAAGCTCGTGGATGGGGTCCTCCCCCAGTACACGCTACTCTACGGTCCTCCAGACAAACAGGTATGTACACAGGGAGCATGTTGTATGGGCTATGCCTGTGTGGAGAGGGCTGGATGTAAGAAGGAAAGGGGGAGAGTGCTGCGAGCATGAAAGACGGTGAAGGCATGTGCCACATGGCAAGGGTAGGGATGGGGGCCAATCACTTTGACGATGCATTTGGTAATAACTACTCTTTTTCCCCTGTACATGTCATGTAGGTAAGCGCCCACCAGAAAAAATATATTTCGCCAAGGATGTACGGACCCTGGGGGTCTACCACAGATGGAGCACCCACTGCTGGAAAAGATGGGAGGACATTCGCTGCTCGAGCAAGAAGATGGCGGAGGCTCAGCTGGGGATGGCCTCCCAACGTGGGAGGGGTGCCCGTCGCACCATGATCCCCCTGATGTTCCGGATCCTGGCGGTGGCCTACCCGGAGTTGGATGGGTGCTTGAGGGCATCACAGCAGACACAAGGGGGTCAGTACACTCTCATTCTGCTGAAATTGCACGCAGTGGAGGTGTCTGGGTGGGGGAGATGGGCTGTGGGTTTCCCTAGGCCAGGGCGAGTTCCGTAGGCAAGGCCCCTCCATAAGGCAGGCCATGTGGCACCCCAGCCCACCTCTGTAGAGTGCCAAGTACACCTAGTCATGACCCTGTGTCATCTATGTGTGCAAATGTCATCCATAGCCTTGTAGGCCATTTCCCAGGAATTGAACAGTGGAGCCCAACAGCGCGGGATTAGTGCAGGGGGCTTCTGTGTCTGTTGTGTCCGCCAACGGTAGCGGTAATGCATGCACTCAACATGTCTCTCTTCTGTTCCCCCCCCTTTTTGTGTTCTCCCTGTTGTTGTGTGCATTAGCATCATCAGGCGGAGGAGCAGTGGCACCGGAGCACGAGGGAGCTGCATCCCACATGGCCCTGGAGGGCGACACTACGGAGTCAGAATTCACAAGTGGAACGGAGGGCAAGGGGAATTCCACGGTGGGGACAGGAGCTGAGACCAGCGACACGGACTCGTCCTCTGATGGGAGCTCCCTTGTGGTGGCGGCAACATCTGTGCCCCCCTCATCTACAGGTACAGCAGCCCGCCCCCCTACCAGCACCGCCCTCCCAGCAGCCCCTCAGCCTTTGCCCCGTGCCCACTCACCCAGGAGGGTGGGCATCACCTTCGCCCCAGGCACCTCAGGCCCTGCCCCAGTCACCCCTGCTGCCCTCAGTGAGGAGGTCATTGACCTCCTCAGGTCTGTCACTGTTGGGCAGTCTACAATTTTGAATGCCATCCAGGGTGTAGAGAGGCAGTTGCAACAAACCAATGTATTTCTGGAGGGCATTCATTCTGGTCAGGCGGCCCTTCACCGAGCTTTTCAGACTCTGGCCTCAGCACTGATGGCAGCCATTGTCCCCATTATAGCCTCCCCCCTCCAACTTCCTCCCCCCCGACCCAATCCTCTGTACCTCAGCCTAACCCAAGCACACCTACAGACCAACATGCACACACGTCAACACACAAGGGTAGCTCAGGCAAACATAAGCACCACACATCCCACAGGCATTCACGCAAGCATCACACACATGCAGACACACAAACATCCACTGCCTCCACTGTGTCCCCCTCCTGCTCGTCTCCCTCCTCCCTCCCAGTGACGTCTACACTCACACCTGCATGCACTACATCTACAGCCACTACGTCCCTCTCCAGCACACCCACCACCACACCCCGCTCACGTGCAGTCACCACCCCCACTACCATTCACACGTCCCCTGTGTCCTCTCCCAGTGTGTCTGTGACGCCCCCTCCCAAGATACACAAACGCAGGCACACACCCACCCAACAGCCATCCACCTCACGACAGCATCCAGCGCATGCACCTTCACCCAAAGTCACCAAACGTACACCTCCTACAACCACCACCTCTTCCTCCACTCCCAAACCCCCTCCAGCTACCCGTCCCAGTGTGTCCCAAAAACTTTTCCTGTCCACCCTTGACCTCTTTCCCACACCTCCCCCACCCCGTCCATCTCATAGGTCCCGAACTAACACCTCAGCCACAACATCTCCGGGACCAGTGGTGCCTGTAGTCACCGGAATCTGGAGTGCACCGGCCACCAGGGCAGCCAGTGTGGCACGGAGCCACAGCACAGACAGTCCCCCACCTGTGAAGCATCAGAAGTTGGCCAGTGCCCGGCGGGAGAGGGGGAAGACTCCAGCCACCAAAGCTGCTCCCAGGGGTCCCGGTGGGAGTGTGGAGTCAGCTGTGACACCTTCCAAGGTGGGGAAGGGCCACAAGAAACCCAGCACCAGCCCTGCTGCCCAGGAGGCCACCGCCAGCACCAGCCCTGCTGCCCAGGAGGCCAGCACCAGCCCAGCTGCCCAGGAGGCCACCGCCAGCACCAGCCCTGCAGCCCAGGAGGCCACTGCCAGCACCAACCCAGCTGCCCAGGAGGCCACATCCAGCACCAGCCCTGCTGCCCAGGAGGCCCCTGCCAGCACCAGCCCAGCTGCCCATGAGGCCACCGCCAGCACCAGCCCTGCTGCCCAGGAGGCCAGCACCAGCCCTGCTGCCCAGGAGGCCACCGCCAGCACCAGCCCAGCTGCCCAGGAGGCCAACGCCAGCAAAAGCCCCGTTGGGCCATGAAGGACCGCCAGCAAAAGCCTCGTTGGGCCATGAAGGACCGCCAGCAAATGTCATGCTGGGCCATGAAGGTCCGCCAGCAAAAGCACCGCTGGCCCATGAGCGGCAAGGGCAATGACGCAACTGAGTCCATCACAGGGTGAATGCAGCACTCTGGGCACAAAGCCCCCTCCAGAACCAGTGGAGAGATGCATCCACTCCCTCTGTCCTTAGCAGGATGAAGCACACTGGGCACAAAGCCCCCTCCAGAACCAGTGGAGAAAGGCATCCACTCCCTCTGTCCTTAGCAGGATGAAGCACTCTGGGCACAAAGCCCCCTCCAGAACCAGTGGAGAAGGCATCCACTTGAGAGACTGTGGGCCATATTTATACTTTTCGACGCACAACTGCGCCAACGCAGTTGTGCGTCAAAAAATCTAACGCCGGCTAACGCCATTCTGAAGCGCCATGCGGGCGCCGTATTTATTCAATGACGTTAGCCGGCGTTAGCCGGCGGAGCTGTCTGGTGTGCGTAAAAAAAAATGACTTACACCAGGCAGCGCCGGCGTAGGGGAATATGGAGCTTGGGCGTCAAAAAATGGGGCAAGTCAGGCTGAGGCAAAATTTTCGCCTCAACCCGATTTGCGCCATTTTTTTTTACTCCCAACCCCCATTGAAATGACTCCTGTCTTAGCAAAGACAGGAGTCATGCCCCCTTGCCCAATGGCCATGCCCAGGGGACTTATGTCCCCTGGGCATGGTCATTGGGCATTGTGGCATGTAGGGTTGCACAAATCAGGCCCCCCTATGCCACAAAAAGTTTTTAAAAAATACTTACCTGAACTTACCTTAAGTTCCCTGGGATGGGTCCCTCCATCCTTGGGCGTCCTCCTGGGGTGGGCAAGGGTGGCAGGGGGTGTCCCTGGGGGCATGGGAGGGCACCTCTGGGCTCCTTCCGAGCCCACAGGTCCCTTAACGCCTGCCCTGACCAGGCGCTAAAAACCGACGCAAAAGCGTCTGGACGTCATTTTTTTTGACCCGCCCACTCCCGGGCTTCATTTTTGCCCGGGAGTGTAAATACGGCGCACATGCCTCGGAGTCATTTTTTAGAAGGGAACGCCTACCTTGCATATCATTAACGCAAAGTAGGTGTCCACGCAAACTCCATGAACTTTGGCGCTAGACGCATCTAACGCCAGAGTATGAATATGGAGTTCGTTTTGCGTCAAATTTGCGTTAAAAAAAACGACGCAAATCCGGCGCAAACAGAGTATAAATATGGCCCTGTGGCTTTGCACTCCCCAGGATGTAACAGTAGGCAAACCACCCACTGGAGAGACTTGAGAGACTGTGGCTTTGCACTCCCCAGGAAGTAACAGTGGGCAAACCACCCACTGGAGAAACTTGAGAAACTGTGGCTTTGCACTCCCCAGGATGTAACAGTGGGCAAACCACCCACTGTAGAGACTTGAGAGACTGTGGCTTTGCACTCCCCAGGATGTAACAGTGGGCAAACCACCCACTGTAGAGACTTGAGAGACTGTGGCTTTGCACTCCCCTGGATGTAACAGTGGGCAACCCACCTACTGTAGAGACTTGAGGGACTGTGGCTTTGCACTCCCCAGGATGGAACAGTGGGCATGTGGCCCCCTCGTGGATTTGGTGTCGTGCACTCAAGCAGCTGAGGTGCCCCCCCTTTCCCTCCCCCTGAGGTGCCTGTTTAGTTGCTCTCTGATGCCCCTGCAGTGTTCCCTCCGTCATGGTCGGGGATCTTGTGTGGGCCTCGCCCATACCGTGTGGTCCCAGTGTTCCACGGACTTTCTTAGAACACTACCTGGACTACTATGCTTGGTATATATTATGTACATGGTGCATACATCTATTTCTGCCTACTTGCTTTTAATATATTACAATGGTTACACTCATTTTCTATTGTCTTTGCATTCTTCCGGGGGGTTTGGGGGGTGTAACTGTGATGTATTGATACGCATTAGTGTGTGTGTTGTAGTGGGTGAGGGTGGGCGTGTTGCGTGTGTGTGTCCCTGTTTTTTGCCTCCCCCTCCCCTGTGTCGTAGGTGCAGTACTCACCATGGTCTTTTCCGCCGGCGTTCGTGCTCCTGGTAGAGGAGCAAGGAGATAAAAGCTGGGAAAATGTGAAGCTCTGGTTCCATGGCGTCCTCGTTCCTCGTGGAGTGTGTAGAGGTGATCGTTTTCCTTTCGGGATTGCTGTTTCCTCCGTGTTTTTATCCGCGGTGAATCCGCCCTGGAAAAGGTGGCGGATTGGCCTGTCATAATAGTGTGGGCGGTACATTGTCTCCCGCCTGTCTGTTGGCGGTGACCGCCGCGCTGTTTGTTTGTACCGCCGTTTCGGTCGGAGTGTTAAAGTGGCTGTCTCTGTTGCCGGTTTCCGCCACTGTTGTGATTCCAAAATTTTTACCGCCGGCCTGTTGGCGGTCTTACCGCCGCTTTAACTCCGACCGCCAGGGTTCTAATGACCTCCAAAGTTTATTAAACCTCATGAGGTGGTACTTCAGTTCAAACAGCACCCTTCGGTAATGTTTGAAGTAGCACACTGAACTAAGAGAGCATGGTCCTTTTATACCCACGCAGGGGCTAAAAGAAGGTGGTACAATTATAGAAGCAAGACTTATATACATATAAGGTCATATGGAAATGCACAGTCGACAGGTAGGAGGGGCTAACAGTTTTCAAGGACTACTAGACACATTACTGTCGGTTGATAATTACTAACAGCTGCAGACCTTACTGGGCATGTGCAAAGTGGGAGATGCTAAATATAACTTGTCACTAGACAGATTTTCAAGAGTAGTTAACAGGAAGGTAGGCCAGAGCACATGGCGAGCACATGGCAGCATGTGGCAGAGAAAATGGCTGCCATGAACACAAATGGATTCTGCAAAATGTTCACAATAGTAGCTAAATACAAGATGTCTTCTGCTGATGCTTAATCTAATCGCTACTAAATTACAACAGACGACCCTTTTAGCATTAGCTGAAGACATTCATCTTTCTGGGATAATCTAAATATTCATCTTGTGTATTTATGCTCATCATTTCAGCTATTTCCTTATCTAACATGTGTTGTGCTTTCATTTCTGTAATATTTCTTTTAGTAGGCATACAAGCAGTAATACACATGGAGCAGAACATTGGACCACACTGAATACAGGTACAGCATGTGAAAAATATTGCAATCATTACACACAGGATAGTCAGTAGTTTCCAGCCCCAAGCGGAAACAAGAGCCCAAAACCATCCAGAAAAAGTCCAAGTATCAGTCTCTGTGTGGATTTCTGCAGCAATTTTATGCAATTTAGATATTGCATCATATACTGAAGGTGAGTGATCTGGAATGAAAAAGCAGCAACTACTACCAATGATGCGACATGCACCACCTCGATCAGCTAATATCACATCTAGTACCATTCGATTTTGGAGCGCTACAATCCTCGCAATTTGGAGCTCCTCTGTAATATTCCCAAGTGCCAGACCTGCCTGATTGGTAACAGCTTCCACAACCCTAGTCAATCGTCTCACTTTCCTACTGTTTAACGCAGCACCCACAAAGGAGAACAACCCTAAATTAAAATCAACATATTGTTGCAGGCTAGTGTCCGTTTGGTCTATCTCATTTGTACTTATTGTCCTTTTATATTTATTTTTAATGATGTCATTGAACAGTTTAAAATGTCGGTGATATGATGCAGGTGCCAAAAACACAGGGGGTAATAGAAAAGATACATAACACACACCTGACCACCCAACAGGTAGTTGGTAATATCCATAGTTACCACAAACAAAATATGTATTATGTGAAGCTGTAAAACTACTATTATTTACACCCTCAATAGTTAAAATCAAGGTACAATCGCTTATCCCCACTGGAATTCGCCCAATGCCACGTATACATAGATCTGCTTTAGTTTTTGTAACAGAAATTACAAATTGTTCTTTCTTGTAAGAGTCTCTTATATTTGTGAAGACATATGGTATTGAAACATTATCCGATTGATACTCTTCCCATTCCCATTTAGTTCCTTTGGCTTGGGGATACCCATCTTTGTCTTGGTAGCATACTTTATTAAGTCGAATAGAAGTCCGCCCTCTGTACGTTTTCCAGATGCAAACAAAAGCGTATACCAAGCTTGACAAGAACCATTGTGTGAAAAAGGAAGAGGAATGAAAGGTGTTCCTCCTTTCTTTTGATGCGCAGTTATCATTCCACATACCCAACAGTTAGTAGTATTTGTAGCATTATGAGTATGATGCAACATCTGAATGAAAGTATTATTGAAGTACGATTGACGGTGCTTCTGCTCATGATAGGGATGTGTAAAGTAATAGTGATCCTCTGGTACTGGAATAGTGGCAACAAAAAACTCACGAGCAGGAGCCTTCTTTTCAACAAACCATGTGATTATTGCTATAACCACCAAAACAACAACAAACCCCATAGTACTAATGATCACTTTGTTATTCATTTTAGCAACAGTGATAATCGACCCTTCCAGAAATTAATTAAAAACAATCATTGGAGCTCTTATCCCTGGGCAGCTGCTGATTTCTTCACCACGGGCCAAGACGGGTGTCACTACTCTAATGCATGGCTGATCCCCCCCCTTGCCACATTGGCTCTCCGTTTCACTAACCGAGGGTGGTAGCTCAACCAGTTTCTCCAGCACTACAGATTGTTTTCCTCAGTCTCAAATTATACTGTGATACCCCAGAAATCGTACGGTCCGGGAAGAACTCTGCAGATTCGTCAGGTGATATAGCACGGCCTTTCTCTGTAGTCAAGATCACTCGATGATCGGTCAGCAAAGCATGTTCCACCAAGGTAGGTAGCACTCTCTTGCAGTGAGTACTAGGGACCCAATTCTTTCGGTTCGTCACTCGAACTGCTGTCCTTGTCGCAAGGAGCACTTGCTCTGGGCCTCGCCACCTTGGTTCCAAGCTGTTTGATCTTTCAAAGGACTTAATCATCACCTGGTCACCAGCTCGGAGTTCATGGCCTTCACCTGTAGATCTGTCAGGAAGTGCTTCTCGAACCTGTTGATGAATAGAAACCAAATTGTCGGTTAATTGTGCCAAATAATCATTCATCAGGACACAAGGTACATCACATACAGAATTTGGCTTAGGAACTCCCCAAATATTCATTGGCCTTCCAAATACTGTTCCATAGGGGGTAAGGCCTATTCGAGAGTGTGGCACTGACCTAATAGACAATAATGCCAACGGTAATGCATCCGGCCAAGTGAAAGATGTGGAAGCCTGTTTCTTCGCTAACTTCAGCTTCAAAGTAGCACTATACCTTTCAACCAACCCTGCTGATTGTGGGTGGAAAACCGCATGGAACTTCTGTTTGATCCCTAATCCTTCCAGGACATACTTAATAACTTCCCCAACAAAATGAGGTCCGTTATCATTCCATAAAAGTCTGCAAACACAAAACCTAGGGAAAAATTCCTTCAAAAGCACCTTCGCTGTGGTAATGGCAGCATTATCCTTTGTGGGGTACGCCCCTACCTTTTACTGAAGGCACATACCACCACCAAGACATACTTTAAATTGTTGCAGCGTTCAAGCTGAATATAATCCATTTGTAGAACTTCGAAAGGTGCAGTTGGTGTAGCAAACCCTCCCACAGGAGTTTGTGTCCCTTTTCCAGAATTGTATTGTAAACAGATCAAACAAGACTGTACTACTCTCTTAGCTGTACTGGAAATTTCTGGATGCTCTCAAACTTGTGTAAGCAACTTCGTTATTGTTGAAGCTCCAACATGTGCCAGCCCATGTGCCATCTGAACCATAGGTTGTACAAAAGCTATAGGCAATTTCCATTTATCGATCTGCTTATTCCGCCAACAGCCCTCATCATCCAATTCTCCTTCTTCAGACCATTGCTCACGTTCTTTCACAGAAGCAGATTTATGTATATCTAATACGTCTTGTCTAGCATTATGCCAACATTCAGCTTGTGACTTCACTACATACATAGAAGTAGTACTTCGCTGCATCGCAGTCTCACGTGCTACGCGGTCCGCAAGGGCATTACCTTGCCCTATCTTATCAGTCACTTTCTTGTGTGCACTACATTTCACAATAGCTATTTTCTTTGGATATGTCAATGCAGTCAAGAGGTTATGCACTAATTCTCTCTGAATTATCTGCATCCCGTGGGATGTGAGAAAGCCTCTCTCCTTCCAACGCAAACCAAAATCATGAGCCACTCCAAAAGCATAGCGGCTGTCTGTATAAATGTTCACACATAAGTCAATACTAAGCTCACATGCTCGTGTCAAAGCTATTAGTTCAGCTGCTTGAGCTGACTTCTGTTGTATACGAGTTGTCTCCACTACCGTGTGTATTGTGGTGATTGCATATTCAGCTGAGGTCGTACCTTCAGGCAACTTCAAACAAGACCCATCAACCCACAATTCCCCATCTACATTTGGAAGGGGCGTATCTTGCTAATCAATACGACCCTTTGTCTGTTCTTCGGTTCGGTGTTTCTTGTGACTGAGGCTGAGTCACAGGATATGGCAACAAAGTGGCTGGATTTAGTGTTGCACATCTCTTCAGTGTAATGTGAGGAGCCAGCAATGTCAATTCATATCCTGTCAGGCGAGCGCTAGTTAAATGTTGCGTCTTTGTTTGATTTAAAAGAGCATCAACCGCATGGGGTACTAACACCAACAGCTTATGTGACAAAACTATCCCTTCACTCTGACGTATTGACACAGCTGTTGCAGCAACTGAACGAAAACACCCAGGCAACGCCCGAGCGACAGGATCAAGTATTGCTGAAAAAATACGCACAGGGACGCTGCTTATCGCCATGTGTCTGTACTAAAACTGACAATGCACATCCATCTTTCTCATGTACGTAAAGTGCAAAACGCTTTGTGTAATCTGGAGTACCTAACACTGGTGCTGAACAAGGGGCTTGTCGTAGCTGCCGAAAGCAGTCTCACATTCATCTGTCCATGGGAGGGGCATTGGAGTATCTTTAGTCAAAAGTGCCAGCAAAGGTTTGACAATGAGTGAAAACCCTAATATCCATTGCCTACAAAAAGAACTAAGACCAAGGAATGCACGAACATCTTTCTGAGTAGAGGGTACTGGTGTGTCTAAAATTGCTTGAATACGATCTGATGTAAGTGCACGGCCCTCCTTAGACAAAAGGTGACCTAAATAGAATACCTTTGGTCCACAATATTGCAATTTCTTTTGTGACGCTTTATGATGGTGTGAAGCAAGAAAAGAAATTAAGGGCAAAGTACACTTTTCACATTGCGTAGAAGAGAGGTAAGGTCCCACACAAAATTATTGGAGCAGTCAAATTCAAGGTTTATTGCATTATTTCTTCAATCATTATTTTACTTCCAAACGTTCAAAGAGAGACACTTCATTTCCTTTAGCGAAAGCAACATCCAAAATAATGGCACAAGAGGAAGAAAAGAAACAGCCAACACGTGTTTCGCCCCCTCTGGCATTATAAGCCGGGGCTTTCTCAAGGCTGAAAGAAAAAGAAAAAAACTTGTTGATAGTATTGATAAAATAAAGAAAGATATCAAGAAGCCTCCAAAAGCCACCGAAATGTGAGCAAAAGAGCAGAATGCTCTGCGGAAAGGATCACCGATATTGTGCAACAGATGACTCCGATATAGAAACGCAGTCGTTTTGCGAGTGATTTTATGGTCACTTGATTAATTAGTAAGTACCACAGGGGTATACAAAAACAATGATAAAATTGTGGTGAAGCAACTAATGCTTAAATCCCAGAGTGAAAAGAAAATGAACCAGTGCTAGAACCGTTGGTTTTGAGAAATATAAGTGAAGTTAGTTGATGAGACACAAGTAAAGGAATAATTAAACCAAACAAGGTATATCGTAAGCATAAACATACATTTGTGATATAGGTCAATTACTTTTTGTGACAACTATTACTGACAGTTCTTGAAACCTTTCTAATATTAGAAAAAGTAGTCATAATACTCATAATGTCAATTGTAATATAGTTAATTTGAGTGAGCACACACATTTTATATTTAAGCCATCAGAGCATATCTTCGATGTTTACGGGGCTCATTGGTCACAAGTACTACCTTAATGACAATGAGGTAAGTTTTATTAATTAACTAAAATAGTACACTAAATCAAAAAGACAGTCTCCGTGTATAGCAAGGGCCGCTCTTTTATCTTACCTTGAGATTGTATTTAGTGTCGGAAACGCCGACTGATATAGGCGGAAAGTCATAAAGAGCCGAGACGGGCGCATTAAGAGTCGCGCTCTTAATGAGCAAACCTTTATCTGCTAGGGAATTCCTAGCGTCGTTCAGTTTCAAATAGAAACAAACGACGGACTGTTATCATTTTAGACATAAAGAAGAAGAGGAAAACGGTAACCGCCATTTTGTCATGGTACAGACGATCGAGAAACCAGTCATTAGTCCATCTTTTGTGAACACAGAGAGTATATACATAATTACTATGCCATATTTAGTAGCAAGCACACCACGTGAAATAAGTAAACGTAAAAAATAGGACAAAGTTAAAGTAAAAAGAGAGAAAAGAGAATATAAAACAAGATGAAAAGGAAAATCAAACAAGAACTATGGTTCAAAACGACAAATACATAATGAGTGAGTCTGAATGGGGACTGATGGCCAACTTATAAATATGAGAAACAGAAACAGAAAAAGAAAAAGAAAAAGAAAAAGTAAAAGTGAAAAATAGAAAGAGTAAAAATGAATGAAATGAGAAAGAATAGCTAAAAAGATTATATCAGAAACAGTATTAGAACATACATTAAACTTAATGGAACATATGTCTGATAAGATTAGAACACAGACTGTTTTGTGTACATAGTAATTACAAAGATCTGAAAATGGGACAATATATAATTATGAAACGAAAAAGTCCTTTTTTCTACAGTAACCAGAAATGCCATTCATAATCCTTATTGAGACCCTTGTTTACTGTATCATATTTGATAATAAGACGACTTTCTTCTTGACGTAGTCGCAATGGCCTGTTACCACCTCTCGGAGAAGGTGAAATGCGTTGTAGACCACTGAAAGTGAAGGTACATTGTTGTGAATGACAGTTATTAAAATGTTCAACCAGTGGTGCTTGAATGTCAGATTTTTGTATGTTCCGAAAATGTTCCTGAATTCTAACTTTTAGTGGGCGAGTCGTACTGCCAATATAGGTTAAGTTGTAAGGACACCAAATAGCATAGATAACATAGGTGCTGGCACAATTAATAAAGTCAGAAATTCGATGAGTGTAATTGTTGATATTGACTGATGTAGTTTTGGAGCGACCCAATTTACATACAGAGCATTTACTGCAAGTAAAGAAACCTTTTGGTTTTGAAGGTAAAAAAGTAGTAGAAGGTCTTTGTTGGAGAAAAGAAGGGCAGACTTTATTCCGAAGGTTAGGTGCCCTCCTGAAGCCTATTTGGGGGCAGTTAGTAATGTGTTGGTTAATCGAAGAGTTGTTCAAAAGTAAAAACCAGAATTTTCTGAGTGATTTGCGAATATAATTATGACCATTATGAAAGGTGGTAATAAAACAAATCAAATTGTTCTTATTGTTTTTTTTGGGTGTGTTCAACAGTATGTTCCGGTCCATATTTCTTACTTCATCTCTGATGGTATCTAGGGAGGCCTTTTTGTACCCCCTAGATATTAATCTTTTGGTCATTTCAGAGGACGTATTGTCATAGTCAAAAGTGTTGGTACAGTTAAGCCTTGCTCGTCTAAATTCTCCTTTTGGTATGTTTCTAATGGTACTGAGGAGTGGCAGCTAGTGGCATGGAGAATTTAATTAGCTGATGTCATCTTGTGAAAAAACTTTGTCTGAAGTTTGCTATCATCAACATAGATCGAAAAGTCAAGATACTCAATTGAAGAGTTAGAAATATGATAGGTTACATCAATGTCCCAGGGGTTTGGTTTAAGAGATTGAATGAATTGTTGAAGAAAGGCTTCTGAGCCTTGCCAGATGAGCAGGATATCGTCAATATATCGCCCCCAAAATATAATGTGTTTGATGAAACGTTCTGAGCGATCTGACCAGAGCCAATAATTTTCCACAGCTCCCATCAGGATGCATGCGTAGGATGGAGCAATTTTGCCCCCATCTCAGTACCTTGTAGCTGTAAATAGAAATTGCCATCAAAGAGAAAGTAGTTATTTTCAAAACTGAATTTGAGAAAATCCAAAATCATAGTATTCCGTGTCAAAAATTGCACTGATCTAGTGGATAAGCATTTGTTCACTGCTTCAAGACCATCTTTGTGTTTGATAGACGTATAAAGACTAACAACATCAATGGTTGCAAGAAAAAAATCTGGTTGCCACTCTATGTCTTGAAGTTTTTGCAAGATGTCTTTAGTGTCTCTGACATATGAAAATAGATTTGTCATAAATGGTTGAAGCTCTCTGTCAATGAGGGAACCCAATTTGGAACATAAAGAATTTACTCCTGAAATAATTGGTCTACCCTTTGGTGGGTGTCCTGTTTTGTGAATTTTGGGAAGAAGATACAGGGTCGGAATAGTTGGGAATTGAAGAAAAAGAGAAGTTTTTTCAGAGTTAGATAGCATGTGATGAGAGTGCCAATGTTCCAACAGATCAAACAATTTTTGTTGTATTTCTATTGTTGGGTTATATGTGAGTTTTTTGTAGCATGTTATATCTTGAAGTTGACGATAGGCTTCAGTGAGGTAGTCTTCAGTGTTAAGGATCACAATGTTTCCACCCTTATCTGCCTCTTTTATAATAATATTATTGTTGGTTCTTAACTGATTAAGTGCTTTAACCTGTTTACTTTGAATATTAGTTTCACATTGCTCAGGGGTATCAGCTGCCAACAAAATATCATCGACATATTGTGTGAGAGCCACACCTTCAGGAAAAACAAAAGAATCAAGTTGTAGTTTTAACGCTTGACTATAAATACTAGAACTCTCAGTATAGCCTTGAGGAACTCTGCAAAATCAATATGATGGTTTAATCAAAGTAAAACCAGACAAATATCGGCTGTCAGGATGAATAGGGATCAAAAACAAAGCATTCTTCAAGTCTATCACAGAGAACGTAGTTGCTGTCGGGGGAACCAAAGTAAGAAGTGTCGTGATGTCAGATACCAAAGGATATTCACTTCTTGTAAATCAATAATGAATCGGTAAATCCTAGTATCAGTATCCTTTTTCAGAATAGGAAGAATTGGACTGTTACAAACATTAAACGGAACTTCCTCGACAACTCCAACTGCAATAAGATCAGGCACAATTTGGGTGAGTGCTTCTTCGCCCTCCTGTGAAATTTTGTATTGAGGCAAACGTGGCAATACAGCTCCCTCCTTGACACTAATATGTACATGTGGAATAATCATTTGTCCCACATCAGTATCAGTAGTAGCCCACAAAGTACTAGGGAGTGAAGCTAATGCAATATCCTCTTTAACAAGACAAACTCTTTCCATCACAGGATGATTATCATTCAAAATAACACGCACCCCTTCAGGAGAGCATCGTATTGTAGCCCTGAAATACTTGAGCATATCAAGACCCACAATATTGTCTGGTGGATTTGGAGAAAGCAAAAATGGACATGGACAGTAATTTATCAACATGGAATGCAAATGGTTGTGACAATGGGCTAGGGGAAGGTGTTCCATCAAAACATATCGATGTAATGGTTAAGCCAAACAGGGGAGGCCTTGGAATCAATTGTTTAGACAAGGCGCTACGAGTAGCTCCTGTATCAACCAGAAACTGATCAGAGGAACCCAAAACATGTGCTGTAACATAGGGACCCCTCTGATCTACTGGAACTTCAACTGATTCCTTACCCCATCCTAGGCAATCCTATGCATGAGCAGAATCTTGGAAATCAGGCTGCTCATATTTAGACATCTGCTATTGGTTCCGTCTATCAAAAGTGTTAAACCCATCCTGCCCTCGTACATTAGCATCAAACCTAGCATGATCATTCGTGCTTCTTCTAGGCCCTGAATATCCTGAGCGATTTCTCATTTGTACGTGAACGCTGCTGAACACGTAGTGCTGGACAATCGGCAGCCCAATGCAAAAATTTCTTACAATACGCACACTGATCAACAGACAAATTCAAACGAGTGTAAGAAGAACCATAAGATCCACGTCCACCTCTATCACTACCTCTAAAAGGCGGACCATAAGCTTGAGCCAACATAACCTTTTTCTTTAATTCTTTCATCTTTTTATCCTCGCTACCTTTTGCTTCTAATTCCTGACGTTCATAATACTGAGCCATAGTCAAAAGCGAAACCGGAATAGAGGTAGTCCATGAACTTTCACTAGCTTTTAGACGACTAGCTATTCCTGGTAACAGATTTGCGACATATTTATTAACAAACAAATGTCTGCCCGTATCATCTGACAATAAGTGGCCGCTAAAATCATGAAATGCTTCTTCAAAGCGTGTAAAGAAATCGGAGACCGATTCATCTGCCTTTTGCTTACAAGACGCTAAAACAGTCCAATCTATCTTTTTAGGGGGAATAATCATTTTCAACTTAACTAATATAGCTGCGGGAAGATCTAGAATTAACTGATAGGGCTTTTTCGCAGGTTCACCATCCCTGTCCATCTGTTCTAATTCTTTCCATGATGCCCCAAAAACTACACGATCATCAACTTTACGAACAGTTCTCCACATATCTGGCGGTAATATCAATCCAAAAAATAAATCAATGTCAGCCAAAGTCATAGTATAAGCACTAATTGCTCCCTCAACTTCCTCATAAAAGGCGGCTGATTTTTCCACTGGTCAGGTAATGCTGTTTTATGTGCCATTATATCTGTCCTATTCCAAGGAGTATACACCCAATTATAAATAAAATAACCCATAGCATCAACAGAAGTTTTATCATCACTTGTACCCAATACTTTAGGAGGAACATACAAAGGTGCGGCCTCCCGCATTGGTTTCGCGTGAACTATCATAGTCTCATCTGTTCCAAAGATGGAAGCTTGCACCCCGCCGGTTTGAGATGTCCATGCAACTAAGTCCATGGCCCTTTTCTCCTCTCGCAAACGGTCTGTCACCACACATAATTTCACCAAACGCCTGATTGCATCAGCCACCTGGGAGAAAACAAAAAGACCATCACGCATTTGCTGGCGATCAGCTGCTACATCATCGGGCTCTAACTCATCAGAATATTTCCGAAATAGTTCAATAACTTCTGTGCCAAATGCCTCAGTAAAATATAGCTGCTCCTTTTCCGTCCACCCTTTCATGTTGTCTTAAAGTTCAGAAGCAGAGACAACGCTACGAATTGCTTTACGAGCAATAGATCTAAGCTCAGATGCACGGTCAGCAGGAAACATAGAGCGACTGTCTTGTATCTTCTGTTGCTCCGTACCGGAGACCTCAGCTAACTCATGAGGGGCAGAAGAAACAACATACGGAGGTGGAGGGTGATCTAGTAACAAAAAAATAATTGTGCGGTTTATTAAGGATAGGATAGAGAGGTTGCTGAACAGTGTATTGGCCAGTTACCTATAATTTACGTTCTCTCTCTTCTATCTCCTTTAAGTCATTTATTTCTTTCTTTCTCATTTCCAATGCTCTCACATATACATTCTTCCGCTGCTCTTTCTCAAGCAAGGCTTGCTCACGCTTCACTCGTCCACGTACTTCTTTCTCACACATTCGTACACAGACAAACATATCTTGCCTAGACCTTTGCTTACACATACATTGTTCCACATACTCAATCTTTCGCAAATCAAATGACCCATGCATAGGCCAACATAACTCAGGATCCACACGAGTGTATTTATTCCATAATGTGCTGTACATTAGAGAAGAAAGACCATGTTTAACATACACATCTCTATTGGGCGTCCCCTCTGGGGGTGCCGGTTGCGATTCTTCCAGTTTCAAATTGGTACCGTTACAAAAGCAACACATCCTACGAAGTGCACTAAAAACAGGCATGCCAAAAATAGTGCAGAATATGCAGTATTATAATCAAAGTAGCTCTTAAGGTACCTTTAGTACGATGTGCCGTTCAAATCAAAATTAAATTGGAGAAAATTCTCCTCATTACCTGCCTATATAAATTGCAATTTATATATCAATTCAAAGGACACAAATCGATTAGTCACTCAAAACACGAGAGCCACAGTAAGTGGTGCTAAACTTCATTACCAAACAAAGGCATCAAAACCCACAGCAAGTGCCGTACAACGGCTCTTACCAATCACAGGGCGTCCAGGTTCCAACTGCCAAGTTCTAAAATCGACCAAATGGTCACTGCACGACGAATGAACAAAAAGGACCTCAGTCGAGGACCGGCGCCACCTGGATGGTCAAATCAGAAAGAAGGGAAAAACGCTGTGGTTGCCAAGACTCGGGTCTCCTCAGGCATTGATCGTCCGCAGCGAGATCCCAATCCTTCGTCGCAACCAATACGTCGGGCGTATGAGTCGCCGATGAGTCCCTGTTCGGGCGCCAATTTGTCGAAGTAAGCCTCAGCAAGGCCTGCTAGTGCAAGGGGGTTTGCCCTTCTCTGCACAAAGTCGTCAGACCATATAGGAAGAAGTTGGCACAGAAACTGAAATAAAAGACAAAGGGCCTGATTTTAACCTTGGCGGACGGCGGAGGCCGTCCGCCAAGGTTCCGCCGCCAAATGACCGCACCGCGGTCACAAGACCGCGGCGGCCATTCTAACATTTCCTCTGGGCCGGCGGGCGCTCTCCAAAAGAGCGCCCGCCGGCCCAGAGGAAATGCCCCTGCAATGAGGACGCTGGCTCAGAATTGAGCCGGCGTAGTTGCAGGGGTGCGACGGGTGCAGTTTGCACCCGTCGCGAATTTCAGTGTCTGCATGGCAGACACTGAAATACTTTGCGGGGCCCTCTTATGGGGGCCCCTGCGGCACCCCCTACCGCCATCCTGTTCCTGGCGGGAGACCCGCCAGGAACAGGATGGCGGTAGGGGGTGTCAGAATCCGCATGGCTGCGGAGCGCGCTCCGCAGCCATGGAGGATTCCCCCGAGCAGCGGAAAGTCGGCGGGAGACCGCCGACTTTCCGCTTCTGACCGCGGCTGAACCGCCACGGTCAGAATGCTCGTGGGAGCACCGCCAGCCTGTTGGCGGTGCTCCCGTGGTCGGTGGCCCTGGCGGCCACCGGCCGCCAGGGTCAGAATGACCCCCAAAGTTTATTAAACCTCATGAGGTGGTACTTCAGTTCAAACAGCACCCTTCGGTAATGTTTGAAGTAGCACACTGAACTAAGAGAGCATGGTCCTTTTATACCCAGGCAGGGGCTAAAAGAAGGTGGTGCAATTATAGAAGCAAGACTTATATACAGATAAGGTCATATGGAAATGCACAGTCGACAGGTAGGAGGGACTAACAGTTTTTAAGGACTAGTATACACATTACTGTTGGTTACTAGTTACTAACAGCTGCAGACCTTCCTGGGCATGTGCAAAGTGGGAGATGCTAAATATAGCTTGTCACTAGACAGATTTTCAAGAGTAGTTAACAGGAAGATAGGGCAGAGCACATGGCGAGCACATGGCCGCATGTGGCAGAGAAAATGACTGCCATGAAAACAAATGGATTCCGCGAAATGTTCACAATAGTTTCTAAATACAAGATGTCTTCTGCTAATGCTTAATTTAATCGCTACTAAATTTCAACAAGTGGGCAACCATCTGTGCACAAGGGAGGACATCAGGAAGAGGTGGAACAACCTTAGGGGAAAGGTCCATTCCATAACATCCAGACACCAAATTGCCATGATGAAGACTGGTGGTGGGCCCCCACCTCCTCCCCCAGAGTCCGCAACATGGGAGGAGAAGGTGTTTGACATCCTGCATCCTCAGTACCTGACTGCAATACCCAGCAGACTGGACTCTGGTAGGTAATTATCACCGCCCTGGCACTAAGTACTCCTGTCCAGCATGTTTTCCCACCACCCAATCACTCCCCAAAACACCCTATCTTCCACTACACCTCCCACCCAATTACCTAATGCCCCTCCCCTGCATGCCACACCATCCAGCCACAATGCCCACACAGTCCCTGCCAAGTGCACCGATAGCACTGCCAATAACAATCACTGGAACTCCCACAATGCAGTAGCCCATTTCCTTCAAAATCTGCTACGTCCACTTCACAGGACAACTCCTGCATGTATAACTTTTGTACCTGCTACACCAACGGGATGCTTGTTTAGACTGAGGACCATATCATGGCAATGACAGCAATACAATTCTCATTCCTCAACCCTCAATGGAGCATGGTACTTATGTCACAGTCCAGCAACCACAAACAATGTCTGCAGTGCTGCATCTGTTATTGCTATGGCTGGGAATCAATTCAAGCCACTGTATGCATCAAAGAGACAGCCAATCAGACCTCTACCATGTAACCCTCTTCAACTTCATCCACAGGTATCCCTGCCACTACCACCATGGAGAGGATGCCAGAGACAGCCAGCTCTCCCCAGGATGAAGGCCCCAGTGAGGACAACGCCTCTGGATGTTAGGATATTTAGAACTTACATGGCACATCGGGGACACCTGGTCAGTCAACAACTGTCAGCCTCACCCTGCCCACATCCAACCCCTCACACCCTGTGGCATCAACAGCACAGCCAACCCCGCGTTCCCAAACCTGTGTCCCAAGGACTGTACAATCAATAGTGTGCCCCACAGTACAGAGACCAGAGTCGACCCCTCACACCCAAGACAATGAATGTCCTGATGACACTGGGAGTGGGCACACTGTGCCATGGGCACAGGCTTAGGGTGGCATGGGGTGTGGGAGGACACCTCTGGGCCAGATGATGGGGCAGCCAAGGGAGTCAACTGACTAGAAGGCCATCTCCAAAGTCCTGGAAGCATACCACCAATCCCAGGACAAGATAGGCCATATTATCACCATCTAAAACCAAAGGCTGCAGAGAGAATACCACCAGGAGGCCATTGCAGGGGTGCTCAAGGACCTCAGCACCATCCTGTGTGCTTCCTCTCTCCACCAGCAGACCCCTTCCACTAGCCATATACCAACTGAGCCATCCGCATCTGCGGAAGACAGCGGAATGGAGGCACTGCCAGGGGAACCACAGGCTATTGGCACCCCTTCCTCCATAGCTGAGAACCCCCCCAAATGTGGTCATCCATCCAGACATCCAGCTGGAACAGATGACAAGACAAAACCCACTGACAGGAAATAATTCTTCTGAACATTCTCACTTATGTGCCAATGAGACGCCCTGTAGACTGTTCAATGTCATGTCTCCACATTGTCATAGCCCTCGGCCACTGGACCTGTACTACCCACAGCTAGGCCATCTACCCTGATGATTTCATCCAATATGACCCCACTTATCAAATGTTGGACGATATTTGCACAATAAACTCTGTAGATAACAACCACTGCATTTGTGTCTTTATTTTAGATGTACAAATGTGTGATCAGCAATATGTTATGTGTCGATATTCCCCTTAACCAACAGTCAGTGAAATGGATAGTAGAGGGAGGCATCCTCTGCAGGGGACACAGTACATCGGACATGCCCCAAAATACACTTGTAAGGAAGTCACAAGTCCAGCACACACCAGAGTAGATTCACTTATCCAACCTGCAAATAGACCAAGACATGGACACACATCATGATGTTAGGCATGAATGGCACTCAAAGCACATATGCAGTTCATTGCTGTTGTGCCCAGTGTTTATTGACAGGGAAACAGGGCCCAACAGATGACACTTCTACATCAACAATCTCAGGAAATAGATGACTAATAAGCTGTAGCTGACAGTTGCACTGGGCTAAACTCTACACTTCATTCTTCATTACTTTCTCATTATGTTTGTGTCACCCATCAGGGTCAGCCCCCATCAGAAGAAGGGGATTTTGCATGCCATTGCCAATCAAGTGCAATCCCTGGGGGTCTAGAGACGGCGGAGCACCTATTGCAGAAAACGGTGGGAGGACCTGAGACACTGGGCCCAGAAGACCAAAGAGGCCCAGCGGGGGATGTCCTCCCAATGAGGGAGGGTTGCCCATCAGACCCTGACCCCACTAATGGCCTGCATTTTGGTGGTGGCCTACCCTGAGGTGGATGGGCATTTGAGGGCAGCACAGCAGCCACAAGGGGGTGAGTACTGACAGTATCCTTGGACTTGTCAGGCCTTAAAAAGGATTGGTTAGCTTACTGCTGGGAAAATGTGATTGTAGTCAATGCTATGCACATCGACAATAGGATATGGGTATCAGTCACCCTGGCAGAGTATCTTTTGTAGATGTGTGACCATACTGTGCTGTCAGTGGATGTACATTTCCCATTTCCATTAATCTCCATGTCTGTAATGTGTAGATGCACCAATGACATGGGCACATGTGTGATTCCATCCTGGCCACACAATGGTTCTGAGTGTTCGGATCACCCTAAGCATTATGTATGACCAGCTCCATATATCTGCATTAGTGTATCGGAGGTGTAAGTCCAATCCCATCTGTGTAGCCATCCTGTATGTGCTACTGTGTTACTTTTCAATAATTACTGAGGCAATATACATCTTGTACTGTAGGTTGCATAGACTGACTGTGGGGCTGGAATTACAGTTCCACATCATGAAGGGCCTCAATGGGACAGGAGTATTGCCCTGATAGCTGACTGTGCATATACAGGTAATCTACAGAGTGTAGGGTATGTGTAGGAAAACAACCATGGGATACTGATACATGATATTTTATGAGGGCAGATTGCACAGATAATGCAGTCCTTGGAGCTAATATTGTGGGGATCTGGCCTTTCAACAATGGGAAGTGGTAAGTGCCCTTGTGGGTCCCTGATTTCTTACCATTGTGTGTTCATGTTGTGTATAGCAAAGCCCTAGCAATTCCTATGCTGCAATACTGAGTAACTGCCTTCATCATGTCAATATGTTAAATTAGGTGCACATCTGATTTCCTAAGACTAATACTGCTTGGCTTGGGCAATAGGTAGTGTCAGAATGGGAGTGGTATTGATATGGCATAACGCATTGTGTTTTCATGTGATGGTCATTTCCAATCCAGGCTCCTCGGGCTGGCTTATGTGGTAGTGGGATGTGTAGTTGTAGTACAAGCTGTGGTATCTGCCCATGTGTACCACATGAAAGCACATTATTCACCTCTAAGATGTATGTTGTCTGGGCTCAGTGACAGGGTTTGACCATTGTAGAATGGTGTTCATTTGTGTCTGTAGTTGTCATGGTGCATAGTCATAGTTATAGTAATATAGTAATATGACAGCTAGATGCTAGATGCAATAGTTTGCCAATGCATTTGTGTAGTTGTGGTTGTGTTGTCGTTGTGTGACTCAGTGGTGTTGTGTTTGTGTGTGTTGGTCAGTGACGGTGATGTGTGTGCAGGGTGGTGTGTGGTTGACACATGCGTTGGCTGTGGTGTGTGTAATTTTGGTGTTTGTGTGTAGTTTGCGTGTGTGTGTGTGTTTGGAGCTGTGTGTGTGTTGGTATGGGTGTGTGGTTGCAGGTGTGTGTGGCTGTCTCTGGCCATCCTGGCTGTGTGTGTTCTGTGTGCATGTGTTCTAATGGCTTTCCCTCCAGTGTGTGCTACGTGCTATGTGGGTGTACTTATGGTTGTTGTCTTTGTCAGAATTATCACTGATTCCGGAATCATAATGCAAGCAGGAGCAGTGGGAAGACTTCAAATTATGATTACACGGCAGCTCCAGACATGTCTGCATTCCTGAAGGTGAGTGCCTCTTTTTGCTGAGTTGATTTCGGCCAGGTTTCTGGTGGCGGTGCAAGTATCTTAATAGCTTCAATTTCAATCAAAATCCGGTTCAGATTTGAAGCTATCAAGATATTCTACATGGAATTGGTGTTGACGATTGACATTGGTGGTTACCTGTACTAAAAGAGTTGCTTATACAGCATTGTTCTCCATTCTGGATCATAAACGTGATCTTCGATTTTTCTATCAGCCCTGAAGAAGTCTTTGGGGTTATTCCCCTTTGATGAAACACGTATTGGCTAGCGGGTTATTCAAGATGTAAACATCCCATCAACGGTGGGCTGTGTTTTCTGGAACTATATCTACATTGTACTGAGAAATGTTTATGAGGTGCATCATATGGATTTTACGCATTCTCATGAAGAAGCTTCACCAATACTTTGATTCCAAATTACTTTGTGAATAAATCCAAAAAAGACTGATTAACTTTCTCAAGAGCTGTTTTTGAAATATTCAGACTTTTATGTCTATATGAAGCCTATGAACAAGTGTGGTATTCATATCTCATTTTCTATTAGATTGTTTTAATTTGTTAACGAGTGCCTTACATTGGTTAGCTTTCAGAAAGCTAAGTTGTAATCAGTCAGACGGTGCTAAGTTCAGGGCTGCCCTGGCTTACTACAACTCAGACCGCCGTCACCACTTTCGGAACTATGGGCCAGATGTAGCAAAACAATATTTTGCGACTTGCAATTTGCGAGTCACAGCGACTCGCAAATTGCAACTCGCAAAATATTATGCAGACAGGTGTCTCAGACACCTTCTGCGACTCGCTATGGGGTCGCAAAGACCCACCTCATGAATATTAATGAGGTGGGTCGCAGTTTGCGACCCCATAGCGAGTCCCTGCACTCACAGGGATGGTGGCCTGCTGGAGACAGCAGACCACCATGTCTGTGACTGCTTTTTTAATAAAGCAGTTTTTTTTTTCTTTTTGCAGCCCGTTTTCTTTAAAGGAAAACGAGCTGCAAAAAGAAAAACTTCCAAAACCATTTGGTTTCAGTTTTTTCAGAGTAGGCAGTGGTCCATAGGACCACTGCCTGCTCTGAAAAAATATTTTTTTTGGCATTCACAAAGGGGAAGGGGTCCCCTGGGGACCCCTTCCCTTTTGCGAATGTGTTACCATCCACTTCAAGTGGATGGTAACTGCGAGTTGGTTTTCGACCGCATTCGCGGTCACAAACCAACTCAGCATGGCGATGCGGTCGCAAATAGGAAGGGAACACCCCTTCCTATTTGCGAGTCGCAGCCTCAAATTGCGAGTCAGTACCGACTCGCAATGTGAGGTTGTGCATCGCGTTAAGCCTTTTGCGCGTTACAAACTGCGTTTTTCGCTGTTTGCGATGTGCAAAAGGCTTCCTAAATCTGGCCCTATGTTCCTGGCAGGGATGGCTGTCTGTAGGTGGGTCCAGCCACCAGGGTTGTAATGTGGCGGTCAAATGACCACAGTTGCGGTGGTCCGACTGTCATCCCAAGGCTAGCAGTCCTTCAACCGCCAGCCTCATAATCAGGCCCTTAGTTCGCAGTCTTCAACTTTTCACTGCCGTCTAGGCCATAAAATACATGTGCTGTGCTTGAGCTGAGTCTCTGAAAGCTTTGATTCATAAGTAAAGTTTTCTCAAGAAACCTGCTGTTCAGTCTCTATTGGTGAAACACACTAATACGATTCTTATAGACTATCAACATCCTAAGTAGACTAACATTCGCCAAGGGAGAATCATACCCACAAACAATTCCACATTGGCGAAATATTAATGTTCATACAAAGCAAATCTGTCCTGGCAGTACTCTTGGAAAGTTGCAAGTGATGCCTCTTGTTAGGCATACTACTGGCAGGGTTTGTGAATTGGGAAACATTGTAAATCTGCCCCTGAGTGAAGGAGTACTTTCCGCCGAGCAGATTACTGTTACCTTTGTTAACCTGGCCCCTTCGGTGGTGCATTATGTGATGAATATATGACCGATCTTGTACGTGGGGACTCCGACCCATCACTTTCCACTGTAGTATGTGATGCCCACAACAGGCATACAAATCGTGTGCTTTATTTCATTTGTTTCTTTTAGTTTGGGTATTGCGAAATATTTCGACAAGGTTCTGCGGTGCGCATTATTAAGATCGTAATACTGATCAGAATATTGCGCAGAAATGTACATAGAAGTACTATTATTGGGCACTGGTTAATATCAGAATACATCAATCGGGATGTAGATTTACGATTAGAATTGTAAAAGGGCGTCATACGCTACAGGTATTCACATGACATGTATTCACACAGCAGAACACACATTACCATCATACTACTCCGAATGCTATTTTTAAATACAGTAAGAAAGAGCGATTTTATCGCTTAAGGTAAAACAATCTTTCAGATTATGCTTGGTCTGTAGCATTCAACATAGCACATCTGTGCAATAAAATGGCTCATAAGTTGTATCTAAGTACGCCTTCAAATGCCTAATATAATAACCCTTCATTTAATGGGACAAAATACTGTCTATAACATGAATGTCATTATTCGCCTACTTTCTTTATGCCGATCATTTAGCGTTTCATACACATGAAAAAAATCCAATTAATATAAGAATAGCTTGATAATCAATAACGTATTAGAAAAGCTGAAAATGTCAAACAAATCCAAACAGCTCACCAGACCAACAAAGTTTTAATCATAATATGATGAGATATATTTTTCCTGCAGTAGAAACATATATTTGTAATGAAATTGCTGCGTTTTCACTACCTAGATAGAAACCTTTTCCCCATTAATGGGTACATATACATTCTCCCATCTTATAAACCTTACATAAATAACTGTCAAATCAATATAACTAATGGGCACAAAGTGTACTGGTGTACACAGAGCTAGTATAAATCTTGGCAATCAGGGCCCATATTTATACTTTTTGACGCTAAACTGCGCTAACGCAGTTTAGCGTCAAAAAGTTTTGCGCCGTCTAACGCCATTCTGAAGCGCCAAGCGGGCGCCGTATTTATGGAATGGCGTTAGACGGCGCAATCAGACCGGCGCTGCCTGGTTTGCGTGGGAAAAAAACACGTAGACCAGACAGCGCCGGCGTAGGGGGAAAATGGCGCATGGGCGTCTTAAAATGGGGCAAGTCAGGTTACGTCGAAAAAATCGTCTTAACCCGACTTGCGCCATTTTTTAACGACGCCCATCCCCCATCAACATGACTCCTATCATTGTAAAGATAGGAGTCATGCCCCCTTGCCCAATGGCCATGCCCAGGGGACTTCTGTCCCCTGGGCATGGTCATTGGGCATAGTGGCATGTAGGGGGGCACAAATAAGGCGACCCTATGCCACCAAAAAAAAATATAAAAAATAAAAAATTATACTTACCTGAACTTACCTGAATGTCCCTGGGGTGGGTCCCTCCATCCTTGGGGGTCCTCCTGGGGTGGGCAAGGGTGGCAGGGGGGGTCCCTGGGGGCATGGGAGGGCACCTGTGGGCTCATTTTGAGCCCACAGGCCCCTTAACGCCTGCCCTGAGCAGGCGTTAAAAAGTGGCGCAAATGCGCCGTTTTTAGCCACGCCAACTCCCGGGCGTCTCTTTTGCCCGGGAGTATAAATACCACGTAAAGGCCTGGGAGTCATTTTTTAGACGGGAACGCCTCCCTTGCATATCATTAACGCAAGGAAGGGGTTCACGCTAAAAAATGACGCACATTCCGGGAACTTTGGCGCTATTCGCCTCTAACGCCATAGTATAAATATGGCGTTAGTTGGCGTTAGTTTTGCGTCGAAATTGCGTCAAAAAAAACGACGCAATTTCGGCGCAAACGGAGTATAAATATGGCCCCAGATGTCTAGCTTAGACAGGGCAAACATGAAAACGGAGATTCTTCATAATTGCCTCAAGATCTCATCGTTTCATTGTATATCCGTATGAGGTAAATTTGCTCCAAATGTAATATGACAGATTGCAATATTTACATATAGCAGCATGGAGAGCGATGCCTGCATTCCAATAATTAGATCAATTCAATTACTTAACTTTACTTAGTATCTGCAAAATACGTATTAATATATTTGACACAGAACATTGGATTGTTTTAATTTTGTTGTTATTGGAGTGTAACCGAGTGAGTTCATTTTAATTATTTGCACCCCCCACCCAAAGACATTCCTCTAACTAATAGTAGGCGTTTTTTAATACCTGTCGCAAGGAACTCATTGGATTGACCTTGAAAGTAGGATTATCTGAGTTTTCCTGGCAAGATTAAAACCTCTTACCTTCACATCTCTGCAGTAGATGCAGTCGCTTAGTGGGCTACATTGAGCACATGCTATTTAACTTTACTATTTTCTAAAGTACAACATAGACTGACATACTAGAGAAGGTAAGAGAAGTTGAGACATGAGACAGCAGACGTTTATTAGCTCCTGGATGTTGTAAAATAAAACAGCCATAATGCTCTAATGACGCATAATTTTAGATTGTTCGCACAAAACGAACCAACAAGATTAATCTGTGGTGCAGAAGGTGGCCCCCTTGTCTAAGAACAAATTTCAATTTAAGTAAGTTTATCTCTACAAAATCGGAGAGATGCAGTGTTGGCTAGAGAACTCTGAAAGGGACAATGTATAACTACATGTGTGCATTGCACAGAGGAAGCCAGAAGGCAATCCAACATTACGCAATGTATCCGTTTTTGTTTAGTTTGAAATATATGGTAAAATTCAGTAATTTACAATAAAGATTTCGCAGAAAATGGTTAAAAAATTACAGCATTTAATGACCCTGTGGCCGTACTATACCTAAGTGCACTTTCCCTGTTCGTGCCACAGTGCACCTTTCAAAATGTGCTCCGGGTGCAAACCGGGAAAGTGCACCATATTAGATGAAATGTGCTGCACCCGGGGCACAGAAACTTGGGCCCCTATTTATACTTTTTTAGCACCACATTTATGTCATTTTTTGACGCAAAAGCGGCGCAAACTTGCAAAATACAATTGGCCCGTATTTATACTTTTTTTAGCGCCGCATTTGCGCCGCTTTTTGACGCAAAACGGCGCAAACCTACAAAATACAATGGTATTTTGCAAGTTTGCGCCGTTTTTGCGTCAAAAAACGACGCAAATGCGGCGCAAGAAAAGTATAAATACGGGCCAATTGTATTTTGTAAGTTTGCGCCGTTTTTGCGTCAAAAACCGGCGCAAATGTGGTGCTAAAAAAGTATAAATACGGGCCTTGGTTCTTCTCTGGGGCAGTGTATTCAAGGGCAAAACAGAGCAGTTGCTTCAAAGCTGCTCCGTGTTTTGCAGTGCAGGCAACATGCCGCCTGCACTCTGAAGAGAGGGGAGGGACCCCCTTGCAGGTTGGTGCCGTAAATTAATGCACCGGACTGCTAAGGGATGTCTGGGGGGGTACATGAGAACCCCTTTCTCGCCTCCACACGGCTGCCTTTAGGTGGTTCCCTGAAAGGGCACACTTTCAGTGCACCACCTAGGGGCATGTTTGCCTCTCTGCTCTCGTCAATAATATGGCATGGTTGCAGAGGCAAAGAGATTCCCACATTTGCATGGGGTCACGCCCCCATACAAATGAGGGAACACCCTCTCATGATAGCCCTCATGCTACTTGAGCACCAGCTCTATCATTATTTCAAGAGGGCATGCACAAGCGTTGGAGGCCCCTTCTGTTATAAAAGTATACCCGTGGGGGGAGCAAAGTGGGCACACATCCCTGTTGCACCCCTATGGCACAATGTATAATACGGTTCTTGATATTTCAAACTAACACTTGGGGGAAGAAGCTTAGTCCTAAAGGTTGTCGGGGGATGGACAATACAAGAAGCTTTGAAAACATAGTATCAAATTAATGAGATATTTCACATAATTGCACTAAACATTGGCAGAAAACAATATGTTTGACAGGTGAGTCTATAAATATTGATGAACAATTAATGATGACATACATGTTTAAGATGCTTTATACGTTATCATTTGCCATGGATGTTCTTGATCATGCCGGTGGAATGAACAAAATGTTGAAAATAAGCAACATTGTGACATAAAGCACTGGATGTTTACAATCAAACTAGGAAAGTCAACTAGTATGCCAGTTGTGAGCACCATTAAGCTAGAGTTGGCCAATATAATAAGTATGAACTCAGTCATTCAGCAGTCACCATCACCCATCAAACATCCTTTAATATAGCGATGTGCACCAACACACTAGAACTGGTCACTGTGTAATTTAAGATGGTCATCGTCAACCAAAGAGTAAGGTGGTGTCTCATAAAGAGTTGCCTAATTGTATTTTCAGCATGAAGCAGTTAAATATTGCATTTTATAAAATCTGTTATGGAGTTTGTATGCTCACAACTAACATAAAACAATAGTAATTAATATATGAGCTGTCTGCTATACGAGTTGGGGGCCTGATGTATTTTGCAAATTGCACATCAACATTTTGTGCCTTACCTCTGATTTTACGATGACACCTATGTAATAATTGGTCACATCATGAAATCTCCAGGCACCGGGATAGCAGAAAGACTTGCTTAATTAATATTGATTATCCCCTGTGATTTGCTGCAAACAAAGGGATGTTGGCCTACAAAGAACAGAATACCACAATTCCTGCATTTGTATACCGAATCGGGAATTGTATTTTAAAGTGTCCTGTCGTCTTAAAGGAACTAGGGAAACAGAAACAACATTGTTTCCCATATGGGAACACATGGGAAAACAGGCACGGGTTCCACAACCTACTGCCTACTCTTGCAAAGGCTGCCAACAAAAGTTAATTAGTAAAACTTAAGTTTTGAGATTTAGCTACCACGGTCCATTTTTGTGGTTGCAAACCACTGATATATACCAATGCAACTCACAATTTATATACAGCACCCCTTTCTCTCTTTCTCCTAATTGGGATTGAGAATAGATCATGTAAGAAATGATGTCTTCTGTTGGGACGTTTTTGAGTCCTACCCAAGTAAAGAGTCCCCAAATCTCTTGCCATGCATTTTCATTAATTTAAACTGGGACTCAGCCCATTGCAAAGTATTTAGCAACACTAAAACAGAAAAAAAGTCAAAACCCATTAGAAATCCCACAATTCCTAAACATTAAGAAAAATCTGAAAAGAAAACCAGCACTGAAAATGATGCACAATGAATGACTGTGACAGAGATATGAAATTTTAAGGCAAAAAGCACAAAGAAAAAGATAAACACCAACCAGGAATTACTGTTTATGATTGACTAGCACCTAAGCACAATTTTAGGCTGATGACAATGGAGGGCAGGTCATATTAATCAATCAGATTGTCAATGTGTTTATCTTCTGACCTAGTCATTATTATGAAAGTCAAAATCCTTCAGTTGGGAAAGTTTGAAGGCTGTATCCAATTATGTCCTTTCAAACCCACATAACTGTTGGATGATGCTCCACTGAAGAGGTTTATTTTGCCTGGAAAAGCTGTGAAGGGGAACATTCAGCTTTCACAGCTACTTAAGTCCTCTCTTCAAACTGACATTTACTTGGTCAAGAGTTCAACATTTAGACTTAGGGCCTGATTCAGTTCTTGGTGGGACTAGCACCATCCTGCCATGGTGGCGGATCCAAGTACTTTATCAAGTTGACAGAGTTCCGACCACTGCATTTAGATTAATTGCATTTCAAACTCCGTCTGCATCAATGGACTGTACTCCATCCCATGAGCAGTATCCCGCAGTCAACGCAGTGGACTCCAATGCTGAAGTATAGCTTTCCATTGCAATGACAGGACTGCACAGACCACATTTAGATAACACTGTTGTGCTGGTGGTGTACCATCAGTGGCTTCCTGACAGTGGGAGTTTATCACTTGACCCACTCAGCATTGTACTATGGCAGTGGCTATTGGATGGATGCTAGCAGCACACACCTGATCTATATTGGCTAATTGTGAACACCCGCAAGCTACACTATACAACACACTAAATTTCAGACCATGATCCTCTGGCATTTCACTGCAGAACACCATTTTGCTGCTGAATTTGCCACCCAGAAGGGAGTTTTTTCTCAGTTTTTTCTCCCTTAGTATATTTTCCTTTCATTTCACTTTTTTTGACTTTCCATCAATTTGTGGGGCACCACATTATTACTTTTGTTACTCACTATGGCAGGGAAGGGTAAGCCATGTTTTACAGAGGGAGAATCATCAGTCATGGTTGATTAAATTATTAGAGTAGAGCTAAGTATAAAATACAACCATATCTCAGAAAAGGCAAATGTGGACCAGAGTAGTTGACACAGTGAATGCTGTAGTGTTGGAATTGAGGATTATCGGTAAATGCAGATAGGTACTCGCACTTAGCAATAGGCAACATTGCCCCACTAGATCCAGTCAAGGTATCTGTAAATTAATACTTGCTCAACCCTTGGTAGCTTGGCCCATGAGCAGTTAGGCTTAACTTAGGAGATAGGTGTGTAAAGCATTTACTATCAACGAAACACAACAATAAAAATCCAACAAAAATTTATAAAAGTAGGAAATATTTATATCTTTATCAACAAAATCTAATATAGGGAACCAGAGATATGATTTTTTAAAGATTAAGTGAAAAACAATGCTTTCTAGCGCCTAAAGACCAAAAGCGCAAACTGGGGATTTCGGGTCGAACTCGACCGGGGCAAAGTCAAAAGTTGCGGCCAACCACAATGGAGCCTTGCTCTGATACTCTGAGTGGGAGGCCTCAAAGATTTACCTTCACACATTGAAACTTTTCTGGAGCTTTCCTTCCTCAACGTCGTGGGGTCCTCCTCAGCAAGTTGATTTTAATGAAACATCTTTTTTCAAAGTTGCTTCAAACTTCTCCAAACTTCTAGATCTTTTTCCAGAAGTCCTTTTTGGGTCCTTGAAGTGTTCACAAACTTGATCCAAGGTTTCAGAAGCTCTGAGTTGCATTTTGGAAGTTGGGACTACAGTTCCCAGAATTCACCTTGTCAGAATCCTCAAATGGCCACTGTATGCTGGTCAGCTGAACTCTTCTTGTAGGACTTGATGCAGGGGACTCTGATCAGCTTCTTTGTACCTGTAGCTTAGGAGTCCACTCCTGGAGTTGCTGAAGCAAGGCAAAGTTGTTTTCTTGGTAAAGCCCAAAGTGTGCAGCTGATGTGGTCCTTGTGAATGTATTCTCTAGGTGCAGGCCAGGGGTCCAGCATGGCAGTCCTTTGTCCAGCATCTTCTTTCTGCAGGGATCTGTTTTGTGGGGCAGCTATGCCATATTTATCCTTAATCCTTGGGTGGGAAGCAGGGGGGTGCTCCTGTCCAATGGAGTGGAGGCCACCACCCTTGGGGATGACCACTTCCTGTGAAGTATGGCACAAATCAGTCCCAAGAAGGAACATTCTCTAAAAGTCCAAGATGGCAAAAATTAATCCTAAGGAGTTAGATCTGGCTGAGTACACCCACTAGTGTGGCTAAGTCTCTCTTAACAAACTCCTTCCAGCCCCTCTCCTATTCTAATCAGTGGGGCTCCTATCTGTCTGGATGAGTAGGAAAAGGGGGATGTCCAGTTCCAAGTGTCATTCTCTCCTTTTAAGACCAGTTTAGCTACTCTTCCCCCATCCTGCTGTGCCATCTGCTGCAGCAGTTCTTCACCCACCAGACCCACCTTTGTATCAGTCCAGACCACTTCACACCCCATTAAAGTAGCCTGGCACAGGCTGCCAGAGGTTAACCAATCAGGAAAGGGTGCAACAAGGCTGATTTGGGTAACTTTCAGAATGAGTTCTAAAACTCTTTTCCTGTGCCAATTCTATTAAATTCAACGTTGGTAAGTTGTTAGATTTATTATAATATTTAATTGGGTACCAAACTTGCTATATTTAGCTCATCATTGTGGAAAATAAGACTGTATTATTTTAAAGTCTCCCAATGTTAGCTTAAGGGGGCCATTGACTACAATGGGAAAAACAATTTGGCTGTTTTGGTTATCCCTCACCATGGCATTTAAAACATCTTTTAGAAGGTCCCTCTTATATTTACTCTGCACCCAACCCTATTGGCACCTAGGGCAGACCTTAGGGGTGACGTATATGGAAAAATAAGGTACTTTGATATTTTGGAAGTACTTCTAATTCCAAAGTTAAAATGGGGGTTAATTTTAACTTAAAAGCAGCCAGCAAGGCTGGCCTGCCTTCACAATGACACAAGAGACCACAACAGTGTACCCAGGGGTGCCCTATGTACCTTTGGGGCCATACACTTTCATGCCCTACCATATACTGTATTACAGACTTATAGGGAGGTTGTCAGAGCCAATTATAATAAGAACTAATTTACATATACCATTTTACACAGAGCACTGGCCCTGGGTGTGACACAGTCAGAGTCAGTAACCACCAGTATCAGTCAAGACATCTGGGGGGGGGGGTGATCAGGGCAAAAAAGGATGACTGTCCCACATGAAACATACAATATGTGCACACAGGGTGAAATTAGGAAGAGGTGTGATGATCTGAGGGGGAGATTACGCTCACTGGCCTCCAAGCATCGTCTGGATGCCCAAAGGACTGGTGGTGGTCCTAACAGCCCCCCATAACAACTCTTTCTCTGGGAGGAGAAGCTCTTGCAGATCCTCAAGGCTTGACAGGAATCCCTGGTGAAATGAAGGCTGATATGTTGAACCTAGCAACGTCTCATGAATTACCAATGTAGTTTTGTCCCTTAAGTTAACTGTTCGGAATGTTTCAAGAGTCTTATCAAAACATGTGTATCTAAATTTGAATCACCAATATATCTTGTTTATCCAAATTACCAGCATCATGGTTGTATCTCTCTTTTCAATAATGTTCGAAGCCTTTTGTCAATATGTATATTGTTCTCCATGGATCATCTCTTGCATTTGCCTAGTTCCTTGCTTTATTTCAATGTATGTTGTAGTACTTAAAAAACAGGTTCCACACTCCACCTATTTGCACATGAATGAATAGTGCTTGCAAGTGTTTTTCACCTATTTACATCATTCACATGTTGTAAATGGGTGCTCATTGTCACTGTAAATATGTAAATACATATGTGTAGTTCACATTTTGAAAAGTATTGTCCATGGTGTTCAGAAAAAAAAAAAAAAACTACCATGATGCCCTTTTTCACTAGAAAAGAATAGTGCAATGTGATATTGCTCAACTTCCCCTTTCCTCCATATATGCACAAACGTCAAAGTGTTATGCATTTGTCATTCAACATTTTCTGACATGTATGAAAATGTAATTTGTTTTGTTGATCTAGTATGTTGTCACCTTCTGTGTACTCCACTGAATTGATACATTTGCTTACATAATTCTTGGTTTGTTGAATCAAAGATTTGTAATCATGTTCTGTTGCTTGCTGAATATAAGTAGTATTGATACACAACTTACTTTGCAGTATTTGGATGATGACCAATGCCATTAATTATACAAATGTGTAGTATACTATATTTTAGCCTGCTAGTCCTTGAAACGGTTTAGTTCTCAATTCTCTTCATTACTGTTTTGGGCTGAATGTCTGGTACATGTAATTTACACTTTCTAAATAACATTTTTCATTTTTAGGACATTTCTTCAACATTATTATTGAAGTTTGCATGTGTGTAAATTAACCTGCATGTGCACATTAAATATCACACAATGGCTTAATCATTCCATTAATAATCAGTTTCACTTTAAGGTTACTTCATTTGTAGCTGAACACACAATTGAGATATAATCCAGAATTTTAATTTGATATTTTTTGTCAATTAATTTAGGATCGACATCCAGAACCAGTGGACCAACTGTCTGCAACTGTAGACACCTCTACTCCAGGCCAGGATCAAGCCTTCAGTGAAAACACCACTCCTGCAAGTCAGGATGATGTGGAGCTTCCTGGTCCACCTAGTCTGTCTGGGCAGGCTGCTCCAGTGAGTCTCACTCAGCCCACATCTACACCTTCCACCCTAGCTGCAACAACACCTCACCCAATGGATACCTCCAATTCCAGTGTCCAAAGGAACATCAAACTAATTGTGTGCCCCTCAGTCCTGACTGCTGTTGAGTCAATACCAACACCACCTCCATTTCTGCCAGGACTATGTATGATAGGGTACACTGCCTCAAGAGCACAGGATAGAGGAGGTAGGGGTCATTGAAGAGAATCATTAGGCCAGCAAAGTATGCCAATAGGTGAACTGTCACAACATGATGACATGATGGCCCAGGTGCTTAATGAGGTCCAGTACACGGAGCAGGTACAAAGAGAGCACACTGAAGAGATGCAGAATCACAACTTCAAGTTGTGCTACCTGACTGGTGTGATGTTTGACATACACCATCATATGTGTAGGGCTTTTCCTGTACCACCTACTTCTCTCTGTGGTTCTTCAACATCCGGACAAAATACACCTTTCTCAGCCATAGACAGGGAGGCCCTGCAATAACAAGAAACTGCTCCACTCACCTCAGTCCCTGCAACTGTGGACCCCCCGTAAGGGGACATCTATACAGACCATGAGAAGAGAATGACAAGACCTCCACCATCACCTCAATGAGGCACTGAATTTACCTTCCTCGAGTGTGTGTCTACCATCCATTCTGTGTGCTATTTCATGGACACATTTACCTTTTTTGTGAACTGTCATATTTTGTATGTTGGACTTCAAACAATTTTAGCTCATCATAAGTAGTTTCATTCACTATGGTGGACTTTAATTCTTGTTTCCTTTTCCTTCTATTTTATGTCTCAAACTACTTTTAGTTAATTTGTGTTAATAACATAATTTCACAGAACACAAAGTCAAAGACTGATGGTGTATTTATTGTGGAATTTATTTTTTTATGTCTTCTTTACACCATCATTTTTAAAAACTATTAATAAATAAGAATGCAACAAAAATAAGATATAACAATTTGGATATGTGTTTCCCATTTCTAAAAATAAAAAAAATAAAAAACCTGAAATCTCAATTAATTGATGCAATACATTTGTACGTAACAATTTTTACAATCATGCATAAACCAAATAGTCTGTGCCACTTGGAATTTGACACTCCCAGACCTTGGCACCATGGGAGAAGGGGAAATAATAGAAATAAACATATTAAATAGGCAAACTATTATTCATTCATATCATCCTGCCTCACAATAAGAAACCCACACCAGTTACACACGTAGTCAAAATCATGGCAACACTCCATTTTGTGGCCAAAGGATTATTTCAATACATCTGGAGGCATGTCACAACCAACTCTCAGTGGTGTGCTCCAAAGCATTCTTTTTTGCAATGATGAGACATGTCAACTGCTTCATACAGTTAATACAAAATGAAGATTTAGCCAATATGAATGGAGATCAGAATGCTATGGCTTGACATATACATGTGGTTAGAGCAAGTTAAGCAGCACATATTGCCTTGGTGGCAACATCCAACAGAAAGCAGTTCTAATACAATCTCAAGAACTTCCATTCAATCACTGTACAAGTATAAGATCTGTACATCCAAAGTATGTGTCTGTCCCAGGATGAACCTATGTTCCCTTTGCACTTTCCAACAGCAATATGTCACTGCAAATGGCACAACTTTGAAAAGTCCAAATGAAGGTGAGATTGTGAAGGATCCTACAGCATAATAACAAGTAAAAATTAATTATTTCACGTAAGATTATGTACTGAATTTATAAGTTATGAGGACACATATTCTTAGCACAAGCAAAGATAATCAATGTCAATAAACACAGTAGTCAATGTAGTGAAACTTTTATCAACAAACATCTTTGCTCCGGACAAACCATTACTACTAAATTACCATCACAGACTGATATGTTCACTATGTTATAATTTGTACTGATATTTCATGTTACAATATGTAAAGGTAAACTTACAGTCAGATGAAGAAGTTGTAAATAACATGTTGATGTGTGTCAATTCCTTCCTTTTTACTACTGTCATCTTCATTTGGTATTTCATCCTCAACCAGTAGCTCTTCATGGTATCCACCTTCTGCGATGATTGGGATGTTCCATTACAGGGTTATGTTGTGCAACATGCAGCAGGCAACTGTGATTTAGCACACCGTATCAGATGAATAGAGAAGGGCTCTACAGGTCTTGTTCAGATATCCAAATCTGGCCTTCAGGAGCCCAAGAGCCTACTCCACTGTTCTCCATTTTCTCCGGGTGGGCCTTGTTGAAGCAGACCCCCCCTGGTGTTTTTGAATTCCTCAGCGGTGCTAACAACCATGGTCAGTTAGAATAAGCTGAGTCTCCTATATGAATGTAAAAAATATATTGAGCAAAAATATCTCATCCCATTGCACATTTATAAACTTTGAATAAAGCAAGTGATCCTCATGTTATACTGTACTTACCAACAAGCCAGGCCCTCTCAGGTTGTGATATTTGCAGTGTTATGGTGTTGTTCCGTAGTACAACAGAATCATGTACTTGAGATGTAAAAATCAGGCATGCAGACACCTTTCACATTTATTGAATAGACGATCTTCCAATTGTGGTAGACTTGTTCTGTGGCATGTGGTAGCAAAAAAGCAATATGTGTGCCATCTATTGCTCCAAACACATATGGTATGCCACCTAAAGCATAAAAATCTCTCTTCACATAAGCAAAATACTGATGATGGGGAAACTGGATGCACCTTTTGATATGTCTCAAATTGAAGAAAGGACTTCTTGTAGCACACTACTGAAAAATGGTTGTGACATGCCTCTAGATACTGCCACAGTGTATTGGAAAGGTCCTGTGACCACAAAATGAAATACAGCCATAGTTTCCACTATTGCTGTTGTATTCCTTTTGTGAGGCAGAAGAGCAGGCTCCAGCTAGTGACATGAATCCAGAACAGTTTGCTTATTCAATCTGTATTTTTGGTGATTTTCCTCTCCTCCACATTGTTCTAACTTGTTTCTCCTTTAGACACATAGGCCAATATTTATACTTTTTAGCGCCACATTTGCGCCACTTTTTGACGCAAAAATGGCACAAACTTACAAAATACAATTGTATTTTGCAAGTTTGTGCTGCTTTTGCATAAAATTTTTTTGCAAATGTGACGCTAAGAAAGTATAAATATGGACCATACTTTTTTGCCCCTTTTAGTTCATTAGTGAAGTGTTGTTGTTGGAGTGTATTGAAATGAATATTGTAGCAAGAGACATATTAATTTTTGACAATGGTGGAAAGGTCTGGAAAAGGACTGAACACTTGAGACTATCATCTTCTACCCCTCTTTGTGTTCAGTTGTTTGCATTTAAGAAAAACAAATTTTGACCTATAAGGTCCAATAATACTTTGATAATGAACATACATCTCATGTCTTTGTAACAATACATATCTTTTTGTGACATGTATGTACACATCCATTTTTTGTTTTGTTGCAACTTCGAATAACAATTTTTCACATTGCTGATTTCATAATAATATATAAATAATATATTTGAAATGTATTATGTGAACATTCATTTTATTTTGGATCTTTTTCAAAATCTGTTAAAGGAAGTATAAAATATACCACTTCACTATCGATGTTCAAAACAGTTACTATTTACATTCTAAAGTGTAAACAGTGTTGTATGTATCTTACATTTGTAAACAAACTAGCCACCACTTTGAGTGGTGCTGATAAACATTATATTTAAAAATACACTTCTTCAATTGAAATGAAAAGTTATCTGAATGAATAAGCTGACTTTTAAGATTATTTTATTCACAAATCCAGATTTCATTTGACACACTGCATGCCACTTACTTCCTGTGGCCAGTATACCTTGTACCAGTAGTGTAATTGATAATTACAGCCAAATATTGAAATGAGAGAAATATAGAGCGCCAGAAGAAATTTTCAAGTTATGTAAGGGTTTGATGTTTTTGTTTCAATTTAAACTACGTCCCATTTTCTGAAAGATGAATATCTGTTTGTGTTAGCCATGTAATGGTGCCACAAATGGGGAAAGTTATATCCTGTGCTGCAAGTATAACTGACACAGGTACTCAATCAGCCATACAAGTATGTCCCAATACTAGACACACACCTGTTTATACATCACCAAAAACCATGCTCTCGAGAGCCCTGTCATACTGCTCTTTTTCATTGTATGTATTTCAAAGCATAGCTTCTGTCACTAAAAAGAAAAAAATGGCAGTAAGCCAGTATAGCTGTGTGCTGAAATTGTGCAAATTGTTTAGTCGTTAGTAGCTTACACTAATTTGCACTGCTCAGGAGTGGCTCTCACTATGGCAAAGGTTTCAGACCCCTGGCCTAGATGGTGTTTGTTGCCTGGATTAGTAACAAGAGGACATTGAAAATGCTGAGGGTATTCAACAGGCCACTACAAATTAGTTTTTCCTAGGAAAACTAAATAGCTGGTTAATAACTGTACTGTCTTTTCAGAAGTTCTTGTGAGGGAAGTTACAAAATTTCTTTTGTCTTATCCAAACAGGTATTGTCCACTGAAATATAATTCCCATAGGGAATAATAGGATTTAGGTTTCGGCAAACAGGATCTCTGTCACTGTTGTGATGTCCGCCGAGTTCTCAATCAGGTCCAACATAATTAACTTGTCACTTCAAGACAAAGGCTTTGGGTTTCAAATGAGCTCAATCAAAAGTGGTTGGGGCACAGGGCAAACAGGCTTAATTTAGAAAAAATGGGCACATTAATAAGGAGTGCAAAACATTAAAAAGTTGAAAACCCAGCTCAATACAAATCCCTTGCCAATTCTTAAAAAAGGAGCTCAATCTAATAACCACAATGACACCAAAAGAACTAAAACTCAATAATGGAAAACACAGATCTGAATTTTTAAAGATTTAATGCAAAAAGTGCTAAAAAAGTAAAGTGTCAATACGCATTCAGTGTTTGAGGGTGAATAGTACCTAGGAATGATTTCAGTCTGATATTGATAGAGCACAGGTTGGATATGCCAAGCAGGTTTGTCTCAGTCAAAGATTTATCAAAGCTTAGAAACCTCCAGCAGCTAAATTTCTTCTAGTTTAGGACCTGCTAAAACACATTAGCTGCTACAGAGAAACTCCAAGAGTTCTAAACCTATTTCTTCAGCCCAGTGAAGATGTGCCTTGACCTGATCAGTTCAGGTCCTTGTCCTGGTACTCTATTCGCTGAAAGTTACAAGTTTCTTATATCCCATGGCTTTTTAGAGTTGGTTGGAGAAGTCCAGCTAGATGCATCCACTGAACCAAGGGCTACAGGAACAACCCATACGGTTTAAGACTCACTCCAGCAGAGGCCACCAGAAGGATTCAGTGAGTTCAGGTCCAGGAGCAACAGGTCAGCAAAACTGCCTCCTGCAGCTTGTTGTGTCTCTGTAGTCACACAGGACTCCACTTCTTAGCCCTAGGCACACGTGGAAGCTGGTCTAGCTCTTCACATCCCCTCACAGGTCTCAAACAATAGATGCAGTACTTTTTCTGTTTTTCCACAGGGTCAGAAATTGTTCTGAGGAGAGTGTCATGCAATTCCCCAATTATGTTAGAACTAGCTAATGGTGGAGGAGTGATTCTTGCTTCCTGCCTAAACAAAAGGTAAGTGTTGGAAAATGGGTTATTGGTAAGGGCAGGTAAGTACCTACACTTAGCAATAGGCCACTAACCTCCACTTAGGTTCAGTTAGGTCTCAGTAAATTAAACCCAGCTCAACCCTTGGTAGCTTGGCAAGGAGCGACAAGGCTTAACTTAGGACACAGAGTGTAAAGCATTCAAATATCACAAAACAGTAGTTAAATAAAACACAGGAAACAGTTTAAAATCCAAATCAATTTATAAAAATAGATTATATTTTTATCTTTAAACTGACACAAAAACGAATAAAATTGGATAAGAGGAACCGGAGATATGAATTTTTAAAGAATTATTGTTTTCTAACACATAGAAACAAAAAGCACCAATCTGGTCATCTGGTCGCACCTTGACCGGGGCCAAGTGAAAGTTTAAGGCTGACTGCGATGGAGCCCGGCTCGGCTACAGCCCGTGGGAGGCCACGGTCAAAAGTTTACCCTAGGACTTAGTCGTTTTTCTGAAGATTTTCTTCAGCGGGACGAACCTGCCAGTCCTATCCGAACTCCTGGAACTCTTCCTCGGATACGCGTTGCGGGAGCCCTCGGTGGAGATTTTTACCTTCGGACTTAGTTGTTTTTTCGAGGTGAAAATCTTTCGACCGGGGCAAGCCTGGATCTTGATCCGCCATCCTTGGAGCCCTCCTCGGATACGCTGGCTGGGAGGTCCCGGTCAACTTCCTACGTTCGGAGTTCGTCTCTTTTTTGGAGATTTTCTTCACTGGGATGAACCTGCAAGTCAGGTAGTATCGCGGTTGAGGCAAGCCGACTAGAATTGCCGCGGCGGGTCGGTCCCTCTATGGAGCTTTTTTTCAAAAGTTCTCCAAACTTCTGGATCTTCTTCCAGATGTTCTTTTAAGGTTCTTTTGAAGTCCACAGCTTACCCCAAGGTTCCAGAAGCTCTGAGATGCTCCTTGGGGGTGTGGACTGCAACTCCCAGAATGCACCTGGTGCAAACTTCTTTTTGGCCACTGGACAGTGGTCAGCTGGTTGGTTTCTTCAGGAGTCGGTGCAGGGGACTCTAGTTAGCAAGTTTTCACCTGTAGCAAACAGGGAGTCCCTTCTTGAACCAGTTGAAGCTAGGCAAAGTCCTTCTTGTGGTGAAGCCCAAGTATGCAGCTGGTGCAGTCCTTCAGAGTGCAGGGTCCAGGTGCAGGCCAGGGGTCTAGCAGGGCAGTCCTTCTTCTTCTGTAGTTATTCCTGGTAGGGATCTGGTAGGGAACTGAGGTGTGGGTGCAGGTCTGCCAGTTTTATCCCTGCTCCTGGGTGAAAAAAAGGGGGGTCCTTGTTCTCCAATCAGGTGCAGGCTCCTTCCCCCTGTGATGACCACTTCCTGGGAAGTGTGGCAAAAATCAATCCCAGGGAGAAACATTCCTCAAAAATCCATCATGGCTAAAAGTGATTTTTGGAGGTTAAATCTGGCAGAGCCCACTCACTGGTGTGGCTAAAAATCCTAAACACACCCCTCTCCTGCCCTCTCCTAATCTAATCAAGGGGGCACCTAATTGTCTGGGTTTGCAGGATGTGAGGGTGTTGCTGGGTTGCTCCAAATCTCTGCCTTTGAAGACCAGTTTGGCAGCTATCCCCCTTCCTGCTTCACCATCTGCTGAGGGGAGATCTCCTCCCACAGGCACATCTCTTTGTGTGGAGCCAGGCCACTTCAAACCTCATCAAGGCAGCCTGGCCAGGCTGCCAGAGGCTGGCTAATCAGAGCACAGCAGCAAAAACACTGCAGACCTGAAGTTGGTAACTTTTCAGCTAAAGTTTAAAACTCTTTACCTGAACAAGTTATATTAAATCCAACAACTGGAAGTTGTGGGATTTATTATAACAATTAATTTGATACCAAACTTCTGGTATCTGTTACGTAAGGGGACTTTTAAAATCAAAATAAAGTCTCCCCATTCTAGCCTATGGAGGACATTCACTACAATGAGGGGAAAATGGATTTGGCTGTTTTGCCTCACCAGGGCTTATTAAACTATTTTTATAAGGTCCCTGATTATAGTTACATGGCACCCAGCCCTAGGGGCACATAGGGCACACCTTAGGGGTGACTTATATGTAAAAATAAGGTAGTTTAAGACTTTGGAAGTACTTTTAATTCCAAAGTCGAATTTGCATATAACTTTAATTTAAAAGCAGCCAGCAAGACAGGCCTGCCTTTACAATGAAACTGGGCACCTCAGCATTGCACCTATGGGTGCCCTACCTATGCTGGGGTCCCTAAACCTACATGCCCTACCATATACTAGGGACTTAAAGGTAGGTTGACTTAGCCAATTATAATTAGCCTAATTTTCATACTGATTTTACACAGAGCACAGGCCCTGGGACTGGATAGCAGTACCCAGGGCACCATCAGAGTCAGGAAAACACCAGCAAAAGTGGAAAATGGGGGCAAAAGGTTAGGGGGCCTCTACAATCAGCCCTGTTCTCTCATGGTAAGTTTCTTATAAGCAATCCTAAAATTTACCAGAAGTTCCTGTTTGTCATACTGCAGTCTTTCAGTGTACCTTAAAACAAAAATCCAAGATGGGAAGACCCTTACTCATTTGTGCTGAAACTATGTGCTGGCACATAAGTCCAGGGAGGTAAGTAACTCCCACCTTTGTGGTCACTCAAAACTGCTTCTGGGTGTATCTTTCCTTCTAGTGGATTTGGAGACAGCCTGGAAAACAATAGTTTGCCTTCCCCAGATCTCACCTTATATTTTTTGTGAAAGGGCAAACCCTTCACAAGTTAATTAGATTCTTGGGTCCACTCTAACTGGTATTCCTGACAGTGGGATAGAATCTCACACCTAGTTCATTGTTGCTTGTCTGAGGTAGTCTATTTAACCAGTTGAGTACTGAGGATGGAATGGTTCTGTCCTGAGTCAGGGTAGTTGTATGCTGATGACAGAACCATTTCATCCTCTGCACACAACTACCAAGTCCCTCTGCGGTTCAGAGCAGCGGGATTTCCTTTTCCTAAAAACAGCTCTGGGAGCTGGGAAAGAGCTTTCCCAACTCCCAAGGGTGTTTTTGGTTTTCAGTGAAATGACGATCAGCACTCACACTGACATCATTTCACTTTCGCTGCGTCAGTGCTCCGGGGGCTATCTCAGTCCCCCGAGCGCCAGGGCAGATGGGAGCTGTATTATTAGAAAGTAGAGAATCTCCCTTTGCTAGTGAATCCCTGCTTGGGCATTGCCACAGGAGGGCCTAATCTATACCTGGGGGGCAGAAAGCCCACTATGCACCAGGGATAATTTTGTTTATTTATGTAGGGATGGGTGCAACCCAAAATGGGTTTTGCAATGCCCCCACAGCTCTCTCCCTCATGTGATTCTCTCCTCCAGCCCGATGCTAGTCCTGAAGTTTCTTGTTGCATTCTTCGTGCCGATTCCCACACACACCCCAAAAAAGGGGACCGTCTTTCTGCCCCCCGGGGTGCAGATGGGGAGTATTACCCCTGATCTGCCACCCAAGGGGGCATAAGGCCCACTGGGCACCAGACAAGACTTTTTACAAAAAAATAAAAGAGGGCTGGGGCTGCCCACCATGGGCATGGCCATGTCCTCACCCCCAAATAAATGGGGACAAAGTATTTCTGTCCCCCTGGGGGGCAGATGCAGATAATTAGCCTTGATTCACACCCTAGGGGTGGAAAGCCCATTAGGCACCAAGGTATTAAAAAATAATGAGGGCTGGAGGCTGACTACCACCATGGCCATGGCTAGTGTCCCACCCAAACTGAAGGGGGCAGCAGTCTTTCTCCCCCCGAAGACTAATGCATTTCATCCCAATGGCAAGAAAGAACACATTTGACTCTTTTTAGTGTTGATTATACATATGGGTCAGGAGAGCTTGGCTAACTCCCCAATATCGTTCCACTTACAATGGTGAACAGCTGCCCTTTTTGGGCTTGGATCGGCTGCCACCTGGAAAAACCTACCAGACCTAGACATTTCAGAAAAGTAGACACCACTCAGAATGCCATGCAACCCTCCAACTTTGCCTGAAGTCACACACAAGTCAACCCACCCTAGATTCTCACAGATGTCTAGTTTCAATAGAGGCTCACGCTTGCTAGGTTTCCCCTATGTACAGTCTGCACTAGGGCCCAAGATACACAGCTACCCTCAATGGAAAAAGGCAAAAACAACAGATGATGGACGGAGTGAAAAGCAAATCAAACATTCACCCCGAGTCACAGATCTGGGTTTAATCCATCAGTTTTTTATCTTGCCATGCCATTCCAGTTTGGACCCAGCCATATGCAAATCAGTCTTAACTCTGTTCCCCATGGGAACAAGCCAGTTCCTCCTTGAACCAGAAACAAGTAACCTGGGGCTGGTTTCAGGGTATCACCCTTCATCAGCCAGGCTTGCTTTAATCTGGTGGCATAGCAAGCATGGGACCCATGTCTGGGCATACCCTTCCCACTTGGGGCAACAAATGCAAAAACAAGATATGATGGACAGAATTTAGAGCAAATCAAACATTCACCTCAGTCACAGATCTGGGTTCTATCTGGGTTCTATCTGGGACCATAGGGGAGCATCAAGGCCTCTCCCGGGCACCCATTGTTCCAGCAAGCAAGTAGCTGCTTTTAACAGCAGCAGTCTGCTTGCTGGAGCTATGCAGACCCCACATAACCCCTGGGAGGTGGTAGTCCTTGGAGCATGGGTGGCCATGTGGCCTCCCTGCAAATATATCTTGCATTGCCCTGGGGAGGTGGTAGTCCCTGGGGCTACGGGGGTGTCCAGGTGGCCCTCATGTTACAAATAAAAGTTGCCTCCAGGGCTTGGCCCACCCGGGGGCTTGATAAAGACGAAGCTTGTGCTTCATTTAAAAAAAAAGCGTTTTGAACAGATCAGGGATCTGCCATGAATTGTGGCAAAAAGAAAATGCTTTTCGACCTGGGGGGTCCCCTTGGGATGCCAGCACCAGAGTTAAGGGGTCAGGGTGTTCGTACCCTGTCCCGCTTTGTATTTCTTTCTTTTTTTCAGCTGAGTCCTGTGAAAAACAGGGCTGATTGCATAGGCCCCCCAACTTTTTGATTACATTTTTCACTTTTTTCTGGTGTTTACCTGACTCTGAAGGTGCCCTGGGTACTGCTAACGAGTCTCAGGGCCTGTGCTCTGTATAAAATAAGTATTCAAATTAGGCTAACCATATCTGGCTATGTCAACCTACTTATAATTCCCTAGTATATGGTAGGGGATGTTTAGGGACCCCATCATAGTTGCACTGCTGAAGTGCCCAGGGTCATTTTTAAAGGCAGGCCTACTTTGCTGGCTGCTTTTAAATTAAAGTTATATGCAAATTTGACTTTGGAATTAAGAGTACTTCCAAAGTCTTAAACTACCTTATTTTTTACATATAAGTCACTCTAAGGTGTGTCCTATGTGCCCATGGGGTTGGGTGCCATGTAACTATAACCAGGGACCTTATAAAAATAATGTTATAAGCCACGGTGAGGTAAAACAACCAAATTTGTTTCTTCCTCACTGTGGTGAATGGCCTCCATAGGCTAAAATGGGGAGACTTTATTTTAATTAACAAAGTACCCTTAAGTGTCAGATACCTCGATTTTGGTATCAAATTAATTGTTATAATAAACCCCACAGCTTATGTTGGATTTATAATAACTAGTTCAGGTCAAGAGTTTTAAACTCTACCTGAAAAGTTGCCAACTTCAGCTCTATAGTGCCTTCCTCTCATTGGCCAGCCTCTGTCAGCCTGGCCAGGCTGCCTTGATGAGGTGTGAAGTGGCCTAGGCTGAACACAAAGGACGTGCCGGGGGAGGAGATCTGTCTCAGCAGATGGGGAAGCAGGAAGGGGGAGGGCTGCCAAACTGGTCTTCAAAGGCAGGGAAGGGCATTTGGAGCAACCCAGAACCTCCTTCACATCCTGCAATTCCACACAATTATGTGCCCTCTTGATTCGATTAGGAGAGGGCAGGAGAGGGGTGTGTTTAGGATTTTTAGCCACACTAGTCGGTGGGCTCAGACAGCTCTAACCTCCAAAAATCATATTCACCCATGATGAATGATTGCAGAAGGTTGCTCTCTGGGATTGATTTCAGTCACACTTCTCAAGAAGTGGTCATCACAGAGGGAAGGACCCTCTATCTGATTGGAGAACCAGGACCCCCCTGTTTTTAACCCAGGAGCAAGGAAAATATGATAGAGCTGCACCCACACCTCAGATCCCTACCAGATCTCTACAAGACAGAACATCAGAAGAAGAAGGACTGCTGCCCTGCTGGACCCCTGACCCGCACATGGACACTGCACTCTGAAGAACTGCACCATCGGCATGCTTGAGCTCCACCACAAGAAGGAATTTGCCTGGCTTCAACTAGTGCAAGGAGGGACTCCCTGTTTGCTACAGATGAAATATTGATAACCAGAGTCCCTTGCCTCAGAACTTGAAGAAACTGAGCAGCTGGACACTGTCCAGTGGCCCTTTTGAAGTTTGAGCCAGGTGCAATCTGGGAGTTGTAGTCCTCACCCTCAAGGAGCAACTCAGAGCTTCTGGAACCTTGGGGTGAGCTTTGGAATCCTAAAGGACCTTAAAAGACCTTCTGGAAGAAGATCCAGAAGTTTGGAGAAGATTGGAGAATATTTTGGAAAAAGCTCCAGAGATGGAGCCACTGCCACTGCGGCAACACTAGCCGGCTTGCCTTAACCGCAACCCGGTCTGACTTGCAGGTTCGTCCCACTGAAGAAAATCTTGGAAAAAGTGACTAAGTCAGAATGTAGAAAGTTGACCGGGACCTCCCGTGCAGCGTGTCTGAAAAGGGCTTCAGGGACGTTGGATCAAGATTCAAGTTCAGCCCAGTCAAAGGATTTTCATCTTGAAAAATTGTCTAAGTCCGAACGTAGAAATCTTCACCGAGGTCTCCTACAATGCGTATCCGATGAAGGGCTCCACGGAGGTCGGATCCCACTGAAGAAAATATTCAAGAAAACAACTAAGTCCGAAGGTAAACTTTTGACCGAGGCCTCCTGCTTGCTATAGTTGAGCAGGGCTCCATCGCAGTTGGCCTTAAACTTTGACTTTTCCCCGGTCGAGGTGTGACTTGATGAATGGATTGGCGCTTTTTGTTTCAATGTGCTGAAAAACATGAATTCTTTAAAAATTCATATCTCCGATTCCCCTTATCCGATTTGAATTGTTTTGTAGTCATTTTAAAGATAAGAATGTCTTCAATTTTTATAAATTGGTGTTGGAGTTTTATTGTGTTGTGTATTTTATTTATTCACTGTTTTGTGATTTATAAATGCTTTACACATTTGTTTCCTAAATTAAGCCTTGTTGCTCATTGCCAAACTACCAAGGATTGAGTGGGGTTTAATTTATTGAGACCTAACTGGCCATAAGTGGAGGTTAGTGGCCTATTGGTAAGGGCAGGTAATTACCTGCCCTTACCAATAATCCACTTTCAGAGTCCCCACATGGCTGCCAACACTTTCTTGTTGATGTGCTCACAGCCAATCAGATCTCAGCACAAGATTGGGAGGGGTTGCAAATCCTTTGAGTCCCTATATAAACAAATTTGGATTTCCATAACTTTCCCAAAAACTACTGAACTGATTTCCAACAAATTTTAAAAAATGGCTATTTCTGGATGAAGAGCTACCTTTCTTTCCAATTTGGTGTAATATCTTCCAGTGGTTTTGGCCCTATCGCTGTTCAAAATCACAATGGAAAAATAAAAGGGGAAAACACGTTTTGGGACCAAACATTTTCCCTGCCCCTGCTTGATGGAGCACCCTGAAATGTTCTGGGCAGCAGTTGAAGTGAGCATCCTGTGTCCTTGGAAAATTTGGTGAAGATTCATCAAACTGTGCCGAAGTTATTAGCCAAACAAACAACTCTCTTTCTATATAACTATATAGTGGATGACTGCCACTAGGTATTATGTATGTATATATATATATATATATATATATATCACCTACTGGCAGTCGGCAGTAGATAGTTATAGCTAAAACCATGTTTCCATAGAAAAAGTGTTTTTTGACTTGCCTATATCTTCGGCACTGTTAGAAGAATCTTCACAAAATTTTCCAAATAAAGTGTTGCTGTAATTATTGCTGAGCACAGAAAGTTTCAGGGTGATCTGTCAAGCAGGTGCCGAGAAAAACAGGGCTAAATAAACATTGCATTTCCATTGTTCATTCCCTTAGGATTCTTCAAACTTGTCAACAGCCCAAACCACAGGACTGAATTCCACTAAATTTGGCAGAAATCTAGCTGTTGGTATGCATATTACACTTTCTCTTATTTAGAGTAAATCTGTTCAGTAGTGTTTGAGAAATTGAGGGAAATTCAAATTTGTATATCTCGGACCACAAAGTATTCAGGAACAAAGACAAATTCATGCTGGGAAATGCACAGCTCTGATTGGCTGCCAACACTTCAAGCCAGGAAGTGTTGGCAGTCATTTTGGGATTGGGTGAGCTGAGTCCCAGAAAAAAAAAAAAAAAGGGATAGGGTAGAGACACTTTGACCCCTTAGCTCTTGTGAGATGGTCGCAGAGGGACACCCCCAGATCAAATTTCAGGCAAAAATTATTTATTTTAATATTTTATTATAGGCCCCCGGTAGAGCCTGGTCCTTCACTGACCTTCACACTGAGCTTTGGGTTTCGAGTCTAGCTGGACTCATTTAAATTAAAAAAAATGTTTTATAATATTTAAAAAAAACATTTTTTATTTTAAATTGGAAACAAATAACTAATTTTAAGTATATCATACAGCAAACACTAAAACACTCTATCTCTCCCCTTCTCATTTTCTTTTGCTCTCTCTGTATCTCTTTCAATCAATTCTCCCACACACATACCCGCTCAGACACTTACGCACCCACTCACAGATCCACTCAGACACTCATGCACCCACTCACAGAACCACTCAGAGATCCACTCAGACCTTCATGCACTCACTAACAGCCACAGTTAGACCCTCAAGCACCCACTCAGACCCACTCACACAGTTACAGACCCACTAACACACCCACTCAGACAATCACACACCCACTCAGAGACCAACTGACACCCTAATGCACCCACTCACAGACCCACATACATACTGATGCACCCAGCAAAGCACTGATGTATGCACTCTCACACCCAAGCAGACACTCTGACAGCCACTCTTACCCCAATACAGCCTCTTACTTCCACTGTGCATGGGCAAAGGACAATGCACGTCATCAGGTTGCGTGGTTAGGGGGATTGGACGCAGGGACTACAGGTCAGCCGTTGCAGGCAACCCATACTGCACACAGGAGAAGGCAGTTCATGGTACAAGTTCAAGTGCTTATAAGGGGCAGGCCTCAGGGCCGGACCACAGGACAGGCCCTGTGGCCAACTGCCCCCGTGCATGGCCCAAGGCTTTGCACAGAGATGCTTGGATTCATGTATAGCAATGAATATTACTATACGTTAAAAAAAACATAGAAATTCACTGAAAAAAAACAAAGGTTACAGGGACGTTATAGTTAGGTTTGAATTTACTCATACAAAACCATAGAAGTTCAGCAGTTATGGTTAAAGTAGTTTCAAGTGCCTAAACCATGCGCCCTAAGGTAACTATAACTCACACCTTCTCCATGCACAGCTAATTACTCCACATATTATATCACTGATGACATATTCTTTGTCATCTTTCATGTTCTTCCTGCATGTAGGAAAGTACCATCTTGCCTGGCATGTTACCCCCATTTTTTTACTTGTGTGTATGTTTGTTTTTGCCTGTGTCACTGGGATCCTGCTAGCCAGGACCCCAGTGCTCATAAAGTATGCCCTGTATGTGTTCCCTGTGTGGTGCCTAACTGTATCACTGAGGCTCTGTTAACCAGATCCTCAGTGTTTATGCTCTCTCTGCTTTTAAAATTGTCACTGCAGGCTAGTCACTAATTTTACCAATTCTGATTAGCGCACTGGAACACCCTTATAATTCCCTAGTATATGGTACCTAGGTACCCAGGGTATTGGGGTTCCAGGAGATCCCTAAGGGCTGCAGCATTTCTTTTGGACCATTCCAAAGCATTGGAGCGTTCAAGTCACTCAGTGAAGACTAGCATTGAAAAGGTCAAAAACAAATTCATGTTTAAGTTATAAAAAAGAGCACGCAACTTTATTCTACTGGTATCGTAAGGAAAAAGGATGGCAGCAAATGGAAATTCCCCCGAATCAGTTTTGCAAGTGACATTATTTGGACCTTTCATGTAACAAAATAGACATAATAGCTTTGCAAACTAATTTCAGAAGTTCAGAAAATTTTCAGTGAAACAACTTATCAATGTAACTCTATGTCAATGTAATTCCGTGTTTAACAAATTCCCTTCTAACCATAAAACAAAAATACAAATTATTCAGAAATTCAAAATCCTAATACCTTTTTTTAACACACAAGAGGTCAGGTCTACAAGAAACAGATGCAGACAGGTGCTGCACCAAAAATAGCAGCCCCGTGTTGCATCAGTTTTGAAACATAGAGATGCACATATTTAAAGAATACAGTGCATCCCTACGTTTCCCCCTGCTCCAGCGCTAAATTAAGCTGACTACGCCAACGCAGGCATCCTTGCACCATAGTGCAAGGGTGTTTGCTTTGAGGGGAGGGATTGTTTATGTGTAGGAAGGTGTCACTTCCTGCATCTAAACAATCTACAATGATGATTTGGCACTTCTATGTGTGCTGCAGAATGCAATTACAAACTGATCCATCAAGGAAGCAAAAGATCACCAATCTTGAACGATTACCCTGCTAGTTATGAGAGAGTCCAGATGAATAAGGGTAAACCAAATATTGCTCTCGGCCAGTGCAACCTGCTTCTGAAGAAAGGCAGTGTAATTAATTGTATGGTCCTGTAAAAACGCTTTAAAGGCATCCCATATGATAAGAATAGATGCTGAGCCCTTATTTCTCTTCAAAAAAAGCTCAGCTTCTTTGACCGTAGAATACTTATATGCTTCGCCCAAGAGTTTCTGGTCTAATGTCTAAAGCAACGATTTGTGATTTGATAATGTCACCTCTACCTGAACAAAAGGAGACAAGGAATTATAATACGATATAATCCTATAATTCAAAAGAATCCTAAAATAAGGTATAGAGAATGACTGTCAAGAAACATAACTATCTGAGAGAAGGACTAACTAGAGGCAGAGAAGTATGTGAACCTATGTTCTCTCTTTCGAAAATGACGCCAAACATCTATCAGAGCATAGGATTCAATTATTTGAAGCAAGGCAGCTCTAACCAACTTCTTAGACCTATATAAGTAGTCGTCATTGGGGAGTTATCCCCATGACCATAATAAGAGGAGTCATCACGTACATTAAGAGTGATATTAAAATTGCCACAAATTATCAGAGGTTCTGAGCATAGATATAGTTCAGACAGCAAGCTGCTAAAATCCCCAAGATCATCAGTGTTGGCCCCATACAAAACACACGGCATGAAGCCTAACTATTGCAACAAGCCAACGCCCACCCACGACTGCACAATGGTCTAAAAGTGTCCAGCTCTTATCCCATATCAATAAAAAAAATCCCTCTCTGTGAAGAAGTAAAGCAGGTAGAAACCAGGACCTGGTACCAGAAGTCTTCCAGCAGAGAGGTTTGTGTAGGGTAGAGGCGAGTTTCCTGTTACACAACTAAATATGGATGAAGATAGTGTAGCTCCTCTTGTATTAGCTTACGCTTATGGGATGCCTTCAGCCGATTTATATTGCAAGAAAAAATATGAGCTCGCTGGTCAAGACCACCCTTTGGCTAGGCCTTAACATACTGGAACAGACATCCAGTACACCCAGTTAAACAATGAAGAATCGTTCTGCACAACCCCTTTTCACGGAAGGTATTAAGGCATAGAACCTCTTTTTTGTTTTGTTGCACTGCATCCCCCAACCCCATCCCCGAAAAGAGTCCAGGTGAGAAAAAAGACAACCCCAACCTCTCCCCCTATCTGAACTCCAACCCCTCCCCTTACCTAAGCCCAGATCTCCTGGCCCTTCCCCCCGGAGCTATGCCACCTACAAAAAAGGGATGTCCCCCTTCCTCTTTATGATTATTATTCAGTTCTGCAATTAGGGGTCCAGGAAGGCCATATAAAAAGAAAAAAAAGAAAAGTAACCAACAGTATCCACCCAGCGATGAGAAACATTCATAGAAGCTATCAAATGTTAAGTAAAGAGTTATTAAAAGGTAACCACAATCCTACCCCCCATTCTGTGGCAAAGAAGTTAAAGAAGCTAAACCCATACAGACTCTCCAGCTTAAAACTAAGGGCAAACCAAGAACGGCTAAGAAAAGGATGTGAGCAAGGGATCCCCCCATCTCCACACTTCAGTGAAGCAATCCCAGCCCAACGACCAGTTCATAACCCATACACCCAGTGCACATCATACAAAAAGCAGCCCAAATAAAAAGCAGAGCAACATTTCAGGCCTAAATAAGCCTTTCTTATCTCCCGGGCTGCTATTTAAGGGTAGGGAAATTAAGATGCCGGCTTGGAACTAGGATGCTAGTGGTTGTTGTCTCCTCACCATGAGTCTGGCAGTCGGCTTAAAGACTGCCAGACTCAAATGAGGCCCAAAATCTTGCAACAAGAAATATACAGAGCCGCTACTCCTGAGCTACTGGTCAAAGCCTGTGGGGTGGAATTCTTTCTTCGCTCTGGCTTTTGTCTTCAGACAGTTGCGAGGCGATGGCATCTTCAATGGTATGTTCAGGCACTTCAAAACCTCAGGGCAGACGTCTCACTAATGGAACTAGCAACATTGCAGATTCGGAGGAAGGGGCAGACTTCTTTTTGCCAAGGGGGTCCGGAAGTTCAAGAGCTAGTGTCGATATTTGCTACTGTTGTATAGTTTGTGTACTGACACAAATGTACATAAATAGGTCTTTTTATAGGACACAATGTATCATTCTACACTACTCTCTTTCTAGGGTCGGCCTTTTCATTACAAGAAGTCTAAACTTAGACCAAAGTAAAGCTTGACTTTTGGACTAAATTTCAACCAAAAGTCTGAACTTAGACCAAATGTCTATCTTTACTAGTAAGTAAAGATAGACATTAGGTATAAATTTAGACTTTTGGTCTAAACTTATACTTTAAGTCTAAGATTACCTTAGTGAGTCAGGCCCAATGTCATTTTTCTGACTATTCACTTCTGTATGTTCATTTTGATCTTCTACAAGCTTTGAATGGCTGCTGACAGAGGTCGATAAAAGATAGGAAATGTTGCAAAATGTGCAGCTTTTATTGCAAGAAACATATCAGAAGCTGTTCAGAATTTTGGAGCTTTCGGTGACAAAAGAACTGTAGTGTTGCCGTCAAGGAAATACATCCATGTGATTATTCCTGACACGTCCATAGAAGCCAATTAAAGTCAGGTATCCAAAATCCTTTAGCTTAAAAGTTAACTGTCAGTAAGACGTTTGAGGTTTGAACCCAGTACTATACTTTTGGAATTGTAAAGTAACTGCAATTCGGCTTAGATATTTCTGAAAAGGATAAAGCATACAAGGTATTTGTTCATGTTTGATAATAGAATAGAAGGAACAAGTTAGACTATTGAGACAAAATATAAGATGGTGAATGTCATTACTTATAATGGCCAAGCTAATGAGGATTGGTTACAGTAGTGGTACTCAGACGTTTATGTTCGAGAACACTGAGCATTAGCATTAGGCACAATTTGGACTCAGTTGTTTCAACCATGATCCAAAAAATTAATTCGACCACATGCACAATCTGTTATTTAGCCACAACCGCTTGTACCCAAACTTTATAAAGCCATCAAGTGTCATCTGTACTTGTAGTTTATTATTTAATCATCTCACACATGGCAGTGCCAGAATAGGAGAGTGAATCTAGAAATGATAAGGACCCGATGAGCTGTGAGTCATTTTGTCACTTGTAAGTTTCATTGTTATTGAACCTCAAATATATGGTGAAGATTTGGGAATCTGGCGATCAGTCTTGAGACCTATGCTTGCTCATTCAGTTTATCCAGTTTTTGTTAAAGTGCTTTACACCAATACCCGAACTCAAACACTTTTTTTTGAAAATGGATATATATTTCATACTGAGCAACTGACATTAACTAGTGCAGATATAGAGAAAGTATTTAACTGGGTGAATTGATGCTGTCTTAGGAATGCGTCTATGAATCTGATACTAGCATATTTGCATTGCACCCCTGAGTTATGAAAGAGTTGGGGATTTGTCTATTAATTCAAACTATTTGGCACAGTTTCTATTAGATGAGGGACTAGATGGAGGTGCATTCTTTCAGTACAAGTTGTTCCAATGTGCATTTAACTATTTGCACAGAAGATATGGGATATTTCAAAGATATTCATATTTAAGAGATATCCTTGAAACTATTGAAGAAATGTCATGAAGATTTGGTCACATTGAACCTTTACTCTACACCAAGACATAGATAATGACATCTGAACCAGGTTATGTGGGTCCAATCCTATTCTGTAATGTAGGAGTTGTGTTTAATAATATTTTCACATCTTGCACCAGATTTACAAAGCCCTAGCGCCACCAGACCAACACATTTAGTGACGCTCAGGTGGCGCGGTGCAGTGCACCACATTTACAAGGTGATGCTAAGCCACTTTATGTGGCCTAACGCCCCCTTGCAAATGTGGGCCCCTCAGATGCAGTTTTCTGCAACAGAAGGGCATGCAATGGGTGTTGCTGTGGGCGTTCCACTGTGACACCCATTGCTTTTGATGCTGCCACACATTTACTAGAAGGTGTAAATCTGTGGCAGTGATAAAACTTAACGCCACCCCTGGGTTGGCGTTAGCATGGCACAATGAGGAGGAATACTTTTATTCCTTGTCTTTTTTGGCTTTGTTCCTGTGTGCTGCATTCTGCAGCACACATAGAATGTGCAAAAGGACATGAATGGTTGTTTATGTGCAAGAACGTATGCTTGATAAAGTTATGAAGAAGCCTCAGGCTAAACAACTAACTTTTTCTTAAAACAGTGAGGAAATGGCCCAAATACTGTCATTTCAGGTTAAGGATGGAGCAAACTTATTTTTTATATTTGGGATTAAGTCCCCTTGTGGGGATGTAGTGGCTGATGCAACTCTGATTAGGGAGGAGTTTTGCTGATACTATCAGAAGCTTTATGATGATGAAATAATCCCCTCTGTGGAGGCAATTGATCAGTTTGTTTGGGTGTACCATCAACAGAAACTATCCACTGCACAGTGGCTGAAGTTAGAGCGGCCAATATTTGCCTCTGAAGTAGAAAGGGCTATTGGCCAGTTGACATATGGTAAGGCCCTTGGTCCAGATCAACTGCTGCTTGTAATCTCTTGCGATTATCACATCTTGGGGTTCCAGTCCTTTGTGATTTATTTATCTCTTTTGAATCACTTGTGAATGTTCTTAGGTCATGGACAAAGACACCTAGCTGATCATCTCCCTGACTGAAAAACCCTCAAAAGCCAAGAAGAATTTCAAAGACGGGATGGGAGCAGTCGCCGTCTGGATGAAGGAGAGCTGCCTTAAGCTGGACTCTGACAAGACTGAGATCCTCATTCTGGGACCACTCTCCTCAGCCTGGGATGACTCCTGGTGGCCCTCAACACTCGGTGGCCCCACATGCCCCACAGACCACACGCAAAACCTCGGCATCGTCCTCGACTCAGCTCTCACCAAGACCAAACAGGTCTACTCTGTTGCATCCACCTGCTATCACACCCTCTGACTCCTATGGAAGATTTTCAGATTGATACCAAGCAACTGGTGCAAAACAGTGACACATGCCTTGATCACAAGCAGACTTGACTACGGCATTGTCCTCTATGCTGGAACAGCCAGGAAGAACCTGAGCCACTTGCAACAAATACAGAACGCCACCACCAAACTCGTCCTCAACACCCCCCACTGAGAACACATCACAGGACACCTGAGAGACCTCCATTGGCTCCCCATCAAGAAGAGGATTAACTTCAAACTCCTCAGACACACCAACAGAGCTCTCCACAACATCGGACCCAGCTACCTCAACCACTGTATCTCCTGGTACTCCCCTTCCAGATCCCTCAGCTCCTCCCAGCAGTTTCTCGCCACTGTAGCCCACATAAAGAAGTTCTCGGCTGGAAGAAGATCATTCACCTATATGGCGGCAAAAGGTTGGAACACCTTACCTCTCCATCTCAGACAGTCACCATCACTACCTAAATTCAGGAAGGACCTCAAGACATGGCTCTTCGACTGAACTCTGAAGACACAACCTCTCAGTGTCTTGAGACCCTATGGGCAAGTAGCTTGCTTTAAAATAACAGTTTGATTATTTATTTGATTTTTCCTAAAAAAGGGAAGGATTCCTTACTGTGTGGCTCTTTAACGCCTATATTTTTGATCAATTGTACATTCCAAAATTTACACTTCGATCTTGGCCAACAGGCTGGCACAGGTCATTGCGGATCTTGTTGATGAGAATCAACACAGTTTTGTTCCAGGGCAGGGCACCTCAGCACATGTCAGCACTGTCATTATGGCCTTAGAGGCAGGATGTGCTCAGGAAAGCCCAGTTGGGCTACAATTTTGGACACGAAAAGGCTTCTGACCTGATGTTGTGGCCATTTCCTTGGCCCGTTGTGGCTGCATTAGGGTTCAGTCCACGTATTATTACCTAGGTTCCACAGCTCTATCAGAATCTTGTTATGCTCGAGCTTGCCTACTAATAAAATTCAGATAGACTGAATATCGAGGGATATTTTCTAATTGCAGACTTGCCAACTTGAACTCAAAGTGCTCGCATATGCAGATGATTTTATCATCATGACCTCTGCCCCAGCGGATTCACTGGCAGCTTTTGAGCAAGTGGCTTACAATTTTGGAGCTATTTCGGGATGCAGATTTATTCTTAATAAAACACTGGTCCTAGCCAATATTGGACCTTCCAGAGATAATGGCCATGGGTTAAAACTGCAAAACATTTGGGGGTGGAAATCTATTTGAAAATGGAGGAGGTAATTGAATTTAATTTGAGGCAATGGGAAAAAGGACTGCAAAGATATTTAGTAAGTCGGATTGCTTACATAGTTTAATAGGACAATGCAGCTTAATTAAGATGATTATTCTTCCTAGCTACTTATATCTTTTTAAGTGTATACCCATGTACCTAACTAAAGCTTTTTTCACAAAGGTGAAAGTGGTATGGCAAAGATTTATTTGGGAGTATAAAAAGCCCTTGGCGAGCATACGGATATTGCAGCAGCCTACAATCAAAGGGGGCCTTTCTCTACCCGATCTGTGTATTTATTTTTTAGTGGCATATTTATCCAAGCTAGTCAAAGTGCTGGGATGGGAAAACGTGGACTCCGACATGTGTTTCTGGAATATCTCCCCTGGGGGAGTGATATTACTCCACATACTTGCACTATTGCACCGGTCTACTTCAAGTGGACCCGTTTCAAGACATTGAAGGTTAATAATTATATTTGGGACTCTTTGTTGATGAATATTTCGTGGATTACATTTTTTAATCCATACTCCTATCTAGGTAACAATCCTAATTTTCCATGACTGGTGCATGATAGCTTTATCAGCTGCTGGTAGGCACCATGATTACTCACATTGTTTTTTTTTTTTTAGGAAGATTATTTTCTTTTATTCCAGACTCTCTCTCAGTGATTCTTGTTTCCTCGCTCGGGGTTCTTCTGCTATCTGCAAATTCGCCACTTTATAATGAGTCTACAGAGGGCTGATACTTGACTGCTCTGCTAATACTTTTCTTGACCATCTGCAGAGGAGGCCTCCCACCCCCGAAGAAGGGTATTAGCTGGGCCTACAAACTATTTCAGACAGTGGAGGCCCAATAATGGGTGGACATTTCCAAGACTTTGACAGAAAAATGGAGCCGAAATCTTTGAGTCTTTGTTACCTCCAATAAAATGAGATGTACTACGGTTTTGAAGGTGTCTAAGTTTAAAATTCATCAGTTCCAATTCATCCGTACAAATTTATCAATGGTCTCTACTACAGTTTCTACTATCATGGATCTGAGGGCGGACTTCAAGTGCTTTCAATGCTCTGGTGACCAGGCTGATTCCGTATATATTTTTGCTAGCTGCCCTGCTATCTCTTATAATTGGCAGACAGTTTTTGATAAACTTAATATGCACTGTCATACCCCTCGGAGGTGGGATGCCAAACTAATTATAAACAGCCATTCTCCTCCTATACCTCGTAATTTAAGTGGTATCTATTTTTGAGCTATCGTTCCAGCTCGATTGATTCTGGCTAGACGCTTACTGATGGCCCAGACTCCTAATCTACTTCTCTGCTGACAGGAATTTATTAATATGGGCCTTCTTGAATGCGTGATTATCCATAATGATGAGCAGTGTCACCATCTGAGGGGGACATGGGAGTCATTTAGGGGATGTCTTGATCACTTAGACCTATATTTATACTTTTTTAACGCCGCATTTGCGTCGTTTTTTGACGCATAATCTGCACAAATTTACAAATACAATTGTATTTTGTGAGTTTGCGCCGCTTTTGCGTCAAAAAATGACGCAAATACGTTGTTAAAAAAGTAAAAATATGGGCCTTAAAGTCTGGTCATGACCACCAACTCCCCCAGTCTTCTCTTCCACTCTTTCAATGTTTTTTTTTCCGTTACATGATACATCCAGTTTCCACCATATGCCGGGTTGATTTTCTCCTTTTGTTTAACTACATGAAAGATATGTATTTCATCACGTGCCTAATATGCTTATTTAGAACCTCAATAAAAAATAACATAACGTAGCTTATATCTAATGGCAATTCACAAACTCACACTAAGAAACATATGGGTCATAGATGCCTAACTGCATACGTGTTAACTCGCGGGGGAATACTTCACACATGAAAAGTACAGCTCAGGTGGTAAAACGATGGGGACTATTTATTACAAAAAGGAAATGGGGCAGGCCATGCAAATTCTTCAGGCACACTAATAAAAACATAAATGGGAAAAATACTCGAGTATTACCATATGCCAAACGGATTCAAATGTAATTAAACCCAGGCTTAAAATAAAAAGAGGTAATTAAGAAGCACTGCAGTGGATAACAAAACGAACGTAATGAAAAGCAGGGAATAAAATGACAAAAAGAAAACCAAATGTTAACAGTAGAGCACACACATCTGCAGCGGCCACGGATAAAAAATCCCGTAAGACAACAGGCTAAAATAAGATAATTCTCACAAATGAAAAAAAAAAAACTATCTTTTATTTAAGAAATTTTCCACACATCAGCAATCATGAGTAAACACTCCCAGTTGGCTGCTTGAGTACAGACAAACACAGTCCTACCTGTACATATGAGAAAAATGTTAAATGAAAAAAATATACCTGCAAATGAGAATCACAAGATATATACCCACCTGCTGATCCACAGGCGGTGGGATGCACGAGCTCCACACCTCTCTTTAGCTTCATTTAATTGAGCAACTGACCAATTATATGTAGGTCAGTAGCATAAGTAATCCAGACATGGGAACAACAACCTTTCTACAATGGCAAGTTGGACTGCCCTTCATCCTGAAAAAAAATGTATTAAGATACACAGACAGAATATTGGGTGTTATGAAGATATTGTGGGGAGATATTGCTTCTGTTCGGATGTGATTCTGGACGTTTGAAGAATGGAAGCAGGAACTCACTTTACCAACAACCACTCCCTGCCCCTATCAAGATATTGGATGCACTCAACTTATGTGGCCACAGGATCATTACATCGAAGCAGCAGAGTCATACCTGGCATTTCAAAGACCAGCCAGTCCGTGTGACTGCCCCAGTTATTTAGATGCCCCATGACAAAATTACCACAGGACAGCCTTATCCAATTCAACACCACTGGCACTCCATCAGTGTAAACACTCTGCAATTCCAAGGGTAGCTTTGTGCATATGTGCTCTACCTAGTGCAACTTATGACACCTCATCCCCTTCAAACGTCCCACCATTGTACCTCAACTGAGGTGTAACAGAGCACATACTGACGCGAGGAATCACTGAGCACACATTTGGCATTCTTCCGATGTTTTGATTGCAAAATGAGGTGCTTCTGTACAAAATCATCCTGTCTGCTGAATGTTGCATAATATTTATGTGCACTGGGGAATATATATGGCCATCACCCAGGGCTATCTCAGGTACCAGGGGTGGCCCAGTGACCAGAGGCTAAAGACTATGGGCCTTATTTATACTTTTTGGTGCAACACTGCACTAACGCAGTTTTGCACCAAAATGTTTTGCACCGGCTTGCACCATTTTTTAGCACCAGCTGAGCACCATATTTATCGAAAGGTGCAAGCCAGTGCAAAGGGTAGGCTAGCTTTAAAAAAAATGACGTTAGGCAGGTTTGAGTCAAAATAAATGATTCTGACCAGATTAGCATAATTTTTTGCCGCTAAGGGGCATATTTATACTGTTTGCACTGAATTAGCATCATTTTTTTTAACTTTAATTCAGTGCAAAACTAACTCCATATCTATACTTTGGTGCTAGACCCGTCTAACGCCAAATTTATGGAGTTGAAGTCATTTTTGGGAAGTGGAAACCTACCTTGCCTTAATGAGATGCAAGGTAGGCGTTCCCGTGCAAAAAATGACTCTATGGCCTTAACGCCATATTTACACTCCTATGCAAAAATGGTACAAGGGAGGGAGGAGGGGTCAAAAAATGGGGCAAAGCTTGCTTTACCCCATTTTTTAAAGCCTGGGTCAGGGCAGGCGTTAGGGGACCTGTGGGCCTATTTCCATGGTGGAACACCATGGAATAAGCCCACAGGTGCCCTCCCCAGGACCCAGGGGCACCCCCACCCACACCAGAGGGACTGCGGAGGATGCAGGACCCCATCCCAGGTAAATACAGGTAAGATTGCATTTTATTTTTGAAAGTGCCATAGGGGGTCCTGAAATGGGCCCCCATACATGGCACAGGGTGCAATGGCCATGCCCAGAGGACCGCTGTCCTCTGTGCTGGCCATTGGGGTGGTGGGCATGACTCCTGCCTTTTCTCAGGAAGGAGTCATGTGGCATGGTAGGTTTAGCACCATAAAATTATGCTAATCTGGTTAGAGTCATTTTTTTTTACTCTAACCTGCCTAAAGTCAATTTTTGGTGCTAAACCCTCTTCTTCTATACTGCCAGCCCCACCCGACTAAAGTCATTTTTTTTTACTCTAGCCTACCCTTTGCACCGGCTTGCACCATTCCATAAAAATGGTGCCCGACTGGTGCACAGAAATGGTGCAAGCCGGTGCTCAACTTTTTGGTGCAAAACTGAGTTAGTGCAGTTTTGCAGCAAAAAGTATAAATAAGGGGCAATATTTTGTAAGTTTGCGCCACTTTTGCGTCACAAAATGATGTTAATGCAGCACAAAAAAAGTATAAATCAGGGCCTTGGTGCTAGACGGGTCTAACACCAAAGTATAAATATGGAGTTAGATTTGCACCGAATTAGAGTAAAAAAAATTATGCTAATTCAGTGCAAACAGAGTATAAATATGCCGCAGAGTATAAATATGCCCCTAAATATGGCGTTAAGGTCATAGAGTCATTTTTTGCACGGGAACGCCTACCTTGCATCTCATTAAGGCAAGGTAGGTCTCCACTTTCAAAAAATGACTTTAACTCCATAAATTTGCTGCTAGAGGGGTCTAGCACCAAAGTATTAATATGGAGTTAGTTTTGCACCGAACTAGAGTAAAAAAAAAATGACACTAATTCGATGCAAACAGAGTATAAAGGTGCCCCTATATGTACAGCCAAAGATTAGCTGCACGTTTTGAGTGATCTGCAAGTATGGGCATTGTATCACCCTGGGACGACAATTGTTGATTCAATGATGAAAGATAGATCTTATTATTGTCCACGCTTAACATCCTGAGACATCATCTTGGCTCCACCCTGATGTAACAGCTTCAAAAGGCCATGTGAACACGCAACACAAATTAATAAATGTGACATACACAATTTCACAGTTTCACTGATGTTTCAAGTTGCACCTAGATTTGTAACATGAATACTAGGAAAATACTTGTTCCTCCGCATTTGTCCTGTGGAGAACCATACACTTTCTGTGAGGCTACATAATCATACTCACATTTAAAATTGGAACTATGTAAATGCGTAAAACAAACAGTAGTGCAGAACGTTTATGCTAAATGGCATTCCTAAGGACCCCGTAATGAACCAAGGGCTGCGTTACCCCTTTGCTTGCTTTTGACAGCCTGCTTCCCCTTGTTTAAGATACCACTGAGCTTGTGTACATTAATTGGAGTGCAATAACCTGCAAATCATGTGTACCTAAAAGTAAATGAAGCACAAGTGTAAACTCGTCCACTGATAACATATCCATTGGACTAACCTTGATTCACCTTTATCCTGCTGCTGTTTGACATCCAAAATCCCCCCAAATTGACGTGCAGTAGGCCACAGGGGTACAACTTTGTCTTACATGATGCTGAATTAATTGAAAAAGGGGATCCCTGAAAAATGTCCCACTCTCTATGGGGCTGCTGGTACCCAACTGGATATTATACGTGCCTCCCGAAGTCTAGCAAGAGCAGCTCAAGTCTAGGAACATCAAAATCATGAATATTCATTAATACTAACATGATTAGCCCTAGGTATACAGTCATATGGTTGTTGCAAAGTGAGATTATGTGACTGATACGTAGTTTTTGTTAGTGCAGCCGTCATTAGTGTTCACCATATAGCTATACCTGATTTAGTAATCGCCTGTGCAGAGGAGAAACATCAAACAAAGCGAATATGTCACACATAATTCTGAATTTGCTGATAATAGTGCAATGTTCATTGCCTTTGTAGTGGGCCAGCAAAAGAAGTAGGAGAGTGTAATAATATCGGAGCAAGAACGTTTGCCCTAATACCATAAATATATAATTCAATAAACTTTTTTATTGAATATGGAAATCGTATAAATCAAACTCGCTTTTGAATTCATTCGCAAATGATTGAACCACCACCAACTGAATGCAACAAGTTGAATAACTACGTGGACTGACTTATCAAACCCCATCAGACCTGAAAGACTTAATGAGGCACTCTAAACATTTAGGAATATGTTTATCAGCAGTCTGTCGCGGACTCCTCGTTGTGATCAATCAAAAGAACTCGCACTTAATACAATTGCTGTCCTGATCAAATTAAATTATACGCACGGTGACCTCTCGTTAACTATTCTAATGAAAGCTTTAGTGGTAAAGTGGCTCCTATTTCCTTCTATGCTTCCCAACCATACTCATGAAAGCTTTGAGGTATACTAAGTTGAAAAACAAATGTTTGAAGTATCACTGCCTTCGATAATTACGAAGTAGAATCTAGTATTGTGGCTTCGCTCGTTTAATGTTGAAGCAAACGCTTTAGAGGTAAAATGTTACTTCTTCTTGAATATTGGAATGGATGAGTCAATAGCGGGACGTTGTATGAGCAAGGTGTTAGAGGGATGTTCAACTTGGCATGCAACTTCCCTCAAAGAGCAACAAACGCACTATTCAGGAAAAATCGAATAAAAGAAAAGTGTATGATTCTGAATTATTTCACAGAGCTTAACGTAAGAAATCATCCATATTTAGAAAAAAACACCTCACACGTGAAAGAAAAGAATAGGGGCCCAGATTTCCTAACATTTTACATCGTGGGTGCATCGCTTTTTCATCAGAGACAGATGAAAAATTGTAGGGATTTACAAATTCATGCAGGGGCCAATTTGCGTTGCTTGCTTGACTTTGTAAAAAAAAATATATATAAAAGCAACTCAATAGAGTGGCTTGCATTACGTTACATTACACTGTATAGAGTAGGCGTATCGGTGGAGCACGGCACTTCGATGCATCCACCTATATATTTCCAAGCTAATTCAGTTTTCCTGAAGACAGTAAACTTGTGTTTGCGCCATATTGGAGCGCCTACACGAGAGAGGCGCAAAAAAGGGAAACATCTTCATTTGTACTTGTTACTTCCTCTTTTTCTCTTTCTATGTGTGCTGCATCACACATTGAAAGAGAAATATTCCTTTAAGGATTGTGTTGTGGACTCTTGCTATCTTGTGCATTTTCCCCACAGTCTTAATGCTACCTGCTACTCAGCCAGTGAGTTAGGTCATATTATGGTTGGAATGTTGAGAGTGTTTGTGCTTGGATAAGTGGACAGCTGGCGTGAGAAGGGCTGCAGGATGCTGCTTCTGGTGGGGCCTTAAATGTAACCTATAAATAAGCTAGTAAACCTACGTCATTTATAACCTAAAAGCATCCATCACAGATTACCACACTGGCGACGACTAGAGAAGAACCTATGCAAAATTTACAGTAAGCAAAATTTACTGAAAAGGGAAGCCTGGAAAAGAAAAAAAAGAAATGCCCTGAAAGCCCCACCAGTGTCTATTCTACCAGACAGTCTGAACTCAACAGAAGTTGGAGGGTGTGTGACCTGTTTAACTGTAAGGCAAGTTGTTTACTCTACTAGTCGCGCAGCAAACAAGAAGTGCAGTTGATAGAGCGGTCCGTACTAATAATTTTACCTGTTTTCGGACGCTCTTTAGGCCGATGAATCTTTTGACTAAGTGGGACTCTCCGTACTCTTAATCGATCGATTGCATCAAATCAATAATCAATAACGAACATAAGCAATACCTTGATCAACATAACACTTAACAATTAATCCAGAATACATTTCGGCGAACCCTGACCTTTCAGTCAGGAATAACCACACCAGTTTATTCAAAGTTAGTGAATTTTATTTCCCTATATTAACAAAGCTAGCACAATGTAGATGTGTCTCAACACCAAATGATAAACATATATGAACATTAATAGCTGTCCATAACGGCGAAACAAGTGCAGTCTATGTAGCATTTGAATAACAAGGCATTCGATAATAGCAATGCAAATCACTAATACGATAATCTGTAATGAACTAATTGCATACATTTAGTCAGCATAACAAGATCTCAAATTGCATCGTGCGACATAAGGAATCCTCATCTAACCTCAAATTAGCATCGGCATGTGGGACTTCATGCAAAAACACTTTAGCAACATTAATTTAGAAAACTCCTAACTAGGGCTCTTATCAAAATCAGCAGTTGGTTACCTAAAAGAAACACAATGCAATTGTACAATTTCCTTTCATATTTACCAATTACGATCAGCATACAAGGAAGTCTTCGTCTCACAGGTACCGTTCTTCGGTCAGCATGGGTACCGTTTCGATCAGCATGGGACGGGGCAAAGGGGCAGGGGTGGACGGGGCAATTGCCTCACGGCGGCAAGGTAAACTACTACTTCATGCAAGGGATCAAAGTTAAAGTCTCTAGGGCCAGAATCATTAAAGTCTCTTTCTCTCGATTAGAGAAAGCATCAAAGTCTCTTTCAAAATGGTGTCGCAGCAAAGTGGGCCATAATAGCTACGAAGTCTGCAAAATGGCGGGTATCGAGCTGGTAATGGCTGCAAAAGGCTACGATGTCCGGGTAATGGCTGTAATGGCTACTTTCTTCTCGTGCACCTGATTTTTTATAGACAACAGTTCAAATCCAGTAGGGTCTTCCATTGGAGGGTTCATAGGTTAGCTTCAAATTGCCCAATCAAAAACGACAGTTCTCAAGCTTTTACTTAAGCATACATTATCCTTGGAGATGGGTACGCAAGTTGCAACATTTTATACCAATTAACTCACTTTCAGAGCTTCCATTGTCCGTACCTGCAGATCGACCTTGGAGTAAAGAGAAAATATGCCAGGCTGGCACGAAACCTTAAGATAAGCATGTGAACGGTCTCTGTGGAAAAGTACAGCTTCAAGCAAAAGTACACGTTTAATGGCACATTGGAAAAATACGAGCATCTAAACCGTGAGACCAGGCCACTAGGCCGAAGCCTCCGCTAAAGTTATGCTAAGCCAGAACATTTCAAACAAGCAAATCATAGCACACGTTTATAATTATGTCGGATTAGTGCAATTCTAATACATCACGTTATATATAGCACGCTTATAATTGTTGGCAAACTACTCTGAGGGCACATTTTGTCCCCGTACAATCTTTATTAGTTCGGTTAAAGTCACACATGATTATTTCACCCTACGTTTACGCGTTAATAAATGTAAAACCTTCATTTTCTGCTTCATCACAGTTGCCTGCAGATTGAGAAGGTGGTCCGCTCAGCTGTGCACGGAGCGAGACTGGTTGTACCTGCGTGCATGGACTGGGTATATTGAGGAATTGGTCTGCTGAACTGTGTGTTTACAGAGTTAAAATTGTACGGCACTGGACATTTGACAACCTAGTGGAAAGTCAGTTGGAAGAACAACTGATACCAACATTTAAACACTTTCCAAAGAGTGATCAATGGGATGCACTTTATACTGCAGCTAATCTGAGCAACACTTTCAGGAACCATCAAGTGATGGAAAGAATGCACTTTTAAGGGTGAGAGAGAGTGTGTTTTCCCCACAACATGCTTCTGCAAATGTTATTTTTCACATTTATAGTACGTTACTGTACTGGTTTGCCAAGGGACATGTAGCCACGGGGATGGTCGCAAGGCTGTCATGCGCCAGTACCCACAATCTGTGGAGCGAAGACTGAATGTGACATCCGTAGTATCTGTGAGGATGACATGCATTGTTTGTGGAATTCCAGCCATGTGTCTGTTTGATGAGGGGGTGGTCTGCATTCAAGGCACGGGAATGTACATGTTGCAGGCTATTTGCTGATGTAACGGATTGAATGCTATAATGCGTACCGCTGTGCCTAATGGAACAGAAAGTGGTATTCAACACGCGACTGAAGCGATATGCAACACGCAAGTGAAGCGTGAGGAGGAGTAAAACATTTTGTTAGAGTCTTTGGTCTTCGTTTTAATTCCAAGTGTGAGGACATTCAAAGACTTGAAACAACCCCCAGAGTGTTCAATAGTGGGTTATTGCACATTGTGAGGCACAAACTGAGAGAGATGAGAGAAGATAACGCTTGCAAAACTATACAAAACTAATGTGCCACAACTGGAATTGCTTATATAGAAAGGAGAATGTTTTATGTTGGGGTGAGAAGTCACTCACTAGTGTGAAGGATTTGAATATTTTCCAGAGAATAATTTAACTTTAGATATAGTGTAATCTGCATTTTACTCAATACCATACATTGCTTGAGTGTATTTTTCAATACTGCCATACTGGATTTTAAAGATGCATTGGGATGAATTGAGTAATATTATGTATATGCTGACAATGCTTGCCGCTGCTGAAATGAATTTTTAATGTACTGAAATGCAGAATGTTATACCATTACTGACATGTTTTAAAGTTCTTGAGTCATGGTATGCATGCTACGAATGGGGGGTGCACCCTAATGTTATTTAAATTAAATTATGCTTACCAAAAATGTTGTGTGTGTATATTGAGCTGAAATTTCAAAGCGATGCTGGATTTTAGAGATGTATAATTTAACCTCTACAGTGGCCAACATTGACCGTTGTGTGATCTATTCCTGACACGGGCACTAGGCCTATCCACACAAGTGAGGTACCATTTTTATCGGAAGACTTGGGGGAATGCTGGGTGGAAGGAAATGTGTTTCTCCTCTCAAATTCAAGAACTTTCTATCACCAAAATGTGAGGACATTTTTTTTTCTCCAAATATTGAGGTTTGCAAAGGATTCTGGGTAACAGAACCTGGTGAGAGCGCCACAAGTTACCCCATCCTGGGTTCCCCTAGGTGTCTATTTTTTAAAAATGCACAGGTTTGGTAGGTTTTCCTAGATACCGGCTGAGCTAGAGACCAAAATCCACAGCTGGGCGCTTTCCAAAAAACACTTCCATTTTCAATGTAAAAATGTGATGTGTCCATGTTGTGTTTTGGGACATTTTCTGTTGTGGGCAGTAGACTTACCCACACAAGTGAGGTACCATTTTTATCACGAGACTTGGGGGAATGCTGGGTAGAAGGAAGTTTGTGGCTCCTCTCCAGAACTTTGCTGCACCAAAATCAGACGTAAAAGTGTTTTTTTGCCAAATTTTGAGGTTTGCAAAGGAATCTGGGTAACAGAACCTGATGAGAGCTACACAAGTCACCCCATTTTGAAGTCCCCTAGGAGTCTAGTTTTCAAATGTGCACAGGTTTGGTCAATTTCCCTCGGTGCCGGCTGAGATAAAGGCCCAAATCCACAGCTAGCCACTTTCCAAAAAACACGTCAGATTTTAATGTAAAATCTGATGTGTCCATGTTGCGTTTCCTATCCCAGGCATTAGGCCTACCCACTCAAGTGAGGTACCATTTTTATCAGGAGGCTTGGGGAAATACAGAAAAGCAGAACAAGTGTTATTGCCCCCTGTCTTTCTCTACATTTTTCCCTTCTAAATGTAAGACAGTGTGTAAAAAAGACATCTATTTGAGAAATGTCCTGTAATTCACATGCTAGTATGGGCACCCCGGAATTCAGAGATGTGCAAATAACCACTGCTTCTCAAACCTTGCCTTGTGCCCATTTTTGAAAGCCAAAGGTTTTCTTGATACCTATTTTTCACTCTTTATATTTCACCAAATGAATTGCTGTACATCCGGTATACAATGAAAATCCATTGCAAGGTGCAGCTCTTTATTGGCTCTGGGTACATAGGGATCTTGATGAACCTACAAGCCCTATATATCCCTGCAACCAGAGGAGTCCAGCAGACATAACGGTATGTTACTTTTGAAAATATGACACTGCAGGTAAAAGCTACAGAGTAAAACATGGAGAAAAATGCCTGTTTTTTTCACCTCAATTTCAATATTTTATTTATTTCAGCAGTTATTTTCTGTAGGAAAACCTTGTAAGATCTACACAAATGACCCCTTGCTGAATTCCGAAGTTTGTCTACTTTTCAGAAATGACGGTAGTACTGGCGTAGAATACTGCACCTCCTGGAGGTAGTTAGATTGGTATGAAAAGAGAACCCAATTTGTAGATGGTGCAGGTGGTCAGGTGCCTTACTACCCGTAGGCACAGAGGATGTGTATAGATATACACAAGTGACAATGGACAAATGTGACCACAGCACACAGCATATAAAGCAGTAATACAAAAACAGTAAGTTCAAAATATGAAGAGTCCAGCGACAATTGAAGCGCATCAGTCTTTCATGTTTCTCATGGGAAACATCTTTTATTTTGAACAGAAGTTTGGTAAGTAGAAAGAGACGTCCATCAAGCACAGCCAACACGTGTTTCGTCACACAATTGATTTTTTCAAGGCTGCAAGAAATATATATACAATATTGTTTCATTTTATTATGGACTGGTCATGTGTAAATAATACAAAATATAAAAAATGTGTCTTGGGTGCATAAACCACGGGTCAGTGATCCCAGCAAGTGGTACAAGTGGAATAGATAGACATGGCAATGGAAGTGGTAGAGATAATAAAGCAGACACCAAAGTGAGAAAGCAAGGTGGTCAAGATGGTGAAAGAGATCAATAAAAGCTGCCAAACAGAACCCATTTACAAAGAATAGGAAAGAGTCACCTAAAAAATAGAAAGGTGTGAGCATGTGGTATGCTGACGTGGAGCGGATATGCAGTTCCCATAGTAAGAGTTAAAACTGTAGTAGGTGAAGGAAAAGAGAAAAATGGGTATGTGCACATAAGAAGAAGGAGAACATGGACTTAGACATACCTAGCGTATGGGGCTGAATGGAGAAGATTCAGAGTAGGGTTCTTTCGTTCTTGCTGCCCTTTTCACTTTCTTGCCATTAGCACACTGCCTGAGCCTCACCTAACGATTTCTCGATAGCTACCTGACATTGTTACCCCGCACTTCTCACTCGCTCCGAGTCACATGTGTGCTGTCCGGAACTAGCACTTCATTCTTATAATCTCTTTCTGTAGTGCTTCGTATCAGTAGCCCCTTCTTTTGCGCTATCTGTTTTTGAATACTAATTAGCATGTACACTTATAAACATCTTCACTCCGTTTCACTTTTGTTAACTATTTACTCCACCGTTCCATCACCTTTGACCAGGTTACCACCTCAATACTTGCTTCTCTGTACTTTACCTACACACCTTTTTCTTCCCTTCATTTTGCGTATTCACTCTATTCTCTAGGCTCTAGCTCTTGACTTAATACTCAATTATATCCTTTACCTCGATGTTCTTTTATTGGACTATACCAGGACTTACCAAGGTCTTTCAGAATACAGTACCCATGGTCCTCGTTCTCCACATTCCTTATCTTGTGACATATGAATAAAACACTGGCCTCCTTTACCCACTTGGGATACAGGTAATTATACTAGACCCTTACCCTTCCTACATCCCTCTGCCGACCATTTCATTGTTAACTTTGCTTCCTTGTTTCTACTTTCCAGCAGTACTTTTAGCACAATTTCCCTACTCAGAATCTTCTCCATTCAGCCCGATACTCTAGGTATGTCTAAGTCCATGTTCTCCTCCTTCTTATGTACGCATGCCCATTTTTCTCTTTTCCTTCACCTACTACGGTGTTAACTCTTACTATAGGAACTGCACATCCGCTCCACGTCAGCATACCACATGCTCACAACTTTCAATTTTGTAGGTGTCTCTTTCCTTTTCTTTGTAAATGGGTTCTGTTTGGCAGCTTTTATTGATCTCTTTCACCATCTTGACCACCTTGCTTTCTCACTTTGGTGTCTGCTTTATTATCTCTACCACTTCCATTGCCATGTCTATCTATTCCACTTGTACCACTTGCTGGGATCACTGACCCGTGGTTTATGCACCCAAGAACATTTTTTATATTTTTTATTACTTACACATGACCAGTCAATAATAATAAGGAAACAATATTGTATATATATTTCTTGCAGCCTTGAAAAAGTCACTTGTGTGACGAAACACATGTTGGCTGTGCTTGATGGATGTGTCTTTCTACTTACCAAACTGCTGTTCAAAATAAAAGATGTTTCCCATGAGAAATGTGAAAGACTGGTGTGCTTCACTTGTCACTGGACTCTTCATATTTTGAACTTACTGTTTTTGTATTACTGCTTTATACACTGTGTGCTGTGGTCACATTTGTCCATTATACTTTTCAGAATTGTTTAGCTGTCTGGGATCCAGCATTGGTTTCACGTGTATTTCTGTCACTAACTGGAAGGAGGATAAAAGCACAAAAAAAGGTAAAAATGAGGTATGTTCCAGTAAAATGCCAATATTGTGTTGAAAAATTTGTTTTTCTGATTGAAGTCTGCCTGTTCCTGAAAGCTGGGAAGATTGTGATGTTAGCACCAGAAACCCTTTGTTGATGCTATTTTCAGGGAAAAACTTAAATGCTTTCTTCTGCAGCCCTTTTTTCCAATTTTTCTGAAAAAAACAAAATTGCAGCTTTATTTTGGCTAATTTCTTGGTCTCCTCCAGGTGAATCCACACACCCTGGGTCCCTTTAGAATCCCTATGATGTTGTAAAAAAAAGGACGCAAATTTGGCGTGGATAGCTTATATGGACAAAAAGTTCTGAAGGCCTAAGCTCAAACCTCCCCAAATAGCCAAAAAAAGGGCTCAACACGGGGGTTGGAGGGAGGCCCCGCACCAAAGGGGTTAAGGTTGGACGCTAGAGTCACATGATCAGAGTGACATTTTACTGTTGTGATATTAGTATCTTGGTCCATATTTGTGACCGTGTTCTTAACAATCCTAACTAAGATGTTTAAGATGTAGGGGAAATGTGTTAAGCCCGAAGGTTAGATTAACCATCCTTCCTAAGGGGTTAATGATGTAGGGGCACTGTTTTATTCCCAATTTTAAGGGGGTACATGTGTTAAACCCACTGTTAAGGGGGGTACATCCCCATTATATGTGACAATACTTCCCAAAGGGTTCAGTATGTAGGGGCAGTGTATTAAGCCTAATGTTACAGGAGTACAACCCAGTGATATGTGTCAATCGTTCCTTAGGGGTTAAGGATGTAGGGGCAGTGTATCATGCCCCAAAATAAGGAGGTACGTGTTACACCCCAATGCAGTAGAGGGTAGGTGAAACCCTGGTTATGTTTAAGTGAATGGTGAGGGGGTATGACGTTACACCCAATGCAGTAGAGGGTAAGTTAAACCCTGATCCTGTTTAAGTGAATGGTGAGAGGGGTGCGTGCTGTACCCCAATGTAGTAGAGTGTGGTAGAAACTCTAGCCCTGTTGAGTGTTGAGTTGTGGAGCACTGTTAAAGTAGTTCGTATTCTGTGCTGGGTGAGCAAGGAAGTTTTGAGCTATTTGTACGCTTGTATTGTAATTTTGTGGAACGTATTGATTAACTGTATTTTACCATGTTACATACCATTGGAGTGTTGAAATTCTGCAAAGTGTTTGTGTAATCTTTTCTGTTTATTTCAATGGGGTGGTACTTATATATTGTAGGACGTTGTGTGAGGGTGTTTTGCCGTCTTTGGTTCTGCTGAATTTTCTATTGTCTTCAAAAGGGGGAGAGGTGTTGTGGACTCTTGCAATCTTGTGCATTTTCCCTACAGTCTTAATGTTCCCTGATGCTCAGCTAAGTGAAGAAACCTACTTCTTTTGTAACTTACTCGCATCCGTCATTGATCATAACAGATTACGTTTGTTCAGGAAGTTATCCTTTCCTGCACAAAAAACAATCCTACCAAAAAAGCACAAGGGTGCCTGCTTTGACTCTAGGCTGCCATTAATGTGCCAGCGCAATGAGAGAGTAGAAGTGTGCTATATCTTAGTAGATATGGCAGATTTCTGCTCTCTTCCTTACGCACAACGCAACACAGAAAGTTGACTTGCTGCGTTGCATTGCATAGCTAAAGAGTGCCCCAGTCATGACTGACTATCTAAAATTCACTCTTTATCTAAACCTCCGACTTCGTTTGCTGTAAGAACATTTTTACCTAACTCTTAAACTTTTCTATATCCAATAAAAATACATGAATAATTGCCTGATCAGCACTGCAGTAGTTTAAAATTAACTAACAACACATCTTGATAGAAAACTGAGAAAGTAACTTCAAACCCTATTATGCTAGAAAGTGTATGTTAGAAATTGGGTTACTAGTTGACTGTGGTGTGAGCCCTGGTCAAGCAGCAAACACAATCCTAGTGAGGGAAAGGCACAGGCAAACCCCAGATTAACATATGATCAACCCTGTGGTAGCTTGGTGATTTGTGAAGTATTTGTGCAGCACTTCAAACCTCAAAACAGTACAATACCATACAAGAGATCCCATGCCAAGTTAGAAAAATAGAGCCTAATTTAATTAACAAAACAAGACCAAAATGAAAGAAACCCAGTCAGTAGAACTAGAGGTTTGCATTTTTAAATAATGAACTTCCATATAGCACCTAAAAGCATAAGGTGCCAACCGCAGCTATCTGGTCACGCTGGACCAGATCAAAGTCAAAAGTTCAAGCGGACCAAGATAGCATGTGGTCCCAGACTAGTTCAGTTGAAGGTTTACCTCCTCAAGTTTTGTGCTAAGAGATGAGTTTGCAAGGAAGAAGTTTACCAGGAGCAAAGAGAGCATTGCTGGTGATAGTCGGCAAGGCACAAGGAGCTTGCAGTGGCTCACAATGATTTTCCATAGAAGTGGTGCAGTTCAGGGGAGAATGGGCTCATTCACTGTCTTGAAGAGCCCAAAAGCTTGAATTAAAGAGCTGAAGAGCTACACCAAGGGTCCAGAACCTGAGAGGTACCTCTTAGGGGGTCATGAACTTGTTGAAGATGAGTCCAGGAGCTGTGGGGAGGCTGTTAGGTTCATGATGCTCAGATCAAGAGGCTAGCAGAGTAGCCCTCTGAGTAAATCTGAGGTCCAGAGTTAAAGATGTACTTGCAGGTCCAGTTCGTCCTTCCCAGGTAAGAGGACATCAGACAGTAGGTCAGCACAGCAAGGTAGCAGCTCCTTTAGAGTAGCAATCCAGAATCCAGTGCTGGTCCTTTCTCCAGCACAGCAGTACTTCTTCCTGGCAGAGTAGCCACAGATACAGAGGTTTAGTAAAGTGATGGTGTCTGAGGTTCTACTTTTAAACACAGTTGTGACTTTGAAGTAGGGAATAGCTTCTAGAGACATGCCCCTTTGAAGTACACAGATGCCCTGCCTTCCCTGCCCCGGCTCCAGATTAACTACAGGGGGTATGCAGCCCTTTTAGTGGAATTAGGACACATGTTATTCAGGTGTAAGAGAGGCTGGGTCCAACTCCTCTCTCCCATTCTACCAGTAATGGCCCATTAAGTCATACTTAACCTCCCATTGTAAGTGGCCATCCAGGAGGAATACACAAAGCCCAAATGACAACTACACCCAGTCATGTGACCAGAGACTGGCTGCAGACACCAAATGGCTAAGGCAAAAACAAGGCATTTCCAGAATTGTAACTTAAAATCTGACTTTACTATGAGTTAGGATTTTAAATTAGGACTCCAGAGACATAAAACCTGAAGGGTTTATCGCTTTCCCTTTGGAAATTACACTTATAAAATGTATTAAGGCTTCTCCAATGTGGGAATTTGGGAGAGAGAAGTCTGGCAATAGACAAAAAATAGATTTAAGACTTTTCCACTACCAGAACATGTAAAACCTAAAAATACATGTTCAACTTTTGAAATACTTTTAACCCTGCACTTGGGCTGTGCCAGGTTGACATGGCAGGTGAAAACTGCACAAACAGGTTCTGCAATGGAAGGCCTGAGACTTAAGTAAAGGGCTACTTAAGTGGGTTGCACAATAAGTGCTTCAGACCCACTAGTAGCATGTAAGTTATATGCCCTGTGCACAGGTAGTGCCACTTTCCTAGGGATATACATGTAAACTGAACATTCCAATTGGGTATAAGCACATTTAATCCTGTTTTAAGAAGAGTGCACATGACCTTTAGCACTGTTTGGCAGTGTTAAAGTGTCAGAGTCCTAAAGTCAACAAAAACTAATTCAGCAAAAAGGGGAAGATTAAGGAAACGTTTGGGAATGGCTTTGCAGAAAGGGCCATTTCCAAAAGTATATTAGTAGTATTGATCACATAACACCTTTTATCTAGAGAGTTCTGTGTGATTGTATATGGGATAAGGTTTGTAATCAGTGTACCTGATTATCTGGGACTATGGCCAAATTAAACACAGAAAAAAAAATGTATTTTCTTATGTATGATGTATGCTGATTATATAATAAAAATAAAAATATACAGGTTTGCTTTGAAATGTTTAACAGATTACTACTGAGAACTTTAAGGTTCATTTTAGACACAATAAATTCTTCTCTCAAACATTTTCACACAATAATAAAACACTTAACAAGAAATTTTGCAGTATCTTTTGGAAAAAAATATTTGTAAAAATATAGATACTTTTTTTTCTCATTGCAACTAAAATGACAGTTTTCCTTTCATAGTCTTTCAGCATAAAAGCTAAGTTAGATTGAGGAGAAAAACTATTGAAAGTGTGACCTCCACTACAATTTTAGGTCACTATCAGATGCAAATACGGGACCAATCCACTGGTGAGGTAAAAAGCTGACTGGCTCATACCATGCTAAAGGTATGATCCTCACTGCTTAAGTTCTTCTTTGGACTTGTTCCAAATGGGGACCCCTGTTCTCCAATTTTCATACAACAGAGTGCTGCACAGTTGCAGCTCGTGGTAAGCAAAATGGACGAGCCGGCACTGGGGGGAAGGGAATACAATTTTTTTTTTTAAACGCGCCTCCATTGCCGTCACCACCACCACCACCACACCACTCCATCCGCTTCTCTACTGCAGGCAGAGACTCCCAGCCTGCCCTGCGGCCAATCCTGAGGCTGCTCAAAGCAGACTGGGAGCCTGTGCATGCTCTCTCTAGCCCGACAACTGTGTTGCTGGGCTGGAGAGAGCCTACTGCACATGTGTCTTTGCCCGGCCTGAGACGGCTGGCCAAACATACATGCGCACTGAGGGGGAGTGCTGTGCACTCCCCCTCTGTGCTCGTCACAGCCTTTGTCCCTGCCCCCTTTACCAAAAATAGATAATAAACACAGTTTATTATCTTTTTTTGGTAAAAGGATTGCAGCTGCCACTGCCAGCAGGTGGAAGATGTTCCTCTGCCCTAATGGAGGAGCAGCCCCTGGTGCTGCATCCAAATTTGCTGCACAGAGCTGCACATAGGAGAATACTCAGTGGAGCGGCATGTGTACGTCAGCCTGCTTCTTGGTGCTTGTGACAAGCTGGCAACTGGATTCCAGGGAAAAAACAGCTTCTGTTCACTAGCTCTCCTGTCATACTTGATTATGAATAGGAAAGCCTGACCCTCATACTGTTCAAATTTATGAAGTTTCTGAACCCTCAACAGTTGCTCTTCTTGAGTTGATAGGAGTCACATGCCTCATACCAAGGTATTTCTTGCAAATGGCCTATGCCATCCTTTCTGCTCTGGAGGTTGTTTTCACACCTCATGAAGTGGAAGTGCTGAACAGGCCATATAATGGCATGGTAATTAGTGTACAGAAGGCAAAGTTTATTCCAGAAGCATGTCCTAAACTAAAAATTGTAGAGTTAGGATTTTACTCTGATTTATTTACTGCCATCTTCAAGTGAAAATAGTTTTGGGGGCTAGTCACTGTGGGTACATGACGAGCAGCTAACCTAGCTGTTGAAGGGCGATACCTTGAACCTGGCCCCAGGATGCTTGGTTCCAATCCAGGGAGGACCTGGCCTGGCAGTTTGGGGTGGACTGTTCCTATGGGGAACATGGTCAAGACTGATTTGAATATGTCTGGATCCAAAATGGGGTGACATGGTGAGCAAAATAACAATAGATTAACCCCAGCTCTGTGACGGGGTGAGTGTTTGAAAAGTTTCAACACTCTGTCCATCATCTTTTTGTGTTGCTAGAATAAATTTATCAGCCTCCAAAAAAGTGTCAAGCTTAGAATAGAACACGCATCCAACTTTTTGCCCCATTTTGCACTATTGATTGCCGGTTTTAAGTTTTGAGAGTGTACTGAGTCCTGCTGTCCAAACCTCAGAGACAGTGTTCTTTCCTTCACAAAAGAGTATGTTTATTTTGTGTCCCCAATTGGCATGAGCTGACTTACTTAAATGTGGTGCATGGGTCCCCTGGGCATGTAAGGAAAGCTGTCCACACAGGAGCTGTTGTGTTAGGATACTGTTGTAAAGGTTCCCCCATAGTAAATACAATTTGGGATGACCTCTGTGAGCAGAACAGTCCGTCTGTCAACTCAGGTATCTTAAAATAAGACCATAAGGGGAGTTAGTTTTTGTCCAGATATTTGATTATAAGGTGATTTTATTCTTAGGTTGTAATGTTTTACCATCACATGGACATAATTTAGGGCAGTTATTGTTTTTTTTTTTTTTTTAAATGAGCAAATTAAGCATTTTGGAGTATTTTACATTGAATGTCAATCACAAATATCTCCAGAAAATAGGTTTAAAGTGGTAGCAACAACTTTGAATAACTATATGTTTGTGTTTTTAAAATAGTAGAAGCCATTGCTTGCTCAAAGTTGATTCTTTTTTTAATTGCAATTTAGGGTTTTTGACTTATTTCATTTATGAATTCCTGATATATTCCACTTTCATTGTTTGATAAATGTAAATAATCTAAAGGGATTTTAGTGCGTTAGTATTCTCCATGAATTGTGTAGATGTTTGTGAATGGTGAGAGGGCACTATTTAAATGTGCCATACATTGTCCATGTGTTGCTCTGGGTAAAGTTTAAAAGGTTACGGTATAAATAATTATTCCTCTTTTATTGTTATCACTATCATGTAAAAGGGATGTGCCAGGACATGTGTTAAGATTAACTTTTTGAGGATATTTGTATACACAAAGTTTTTCAGATCAGCAGTTGTTTCTTTGGTTGCTTTTCCAGTTCTGGTTATGAGTCTTTTTAAATTGGGCATAGCTGGGAGTTTGCCTATATACTAATCTGGAACATTGGGAATTATATTTTTTTTAATTGTACCAGTATGCTCTGTAAGCTAGTACTAGCTTTCCGAGTTCTTGCAGTGTATTTCTTACTTCATTTTCTGTATTACTGAGTGATGATTATGCTCCCTAACATTTCCAACAATTTAATTGTTTCCAGTTTCTCTCCCATAACGTACTTTTGAATAGTGTTTTGTACATTACCAGTGTGTTGCTGTGAGAAAACAGGGCTGATTGCTGAGGCCCCCTAACTTTTTTCCCCTATTTTTCACATTTTGCTGGTGTTTTCCTGACTATTATGGTGCCCTGGGTAACCAGTTCCAAGGCCTGTGTTCTGTATAAAATAAGTATGCAAATTAGGCTTATCATTATTGGCTATGTCAACCTACCTATAAGTCCCTTGTATATGGTAGGGCATGTAGGGTTAAAGACCCAAGCATAGGTAGTGCACCCATAGGTGCACAGCTCAGGTGCCTAGGGTCATGTTAAAGGCAGGCCTTCCTTGTGTGCTGCTTTTAAATTAAAGTTACATTAAATTCTACTTTGGAATTAAAAGTGCTTCCAAAGTCTTAAACTACCTTATTTGTACATATAGGTCACCCCTAAGGTGTGCCCTATATGCACCTAGGGCTGGGTGCCATGTAACTATAAGTAGGGACCTTATAAAAATAGATTTATAAGCTCTGGTGAGGTAAAACAGACAAATATGTTTTTCCCTCATTGTAGTGAATGGCCTCCATAGGCTAGAATGCAGAGACATTATTTTAATTTATAAAGTCCCCTTAAGTGTCAGATACCTCAAGTTTCATATCAAATTAATTGTTATAGTAAATCCCACCACTTACAATTGCTGGATTTAATATAACTTGTTAAGGTTTAAACTCTACCTAAAAAGTTGACAACTTCAGCCCTGTAGTGCTCTGCTCTGATTGGCCAGCCTCTGGCCACCTTGATGAGGTGTGAAGTAGCCTGGGCTGAACACAAATGAATGTGCCTGGAGGAGGAGAACTTCCCTCAGCAGATGGTGAGGCAGGAAGGGGGAGGGCTGCCAAACTGGTTTTCAAAGACAGGGAAGGACATTTGGAGTAGCCTAGCACCTCCATCACACCCTGCAACACAAGACAATTAGGTGCGCTCTTGATTTGATTAGGAGAGGACAGGTGAGGGGTGTGTTTAAGATTTTTAGCCGCACCAGTGGGTGGGCTAAGCCGCATGAAACTCCAAGAATCAGTTTCAGTCATGATGGCTTTTTGAGGAATGTTACTCCCTAGGATTTGTTTTTGCCATACTTCCTAGGAAGTGGTCATCACAGGGGGAAGGACCCTGCATCTGAATGGAGAGCCAGGACTCCCCTGTTTTTCACCTAGGAGCAAGGAAACTACTGGCAGAGCTGCACCCACACCTCAAATACCTACCAGATCCCTACAAGGAAGCACATCAGAAGAAGAAGGACTGCCCTGCTGGACCCCTGACCTGCACCTGGACAATGCACTCTGAAGGACTGCACCGGCTGCACACCTGGCCTTCACCACAGGAAGGACTTTGCCTGGCTTTAACTGGTTCAAAGAGGGATACCCTATTTGCTAGAGGTATAAAGGAACTGCCCAAAGTCCCCTGCATCAAGTCCTGCAAGCAGATCCCAGGTGACCATTTTCCAGTGGCCATTTGAGAAATCTGACCAGGTGCATTCTTGGAATTGTAATCCCAACTCCCAAGGAGAAACTCAGAGCTTCTGTAACCTTGGATTAAGCTGTGGACACTTCAAGGACCCAAAAAGGACCTCTGGAAGAAGATCCAGAATTTTGAGACGTTTCGAGCAACTCCATAAGTTGAAGAGGTGCAGTGTGGGATTTGTAGTCCCAGACTCCAGAAGGCAAACAAGAGCCTCTGAACCCTTGGCTTGTGCTGTGGATCACTTTTCTGAATCAACAAATACTTCTGAAAGTAAGTGTGACAGTGTCACCTCATGGGTGGCCTGAGCTCTGGACTTTTTATTTTTACCAGTGTGACTTTTTTTTAACCCCATGAGCGCTAGTTGCATCTATGATGCATTAATTCTTTAAACATTCATATCTCCGGTTCCCCTTATGCGATTTTAATTATTTTGAAGATAAAAATATACTCTATTTTTATAAATTTGTTTTGAATTTCTATTGTGGTTTGTGTTTTACTTATTGACTTTTTTTGTGACTTTTAAATGCTTTACACATTTGCCTCCTAAGTTAAGCCTTGCCGCTCATTGCCAAGCTACCAAGGGTTGAGCTGATTTAATTTATTTAGACCTAACAGGACGTAATTGGAGGTTAGAGGCATATTGCTAAGAACAGGTGCTTACCTGCCCTTACCAATAATCCATTTTCCAACAGTTGTCTTTCTGTTCATACTTTTTTTGCTGTAGGTATATCCCAAGTGGTTTAATCATAACTTTCCTTTCTGTGATCTTAGGTATGTTAGACATTTTATCTATAGGTTATATAATATATTCTTAATAGCTAACTGTTAACTACTTTTACTGCCTAATGATTTATGCATTTATAAAGCATTTTTGTGCGTAAATACCTAGGAATTAGATGTTATTGAGGATCTGAAAATGTGACTTCATTTGTTTGTTGATTTAATTGTTTTTTCCGTGGATGTTTCTTTAGAACTGCTGGAACCCTATGGTAGTATTAGTATTATATGGTAAATAATCAATTTAGGTTTATTTTTTAAGTCTTGTTTATTTTAGTTAATTATTTGTCAAAATTGTTTACATTATACTTACTTTTTATTGTCATTGTTGTGTTTGATTTTGATACATTTATCCAACTTTATTTTCATGGATGTTTTCTTTTTGGTTTGGATACATTTTGTTTATCTGTGCATGGGTAAAATGAAAAAAAACAAATGCTCTAGTAAGTGCTTACAGAAAACAAGTGTAGGGTATCTATTACTGGTGAATTTCAGTGTTTTTTTCGAGAATATGTATATATGTATACATCTTTTGAACTGCATGTGACCAACTCGAGATTTATACACAATGGCAGAATGTAGATTACATTGGGAACAAGCGGCAGCTGAAGTATTTGATGCAACCAGGGAGGTTCATGTACCCCATGGCACGCACACTCGAACAACATCCAGCATCATTTACGAGCTAGAAAAAGCGTGCATTTCAGAGTTAAAAAAGTGGTGGGAGATGACTTCACTCACCAAAAACATAGAAAATGGTAGGGTACCACAAGGTCTACGGATTTTGATATTACCTACCTTAGGTGACATGGACCTGGCCCTGTTAGAAAAGTGGAGGATTCACACAGCTGATTGCTCTCTCAAACGTATGGGCACTTTGATCACACAAGCAACAAGATGCATGGAGGAACAGAGTAAAATTATTGAACTATTGATGAAGGAACTAGAAAGAGCAGCCGATTAGCAAGAAGTACAACATTTATTAATGAAAATGGAGGAACGAATCAAGAAAAAAGAAAATGGGATTAAAACACGTAAGGCAAACAAATTCAATAGAGATCAAATCTACTATAAGCATAGGAGAATTTACACCTTTGAGCGCAAGTACGACACATTAAGACTGAAAGAGAAAATGAATAATGGAGGAAATGAGAGTATACAATCCAATCATACTGATGAAATTTCTGATCCTGGTTCCTCAGCTGATGAGGCACCATTGAACAAATGGGATTTTCGCGGGGAAATGCGACTTATGCAAATAGCCACGCCACAATCAGGCAGAAGCAGAGGACAAGGTTGGGGAGGTACATGACGAGGCGGGGGAAGAGGAAGAGACAACAAACACAAGTAATAGACATTGATATAGATGTGAATAATTTTAATATCATTGTAAACATTTCCAAAACTAGTTTGACCCCCAATCAAGTATGCATTCTTACTTTAGGACTCAGGGGGTCATTTTGACCTCGGCGGTCTTTTTTAAAGACCGCCGATGGACCGCCGTGCGGAAGCCCGCCAGTGCAGGTGATTTGCCGCTCTGCCTATTATGACAGTTGGCAGTTCTCCATCCCTTTATGGACGGAGAGCCGCCAACAGCAATACTGGCGGGCGGCGGGGAAGTGGAGGTTGCTCCACCTCCACCGCCACGCCAACAGAACACTGCCCAGCAAATCACATCCTGTGATTCGCCGTGGCGGTGTTCTGTTGGCGGTGTGGTGTCGGCGGAGCTGCCCCCATGGCTACCGTCCCCTCCCGGAGGATTGTCGGACCAGGTAAGTCGATTGTCCGTGAGGGGAGTGGGGTGGGGGGGTGTTGTGTGTTGTGTGCGTGCACAGGGTTGTGCGTCTGTGTATGTAGAGGGGGTGTGTGAGTGCGTGTATGCTTGCAGGCGTGTTGTGTGTATGGGAATGAGTGCATGTATGTCTGTGGGTATGTCTGTATGGATGTGTGCGTGTATGTTTGAATGTGGGTGTGCGTGTCTGACTGTGTGTGTGGATGTTGGCATGTATGTCGGTGTGTGTGCGTGTAAGTATGTAGGTGGTGTCTGCGTGTGTGTCGTGTGGGTATGGGTGAAGTGATGTTGGGGGTCGGGGTGGGGAGGGGGGCCCTGCCACCTTTGGGGGGTGGCAGGGGTGGTGGGGGTGTAGGGGAGGGAGTCAGGGTGGGGGTGAGGGGTGGGGGAGACCCCTATCAGTGCCAGGGAAGGAATTCCCTGGCACTGATAGTGCTTACCGCCATGGATTTTATGGCGGTTCAAACCGCTGGAAATCCACGGCGGTAAGCCAGGTCAAAATACCGCCGGCGGTATAGTGATGGCCGCCGGGCTGGAGACCTAGGTCTCCAGCCCGGCGGTCGTCTCCGCCCTGGCGGGCAGAACGGAGAACCGGCGTATGACCACGGCGGTAACCGCCATGGTCATCATTCCATGCAGTAAGACCGCCAGCCTGTTGGCGGTCTTACCGCCGGTTCTCCGCCTTCCGCCAGGGTCGTAATGACCCCCTCAGTTTCTGTCCTACCATCCATTGGGACTATGTGAAGACACATATTGAGTTGTATAAATTTGTCGCAAATTGCGTTTGATTAAACATTTTTCCAGCAAACCCCCGGTTACACAACTCCATAGTGAAACCAATGAGGCCAAATTATCAGGATTTAACATTGATGACACCTCTGAATTAGTTACTTAATTAATTAACAAATGTGGGGCCACTGGGATACATCAGACAATTGATAGTGGATGTAGAGATGTTAATACTTTAATGGAGATGGGGTTTACAACCAATTGTTGTGTCACTTGTTCCTTAAAACCCTCCAGCAAGTTTAATCCTCAGCTACCAAGTGGCAATTTGATTGACACATTCCATGAGTTGGCAGTCGGTGATGTTGATAAATTTCATATGAATCTGCGTTCTAATAAATGCATGACCTCTAATTTCACAGGCTAATGATTGGAGAGAGTTGAATTCCCTTGCATCTAATTCCAACATTATCATTGAACCCGCGGACAAAGGTGGTAATATTGTCATCATGGACACACAAAATGATGTCAAAGAAGCTAATCAACAATTATCTACTGTTGATCATTATGATAAATTAAGTAACAATCCTATGGCTCAATACCAGCTGATCTATTGGGAAATGTTAGACGGCTGGCTTGTAGAGTGGCTCATTGATTATGACGAATATTCATATTTAAAAATTGATTTTTCAAAAACTCCCTGTATTTATTTTTTACCTGAAATACACAAGAATAAATGTAACCCTCCAGGTAGAATCATTGTCAGCATGAATCAATCATTGTTGGAAAACACTTCCAGATATTTGGATTTGTTTGTATGCCCAGATGTCACTGAGTTACCCTCTTATTTATGTGACAGCAATGACTTTCGATCTAAAATACCTAATATTCCATGGCATGAAAACTATCTGTGAGTTACTATGAATGTAACCTCCTTGTATACATCGATTAAACATCATTATGAGATGGAAGCTTTCAGATATTTTTTAGGGACTAGACCCATTGAGTTTCTCCAACATACCAATATGCTCATGTCCATGTTACAGTTTTGTCTCACTCACAATGTTTTTCTTTTTAATAATGAATATTGCCTTCAGAAACAGGGTACAGATATGGGGGCATCTTTTGCTCCCACATATGCCAACCTTTATATAGGATGGTGGGAGAAAGAAATAGCCTGGTCTGAGGCCCATGATATCTACATGGACAAAGTAGTATTATGGGTGTGGTAATTTAGGAGAATTCAAATTTGCATATGTCTAGCCACAAGTATTCGTAAATTCGCAAAGTCCCAATAAAAAAGTTAAAAAAAAAAAGAAAAAAAGACAAGGGGACAGGGTAGAGACACCCTGAGCCTTTAGCTCTGTTAGGGGGGAGTCCCCGAGAGAACCCTCCAAAGCAAACAAGCATTTTTAATGATTTGTTAGCCACAACTTCGCAATATTTGAGGCAAACGTTTTTTTTTAAAACAACAAGGGTGGGCTCCTGTGCTTTTCTTTTCATAGGCCCCTCGGTGGGACAGGTCCCTGGGGCACTAACAATTTTGAGTGAGGAGGACTCCTGGCCCCTTCACAGCCAGAGGACCAACACCTCCCTAGGACCTTCAATCTAATATATGAAGGAGGCCTGCAGTCTGCCCGTGCTGGCTTTGATTGAAACATACACGTGTGGCCATGGCCCTCCCTTGCCCCAGGGACCACGACCTCCCCTGGGCTTCCATTATAATATATGCTGGGGGCCTGCAGCCCCCGTATCCTGGGGACCACCACCTCCAGAGGGCAAAGAGTAGATATAGTGAAGCGGTCCATTAAGAAACCCCATTAGCCCTACGACTACCACCTCCCCAGAGCTATTTTAACACTGGAGGCCACACGGAGCCACAGATGGCTTTGGGACCCCGATCCCAAGGGCTGGCTCCTGCTATGTCCCGGGGTGACCACCCCTAGGACATAGCTGTTTGCTGTGACTTGGCTGCACCTCTGCAGCTGCAGTCAAGCCAGAGCAAAGACTCAGCTGTTTGACAGTAGGACCTGTAAAGCAGGTCCTGCTGTCAACCAGCAGAGCTTTCATCTCTTTCCCTGCATGCAAAGATTTACTTCATCAAACAGGGAGTTGCTCTTAAATCAGCTCTCTGCTCACTGAAGCAGTGGCACAGCACAGGAAGCCTTAAGGCTTCCCCAGCTGTGCCAGATAGCCTGTAAAGGGCATTTTATAAAAATAAAACATAATTAAAATAAATAAATAAATGTACAGGGACTGTGGGGGCTACCTTGTGGTCCCAAATAGCCCATAAAGGGATAAAAACAAAAGAAAAAGAAAAGGCAATAGCTTAGTGTGAAGGTCGCAGACCTACACATTGAGGGTTTGAGTCCAGCTTTTTTTTAACTACAAATCTTTACGTCTCATACCTATAGGTAATCTTATTCTTTTTAAATAACAAATACATTTTTCTTTTAGATTTGTCCAGAAATATCTTGTTCTAAGTATGTCATATATCAAAACCTAATCAACTATCTCTGTCCCTCTCTCTTTCTCTCTCCCTCTCTCTCTACTTCCTTCAATCTTTTACCCACTCTGACACTGATGCACCCACTCAGAGACCCACTCGGACTCTCATGCACTCACACACAGTCCAGTCAGACCCTCCCTCACCCTCTCGCAGACCCACTCAGTCAGTTACGCACCCATTCACAGAGCCACTGACACCCTCTTTCACACACTCATAGACCGGCGTAGATAGTGACACACCCACTAAAACAATGATGTACGCACTCTCACTCCCAGACACGCACTCTGACAGCAACTCTCATCCTAGATACACCCTCTCACACCCAGAGACGCAGTCGCCAACTTTTGCAGTTCACTGCCAAAGGGCTGTGCACAGCATGGGGTTGGGTGACTAGCAGGGGTTGGCCGAAGGGATTGGCTGCAGGCCAGCCCTTGCGACCAAGCCCTACTGTTCACAGGCGGAGGCCATGAACATTGAATGGATGCCAGGCCATGCATAGTGATGGTTGGATTAAGGTATAGTAATGAAAATTACTATACGTTAAAAAAAACATAGAAATTCACTGAAAAAAACAAAGGTTACAGGGGTTGTGTGTCCCCCTTCTTTAATTTGCACAGGCGAGTCCCAGGGAGATGGTGATTCCCTGTGCCATGTTTGTACTGGCCCCAAGAAGGTAGTGGTCCCTTTGGCCAGTGGAGTCATCACAACCCCCTGCACCTTGTTTGTTTAGCCCAGAGTGCTTGGGGTCCCGGGTCATAGTAAAGCTAGAGTAGGAGGTGTGCACCCCCTTTTTTTTATTTAGAAAAGCCCTGGGGTGATGGTGGCTCTGGATTTCAATTAGCCCAAATGGAGGGGGGGTCCGTGTGGACTCCTTCCCATATTAAATAAAGCCCAGGAAAGATGGTGTTCACTTGGGCAAAAAAAAGCCTGAGAAAAGGGTGCTCTGTGCGTCACCTTCTTATTTTTAATGTCTACATGCCCACAGGACCTGGCCCTCCTGGGGGCCACAGGGAGAACAAGCACTGGAGATGTCATTATTTTCTAAAATTTCAGCCAGATTTGCAGATAATCTGTGAATTTTACGTAACATTTAAAAAAAAAGCTTTTTTGTCCTGGTGGAGTCCCAGAGAGACTCCAGCACCAAGGCTAGGGGGTTAGGATATCCCTACCCTGACCACTTTTCTGTTTTTAATACATTATATTTTTTAGACCTGAAACTGAGTCCCAAAATGTCTGCCAACACATACTGACTGAAGTGCAGGCAGGCAATGAGATCTCAACACGAGATCTGCAGGATCTGTGGATCCTTTGCGTCCCTAGATATCTATATTTCTTTTTCCTTTAATATCTCTAAAACTAATGAGCAGATATACACCAAATGAAAAAAAGCACACTTTATGGACCAAAAGCTAGCTTTCTGCCAAATTTTTTAATGTTGTGAAGATTTCTCAAATGACACCAATGTTATTGGCAAAATAAAAAATGCTTTTCCTATGAACATTAGGTCCTAACTATAACTAATAGTGGGATATATATATATATATATATATATATATATATATATATATATATATATATATATATATATAATGTTATTTTTTTGTGTGTATTATAATACATGTTATGATAAATGTATTATTGTTATTTCTATGCTTAGTTGAATTTTTTATTGGTATCATAACAACATTGCTCCTAATATTTTAGTTATGATTATTTTTGCATGTTTAACAAGTTTTATTGTGGTGACAAACTTTTGTTTTTCCATTTTTTTGTTTACAATACTAGAGGGATTTGGAATATTGGTGAAACTTTTTAAGTTATCACTGTTTCTCTTTTTATGTATAGAATCACAATAATAAGATCATCATTTTTGTTATCATATTTTTGGAGATCAATGTCGTTTTTCTCAATGTTGTGTGATACTAGCGCTGAAGAGGAAGCAGCAGACAAGAAAGAGAACTAGAAAACATACTAATTCCCATGGAGTTTTGAATTAAATTAAAAGAGGTAGTTGCTAAAATGTGACCAGTGCAGGAATACAAGTCAGCCAATCCAAAGGGTTGTAAATGGTTATAAAGAGTTTACAATGAGGGGGGAAACACATGTAGTGAAATCAACTAAAATAAAAGTAAGTTAGGTTGGAAAATGGGTTGTTGGTAAGGGCAGGTAAGTACCTACACACAGCAATAGGCCACTGACCTCTACTTAGGTCTAGTTAGGTCTCAATACATTAAACCCAGCTCAATCCTTGGTAGCTTGGCAATGAGTGATAGGGCTTAACTTATGAGTCAAAGTGTGAAGCATTTAAAAATCATGAAACAGTAAATAAGTAAAACACAAAATAAAATAATAATCCAACACCAATTAATAAAAGTAGATTATATTTTTATCTTTAAAATGACACAAAAACGATTAAAATCGGATAAGGTGAACCCGGAGATATGTATTTTTAAAGAATGAATGTTTTTTAGCACGTAGAAACGAATAGGACTGCATGTGTCTACCCCCCAATGTCCACCTTTTAGGATAAGGCTGCTGCGGTACATCACATATAAGAGGCACTTGGCTGGTTACACACAAACAGGTGTGCACATGTGTGTGAACACATGTGAGGGCTGTACATGGGAGACTCATTCAAGCACAGCCAGGTTGCCTGGCACAGAAGGGACTCTGCAAGAATTGGATTTTGTCCTGGGTAGGCCTTATAATATTGGTGTATATACATAGGGAAAGTTCGTGTGGTTTACTGTCTTATCTGCATTGACACTCCATTACATGCTTTTGGGGAAGGCTTTCTCTTTTCTTTGGTCTACGATTTTGAGTGTAACCTGTGTGATAAGATCAATTCTGCAAAGTCTAGAGACACATCTGTACAGCATATGGGTCACCCAGGAATGGCATATGTATCCAGCTCAGCTCATGGTCAGAGGCCAGGCAGGCCTTTTGTCACCCTGTTGGGCTGGATTAATAACCTTTCTCTCCAGCAGCAGGAACAAAGGCCTCCCCAAACAAAAGGGGTGCAATTAACAGTGCTAATCTCCTGGGGAGTCAAAGGTTAGAGCAGAATCCTCTGCATCAATCATAAAGCTGCCACACTGTGACAGTAAGGGAGCCTGCCCAAGCCCAGTAAACAAAGAACGGAGCCCAGACCTCTGTAGCCAAACAGAAGAGGATCTCTTTGAAGATTTACTGGGGATGGCCCTGGCAGTAAAGTCAGTGATGAGTGGAGCTGAGACCCCCAGAGCAGATGTGTCAGTTGACTCCTGAGTGCTGGAATTTTGAAATATCCCAGCAGAATGTGCAAGAAGGTTTGAAGAGGGACAGAGAGGAGATGTTGCACCCCAGAATAGACCATATATGCATTCCTGCAGAAACCTTCTGCCTTCACACTGAAAAAGTCCTGTGCAGGGGAGAAAGCTTTCTCTTTAGGTGTACTTTTCTACTGGACACTCAAACTGGAGGCAACGGCCATGAATGATTAAAAGGAAGACCCTCTGATGGCAATCTGGACTAGGGACTCTGACTCTAACTGACCCCAGGACCAGTTTGGCTCTCCCTAGGACCAGGGAAGCTAGTCCCCTTATATCCCCTGAGGACAAGCTGAGAAAAAAACTGGGCTTCTGTACCAAGGAGGAGAGAGGCCTAGAGAAAATATAAAGAGGAAGGCAGGTTCAGTGAGCCAGTGAAATCAGCTTCCTGCAAAGTTGATCACCTTTGAGGCCAAGGGTCTTGAAGAAAGTGCTCCAGGTGGTTAGGACTTACCACCTGATGTAAAACAATGCTAGAACAAACAAAATTGATTCAATGGGGTCTGAGATATGAGTCTGCAAAGAATTTGACTTTTGCCACCCCCCAGCAAGGCCCAGAGCCAATTGAGCTCTGCTGCTAAAGCCAATCTAATCTTCCGGGGTGGGTCATGGCACGAAGATTACCACAAAAAGTAACGCCCGATCCTGTGCCCATGACTGAGGGGAGCATGAAGCCAACATGAATGTAACACACTGCCCACAGGAGTGAGCAGAGCAGAAGAGAACTACTGGCTCCTGCAGTACCACATAGGCATGCAACCCATGTGGTGAGCCTTCTGGGACGGCCAGGGGTGGGCTCTCTCAGCTGTCCCCCAATGTATGGCTAGTGTAGGATGCCCAGGTGGGACCAGGCACCCCATATAAGGAACCCATAGAAAAAAGAAGAGTTGCTGCTCTCCGCAATGCTGCTCTAATGAGCGCCCCACAATGCCCTGCCGTCCTTCACAAACAACCCATTTTTTTCCTTTTTGGGAGCCCCAGGACAGAGAGACCACCATCAATGATGGCAGACTAGTGAGAGGGAGCTGTAGGAGCCATTCATACCTTCATGCAGTGTTTTTTTAAATGTACTGACCCTAACTCTGATGGGTTCTAGGAAACCTAAATCAACAAGGATTCTTCCCTGAAAGTCAAACACCCACCATGCTGGATCATGCGCTCTTCAGTTGGGAGTGCAGCACCTTCTAGGGACAAAGTCATTTACTGCATCTCTATGGCCTGAAGCTGTTTAAATACCCTCAAGATACAAAAGTCTGTGATTACAATTGTTGTAATTTAAAATGTGATGCCCTTTAGGAGCTATGTGTTAATTGCTTTTTTCATGTCAAAAGTTATGATGAGTACGCAAATCATTCAGACATGCGTACACATTTCTCTTGTAAATGTTTTATGGAAATAATGATGCTGACAGCCACTCGTGATCAAAGTATACATGCTTTATTGCCATAGGAAGTGTGTGTATTCCAAAGTTATATTTAATTGTGGCATTTAAGTGCAAGCAAATGTCCTGACATTTGATTTATTGAGCTAAACTCCTTTGGCAGGGGCAAAAGGGATTATGCAATGTCATCAGGAAGTATTTCCATCAGCCTGTCTATATTTGTAAAATACTGCATAGTATTGAGTAGTGCGTGTAATAAACATACTTTTCCTTTTTCAAAATTAAAAAAAAAAAGCACATTGGGCAGTTATTTATTGAGTGTTATTATTGCATGCCCATGAATGGTGATTACTAGACTACACCACCTCCCTTGAGTAGGCCTTGGACTGCTGTGCTTTGCTATCCTGAGAGATTCACGCTTCACAATAGTGTGTTTGGTTCCCAGTGGAGGGAAAATGTGGACACATTGCTTGTGCAGGCCACACTGCAAATGGCCCATTTTCATACACCTCATAACTCTCTTAGGAAGTCGTTTGAAATATTTGATTTGCACATTTAAGGGCAGGACAGACCATGACTGCTTTCAGGGTTCACCCTTTTCTGGGGTGAACGATAAAGAAATTTGATAGACCTTCACAACTCCCAATCCTTGGCAGATTGTTAGGAAAATGACTCTTTAGATTTGCTCATCCTAAAGATCCTTTTCAGGACCTAGTGATAGAGCTTAAGCAACTGTGCCTTAAAAATACTTCATAAAGGCATACACTGTCATTATTATCTACAGTTTTTCCAATAGCTCCCTCAAGTGCCACAAATTTTCCACTGGATCCTGTGATGTTGAGAAAATGCCTTGATTCTCTTTGCCCTACCCCCTGCAAACTTCAATCAAGATCCAACAAAGATGGGTTGACTGATTGGTTGCCACACTCAACCTGCTTTGGCTTGGAAAAAATCTGACTTGATGACATTAAAAGTAGGAGATGAATGATATTTTTGTGCTTGCATTTTGAAAAGATATTTCAATGTCCTGATTTGGAGCATTCTGATGAGGAAGCATTGTGTGATATTGAGCAAGGAATAATGGGGGTATTATATTAAGTGACCCAATTTAGTTAATTAACAGCTAGAGCAACCTGAATTGAGAAATCCCAAATTATCCCTTTTTACGGAGGATTGAAACAGTATGAAATGGTTAATTTGCAACATTCTTCTTCACTTTTGGAAATCATTGATTCAGCGCAAAGTAATAGAATATTTATTTCAGGAAGGACATAAGAGACATAAGTATAGGAAGATGCTACTGAAAGTTATTTCAAATTTTTCCTATTTGGTTAACTGTATTATACAGTGGATCCGAGGTCTGAAGAAGAACCTGCACAAGTGGAAATAGCTAATATACTTTGGCGGAGAATGAAAAAGAACAACAGTGAAATGCTGGGCTGTACCTATATTGTAGTATTGTATTCAGAATTGTCCCAAATAATCGCAGAAAGTCTTAAGAATAATTCAATCAGATCCTGAGAAGGAGAAGAAAGGGGAGTGTTTTAACTACCTTTATTTTATGAATAACACTGAGAAGAATGTATCATCTCTTGAAAATGAGAATTATGCAGGAGTGCTTTACATCCTTTATTGGATTTTCTACGAATAATACTTACAAGTATGTGTTTCTTTTACCTTGAGAATTGTAAGATGAGAAATGTATTAAAGCAGTGGTTCCCAACCTGTGGTCCGGGGACCCAGGGGGTCTGCGAAGCCTTCTCAGGGGGTCCACGACTGCTTAGAAAATTAAAAAATATTAACAAATAATGACAAATTAGGTCCCATGCTTCCAGTAATTACTCAGTGGGGGTCCCCGGATTCCAATGATGATTCAGTGGGGGTCCCTGGGTTCGATTAATGATAAAGTGGGGGTCCACAGAAATCAAAAGGTTGGGAACCACTGTATTAAAGCATTGTTGAAAAATCATTGATCTAAATGAGCCAGTAAGGATTTCCCTAATGGAGTTGAGACTCCAATGGTGATTGATAATATTGATAGTTCTCTGTTAACTTTAGATTAGAGAAGGAGGCCTCTTTATCTCTGGAGGACTATTTTGGAGATTACACTGAAGTTCTTTTCTTCAACTTTATCACCTACTCCTACTTTGTTGTCCCATTAAACATTCTTTTGTCCCAATCCCCTTGTGCCCAGGATGAGGGAATATACTAAAAATATTAGTGGGCTGACCTCCTGTGTGGCTGCATAGAGACAGAAAGCTACATGAAGCTTTTCCTGTAGTTCTGAGCTGACCAGTGGTAACTGGACCTGGTCATGAACGATTTTGGCATCTACCCGAAACCCTCTCAGTCTATAAAATGCCCCCCGAGGTCCTGGTGTCTTTGGATTTGCACTCCTGTGGTGGAATGGGACTTGACCAGAGTGAACCTGTTTAGAGCATCCCATGATCCATCAAAACCATCCTCAAATTGATCCTAGGTCTACCTTGAGTATTGACTATCATTTGCACTTTGTGATTCTAGATGCTATTCGTTCTTAAGACTGTGGTGTATCAATTTGCTCAGTACCACTAGCCCCAGTTTGTGTAGTATGGGACAGTCTTACAATGTGCATTATATCGGTCCCTGAGTTCCATGCAGTGGGGGTAATCAGGAGAAGAGTGAGGGAAGAGTCAGTAAAGTCGTGTGTAGTATAAAATACTGAATGTATTGAAATCTGGTTGTTCCAAGAGACTTTCCGTGGATAGAAGAGAGTTCTATCTCATTCTTTCTGAGCAAGCTCTCTGCATAAATCTTCTAGTAGGCTCTGAGATGTGGAAATAGGGAGACCTGTGTGTGGTGGGAAAAAGCTTGGTTCAGCCATGTGATTAGACAGCATCCAGTGCCTACTGTGTGCAGAGCCTGTTCAATTGGTGGGTAGTATGTTCCATGTCAGTTTTCTGCCATAGTCTCTTATGCTCTGCAGATTGACACCAATGGGCTAAGAAATGACCCGCTGGGAGCTCTCTATCAGCTGAGCAAAAGGAACCAGGCCACTGTCTTGGAATAAATCCCCTAATGTGGCCACTCCTGCCTCCTCTCACTGTTTCACTCTAGCATCCTCTATCTGTTCCCTATAGGATGATATTCCTCCTATTTGTATGGCAGGTGCAAATGGGGCTAAATAGGCCATGTGATCCAGTCTCCTGTGGTAACTCTTGGGAGCCTCACTCAGGTGTTTATTAGTTAGGCAGAACAGCCCTCCCTGTAATAAAAAGGCCTTGTGTACCATTTATTGTGCTGGCCCATTAGGTCTGATTCCTTTATGTGTCGAACTGCCAATAAGTGGGCTGGCCATTGAATCTGGGCCACAAAATAATAATGATCCTAAGTTTGGAGTACCTAGACCCCCCCTTCTTTACTGGTAGCTGTTGTTTGGCTAATGCTATGTGCCTCCTCCCTTTGTTCCACAAGAAGCTGCCCAGTAGTGTGTGGAACATGTGGAATGTTCTGCGAGGAATTGTCACCCGAAGATTATGAAAGTGTTACAACAACCGAGGGATTATAGCCATCTTAAAAGAGCCACCCTGCCCTTTACTGACTGTGGAAGAGTGCACCAAAATGTGATTTGTGGGAAGAGAGCAGCAATGGCTTTGGTGACATTGCCGTCTATAAGATCTGCAGCTGTGTGGTAAATGTTGATGCCATGGTATCTGAATGTGTGTAGTTCCCAATGAAAGGGGTGAACATCAATTACAAAGTTTTGTGGTGGACAAGTTGGATGGAGTGGAAACAAGCATGACTTTGACCAATTCACACCTAGCCCTGAGGTAGCATGGAATTCTGCCAAAGCAGTTGCAATAGGATCAATGCCATTCCATAAACCGTATTCATAGATAAGCACATCATCTGCATATAAGGAGGCGGTGTGTACTTCTTCCTTCTTCCTCAATAGGTGTTCATCAGCTTTGTACCTCCTGCCAGAGCTGCAATGGTAATAGGTCTATCGCCAAGGCAAATATTATTGGAGACAGTGGGCTGCCTTAACACAATCCTGTGTTGAAACAGAAGAGGTACAATATACAGTTACCAATCTTCACCTTCGCTGTGGGCTCCATATAGAGGAGCCGTATCAATCTCTGTAGTCTTCCATCTATACCAATGGCTGTCAGGGTTGCAAACATATAGTCCCAGTCAATGGTGTCAAATGCTTTCTCTAGATCTATGACCACACATATTGCAACTGCTCGAGTACTCTGTGAAGCCTATGGCTATTGAGGGTTGTAGAGCGGCCTGGGGTGAACCCATTCTGGTTTGGGTGAACCAGTTGTGGGAGCTGTTCTAAAAGTTGCATTGCAATCATTTTGCTCAATATTTTATTGTCTGTTGCCAACATACAATAGAGAGTGGGCAGTAGGAGGGAATCTAGGAGATCGGTAATGGGGAGGTAAATACCACATGCATGTCTACTTGATTAATGACTAAATGTGTCTGGGATATTCTTATGGCAGTATTAGGGTCAGTCACCACAGCACTCCTCAGCAACCATGCAAACAGGTGCACTGGCTTGTTGCCTTCCTTATGTGTTTTGGCACAATATACCCCATAGTCAAGGCATCTCATTGACTCTATAAAGGTGGTGTGCGGCCTGCGTACCACATGAAGGGTAGGCTTTTGAGAAGGGTTGCATCTGGCATCTGATTCAAGAGTGCTAATTTAATCTTCTAGGCAAAGGAGTTCCTGATGCAGTGAGGCTTTTGCACCCACCCCTGCATGGATACAGTGGCCATGCATAACTACTTTCATGGCCTCTCATTCCGTCAGTGTGCAGTCAGTCATTCCCCAGTTTTCCCCTTGCCACCCACTATCCAACAGTAATGTTACATTACAACAGCTTCAGTTCCAGTTTCCATACTTTTGAAGGACAGGAATATTATGCCCATTATTGGGGGTGGCATGTTATGTAGTGAGTAAAATTAGGATGCCTGCTGTAGGAAGTTGGCTCTGTATACACTATTTCAAAGTAGGAAATAGTGTGCACAGATAGTGGCAAAAAGAGATAATTCTAATGTTCTATTTTGTGGTAGTGTGGTCGAGCAATAGGCTTATCAGAGGGTAGTGTTAAGCATTTGTTGTACGCACACAGGCAATAAATGAGGAACACACACTCAAAGTCTTACTCCAGACCAATAGGTTTTGATATAGAAAAATATATTTCCTAGTCTATTTTAAGAACCACAGGTTCAAGATTTACAAGTAATACTTCAAATGAAAGATATTTCACTCTGGTATTCTACGAACTTTGAATATTGACAATAGCATGTACAGTTTTGACAAAAATGGCAATAAGCTATTTTAAAAGTGGACACAGTGCACAAATCAACAGTTCCTGGGGATGTAAGTAATTGTTAAGTTCACAGGTAAGTAAAACACTTACAGGGTTCAAAGTTGGGTCCAAGGTAGCCCACCGTTGGGGGTTCAAGGCAACCCCAAAGTTACCACACCAGCAGCTCAGGGCCGGTCAGGTGCAGAGGTCAAGGTGGTGCCCAAAACACATAGGCTTCAATGGAAATAGGGGTGCCCCGGTTCCAGTCTGCCAGCAGGTAAGTACCTGCATCCTCGGAGGGCAGACCAGGGGGGTTTTGTAGGGCACCGGGGGGGACACAAGCAGCCACAGAAAGTACACACTCAGCGGCACAGGGGCGGCTGGGTGCAGAGTGCAAACAGGCGTCGGGTTTCAGATTGGAATCAATGGAGAGACCCGGGGGTCTCTTCAACGATGCAGGCAGGCACAGGGGGGGCTCCTCGGGGTAGCCACCACCTGGGCTAGGCAGAGGGTCGCCTGGAGGTCGCTACTGCACTGGAGTTTGGTTCCTTCAGGTCCTGGGGGCTGCGGGTGCAGTGCTGGTTCCAGGCGTCGGGTTCCTTGTTACAGGCAGTCGCAGTCGCCGGGGAGTCCTCCCTATAGTGTTAGTTTTCCGCAGGTCGAGCCGGGGGCGTCGGGTGCAGAGTGGAAAGTCTCACGCTTCTACGTGGAAACGTGTGGTCTTTAAAAGTTGCTTCTTTGTTGCAGAAAGTTGCAGTTTGTTCAACAGGGCCGCTGTTCTCGGGAGCTTCTTGGTCCTTTAGATGCAGGGTAGTCCTCTGATGCTTCAGAGGTCACTGGACCCTGTTGGATGCGTCGCTGTTGCAGTTTTCTTCGAAGTAGGGAGTCAGGCCGGTGGGGCTGGGGCCAAATCAGTTGTCGTCTCCGTCTTCACTGCAGGGCTTTAGGTCAGCAGTCCTTCTTCTTCTTTAGGTTGCAGGAATCTATCTTCCTCGGTTCTCGGTTCTAACTACTGAATTTAGGGGTGTGTTTAGGTCTGGGAGGGCAGTAGCCAATGGCTACTGTCCTTGAGGGTGGCTACACCCTCTTTGTGCCTCCTCCCTGTGGGGAGGGGGGCACATCCCTAATCCTATTGGGGGAATCCTCCTTCTACAAGATGGAGGATTTCTAAAAGTAAGAGTCACTTCAGCTCAGGACACCTTAGGGGCTGTCCTGACTGGGGGGTGACTCCTCCTTGTTTTTCTCATTATCTCCTCCAGCCTTGCCGCCAAAAGTGGGGGCAGTGGCTGGAGGGGAGGGCATCTCCACTAGCTGGGATGCCCTGTGGCGCTGTAACGAAGGGGGTGAGCCTTTGAGGCTCACCGCCAGGTGTTACAGTTCCTGCAGGGGGAGGTGAGAAGCACCTCCACCCAGTACAGGCTTTGTTCCTGGCCATAGAGTGACAAAGGCACTCTCCCCATGTGGCCAGCAACATGTCTGGTGTGTGGCAGGCTGGCAGAAACTAGTCAGCCCACACTGGAAGTCGGGTATGTTTTCAGGGGGCATCTCTGAGATGCCCTCTTGGTGTATTTTACAATAAAGTGCACACTGGCATCAGTGTGCATTTATTGTGCTGAGAAGTTTGATACCAAACTTCCCAGTTTTCAGTGTAGCCATTATGGTGCTGTGGAGTTCGTGTTTGACAGACTCCCAGACCATATACTCTTATGGCCACCCTGCACTTACAATGTGTAAGGTTTTGCTTAGACACTGTAGGGGCATAGTGCTCATGCACATATGCCCTCACCTGTGGTATAGTGCACCCTGCCTTAGGGCTGTAAGGCCTGCTAGAGGGGCGCCTTACCTATTCCACTGGGAGTGTGAGGTTGGCATGGCACTCTGAGGGGAGTGCCATGTCGACTTAGTCATTTTCTCCCCACCAGCACACACAAGCTGGCAAGCATTGTGTATGTGCTGAGTGAGGGGTCCCTAGGGTGGCATAAGACATGCTGCAGCACTTAGAGACCTTCCCTGGCATCAGGGCCCTTGGTACCAGGGGTACCAGTTACAAGGGACTTACCTGGGTGCCAGGGTTGTGCCAATTGTGGAGACAAAGGTACAGTTTAGGGAAAGAACACTGGTGCTTGGGCCAGGTTATCAGGGTCCCAGCACACTTTCAAATCATAACTTAGCATCAGCAAAGGCAAAAAGTCAGGGAGTAACCATGCCAAGGAGGCATTTCCTTACACCTGATGTTTGCAGTATGACCTGCAGGACGCCCTCTAGAGTGTCACTGTCTTTTGTTGGAGCCCATTTCGGACTCTGAGTACTGAGACATAAGTTCTGTTCAGGAAGGACCGTTGCTAATGCCATAGATTATTAGCAGTGGTCCGTGCTTGTAATGGTTCTACTCAGGCTTGGGCTGGTGTGACGGCTACTGGCACGGTGATGATTTTAGTCCATTGCACGCATTGCCTGCAGGCTCTTTTATGGTTTCTGTGATGAAGTCTCTGCTGCGAGGGGATTGCTGAGGACTCATAATGGTGCTGCTTCTCCCAGTCCCAGGCTTTGGCTGATTTTGTGAAGAAATGGTGTGGTTGGCTATAACTTTTAGCTTGGCTTGGAATATCAGAGAATATGTGAAGCCTACAGTACTCAGCCATTTCTTAATGCCTAGGTAGGAGGCTCTGCGTTTTTGGACCACAAGTGTATAGACTTTTCAGATAAATATTTTGGCGTTTTCATATGCAATGGAGCCCCCGGTTCTCACTGCTTGCAGTACAGTTTCCTTGACTTTATATTTGAGTACAACTGATAATGGTGAAGTACTCAATAGCAGGCACCTCGCCGACCCTCAGTCAGTCTTCTCAGGTTTGTAATGGAGCAATAGTCAAGTGGGCACTACCTTGGTTGCGAACCATGCCCCAAAAAAAGATACAGTATCTACTCCATCTACAGCATCTGGAAACCTGACTACACAGATATTATTCCTTCTCAATTTTCCTTCTGAGTCTTGTTGTCTGCATTCCGTTTCATGGACATTCAACTCCAGTGCTTTGACTTTACCTTTTAGGTCCATTACCGTTGGTTGGAGCACATTGAATGTCACCTCGCTCTGTCTTACGCTTGCAGACAGTTTCTTCTGATCATCGTGTAGCATGCTGAACTCTGTTGTAACAGTCTACACTCTGCCCCTAGGATATTATGTGTTTTTCGTTATTGCTGACATTATTTGGTGCTATTTTGAATCGGTAGGAGTCAGGTTTGTGACAGCATGGGATTTTATGGTGCACTTGGGGTCCTGTCATCCACCACCCAGGCATTCTAACTGTTGGGTGCCTGTGTCGTCCCATCGCAGTCAGCAGTACTATTCTGTTGTGTTGTCAGCGATGGTGTGTCAGAGAGTGGATCCCGGTGTAGACTCAGAAGGGACCCTCCTTACCCCTGGTCCAGCATGTCCGGTGGGTCACCAGGGTGGCACGAGCAGTCCTGTCCATCTAGGAAACCCAAGGCTTTCTGTGCAGCAGGTACAGTATGAACTGTGCAGCCTTTTGTGGTCCGGAGCACAGGCCAAGGTAGTTAGTGGTTCAGACTGTGAGGTCTGTGTGGGTATACTTGTAGCTGCAGTTATTGGCAGGCAATGTTCATATGATACGCCAACTCCTCTGTGAGGACCAAAATCAGAGCTCCCGGGTGTGTTGGTGTGGCGAGGGGGGAATACTTGTCCAAATCATCAAATTGGGGTGCTGCAGTATTGGTGCGTACCTCAATGTGACATTTCAACCCACCTCACCACCTGGTCAGTGAGACCAGTATGTCTGGCACATGGGTAGGGGACCAGGAGTAGTTTGCACTGTTATGGGGGGAGGAGAGGAATGAAAGCCCCCACTTGACTGCCCCTAAGTGATAATGATCTGCGTGTTCTACCATAAGTCCAAAGCCTTGTCATAGGGTGTGCTCTCAGCAGTGGTCCATCTCCTCGGTCTGCTGGTCTGCTATGATCATCCCAGTTAGGGTGTTTCTTCTCCACATGAGTGTTGGGGGGGCAGTAGCAGGTACCAAATCTCCCAGCTGCAGTACCGACTAGTCTCTCCCTTGTCCAGTGAGTCCAGTATAGTCAGAGCAGGGGTGCAAGAGTAATCCATGGTGGTATATAGATCAGAAGGTAAAGAAAGCCTCCAGGTGGCTGCTTCTGAGGTGATTGATCCATTTATTTTGCCACAAGCTCAAGGCCTCTGGTACAGGATTCAATCCTGGTAATGGTCCACTCCGAGGACCACTAGTCTGCTGCTGACCCCGGATCAGGGTACTCTCTCATTGTTTATCTCGGCCCCCACAGTCTCAGCCACTCACCTAAGCAGACAGGATCAGACCCAGCACAGGGGGGCTCAGCATGAGCCATGAGTCAGGGCACTGGGTGGGGGATCACCCAGTGCCCCACCACACGTTTTCTGATGTGGGAGATGACACAGGCTATCTTCTAGGCATCTGAGCCTGCATATCACCAGTCCCCTTACCCTGGCCCCACCAGGCCAGAGGGCCAAGCCCAGTGCGTCTCCCTGCATTGCTGCTGCCCTAGGCCCTCCCATCGCCAATCCGCTCACCCGGTTGAATCTGTGTCAGGAGTTAGTGGGACAGCCACTTTTCTGCACCCTGCTGCCACTGCTTTCAGCTCATGGCTGGGAGAAATGGATGTGGGTGCAGGTTTCCCATTTGTAGGTGGCCAGGGACGTAGTCTTCACATTGCAGCCACTCTGGCACCCAGCTTGAAGGCAGTCTGAGAGTCGCACAGCATAGTCCGGGTATCACATCCAGCTCAGCTCTCAGCAGGTGGTATACAACAGGACCAATCCTCTTCCCCTTATTGGCACAGCAACAACCTGGGACCCACTCGCAGGTAGCAGGAAGGAGAGTTTATTTGCAGTGTGGCAAACTTCCAAGCCTTGCGGTCCTGAGCTGGTCAGTGTGGTTTAATGCTCCCCCAGCTCGATCCTGTCGGCCTCAGGGAAATAGCGAACCCGTAGCTCCTACAGTTGTCAGAGGGGCACTATAGCACCAGAAAGCAGGTGGATGGTGCATGATCATGGGTAAGTGGTGCTGAGTTGCTATAAATAGCATCCACTATCTTGGCTTGGCTACCCACGCCCCCACCATCCCATCATGATGACCACTCTAGAGTGCAGAGGACACAGGCCCAAAAAAAATAGCTTTTAGTCTTGCAGTAGTTGTAGACTGTCTGCTAGAGAATGATAAAGAAAACTCGGCATTGGCAAGAGGTGAAAAGCGAACCGCTACAGCTATGTTGGGCCTGTTTTTATGGAAATTTGTGGCAGTCAGAGGAGTCCACAGGATGTGGAACCTGCAAAATGGGCCCAGACACGTCCAACAAAAACAGAACGACCTCACAGAAACTCCCACAATTTATGGAGAGTCTGCCCTTGAAGGGGATGCCTGAGAACATAGAACTCCAAGCTTCCAGAGAACCAACCACCAGCTGGAATTTATAAACCATCAACTTGGAATCTCTGAAGCAAGAGTAAGATGCACAAGCAAACAGAGAGCACAATGAATTACGCTCAATCCACTGGAATGATGGTGATATCAATAATGAGTCAAAAACACTAAACATGGGACCTCTAAAAAGGCAGTAGTTAACTCAGTGCTACAGAAGAAGGATAATATCCGTTGGAAAATGTCAGGTCAACATGGGACAACAATCTATTCTTCCAAGAAAGGCAGCATAAACAAATACTCCACACAAATAATACTGGGAGAAAGGTTCGGACATCTGAGAGTGATTGAAGGAAATGGCCAGGCACTGAAATTATTTTCAATGAAGCTGCAAATTATGTGGCAGGGTTTATACATTATGTGTCAAGAAAATTCAAATTATGTATCAGAGTGTTCTAAATTCTGTAACTCAAATGAACATTTTAACACATGCAAACTTTGCAAAATGTTTCCACTGTGTGGAATCAAGGCCCTCATTACGAGTGTGGCGGTCTGGACCATCACTGATGTGGCAGTGCGACAGGCACATAATAGCCCTGGTGGTCTGATCGCCAGGAAACTGCCAGCATCTCTAGGATCTTGGATCCCGGCAATTTAGCCATGCCGGGAATCCTGCTCCGTCAGGGTAGCACTGCAAGCAGCACTGCCCTGCGGATTACGACCTTGTTCTCTGACAGTCTTTTCATGGCAGTAACACTTCCATAAACAGGCTGGCAGAGAACTGGTGCAGGGGACCACTGGGGTGCCCCTGCACTGCAAATGCACTTGGCATGGGCAGTGCAGGGCCTCACCTGCCCAGTACTGTAACAATAATCACTGTCTGCTGTGCGGACAGTGAGCATTGCGTGGGTGCTGTAACAACTGCTGGCTACAGCATTGCCTCTGGCTCAATTGCGAGCCAGAGACAATGCTGTAGCCTATTTCCCACTAGGCAAGCGGGTGGAAACATTTGAAAGTAATTTGGTAAGCAGATGTTTAGCCACGCATTTGTCTTATAAATTCTCTTCTTACTTTATTTTTCTTTTGGCAAGAGACTGTTTTGAGGCAGCAGAAAATAACTCAACAGTGGGTTTACTTTAATGCGTGAGCAAATGTAGGCCTTAAAAACAGGTTTCCAATTTCATTAGCGATAATATAAAAATAATACTGAAATTGTTCTCCTAAATAGGACATTAAAATGATTTATGCCCTACATTGTGTTTCTATATTACAGATTATCGGAATACCATCTAGGTTTTAGGAATTAGCCTTCCTTGTTCAGTCTACAAATTATCCTCCTGGATTTCCAAATTGCCTAATTCAATACCTGTTTTATTTTTTTGGGGTATGAAAGAACCAGATGCATTTTTCCCTTTCAATAATACTCTCTAGAAAAATCACTAGACTTTGGCAGCAGCAGCAATGAAGTCTCAGTCTTAGTATTTTTCTGACTTTTATGTCTGGGGCATATGGAGTGCTCCTCCATGCCATAAAACACTTTCCCTCCCCTACTTCTGCTATCCCCTCCCATATGACCCATCCAACCTTGGGAACCACATACTTTTACCACGTGGTCAGAGTGGCTTACAAATATATACGCCAAAACCATTGGAGTTGGTAAGTTAGTGTGGTTTTATGACTGCTAAAATACAGTTGCAGCTCACAGCGCTTAAAAGGGGTGGGGTCAGCGCAACAGGGAAGAGAAGGGGGGACAGGAAAAGGGGGAGCAGGGGGGTACATTAAATTATTTTTTTTATAAAAATTAAAAACTTACCTGATCCGCCCACCTGCGCCTCTCCAGTGTTGCTGCAGACACAAGCTCTCTCCAAGCCTATTGTGCATGTGTGTTTGGCCTGCCCAAGAGTGCTGAGCACTCCCCCTCAGTGCATGTCATCCCCAATGGCCCCACCCCTTTCAGAACAAGAGGATAATAAACATAGTTTATTTTCCTTTCATTCTGAAAGGTTTGCAGTTTCTGCTGCTGGCAGGGGGGCGACCCTCCTCCGCCCTTATGGAGTAGCTGCCCCTGCTTAATTCTGCCCTATGACACAAGTTCCATTCCAAGGGAGTTTGATCTGTAATTCCATGGTACAGGGGCTGATTTACTGCAGAGTAACTGCAAAATTGCATGCAAGTTTGGCATGTCACCAGTACCCCTCAACTCGAAAAAAGCCACATGCTGTGCTAAGGAAAAAGATATTCTTGAATCTGTACACCTGACAAGGGACTGGCAATGGATAGTGAATAGAATTAGTATTAGTTTAATTTACCTTCATGAGCTGGTTGCTAAAAAAATGTGCAACATTCAGTGTTTTGCCACCAAATATAGTGATAATTTATAGGGATTAGTATACAACTGTTTAATATCTACCTATATCTATGTCCGTATTGAGCTACATCTAAATATATATATATATATATCTTTTATTAATACCATTCTCATTAATGGTCTAGAACCCCTCAGCAGTGCCAGTAGTGTTTGACACTTATTACCAATCTCATTTGGCCCATATATGGAATTTTCATAGCGGACATATTATTTATTTATTTATCTATATATATATTATCGATATAGAAATTTTTATATATATATATATATATATATATATATATATATATTGCAACACAATCAACAACTGGTCGTGGTCTTAACCTTTTGCTGGCAGCGGCAGTCAGCGTGCTCCGCTTTTCAGACCATTTGTGTTGCAATCAAAATATAAGTAGAGGCACCTGGTTTTGTGGAATGGAAACATCTTGGAAGGACACAGGTGTTGAGGAAATACTAATTTCCTGCATGTGTACGACAAACTTGGAGACGGAGAGATATGAAACTTCAAATGCGCCTTGCGCCATCCTGTCACTAGTGGAACATCCTTATCAAGAGGTTTGGTGAGTTGATGTCCTGCAAGTATCGTGCCACAACACTGATGCAGCCCTGACTGAATATCGATTCAGGGTAAAGGGCCCGAGACAATGCAGTAAATCTTAATTTCAATTGTCACAGAGACAGAGTTAGGGGGCTTGTGAAGGTATTATTTTGAACAACGTGCCTAAACGCTTTACTGAAATGTTTGAACACAAGTTCTGTTAAGAAAGTAACTCTATGTGAATGTTATCTCTATTATTGAAAGTATGAATATAAGAGCACTGAGCATAAATGATACAGAGACTTTTATGACCTCTCAAAGTGTGTGTGTTTTTGATATTAGCAGAATGCAAAAGCCACAGTGAAACAGGGACTCTGAGAGTGGCACTTTGAACTACAACTCCCAGGATGCCTCTGTGACTATATAAGGCATGTAAATGAGAATCATGTGTGCCTTCAAACGGAAACCACCTGAGGAAGACATGATGTTGAAACGCGTTGTGGTGTTTGATAAGTTACTCTGTGAATAAATGGAATCTGCTATTTCGTACCTCTGGGAGTGCAGCAATCTTTTGTTAAAAAAAAAATATATATATATATCTATATATATCTCTCTCTCTCTATATATATATATATATATATATATATGTATCTATATATATATATATATATATATATATATATATATATATATATATATATATTTTTAGACCTGCCATTTTTGTTGTGGTCTCCCCTGTCTTATTTGCCTCTTCCTCCCATGTTTCGACTGTGTGCTGGACTCTGTTTTTGCTGTTTTTGACCAGTGCTAAAGTGCAACTGCTTCTTGTGTAAAATATATATGTAATTGGCTTTTCCATGACGGGCACCTTCGATTTACCAGTAAGCCCCTAGTACAGTGCACTACAGGTGCCCAGGGCCTGTAAATCAAATGCTACTAGTGGGCCTTCTGCCCTGCTTGTTCCACCCACATGAGTAGCCCTCTAAACTTGTCTCAGACCTGCCACTGGAGTGTCTATATGTGTAGTTTTAAAGTGTCAATTCGCCTGGCTAATGTACCCTCTTACTAGGCCCAAACATTCCCTTTTTATACATGTAGGGCACCCATAAGGTAGGCCCTAGGTAGCCCCATGGGCAGGGTGCACTGTAAGTTAAAGGTGGGACATCTACAGATGTGTTATACATGTCCTAACAGTGAAATACTGCCAAATTTGCTGCCTTTTACTATCTTTTAAGTGTAGTTTCCCTTTGGGAACAGATAGAAAATTGGAGTTTGGTGTCTCTGAACTCACCTTTTTTTTTAAAAATGCAACTTTTGGTAAAGTTTTTTTATTTTTTATTGTCAGTTCGAAAATGCCACTTTTAGAAAGTGGACATTTTCTTGCTTAAACCATTCTGTGAGTCTGCCTGCTTGTGTATTCCCTGCCTGGATCAGAGGGACATTTGAGCTGTTTGCGAATGCTCTCTAGACAATGACACAAAGAGGGCTGGGGTATTGCCTGCATATCCTGATGGGCCATCTGAGCTAAAGTGGACGGAGGAGTTGTCCCTTACACCTGAATAGGCTGCGCCTGCCCTCATACAATGCAGTCTCCAAACTCCTGGTGTGAGTCTGGAGCCAGGCCTGGGCAAGACAAGATCTTGTGAACAACAGAGACTTTCCTTTGAAGTTTGCCTACTTCAAAGGCAGAAAGGCGCATAAGTAGTTGACCCAAAGCCCACGATTTTTAGATTACTTCAGGAATCAGGAGGAACCTCTGCAAGGAGAAGAGCTGAAGAGCTGGAAGAGGAGTAATGCCCCTTTGCCTCTGACTTTGCTTTGCTGGGTTGGCCTGCACTTGCTGCTTCTGCCTGAGAGAGGACAAAGACAGGATTTTGTGGTATATTCCTGCTTGTGAGCTGGAACTGAGCTTGCCTCCTGTTTTGAAGTCTCCGGGCCATCAAATACTTCCTCTGCCAGCACCTGGACTCTCTGCCAAGACTCCTGCCCAAGTGGTGCCCTGTCCAGTCCCTGGGCCCTTGAGAAATGAAGTTAGCAGAACAAGGACTGAAATCCACGCACAGAACAGCGTGGGGGGAATATTTTGACGCACCACCTGTAACGCAGCTGAAAAACAACATACCACCTCATTCATGGCTAAAATCGATGCTCCACCTGCATCACAGCTGGGAGACTGACGCATCAGGGCTGGAGAAACAATGTAACATCCACTTGCGGCTGCTGAAAACGATGCAAACACTACACAGAGCAGTTTTCCAACACCATTCGGACAGATTTCTCACGGATCATCGCTGGATGTCACCAATTAATGAGGCACGCTCACCCGGGCGGCTTTATTTTTTACTCAACCCATGTACTCTGTTAAATCAACATTTCCATTGTTTTCTAAGAGGTAAGACTCTTATTCTTTTGAAAATTCATATCATGACTTGTGTATGTTGGATTTTTGTAATTTTGGTCTTTTTTGATTTAGAAAAATATTACCTATTGTTCTAAACTGTGTGGTGTCCATTTTGTAGTGTTTTCACTGTATAACTGTGTGTATTGGTACAAATGTTTTAAACATTGAATTTGAGATAAGCCTAGCGGCTTGTGCCAAGCTACCAAGGGGGTGAGCAGGGGTTATCTGAGTGTGTATCTCCATTGGCCTTACTAGAGTTATAAAAGTACAGGCATAGATATTCATTGAAAAACACAGGTCAAAAACCACTCAAATTCACCAGTTATAGTTATCTCTAGTAACTATGACATGCCATAAAGTAACTATAACTCAAGCTCTCACCATTCACAGTGTTGTCATCAAATATGTCATTTTAAATGTGCAGTGATGTTATCAATGATGCTATAGAACATGTCACGACTGACATTTAATTGGGGTAATTGCATGTTGAGGGCTCATTGTTGGCCACAGGGCCTGCATCCAACCCCTTGAAAGCAACCAACTTCATTCCATGCAAGACCTTCTGGCATGTGCAAGGTGTGTTTGGTCTCACAGGTCCTGGCCACAGTTAGGCAGACTTATTGATTTTATCAGAGTGACAACACCAGAATATTAAAGATGAGCCTCTTGAATTTCTCAAGGGTGAGCATATCAATATATTTAAAGCAGATCTATAATAATCTTTCTTAAAAAATCACCAATATTTTTAATCTAATATATATTTCAGTAGTTCACGCAATGCAATGTTTAATAACAGTGAGTACTATAACAATGTTCAGTAGAGTAAAAAACATGTCTGTGAGCTTTCTTTTAACATAGTTTTTAAAATAGCATTTTGCGGGCTGAACATTGTTATAAGAAAGACTCTGAGACATATTTTCAAAATAAAACCAACATGTCCTTGAGTCTTTCTTTTAACCCCCAGGGTGCCTGATGCAAGCTGGTCTCGTCCAGGCACATGGTTACTGTGAGCCTGGGACGAGACCAGCTCATCCTGCACCCGGCCCACGGGGGATTGATAGTGCTACCCCCGTGGGCCTCCCTCCCACACCCCCCAGTCAGGGATGGAAGGAGAATCACTTCCCCTTCCACCCCGACCCCCCCTCGGCAATCTGATGATATCAGCGCGCTCACAACGCGCTGACGTCATCCGAAGCTGCCGATGGCGCGCTGGAAGCAATTTGCTTCCAGCGCATGGAGAGAAAGGACCCTCTACAGGTGAGTGCTTCTCTTTTTGGGGGTTTTGGGGGGGAAAACAGACACAGGGGAAAAGTAAACAGTTTTTCCGCGATCGTGAAGCAGGAATCCCCACTAGGCACCAGGGATTTCCTCTGTAGTTCATTTTGGGAAGCAACCCTTTGGGCAAGGGTCACTCCCCTGGGGGTAATACAAAATCCTGATTCAGCCCCCCCTGGGGGCAGATCGGCCGTTTGTTCAGCTGATCTGCCCCCAGTACGGGTCAAAACCTACTAGGAACCAGGGATTTAATTTTCATTACGTTTTTGGGCAGCGACCCCTTAGGCAAGGGTCGCCGCCCGGGGGCAACATGTTTTTTCTATGTTTCAGTCCCCCTTGGGGCTAGATCGGCTATGTTTTTGGCCGATCTCGCCCCGGGTGGGGCTCGAAACCCACTAGGCCCCATGGATTGTGTGTTATGTGTGTGTGTTTTGTGTCTTGGGGGTACCCCTTGGGCAAGGTTCGCCCCCCCAAAGGGGGTAAATTAGTGTTAGCCATTTTGCCCCCCTTGTGGGCATATGGGCCTATTTCTTTTAGGCCCATCTGCCCCCAAGGAGGGCAGAAACCACCAATACACCAGGGATTTTATTTTTTTGTTCCCCTTTGTTTTTTTGTGCTGGGGGCGCCCCCTTTCAGCCCCTTTGGCAAGGGTCACCCCCTTTTGGGAGCACAGAGCTGTTGGCCATTTCTGCCCCCCTTGGGTGCAGATCGACCTATTTTGTTTATGTCCATCTGCCCCCAAGGGGGGCAGAAGCTACCAAGACATAAGGGTTTTTTTTTTGTTCCCTTTTGTTTTTTTTTTGTGTGCTGGGGTGCCCCCTTTGGCAAGGGTTAACCCCGAAGGGGGCACAGAACTGTTGGCCATTTCTGCCCCACTTGGGGGCAGATCGGCCTATTTTGTTTAGACCCCTCTGCCCCTAAGTGGGGAAGAATCCACTTAGGCACCAGGGATCTTGTGTGTGAGTGTGTTTTCTGTGAGGGGGTGGCCCCTTTGGCAAGGGTCACCCCCCAAAGGGGAGCACATTCCTGTTGGCCATTTCTACTCCCCTTGGGGCCAGATCGGCCTATTTCTTTTAGAACCGTCTGTGCCCAAAGGGGGCAGAAGCCACCAAGACATGAGGGATTTATTTTAGTGTTCCCCTTAGTTTTTTTGTGCTGGGGGCGCCCCCTTTTGCACCATTTGGCAAGGGTCACCCCCCCAAATGGGGTACAGAGCTGTTGGCCATTTCTGCCTCCCTTAGGGGCAGATCGGCCTCTGTTTTTTAGGCCCATCTGCCCCTAAAAGGGGCAGAATCCACTTAGGCACAAGGGATCTTGTGTGTGTGTGTGTGTGTGTTTTGTGTGGGGGGCGGCCCCTTTGGCACCTTACTGATGGCCATTTCTGCCCCCCTTGTGGGCAGATTGGCCTATTTTATTTAGGCCCATCTGCCTACTTAGGCACCAGGGACAATTTCTAAGTTCTTGGTGGTAGGGTGTTTGTCAACTGGCAAAGCATTTGTATTTGTGAATATAACAGTTTATTTCTTCTTTTTTTTCTAGTTCAAAGCTTTTTCTTCCTTTGCTATGGATCCTTGTGGTTTTGGCAGTAGTTGTCCTGTGGTTTGCATAGTTGTATGTTTTAGGTAAGTAAAAGCAATGCATTCAAAAGGAGTATTGTTGACATGCATGAATGAAATGTTTTGTAGGTGGTGTACTAAATGCAGGAATTTTGTGTGTGAAATTGTCTTTAGATTTGTGCACAATGTTATTTGTGTTGTCATATGTCTAAATGTTCTTTTTTTCTGTTTTCTTTTTAGTGGGTTATCATTGGTGACTGCTGTGTCTGTGCAGAGTAGCTGCTGGTGAGTAGCTTTTTCAGGCAAGTGAGTGGTATAGTTTATTAGTACATACCTCTTTGGAATAAAGCTACACTTTGTTTATTACTTATTTTAGGCAGTGCTGGTTGTTGTTGGCAATCCATTTGTTGTTAGAAAGGATCATGGTTAGCCGCAGAGTGACCGCTCAGCAGGTTGTTGGCATGCTTTTTTAGTCGTCTTCTGACCATGATTATGAGACTGACTCTGCATCTGGGACAGAGGAGAAAGTAAGAGATTCTGGCAGTGAGCTTTTTGTCCGAGAGGATTCTTCTAATGAGGAACCACTCTCAGTGCAGATGAAGGGCCTGTTTTAGAGGAGGACATTCATGTGCCAAGAGTGCAGCAGCCTGGGGCTGAAGGGTTTCCCATTAGAAGACCTGACACCTGGATTCCCCTAAACATGGAGCAGCCACAGTTACCTGCATTTACTGGTCCCCAGGGTGTAGAGTCAATACAGAATACTTTTTGCCTGTCAATTTCTTTCACTTGTTTATAGGCGATGTGTTTTTGGAAGAGATTGTTGAGCAGACTAATTTGTATGCAGAGCAATATTTGAGGGACAACGCTGTCAGACTTAGGCCTCAGTCTGAAGCTGGTCAGTGGGTTCCCACATATCTGGAAGAGATGAAAAAGTTTTTAGGTTTTACTTTTGTGATGGGTTTGATAAGGAAGCCGTCACTGGCTTCTTATTGGTCTAGTAGTCCATTGATGGCAATGGCTATATGTCCTGCAACTATGACTCATAATCGCTATTTGCTTCTTCTTCGTATGCTGCATTTTGAAGACAAGGCTTTAGACTTGCCACGAGATCACCCTGATTTTGACCGTCTTTTAAAGATTAGGCCTGTCCTTGATAATTTTGTAGATTGGTTTTCAGAGGTGTATGTTCCAGGCAAAGTGTGGATGCGTCTTCGGTCCTGTTCAAGGGGCGTTTAGTTTTTAAGCAGTACATTCCTTGTAAGAGGGCACGGTATGGAATTAAATTGTATATGCTGTCAGAAAGTAGTACAGGATACATTTATAATTTCTGGGACTACACTGGTAGGGATTCCAGTATTGACCTCCCTGGTTGTCTGCCCACTTTTGGAGTTAGCGAGAAAATTGTGTCGAAACTTGGTAGGCGACCATTTGTACGTAGATCATTTCTACACTGGAGCGCAGTTGTTCAAGGAGTTGTTTAGAGTGGACACTGTTGCTTGTGGCACAATCCATTCTAACCAGAAAGGCTATCCAAGGGAGCTTATCTGTAAAAAACCTGAGAGGGGACAGTGCAGTGCCTTGCTGAATAATGAGCTGCTAGCTCTCAAATTTTTAGACCGGAGGGATGCATACATGCTGTCTACCTTCCATGATGAGAGTACTTGCCCTGTGACTGTTTGGGATTAGGTTGCCGTACGTGTGGTATACAAAGTTGGCCCTACATTTATTTCATTTGGCAACTTTTAATGCTTTTATTGTGTTCAAGGATTGTTCACCTGAGTCAAGGATGAAATTTGTTAAATTTCAGGAGACAGTGATAGAGAGCCTTATTGTGGTGGAACAGGCAAGAGTTCCTAGAGTAGCAGTGGTGGAGGATGTGGCTAGATTGAAAGATCGGCACTTTCCAGATCACTTTCCTCCCACTCCCAAAAATGACTTTCCCACTAAGAAATGTAAAGTATGTGCCCAAAGAGGTATCAGGAGGGAAAGCCGGATGTATTGCCCAGATTGCACTTCAAAGCCTGGGCTGTGTATAGCCGGCTGTTTCAGGAGTTGCCACACCAAAAAATATTTTGGGGAAATACTGTTAGCGTAAACTGCCTGTTTTATAATTTCAGATGTTCAGTTTCACATTTCTGTCATGTTTTCAGTTAGAGCTTTTGTGTTTGTAGTTTTGTACTTATTTTATAATTAGTTAGTGGTTTCTTTGTTGTTTATAAACAACAACAAAAAGTGATGGTGGTGTGCGAGGGGTGCCGCTTGGCTGGCGGTGTGTGTGGGGTGGTGTTTGGCTGGTGGTATGCGTGGAGTGGCACTTGGCTGGCGGTGTGTGTGTAGTGGCAAACGTCAGTCCACGCACACCACCAGCCAAACACCAACCCAGGGGTCTTTTTAACATAACCTAAGTGCACTTCTTTTCACAATTCTAGTGTTTGGAACATCACAGAAGTATGTGGACACATCAAAATTATATATTACAAAACTACTTGTGTTTAGGGGGGAGGGGGCACCTATGTTTTTGGTCCTGGGTGCGGCCTCCATCTAGGGAAACCTACCAAACCCAGACATTTTTTTAAACTAGACACCCAAAGGAGTCCAGGAAGGTGTGGCTTGCATGGATCCCCCAACAATTTCTTACCCAGACTCCTCTGCAAACCTCAAAATGTGCTTAAAAAAGCATATTTTCCTGACTTTTCTTTGTAGGATCACCCCTCCGGCACAAAATTCCTACTCTCCAGTGTTCCCCTCAATCTCCCAAGTAAAATGATACCTCACTTGTGTGGGTCCCCAAAGCAGAGTCAGCCTAAAAGATGTATAAAAGAAAAATATGTGCTTATCAACTCTTTGTGCTATCCCCTCAATCTTTACAGGTTTTGGGCCTTTTCCTGTTGCAGGCATTAGGCCTAGCCACACAAGTGAGGTATCATTTTTTATCGGGGACTTGGAGGAACGCTGGGTGGAAGGAAATTTGAGGCTCCTCTCACATTCCAGAACTTTCTGTCACCGAAATGTGAGGAAAAAGTTTTTTTTCAGACACATTTTGAGGTTTGCAAAGGATTCTGAGTAACAAAATCTGGTGAGAGCCCCACAAGTCATCCCAGCTTGGATTCCCCGGCATGTCTAGATTTGAAAAAAGCACAGGTTTGGTAGGTTTCCCTTGGTGCCAGGTGAGCTAGAGGCAAAAATCCACAGTTAGGCACTTTGCAAAAAAACAGCTCTGTTTTCTTTGGGAAAATATGATGTGTCCACGTTGTGTTTTGGGGTATTTTCTGTTGCATGCGCTAGGCCTACCTACACAAGTGAGGTACCATTTTTATCAGGAGACTGGGGGAACACAGAAAAGCAAAACAAGTGTTATTGCACCTTATCTTTCTCTACATTTGTTCCTTCCAAATGTAAGACAGTGTGTAAAAAAGACGTCTAGTTGAGAAATGTCCAGTAAGTCACATTCTAGTATGGGCACCCCGAAATTCAGAGATGTTCAAATAACCACTGCTTCTCAACACCTTATCTTGTGCCCATTTTTGGAATACAAAGGTTTTATTGATAACTATTTCTCACTCTTTATATTTCAGCAAATGAATTGCTGTATTCCCGGTATAGAATGAAAACCCACTACAAGGTGCAGCTCATTTATTGGCTCTGTGGACCTAGGGTTCTTGATGAACCTACAAGCCCTATATATCCCCGCAACCAGAGAAGTCCATCAGACGTAACAGTATATTGCTTTAAAACATCTGACATCGCAGGAAAAAGTTACAGACTAAAACGCAGAGGAAAATGGCTGTTTTTTCACCTCAATTTCAATATTATTTTTTATTTTAGCTGTTATTTTCTGTAGGAAATACTTGTAAAATCTACACAAATTACCCATTGCTGAATTGAGAATTCTATCTACTTTTCAGAAATGGGATCCAGCATTGGTTTCACACCCATGTCGGTCACTAACTTGAAGGAGGCTGAAAGCACCAAAAATCGTCAAAATTGGGTATGTCCCAGTAAAATGCCCAAATTGTGTTGAAAAATTGTGTTTTCTGTTTCAAGTCTGCCTGTTCCTGAAAGCTAGGAAGATGTGATTTTAGCACCGCAAACCCTTTGTTGATGCCATTTTCAGGGAAAAAACCACAGGCCTTCTTCTGCAGCCCTTTTTTTCCCTTTTTGTGAAAAAAAACTAAATTTTTGCTGTATTTTGGCTAATTTCTTGGTCTCCTCCAGGGGAACCCACAAACTCTGGGTACCTCTAGAATCCCTACAACGCTGGAACAAAAGGTTGCAAATCTGGTGTGGGTAGCATAGGTGGGCAAAAAGTTATGAGGGGTTAAGTGCGAACTGCCCCAAATAGCCAAAAAAAGGCCTGGCACCTGAGGGGGAAAAGGCCTGGCAGCGAAAGGGTTAATATTTTCAGCTCACCAAATGAAATCATAAAAACAATCACAAATGGGCCTCACAATTCAGCTGAACAGCATAGAGCTCCAGCTAGGAGTACTTTAAAAATTTGATGTTTTTCTGGGTTCACGAGTTTTAATGACTTAGGAGACGTACATTTTTTCTAATGTTGCAGGGGGGCTGCTGCAGTACTTGCGGCCCCCCACAACCGTAAAAGGGGTTGGTTGTGCCTTCCCTAATCTATAAGCACCACCAACTCCAACGAAATTAAAAACAAACAAGCCCTAGCAGAGCATTATGGGATGCTCCTCAATAATGAAGAAAATACTAAATGAGAGACTCCTGCTGCTCATTTATTTTTCTTTTTGGTGTCCTTGTGCCCACTCGCAGCATTTCCTTTTAAATTATTGGTGAGGGGCTGCACAGCCCACTCCCTGAGCCTTTACAGCCCCAAGATCCCCATCGCCCGGGGTATTTCTTTTTTATTATGAGGAGGGGAGTGCATGGCCCCAATCCCTTAGCTTGTACAGCCCTAAGGACTGCAACTCTGAGAGCCTTTCAATTTTATTAAGTAACGGGGGCGTGCAGCCCCAATTCCTGAGTTACTAGGTGTGTGGGGACCTAACAGGCTCAAGAAGGGGGGCTGAATGCCTCCTCCCCTGTCTATTATTTTGTGGACTCTGGAGATGAGGTGGCAAATGGTGAAAACAGCCCAGGGGTGCTGTTTGCTACCTCCATTTTAATTAGCATTGGGCCCCAGGATAGGGTCCCTGGGCCCAAATAGTGGCTTGGGGATTTTGGCCTCCTTATTGTTCATTAAAATGACTCCAGGGCCCTGGCCCGACCCAGGTGTCAAAATAATACAATTAAAAACATTGGCTGGCATTTTTTTTTTTATGTCACACTTATGTGGAAGTGCCACAGGAGTGAGGTCGCCCTAGGGCAAAAGACCCCAGGGCCACTCAGAACACTCTGTTTTTCAAAACTGGGTTTGAAGGAATCTTATGAGAATTCCCTTGAACCCAACCATCCAGATATACATGTATTTGTGTCCCCTATTTCTCAGAAACTACTGAACGCAATTACACCAAATCACAAACAACATACATTGTGAACTAAAATCTATCTTCCTGCCAAATTTGGTGTAATTCGATTCAGTAGTTTTTGTGCAGTATCGCTTTGCTGTATCACATCCTAAAAAAGTCCATAGAAAATAAATGGAGATTTTGCTTTTTGGGAGCCCCCTTTTTCTTGGCCCCCCTTGAAACTGAAAATATTTTTGGAAAGGCGACATCAGCAATCCATTCACCATTTATAGCAAATAGAAAACTAGTACTCTGCTCAATGGTGAAAATAACGGACATTATTAGTGTTATAATTAATTCAACATCCTGAGATTACCCTCTTGATTATTTCACATCGCCCTTACTTTTATGTCAAGAGGTTGACAGTAGTGCATCCTTCACTGAAAGTACATTTATTGCATGGCCCTATGGACGATTCTCCTTAGTTTGGTAAAATACACTGCATACACTCCATACATTCCTGAAATGGGCACATTATAATGCAGCTTTAGGGCTATGCTTACAACATGAGTATGAGGTAAGCCACCTTTAGTGGGTCACCACTTCATTTTACATTTTTTAACAATCTGCAATGCCAAAACATCTTCAGCAAAGTTCTGAAAATAAACATTTACACCTTATACCCATCCTCCCTACATAGACATTTAATGTACCCCTGTATCACAACTATTGAAAAATGGCATGTGCCCATATATATACTCTTGAATAATTTATTGTCAATAGAAAATGTGGTCTTTCTCACATTTTTGTCGAACAGGCTTTATCTTTAAGCCACAACCTACCTTGAAACACATGATACACTTTTAGCCTTTAGATTTTTTTTGTATTAAATAGAGCAATGCTTGTGCCTCAAACTTTATTTGTAAACCATGCACTATATATCTTTCACTATGCACACCCATAATCCCAGCTCATAGCAGTTCAATACATTGCACCCTCACATGTCCAAACACTAATTCTATGCCATACATGCTAATGTTATCAATTATATCATTTGAGATGCCTTCAGTGATGTCATCACAAATGTCATTTTACAAGTCATGAGTGATGTAATATGTGAGTTGATAAGCAGTGCATGATGGGGTGCAAGTTCTAGCTAGCCCATTAATCTGTAACTGGTGAATTTAATTTGTTTAATTAGTTTTTGGTTTTTAAACATTAGTTTTAAGCACCAAACTACAACACCCCATCAACCTTTGCTTCTTTCACTGAACGTCTAGGGTTTTTAAATAAGCTGAGATTGTATCACCATACTTAACTGTAACCTAAAGTTAACCTTTGTTTGTCTTGCACCTTCAGACCATTGCCCAGGAGCGTCTGCCATTTGTAAAGGCTACCAGTCACTTTCTGTAGATCATTGAAAATGTAAACTAAATTTACACATTTGATAATGAGACTCTCTTGGCTGCATTTGTTGTCACATCAAAGTACACCAATGTACCACATGAGGGTGGCCTTATGGCATTATCTGAAGCTCTTAATACAAGAACTGTGAAAAAGCCAATAAACAAAGTGCTTAAGAACTTTTCAAGAGTTAGCCTTCAGTCCAACAATGTACCTTCAATTGTAAACTGTATTTGCAGATATTAGGGACTTCAACATAGCTGCCAAGTTTTCAATTTGCTTATGCATGACATGTCTATATTTTCAGGGTGCATATGTGTGATATTTGTGACTTACATGTGACACTTTGTGGAACACCTGTTGCTGATCATAACACAAATAAAGTTAGGTATATTTCAAATATTACCATATTGAGTGCAATGTAACAGTCTAGAAATTATATTTTGGTCAGCATCCCTGAAGCACTGTACCAGTTCCTCCTACATACATTTTCTAAAATAATCAGCCCTCTTGTGTTCTGGGAAATTTAATTCCATTCTTCATCCTAAGGATCAGAGGTTATTATGAGCAAGTTCAAAAATACCTATTAGAGGACAGGGTTGTTTACACTGGAAACTGCCAAGAAAAGCTGCTAATGGGAAACTAATGCATATTGCAACTTTGAAAATATAGTTATGTTTTGTCATACTTTTAAAGCACCTAGCTGTAGTTTATAAGCCTGCCCATACTTGAGAAATGTGCATGTACCAGTCCTAAAATGCAAATTGATTTTGGCTCAAAAGCCAGAACTTGTTAAAGAATGCTCGTAAAAATCAGCAGTTTACAACACTAATGGCACAATGATTTCTGACTATAAAGTAAGTGGGCATGAAGTGTATTCCTTCAAATTTGTGCGTGCTTGTCAAAAGACTGCTGAGCCCTTTTGTGTTTGTCAATGACCCCATCCATGCAGGGACACAAAAATCTTTCAAAGTGAACCTACAGTTTCATAAATACCACTCTGGCTGATCTGCACTCCCAGTAGAGCTGGAGGACCCACATGGGCAATACACAGAAAACATTTCTGGTGGTAAGGTCTCTGAGGACATCATCAGGCTAAAGTGTGTCTGCAGGTGAGGTCACAGTGGAATGAAAACTAACAGCATGCTTTAACTCACTATGGGAACATGCTCTTCTATTTTACAAGAAAATACATTAAAGGAAAATACATTTCCACAGGTATTCTTAGCCTGATCAACCAGATATAAAACATATAAATATGAGAAGTATGTTCTTAGTTACACCATTCCTTGGAAGAAATACTAGAAGGAAATGGTAAGGTAAACCAAAAAGTGTTGTTTAAGTAACTTAATAATGATACCTTGCAGGACCATACGTGACAGTTCACTGAGCCTTCTGTCCCCACAACAGGAAGACCTCAGTCTTATCTCCTTGTTGACTGTTGGGGTGCAAGGGATAACACAGACATTGCTGAAAGACAGGACCTGATCGAGCTTTCATGTCATGGTAGGAAAACAAACACACAGCTTGAAAGAATTACTTCCACATAACAAATCACTACCCAGCCTAGCAGCCTCTTTCCTCTTGCTTTCAGTTTTGAAAGCGTTTTTGCTATTTGCTTTGAGCTCCTGGCTAATCCCATTGCAACCACCACTGCTAGACCGTCAGGTAGCAGCTAAATGCTAGCGAAGATTCAGCAGATGACACTTTTAACCCATGAGGAGCCTGCCGTAGGAGGTTAACACAACATGTTTTGAATGATAAGATTGAGCTCACAATAAGCAATTTGCAACATTTGGCATTTTTAGTTTAACCCCTTGTGAGTGACACTTGGCATCACAGCTTCAATGGACACTCGGATGGCTCCATTCTATCAAAATACCTTCACAAGCAAACTAGAAGACTATATACTTGCTAATTCTAGCATCAAACAACTCATATAGCAAAGATTATTTGATGCCATGTTTATGGTATGAAATGCAGTAAGCAAAAACATTGGAAGAATATAGATCTTATATCAACAGTATTCATCCTACCATACAACTCACCAGCTGTAGTACTAAATAAAAGCATCAAATCCCTTTCCTAGATACGTTACTCCCAGTTTATGAGCAGATAATTATAACTGATCTGTACCACAAGCCTACATATGCTCATTTGTGTCTAAACTTGACTTCATGTCACCCACACCACACCACACTAAACGCAGCATCAAATAACGTCAACCACTCAGATTAAGACACATCTGCAGCAATCAGAACACTTGTAAAGATTATTGAGAGGAGTTTGATAGATTATTGCAAATGCAAGGCTATTATCTGCATATCATAGAGCAACAAATTGACAAGTTTTTGCAGTTACACCAGAGAAGTTGGAATACCAGCATCAGAAACAAAAGTGACAGAATCCCACCTGTGGTTGATTATAATCCATCAGCTCCTAACTATAAAAACATAATGCAACATACATTTCCCCTATGAAAAATTACAAAAGGTTTTTCCAAAACTGCCAACCGTTGCTTTTTGCACAGCTCCCAATGCATGAGCTTTTGTTGTAAGAGCTGAACTCATGCAAGTTGCAAAAATGCAGGGGACTCTTGCTGTGATTTTAGAAAGTCTATCACATGTGAAAACCTTTCAGAAACATCATCAGTAACAGATTCTGTTACAAGAAAAACCCACAACATAAGACAGCATAGGACAGTATCTTACTTGTCGGTTAACATGCATTACTTATGTGGTTTAGTGCCAACACCAAAGCTGTAAATATGAATGTAGGCCAACAGTGAATGACCACTATACATGATTCAGGAATCATAAAACAGCAATGATTAATAAGGAACTTGACCAGCCAACAATTTGCTATCATATTTAAATACTTTCACTTTGGAACACATCTTAAAGAAATAACTACTGGACTCTCTCTAAAGACAACTTCTAGATGTACCCTTTGAAATCTTTCCATCCAGATGGACTGAATATCACTGGCAATACAACCTTATTATTCAGCATTGTCAGCTGTGCAGAGTATGAGCGAACAATCTTGTACTCCCAGAGCACTGCAGAAGCTGAAATGTAGTACTGGAAATATATTTTTGCTCTTTAGTGTGTCTATATGTTTGAGTCACTTTCTTGGATATCTCATGACATTAAGCCCCACACTCTTCAACATTTACATGATCCCCCTAGCCAACATCCTTCGATCACACGGAATCACTATCCTCTCTTACGCAGGTGACACCCAACTCATCCTCTCCCTCACCCGCAACCCCACCACCGCCAAAACCAACCTACACGCTGCTCTCCTCGATACCGCAAACTGGATGACAACTAACCACCTCAAGCTTAACTCCAACAAAACCGAGATAATCATCTTCGGCCCCAACAAAACCATATGGGACGACTCCTGGTGGCCCACCGCCCTAGGCCCGCACCCACCCCTGCAAACCACGCACGCAACCTCGGCATCATCCTGGACCTCTCTCTCTCCATGACACAGCAAATCAACGCTCTAACCTCCTCCTGCTTCAACACACTCCGCACTCTAAAAAAATCCTTCAAATGGATTCCCCCAGAGACCAGGAAGACAGTCACCCATGTACTCATTAGCAGCAGACTAGACTACGGTAATGCCCTCTACGCCGGCACCACACTCAAACTCAAAAGCAAACTCCAGAGAATCCAGAACACAGCTGCATGCCTTGTCCTTGGCCTCCCCCGCCACGAACGAATCTGACCACACCTCAAATCCCTTCACTGGCTCCCCATAGACAAGAGAATCACATTCATGAGCCTCATCCATGCACACAAATCCCTCCACAACACCGGCCCGACCTACCTCAACGAAAGAGTGAACTTCCACACTCCCACCCGCAACCTCCAATCAGCCGACCTCGCCCTAGCCATAGTCCCCCACATCCAACGCACCACCACAGGAGGCAGGTCCTTCTCCTACCTCGCCCCCAAAACCTGGAACTCCCTCCCCACCAACCTTCGCAAAACCAAAGACCTCCTGCTCTTCAGAAAGAACCTCAAGACATGGTTTTTCGAACAGTGACCCTCCTTGCCCCCCCCTTGACAGCCCCCAAGTGCATTGAGACCCTCATGGGTGAGTAGCGCGCTTTATAAAAAAAAATTGATTGATTGATTGATTGACTCGTATCCTTTGGGATCATGATTATTACTCTGGCTGGCTGATGTTTTCTTGTGATCCATCATCTCAAATATATACCATATATGTCAACAGAATGGGTATGTTTAAAGCATCACACCAGGCGCGGCCCTTCCTTTAGGATGGAGGGGCCACCCCCCATCTTTTGCCCCTTATAAAAAGTGTCTGTCAGGCTGAACAAAGGTCACCCTGACAAACACTCTTCATGTTCAGGTCAGGCAGTCAGGACCAAACATGAGCGATTTGCGCAGACTCCTGGCTGCCTGAGCTGAACTTTGCTGGGCTGAGGAGGTCACAGCTCCTATGGGTGTGACCACCTCGGCTCAGCAAAAGTGCCTCGAGGCCCTCACCTGGATGACTTAAGCCCTGAAGCGCCTAGGGCGAGTGTCAATCAGTAACACTTTGTCACAGAGTGGGGTGGGATTAGCAGTCTCACTGACCCCATCACACTCTGTGACGAGGCTGGGATTGCTGCATTCCCTCATTAGCTGACCTTAGGAAGGCAGCGGTTCCAACCCTCCTGGGACCTCCAAGGCTGAAGGTAAGTGTGCATGTGTATGTGATCTTTTAAAATGAATGTTTGGTGCGTTTGTGCTTGTTTGAATAGTATGAGTGTTGTTAATGGATGTGCGTGCGAGTGTGTGTGAAAGAATGAGTGTGAGTGTGATTGTGTGATCTTTTAAAATGAATGTTTGGTCCATGTGTGCATGTTTGAATGTTATGAGTGTTGTTAATGGATGTGCGTGCGTGAGTGCATGTGTGTGTGAAAGAATGAGTGTGTGTGCTTCCCGCCCGCCCCCCTCCCTCCTAAAGCTGCCAGCCGCCACTGCATCACACCCAACAGAATGCCAACAACTTTGGTGCTGTCAGTGTCAAGTGACAAGCGAATCTTTGTAACACTGTTTCTAGTTCATTTACAACCAATCTTCAACTTGAGGATGGAAGAAGAAGAAGAAGCATTCCCACTGATTTATGGCAGTGTAGCCCTAGCACACTATCTGTAGATATGCCCTCAGATTTGGAAACCTCAGTTTGGGTTGAGCTCTCAGCACTACCGTTTAAAATTGTAATTCTGTATTCAGTGGCAGAATTCACCTATTTAAATGCCAAAAAACATAACAATTTCACAGACTGTCGTGCACTGACCTTGGTTTAAAGCAGAGTGCAATGACAAGGACAGTATCAGAGACATAGTGGAAAAATGACATGTGAGGTTAGGAAAGAAGGAGTCATAGGCACAAGGCCAGGGAGGAAAACCAACAGGACACAGTGAGACAGTGAGACAGAAATACTCCGGGGCGGGACATAAACAGGAATTAGATCGAGCTAGACAAAAAATGGATCCATTCAATGGGAACAAGTGACCCAATGCCTATTCTAAGTGTGTGTTTTGTATAGGCATCAATAGGACTGCATGGAGACCTAACAAATTAAGTACATACCTACGAGAGAAGAAAGAGGCAACTTGTGCATGTTTGTATTTGCATGGGTTAGAGCATTAGAGCCAAACGTTTTTGCTTTCCCGGCAGCATGTTTTTGAAATTAGTCGTCTGTTATTCCTAAAACAAGTAGGACTGCACCCTTAGCAGACTGGCGCTAATTGGTATCGTGGAATTTCACTGAGCAGCTCTGATAGAGACTTGGGGCCAGATGCAGGAAACAAATAGCGAGTCGCAAACTGCAAAAATTGCCGTTTGCGACTCGCTATTCGCGTTTCCCAATGCAGAAATGCATATTGCGAGTCGGTACCGACACGCAATATGCATTTCAGAATCGCAAATAGGAAGGGGTGTTCCCTTCCTATTTGCGATTCTGAGTGGTATGCAATACCATTTGCGACCACATAAGCGGTCGCAAATGGTGTCGCAGTTACCATCCACTTCAAGTGGATGGTAACCCACTCGCAAATTGGAAGGGGTCCCCATGGGACCCCTTCCACTTTGTGAATGGACCCACAAATATTTTTTCGGGGCAGGTAGTGGTCCAAAGGACCACTACCTGCCCTGAAAAAACCCCGAAACGAAAGGTTTCGTTTTTTTTTTAAGTGCAGCTCGTTTTCCTTTAAGGAAAACGGGCTACACTTACAAAAAAACAAAAAACTGCTTTATTGAAAGCAGTCACGAACATGGAGGTCTGCTGACAACAGCACGCCTCCATGTTTGCGAGTGCCTAGACTCGCTATGGGGCTGCAATTAGCGACCCACCTCATGAATATTAATGAGGTGGGTCATTGCGACCCCATAGCGAGTCGCAGACGGTGTCTGGGACACCGTACTGCATACCAATTTGCGAGTTGCAAATTGCGAGTCGCAGGGACTCGCAATTTGCAAGTCGCTAATTAGCATTTTGCTACATCTGGCCCTTGGTTATGAAATTATTAATAGTGCAATTATATACAAATATAACAAATGTGTCTTCCCTTAACAAGTAAAAAATCTTTGTAGGCGTGGGTACAAGTCCTTAGTTCATCTTTCTTTCTAGTTGTTCTTGTTCACTACTACAATAAATCAGGATGAGAGGATGTATTTCAGGTTACCACAATAAGCGTAAATTCACTGTGAAAGTGATCACATATTTTGTCAAAGTGGACATATAATAAGGCAATCACAGTAAATAGTACTTCGTCGACTAACATGACAACTTTTCTTTTATTTTTTAGACACTATCTGTCATACTCAACACAGTTAAACAGTCATGTCAAAGACTCTAATATTGACTGGTGTGTCAGCGTTCCTTTCATTTTGTGTTACATCAAAGTGACATTTACTATAAATCACATTAAGGGTGTGCTGCACTTTGTCAAGTCAAACTTGTTTCATTCCATGTGCGTAAAAAACGTACCATAAGCACTGCGATGTTTAAGGATAGAATGACTCAAAAGATGGAAAGCCATCATGAATGTTGCGATCAATTAACAACAATATAAACCGTTGATGAATACAGCTAGCAAATAATAGAGACAAAAGATAATATTGTGGTCCTTTTAGAGATGTCCCGATGCCATTTCAGATCCCAAACGCGATTATCATCACAAAGTTTAATCTGATGTAAGTTTAGACTATTTTTTCTTGCTTTTCCTTTTTAAGTTTCTGCGTAGGTGCACAAACCAAAAACAACTGTGCAGAGATGCAGGGGTTGTTGCAGCCCATGCAGTAACAGTCATTCCGGACAGTGATCCGTTGCCTTTTGGTTAGGACTGCGCAACGCAGACACTGTCCATATACATTTATTACTGTATATGGTAACTATAATTTTATTTATATAGCACTTACTACCCCTGACGAGGAGTCAATGGGATTTTTGGTGAGTAGCATGCCAAAAGAATTAGTGGTAGATTAGTAAAGGGAAATATGAGAACAAAATTAATATAGGAAGGTATGACTTAATTTGAGTGGAGGACATGTGAGTCTGTTAGTTGGACTGAAAGAATAATGGAGGGCTAGAGGAGGAAACATTTCAGAATTGTTAATTGGGTGATCATACTATTAAGATGAGGTTTGGGATCAGTAAAGGAGAGATGGAGGAGGGAAGAGTCTGTAGAAAGAAGTTGTGGAGATCATAGTTGTTGGAAAATGGGTTATTGGTAAGGGCAGGTAAGTACCTACACTTAGCAATAGGCCACTAACCTCCACTTAGGTCCAGTTAGGTCTCAGAAAATTAAACCCAGCTCAACCCTTGGTAGCTTGGCAATGAGCGACAAGGCCTAACTTAGGAGACACAGCATAAAGCATTCAAATATCACAAAAAAGTAATTAAATAAAACACAGGAAACAGTTTAAAAATCCAAAACCAATTTATAAAAATAGATTATATTTTTATCTTTAAAATGACATACAAACAAATAAAATTGGATAAGGGGAACCGGAGATATGAATTTGTAAAGAATTATTGTTTTCCAGCGCCTAGAAACAAAAAGCGCCAATCTGGTCATCTGGTCGCACCTCGACCGTGGCAAAGTCAAAGTTTAAGGCCGACCGCGATGGAGCCCGACTCGGCTACAGCCAGCGGGACGCCTCGGTCAAAAGTTTACCTTCAGACTCAGTCGTTTTTCTGAAGATTTTCTTCAGCAGAACGAACTGCCAGTCCAATCCGACCTCCTGGAACTCTTCCTCAGATACGCATCGCAGGAGCCCTCGGTGGAGATTTTTACCTTCGGACTTATTTTCGAGGTGAAAATCCTTCGACCGGGGCAAACCTGGATCTTGATCCGACGTCCTTGGAGCCCGGATACGCTGGCTGGGAGGTCCCAGTCAACTTCCTACATTCAGACTTAGGCCCTCATTACAACATTGGCGGTAAAAGCCGCTTACCGCCATGCAGAAGACCACCAACACACCGCGTGGCCGCGGAAATCCGTCACAGCTATTATGACCCACAGCACAGAATCCGCCAAAATTCAGACACCCACACAAGTCCGCCACACCAAAGATCAGTGATAAACTGGCGATAACAAACCCTCCACCGTCACGCCAACAGAAATACGCCCACACTATCACAACACACGAATCCAAGCGGCGGTGTGTAGCGCCAATGGAATAGCGCGCTCAAAATACACACACTTTTACAAAATACAGCCACATTGGACAATTCAAAATACACACAACTGATACACATACACACACCACTCCCACACAACCAATACAATATAAAACACACACCCACATCACCCACACACCCCTACGACAAAAATACCAAAAGAATGCCAGAGAGAGACACTACAAACTACTACAAAGCATCCACACGCACACCAGACCAACACCCACATAACTTACACGCACCTCACACAACACACCACTACATATCAGCACACTTATCGCCACACACACCACCCCACACATCACCCACACCACCCCATGGCACGGCAAAGACACCACAGGTTCTCGGAGGAGGAGCTCACGGTCATGGTGGAGGAAATCGTCCGGGTAGAGCCACAGCTATTCGGAACACAGGTGCAGCACACCTCCATTGCAAGGAAGATGGAGCTATGGCGAAGAATAGAGGACAGGGTCAACGCAGTGGGACAGCACCCAAGAAATCGGGATGACATCAGGAAGAGGTGGAACGACCTACGGGGGAAGGTGCTTTTCGTGGTCTCAAGACACCACCTTGCGGTTCAGCGGACTGGCGGCAGACCCCCACCTCCTCCCCCACAACTAACAACATGGGAGGAGCAGGTCTTGGCGATTCTGCATCCTGAGGGCCTCGCAGGAGTAGATGGCGGAATGGACTCTCGTAAGTCAAATCTTAACTATTACATCCCCCACCCTACCTGCATGCCATCACATACCCCCACCCTCACCCCCATCACTCCAACTCCTCACAAATGTCCCAACAGCACAAACCACACATCCCAACACCAAGTCCTGCATGCAACACCAAAGCATGGACACCCATCACCAAAGCATGCCCACTGCACATACCCATACACCCCCTAAACCATCATCACACAAGGTCCCACACAGGAATGCAAGCACTGGGGAACACGGTCACCCACCCTTTGCACACCATGGCACACACAGATGTAATAAACATCCTTTTATACCCCTGCAGGACCCCTACCCAACGTCACCGGACAGGAGGGTCCACACATGTCCACACCACCAACAGAAGAGGCCCAGAGTGATGACAGCACTTCTGTCCAACTGGATCTAGTTGACCAGCCCAGCCCATCGGGGACCTCGAGACAGTCGGTTCACATCACACAGTCACAGGCCACTACAGAGCTTCCCCCGTCTGGAAACACCAGCACAGCACCCACCCAGTGGGCCCATACCTCTGTCCCCAGGACACATCAATCAGCAGTATGTCCACCACTACAGGGAACCCAGGCTAACCCACCACCCCAACAACAACAGGGACCTGGGGGCAGTGGCAGTGGGCACACGGTCCAGGGGACGGAGGCCCAGGAACACAGGGGAACTGGGAGGGCTGCTGTGCACCAGGGGGAGGACAGGCCCAGGGAACCCACTCTCCACGAGGCCCTCTCCTCCATCATGGGAGCCTACCACCACTCCCAGGAGATGATGGCAACGGTACTGGCCAAGTTTCAGGAGACCCAGCACCTGCAGGAGGAACAGTATTTGGGCTTCAGGGAGGAACTCAGAACCATCAATTCCACCCTGGGCACCATCGTAGGGGTGCTGAAGGAAGTACTCAACACCAGGAGGGACACTGTGGCACAACAAGGGGCCCCTGACACTAGCATGGACGATGAACTGCCCATCACCTCCGCCACCACTAGTGGACAGGAGGCACCGCCACAGGACCACCACACCAGCACCCCACCCCCTGCAGAGGGAGAACCACCCCGCAAATGGTCCCTGAAATCCAGGACAAAGACAGGCACGAGGCCAAGACCCCCGCCAAGAAATGAGACCACCCTGAATGTCATCCTACTGTCCCACTTTGTCACCCTGTCCATCCTTAAACTGCCCCAGCTCCACTTCCTATGCCCATTTGTGCAAGGCACCTGTGAGACTAATAGACTGGACTCTGCCATGTACATTCCTCCACCATCACCCCTCACCATTTTGCAACCCCTTCCAATATTGAGCACTTAAATAAACACCCTTGAAGCACAAAACAATCTGGAGCCAGTGTGTGATTTCGGAATAGTGTATTAGCAATTACTGTGGCAAAAGCTCTTTCAATTGTAATGTCAACATACCTATGTCACACAGCTCTAGTCCATGAGGAATCAAAGCAGATGTCACACAGTGGGACCCACATCTGTGAAATCGTTAGGGAAAGTGACAACTCAGTGACCATACACTGGGTGAAAACGACAGACGGTAGAGAGGTAGTAGAGTTAAAGTACATGTAGTAGGCAGGTTTGTATTCGTACCTGTGTCTCACTGGAAATATTGCAGGATCACCGAGTTCCTGTTGTCCATGTCCTCTTCTTCTGCTTCCTCGTCTTCACTGTCCACAGGCTCCACAGCTGCAACAACACCGCCACCTGGACCATCCTCCTGCAGAAAAGGCACCTGTCGTTGCAAAGCTAAGTTATGAAGCATACAGCGGGCCACGACGATCTGGCACACCTTCTTTGGTGAGTAGAATAGGGATCCACCTGTCATATGGAGTCACCTGAACCTGGCCTTCAGGAGCCCGAAGGTCCGCTCTATTATCCGCCAAGTTCGCCCATGGGCCTCATTGTAGCGTTCCTCTGCCCTTGTCCGGGGATTCCTCACTGGGGTCAGTAGCCATGACAGGTTGGGGTAACCAGAGTCACCTGCAAATGGCGAGGGACAACTGTTAGACACACACTAACCTGTAGGGATAACCCCAGACCCAGACAACCATTCCCACTGTCTTGCTTCCAGGTGCTCACCTAATAGCCACACACGGTGCCTCTGGAGTTGACCCATCACATAAGGGATGCTGCTATTCCACAGGATGTAGGTGTCATGCACTGAGCCAGGGAATTTGGCATTCACATGGGAGATGTACTGGTCTGCCAAACACACCATCTGCACATTAATGGAATGATAACTCTTCCGGTTTCTGTACACCTGTTCACTCCTACGTGGGGGACCAAAGCCACATGTGTCCCATCAATGACACCTATGATGTTGGGGATCTGTCCCAGGGCATAGAAATCACCTTTCACTGTAGGCAAATCCTCCACCTGAGGGAAAACAATGTAGGTCCGCATGTGTTTCAGCAGGGCAGACAACACTCTGGAGAACACGTTGGAAAACATAGGCTGGGACATCCCTGATGCTATGGCCACTGTTGTTTGAAATGATCCACTTGAAAGGAAATGGAGCAATGACAGCACCTGCACTTGAGGGGGGATTCCTGTGGGATGGCGGATAGCTGACATCAGGTCTGGCTCCAGCTGGGTACACAATTCCTGGATTGTGGCACGTCAAGCCTGTATGTGCTGATCACATGTCTTTCCTCCATTGTCGACAGGTCCACCAGCGGTCTGTACACTGGAGGATGCCGCCATCTCCTCACATGTCCCAGTGCACGGTGCCTATGAAGGACAAAAGCGAGCACAGAGTCAACCAACTCAGAGGTACGTACTCACAGCTTACACAGAACACGAATCCTAATCCGAAAAGTGGCCTGTATGTGTGTTGAGTCTAGGCCTAGGTATGTGTGACACAGTTAATAATTAAGCCATGTGGGCCCCTGAAATGGCGGCTGCCTGACCTGTAAAGTGGGACAATGGGATGTGAGGTAACTGCGCTGGCGTTGTACACTGATGCGGTAGGCGGTCGAAGACAGCGGCGCAATGCTGCATTGGTTAATATTGGACCCTATGGGTCCCAGGAGCCAATGACGATGTACGCCGGTGGTGACGGCACGCACCGCCGCAGACATGACCGCCATTTTTGATCTGTTCAATCACTCAATACCTGATCTTCGACAGGAGAGGACCTACACTGCAAGTGCTGCTGTGACCTCGGTCTGGAAGAGACAAAGGCTCGAGTGTCTGGGGAAAGGGCCCCTGCCTTCACATTGGAGGAGTTGGAGAAACTCGTGGACGGGGTCCTCCCCAGTACACGCTACTCTCCGGTCCTCCAGACAAACAGGTAAGTACACTGGGAGCATGCTGTATGGGCTATGCCTGTGTGGAGTGGGGTGGATGTAAGATGGGGGGGAGATTGCGGCGTCCATGAAATGACAGTGAGTGCATGTGCCACATGGCAAGGGTAGGGATGGGGGCCAATGACTGTGATGGTGCAGTTGGTAATAAGTTTCTCTTCCCCCTGACCAATTCATGTAGGTCAGCGCCCACCAGAAAAATGATATTTGTTGTGCCTTCGTCAAGGACGTCCGGATCCTGGGGGTCTACCACAGATGGAGCACCCACTGCCGGAAAAGATGGAAGGACATTCGCCGCTGGAGCAAGAAGACGGCGGAGGCTCAGCTGGGGATGGCCTCCAAACGTGGAAGGGGTGCCCGTCGCACCATGACCCCCCTGATGTTCAGGATCCTGGCAGTGGCGTACCCGGAGTTGGATGGGCACTTGAGGGCATCACAGCAGCCACAAGAGGGTGAGTACACTCTCATCCTGCTGATTTTGCACTCATTGGAGGTGTCTGGGTGGGGGAGTTGGGCTGTGGGTTTCCCTAGGCCAGGGCGAGTTTAGTAGGCAAGGTCCCTCCATAAGGCAGGCCATGTGGCACCCCATCCCACCTCTATAGAGTGCCAAGTACACCTAGTCATGCCCCTGTGTCATCCTCGTGTGCAGATGTTGTCCATAGCCTTGTAGGCCATTTCCCAGGGATTGAACAGTGGAGCCCAAGAGCGCGGCGTAGTGCAGGGGGCATCTGTGTCTGTCATGTCCGCCAACGGTAGCGGTAATGCATGCACTGAACATGTCTTTCTTCTGTCGTTCACCCCCTTTTTGTGGTCTCCCTGTTCTTGTGTGCATTAGCATCATCAGGCGGAGGAGCAGTGGCACCGGAGCACGAGGGAGCTGCATCCAACATGCCCTGGAGGGCGAGACAACAGACTCGGAGTTCACCAGTGGGACGGAGGGTGAGGGAAGCTCCACTGCGGGGACACCAGCGACACGGACTCGTCCTCTTATGGGAGCTCCCTTGTGGTGGCGGCAACAATTGTGCCCCCCGCATCTACAGGTTCAGCCACCACCCCCCCCTACCAGCACCGCCCTCCCAGCAGCCCCTCAGCCTTTGCCGCGAGCCCGCTCACCCTGGAGGGTGGGCATCACCTTCACCCCAGGCACCTCAGGCCCTGCCCCAGTCACCCCTGCTGCCCTCAGTGAGGCGGCCATTGACCTCCTCAGGTCCCTCACTGTTGGGCAGTCTACCATTTTGAATGCCATCCAGGGTGTCGAAAGGCAGTTGCAACAAACCAATGCATTCCTGGAGGGCATTCATTCTGGTCAGGCGGCCCTTCAGCGAGCTTTTCAGACTCTGTCCTCAGCACTGATGGCAGCCATTGTCCCTGTCTCTAGCCTCCCCCCTCCAACTTCCTCCACCCAGACCCAATCCCATGTACCCCAGCCTATCCCAAGCACACCTTCAGACCAGCATGCACACACGTCAACACACAAGGGAAGCTCAGTTAAACATAAGCACCACACATCCCACAGGCACTCATGCAAGCATCACACACATGCAGACACACCAACATCCACTGCCTCCACTGTGTCCTCCTCCTCCTTGTCTCCCTCCTCCCTCCCAGTCTCGTCTGCACTCACACCTGCATGCACTACATCTACAGCCACTACTGCCATCACCAGCACACACACCACGACACCCCGCTCACATGCAGTCACCACCCCCACTACCATGTGACACCACCTCCCAAGATACACAAATGCAGGCACACACCCACCCAACAGCCATCCACCTCACAACAGTTTCCAGCGCATGCACCTTCACCCAAAGTCACCAAACGAACACCTCCTACAACCACAACCTCTTCCTCCACTCCCGAACACCGTCCAGCTACCCATCCCAGTGTCTCCCAAAAACTTTTCCTGTCCAACCTTGACTTCTTTCCCACACCTCCCCCACCCCGTCCGTCTCCTAGGGCCCGACTCTCCAAGTCCCAACCTAGCACCTCAGCCACAACATCTCCGGGACCAGTGGTGCCTGTAGTCACCGGAATCTGGAGTGCACTGGCCACCAGGGCAGCCAGTGTGGTACGGAGCTGCAGCACAGACAGTCCCCCACCTGTCAAGCATCAAAAGTTGCCCAGTGCCCGGCAGGAGAGGGGGAAGTCCAGCCACCAAAGCCGCTCCCAGGGGTCCCGGTGAGAGTGTGGAGTCAGCTGCAACACCTTCCAAGGTGGGGAAGGGCCACAAGAAACCCGGCAAGTCTGGGAAGAGCAGCACGGCGGAGGAGACCGCCATCATCCCCGTTGCCCAGGAGGCCACCGCCATCATCCCTGCTGCCCAGGAGGCCACCACCATCATCCCCGCTGCCCAGGAGGCCACCGCCAGCACCTGCCCTGCTGCCCAGGAGGCCACCGCCAGCACAAGCCCCGCTGGGCTAGAGAGGACCGCCAGCACAAGCCCCGCTGGGCTAGAGGGGACCGCCAGCACAAGCCCCGCTGGGACAGAGAGGACCGCCATCACTAGCCCCGCTTGGACAGAGAGGACCGCCAGCACAAGCCCCGCTGGGCTAGAGAGGACCGCCAGCACAAGCCCCGCTGGGATAGAGAGGACCGCCAGCACATGCCTTGCTGGGCTAGAGATGACCGCCAGCACAAGCCCCGCTCGGCTAGAGAGGACGGCCAGCACAAGCACAGGCCCCGCTGGGACATAGAGGACGGCCAGCACAAGCCCCGCTGGGACAGAGTTGACTACCAGCACAGGCCCCGCTGGGACATAGAGGACGGCCAGCACAAGCCCCGCTGGGACAGAGTTGACTACCAGCACAAGCACCGCTGGGACATAGAGGACCGCCAGCACAAGCCCCGCTGGGACATAGAGGACCGCCAGCACAAGCCCCGCTGGAACAGAGAGGACCGCCAGCAGCTGAGTCAGGGCACCGCCACCTCAAGCACCGTTGAAGAGGGCACCGCCGCCTCAAGCACCGCTGAACAGGGCACCGCCGCCACAAGCACCGCTGAACAGGGCACCGCCGCCTCAAGCTGGCTGAACAGGGCACCGCTGCTGCAAGCACCGCTGAACAGGGCACCGCCACCACAAGCACCGCTGGCCCATGAGCGCCAAGGGCACTGACGCTACTGATTCCGTCACGAGCAGGATGAAGCACTCTGGGCACAGAGCCCCCTCCGGAACCAGTGGAGAGATACATCCACTACCTCTGTCTTTAGCAGGATGAAGCACTCTAGGCACCATGCCCCCTCCAGAAACAGTGGAGAGATACATCCACTACCTCTGTCCTTAGCAGGATGAAGCACTCTGGGCACCATGCCCCCTCCAGAACCAGTGGAGACTGTCATCCACAACCTCTGTCCTTAGCAGGATGAAGCACTCTGGGCACCATGCCCCCTCCAGAACCAGTGGAGACTGTCATCCACTAACTCTGTCCTTAGCAGGATGAAGCAGTCTGGGCACCATACCAACTCCAGAACCAGTGGAGACTGTCATCCACTACCTCTGTCCTTAGCAGGATGAAGCATTCTGGGCACCAAGCCCCCTACAGAACCAGTGGAGACTGTCATCCACTTGAGAGACTGTGGCTTTGCACTCCCCAGGATTGAACAGTGGGCATACCACCCACTGTATAGACTTGAGAGACTGTGGCTTTGCACTCCCCAGGATTGAACAGTGGGCAAACCACCCACTGTATAGACTTGAGGGACTGTGGCTTTGCACTCCCCAGGATTGAACAGTGGGCATGTGGCCCTCTCGTGAATTTGGTGTCGTGCACTCAACTGGCTGAGGTGCCCCCCTTTCCCTCCCCCTGAGGTGCCTGTTTTCTTGCTCTCTGATGCCCCTGCAGTGTTCTCTCCATCATGGTCGGGGATCTTGTGTGGGCATCGCCCATACCGTGTGGGCCCAGTGTTTCACGGACTTCTTTGGAGCACTACCTGGACTTCTAAGCTTGGTGTATATTTTGTTTATGGTGTGTATATATATTTTTGCGTACTTGATTTTAATATATTACAATGGTTACACTCATTTCATTTTGTCTTTGCATTCTTCCGGGGGTGTTGGGGGTGTAACTATAATGTATAAATATGTATTAGTGTGTGTGTTGTAGTGGGTGAGGGTGGGGGTGGGGGTGGGGGTTGGGGTGTTGCGTGTGTGTGTCCCTGTTTTTTCCCTCCCCCCTTCCCTGTGTCGTGGGTGCAGTACTCACCGTTGTCTTCGCCGCCTGCGTTCGTGCTCCTGGTAGAGGAGCAAGAAGATGAGGGCTGGCAGGATGTGCAACTCGGGTTCTATGGCATCCGGATTCCTTGTGGGGTGTTTAGAGGTGAGCTTTTTCCCTTCCAAGTCCTGTTTCCGCCATGTGTTTGTCCACGGTGAATCCGCCCCGGAAAAGGTGGCGGATTGGTAGGTTGTGATACTGTGGGCGGTACTTTGTCTTCCGCCTGTCTGTTGGCGGTGACCACCAAGCTGTTTGTCTGTACCGCCAGGGCGGTCGGAGTGTTAAAGTGGCTGTCTTTGTTGGCGGTTTCCGTCACTGTCGTAATTCCAATTTTTTTACCGCCGGCCTGTTGGCGGTCTTACCGCCGCTTTAACACAGTCCGCCGGGGTTGTAATGACCACTATAGTCTCTTTTTTAGAGATTTTCTTCACCGGGACAAACCTGCAAGTCAGGCCGGGTCACGGTTGAGGCAAGCCGGCTAGAGTTGCCGCAGCAGGTCGGTCCCTCTATGGACCTTTTTTTCAAAAGTCCTCCAAAGTTCTCCAAATTTCTGGATCTTCTTCAACATGTTCCTTTAAGGTTCTTTTGGGGTCCACAGCTCACCCCAAGGTTCCAGAAGCTCTTAGATGATCCTTGGGGGTGTGGACTACAACTCCCAGAATGCACCTGGCATAAACACCTTTTTGGCCACTGGGCAGTGGTCAGCTGGTCGCTTTCTTCAAGAGTTGGTGCAGGGGACTCTGGTTAGCAATTTTTCACCTGTAACAAACAGGGAGTCCCTCCTTGAACCCGTTGAAGCCAGGCAAAGTCCTTCTTGTGAAGCCAAAGTGTGCAGCTGTTGCAGTCCTTCAGAGTGCAGGCTCCATGTGCAGGCCAGGGGTCCAGCAGGGCAGTCCTTCTTCTTCTGTAGTTCTTCCTGGTTGGGATCTGGCAGGGAACTGAGGTGTGAGTGCAGGTCTGCCAGTTTTATCCCTGCTCCTGGGTGAAAAACAGGGGGGCCCTGGTTCTCCAATCAGGTGCAGGGTCCTTCCCCCTGTGATGACCACTTTCTGGGAAGTGTGGCAAAAATCAATCCTAGGGAGCAACATTCCTCAAAAATACATCATGGCTGAAAGTGATTTTTGGAGGTTATATCTGGCTGAGCCCACCCACTGGTGTGGCTACAAATCCTAAACACACCCTTTTCCTGCACTCTCCTAATTTAATCAAGGGGGCACCTAAATGTCTGGGTTTGCAGGATGTGGGGGTGTTGCTGGGTTGCTCCAAATGTCCTTCTCTGCCTTTGACGACCAGTTTGGCAGCCCTCCCCCTTCCTGCCTCACCATCTGCTGAAGGGAGATCTCCTCCCACAGGCACATCTCTTTGTGTGAAGTTAGGCCACTTCACACCTCATCAAGGCAGCCTGGCCATGCTGCCAGAGGATGGCCAATCAGAGCACAGCAGCAAAAACACTGCAGGGCTGAAGGTGGCAACTTTTCAGGTAAAGTTTAAAACTCTTTACCTGAACAAGTTATATTAAATCCCACAACTGGAAGTTGTGGGATTTATTCTAACAATTAATTTGATACCAAACTTCTGGTATCTGTTACTTAAGGGGACTTTAAAAATTAAAATAAAGTCTCCCCATTCTATCCTATGGAGGCCATTCACTACAATGAGGGAAAAACGAATTGGCTGTTTTACCTCACCAGGGCTAATAAAACTATTTTTATAAGGTCCCTGCTTATAGTTACATGACACCCAGCCCTAGGGGCACATAGGGCACACCTTAGGGGTGACTTATATGTAAAAGTAAGGTAGTTTAAGACTTTGGAACTACTTTTAATTCCAAAGTCGAATTTGCATATAACTTTAATTTAAAAGGAGCCGTCAAGGCAGGCCTGCCTTTAAAATGACACTGGGCACCTCAACAGTGTACCTATGCTGGGGTCCCTTAACCTACATGCCCTACCATATACTAGGGACTTATAGGTAGGTTGACTTAGCCAATTATAATTAGCCTAATTTGCATATCCACTTTACACAGAGCACAGGCCCTAGGACTGGTTAGCAGTACCCAGGGCACCATCAGAGTCAGGAAAACACCAGCAAAAATTGAAAAATGGAAAATGGAGACAAAAAGTTAGGGGGGATCTGCAATCAGCCCTGTTCTCTCACAATAGTAAAAAGAAAAATGGGTTTGAGGTGAGTCAAACGAGGGAAAAATGAGGGAGAATTTAGTAGGGTTGTTTGGAAGATCATAGTAGGAAACTGAGGTTTGTGTTCAGACAGGAGGGGTAGGGTTATTTTGGAGATCATAGTAATAGAATGGGTTTGGGATGAGTCAGAGAGTTGAGATAGAGGATAGAATAATAGTGGTATAGGCTGATGGTGAGACAGAGTAATGCTTTCAAGAGAGTATTTTTGTTTTCTTTTGTACAGTAGGACTAAAGCAATAAATATATAAATTCATGATTACATAGTTGTAGTGCTTCTGCTCTTATCTCGTTTTTAGCACTTACATAACATATCAAGAATGCACTTCTGAGTTCAAAGAAGACTTTTATTGTTGTTAATTCTTCCCCAACCGCAATTTCGTAAGTGACGGATTAGTAGATTTCAAGGACACGTTCAATGAAAACACAGTTTGCAATATACACAACAGGTTATATTTATAAGATATTTGATGCAAAGCAAAACAAATACTTCACCTTGTGAGAAACTATTTACAGCTTCATCTTTCTAGGGTCTGCAAGCTGATGACTCCTGTCAGCTGCGAGAAAGAGATTTATCTACCCACACGGGATGATGGCAACTGGCGCCTAGTTCCAGCACGAAGTCAGGCAGATTCGAATCTAATTCTCTGAAGCCTGTGACATCCGTTACAAAGGTGTGCACCCTCCTCTCAGACTCGGGAAAACTACGCAAGCCTTTGGAGACTGGCCAGATCTCCTAGACTGCTCCTCTTCCCAAGCTCAAGCAGAGAGAAAAACACTCAATGTACCCTCTCTTATCAGGTCTAGTCTACTGTGAGAAGAAAACAGCTTGGTTCATCTTGTGCAAAAACACAGCTTGGAAAAATACAGCTTGGATTCTCAACTGCAATGTCTAACTCCACGTTAAAGGCAATAGGCAGCTAACCTAAATATCAAATGCAATGTCTAATGTCATACCAAAGCCAATAGGCAGCTGAGCTGAGTACAAAATGCAATGTATAATGTCATGTCAAAGCCAATAGGCAGCTGAGCTGAATACAAAATGTAATATCTAATATCATGTCAAAGCCAATAGGCAGAATACAGAACGTAATGGCTAATGCAATGTCAAAGCCCATAGGCGGCTAAACTGAACAAAACATACAATGTGCTACTGGTGAACATTGAACAACTAATATGCGCAGTGGTGAAACACAAAGTCATTGGTCAAACAAACTTAATCAATGGCAGGACAATAGTAAGGGAATATATGTGAAGGGCATATAAAATATTGATATTTGAAGTTGTATCCCATAAACACAGATTTTCAAGAGTTGCAGTATTTGAAGTTAATTTATTTGTGTACTTTTATAACATTATTTGATCTTACCTCAATATTTCAGTAGTGAAATGCTTGTAGATAAATAGTTAAGATAATATTTATGTATTGTGATAGAGAAAATAAGCATAAACACCTAATAATCGAATCAAACAACATATATAGAAACTATGCAATGACCTATGAACATGTTAAGCATAGAATAATATATATATGAATCTTATTCTACGCTCAACATGTTCATATATATATATATATATATATATATATATATATATATATATATATATATATATGTTCGGCAAAGCAAGTGGCATTTGTTTTCTCATACTGGCAAACTGCCAGAACCACCGCAGCCAAGGAAATGCATGTAATACCTGCCAAAGAGTTTTGGGACATTCCTAAATGGAACAGCAAAGGTCACGAGACTAATGCTGTCTGATGTGCATGGATTAAAAGGCAAGTGCGGTTACGATGGTAACTGACCTTTTATTTTATAACCGCAAGTTTAAACAACAGAGAAAATCTCAAATTTTTTAATAAATGGTATGCCTTTAAAATGACAACACTGAAAAGCTAAATACATCAACACCAACATACCTCCAATAGGAGAAAGGCAGGCCAGATTTAAATGCACATCCTGTGATGTTACTTGCTGGAGTAGCATTGATAAAGGCAAACCTGCTGAAACGCGCGTCTGCTGTTGAAAATAAATGGATTGCAAAACCCGTGAGTGCTCCGAGCTGTTTCCTCCTGGGAATTTGTTTTGTGTATTTTACATGATGGCCAAAGTCATGAAGGAGGCACCCCTGCTAAAGTTGTTCGGCAAAGCAAGTGGAATTTCTTTTCTTATACTAAATGGAAGTAGCAAAGGTCACGAGACTAATGTTGTCTGGTGTGCATGGATTAAAAGGCAAGTGCGGTTACAAGGGTAACAGACCTTTTATTTTATAACCACAAGTTTAAACATCAGAGAAAATCTCAATTTTTTTTATGAATGGTATGCCTTTAAAATGACGACACTGAAAAGCTAAATACATCGACACCAACACATCTCCTATAGGAGAAATGCAGGCCAGACCGAAATGCACATCATGTGATGTTACTTGCTGGAGTAGCATTGATAAAGGCAAACCTGCTGAAATGCGTCTGCTGTTGAAAATAAATGGACTTCAAAACCCGTGAGTGCTCCAAGCTGTTTCCTCTAGGGAATTTGTTTTGTGTATTTTACATGATGGCCACAATCATGAAGGAGGCACCCGTGCTAAAGTTGTTCGGCAAAGCAAGTAGCATTTGTTTTCTTATATACATATATATATATATATACATATATATATATATATATATATATATATATATATATATATATATATATATATATATATATTTATATATATATATTTATGTGTATATATATATATGTAGACATATACATAATGTAGATATGTATTTATATCTACACATACATACACATGCATACATATATGCATTTAAAATTAAGTAAAATATACATTTGTTAAACAGGCCTAAAGAGTATGCTTATATTTTAAGATAAAATAATGATTAAACGCAGATTTGTACAAAGAAATACACATATCTAGATATATACAAACAATTAAAGTATCAATGCTTACATACACATGGATATGCAGTTCATTGCTGAGTGGGGTGGGTATGTAGGAAAGAGACAACTCTTGATTAGTCTGCTGAAGAAATAGCTCAGTTTCCCTTCCAGAATCCAGCATCTCCCTGATTAGAACCACTGCCTATTTGCTTCTCTGACCTCAGCCCTGTATAATGCTCCATTTGCTTTGTCTTGACTGTGTTCTGACTGGGTTTGCATTATGGAAACGCCACAGATATACATGTTAATTCTACAAGTTAGCACATGTGCTGCAGAAAATACTGCTTGGAATCAAGGAGCAGCCATCAGTCTAAAACAGCAAGCTTTGTAGTTGACAGCTCCTGTAGTTTCCAGGTTAATCCCTCATTAAAAGAGTTGGCTTTTTCCAATTCTGGTATTGCTGCACTGAGGTAATTTTGATACTATGAGATGTAATAATACAAGGGCAGAGTTTTCCCTCTCAAACACAATTTTGATTCTAAGGAATAGGGATCAAAATATATATGACTTTGTTTCGATTCCCACGTTTTTCTTCAATTCAGAATTTTTTGTGACAACATATTACTCAGTATTTGACCTGCATAAGGAGCCACTTGAAATCCTAAGAACATACCTAACACATTAGGATTCTGTGAGATTCTCTGAGTAATGGCACTTGGTGTACAGATTGTATCCTCTTCAATTTCATTGAAAATGAGTATATGGTTTTGTTCAAACTGCTGTGCAGTCACAAATCTGATTCACAATATAGACTCCAATACAGAACATGCTGTAAGCAGAACACAACTTAAAATAGAGATTTATGAAGCCATGCAAGGCCACTTTGCCTGGACCTCAGTGGCTCCATAAATCTGGAGAAGGTAACGGACGACAAATCACCTGCCTTACTCTGCCCTGAGAAAAGTGTTCCATGGTTGTTGTATGGGTGTCCCATGATTTATGACGTCTTCTTACGTTTACGAGAAGTGGAAGACCTTGAAATACGCCCTTGTCATGGGAGGCATAACAAGAGGAAATATCTTTATTTCTCATCACCAGTTCCTCTTTTTATGTGTGCTGCATTCTGCACGTAGAAAGAGGAATATGCCTCTCAGGATTGTTTTTGTACAGTAAGGGGTCCCTTCCTGCACAAAACCAATCCTACATACAACGCAGTCACCCTTGCAACATGGTGCAAGGGTGCCTGCATTGGCGCTAGGCAGCTCATTGGGCGCCAGCACCAGAGAAAGGACAGGAATGTGGCATATTGCCTTAATTACTGTGCATTCCTGCCCTTTCACAGTGATCTAGTGCAGGGCAGCAATGTGACTTGCTGTACTGCATCACATTCTCACTCTTGAAGAGTGGGTGCAGTAGGTAGAGCTATGACTTTTTTTTACTGTGAATTGGTAGCAGCACCAACAAAAAAGAACTTCAATCTACAAGACCTTTGATCACCCACATTCAAACCAAAAACGTTTAAGGGCATTTAAAAAGAGCAATATCCAAAGTTGCATTTAAAATTTGCTTCTATTCTTACACAGCAAGTACTGATGTAAACCAAGGGTATCAATTACAACATATTTTCTATAGGCTGTATGAAACTAGCAACCAACTACCATGAGACAAAGGGAAAATGTAATTATAGCAACTGTGGGAAATATTCACTTTGGTGAAGTAAATTATTCTAATGAAGATTTGTCATCTCAAAACGTAGGAATGACCTTGAAATGGTTGATACTTTGACACAGTAAAGGCAGGCTTGCTGCCTCACACTAGCAAGGAGCAAGATGATTCGTAAAAAAATGCAAGGAAAATTTCCCTGCATACTTGTGCAGGTTTATACACTGTGGTGTGCTGGAGGTGCAGGTTTGCAAATGGTAGGGTGATCTGCATTCAAGAGGAATGCTATGCAAGCAGCCCTTGAGTTATGAAAATGTTAATTATAAGCCTGCGATACACGCCTGTTGCTTTAATATTAGAGCCAATGATGATAGGCTTGGATGACATGCTCATCTCTGCTGGTATCCTGCATTTACACACATGATTGAAAGAGACAATTTCTATAGATGATCATCAAATAGTGGGGTGTCACCGGCCTGCAGAAGCATCTCTCCCCCACTCAGAGCTTCTCTTTAGTAGCAAATCGAATTTAGTGGGATCTCGCTGAAAAAGGTATATGGACTTTTATAGCCCTTTTAGAGTACAGCATGCAGGTTGTCCCTCTAGAGGATTATGCACTCTGAAAAAGAAGAGATTTCTGAAGTTAAAAATGTTGTCCAGTGAAAGGTACCAAAACTATCCAATCGGTGAACGGATTTCACTGGATGTTAAATTTGACGCTTCCTGCTAGGAGCTTTTCACTCCAAAGCAATGGCTGCACCGCGACCTTGTCCAATGCCTAGTCAATGATGTGGGTTCCTCCTTGGATACAGCCTGCAACCCTGCGCCTATTCACGATTTTGACTACAGACCGGTTGTGAGCTGGTTGGTGTATCCAACCCACGTACCACAGTTGTCACCTTGAAAAAACACCTAGGGGCAGGTCTTCCATGACCATTCACTACGATTGGCACTTGTTTTTTTGGTGCTATTTTTGGTTAAAACATTACAAATTCATAGCTTTGGTTCCCCTTAATGGACTTTTTTGTTGTTTTCATGTCATTTTGTTCATTATATTAGTCTCTATGTGTAAAAAAGTAAAGTGGAATTTAATTGAATTTTCTCATTTTTAACTGTTTTGGTACTTCTAAATGCTTTACAGATTTTCTCTATGTTAAGCAGCTCTGTTCTGTACCATCACTAGCAAGGATTAAGCTCAGGCACATATTATTGAAACCTTTAACTGGAACCACGCATGAAATAACTTTATGAACTGTGGTGGACTACCATCTACCCCAACCACTAATTCACTTTTTCACAATACAATTTTGTGATGTTCAGAATTTCCACAGGAGAATATGTGATGAGATAGGACAACACATAAAGAAAAGAATGGACTACAGGGAATATATGCAGCACAAACTCAAATATACAATAGAATTTTTATTTGGTAATACTGTGTATAGGTACAGATTTTATGGATAGTGATTTCCTAATTGCAATTCTCTGTGCATCGCAATTAGGAATTCACAATCCTTCATGTAGGGACTCCTAGAGGGTTACAAATTGACCTATCTCTCAGAATATTAATAAGGTAAGCCACAGTTTGTGTCCCATTGGGAATAGCAGCCCTCACAGCTGAGGTCAGCAGACCACCATGTCTGCCTATAATAAAACTATTTTTGTAAATGAAGCCTCTTTTCCTTAAAGGAAAAGGGACCACATTTAAAAAGAAAAAAATAAACTTCAAAGTTTCATTTTTTAAGAATAGGCAGTGGTCAATTGGACAACTGCCACCCTTATTTTCTTTTCCTACATTTTAAAAGGGGAAGAAGTCCCAGAGGACCCTCTCCCATTTGCGAATGCTTATTCGCTCCTTCAAGGAGTCAGTAAATCTGGATGCTTTGTGACAGTAATTCATTTGCAAAACATTCACGCATACCATTCAGATTCGTTATTTGGAATGGACTCCTTAAAGATGCCTCTTCCGTGTACCCAATCACAAGCACAAAATGAAATCGGGTAATGTGTTACTGAATCACAATTTGTGTTGTGCACATATGTAACAGCATTTTTGCTGTCAGAAATTGCCCAATTGGTTCACTTCTGACAGCAAAAATGGCTTATACATATCACCCACTGTTAGAAATTGTGTCTTTGGTTGGCTGTCAGGTTACCCCCTGTGCAAGAAGGGACCCTCACTCTAGTCAGGGCAAAGGAGAAGCACACCTGGTTAACCCCCACTCAACTCCTTGGTGACTTGGCAGAAGCAGGAGGGCTTATTCCAGAAGCAATGTGTAAAGTATTTGTACTAACACACACAGTAATTCAGAAAAGACACTACAAAGTGGACACAAAATCAGTTTAGAAAAATAAAAAATAAGCAGTATTTATCTAAATCAAACCAGACCAAAATGACAAGAATCCAACATACATAAGTCAAGATATGAATTTTCAAATGAATAACAATCTTACTCCACAGAAAACAATGGAAACGTTGACTCTGCACAAAGTACCTGGTTTACGTCAAAAATAAAGATGCATGGACAAGTGTGCATCAGAAAAGTCAATGATCCGTCGATTCCTTAATCGCAAGTGAGGCCGTGTAACGCTTTCTTTCTTCGTTCGGGTCGGCGATGCATTTTTTTTTCCATGCAAGAGAGCGATGCATTAATTTGCGGATGGGACACCTCGGATCCGCGCAAGTTCACAATGACTTTGATGCCCAGCGACGATGAGTGAGAAATCCGGTTGCACGGAGTTAGAAACCTGTGTTGCGTGGGGTTTGCGTCATTAGCAGCAGCCACAAGCACGTGTTTTGTCACTTCTCCTGCAGTGATGCATCGATTCACCCAGCCACAATGCAGGTGGAGTGTAGATTTCAGCACTGAAGTGGGAAGCACGTTGTTTATCAGCTGCGTTGCAGATGTTGTGTTGAAAATTTCCGTGCACGTTGTTCTGTGCGTGGATTTCAGTCCTTGTTCTGCCAACTTAAGGTTTCAAGGGCCCAAGAAGTGGATAGGGCACCAATTTGCAGGACAGGAGTCTCAGCAGAGAGTCCAGGTGCTGGCACATGAAGTCTTTGTTTGCCCTGAGACATCAAAAAAGAGGCAAGCCCAGTTCAAGCTCTTGGAGATTCTTCTCAAGCAGGAATGCACAACAAAGTCCAGTCTTTGTTCCCTTTGACAGGCAGAAGCAGCAACTGCAGGATAGCCCAACAAAGCACTGTCACAGGCAAGGGCAGCACTTCTCCTCAGCTCTTCAGTTCTTCTCCTTGGCAGAGGTTCCTCTTGGTTCCATAAGTGATTAAAGGTCTGGGGTTTTGGATCCAATACTTATACCCCTACTGCCTTTGAAGTGGGCACAGGGTCCTGCCTTGCCCAGGCCAGGCCCGAGACACAAACCAGGGGTTTGGAGATTGCATTGTGTGAGGGCAGACACATCACATTCAGGTATAAGTGACCACTCCTCCATCCACTAAAGCTCAAATGGCTCCTTAAGATATGCAGGTTACACTCCAGCTCCCTTTGTGTCACTGTCTAGAGGGGATTCACAAACAGCCCAACTGTCAGTTGGACCCAGACATGGAATCCACAAAAAGACAGCGTTATAGAATGGTTCACACAAGAAAATGCCTACTTTCTAAAAGTGGCATTTTCAAACTAATAAATTGAAAACCAACCTAAATTACAGATGTATTTTTAAATTGTGAGTTCAGAGACCCCACACTCCTTACTTCTGTCTGCTCTCAAAGGGAAACTGCACTCTAAGGATATTTAAAGACAGCCCCCATGTTAACCTATGCTAGAGATAGGCCTTGCAACAGTGAAAACCAAATTTGGCAGTTTTTCACTGTTAGGACATGTAAAACACATCAGTACATGTCCCACCTTTAACATACACTGCACCTTGCCCCTAGGGCTACATAGGGCCTACCTTAGAGGTGTCTTACATGTATAAAAAGGGAAGGTTTATGCCTAGCAAGTGGGTACACTTGCCAAGTCAAATTGACAGTTACAAACTGCACACAAAAACACTGCAGTGGCAGGTACTAATGTGGGTGGCACAACGAGTACTGCAGGCCCACGAGTAGCATTTGATTTACAGGCCCTCAGCATCTCTAGTGCACTTTGTAGGGACTTACTACTAAATCAAATAACCCAATCATGGAAAAGCCAATTACATATACACTTTACTCAAAGAACACTTGAACTTTAGCTCTGATCAGCAGTGTTAAAGTGCTCAGAGTACCAAAAACAGCAAAAACAGAGTCTAGCACACAATCAAAACATGGGAAGCAGAGGCAAAAAAGACAGGGGGGACCACACCAAGGATACCAGGTCTAACACCCACCGTCTTACCAGGGCCTGTCAGCAGATGTGTGATAATTGGAGACTAATGCAAATTAGCCTCCAGGAGCTTCAGTCAGGAAAAAGGTAACTTTCCTTAATAATTATTACAAATCTGACTTTGCCATTCGATTGGACTTTTAATATCTATTAGAACAGTTTTTGAATTATTTTTCTAGCTTGTCATTAGCCTGAGATAGCAGCATTAACACTTAACCCCATGGATTGCAAGCAATGCTGCAGGCCTACCATGTGTAGCCTGACTGATACAGGATAAAACACGAGATTGACCTCTCCAAAAACACTTTTTACAGGTAAATACTTCCCTTTTAAATATTAGTATCTCACTCTAATTTAGGACTTGTGGACAACAAGACAGAGTGCATGGTATTTAAAAAACAGACATGTGGAAGATTAATGTCACAATGCCTCTATATTGACAATGCCCAAAAAGCCATTTTTCACTTGGGGTGGGTGAGAAATTTTGCTCCGCCCGCAGAGTTTGCAGATTTGTCCCCACTCAAAGAACTCTGCGAAGTGGCGCGGAGCAGAGTTTTTTCTCTCGCTCGTACCAGTGTTAAATGAGTGAGCGCAAGGGAGAGTAATTGCTAAGTCGGAGAGCGAGATTTCTGAACGTGATGAGAAAGCTGCCCCTCGCGTTGAGGAAGCTGCTGCTCAAGTAGAAAATTTAATTGAGCAACAAAAAAAATGTAGCGCCCTCTGGCGCTCTGTGCGATGCAGTTCACGCAGATTTTATAGCGCGGGAAAAATCAGTGTGAACTCAGATTTTAAGTCACAATTCTGAAAATGCTACTTTTAAAAAGTTGGCATTTTCTTGTAGTTATAATTTAGTGTCTTCAGCCTGTTCCTGGGTTACATGACTGGTGTATCTGGCAGTTGTCCTTTGTGTATTCCTCCCAGACACCAACAGCATGGGCAGACTTGGTGTACCTGGATGGTTCATTTCAGTCAGGATTGGGGAGCTGTGCACAGCTCCACTTGTATTTCAAAAGATGGTGATCTGCTCTGAACACAAAGAACTTCACACTAGCCTATTGTGCCGGCAGGCAGAATGGGACCAGGGCAGGCAGGCAGGAAATGCAGGAAATGCCAGACATTTTTCTCAAGAGAAGACTCCAGAAGTTTATCCCATTTTAAAGGTAGCACCAGGTATAAAAATAGGACCCTGAGATTCACTCTTTCCTTCACTTTTTGGACCTGCAAAATTACTCTCAGATAACTTCCTGCTACTGTGGCGTGCTGTGTACTTCAAAAGCACTACCTTGCTGCACCAAGAGGAAATGTTCTGTGCATTAAGCCTCCTCTGAGCCACCAGAGGACTGTCCTGCTGCTTGAGCTTTGCTCTTCTACTTTAACCCTGGACTTCCAGAGTAACTCAAAGAACTAGTTAGCTAGCTTCCTAATCAGATCCTCAGGGACAGAAAATACTTCATCCATCTTGAACCCACACTTGGACACTGCCTGAGTGAGTCCTGACCGTCCACATGGTGCCTCTTCAGTCCTGCAACTTTAAAGGGGTGCTAAAAGTGGCAAGATAGTCCAAATACAAAATGTTGGATTTTAAAAATGTTTTCCCAAAAAGTGCTCTGAGAACCAAGAGAAGACCAGGACCTACCTGCTCTCTGATCTGCCCCGTCTGCCTTACTATGCGGCAGCTTCTACTATGCTCTGCTCCGCTGCAGCAAATCTTGTTCAGTGATTCCTCACAGAAGGGTTAGCTTGCTTTCTAGAACCTTCATTGGCTACTTCCTGAAGCTTTGTCCCACAGGAGATTTTCAATTTCCAAAAAAGAGAATGAGTTCATACATAGTAATTTTCACTGTGACATCGTCCAGTGGCTCCCCGATGATGATTCTTTATCCTTGGACACCACCAGTTGCCCTGCCCTGTTGAAGTTTACCTTCTCAGACATTTTCTTTGAAAATGTCTTCTAAATCAGAAGGTAAGCGGAGACTATGCCCAGTCCACTTTGTGTGTCTGGTCTGTTCTCCATTGTGGTCAGTCATGAGTTTGCCCAAGTCTCACAAACTATATGTCCGTGATTGGTGCTTTGATCTTTTGGGTGCTACTCTCTGCTTTAAACTTTAACAACTCATAACTCTAGTCCTACTGATTGTATTTTGTAATTTTGGTGTCAAATAATGTATAAAAACATTTCCTATTTTATGGTGTGATCCTTTTCTTCTGCTGTGTTTTCAGTTTCTTACTGTTTGTGTGCTGCATGTATACATTACATATGGAAGTTAAGCCTAACTGCTGTTCTGCCAAGCTACCAAAATTAGGCACAGGTTAATTGAGTGACTTTTTGTGGTTCCCCTGATAAGGATTGTGGCAGTTGCTCGAGTAGGGTTTCACCCCCGTCAACCAAGAAACCCATTTATTACATGTTGCTTATGAATATAATTTGGTGTTTCATTTCCAGCGAAAAGAGGGACACTTCAGCATCAAATAAATGAAAATTGTTGCTATTTGCCATATCTGATCTTTTCCCTGAAATATTGTCCTCGGTTTCAGAGCTCTTAAGGATATTTTCCATCAAATGAAAGTGTATGTATTTATCACTGTTTGGTGCATTACCATTGGTTATTTTCAAGTCAGAAGTGCTCAGAAATCACTTCTGGTATATACCTCATGTTTATGTTAAAAAGTATTGAAAGGGAAGAGGCTTGAGATACTACTAGCTGCAGAGGCTTCTTTTTAAAGTGGTTTTGAAGATTCAAACTTGTTTTATTTGCTGCCCAATGTACAACAGTTTTGCAACTCGCAAATGGGTCAGAATACACTTTAGAAATACAAAAATGGCCGTATGTGACGTACAACAAGCATTCGCAAAGCCGAAATAGTGATGAAAGCGTTTTGCAACTGGCAAAAAATACCAGATTTTGCAAGTCACAATTATAGAATCTCTAATTGCGAGTCATAAAACTGCAAGTACAAACTAGTTGCAATTTGCGATTAGTTGCAAAATGTCCCGTTTGCACATGCTATTTACCACCAACTCAAAACAGGTGGTAACTGGGTCCAATCTATGAAAACCACCCAGGAATGCATCAGGGACTTCCAGATTGGCTGTCCTGTACCTTAGGCGAGGTGGATATGGATACTGGCTGCTTGGCAGAGTAAGCAGAGACAGAAGATGATATTCAGAGTCAGGCTGACCCTGTTTGAGAAGACAGAGGAGATTTTTGAGAAATACATGCTGAGTATCAATGTGATTCTGGAGCTAATAGCTACCTCAAAGCCATACCTTGAGAGTAGTACAAAGTACAGCAATGACGTTTCCACCCATGTCAAAGTCTTGTGCTCCCTCTACCCATTGGCCAGTGGTAGTTACCAATGTGTCATAGCAGTGGTGGGAGGGGCATCACAAAGAGTGCTGTTGTGTTTTTTCAACAATTTCCTAGATACCATGCTCCACCAATTACACCATCACATCTACCTGCCCAGGGATGATTTGGAAATAAAAAATACAAAAACACAATTATACCGGATATCCAGATTCACACATTGGGTACATAGACGGGACCCTTGTGCCCATATGTCCCCTATTCCGTCTGGAATACATATTCTGGAACAGAAAAAACACCATTCCATGAACATACAAGTTGTCTGCAATGCACAGGACATCATCATAGACATTGTGGACAAATATCCAGGGAGCACACATGACTCCTGTATATTTAGGCACAGAGGCATATACCAGCGACTGAAAGGAGGGGAATTTGATGAAGGATATCTACTAGGTGCTGGAATGTAATGTAAACTGTTGTGGCACAATATTTTCTGTCTGTATGTTGTCTCACTCGCATATGTGTCTCACCAGATGACAGCGCATATGCCCTGCGACCATGGAACCTGACTCCCTACATGTCTCCCAACAATATCCATGTAAGGTGCTACAAGATTGCACATAGGAACACCAGGTCTGTGAGAAAGCATCTGTTTGGCCTCATGAAATTGCACTTTCGGTGCCTTCACAAGAGATAGGGAGCCTTGCAGTGTGCTCCTGCAATTGTACAATATTGTGGCAAACTGTGCAATACTCCACAACACTGCTTGCAGGTGAGGCTTACACATAGAGGTATCTGGATCAGACTCAGAGAAGTTTGACCGTGCTCTACTTGCCCAACAGCCAATCAAGGAACCCAGAGCAGCAGAGGGGAGAAGGCACAGGGACCACATATCAAGATGTTACCTTGCACAGAGAGAAATCTCGCTATACACAATACTCTCCATTAATGACAAAACAACTGGGGTTTTGTCAATAAAATAAGCAACTTTTTAATGTAAGGATACCCAATAACAATGATGGACATCCTGTCCATCATAAGAAACATGACATAAATTGTTGCACATGTTGTGCAGTTACTACCTTGCAAAAACAAACAAAAAGGTAAACAACTCACAGGCACACTGTCAGTGTGCAGTTACTTTTGTGATTTACTTCTGGCCAGGGGGGTGCTGCCAGTCAAAGGTGCAGATTGATGGTTGCTGCTCCCTCATAGCACACATGTCTGCAGAAGACACACTACTCAGGCTTGACACCTCACTGTATGGTGCTTCACCAGTAGTCACACTGGCAACACTGGCTGTCTGGAATGCCTCCACAGCTGCAGTGATCTGTTTCAGGCCTTGTGCCACATCACCACCGTAGTGACCCATCTCTACCTGCATGGCTAGAGTGGGTCTAGTGTGCTGAGTGGTAGCCTCTGCCAGTCTCCCAATTGCCCTGGTCATTGCCTATAACCTGGTAGCTCTGCTATGCTCCCAGGACTTTTTCTGGCATCTGTCCTCTGACATCTCTGTGCAGAGTTGCCCAGTAGCCCCTATAAGAGTGTCAAATTTAGCATCTAGGAGGACCTGGTAATCAGACATCTGCTGGGTAATGTTGGAAAGTCCTTGCATTAGTTTGAGGTTTAACAACCTGTTTTGTTTGTTTTGCTGCAGGTGCTGAACTTGCAGCAAGACCTGTTCTAGGCCATAGGCTGCCCAGCTCCCCCTGGTTGGTGGTTCCTGCCTTAGAGCAAGAGGTCTGCCTAGTCTACACAGCTAAGCCTTAAAGAATGTTTTCTTTGGCAGTCTAGTGGTTGGCTCAATAAATGCTGCAGTACACATATGGCCTTTAACCTTCCATACCAGTGGTATATTGTCCTGCACCATATACTATAGCCTTACTGTAAAATGTAATATATTACTTGGTAACTAGTAAATGTCACTATGTTTTAGAAATCAGAGAACCTACACTCGAGCAATGACTCCCATGTCCACCATGCAGAGTTCACAAACCAGCAATAACAGTCTGTAACCAGTAAGCAAAAATTGGGGTGACCCCTCAAAAAAGGCAATTGCTCACACCAATCCTCTAAAATGGTACAACAAAGAAGTGGTCCAAAAAGGAGATTACCTATTTTGAACACCCAGGGGATTCTTTGCTCCACAATACAGACTAACAACAATTACACTAAACATAGCATGAAAGTATAACTTTAATTGAGGAAGTGCCTTTACTTGATTGGTGTAAACTTGTTTGGAATTTTCAAGGAATTAGCTTTTAAAAGTGACTGGGACTGGGCAAGAAGAGGTTACATTTCAGAGTTATCTGGACCATTATTCTACACAGTTTCACAAACCTAGATTAATGTTCCTCAATTCATCCAAATAGTTTAAAAAAAAACATGAATCTGATTATCCTAGGGAGCCTTATCTCCCATCTGCCAGTTTGGGTTCGCAAATCTACAAAGAGATCCATAAAACTAGAACAATGTGATTGACTGACTGCAGCTTCAAGAATTATTTTGCAGCTCGTATTAGAGGATTCAGGATCTTGATTCCAGGATCCTGGAAATATCATTGAAAGGGCACATTAGGGGGTAGGGTGCGCACATCCTGACCTCCAGGCCTCTTGTCCCCCATGTTTACATTTTAAAAAATACAGATTGTGCTGTTGTATACAGGTCTCAGTCCAATAGTTGGTCCCCTATGTCTATGTATTCTGGTGGGGAACTGCACATCCAATGAAGTCTTCATTGGCTTGAGACCCCAAAAGCATGGTAAAATTTAGGAGCTCATGTTGGCCTATTAGCTTGGTATGTGAAGTAAAAACTGAATCTGCGAATATCATGGAAGGTCCAACATGGGTTGATAGAATGTCAAATAATGTGGTAAGTACTGCAGATCCTAAACAAAAAATATAAAAATATCCTAGTTTAGGGCCAAGCGCTGTGGCCAACCCTCAATTTTGCATAGCTGAAGACATTGGACTCTGGCTTGGGATGCCCATGGATAGTTGGGTACAAGGCCTAGCAGGTGACTTTGCTCAGTTGAGGTTGGTTGCCAAAGGGTGGTTTCGCCAGGTCCCATGACTTTCATAAGATGCTCACCTCCACCCCCATTAACCTCTGGGCTGTCCATTATTGGCTGCCCTTTCAACCTTTTGCTCATGGCATTGGCTCAAAGGATATAATTTCCGCTGATGTGGCAGAAGCCATGCCTCCCAAGATCCCAAACCTGGCCACATGGAGGCATCCCTAAAGATGTGAGATTATCCCTCATTTCCATGGTAGACAACAGTAGGATATGAGGACCTACCCCAGGATTCAATAATGCCAAGAGTTAAGGCTCTACTTAAGGATTCCAACAACACACAGTCTATAAAACGCATACCTTGGGTGTTGCTAGTTAGCATTCCTGCCTAGTGATGAGAGGATGCCTCTGCTTCAGATTACTTCTTTACCTATGTTCCTCAACTTGGGATCTGCTACTCATATGTAATTCTGGATCTTCATGTGAGAAAATCTTGAAGCCAGATGCCAAGTTCAATTTAATAGAATTTGCTTTGCTTGTGGTTAAGTTTAGAACTTTATCTGTTGCAGATTAATTAATTAGCTAGGATGTAGCTTTATTTGGGCGATGAAACTGTTGATGCTTGACCTGCCCCTAGCACCTATGTACTGGAACTCTGCTTTACATTATAATGTAGTGTTATAATGCACATAGAATTATAAGTTTTGCAGAAACAACCCTCCCTTATATTTATTTAAAAATTCTGAGAGAATCTTTGATTTTTCTCTGTGGTCCAAGTTGTTGAGCTTTAGCAATTGTGTATAGGACATCAGAACAGGACCAGTCTCACAGTGATGTCTTTAGCTCTAGCAACTTCAAGATACTGCATCAATGACACATTAAAGGGCATAGTTCCAAGAACTGATGCATTGCTGTGGTAAGGCAACAATGTGTCACAAAACGTTGCGCTGCGATACCATGGCATATGGTCCCAAGATGTGTCAAGAAAACTGATACATCTGTGGGACTGATGCTGCAGTGACAACAAACAGATGTACTGGAAAAGTGATGCAAGGTTGTTTTGTGGGTCATAAACCAATGCTTATCTGCACCAAATTACCTTTGCATCACAATGATGTGCAGCACTCATCACAAATCCCTAAAAAATGATGTATTGTGGAAGAAATCCCTACTTATAGCTCAAAAGGGAGAGATGGAGCAGGCAGCAGGGTGCAGCTGCAGTCAGGAAACATTCCTAACAACCCCAGCATCAGCTAGGATGTCTAGACAGACCCTCAGGGGAAGAGGAAGAATAATGAGGAGGAGAATCAAGCACTCATGTGGGAGGTGACAAAGCATGATGACCAACTCTTTATCACCTTCACATTGCCATTAGGGAAAGAACAGTCCATAGTAGATAGAATTAACAGTCTTGGGCATGGTAAAAGGACAGTGCCAGAGTGCAAAATGTGTTGGCACAATTTTAGGTGTAGGACCAAAGGGAAACTGGCCAGCAGCCTGAAGGCAGCCATGCAGACTGGAAGAGGAGGACCTGAGAACCTGGAGGATAAGAAATCCATTAGTCATCTTAGCAGAGTTGGTGGCAGGAAAGGAAGGACCCTACAGTGCAACCTGTGAGGACCAACAAGACCTACAGGACAATGGGGGTGATCCCGCCGCCCGCCAAGCGGGAACCGCCAGAAGACCGTACCGCGGTCAAAAGACCGCGGCGGTCATTCTGGGTTTCCCGCTGGGCTGGCGGGCGACCGCCAAAAGGCCGCCCGCCAGCACAGCGGGAAACACCCTTCCACGAGGAAGCCGACTCCGAATGGAGCCGGCTGAGTGGAAGGGGTGCGACGGGTGCAGTAGCACCCGTCGCGAATTTCAGTGTCTGCTAAGCAGACACTGAAATTCTAAGTGGGGCCCCCAGGGGCCCCACGACACCCCATACCGCCATCCTGTTCCTGGCGGCCGAAACCGCCAGGAACAGGATGGCGGCATGGGGGTCGGAATCCCCATGGCGGCGCAGCAAGCTGCGCCGCCATGGAGGATTCCCCTGGGCAGCGGAAAGCCGGCGGTACACCGCCGACTTTCCGTTTCTGGCCGCGGCTGTACCGCCGCGGTCAGAATGCCCAAAGGAGCACCGCCAGCCTGTTGGCGGTGCTCCCGCGGACCCCGGCCCTGGCGGTTTTTACCGCCAGGGTCGGAATGACCCCCAATATGGCCAAACATGCCATGCTCTGCAGCACAGCAAGTTGGGTTCCTGTGCTGCACTGCTCTGAGTGTAAAGGAAAGGGATGGAAATGCTCATATGTCCAGTCATACATCACATAAATGTAAGTCAAACTGCCCAGTCAAATGTTGCACAGTCCTGTCCAGCGCCATCAAGTTTGTCCAGTCCTTGTGTAATGGGCAGCATCAGTCCAGGTTCACCTTGGTATCCTGGGATTTTTGTGTAATATACAATATAGGAGACCAGGACTACACGTCCCACAATACAAAGCAAAAAAACAGGACTTAAATACCACATCATGCCTTAACACTGAAAGCCTGCCCATCCTGACTTGGAAAATGCATGCCCCCTAGCACCATATGTGTGTCTGTCATGGGGCAATGCAGCCAAATCTGGACTGCACAGCAATGGAATGGAGTTGTCATTGGATAAACTCCTCACCTGAAAGATGGGTCAGATTTTGGTCATGTGAAGTATCTCCATATAGGAACACGTGAAGAGCCAGTTGTACAGTCACTAGCATGAAACAGCATTGCACGTAACTGTCCTGATGTGCAGGGTGAGAGCATACAGGTATTGTCTGCCATGGTAGAGACCACCCTAACTCCTGTTATGTACAAATTTATACTGAGGTGTGGAGAAAATGCAAGTAATGCGCATCAGAGGACCATATGTGTTTGTTCAAACAATAGATGGTGTGTGTGCCTGTTGGGCTGCTAGTGGTGCAGTGCAATGTAGATGTGGCTGAGCACAATGAATGGGCACTGTGTCTGAACGGGTAGACATTGCATAGTAAAGGAGATGATAAGTGACGTGTGTATTTCAAGGCAGCCTGAGCAATACACATGCACTACTGTGTCTTACACTGTCACATTTGCATCACAGTTGTAAAGGGATGACATAGAAGAGGGAATAGGTGTTCCACTTCCTACATGTGATGTGGACCCGAGTGAAAATTTAACACATGTCAGGAGGGAGAGGGAAGAAGAAATGCATTACCAGGACACATATGTCAAAGCAGGGGGATGTCTAACAGAAAATTGTGAAGGGCAAGAATGAGATAGGTTGCCATGATTGTGGGCAGGATTCAGGGATGGTGGGAGGGTGGGATGTATGGACCTAGTTGTGTGGCAAACCAGGGTAGGTACCTGTCACTGTTTATCATAACTACTAGTATGTGGGGTGCAGCTTGACCAATAGCCCTCAAATACAGGCAGCCATGTTTAACAGTTAGAAGTGGTGATATATTGCAGGGCTTGCTGTCACATGAGATTCAATGAATCACTTGGGTTACATCAGTGTGTGACAATAAGTGGAGACCCTGACCTTAAATGAGGATTACCAGAGGAGTTCTGTATATGCACAATTGATCATGGCTGAGTCAAAGAAGTGTGATAATCTACATATAATTAACTCTGGCAATGATGAAATGGGAAGAGTGTCAATGCTAGCAGCCTACCTAGTTTGACTGGGCCTATCCCGTCAGAGTTAGCACACACTGGCCACTGTTTTGAACTCTGGGGCCAAATGTGTGTAATTAAATCCCTTGAGTATACACAGATTGCACAACCCTGGCAAGTACGTGTCCTAACATATTCCCGCAGTATGACAAGGTTGCAAACTGTTTAAAGTAGTATAGATGTGTGACCAATATGAGCCATTGGGCACATAAATGCACAATGTGCATGAACGACAGCACAACAAGGCAGACTGCTGTGGAGTAGTCTGTGAAAGACAGACTGCAGAATCAAATTAATCACCAAAACCACATCACTTTCCCGAGAGATGTGGCCTGAGTAGTGGACAGAGGGAATGCATGAGCCCTGGGGACTTGGTGCATTGTGCACAGTAGTGAGTTGAATACCAGAAAACACATTCTGTACAGCTATTAAGTAAAAGAAAGCAAATCTCCATAGCGGATGTAGACCTTACCTCAACTTACAAGCACTGGCAGCGAAGGCCAGTTAGCTGTATAACTATGTTACAATGTGTGGTATGACACAATCAACCTTGCCACACCATGGTGTGTGAACAGTGCACAGAAACTGCCATCTGAAAGGCAACTATAGTGCTGCTCAATACCGCAATACCTACAAGTCAAATAGGTCCTACACGTCAATGTTGAACTGAAAGTGAATGAGGGCAAATAATGTATTTCACCCCTACTACTCATGTCAACATCTAGAATACATCACCAATAACAAATCTCCATACTATTGCAGAGGGAGGAACTACTCCTCCTGATCAGCTGCCTGTCCTAGATGACCAACCTGCTGGAAATGACCTCCTGCCCTCCATAGATGATGCCACTTTTTAGCAAGTCCTGGACTGCATTGTAACAACTTCTTCAAGTGTGGGAGGGGCTGACAGCTTCAATGGGTTTACATAGGAAACACCTACCATGGGACATACCCTATCTGTCAGCCCAAGACCAGCCCTGGCCAGCAAAGACCCGCAAATCATCATCCAACAGCAGACGGTGAGAGTCGAGCGTCAGCTGCTAGATTAGGTGTGACCTGGGATGAAGACCATCACAGATGCCCTAGAAGGAGTTCGTGGGTGTCTCATTCCCAGTAAGGACACTTCTGAGGCAAAAATAGCCACCCACCATCTGCTCCAGAGATTGGAATAGCCCCTGGCTGACATCGCTGGTGTCATCAGGCAGAGGCAAGAGCCCCACCCTGCCAATGTGTCACCAGTGAGGTTGCCACCCAGCTGGGGGCTATATGTCCCATCCTTGAATCAATGGAGTGGAAGCAGGACTCCTATATTGCAACAATGGGTGCCTTTCAACGCTATGCTGTTGCTGTGCTGACAAGCCAGCAGGCCCTTCTCAGCGCTGTGCTGACTTACTTGTTAGATAGGCAAATGCTTCTGAGGATAGGGGATCCACATCTTTAGCCCTTGATGCCTCAGATGCCTTCTTCAAAAACACCACCACAACACAACATCAGAGGAGGAAGATGTGGGCTTTACCAATTTCCGGCAGAGAAATAGCCAGTAACATTTGTCTGTGGTTCTTGGCCAGTTTCTCATTATACCTGTGTTAATTATCATATCATCACCCTTATCACCTGGTACTGTCTCCTTTTTGTAAGCCCATCTATTTATCAGATCCACTTGTGTACTATTGATGAGGCCTACTTTCCCTAATGGCAAGTTGGAACTCCTCCTGACTGGAATACTAGTTTCCTCTACATGTCACATGACATGTAATCCCCATGGACTCTGTCTGGACATCCTTTAGCTCTCAAACTGTTGGGGTTGTTGCTGCAAGATCTGCTACTTTGAATCAGCCTTTGAACACACCTATAAATAAATGCACTAACTTTAACCTGTGTGTTGTATGTCTGTTGCTGATCGACCTAACTAGACAATGGTAGTTGTGCTAACACAAAGGGCACTTCCTACAATCTAAAGGGAATTGCGCTACAGTCCCAATCACATTCTCTTGTTGGGCAAGGCCAAGCATCATGGATCTCCACTGCCATTGCATCATGTGGAAAGTCTCTTTGAACTAATGAACTTCAAGGTGTTACAATAACCATCAGTCACTGGAGTGGCACACAATGAATAATCCTGAACAATTTCACAATTGCATGATGCACAAATTGTGTCCTCTGAGGCATAAGAGCCACTAACACATTCTCATATATCCACGGATATCTTGTTCAGTAATCACAACAATGTCATCATGCACACATGTCAACATCAATGCTTACATCTGAGATATCTCAAAAGTACATTATTATTGGATGCACTGAGAAAAAGCAGATACCAATGATCAGACTCTTTCATAATTTGTGTCATACCTATGCCACTAAAGGCTGTAGAAGCTCAGTGCATATGAACTATAACTACTAAGTAATTTGATTTCTATGCCAAATGATAAATGTTGTAGTAAGTCACATTGGTATTTGTAGGGTCAATGTATTCCTATGCCCCTGCAAGCCCTCAAATGTATTGCTTATGGGTGTAACCACACATGACATTAATTTTAATTTGTGCACACATACCAATTATTATGATACAGGGCATAGACCCTTGGAACAAGCACACATGCCAAGGGTCAGCGGAAAGGTGAGACAAATATCCGTATCCCCCAGCAGGTAGTTGCCCAAATTCATAAGCAAGAAGTACCACACTTAGCAAGTAGTCCATGGCAAAGATGATTGACATTTCTGGGCAGCTGTCGGGACACTTCCCTGGATGTTAGCCAGCAAACAAAAAAAAACACTGATGTTACAGTAAAATGGTGCAAGGGTGAGTGCGAAAGTGGCAGACCTCAATGAGTGTGTCCCAACATAGCCATGAATGGTGACTATGGGTTGACAAATCCATCCCTACAATACATGAAGTATATCTTACATATATCTACAAACATGGCAGGGAAATCAGATATCATGTGCTTAAATCAACATATGCAAATAAGCAGTTGTGAAAGCAGAAAATGCTTTCAAATATATGTAACAGAAATTATTGATACCTGAAACTACCTACTCTAATCTAACTAACCATGTCTAAACTGAGACTGAACTAATTTAAGCTAACTATCCAGCAGTAACTTAACTTAACTCTTCCTTAATCTACCCCACCTAATTGTACTCCATGCTATACATATACCACAACAGACATGTTAAGCATAAACCTCCACCCCATCAATATACATAGTCAAACAATGCACTGTACATAAAATAACAAAACATTAAAATCAAACAAATATATATATTATAAACAGTATTGCCCACCCACTAAAACCTTGTACAAATTTAAAAACAAGAACCTATTAAAATTCTTTAAAAATTCTAAAAGCTACCCTAACTAAAACTATACTATCTCAAATCAACATGAAAACTATGTCAACAATTAAACTGTAAAAAAGCCAATGTACACATCAGCTGTGAATGCTGTTCCACAGCATCCTCCAAATTTGGAGGGCCTGTGGGTGCTGATTTTCAAGGTCATTGTCCACTTTTTGGCTCAGTCGCTTCAGTTCTCTGATGTTGGTCTTTTGGAACACTGATTCCCAATGAGGGTGCCTCCTTGACTGTGTGGGAAGAAGTGTGGTTGCTGGGGGAGATGGTAATGCAACACTTGTGGTTGGATGTGGCGGGCGTGGCCATGCTGTGGGCTGGCTTGGCCCTGTCTGGGCTGGCAATGTTCCAAGTCCCCTCTGCTTTAGCCCGCACATACAATTTCTGCATTTTCTTAAAAGGTTCAGCAACTTTACGTACATGTCAATAATGTTCCCTGCATGGCTCGAAGGTGCAGGTCTCATCAGCAGTCATGTTGGCTAGGGTGAAAATAATAACTTGTTAACACAGTCAAGACATGTACATAACGTCTCAGATAAACAAACTGACGTAACACAATCAAATGTACCTGACCATCACAATTCCAGCAATAGTGATCGAGCTGTGGACAATATGTTGTCACTAAATAGGCATCCCATATTTGAGCCATTAAAACTGAGTCCAGTGACATCTGTGTGGTTGCACAAACTGTAACAGTACTCACAATAAGATAGATCCAATATCTTACCAGCAAAATATGCACACTCATGAAGATGTCCAGATCTACAAATTTGACACATGGGCCAGGTTAATCTAAAATGGGAGTTGAAGATGCATCCAACAAAAACTCATATCATTGATCAAGAACAGAAATGTAAGTGGATGAGGGTATATATTACAGGCAGTGTGGCTTGCCTTGGCATACCCTATCCAAAGAGCCATACCCCATCTATACTTGCAAAAGGCGAAGATGTTGCAGCCCTTACTCAATCTGAAGCTTATTTATGAGAGCCCTGTGGCACCTTTACACCATGTAACTTGTTAAATGTTTGACACAGGGATCTAAATTAAACTTATGAAGCCACACAAAGACACCCTGCATGGTTTTCATAAATACTGAAGGGCAGCACCACTTTTCTTGTGTCCCCTAGCACCCCCTAAAGCCACCATGTGTGCGCCGTATTTATTATACGGTGCACCTTGGTGGAAGTTAGGGAACTAGCATCAGAATTTGTTAGGCTAGTTTGGCGCTTTGCAGGATTTGCGCAAACATTTTTGACACTAGGGAGGCATTCCTTGGGGCATGTGGGAGCTCTACCCATGCAACACCCATGTGTAATGATTTTAAAAAACATGTGTACATGGTGGTGTGCAAGGACCATATGGCTTCCCATGAGAGGCACACGAAAGAGACATTACTAGAGTTCTCCTCATGTTCTCATGTAGGCATGTGTGCTGCATTCTGCAACACATGTAGATAGAGGAGAAAGGGCCACAGCATTCCATATTGTGCAGGCAGTTGTACATTCTTGCACAAACACAGGCCCATATTTATGGGGAATTGGCATAGGGCAGCACCGCAAGTCTTCTTCTATCGCTGCCTCACGCCTATTTGAAAGAGCAGAAATATAGCGTATTTATGAAATAAGGTTCAATCCTGTCATTTCCCCCTGCACTGGAACACAATTGCCTCCCTCAAGCCAATACAGGCACTCTTACACCATGGTGCAAGGGTGCCTGCGTTGACACTAGTCTGCCAAAACAGCACCAGTGGAGGGTGAAGAAACAGTAATGCATCACCATGGATTAATATGGTGCATTCCTATTCATACACTTTGGTGTTGGTCAGCACAGCAAGCCTATTTGCTGTGCTGGCCTACCCCAAATCCACATTGTTGAGGACCTAAGTTACCTTACCTTATATCATCTCCTCATATATTTTTAGACTGATATACCTGTTTCACATCCCTATATTGTTGGAAAAGACAAATGAAGTAAAAATCATGTTTAAGCTTAGTATTCTTGATAAAGTTACATCACTATATGCAGACATGACTTATATAAATACCAAAAGGTCCACCGATTTTCAGCCCCACAAAGTCAATGTCATCGGCCTCCCTACAGATGATGTCTGCTCATAGGGGTTTCACCTAGTGTGTAGTCCTGGCGGGGTCAAAGACATTATCATGCCACCAACGCACGCACCCAGTCCCATCTGTCCCATTTGTCCTTAGGAGTGTAGATCTGGGTCACCCTGCTACCAGCCTCAAGCATCCTTGGGAGGTAATACAATATAAGCCAGATCAGGCTTCCCAGCTGTGACTCCTTAAAGTTACACCCCCTCCCAGACATATCACCAACCCAAAACAATCCTACAACAAAACCTATGGAAAATCTGAACCCCCTACACTCTATACCTAACCCCAAATAACAGTACCCCAAAAGACCGACACCTGACAGTACAATGACACAATAATTACAAAACAATGACACTACAAAATATAGGACAGGGTAAATATCTGGACACAACACACACTCACAATACCAAATGACACATTTCTCTCAAGGACACTCTCAGTCAACTTCTTCCACCAACCACAGACTAACAAAGAGTAAGTGAAAGCACTTCATAGTTGATAGCCTGCCAGGCCCAATACATCACTTGCTGACTGTATCCTGCCTGCTTTTCACAAATGTGTCATCTTTTCTCAAGCATTCGTAGTGAAATAACCAATGCACGATTGATGTACAACATATTGACCCCAAAGTGTTTTTCAACTCATTGACACAGATGCGTGTCTTACGACCAACGCAACGGTTGCAATGCGATGTGCAAATGGGTTAATGCATGGGTTTTGACCCACGCAACTGCCTTATTGTCTGGAATAGATTGTATTGAATTGTACAGTGAACATGAATGAAAGTGAACATAGCTTGGGGCTCATTTTCCTTGCTCCATTTGCCTTACCTGACAGGCTTGATTCAGATTGTGGATTGTCATTGTAAAAATAGTGCAAATGTGTGTTTTTTGTTTTCATTATTCAGAAAAATTAATTGACAATATGTTTATGTGAGGAACACAGAGTATGCATCTGTTTGCTCATTTATACTGCATTGCTGTGCCTTCCAAATACACTGTTATATGCAATAAATTGCACCATAACAAAATTCACACAATCTGTCTGCATTGCTGCCATAGGTTTTGGTTATGGATGCAATATACACTCAGGAAGGCACAAAGACTGGTTGGCTCAGCGTATGTGTAACCTGCTTGCCAATTTACTGGATAGAGATTAGGGGTATGGTGTTAGGCCAATATGACACCTTTGATTTTCAGGCAGACATCAATTAGCACACTAGACTAGTGGATTTCCCCTATGGAATTTCATGGTGCTAGCACATCTTCTTTCTGGGCTTTGAGTCTGAAAAAAATATGTGTGGCACTTTCACAAAGCACCTTGGAAAATGTCTTTGCTAAATCTATTTGTCTATGGTTTGGCCATTACGAGTCCAGCTTCAGTAGACCAGAAAAGTATGATGAATCCTGAGTGCCACAATATATTTCAATTCCCTGTAGTGCATTACTCTGTACCAGAGACTGGTTCCTTGCCCTTTTCATGTAGGAAGCCATGAACATTGGCTGGTAATATGTGCATTTACTGACAGATGACACCTGGCAAACCTTTAAAGTGTCAGTAAGTACTATCTTGACAGGAGTAATTTTACATGTAGTTCAACCTTGACATCTGTTTTGCTTTCCTTCTCTTATCTTATGACCGAGCTGACAAAACTTCTCTGGAATGCACTTCTTAGTTTAAAGAAGACATGAATTATTATTACTTCACCACGAGGTTCCTGAAAGACTAGATTAGTAGGTTGGAAGCACATGTTTAAAAGTAGTCTCAGCAATGAAAGCAAAATATATCAAAGTACTTCTCAGTTGCAATGTACACATCAAATACATGTGATTATATTATAGCATAACTTCAAAGAAAAGAATAAAAGTCAAAATGTCATCACCATGGGGCCTATCACTGCTCGTCATTCTTCTCATGCCTGCAAGTTGATGACTCCTGTTCAACTGAGAGAAGGAGATTTTCCACCCAAACGGGAGGCCAGGCAGCTGACGTCCGCTCCTGACTGAAGTCCTGGAGAATCTCCCCTTGCTGCCACCCAGGGACACCGTTAAAAAAGCCTGCCCCTTCCTCTCAGACTTCGAAATAAAATAAGCCATTGGAGATTGGCCAGATCTCCTAAGCCTCTCCTCTTCCCAAGGCTGAGCAGAAAGGAAAACACCAAATATACGCTCTCTTATCACATTTGGGTTTGTGTGAATTCAATTTGGAAAACATAGCTTGGTCTACCATGTGGAAAAACACAGCTCATCTGCAATGTCTCAACTGCAATGTCTAACTCCAAGTTAAAGCCAATAGGCAGCTAACCTAAATACAAAATGTACTGTCTAATGCCATGTTAAAACCAATAGGCAGCTAAACGGAATACAGAATGTAATGTGCTCCTGATGAACATTAAACAACTAATATGCACAGTGGTGAAACACAAAGTCATTGGTCAAACACAATTAATGCCATAACAACATCTTATCTTTACTTTGATTTCCTTAGTGTCCTATGTACAGCAGCACACATAGATGTAGCACAAGGACTCATATTCATTTTTAGATGTACAGTGAGATGCAGCATCACTGTTACATTCATCCCAGCATGTAAATGTTGCATCCTTGCCTCATGGGGCAAGTGTCCCTGCATTGGGCATATGTGGCCAATCCAGGTCCAGAACAGGTCAAAGATTCAACATTTTTAGGTGTTCGGTTAGATACCGTACATATCTTGCTGTGTGCTTACAAACATTGATGGGGCATAGAAAAACTATCTGTGTAGCACTGTGCGGCCATGCACATTATATGCCATGAAGTGCAAGACACACACTCGGTCATTGCACACTGTTTGGTATTACATCCACTTTGGACTATTGCAGCGGGTTTGTAGATGAACACACTGTAGCAGCACATAAAATATCTGCATGTGCAGATTGTTACAAATTGCAATATTTCATTTGTGAATGTCTTGCCCAGGCCCACTTGTGCCTCACATGGTGTTCTCACGACTACATACACTCAAAAATGGAGTGTGTATCATGGCAACAGTCCTTTTGAATAGGTAAGTGAAGCATCATTCACCGCTGCAATGAATCATGGTCCATAGTTCTTGTGATGTTCAAGTAACAAGATGCTGCCATTCACCCATGATGTCTAATCTTAGTTCTTTCAATGTTGGTAGCATTACATAGACTCAGATTGCAGGCCTTTGTGTGTGCCTCCTGGTCCAAGGAGACTGTATTCCCTGACACAGCCATATGTAACTGTACACACTAAAATTATATTTCACGTTTGGGTTGATAGTATATTTGTGATTGGCCCAACTGTGTACTTGTACACTCCGGTCAGAGGTGCCCAACTCTTGCCATGCTAAGGTCAGTTCACATCTAAATCCCTCCATCTGCACATGTATTTTTGTCTGACTTTTGATCCAAATGATATCACACTCTTGAAATGTCATTATCCTTCAGGTGTTCAGATGTTTGCATATAGTCTTTACAATTTGACATTGCTCTGGCTATTACGCACTGTACAATGTCTTCTGATCATGTAGTATTTTAACTTCCCTTTGGTCCTCATTGCTTTGCTGAGCAATGCGTGGCAAAGGTGTGTTTTATCTACTGTACCATGATGAGATAAATGTGACATTGTAGCCAGGAACTAGTTTGCCTGTGCTTTGTTTTGGGGTCAGCAACACATGCATATGTCTGTTCTTTCCAACTTACTGTTTTTACAAGTTTACAGGACAGTAAGCCTTTATGCATGACAGCTGTCACACTTGATCTCTGATGGTATCTACTAGAACATGGGTTGCCACAAAACTCCCTTAATGTGCATGATAATAGATTGGTGAGACACACTGCAATGTGAGGTTATTCTCATGTATGGAAGTATGTGGTTTGTATTGCTCACTTCACTGAGTTCCATTTGTTCTACACCTAACTGTTGCACAACACAGCAAGACTGCTAGCTGAGCAGCTCTTCGCAACCCAAGTGCAAGGGGAATGTAATGATAAACTAGGATTTTGCAATGGGACCTTGCAGGCCTATCCCTCTAATGCAGTATTCTGCTTCACATAACAGTTCTGTGTGTGTGCTTATGAGAGATGTGATAGATGGCACAATGTTGGTTAACCAGTCTGATTATATGATAGTTTAATTTTGAGGCCCAATTCTAGTTGACAAGATGTGGCTAAGTTTTTGTATACTGGGACTGTGACATACACGCCAATACAAATAGTGGATACAGCATTTTATTTTCATGTTCAAGCACCATACAATGTTAGTACATTCAGTCAATCAGAGTCCATGTCACTCAAGTAAAAAAGAATTGTTGGACAATGTTGCTGTGTCACTGTTAGACTTTTCATCCTCGCCGTGGTCTCCCTTAACTTTTTGCCTCTGTTTCCCAGGTTGTTGATGTGTGCTGGACTCTGTTTTTGCTGTTTTTGTTACTCTGGGTACTTTACCACTGGTAGCTAGTGGTAACGTGCAAGTGCTCCTATGCAAAATGTGTAAGTAATTGGTTGACCCATGATTGGCATTTTTGATTTACTACTAAGTCCCTTGTATAGTGCACTGGAGGTGCCCAGGGCCTGTAAACCAAATGCTACTAGTGGACCTGTAGCACTGGATGTGCCACCCACCATAGTAGCCCTGTAAACATGGCTCAGAGTGCAGTGTCTGTGAGTGCAGTTTTAAACTGCCAGTTCGACTTGGTAAGTGTACCCAGCTGCTAGGCCTAAACCTACCCTTTTCTTACATGTAAGACACCCCTAAGGCAGGCCTTAGGTAGTCCCATGGGCAGGGTGCAGTGTATGTTTAAGGTAGGGCATATACTAATGTGTTTTATATGTCCTGACAGTGAAATACTGCCAAAGTCAGTTTTCACTGTTGCAAGGCCTATCTCTCTCATAGGTTAACATGGGGGCTGCCTTTAAATATGATTATAGTGTAGATTTCCTTTGGAAGCAGATAGACATTTGGAGTTTGGGGTCTCTAAACTCACAATTTAAAAATACATCTTTTAGTGAAGTTAGTTTTTAGATTGTGGGGGTTATTCTAACTTTGGAGGAGTGTTAATCCGTCCCAAAAGTGACGGTAAAGTGACGGATATACCACCAGCCGTATTACGAGTTCCATAGGATATAATGGACTCGTAATACGGCTGGTGGTAAATCCGTCACTTTTCCGTCACTTTTGGGACGGATTAACACCTCCTCCAAAGTTAGAATAACCCCCTGTGTGTTTGAAAATGTCACTTTTAGAAAGTAGGCATTTTCTTGCTTAAACCATTCTTGTGGATTCCCTGTCTGGGTCAGTTTGACAGGTAGGCTGTTTGGACCGCTCCACTAGACAGTGACACAAAGGGAGCTGGGGTGTAGCCTGTATATGCTGATGGGCCATCTGGGCTGACGGGAGGGGAGGAGTGGTCACTTACACCTGAAAGGTCTGTGCCTTCCCCCACACAATGCAGTCTCCAACCCCCTGGTGTGTGTCTGGGGACTGGCCTGGGCAAGGCAAGATCTTGAAAACAACAAAGACTTCTCTTTGAAGTAGGCCTACTTCAAAGGCAGAAAGGGGTATAAGGAGAGCACCCAAAGCCCCTGAAAAATAGATTACTTCTGAAACCAAGAGCCAAAGAAGCTGGAGGAGGAGTACTGCCACTTTACCTGTGACTGTGCTTTGCTGGTTTGGCCTGCAGTAGCTGCTTCTACCTGAGAGAGGAAAAAGACTGACTTTTTTGTGACTTCCCACTGGTGAAGAATCTCCAAGGGCTTGAAACTGAGCTTGCCTCCTCTTGCTGAAGTCTCAGGGACAGTAAAGACTTCTCTCTGCCAGCACTTGGGATTTCTGCTGAGAATCCAGCCTGCCAAGTGGTGCCCTAACCTGTCTCTGGGCCCTTGAAAGGTGCAGCTGGTGGAAAAGAACAGAAATCCATGCAAAGACCACCGTGCGGGGAAACTTTCGATGCACCACCTGGTTCGTGGCTGAAAAATGGCGCGCCATCGGCCTTGTGGCTAAAATTGACGTTCCACCTGCATTACGGCTGGAGATGGATGCAACATGGCTGGGGAAACGATGTGCAACACCCGCAGCGGCTGCTGTCAATGATGCAAGCTCCACCCAGTGCGGTTTCTTGACACAGCGCAACCAGATTTTTAAGCTGGCCACAGAAAATCAACGCAAACCCTGCCCGGACCTGAGGTGTCTGCCCAGATCGACGCATTGGTCTCTTGCAGAGAGGAAACTGATGCATGCCGTCCCGACTGGATGAGGAATGACGCATGGTCTCACTTGCAAGTGAGAAATCGATGCATCGCTGGCCTTTTCCGATGCACACTCACCCGTGCGGTGACGCAACACAGGTACTTTTTCACGCTAACAGTGTTCTCACTGTTTTCTAAAGAATTTAAGACTCTTATTCTCTCAAAATTAATAACTTGACTTGTGCATGTTGGATTTTTGTCATTTTTGTCGTCTTGGTATTGTTTTGTTTAGATAAATATTATCTATTTTTTTTAAACCTGTGATGTTTCATTTTGTAGTGTTTTCAATGAATTACTGTATGTGTTGGTACAAATGCTTCACATTGCTTCTGAAGTTAAGCCTGCCTTCTCGTGACAAGCTACCAAGGGGATGAGGGTCCTTGCTTGGACAGGGGGTAACCTGACTGCCAACCAAAGACCCCATTTCTAACACTGCCTACGGCAAATGTTAAGATGACGTTCCCTTGAAAATGATGTACCTCCCAGTGCTTTGCTGCATTAGCGCCATAAATTATGATTGCTAATGTGGACACGACCACCATGGTGTGCCGTATTATAAATTCAATGCCTATATGGTGTCATTAGGGACACACAATGTGGCACTAGAAAAGTCGTGCATCATAAATGATGTGCCACTTTTCAATCAATATGCCCTTAAGTTTTTTTTTAAAGTGAAAGGCGTGAGCCTTACAAGTAAATAAATAACCTCTAAATGTTAGTTTGGCCTTTTTTGCAGTCAATGCAGTAAAAACACTCAAACATGTTTAAATTGAATCACATTAATGACAAGTTTAATTAAACAATGTTAAACACACCAATATGGTCCAATGAGCCACCATTTCCACCATGAGAATGGCAAGCTCAGATAGAGCTACTGAACATAGTTAACGCAGATATTTAATGAAATACAATTATCGAACACTAGCTTGATAAACTATAATAACTGCATAATTTCTCCAATTTTGCATACTTTACTATTTGTTAAGCTCCCAATGGAATTGATAAGACATGATAGCAATCCAGTTCAACACTGGAACAATATTACATAGTCTGTGCTTATTTGGGTTCACAAACCTTTAAAGACGCGGGCACTGTTATCTGGAAAGGACAACAATATGTTTCAAAACATTTGTTTGCAAACACAAAAGCATAAAAGTGTCAAAGGTATGTTCAAGGCATATTAAGGTTATGAAATACTTGGAGGTGGGGTGGAATCATGATGTAAAGCATGCAGCACCATTAGTCTATGAGCAATCAGGCTCCATGTGGAACATGGGCTTGCCTATATCCATCTAGTTTGCTAGGCAACAGGGTGCTGAAAAGCCAGACACTGCAGGTCAAAAAAGACAGAAATGTAAATAAGACAGAATGATAAAAACAGAGTTGTACCATCAGGCCTCAAGTTAATTTTCAGGGGTTCGTATTTCTGAAAGTCTATCTCCATGTCTGGAGTGGGGTACGAGGAACTTAATGGATGGCCACAAGCATGTAATCATGGCAAGATAAAGTATTCAGAAGCTCACCTTCCTTTTGTGAAAATGTGTAAGGCAGGCTGAGAACTCTTTTGTCTGTCTGGAAGTTTCTACCCTGGGCATGTTCAGCAAACGCAGACCTTGCAACTAAATAAAAAACATACTCCTTCTGAGAAGGACTTTGGGACTTGGAGGGGGTGGTGCTTCATGCTGAGAAGCACATTAAGCGGCAGTCGTAACCCAACCATGGATGTCAGCAAGTCAAAGCCTCCAAAAAGCAGCTGGAACCCACAATTTACAGTGGTTTTCAGCTTTTTTCCCTGCCAGTGTGTGATATTGGGTCCTCACTGGGTGACCATGTGAAGGGAGTCAATTCCATGTGTCACAAAGTGGCAATGTGTGCCTTGGCAGGTCTGAGTCAGACATGGAATGGGAGCTTTTACAGACAGGTGGCTCAGTCTTTGCCAGGAGGACATGGATGTGCCACATTCAGTATACATTACAGAAGCAAGATCCCAAGTAGGCCTGTAGTCTAGAATATGTTCACTTAGCTGCTGAGCAGCTCCCAAATATATTCACAGAGTTAGTTAATTTCATTCCACAGTTTCAAAGGTCTAGTCAGGCTACAGTTAATTTTCTCTCCTCATAATCAATTCTGGGACAGTAGAAGCCTCTGCTCTAATTCACACTCTCCACTTGAACTTTCCAGGAGCGTCTCTGTTAGAAATATATGTACAATCCCTACAAAGTAGGTGCAAAATGAAAGATCAGGAAGAAACTGTGATGGGGATAATCTATGTGAGCAGAAATCATTCTCCGTCTTGTAAAGGCTCTCTTATATTATGGTCTGATCCTAACTGAGGCTTGCTGGTAATATGTAGGAGCCTGTTATCAGTTTTCATAGGCACTAATGGTCACAAAGCGATACATCAGCAACAACAGTGCATAAAGCCCACAATGGTTGCATTAAATTTAAAAACAAATGGTTAGTCTGGTAAGGCACTCCAATGGGCACACCTAGGTACCCAAACATTTTAATTATTTGGGACCTACTACGGTTACGGTTGTGAGGTGTTCCCATACTAACTTAATGGGACTAGAGAAGGGCTGATAAAAGAAGCCTCCTCTCTCAGGGCTCACCCACACAGTGACACTAAGAGCCCAAATCTGCAGTTTTAAAACAATTTTTTAGCCGAAATGGAACGACTTCGTCTGGGAACCAAATTAAATCGAAGAGACACAAGACCAGAAGGGGTGGGAAACAATGGAGAAAAAAGCTTAGAAAAACAAGGGGTGCGTACCCGCTCGAAAAAAGACTAGGATCTATTACCCCAGTTACTAATGAACCTGGAAGTGATTTGACTATTGTTAATCTTTCCAATCGTTCCCTAGATGATACAGAGCGCAACCTACTCAGTAAGGGCCTAGGCTTTTGTCCAACTCAAACTAATGATCAAGTAGAAATCTTTGTTGACCTATTCAAATTTGTTCGTTTATTAAAATTAAGGCACTATTTCTCCACCCATACTGGGTGGTCTACTAACAGCGTAACTTCTACACCGACGGTTATTGAAACTACTACTTTTACTACTCAGACAGTGACTGAATCTATATCTGATTTACATGATATACAACTGCTGATGTCTCTACAAAATGATAGTGAGACTGAGATTGAAAATATCAGAACAGATCTAGGAATTAAGGAAGATTTAAATGTCACGAGTGGGCTCAAGCCTCGTTCTAAATTCACACCCAATATTGCACATAGCAATATTGATCTATTTTCCGATAAGGTATCATCTGACCTATATAAATTCTTGGGTGCCCCTCATATTAATTGGCGTAAAATTGACAATTTGACCATCAGAGAACGGAAGGCTCTTACCAACCTTAGGATAGACCGCTCAATTGTTATTCGTGAGGCTGATAAAGGTGGTAATGTAGTTATTATGAATACTAGTGACTATATGCATGAAATTGATAGACAATTAGCTGATACAACATGCTATAAATGCATTACCAGCAATCCAATTTTTGAATTGACTGAATACATTAATAACAAACTATGTGGATGGCACGAACAAGGCCTATTATCTGACCATGAATATAAATATTTATTTGTCAAATATCCTAGATATCCTTGTATTTATATTCTCCCCAAAATTCATAAAGTAGGTAACTTTCCCCCCGGCAGACCTATTATATCTGGGGTTGACTCTCCGACAGAGAGATTATCTGAATTTGTTGATATTTTTTTACAAAAGTTTGTTTGCAATCTCCCTTCATTTATACAGGACAGTAAGGATATTTTGAATAAATTTGAAGATTTTCCTTGGTCCGATGGCCTTTTATTTGTCACAATGGACGTCAACAGTTTGTATACCTGTATTCAAAAACCTTTTGGCCTGTTGGCAGTCACTTCGTTTCTTAATACTCGTTCTGCTGACCATTTTGATCACAATCAAATGCTTTTGGATATGATTGATATAATTTTATCCAAAAATTATTTTTTACATAACAACAAATGGTTTCAACAGACACAAGGAACCGGGATGGGTTCCAAATTTGCCCCTTCATATGCCTGTCTCTTTATGGGCTGGTTTGAAAAAATACATGCCTGGGGCAGACATGCCTCCCCCTGGACTGAATTTATTGTCTTTTGGGGGAGGTATATTGATGACATTATCTTGATTTGGAATGGATCTATCGAGCAACTTATTCTTTATCATGCTTTTCTTAATGATAATCCTTTCAATGTTAGACTTAGTCTTCATTACAGCAAGGATAGTATTGAATTCCTGGACATAAGATTCTTCATTCATAATAACTCCATACAGAGTGTTCTGTATAGGAAATCGACGTCTTGTAACAGCTTGCTACATGCAACGAGTGCACATCCGCCTTCTACCATTAACAATATTCCCTTTGGTGAGATGATTCGTATGCGCAGAAACTGTAGTATTGATGATTCATTTTCTGAACAAATTGGATTGGTTAAACAAAGATTCACGAACAGAGGTTATAATAACCAGATTCTCTGCACCGCAGAACGACGTATCATGAGTACATCTAGAAAGGATACGCTGGTGTCACAACCCAAAGGTAAAAAGAATTTAGGCAATGAACGTTTGTCTTTTGTAACTAGATATACGGTCCATAGTCAGGGCATCTATAGAATACTCAAGCGCCACTGGCATCTACTGACTGATATACATGGACTCAAAGGGTACCTCCCGGATGTACCTCGAATAACCTTTCGAAGAGGCATGACCCTGAGAAATTTTCTTTCCTAGTTATGTGACAACACCAAATGTATCCACTTGGCTGTCCACCAAACCTTCAGGTTTTTATACATGTCATGAATGTAATGTTTGTATTTTTGGCCTGGACAAAACTAGCACTTTTTGTTACAACAACACAGGGGTTTTTACTATTAAGAACTTCATCAACTGTAATACCAAATTTGTAATTTATATTCTAAAATGTACATGTAACAAAATCTATGTGGGTAGCACTAAAAGATTGCTTAAACATCGAATACAGGAACACATACGTGCCATCAGAAATAATGATACCAGGTATCCATTATCATTACATATGTCATCTGTACATCAACATGACAGTGTTATTTCATTCCATGGGATTGACTATATTCCACTGCACCCCAGGGGGGGTAACAGAGAATTACAGTTACGTAAAAAAGAAGCGGCATGGATCTGTCGCCTGCGTACAGTTGAATTGGGACATAATACTGATCATGAATTTCACCATTATTTATAATGTCTTTATTGTACAACATACGTATTTGTAGTCAATATATCAAAAATAATTTTGTTTACAATTTCTGGGATTGTACTAGCTTGTTTAACCTATGCTTTGCTATCTTTATTTGTAATATATTTCTATATTCACATATTTACTGTGCACTTTTCGATCAGAGTTGATGTAAAATTTAGATTATATCTCTCACATCTGTGCAGCATTTGGATTATCACATTATTATTACTTTTTGATGATATTTACGTCTTTGGGGCACCTCTATATTTTTTCTATTTTTTCTATTTCTAGTTCAATTTTTTTTTGTTTTATTTAATTTTTAATTTTTAATTTTGACTTTTATCTATATTCTCTTAGTATTTAGTGGGTCTACTATTTTCTCTCTCTTTTCGTTTCACTTTTTTCTTTACATTTTTCTTTTTACTCTTTTCCTTTTTTGTCTCCACTCTTCCCTTCCCTTTTTGTAGGTTAACGTTTATTCCAATATGGCCGCCGTCTAATTACTCGTATTTAGTTATTCTTTGGCTGCAGTCCCTCTTTTCTGTTCGCACTCTTCGTTTCACATAGCGTTTTAAATGCTTGGCGTTTCTTGCCGGAACTGCTTAGTAATTCGGACACATTACCTTCTCCTTGACGGGTGGCTACGCGACCGGGCCCGTCACTCTTCCTCTCCTCGATAAATCCGGCCTGTTATACTTTGCAGCGCGTGGATTCACGCACATCTCAGGTTAGACGGGTGTTCAGCCCCGTTTTTCTACACATTTGGTTGTCTTCACCTTTTTAATTTTAATTTTGTGGACGATTGCCCACATTGTTTTGCATTACTCTGATACATGTACTATTCCCCTTTTTTCTTCAATTTCAGCATATTGAATCCCCGTTTATGGCCATATTTTGCACATAATTGACTTTTGATTTCCCTTCGGAATTGTTTCCGGTATGTGCTCCCTCATTATTATTTCTTTTTCATTTCCCTTTCTTTGTGTATTTTTCTCGTTTATTCACATTTCCCCCTATCTATTATACTTTACATCACATCTTTATCACTTTTTTCACTTCTCATCACTTGTTATTGGTTTAGGGACTTTTCAAATAGTTTAATCGTCTCTTTCATCATATCATCTACGGTATACTGCTATTGAGCACTTTTTTTTGCTTCTGTTTTTTCTCTATATTATTCTCCTTCCCTTGCCGGTCTCACTCGCCTTTCACGATTCAGTGGCTGACTTATTATTAAAATTACGGCTCATTTGCAGAAAATTTTTGTTATGTTCAAGTCTGTTTTGTCTCTACACGCTACTGGTGGTTTCTGGTTTACACTTTGTATATATTTTTCTGATCTTGCAGTATATACTTGCTCGTTGTAATATTATGAATACTGACGTTTTGTTACCATCTCCTTTATGGTCATATGTTATTTTTACAGCCCTGAAGAAGCCCAATTGTATTGGGCGAAACGCGTTGGCTGTTGACTGTTGGGTCATTGATTTTCCCAAATCTATTTTGGCATCAAGTGTCTTGGACCAAATAAACCTTTTGGAAGAAATCTGTGAAAATTTGCGTCACTATATGCTCTACAATATGGAACTATGTACAATTATTATTTGTGACTCTGTTATTGATTATTAATTGTGGTGCACAACCCTCTTTTTTGTATTGGTGTTTCACCTTGTTGGTTCTTTGTGCAGTAGGAACTCTGTTGGAAGTGCACACTTGATTTTTCTATATATATTATTGTTCATGTACATTGTGATTAATTGGTAATTGTTAGGGATTGATGCGTCTTTTCTCTGGGCTTACTGCACTCTGTTTTGATTAAAGGATTGCAGATGTTGTACAAATGCATTCAGAACTCTTGTCAGTATCTGGCTGAACATTGGCTGTGAGAGACCAGCACCCATGCCCACTGTCACTTGAAAAGAGCCTATGGCCAGGAAATGTAGTGCGGAGAGCACCTGCACCTCAGTTGGAATGGCATGCTGATTACGATTTCCTGGAGTCAGTGCAGGATCCAGTAATGCACATAGGTCCTGAATAGTTGCACGTGTGAGTCTGTAAGTGATAATGATCTGACGCTCCACCATGGTCCCCATATCCACATGTGGTCTGTACACAGATGGTGTCCTTCCTCACCACAAGGGCCGGTACCTGTGAGGGGTAAGAACAAGGAGTCATGTGCACACATACACTGGCATATTTGCTAAACACATTCACTGCATTCTTCATAGTAGTGTCTGTACAATAACTGCAACCTGACAGATGTACATTGACATCACTAAGAGGGAACGGAGTAAATCATGTGTGATTATATTCTCTATGGATAGAGACATAGGTGCTTCATGTGGCTAGTAGGCCCAGCATTGTGAGTAATTTGAATTTCAAGATGTGTAAGTGATGGCAAAATGTCTGCCCAATGTAGTTCTGCCCCTTCATTGTGGAAGTGACCTAAGACCTCTGGCGGTTGACGTCACAGCGTACAGTGGTGTTGACCGCTGTTCGCACCCTCATTGGCTAACATGGATGCCAATGGGGAATCCTGGCGTATCATGATTGCCGCCGGCGGTGACGGTGCATTTCGCTGCAGAACGTACGCGCGTTCGTCATCGTGTGATCACTTGACTCCCTGATCCTGTGCAGACAAGTACTCCGCTCTGTGTACTGCTGTAGCCTGCCTCTGGCTATGGATGTTCCACGTGGTGCAGGAAGAACTGGAGAAACTGGTGGAAGGGATCCTGCTCCTGTACGGTAGACTCTACGGCTGGCCAGAGGTACAGGTGAGTCCGGATTTGGGGGGTACTGTGTATGTAATGGATGGAGTGGATTGCTCAGATGTGCGCTCCTGTGAGCCAGGATGGGGCTTGGTGCATGGAATGATGCTTGCCACTTTCCTGCATGTCTGGGAGTACTGTCTGTCCTATGTCTAACAATCAGCCAGCTATTGCCATTGTGCAGGTGCCTGACCTCTGTGTTTCTTCTCTGTGTCTCCCTACTAGGTCAGCGCCCACCAAAAGAGGGCACATTGGCATGCCATCACCAAGAAGGTACGGACCCTGGGGGTCTACTACCGGCGGAGCACCCACTGTCGTAAGAGGTGGGAGGACCTGCGGCGCTGGGCGCGGAAGATCAGTGAGGCCCAGCTGGGGAAGTCCTCCCAACGTGGTAGGGGTGCCCGTCGGGCACTGACCCCCCTCATGCGAAGGATCCTGGCGGTGGCGTACCCAGACCTGGATGGGTGCTTGAAGGCTGCACAGCAGTCACAAGGGGGTAAATACTCACAGCCCATACTTCAGCCTGGAAGGATGAGTGTGTGTGCGATAGGGCTCATGGTGCTTAGAGCAGGGTTTTTGACTGGTGTCCAGCTACTGTCTGCTCCCCAAAGGGTGCAGGGGTGTCCCTGTCAGGTTTCACCTACCTCAGGTTCAATGCAATGACAGGATATGGGTTTAGGTCAGTATACTGCTCAGTAGTCAGGGCGATAGCCATGGGCCTAGTGCACGATGCTGCCTGTTGGGTGTGTCTTCTGGTTAGGTGTATGCCTGTCCATTGTGTATCAGCATTCAGCTACTTACAAGTGTCTCTCCTGTTTCGTCTCCCCATCCTAGTTCTCTTGTGTCTGTCTGGCACAACATCAACATCAGGCGAGGGAGATGAGGCAACGGCAAGTGGGGAGGCAGCGGCCCACGGATCCTCCGAGGCAGAGACAACGGACGCCCAGGGGACCAGTGGGTGGGAGGGCGAGGCGACTTCCACGGGGGAGGCTACTACCACAGGAGGTAGTGACTCTGAGACCTCAGATCCTCCTGGGGGTCCTCCGGCGGTGGCGGACACTGGTGGACAAATCACGACTGTGAGATCTTCCACCACAACCCATACCATCAGCGCCCTCCCTTCTGCTCCAACCGAGTTGACTGTGCCCGCCCACCAAGAAAGGTGGGCGTCTCCTTTGCCCCAGGCACCTCCTCCCCTGCCCCAGTCAGCCCTGCTGCCCTCACAGAGGAGGCTATTGACCTCCTGAGAACCATCTCTGTAGGGCAGACAACCATCGTCAATGCCATCCAGGGGCTACCATCAGAGGTGCAGCAGACTAATGCCTATCTGGATGGCATTCACAGTGCCGTGTCTGCCCTACAGAGATCTTTTCAGGCTCTGGCCTCCTCTTGGATGGCAGCCAGTTTCCCTGGCCATTCCATCCCCCCTCCAACCTCCTCTACCCCTTCCAGCACCGCACTCCCTTCGCCCGTCTAAGGCACATATTGAGACACGCAGTCAAGCACATCAACACACAAGAAACACACTTCCAAACACAAGCACCACACATCCCACCACAAGCATTCACACAGCCTACAGACACCTGCACACACAACAACGTCCACTTCCCCCAGTGTGCCCACCTCTTCCACATCCCTGTCTGTCCCCTCTACATGCACACCCTCATGCACTGCACCTTCACTCACTGTTACTGCTCCTCTTCCTGCACTCACCACAATAGCAGACAGCCATACATGCACCCCATACACAACACCTGCACTCACCTTCTCCACTGTAGTTGACACATGCAGCACACTCACCCGACTTGCAGACACCCACCCAACATACATCCACACTAGCTGTCTATCTTCTCCCACTGTGTCCACCCCCCACCTCCCAAAACACTCAAACGTACCAAGACACCCACCCATCAGACATCCACCACACCACAGCATACTGAGCAGTCACCGGCACCCACTACACGCACACCTACACCCCATACATCAACTCCCTCTGCCTCCACTCCCACGCCCTCATCCACTCCCACCCCAATTGCTCCCCAAAAACTTTTCCTCTCCCGTGTAGACCTGTTCGAACCCACTGGCCCACCCCGTCTTGTCCAGAAACGTGCCCACCTCCTTGCTCTTTTCGCTCCTTCCACATCGCAGCCCACCCCGGTCCAGCCTTCCCATTCCCGTGCCCCTTCTCCAGTTAAGAAGAAGGCCCACTCAGAGCCTAAGGCATCCTGCTCCGTCCGAGCCAAACAGCCCCCACCCCCTTCAAAGGAGAAGCCCACCCCCTCTCCAACCTCCTCACGCAAGTCTATGTCCCACCCCCCTCGTAAATCCCACCCCACCGCCGCCCCATTCTGTGAGGTGCATGGATCCCCCTATGGTGCCCTGTTAAGTGGAGTACCCAGCACTTGTGGGAGTCAGGTGTGGCCAGTTGTGGCCAAGGACAATTGACTGTTTATGGACTGGCCATTGGCCCTGTTAGCATCATTTAGCTCACTGAGCTACTGATGAAAGTTTCTGTTGGGCCTGTGTTTGGGCTGCAGGCAGTTCCACCCTGGTGTTTGTTTAAATAATTTATGGCTGTGGTGATATTATATGTCCTATGGCCAAGTTGCAGTGGCCTTTGGTCGGGTACATCCCTCTTGGTGTGGGGTGTCTGACTATTGCTGCTGGGACGGGTTGGGGGGGGTTTGCGGGGTGGGTGGAGTGGGTTGGTATGTAACTTTGCCCTTTTCTTCCTTGTTTTGTAGGTTGCGGTACTTACTGTCATCGTCTTCGTCGGCGGTCTCGTCGTGTAGATATATGGCAAGGAGCAAGGCTGGCATGATCTGCAGCTCTCTGTCCATGGCTCCCGCTGCACGTTTTGTTGACCTCTGGTGGGTGTTTCCTTCTATTTGTTTCTTTTCTGTCTGGCTTTGTGTGGCAGTGGTTCCCGTCCCAGAACTGGCGGCGGAATGGTGGTTCATAATTTGATGGGCGGGTTGGGCCTTTCCGACGGCCTGTGGGCGGTCTCTGCCATCGTCAGCGGGACTCCTTTCCTGGCGGTGGGTGGTGCTCGGGATGCGGGAATTTTGTTTGGTTCATTATTTTGCGGTCCAGCCCGCTCCTCGGTTGGCGGTTTCTACAGCCACCGCTGGCGGTGCGGAGCAGACCGCCATGTTCATAATGAGGGACATTTTCTCTAAGCTGACTAGCACCATTTTGTGACGCACAACCCTCATCAAAATGACTCCTGTCTTAGCAGAGACAGGTGTCCTGCCCCCCTGCTCAATGGCCATGCCCAGGGGACTCCTGTCCCCTGGGCATGGTCATTGGGCACAGTGGCATGTAGGGGGGCCCAAGTTAGGCCCCCCTATGCCACTTCTACGTAAAACAAATTACTTACCTCTACTTACTGTAGATGGCTCCCCCAACCAGGGGTGGGCGAGGGTAGCAGGGGGTTTCCCTGGAGGCAGGGAAGGGCACCTGTGGACTGCTTCCATGGCCTCCCACCATGGAAATGAGCCCACAGGTCCCTTAACGCCTGCCCTGACCCATTCATTAAAAAATTATGCGAAACCGGTTTAGAGACATTTTTTAAGGCCCTCCTGTGCGTCATTTTTGCACAGGAGTATAAATAAGGCGCAAATGCCTTTAAGTAATTTTTTGCCCAGGAACGCTTACCTTGCATGTCATTAACGCAAGGTAGGTTTCCACGGTAAAAAAATTACTCTCACTCCATTAATTTGGTGCTAGATGGGTCTAGCGCCAAAGTATAAATATGGAGTTAAGTTTGCGACAAATTTGCGTTAAAGAAATGACGCAAATTTGGCGCAAACAGAGTATAAATATGCCCCTTACTGTGCAACATCGCAATTTCAATTCCTGCTAAGTTTCTCTTTTTTGAATTTGCCATCCAATAAACAGCATTTTAGGTACTGGAAGAAATGAATATTAACATTACGAAACTGGTTATTTGTCCAGTGGCCTAGTAATGTTGCAATAGGCCCTGGCACAAGGGATGAAAACAAGTCTCCATTTCCACTGGACGAATTGTAAAATGCAAGCATAATTTGGGGTCAGTGGGTTGAAAAGGGCCATGTGCCCTTTGCCAATGCATGAGCTACACTATTGATAGCTATGCCCCCATGTCCCTCTAGTAATTTGCAATACAACACACGTCCCATGTTAAAAGTTATACACACTAAAAAAAAATCTAACCACATAGGATACTCATTTTGGTTGTACATTTCTATACATCCGAGTGAGATGTGAGTAACAATGGTGTTTCAATGTCAATAAATACAAAAACATCAAGCTGATGGATGGAATACTTGAATTCATCTCAGCCACTGGCAATCACTTGGGGTTGCATCCCAATCCATCATTTTTTTGTCCAACATGTAGGCCCAGTTTAGATCCAACCATGTGCAAATCATATTTGTCCCTGCTCCCCATGGGAACAGACCAGTCCCAACTGCCAGTCCAGGTTCCAACCTGGACTGGAAACAAGCATCCTGGGACAGGTTTCAGGATATTGCCCCTCATCAGCCAGGCAAGCTTGAATCCAGTGGCACAGTGAGCCTGGGACCCTCCTCTGAGTAAAATTCATGGATTGCGATGCGACCCGAGTGATTGCCAGTGCTTGAGATTCAATCAAGTATTCTATCCATCACCTTGATGCATATGGCTAGGTCCAAACTGGATTGGCATTGCATGCAACAAAAAAAAACATGGATTTAGGCCCAGATCTTTGACTGGCATGAATGTTTGACGTTGTTCAGCATTCCGTTCAACATCTGTTCTTTTTCAATGTCAATGGAGGCATTAACTTTAGTTAAACACTATTAATGAAATATAGCTTTTTAAGATATAATTGAAATATCTGTCGGCTCTACCAAGCAGTAAAGGAAACAAAGTCAAACCAATACACTTACAGGAACCTGGGTAAGCACTTTCTCAAGAGCAGCGGTTCGCTGCAGCTGCATTTCAAGCAATTAATTACTGAACAATTATGAGAAAATGTATTACTGATCACAAACAATGTGGTTTTAAAAGAAGATATAGAAAGACTAGTTGACGCACACAATAATTTTAAGGCAGTCAACAAATGCAAGTCATATCTCATTACTAATGATGTACAGTATCTTCAGTGATCAGAGTTTAGGGAAGCCCTAAATGTGTACACATTAATATTTCACCTCCGCAGTACACCCACAGGTTGATGAATCAGAGGTGGTATTTCATGAGACAATGTATCCCCAGCATGAGGCACCTTTTACTCAATTTAGGAAGGACAGACACAATAATTGAGTTCTAGAGTGAGACTAACAAATAATGCAAATAATTTAAAGATTTATTGCAAAAATTGAAAAGGTCTGATACAGAAATTATAAGATGCAGATTTATAAATTATCTATGCCATAACGTCTCTCAGCTAGAAGGATAGTACTGAATAATGTGCACATCAGGAAAATTCTAAGTCCAAAGTGAGCAACAAAAAGTGTATGAGAATTGAATCCCTAGTAGCAGCGGAAAGTCTTCTGGCTTACTCCCAAAATCAAGGGTTTATATACAGTTTTCTTTCATAGGAAATTATAAAATTCTGCAAAATCTTAGAGGTGTGAGCAAATGAATTACACTCTCAGCAAATCAGAGTACTGTTTTATGAAACGTCATATTGCCCTAGCATGTAAGCACTGCCCCACTGCATGAATATTGATTCTACCTACTCTATGGTAATGTCATCCGCCGATGACAGGACAAACTAGTTATAAACACAACAACAAACTATTGTTAATGAATGCAGTACAATGAGCTAACAGACAGACCTTGGAATAGTGCAACATTACTATGTCAATGTAGGAAAGTTTTTTCCAAGATCAGCAAGAACAACGTCAAGAGAAAAAAACAAAACTGGATCTCCTTGAGTGTATGCTGCAGAAATAATGAACAGTGAACATGCAGCAGCAGGCATCCATATTGAACATGATGATGTTGTGGCCTAAATTGAGGCTGAGTTAACATGAGCCAGAAAAAGCACACTCTAACAAGTTATAGTACATTTGTTTAAAATGCAATAGCACCATATCAGCGTATACACATCAATTCGAGAGTAAATTCATGATCTGCACATTGTTAATAATGTGCAAAAATGAAACTTCACAAAACTGTAATATGAGCATGTATATACAATAATGATTTCCCCTGGTCATTGGAATTCCATAGATTATACAGTTTGTATAGTCTCACCACAGACAGTGTCAGCTTTCTGTCACAAACAGCTTTGGGTGCACTACTTCACAGAGTCAACCCTTGCTCAGGTTTGGATTGCTCTTGTACCAGTCTCACCTGCTGATATCTTATTGATGGTTTTCCTTATTGTTCTGTGTTTGACCCACTCACAAGTGCTTTTTGGTTTCATCATCAGTAAATTTGCCATTCTCTGTGGTCTTCACTGGGGTTGCTGCTCTCATGTCCCAAATGTAGGACCTGTATTTACTGGTAAGTTTACATTTGTTATACTCACAGCCTACTCAAATGATGACTGAAGTAAGTGTTAAAAAAACACTCCATCCCAGGTGCAGCACTAACTGTTCCTCGTTTGTTGCATACACAATAAGTCAAAAAGTAACCTTTAACAACTCTGGTTACAAAAGTTGTGGACATTTTAAAATGACAAAGCAAAGTTTCCTAGCACAAAGAATTACTCTGAATTAGGTAAAGTATGTCTAAGTGCCACTTGGTGTGTGTACATTAATTAAAATATAAATAAATATTGGTAAAAACCTCATGGCAGCATTAACAGTCCTTGTTAGTTGTGTATGCAGTAAATCCAAAGATAATCTTTAATACTCCACTTACATAAGTTATTCACATAATAAAGAGATATGGAAAAGTGTTTTAATGATTAAATATAATAATTAATAACTCTAAAAAAAGGTGGAGAATAATCAAGAACCTTGGCACCACTAGGAAGCATGCACACACAGGAAATAGAATCAGATTGGCATGTTATATGCTTTCTAATGAAAGCACTCAGGTGCTTGATTTCCAATCTCTCATCTGATGGATATTTTTAAGTTGACTGAGAAACTGAGGGAGTTAAAAATGATAAAACAACTCAGTTTCCATGTAGCTTGTTGCCCACACAATAAGGACCAGGAACCACTGACTAAAGTTACGTAATTTTCTTACCAATTATTAATCAGTCCAGGATATATGAATTTCAGGAGAGTATTATAAAGATACAAGATTACAGCTGGCAAGTTGAAATATCACAATTAGTTCACTCTCATTAGGATAAGAAATAATCACAGCAACAGCATTCTAGGAATTGAGAATTAGAAATAGCTGTTTCTTAAAAAAACTCTTAGTCTTTCTCCTAAACATGAAGTTCTAAAGTCACCTAATCAAGATTCTAAGTTTATAATAAGCATGGTTCATAAAGTGGAGACTCAAGGAAATTTTGAATTGAGACAAGGTGTCAGCAGAGTGAAGACTCCAGTAGAAGTCTTCCAGAATTGAAATTAGTGTTTACCATGAAGCTTCAGATTTGCAAGAATAAAGAACACAGATAGGTCTGTATCCCTCAAAGTCTAAGGGAATCTGCTTCAACTTCTAACAGTGTGAACATTTATTAAAATAAAAAAACCTTCAGCAACAATCATATCTCTTACCACCCCACCAGGAATCAATCATTTCACTTTTTGTGGTGTGTAATTGCAACACCACCTGAATTTCCCATCCCAGAGGACATGAACAGTTATTGAGCATCCCCTGATTACTTTTAAAAAAGCTTGAGTTTGTTGGTAGCACATGGCCACAAACAAATTCCCAGATCAGAACTTTTTCTACACCGGTATCTCATCCAAACTCCTCCAACGCCTCCAACTCATCCAAAACGCCTCCGCCCGACTCATCCTCAAAATCCCTCGCCACTGCCACATCACCCCCCACCTAAGAGACCTTCACTGGCTCCCGTCAACAAGAGGATCACCTTCAAGCTCCTCACCCACGCACACAAGGCACTCCACAACACCGGACCACCATACCTGAACAACAGACTCAGCTTCTACACCCCCACCTGGCATCTCCGCTCTGCTAACCTCGCCCTCGCCTCCGTCCCCCGCATCCGATGCAAATCTTCCTGTGGCAGATCATTCTCGTACCTCGCCGCCAAGACCTGTCACACCCTCCCGCTGGATCTACAACAGACCCAGGACCTTCTTTCCTTCAGAAAACTACTAAAGACTTGGCTCTTCGAGCAGTAGCAGCACCCCCCCCCCCAGCGCCTTGAAGCCCTCACGGGTATGCAGCGCGCTTTACAAATTAATTGATTGATTTTAGCATGTCAAAGTGTTTTTTTTTTTTCTGAGTCATAGTCAATTGGTGCAGCTGAACGTTGTGTATGAACAAGTTGTGCATCTTTTCTGAATAATTGTAAGTGCATATTGCAAAATGTACTCCATTCCTGAAAATGTATTCGAAATAGAGGGCCAGATGTGCAACACATTTTACCAGTCGGAAACAGCCCAATGGGCCACTTGCAACTGGTAAAATGCATTTTGGCATGTACCGAAGGCAAAATGTAAGTCGGTACCTTGCTACCAAATGACAGTTTGCTTTTGCCATTCAGTATTTGGAAGGGACATGTGAAGGGCATCCCTTTCTAATTGTGAGTCGCACTGGTATGTATTAATGTTTCGGGACTGCGAATACGGTTGCAAAACATTCATCCTTTACCGACTCCTTGAAGGAGGCTGTGACCCATTCCCACAAATGAGAAGGAGTCCCAGGGGATCCCAGCCCCTTTGTGAATGGGGGCACCAATGTTTTTTTCAGAGCAGGCAGTGGTCCCACAGCCTACTCCCCACAATAAAAAAATGAAAAGAAACCTTTTTCTTTTTTTTTTAAATGCATTCCATGGAAAATGGGCTGCATTAAAAAAATGCTTTAATTAAAAAACAGTCACAGACATGGTTGTCTGTTGACCCCAGCAACCTACGATCCCTGTGAGGGCCAGCCTTTCCCAATGAGTTGCAAAATATGGCCTACCTCATGAATATTAATGAGGCAGGTCCTTTGCACCCCATTTGGAAATTGCAAAAAATGTGTGAGACACTGTTGTGCATCAGTGTTTGTGACTTGCAATTTCCAATTCACAAACAAGAAATGAAAATTGTGAGTCACAAACACTGAGGATCCTACATCAGGCACAAAGGGGGTCATTCTAACATTGGCAGGCGGCGGAGGCCGCCCGCCAATGTTCCCCGTCCAAAATACCGCTCCGCGGTCGCAAGACCGCTGAGGGTATTTGGGGATTTGCCCTGGGCTGGCGGGCGGCCGCCAAAAGGCCCGCCCGCCAGCCCAGGGCAAATCAACCTTCCCACTAGGACGCCGGCTCAGAATTGAGCCGGCGGAGTGGGAAGGTGCGACGGGTGCAGTTGCACCCGTCGCATATTTCAGTGTCTGCAAAGCAGACACTGAAATACTAAGTGGGGCCCTCTTACGGGGGCCCCTGCAGTGCCCATGCCATTGGCATGGGCACTGCAGGGGCCCCCAGGGGCCCCGCAGCACCCCCTACCGCCATCCTGTTCCTGGCGGGAGACCCGCCAGGAACAGGATGGCGGTAGGGGGTGTCAGAATCCCCATGGCGGCGGAAGGATTCCCCCGAGCAGCGGAAAGTCGGCGGGAGACCGCCGACTTTCCGTTTCTGACCGCGGCTGAACCGCCGCGGTCAGAATGCTCAAGGGAGCACCGCCAGCCTGTTGGCGGTGCTCCCGTGGTCGGTGACCCTGGCGGTCACCGGCCGCCAGGGTCAGAATGACCCCCAAAATGTCTCCAAATCAAATTCTGCTAAATCTTAGAGGTGTGAGCAAATGAATTACACTCTCAGCAAATCAGAGTACAGTTTCATGAAACGTCATATTGCCCTAGCATGTAAGCACTGCCCCACTGCATGAATATTGATTCTACCTACTCTATGGTAATGTCATCCGGTGATGACAGGACAAACTAGTTACAAACACAACAACAAACTATTGTTAATGAACGCAGTACAAGGAGAAAACGGACGGACCTTGGAATAGTGCAACATTACTATGTCAATGTAGGAAAGTTTTTCCAAGATCAGCAAGAACAACGTCAAGAGAAAAAAACAAAAATGGATCTCCTCGAGTGTCTGCTGCAGAAATAATTAAAAGTGAACATGCAGCACCAGGCATCCATATTGAACAAGATGATGTTGAGGCCTAAATTGAGGCTGAGTTAACATAAGCCAGAAAAGCACACTCTAACAAGTTAGCGTATGCACGTCAATTCGAGAGTAAATTCATGATCTGCACATTGTTAATAATGTGCAAAAAAGAAACTTCACAAAACTGTAACATGAGCATGTATATACAATAATGATATCCCCTGGTCATTGGAATTCCATAGATTATACAGTTTTTATAGTCTCACCACAGACAGTGCCAGCTTTCTGTCACAGACAGCTTTGGGGGCAATACTTCACAGAGTCAACCCTTCCTCAGGTTTGGATTGCTCTTGTACCAGTCTCAGCTGCTGATATCTTATTGATGGTTTTCCTTATTGTTCTGTGTTTGACCCACTTACAAGTGATTTTTGGTCTCATCATCAGTAAATTTGTCATTCTCCGTGGTCTTTACTGGGGTGGCTGCTCTCGTGTTCCAAATGTAGGACCTGTATTTACTGGTAAGTTTGCATTTGTTATACTCACAGCCTACTCAAATGATGACTGGAGTAAGTGTTTAAAAAACACTGCATCCCAGGTGCAGCACTAACTTTCCCTCGTTTGTTGCATACACAATAAGTCAAAAAGTAACCTTTAACAACTCTAGTTACAAAAGTTGTAGACACAGCCTCCTTCAAAACGTATGGACAATTAAAACATACTGCATGAATTACGGCACATTAAACTAGCCATAGAGAGCTATGAAAAATAAAAGTTCCCCAATCAGCCATTACTTACATCCCTTTCGAAATAAAGAGGACACTTTTTTCACCAAAGAGTACATTCTTTGAACTGCTTTTAATAATATGCATTTGCTTTTTTAAATGTAGACATCAGGGCCACTTTGGTGACTGTAAAAGGAAAGCTTCATGTGAATTCATGCAATTGGCAAATAATCTTGCACGAAGAATCAGTTAAAAACCTATTTGAATTACCAAAGTTCCATTACATCACCATAGTCTGTGCACTTACATAATAAAGCACAAAACAGTGTCTGAACGAATTTTCAGCCCATTATATTACAAGAGGATATGAATCAGTGCAAATCTTGAATAGTTCAAATGAGGAGTCTCTGGAACTGCATTGAATGTGAAAATGGTCTTACTCATTTTAGCATAATTCATGTATTCAAATACCTTGCCTCTCCAACCAGCAAAGAGCCAGCTGTTATCCCTGGATGTTTCCCATGGGCCAAAATGGGAAAAAACACTCCAGATTTGTGTGGCCTACGACCTCATATCCCCTCTATTATGATACCTTAAAATCATTATTAAATTTTTTCTTATGCCCCCCATTGCGCCACTCCCATCCACTCAGTCCCATCCCCTGAGCCTATCTGATTGCCTGGCAGACCCTCCCCTCCCTGGCAAAAGAGACACAATATTGAGCATCTTTATCCAAACCTGGATGGTACCCCCTTCCTTGCCTTGCTCACACATACCTGGAAAAAAAAACAGATGAAAGAGAATCTCTACAACTTGTCTGTCCAGCACATTCGAAAACATTGTGCAACCCCTCTATCACACCCAATTACAGCCCCAGAGAAGTTCAGATGCCTCATGAACAACTTGATATATACAAGCCCCAATTAATAGCTCAACAGTGGGCAACCCAACCTTCCCCAACCCACCTTCCTCCACCAAAGAAAAAAAAGAAACCTCAACACCTGCTGGAGCATCAAGCAGCAGACCCCTGACTCATCTCACCCTGCATCTAAGTCCCCCTTCCCAGTCAAAGCACCTGTGTGAGTAGATATAAAATGATGCACCCCAATTTGGTCTGCAAAGCCCTGAAAAATTCCCTCTCCAGTTAATCCTTAAATTTGGGCATTGGTAAATCCCTAAAGTTGTGCCTTTAATCGTTGCTGGGATGGTTAATACCTTAAATTCTGGGAGCAAAGCTCTAAACTCTTTTGGCCTCCTGGCCATCTCCCAGCTAAATCTGGAAAAATAGAGAAAATAAAGCCACTATTGAAAGGAATGTACCTGTTCGATTTTGCAGTGCGCTAGCTAAATTCCTTAATCCAGTAGTCTTGAAAATAGGCAATGATGGTAGATGGCTTTTCACCCACCTTAAGGGTACCTGTAAGGACTCGGGAAGCCCTCACTATTGACAAGTCTTGAATGGGTAACAATGCAATCTTCCTGCCCAGTGACTCTCTGAGTAGTTAAGCCACCCATTTTGTTTATAAGATCGATTGTGATGACTCTGAGCCCTCAGCAACTCTCACTATACATATGTTGGACTGGCAGGATTAGTGCTCCCGACCCTCACATTTTTTCAAAATGGGCCTTATTAGTTGGTCCATCCTGCTAATGATGGACTTTGAATGTTAGTCCAGGAGTGTCAGATGAACACCTGAGAAGCTAAATTCACCTTTGTTGATGTATCTCTTGGCTAAATGTGAAGAACTCTATTTTACCAGCAGTGAATTGTAAGTGGCCGTGTGCAGAAACTTCTTTGTATGACCATGCAGTGAGAGAGTCTCTCCCTTAAACTTCTCTCTAAGTCTTCACACATCGTTGCCAGCATGTTTCCACCTAACTTCCCTTAGTTCTCCACTGTGAAACTGCCATAGAATATCTGCAATGGCCCACCAGGGAGATATACCTTGCGGACTGATGCAGAAAGGTGAGGCCAGAGCAACAAATGTGGCATGGTATGGCTCTGTGTCCCTCTCTCAATCTGGTCTTCAGTAATCACAGGTGGAACCAGGCGTGCTCCCGAATAGCACATTTTTTCATCCCCACTTTGCCATGGCATTCCGGTGGATCGGCTGCCAGGAGGAGGCTCCCCCCCACAAAAAGGTCTTCTATGTCAGGGATAAAAAGCAGAAGAGCACAGGGGTGGCAGTCAGCATCTAGAGCGATAGGTGAGTCACTTTCTGACATGGGCTGAACTGCAATGTTCTCAAGCTGTGGCACTTCAATCATTAAAGGCACACATTAGAGGTCGAACTGCAACACATTGCCTGAAAATTGCATCTAAACCTGTTTTTAATTTAAGCCGGGACAATTAAAGACAGGTTTAGATGTATTCTCAGTTGAATTTTTACAGTCTGACTTCTAAGGTGTGCCTTTAACATGTGAGGTTCTCATCCACAGCAGTTCACAGCATGTTTAATGAATGTAATGGATTGGAAAAGATATAACTCCCTCAGAGTTCCCGGGGGGGGGGAACTGAAGTAGAGGTCTTCTGATATCATTCTCTAAGGACTTAAGGAAGGTGATCATTTAAACTGGGATTACCTCTGACTCCTTTGATTCAAGCAAGAATTATGGAAGTCATGTTTGACTCAAACCTGACTTTTAAACTTCACCTAAGCACACATATCGCCAAATGTAGTTGACTACTAGGAATCATCTAAAATATATTGCCCTTGCTTCTAGAAGCATAAACAACTATTACCTATGTGGTAATACTTTTGTGCATGGACTATTGCAACAGATGAATGCCTTGACAAACAACAACCTGTGGATGAAATCTTACATTCTCCTTATATTTCTGTGGTTGGGGGAAGGTTCCACAATCTATGGAAATTCACAAACTTCCTACTAACTAGTATTGATTGATGAGAAGAGATGTTATACCATTCTTTGTTCCCATCCTACTCCCAATGAAAACAGTACACCATTTGTATGTCTGGGCCTTTAGAATGCCATGGAAACATATTAAATATGTTACCATACAAAGATACTATCAATGTGATCTTCGGATTGTCATTGGTTTGGTCCAAATATGCGTCAGGCAATTGAGCCACACACATATATGAGATTTTTGTTCCAGTAACATAGAAATGCAAGTTGGTAAGACATTGGCAATTGCTTGTATGCTTCTGAGAACTTCGCCCACATAAATGTGGAATTTGATTTTTTCACCCCCATCCTTTGACATTTGAAGTACAATCTGGTTAAGGAAATGTGCACGATTCTTTGCAAGGCAGAACACGTTGGGCATCTCTGAGTGTCTACTTTTCAGAAATGTTCAAGACTGGCATGTTTTCCTGTGTGCCAATCGTCCTGATAAACCAGTCACACCCTATGTGAAGTGACAATTTATTGCATTTGGGTGCAGTGTCAAACTTTTCCTTTCCCATTACGTTCACACACATGCCTGCCAGTATATTGGTAGTCTGGAGACATCTAAGACCAAAGAATGATGTAATATTCTTAATTGACAGATACCTTGAGACTTACACCACTGTTTTCGAAATACCACTATTGGTGCACTTATGACATTACCCTACTTCATTGTTTTCTGCTTTTTATTCTCTTGACTGCAGGGTAAAAACTGGGTGGGAATCTAGACCCTCATGCACAAAGGGTGGTATGCTTCATCATTAGATCTTCCCATTGGGGAACTTCCTGTTATGGTGTTTGACATTTGTATAGCACACCAGTGCCACAAGCATGGCAAATTTTTCAGGCGGACCTTTATATGTGGTGGTAAAGTTGTGTGTTTGTAATATGGCCTATGCAAGTAGTGATAGGGTGGTCATTGGTATCTCAATCATACTCTGGCAACTTCCTTCTACCCACATGACATACTTAGAAAACAATTTGAGGCCAAGTTATGACTATTTCTTCAAGTCTCTGTTTCAGTATGACTACTACCTAGTGTTGTGCAGGGGATTGGGTAAACTTTTATTAACGCATCCCACTTACTGCCTTGGAAGGCTCAGAATACCATATCTTTCTTACACCTTTAGCATGCTCACTATGCTTGCCATGAGCCTTCATATGGTGGAATTAAGATTCTGATAGGCAATGTGCTAAACAACAATGCAGTTGATAACTGCTAAATCCAACTCTCCCACTGTCTGAGAAATTGGTAGATAGAGTAAATTTCCTTTAAACCATAATGTGCAGTGCCAATGACCTTATTGACTTTATTGCATTTGTAATATGCTTGCTGAAGCACCTGCCATGTTTTGCAGTCTGGTAAAAGTAAACAGTAACCAAACACTGAAGCCAGAGCACCTAATTTCCAAATCACCCCTTTTTTTCTTCATCCCATTGAACACATTGCACTAAGATTTTTCCAGGCACACCCTTTTACACTTCCCCTTTTAGCCAGTCACTGTCACAAGTTTTTTTTTTTTTTTTTCACCATGTCACGTTTCAAAAATCCCCATTTTTCTGAGGATAGGTTGAGTCATGGTGGATGAAACCATAAGAGTAGAGCCACAATTATTTGGAGCACAATTCAATCAAACTCTTTTCAGTAGGACAATCAAAATGCGGGACAGGAACGTCAACAGAGTCAATGCTGTAGGCACCACCCTGCACACAAAGGAGGACATTAGGGAGAGGTGAAACAACCTCAGGGGCAAGGTCCATTCCAGCTGCAGTCCAAGAAGACTGGCCGTGGCCTTCACAGTGTCCCATTACAACTCTTTCCCTGGGATGAGAAGGTCTTGGCCATCCTGCATCTTGAGGGCTTGACAGCAGTACCTGGGGAGTAGAGTCTGATAAGTTTGAATGCAAAAAAGGTCTCCAAAATGCTATCTCATGCATGCTCATAGCTCACCTTTTGCCTCAAGTACTGTTACTTAACTACCAAGCCCATTGTTCACCTGTCCAGAGACCTCTATTGTGCAACTCACATTTGAAATGTACTCACTGGGGGAGATGACATTTGTATAGTGTGTGTAGAACAGGGACTGATATGACTACGAGTCCCAGCAGGCACTGTTCTAGAACTCCAAACACCAGACAAGTGGTCATTTCTCGAATTACCCCCGTTTTTATACATATCAATTTAAGGGTACACACCTGGGGAGATAACATTTGTATAGTGCGTATAGTACAGGCAAAGAAATTACCACAAGTCCCAGCAGGCACCAGTCTTGTAACTCAAAACACTAGCACAGTGTTCTCTTGTCCAAGGACTCCTGTGTCTTGACTCTCAATTGAAGTATACTCACCTGGGAGTACAGGGAATTACATGACTTCAACTCCCAGCAGTCCCTGCATCTATAACTCCAAACACCAGCACAGTGTTGCCTTGTCCAAGGACCCCTGCGCCTTCACTCTCAATTGAAGTGTACTCACCTGGAAGGATACCATTTGTATAGTGTATGTAGTACAGGTAATTACATAACCACAACTCCCAGAAAGCCCTGTTTCAGTAACTCGAACCACCAGCACTGTGTTCTACTCACCGAAGAGCACTGTTTGTCAATTCCCAAATGAAGTTGACTGACATGAGGGGATACCATTTGTCAAGTATTGGGGAGTAGAGAGAGTGACATGACTGAAACTCCCAGGAGGTCCTGTAACTGTAACTTCAAATACCAGACCAGTGTACTCTTGTCCAAGTATCCAAATGTCTTAACTCTCAATTGAAGTGAACTCACTCTGTTGTAAGTCAGTAGCGATTAGATTAAGCATTAGCAGAAGACATTTTGTATTTAGCAACTATTGTGAACATTTTGCGGAATCCATTTTGTATTCATGGCAGCCATTTGCTCTGCCATGTGCTCGCCATGTGCTCTGTCCTACCTTTCTGTTAACTACTCTTGAAAATTTGTCTAGTGACAAGTTATATTTAGCATCTCCCACTTTCACACATGCCCAGTAAGATCTGCAGCTGTTAGTAATCAGTAACAGACAGTAATGTGTCAACTAGTCCTTGAAAACTGTTAGCCCCTCCTACCTGTCAACTGTGCATTTCCATATGACCTTATATGTATGTAAGTCTTGCTTCTATAATTGTACCACCTTCTTTTAGCCCCTGTGTGGGTATAAAAGGACCATGCTCTCTTAGTTCAGTGTGCTACTTCAAACATTACCGAAGGGTGCTGTTTGAACTGTAGTACCACCTCATGAGGTTTAATAAACTTTGTCTTTTATTTCAGTTTCTGTGCCAACTTCTTCCTATATGGTCTAAGGACTTTGTGCAGAGAAGGGTGAACCCCTTGCACTAGTATGCCTTGCTGAGGCTTACTTCGACAACCTGGGGGGAAACCATTTGCATAGCGTGTGTAGCACATGGAGTTATATGACTGAAACTCCCAGGAGGCTCTCTCACTGTCATTCCAATCACCAGTTCAGTGTCCTTTTCTCCAAAGACTCATGTTTGTAACTCACACATGAAGTGTACTCACCTGGGGGATGGCCTTTATCAACTGTTTGAAGTAGAGGGAGTGACATGACTGCTAAGGCCAGGAGGCACTGTCCCTCCAACTCGAAACACAACCCCAGTGTTCTCATGCCCAGATGCCCCTGTGTCTTAACTCTCAAATAAAGTTTACTCATCTGAGAGGATAACATTTGTATTGTGGGGGGAAGTAGAGGGAGTGACTGGTAATGCAAAACCTTTGAAGTTTCTGTGTCCCTAACTTCAAACCAAAAACAATGTTCACTTGCCCAAATCTATCTATTTATGAACTCTCAATTGAAGTTCACTCACCTGGGAGGATACAATTTGTCAGGTGTGTGTAGTATGGAGAGTGACCTGATTGTAACTCCCAGGAGGGACTGTTTTAGTAACACCAAACACCAGAACCAGAACAGCGGTCTCTTGTTCAACTACTCTTGCCTTATATCTCTCAATTAAAGTTTACTCACTTGGGAGGAACCAGGATACAGATCAGGCTCAACCCTGACATGTGTCTGGCTACCTAACTTGATCTTTACCAGCTAACCCAAGATTAAACTATTGTGGACAAGAAGGACACCTTACCCAGTGTGCAAAACAATGATCCCAAAGGCCTCAGGATGCACTGACCACGTGTCGACTCCAATCACATATTCAAAATCTCCCTGGGTCTACTGGCATCATAATCAACAGGCCTCAAAATGGTCAAAGACATATCTGGCATAGCCACTGTTTTGCCTGCTCTGGTAGCAAGATGGCATTCTCAGGCTATCCTCCCAAGGGCTAATGATCTGCACATCTCAGCAGCTGCTTCAGTCAAAACAATCTGGCATGATCCACAAATGTCATGTCAGTATAACCAATCTAATGGCTACTTGCTACATAAAAATTAACTGCAAAATAACTTTGTACAAGGTCTATGCTTAAATTGTTAGAGATAGATACCACAGTTCAACCAGTACCTTTGCATCTTTCACATCAGGTTGCGCTGACACTGGGCACATAGAGGACACAGAAGACACTGCCACTACTCCCCTGGATGAAGCCCTCAGTGAAGAAGACACTCCTGGGCATCAGGACGAGGAGGACGGTTCTGGCCCATCCGAGAGCCATCAGAAAGTCTCACTGTACACATCAACACTCCCCAGCCCAGTTGCCTATATATGATAAGCAAACATGCACCCCCTAACCTGTGTTCAGAACACACTGTTTACCATCTTGTGCCCCAAGTCCTAGGTCCTGAGTTGCTACGCAACACTTCCAGTAATGAGGGTCCAGGGCACAGTGTGAAATGGCACCCTGTGGCAAGGGCACAGTGCCATGCAGATAGGGTGCATGGGAGGGATGTTGTGGGCCAGGGGTGAGGGCCAGGACACCATCAACATCCTAGGAGTCTATCAGGAAACCCAAGACATGATGGGCCAGGTAGCAATCGATCACCCCACCACACAAGCGGGGATGTCTGGCAAAGAATCCAAGAGGTGTGCCAGCAAGTGACCTTGTCCTGAAGGAACTCCTTTGTGTGCCACACATTCACTGTGTTGACCCATCCTGAACTACCTACTAGTTTTGATTGGAGGAGAACTATGAACTTTGGAATCCTAAATGTGTTGCATATACTCCAATGATTTCATTCACCATGACTGACACCTTCACTTTATTATTTTTCCTATTAACTGTCTAATTTTTACTTACTCTATCATCACTGTAATTCACCCATCACAAACTCACTGTCTGCCTGCTTAATTTCAACATTTTGCTATGTAGAGATGTAAGACCATGTGAACCATATGATAAAGACACAGCTTAAATGTTCAAAAAGGGATAGGTCACAGATACACAGTATCCTGCTCAGGGTTACGGCCTTAAACACAAACACATCAGTATAAGTGTCTGCTCTCAACAAACAACAAGCATTGTATTCCAGTGTACAGCACATAGGCTGTTCACATGTCTAGACCTTTGTGACATAAGAATGTGTGACTCATTCTAAGTCACAATACATATTAAAGGGAACAGCCCCCCAGACCACTGAAGGGAGGGATTTGTCAGACATTGTCCTGTAGAATAGGCAAACATTAAAATGGCTGATCTCAGCAGTTTGAGCCTTATCACATACCACACCAAAGTAATCCAACATCACATAATCCAAAATACAGACAGATGGCAGTATAGCAGTCTCTGCCCACAGGCTGATCATAATCAAATGACCATACATCTGGTGGTATGAAAAAAATATATGTCAGTGTTGTGGCACAGGCACTGCGGCCTGCAATGATGAAACTCATCTACAGCTACATACCGGTCTTTCAAGAAGAGTATTTAGCCAATGTGAAGGATGAATGCCTTGCTCGCAATTGATGACTACATATTTCATGCCAACATGATGAGACATGTATTGCAATTGGCCCAACATAACACACAAAAAAAGTCCAATATGCACTTCTGACCTTCCACCCAAACACTGTTCAAGCTGCCTTGGCATATTTCTCATACACCCCAAATCTGTGAACTACATTACCTGGAACAATTCATGTAGACTTTGTATATCAGAACAGCATCAGATACCTGCCAATGTTACAACTCTGAAATTCCAATATAAGGATGTCATGGTGAAGGGACCTTTACAAAGACAAAACAAGGAGCAAAGGCTTAAAAACATATTGTTAGACGTAGCATCCCGCTTACCGCCGTGCAGAAGACCGCCAACATACCGCTGCGGCCGCGGAATTCCGACACAGGTATTATGAACCACAGCTCGGAATCAATACAGACACCCACACAAGTCCACCACACCAAAGGTGAGTGATAAACTGGCGATAACAAAACCGACACCGTCACGCCAACAGGAATACGCCCACACTATCACAACCCACGAATCAACGCGGCGGTCTTTCAACCACGGTAAACCATTGGCGGTATGCACCGCAGCACTCAAAATACATACACATTTACAAAACACAACCACATTGGACAATTCGAAATACACACACCTGATACACATACACACACCACACCCACACACCCAATCCAATATAAAGCACACACCCACATCACCCACAAACCCTTACTACCAGAATTTTGAAACCACGCCAGGAAGATACACTACCAAAAACAACACCAGCATCCACAGACACACAACACCATCACTTACACAACATCCACACACCTCAAACAACACACACCAACACACCCCCTCACACATCACAACACACACCACCTCACACATCACCCACACCACATCATGGCACTTCAACGACACCCCAGGTTCTCTGAGGACGAGATCAGGGTCATGGTGGAGGAAATCGTCCGGGTAGAGCCACAGCTATTCGGATCACAGGTGCAGCAGACTTCCATGTCATGGCTATGGCGCAGAATCGTCGACAGGGTCAATGCAGTGGGACAGCATTCAAGAACTAGGGATGACATCAGGAAGATGTGGAACGACCTACAGGGGAAGATGCGTTCCATGGTCTCCAGACACCAGATTGCTGTACAGAGGACTGGCGGTGGACCCCTACCTCCTCCCCCACAACTAACAACATGGGAGGAGTAAGTCTTGGCTATACTGCACCCTGAGGGCCTCGCAGGAGTAGAAGGAGGACTGGACTCTGGAAAGGCAAATCTTTACTACTAAATCCCCCCAACCCTACCTGCATGCCCTCACATACTCCCACCCTTACCCTCACACCCATCACCCCAACAACCCACAGATACCCCACCAACACAACCCACACATCCCAGAACCAAGCCCTGCATGTAACACCAATGCATGGACACCCATCACCCAAGCATGTCCAGTACAGAGACTCACTCATGCCCCAAAATCACCAATAACACAAGGACCAAGCCAATAATGCAAGCACTGGAGTACAGTGTCAACCACCCATTGCAAACGATGACACACATACAATAATTATGCATTTACACCCCAAATAGGACCTCTACCCAACGTCACCAGACAGGAGGTGCCAGACATATCCAGTCCCCCCACAGAAGAGGCCCAGAGTGATGGCAGCAGCTCTGCACAACTGGATCAAGATGACCAGCCCAGCCCATCTGGGACCTCTGGACAGTTGGTTCCCCTGACACTGTCACAAGCCACCATACAGCCTCCACCCTCAGGAAACACCACCACAGCACCCACCCAGCGGGCCCATCCCTCTGTCCCCAGGACACGTCAATCAGCAGTGTGTCCACCACTACAGGGAACCCAAGCAAACCCACCAACCCAAGAAAATCAGGGACCTGGGGGCAATGGCAGTGGGCACACGGTTCAGGGGGCAGAGGCACAGGATAACTGGGAGGACTGCTGTGCGACAGGGGGAGGACAGGTCCCGGGAACCCACTCTCCACGAGGCACTCGCAAACATCATGGGAGCTTACCATCATTCCCAGGAGATGATGGCAACGGTACTGACCAAGTTTCAGGAGACCCAGTGGCTGCAGGAGGAACACTACCTTGGGATCAGGGAGGACTTGAAGTCCATTAACACCACCCTGGTCACCATTGCAGGGGTGCTGGCAGACCTCGCCAACACTAGGAGGGACACAGTGGCACAACAAGGGGCCCCTGACGCTAGCCTGGACGATGAACAGCCCTCCACCTCCGCCGGCGCTAGTGGACAGGAGGCACCGCCACAGGAACAACAGGACACCAGCACCCCACATCCTGCAGATGGAGAACCACCCCGCAAACAGTCCCTGAGATCCAGGAACAAGACAGAGAACAATGCCAAGACCCCGCCAGGAAATGAGACCCCCCTGAATGTCACCCTTCTTTCCCACTATGTCACCCTGTCCATCCTTGAACTGCCATTGCTCCACTTCCTATGCCCCTTTGGACAATGTACCTGTGAAACAAATAGACTGGACTCTGCCATGGACATTCCTCCACCATCCCCCCAGCCCATTTTACAACCCCCTCCACTTATTTGCACAGGAATAAACACACTTAAATCACAAAACAATCTGGAGTCAGTCTGTGCTTTCACAAATGTGTAATTGCAATAACTATGGAATATATCAATGTCAATTTACTTGTTCACATACCAATGTAACACAGCTGTTGGCCAGCAGTAAACATAGCAGAGGGCACAAAGTGGGACCCAAATCTGTGAAATGGAAAGTCAAAGTGACAAGTCAGGGTCCATACACTAAATGAAAATGACACACTTATGCTAGTTCCAACAATAGAATGAGATGTGGGAAGCAGTGGCTTCTTCTTACCTGTGTCTCACTGGAAGTATTGCTTGATGATGTTGTTTCGGTTGTCGACATCCTCTTCTTCTCCCTCCTCTTGTTCACTGTCCACAGGCTCCACAGCTGCCACAAGACCACCATCTGGCCCATCCTCCTGCATAAAAGGTACCTGCCGTCGCAAAGCCAGGTTGTGCAGCATCCAGCAGGCCACGATTATCTGGCACACCTTCTTCGGTGGGTAGTACAGGGATTCACCTGTCAGATGGAGGCACCGGAATCTGGCCTTCAGGAGGCAGAAGGTGCGCTTGATCACCCTCCTTGTTCGCCCATGTGCCTCATTGTAGCGTTCCTCTGCCCTTGTCCTGGGATTCCTCACTGGGGTCAGTAGCTATGACAGGTTGGGGTAACCAGAGTCACCTACAAATGTTGAGGGACAACTGTTAGACACACACTAACCCTTAGGGACAACCCCAAACCCAGACACCTATGTCAACTGTAATGGAATCTTGGCCTCACCTATTAGCCACACACGGTGCCTCTGGAGTTGGCCCATCACTTAAGGGATGCTGCTATTCCTCAAAATGTAAGCGTCATGCACAGAGCCAGGATACTTGGCATTGACATGGGAGATGTACTGGTCAGCCAAACACACAATCTGCACATTCATCGAATGGTAGCTGTTGTACCTGGCTTTTTGACAGGGTCATCCCCAAACTTTTTGCCTCCTTCCTCCTATTTTTTTCTGACCTGTTGTTGTTGGCTTTTGACCTCTGGGCACTTTACCACTGCTAACCAGTGCTAAAGTGCATATGCTCTCTGTGTAAATGGTACTGTTGATTGGTTTATCCATGATTGGCTATTTAATTTACTTATAAGTCCCTAGTAGAGTGCACTATATGTGCCTAGAGCCTGTAGATTAAATGCTGCTAGTGGGCCTGCAGCACTGGTTGAGCCACCCACTTCAGTAGCCCCTTAACCTTGTCTCAGGCCTGCCATTGCAAGGCCTGTGTGTGCAGTTTCACTGCCACTTCGACTTGGCATTTAAAAGTACTTGCCAAGCCTAGAACTCCCCTTTTTCTACATATAAGTCATCCCTAAATTGTGCCCTAGGTAATCCCTAGAGCAGGGTGCTGTGTAGGTAAAAGGCAGGACATGTACCTGTGTAGTTATATGTCCTGGTAGTGTAAAACTCCTAAATTTGTTTTTACACTACTGTGAGGCCTGCTCCCTTCATAAGCTAACATTGGGGCTGCCCTCATACACTGTTGAAGTGGCAGCTGCTGATCTGAAAGGAGCAGGAAGGTCTTATTTAGTATGGCCAGAATGGTAATATAAAGTCCTGCTGACTGGTGAAGTCGGATTTAATATTACTATTCTAGAAATGCCACTTTTAGAAAGTGAGCATTCCTTTGCACTAAAAACTTGTTGTGCCCTTCAATCCACGTCTGGCTAGGTTTAGTTGACAGCTCCTTGTGCATTCACTCAGACACACCCCAAACACAGGGTACTCAGCCTCACTTGCATACATCTGCATTTTGAATGGGTCTTCCTGGGCTGGGAGGGTGGAGGGCCTGCCCTCACACAAAGGACTGCCACACCCCCTACTGGGACTCTGGCAGACAGGATTGAACTGAAAGGGGACTTGGTGCATTTCTTAGACACTCTTTGAAGTCACCCCCACTTCAAAGGCACAACTTAGTATAAAAGAGGGCCTCTGCCCTACCTCATCAGACACTTGCTGGAGAAGAAACCTGAACCAGAAACTACATCCTGCCAAGAAGAACTGCCTGGCTGCTCAGAGGACTCACCTGTCTGCTTTTCTACAAAGGACTGCTGCCTTGCTGAACTCTTGTCTGGTTGTAAAAGTGCTCTCCAAGGGCTTGGATAGAGCTTGCCTCCTGTTCCCTGAAGTCTCAGGACCAAAAAGACTTCTCTCTTCCACTTGGATGCTCCGAGCGCTGAAATTTTCGACGCACAGCTTGTTCCGCGGCAAGAAAAACGCTGCACACTGACGCTGATCGACACGACGCCTTCGGGATGACCGAAACTTTGACGTACGGCCTCGCAAGGACAATGCCGCCCGACTTCCCAAGAAAAATCGACGCAACGCCTTGCGTGAGATCAAAACTTTGACGAAAGGCCTCGCAAGGACAACACCGCCCGACTTCCAAGGACAAATCGACGCGATGCCTGCCGTGAGATCAAAACTTTGACGCACGGCCTCGCAAGGAGAACGCCGCCCGACTCCCCAGGAGAAATCAACGCAACGCCTGCCGTGAGAGTGAAACTTCGACGTGCAGCCCCGCAGAACGACGCGCAGTCGGAAAACAAGCAGGAAAATCCACGCACAGACCCGGGACATCTGGTACTCCCCGCGATCCACAGAAAGAGACTGTCCGCGCCCCGGAAAACATCGCACAACTCCCCGCGTGGAAAATAACGACGCAAGTCCGTGTGTGCTGAGGAGAAATCGACGCACACACCAGTTTTCCACGTATCTCTTCTCCTGTGGCCCTCTGAGGAGATTTTCAACCAGAAACCAGGTACTTTGTGTTTGAAAGAGACTTTGTTGGCTTCCTAAAGACTTAAGACACTTTATATCACTTTTCAGTGATATCTTTACAAATTCATATTGCAACTTTGATAGTTTTGACCTGAAAATACGCAGATAAATATTATATATTTTTCTAAACACTGTGTGGTGTATTTTGTGGTGTTATACTATGGTGTTGTATGATTTATTGCACAAATGCTTTACACATTGCCTTCTAAGTTAAGCCTGACTGCTCGTGCCAAGCTACCAGAGGGTGGGCACAGGCTGATTTTGGATTGTGTGTGACTTACCCTGACTAGAGTGAGGGTTCTTGCTTGGACAGAGGGCAACCTGACTGCCAATCAAAAACCCCATTTCTAACATTGGTGGCAGCGGTGGGATAGGACTTGTGTTTGTGCAGTGACATACAGTAGCTAAGTATTTCACTACCTACCCACAGTGGAAGGTCAACTTGATTTTTCATCTTTTTTGCTTTTGGTTCTCTGATGTCCTCCTGGATATACTATTGATATTTTGGACTTTGGATTTTGGTTTTTGCCAGTAAGACTTTATCAGCAATGAGAATGCTTACCTACTCACTCTTTGTGCCTACTGACCACCTCACTAAGGCTGACCTAAGGAAGCTTTGCAGAAAATGGGGCCTTCCTGTATCAAGGAAATCTACTAAGATGGAAATGCTACATGACTACATAGTCTGGGGGGAAGAAAGATGGGCAGAGAGAGAGGCAGAAAAAAACCAAATGACTAAGTACCCCTCAGATGAGGAGGGGGACTGCTCAAATGAGGAGGATGACTACTCAGATGAGGAAAGAGAACCAGTGAGAGATGAATGGCTCCTAGCTCTAGAGCGGTGTATGGAAGAGCTAGATGAGCAGCTTGAAAGGGCTGAGGCAGCAAGTCTCTTAGCCCTGGAAGAAGAAAAGATTGCAGCTCAAGAGCTGAGCTGTAAAGAGCTGAAACTGGAAGCCGGAAGAGCTGAGTCCAGTTCAGATGGTGGCAGCAAAAATCTTGCATCTAGTACTGCTGAAGAAGGGCACAAGCCCAGAGATGTGGTGCCCAACTTGAAGAAGGGAGTTGACACACCCCAGGCGGTTCAAGGGTATGAGGGAGTTCCCGTTATGCACAGGGTCCCTGAGAAGGAATGGGAAACTGGCACAGGGAGTCATATTCCTACTGGGGAAAAGGGACACTTTTCTGACTCTAGCAGAGAGTGACAGAGAAAAGGGTTCCCCCCTGGTGGACGTCCTGGATATAGAGTGTAGAGACATCCCAGAAGAGTATGGGTTGAGTGTCAGGGACAGACAGATACTGTCTCACCAGTCTCAGGAGGGTGAGGTAGAGTGCTTTTCCAAGGTTGAGTTACTAGGTGGTTGGGTGAAGGGTACTGTGGTTAATTCATGTGAAGGGCAGAGTGATGTAATTGCTGGAGAGCATATGTCTGGTCCTTATTTTCCAGAGCTACGCCAACACCAGGTGAAGTGTGAGTTCTCTGACCCCAGGGAACTTACAATTGAGGCAGACTTCTGGGTGAGTACCAGAGAGTCTGAAGAGGCATGTCACGACTCACGTGCTGCTTGCGCCTGGATCTTGAGGCGTGGATCTTGAGAGCGTGGATCTTGAGAGTTCGACTTTGGCCCAAAAAGGGGCGACTCTTTCTGGTAGCCACGGTGCTGTAGGCAAAGGAACGCCAAGGACAGACCGTGACCGTGAGAAAGTAGCGCCAGAGGGAAAAAACCCCTTCAGAAGAAGAGGAAAAAACCTCCAAGAAGATTCGCAGAGGATTCCTGAAACAAGAACAGAGGAACAGGAATCAAAAAGAACTGATGTAATAACACAGAAATGGCGAAATCCAGAACCAAAGGCTAGGAAATCAGGAGCGAGGACACTAACTGAACAGAGAGTGTTGCAGCGCAAAGAGGAGAAGAAAACACCACCCTTGAATACCATAAAACAGGAAGTGACCCACAGGAAGAAAAAGGACACCATCTTAGATAGGGAAAAGTAGATAGAATAGACTGGAGCAGAAACCATAGAGAATAGGGAAGGAGGAATGCTGGGAAGACAAGGGTAACCTGGGAAGGGGAAAAGACATAAAGGAAAGAGCAAGAAACAGACCCAAAAAGAAAGAAGACAGAAGAAAGAAGAAAAGGAGCCCAAACAGGTAAGAGGGGTCAGGAGACCCCAACAAAACGGAGGGAGAGAGCAGCGCGAGGCCCCAAGTAAGCCTTGGGGCCTCGTAGGGTGCAGGAAAGGCTCGGGGCACGCCGCGTCTTAAAGACGCGACGCTCGGCCCGAGCCGAACGCGCGGCTTGTGCCGAACGCTCGGCTCGCGCCGCGCGGTGCGGCGCAACAAGGCATTTGGGGGTGCTCCTGAAGGTAGTGGTCTAGGTGGTTCCCAACCGAGTGAGGTGGGAATGGATTGTAGAGTCCCAGGTAGGTCCCAGGTCCTAGAGGGTTCCATGAGGGAACACCAGGAGGGAAGCCTAGCCTGTACCGTAGGGCCACCTTTAGAGGGAAGCCCCGCAGTGTCAGAAGAACTTGGGGCGGTGACTGTAGCCAGCATCCCAACAGTTCTGGTGTCTGACAGTACCCCTCCTAGTGAGGGGGTGCAGAAGTCCAGACATAGGGTTGAGAGGGGCTTGCAGACCCCAGTGGAGGACCTTGAGAGTCAGGGGTCAGCTCTGAGAGCAGAGCCCCCCAGGAATGACCCAGGTGAAACCGTTTCTGGTTTGGGGGAAACCCAGACTCTGCCGGATGGGCAGAGGTCGGGAGATCTGCGCCAACCAGACTCTTGTGTGGCCCTTGGGGATGGTGTGTCCCTTGTGGGGGGTGAGAGTGCCCCCCAGGAAGTCCTGGCATGCCAGGCAAAGATTCAACCTCAGGGTGGTGACTCTGGGTTGGATACCCAGGTTCAGAGGTTAAACTCTGACCTGGTGGGAGGTAGGTGTGCCTCCCAAGAAGTCCTGCTGTGCCAGGCAATTGTCCAACCTCAGGGTGTTGACTCTGGGTTGGATGGCCAGGTTCAGAGGTTAAACTCTGACCTGGTGGGGGGTAGGTGTGCCCCCCAGAAAGTCCTGGCATGCCAGGCAGTTGTCCAACCTCAGGGTGTTGATTCTGGGTTGGATGGTCAGGTTCAGAGGTTAAACTCTGACCTGGTGGGAGGTAGGTGTGCCTCCCAGAAAGTCCTGGCGTGCCAGGCAATTGCCCAACCTCAGGGTGGTGACCCTGGATTGGAGAACCAGGCTCAGAGGTTAAACTCTGACCTGGTGGGAGGTAAGTGTGCCTCCCTGGAAGTCCTGGCCTGCCAGGCAATGGTTCAACCTCAGGGTGGTGACTCTGGGTTGGCTAACCAGGTTCAGAGGATAAACTCTGACCTGTTGGGGGGTAGGTGTGCCCCCCAGAAAGTCCTGGTATGCCAGGCAATGGTTCAACCTCAGGGTGCTGACTCTGGGTTGGATAACCGTGTTCAGAGGTTAAACTCTGACCTGGTGGGGGGTAGGTGTGCCCCCCAGAAAGTCCTGGCGTGCCAGGCAATTGTTCAACCTCAGGGTGGTGACCCTGGGTTGGAGAAAAGGTTCAGAGGTTAAACTCTGACCTGGTGGAGGGTCAGTGTGCCCCCAGAAAGTCCTGGCGTGCCAGGCAATTGTTCAACCTCAGGGTGGTGACCCTGGGTTGGAGAAAAGGTTCAGAGGTTAAACTCTGACCTGGTGGAGGGTCAGTGTGCCCTCCAGGAAGTCCTGGCATGCCAGGCAATTGTTCAACTTCAGGGTGGTGACTCTGAGTTGAATGGTCAGGTGCAGAGGTTAAACTCTGACCTGGTGGGGGGTAGGTGTGCCTCCCAGAAAGTCCTGGTTTGCCAGGCAGTGATCCAGTCTGAGGGTACAGACCCTGGGCTGGAAGACCAGGTTCAGTGTGTCCCCCCGGACCTGGAGGGAGGGGCTACTGATAACAGTGCCCCTACCATGTTGTCTTCTGAGGAGGCCACTCCTAGTTGGAGGGTGCTGGACCCCGGAAGGGAGGGCAGGGGGAGGGAAGCCTCACCCCGGGCCCTAGTCCAACCTGAAGGTACAGACCCCAGGTTGGAGGGCCAGTTGCAGGTTAACAGCCCTGCACTGGTGGAGGAATGGTACAGGGCGACTGCTATAAGCACCCTGACTCTAGGGGTACCGCTCCAGGAGGGAGGGTACAGAACCCCAGAGGGGAGGACCAGGTTCAGGCTGTCATCCCTGACCTGGTGGAAGGGAGAGTGGTTAAAGGGTGCCCAGCACCTGGGGCTACCGCCCCCATCTCTCCACAGCCACAGTGGTGGGAGAGCTTTGAGAGGCCGGGGGCCTGGCTCTCATCCCTGGCAGCTGTCAGTAACCACCGTGGCTTGCTGTCTGGGTGGACAGAGTTATCCCTGGGGAGGGGACAAGTGTCACACCCCGGGGGTAGAGTGGGCAACACCACTGTGTTGGTCATGGTGGTACTATCCTGCTCCTGGGATACATCTGTGAGCAAAGTAAGGTTAGGTGCTGCACAGATGGGATCCGCAGGTAAGGAGAAAGGTTCCCCATGGGTTGGTTTAGTGGGCCCTGAGAGTATGGACAGAGGGATCCAATTGGAGTCAGGAAGGCGAAGAACTGGAGCATGCCCCTGCTGTTGTGGGCCTGGGTCCTTGTTCTATCGCCTCAAACAGGGAAGTACATCAGGATAGTGATTGTTCTCCCCTGGCTTTAGGCTGGTAGGGGGTCATGTTGTACCTGGCTTTTTGACAGGGTCATCCCCAAACTTTTTGCCTCCTTCCTCCTATTTTTTTCTGACCTGTTGTTGTTGGCTTTTGACCTCTGGGCACTTTACCACTGCTAACCAGTGTTAAAGTGCATATGCTCTCTGTGTAAATGGTACTATTGATTGGTTTATCCATGATTGGCTATTTAATTTACTTATAAGTCCCTAGTAGAGTGCACTATATGTGCCTAGGGCCTGTAGATTAAATGCTGCTAGTGGGCCTGCAGCACTGGTTGTGCCACCCACTTCAGTAGCCCCTTAACCTTGTCTCAGGCCTGCCATTGCAAGGCCTGTGTGTGCAGTTTCACTGCCACTTCGACTTGGCATTTAAAAGTACTTGCCAAGCCTAGAACTCCCCTTTTTCTACATATAAGTCATCCCTAAATTGTGCCCTAGGTAATCCCTAGAGCAGGGTGCTGTGTAGGTAAAAGGCAGGACATGTACCTGTGTAGTTATATGTCCTGGTAGTGTAAAACTCCTAAATTCGTTTTTACACTACTGTGAGGCCTTCTCCCTTCATCGGCTAACATTGGGGCTGCCCTCATACACTGTTGAAGTGGCAGCTGCTGATCTGAAAGGAGCAGGAAGGTCATATTTAGTATGGCCAGAATGGTAATATAAAGTCCTGCTGACTGGTGAAGTCAGATTTAATATTACTATTCTAGAAATGCCACTTTTAGAAAGTGAGCATTTCATTGCACTAAAAACTTGTTGTGCCCTTCAATCCACGTCTGGCTAGGTTTAGTTGACAGCTCCTTGTGCATTCACTCAGACACACCCCAAACACAGGGTACTCAGCCTCACTTGCATACATCTGCATTTTGAATGGGTCTTCCTGGGCTGGGAGGGTGGAGGGCCTGCCCTCACACAAAGGACTGCCACACCCCCTACTGGGACTCTGGCAGACAGGATTGAACTGAAAGGGTTAATTTCTTAGACACTCTTTGAAGTCACCCCCACTTCAAAGGCACAACTTAGTATAAAAGAGGGCCTCTGCCCTACCTCATCAGACACTTGCTGGAGAAGAAACCTGAACCAGAAACTACATCCTGCCAAGAAGAACTGCCTGGCTGCTCAGAGGACTCACCTGTCTGCTTTTCTACAAAGGACTGCTGCCTTGCTGTTGGCCTGCTGCCTTGCTGAACTCTTGTCTGGCTGTAAAAGTGCTCTCCAAGGACTTGGATAGAGCTTGCCTCCTGTTCCCTGAAGTCTCAGGACCAAAAATACTTCTCTCTTCCACTTGGACGCTCCGTGCGTCGAAATTTTCGACGCACAGCTTGTTCCGCGGCAAGAAAAACGCCGCACACTGACGCTGATCGACGCAACGCCTTCGGGCCGACCGAAACTTTCACGCACGGCCTCGCAAGGACAACACCGCCCGACTTCCAAGGACAAATCTACGCGACGCCTGCCATGAGATCAAAACTTTGACGCACGGCCTCGCAAGGAGGACGCCGCCCGACTCCCCAGGAGAAATCAACGCAATGCCTGCCGTGAGATCGAACCTTCGACGCGCAACCCCGCAGAACGACGCGCAGCCGGAAAACAAGCAGGAAAATCCACGCACAGACCCGGGACATCTGGTACTCCCCGCGATCCACAGAAAGAGACTGTCCGCACGCCGGAAAACAACGCACGACTCCCCGCGTGGAAAATAACGACGCAAGTCCGTGTGTGCTGAGGAGAAATCGACGCACACACCAGTTTTCCACGTATCTCTTCTCCTGTGGCCCTCTGAGGAGATTTTCCACCAGAAACCAGGTACTTTGTGTTTGAAAGAGACTTTGTTGGCTTCCTAAAGACTTAAGACACTTTATATCACTTTTCAGTGATATCTTTACAAATTCATATTGCAACTTTGATCGTTTTGACCTGAAAATACCCAGATAAATTTTATATATTTTTCTAAACACTGTGTGGTGTATTTTTGTGGTGTTATACTATGGTGTTGTATGATTTATTGCACAAATGCTTTACACATTGCCTTCTAAGTTAAGCCTGACTGCTCGTGCCAAGCTACCAGAGGGTGGGCACAGGCTGATTTTGGATTGTGTGTGACTTACCCTGACTAGAGTGAGGGTTCTTGCTTGGACAGAGGGCAACCTGACTGCCAATCAAAAACCCCATTTCTAACAGTAGCTCTTCCAGTTTCTGTACACCTGTTCATTTCTGCGGGGGGAATAAACGCCACATGTGTCCCATCAATGGCACCAATGATGTTGGGGATATGTCCCAGGGCATAGAAGTCACCTTTCACTGTGGACAAATCCTCCACCTGAGGGAAAACGATGTAGCTCCGCATGTGTTTCAGCAGGGCAGATAACACCCTGGACAACACGGTAGAGAACATTGACTGGGACATCACTGATGCCATAGCCACTGTTGTTTGTAAAGACCAACCAGCCAGGAAATGGAGCACTGACAGGACCTGCACTAGTGGGGTGATTCCTGTGGGATGGCGGATAGCTGACATCAGGTCCGGCTCCAACTGGGTACACAGTTCCTGGATTGTTGCACAATCAAGTCTGTATGTGACCAGGTTGAGTCTCTTTTCCATTGTTGACAGGTCCACCAGGGGTCTGTACACCAGAGGATGCCGCCATCTCATCACCTGCCCCAGCGGACATGACCTATGGAGGAGAATAGCGAACAGAGAGTCGTCCAACACTGAGGTATCACAATGTTTTATTTTCAGAAATGTAATTAATTTGCAATGTGCCGGTAGCTGTCTATATTCCCAGCCTAGATAGAGGTGATGCAGTTAACATCCATCCCATGTGGCCTCCTGAAATGGCAGCTGCCTGACCGTTAAGGTGGGACAAGGGGATATGAGGTAACTGTGCTGGCGTTCTACACTGTCGCGGTGGGCGGTGAAGACCGCGGAGCAATTCAGCATTGGATAACATTTGGCCCTATGGGTCCCAGAAGCCAATAACGATGTACGCCGGCGGAGACGGTAAGTACCGCCACGGACGGGACCGCCGTTTTCTGTCTGTTCACTCACTTGATACCTGACCTTCAACAGGAGAGGACCTACTCTGCAAGTGCTGCTGTGACCGCGGTCTGGAAGCAACGATGGCTCATGTGTCTGGGGAAAGGGCCCCTGCCTTCACTTCGGAGGAGTTGGAGAAACTAGTGGATGGGGCCTTTCCCCAGTACACGCAACTGTATGGTCCTCCAGACAAGCAGGTGAGTACACTGTGAGCATGCTGCATGGGCAATGCCTGTTTTGAGTGGTGTGAATGGAAGATACATGGGGGGGGCTAAGGCCTGCATGCGCGGATGGGGAGTGTATGTGCGTCAGGGCAAGGGTGGGAACTGGGGGGCAATGAGTATGATGGTCCGGACGGGTAAGTAATTTCCATTTCCCCCTCTACCATTCCTCTAGGTCAGCGCCAACCAGAAGAAGGGTATTTGGCGTTCCATCGCCAAGGACGTCCGGACCCTGGGGGTCTCCCACAGACAGAGCACTCACTGCTGTAAAAGATGGGAGGACCTGCGCCGCTGGAGCAAGAAGACGGCGGAGGCCCAGCTGGGGATGGCCTCCCAACATGGGAGGGGTGCCCGTCCCACCATGACCCCACTGATGTTCCGGATCCTGGCGGTAGCGTATCCGGAGTTGGATGGGTGCTTGAGGGCATCATAGCAGTCACAAGGGGGTCAGTACACTCTCATTCAGCTGACTGCACGCATTACGAGGTGTCTGGGTGGGGGAGGTGGGCAGTGGGTTCCCCTAGGCCAGGGCGAAGTTTATAGACAAGGTCCCTTGTGAGGCAGGCTATGTGGCACCCCAACCCCAACAGTGGTAAGAGCCATCTACATCTAGTCAGGCTCCCGTGACTTCCAGGTGTGCAGCAATTGGTGTTATGCCTCGTACCCCATGGTCAGGTGAAATTTCTAGGAACTGTTAGTACATGGTGTAGTACAAGGGCTGCTCCATGTGTGTTGTGTCCGCCAACGGCAGTGGTGTTGCATGCACTGAACATGTCTTTCTTCTGTCTCCCCCCCTTTTTGTGGTCTCCCTGTTCTTGTGTGCAATAGCATCATCAGACGGGGAGCATGCGCACCGGAGCAGGAGGGAGCTGCAACCCACTTGGCCCTGGATTGCGAAACAATGGAGTCTGAAGCCACCAGTGGGATGGAGGGTGAGGGGAGCTCCATGGCGGGGACAGGAGCAGACAGCAGTGACAGTGTCTACTCCTCTGATGGGAGCTCCCTTGCGGTGGCGGGCACCGCCACCCCCCCTACCAGCACCACCGTACCAGCAGCCCCTCAGCGTGTGTCCCGTGCCCGCTCACCCAGGAGGGTGGGTATCTTCTTCGCCCCAGGCACCTCAGGCCCTGCCCCAGTCAGACCTGCTGCCCTCAGTGAGAAGGCTATTGCCCTCCTGAGATCCCTCACTGTTGGGCAATCTACCATTGTGAATGCCATCCAGGGTGTTGAGAGGCATTTGCAACAAACAAATGCATACCTGGAGGGCATTCATTCTGGGCAGGCAGCCCATCAGAGAGCATTTCAGGCTGTGGCCTCAGCACTGATGGCCGCCATTGTCCTTGTGTCCAGCCTCCCCCCTCCAACTTCCTCCACACAGACCCAGTCCCCTGTACCTCAGCCTATCCCAAGCACACCATCAGCCAGCATGCACACTCATAAACACACAAGAGTGGACATGGCAAACATAAGCACCACACATCCCACAGGCACTCACACAAGCACCATCCCCATGCAGACACAGCAACATCCACAGCCTCTACTGTGTCCCCCTCATCCACGTCCTCCTCCTCCCTCCCAGTCTCATCTCCACTCACACCTGCATGCATTACATTCTCAGCCACTGCCTCCATCACCAGCATGCCCATCACCACACACCACTCACGTGCACTCACCACCCCCACTACCATGCACACATCCCCAGTGTCCTCTCCCAGTGTGTCTGTGAGCCCTCCTCCCAAAGTACACAAACGCAGGCACACACCCACCCAACAGCCATCCACCTCACAACAGCCTCCGGCCCATGCACCTTCACCCAAACTCAGCAGACGTACACCTCCTACAACCACTACCTCTACCTCCACTCCCAAACCCCCTCCATCTTCCCATCCCAGTGTGTCTAAGAAACTCTTCTTGGCTAACATTGACCTCTTCCCTACACCTCTCCCCCCATCCTTCCCCTAGGGCCAGGCTTTCCAGGTCCCAGCCGAGCACCACAGCCACCAAATCTCCAGGCACAGTGGTGCCAGCAACTACCCGGTCATTGAGCGCACCACCCATCAGGGCTGCCAGTGTGCCAAGTAGCGAGGGCAAGGACATTCAGCCACCTGCCAAGGTGAAAAAGGTGACCACATCCTGGAGGGAGAAGCCTAAAGTACCAGCCACCAAGGGCTCAGCAAAAACCAAAGGGGATAGTGGCAAGACAACTGCGGCACCATCAAAGCTGGGGAAGGGCCAAAAGCTGAAGAGCAGGTCAGGAGAGGGCATGGTGGCACCGACTGAGGGACCAGTGTCACACTTTCTGTCCACGACCACTGCAACCTGTACGTCGGCGAACACCGCTAGCTGCCCCGCCACCACAACCGCCACCTGCACTGTCACCTGCACCGCCCCCGGCACGTCTACGGCCTCAGCGACAGTTCCCAGCATCTTCCCCAGTGGGCAGACATCCGAGGCTGAAGGAAACGTCCTGCTGTGTCCCTCTGCAGGTGCTGACCCATGCACCGCCGCAAGCAGAGCCGCAAGCATCGCAGCGACAGACACTGCCGCAAGCACCGCCACCGGCCCCGCGGCATCCTCGGACACAGGCACCACCGCTGACATGGCTACCATCCCCAGTGGTCAGTCGTCTGAGGCTGGAGGAGAGTTCCTGGACCCTGGGCAGCTTCCATGAGGCATTTCTTCCATCACTGTTTGCACCTGCAGGTGGAATGCGCAGCCGCAGCAGTGTGGGGTATGTCGCTGTGTGAGAAAACAGGGCTGATTGCAGAGGCCCCATAACTTTTTGCCCCCATTTTCCTCTTTTTGCTGGTGTTTTCCTGACTTTGATGGTGCCCTGGGTACTGCTAACCAGTCCCAGGGCCTGTGCTCTGTGTAAAATGGATATGCAAATTAGGCTAATTATAATTGGCTAAGTTAACCTACCTATAAGTCCCTAGTATTTGGTAGGGCATGTAGGTTTAGGGACCACAGCATAGGTGGTGCACACCTAGGTGCACTGCTGAGGTGCCCAGTGTCATTTTAAAGGCAGGCTTGCTTTGCTGGCTGCTTTAAAATTAAAGTTATATGCAAATTTGACTTTGGAATTAAAGGTACTTCCAAAGTCTTAAACTACCTTATTTTTACATATAAGTCACCCCTAAGGTGTGCCCTATGTGCCCCTAGGGCTGGGTGCCATGTAACTATAAGCAGGGACTTTATAAAAATAGATTTATAAGCCCTGGTGAGGTAAAAACAGCCAAATTCGTTTTTCCCTCATTGAAGTAAATGGCCTTCATAGGCTAGAATGGGCAGACTTTATTTTAAATTTTAAAGTCTCCTTAAATGTTGCATACCAAGAATTTGGTATCAAATTAATTGTTGTAATAAATCCCACAACTTCCAGTTGTTGGATTTAATATAACTTGTTCAGGTAAAAAGTTTAGACTTTACCTAAAAAGTGGCCAATTTCAGCTCTTCATTGTTTTTGCTGCTGTGCTCTGATTGGCCAGCCTGCAGCAGCTTCTGCCAGGCTGCCTTGATGAGGTGTGAAGTGGCCAGGCTTCACACAAAGGAATGTGCTTGGGGGAGAGAATCTCCCCTCAGCAGATGGTGAGGCAGGAAGGGGGAGGGCTGCCAAACTGGTCTTCAAAGGCAGAGAAGGACATTTGCAGCACCCAGCAACACCCCCACATCCTGCAACCCCAGACAATTAGGTGCCCCCTTGATTAGATTAGGAGAGGGCAGGAGAGGGGTGTGTTTATGATTTTTAGCCACACCAGTGGGTGGGCTCAGCCAGATGTAACCTCCAAAAATCAGATTCATCCATGTTGGATTTTTAGAGACTGTTGCCTTCTGGGATGGATTTTTGCCACACTTCCCAGGAAGTGGTCATCACAGGGGGACGACCCTGTCCCTGATTGGAGAACCAGGGCCCCCCTGCTTTTCACCCAGGAGCAAGGATAAAACTGGCAGACCTGCACCCACGCCTCAGATCCCCACCAAATTTCAAGAAGAAAGAACTTAAGGAGAAGAAGGACTGCCCTGCTGGACCCCTGGCCTGCACCTGGAACCTGCACTCAGAAGGACTGCACCAGCTGCACACTTGGGCTTCACCACAAGAAGGACTTTGCCTGGCTTCAACTGGTTCAAGGAGGGACTCCCTGTTTGCTACAGGTGAAAAATTGCTAACCAGAGTCCCCTGCACCAACTCCTGAAGAAAGCGACCAGCTGACCACTGTCCAGTGGCCAAAAAGGAGTTTGCGCCAGGTGCATTCTGGGAGTTGAAGTCCGCACCCCCCAAGGACCATCACAGAACTTCTGGACCCTTGGGGTGAGCTGTGGACCCCAAAAGAACCTTAAAAGAACATCTGGGTGAAGCCCCAGAAGTTTGGAAAAGATTTGAGAATTTTTGGAAAAAAGCTCCAGAGAGGGACCGACCCGCCGCGGAAATTCTAGCCGGCTTGCCTCAACCGCGACCCGGCCTGACTTCGTGGTTCGTCCCGGTAAAGAAAAACATCCAAAAAAGAGACTAAGGCCCTCATTCTGACCTTGGCGGGCGGCGGAGGCCGCCCGCCAAAGTCCCGCCGTCAGGTTACCGTTCCGCGGTCGAAAGACCGCGGCGGTAATTCTGACATTCCCGCTGGGCTGGCGGGCGGCCGCCTTCAGGCCGCCCGCCAGCCCAGCGGGAAAGAGGCTTCCACGATGAAGCCGGCCCGGAATCGAGCCGGCGGAGTGGAAGCTGTGCGACGGGTGCAGTTGCACCCGTCGCGTATTTCACTGTCTGCCAAGCAGACAGTGAAATACTTGTAGGGGCCCTCTTACGGGGGCCCCTGCAATGCCCATGCCAGTGGCATGGGCACTGCAGGGGCCCCCAGGGGCCCCGCGACCCCCCCTACCGCCATCTGGTTCCCGGCGGTCGGACCGCCGGGATCTGGATGGCGGTAGGGGGGGTCGGAATCCCCTCGGCGGCGCAGCAAGCTGCGCCGCCTTGGAGGATTCAATGGGGCGGCGGTACACTGGCGGGAGACCGCCAGTGTTGCCGGTCCGACCGCGGCTTTACCGCCGCGGTCGGAATCCCCATTGGAGCACCGCCGGCCTGTCGGCGGTGCTCCCGCGGTCCTCCGCCCTGGCGGTCTTTGACCGCCAGGGTCAGAATGACCGCCTAAGTCTGAACGTAAAAAGTTGACCGGGACCTCCCAGCCATCGTATCCGAGAAGGGCTCCACGGACGTCGGATCAAGATCCAGGTTTACCCCGGTCGAAGGATTTTCATCTCGAAAAAACGACTAAGTCCGAAGGTAGAAATCACCACCGAGGAAACCCACATCGCGTATCCGGACAAGGGCTCCAGGAGGTCGGATTCAACTGGCAAGTTCGTCCCGGTGAAGAAAAACTTCAAAATAAAGACTAAGTCAGAAGGTAACTTTTTAACCGAGGCCTCCCGCGACTTGTAGCCGAGCAGGGCTCCATCGCGGTCGGCCTGAAACTTTGACTTTGTCCCGGTCCTGGTGCAACCAGATGACCCGATTGGCGCTTTTTGTTTCTAAGCGCTAGAAAAATAATAATACTTTAAAAATTCATATCTCCGGTTCCCCTGAACCGATTTTAATCGTTTTTGTGTCATTTTAAAGATAAAAATATAAACTATTTTTATAAATTGGTTTTGGATTTTTAAACTGTTTCCTGTGTTTTATTTAATTACTGTTTTGTGATATTTGAATGCTTTACACACTGTCTCCTAAGTTAAGCCTTGACGCTCATTGCCAAGCTACCAAGGGTTGAGCTGGGATTAATTTACTGAGACCTAACTGTACCTAGGTGGAGGTTAGTGGCTTGTTGCTAGGTGTAGGTACCTACCTGCCCTTACCAATAACCCATTTTCCAACACGCTGCCTCCATGGCGTATCATGCTACCTGAACCTTGCAAATCTCAGGGCACGCACACCCAGGTAAGGGAATTGTACCAGCCACACTGCACGTGGAGCACTCTGGGCACAAAGTCCCCTCCAGAACCAGTGGAGAATAACATCCACTACCTCTGTCCTTGGCAGGATGAAGCACTCTGGGCACCAGGCCCCCTCCAGAACCAGTGGAGAACGACATCTACTTGAGAGACTGTGGCTTTGCACTCCGCTGGATGCAGCAGTGGACAAACCACCCACTGCAGAGACTTGAGAGACTGTGGCTTTGCACTCCCCAGGATAAAGCAGTGGGCAAACCACCCACTGGAGAGACTTGAGAGACTGTGGCTTTGCACTCCCCAGGATACATCAATGGGCATGGAGCCCCCTCGTGCAGCAGTGGCGCCTTGCGTTCATCAGGCTGAGGTGCCTCCCCTCCCCCTCCCCCTCCCCCTGAGGGGCTTGTATATTTTCGACCTGATGCCCCTGAAATGTTCTCTCCTATTCGAGTCAGGTGTCATGTGTGGGCCTCACCCATGCATTTTGGGCCCAGTGGACCACAGACAATGATTAGTACACTATCCGGACTTGTGTAGTTGGTGTACATATTTGTATATACTGAATTTTGACTTTTGAATACTGGATTTTTCTTGATTACAATGGTTACAATCATTTCCTTGTTTCCTTGCGTTCTTCCAGGGTGTGGGGGGGGTGTATATGTAATGTTGCTGCATGTATTTGTGTGTCTGTTGTTGTGTGTGGTGGTGAGGGTGGGGGGGTTGCATGTGTGTGTCACTCTGCTTCCCCCCCGTGTTGTAGACGCAGTACTCACCGTGTTCACCGCCGCCGCCTTTGGCACACCTCATAGAGGAGGAGGTAAACCAGCATGGGCAGTACGTGGAGTTCGGTCTCCATGGCGCCCCGGTTCCTCGTTGGGTGTTGAGAGGTGAGTGTTTTCCCTTCTGTGTAGTGTTTCCGCCGTGCTTTTGATAGCGTTGGTTCCGCCCCGGAAAAGGTGGCGGATAGGCCTCTTGTAATAGGGTGGGCTGTACTTTGTCTCCCTCCTGTCTGTTGGCTGTGACCGCTGCGCTGTTTGTTTCTACCGGCGTGGCGGTCAGAGTGTTAAAGTGGCTGTCTATGTTGGCGGTTTCCGCCACGGTTGTAATCCCATTTTTTTTTCCACCAGCCTGTTTGCGGTATTACCTCCGCTTTAACATCGACTGCCAGGCTTGTAATGAGGGCCATAGTGTTTGGGGTCTCTGAACTCACAAATAAAAACACATAGGGGATCATTCTGACCCCGGCGGGCGGCGGTTGCCGCCCGCCTGGCGGGAACCGCTATTTGGCCGCTCCGCGGTCAAAAGACCGCTGGTGCCATTCTGACCTTCCCTCTGGGACCTTCCCAAGGTAGCGCCCGCCGGCCCAGCAGGAAGGACCCCTGCAACACAGAAGCCGGCTCCGAATGGAGCCGGCGGTGTTGTGGGCGTGCGACGGGTACAGTTGCAGGCAGACAGTGAAAAGCTTCATGGGGCCCTGTTAGGGGGCCCCTAGACACCTGTTACCGCCAGCCTCTTCCTGGCGGTGACAACCACCAGAAACAGGCTGGCAGTAAGGGGGTCAGAATCCCCATGGCGGCGCTGCTTGCAGCGCCGCCATGGCGGATTTGCCCAGCCGGGGGTAAACCAGCGGGAAACCGCCGGCCCCGGTTTTCTGACTGCGGTTTTACCGCCGCAGTCAGAATGGGCAAGGAAGCACCGCCAGCCTGTTGGCGGTGCTTCCGTCATTCGCGGCCCTGGCGGTCTTTGACCGCCAGGGTCGGAATGACCCCCATAATTTTGATGGAATGCAGAATAAATCAAACATTCAACATGCCACTGGATTTACGCTAGCAGGGCTGATGATGGGTGATACCCTGAAACCGGTCCCAGGATGCTTGTTTATGGTTCAGAGAGGACCTGGCTTGGCAGTTCGGGCTGGACTGTTCCCATGGGGAACAGGGTCAAGACTGATTTGCATATTGCTTGGTCCACACTTGGGTGGCATGGTGAGCAAAAGAACTGACAGATTTAACCCAGATCTGTGACTGGGAGTGAATGCTTGATTAGTTGCTCATTCTGTCCTTCATTTGTGTTTGTTTGATTTAGCGGTCATAAGTGTTTTGGGTATGCCCAGATGTGGGTACTGGGCTCACTATGCTACTGGATTCAAATTAGCCTGGCTGATGAACAGTGATATCCTGAAATCAATCCCTGAATGCTTGTTTCCAGTCCAGGGAGGACCTGGTTTGGCAGTTGGGACAGGACTGTTCTCGTTGGGAACAGGGTCTAGATTGATTTGCATATGGCTGGGTCCAAACTGTGGTGGCATGGTGAGCAAAATAATTAACGGACTTAACTCAGATATGTGACAGGGGTCAATGTTTGATTGGTTCCGCATTCCATCCATCAATTGTGTTTGTTTGCTTTTGTCACCGTAAGTGCGCCGGGTATGCCCAGACATGGGCTTCCTTGCTCACTGTGCCGCTGGATTCAAGCTAGACTGGCTGATAAAGGATGATACTCTAAACCGGTCCCAGGATGCTCGTTTTGGGTCAGGGAGGACCTGGCTTGGCAGTTCAGGCTAGACAGTTCCCCATGGGGAACAGGGTCAAGACTGATTTTGATATGGCTGGGTCCAAATTGGGGTGGCATGGTGAGCAAAAGAATTGATGAACTTAACCTAGATCTGTGACGGAGGTCAATGTTTTATTACTTCTGCATTCCGTCCATCGGGCATCGGGTATGCCCAAACATGGGTCCTGGGCTCACTATGCCACTGGATTCAAACTAGCCTGGCTGATGAACTGTGATATCCTGAAATCAGTCCCAGAATTCTTGTTTCCAGTCCAGGGAGGACCTGGCTTGGCAGTTCAGGCTGGACTGTTCCCTTGGAGAACAGGGTCAAGCCTGATTTGCATATGGCTGGGTCCAAACTGGGGTGGCATTGTGACCAAAAGAACTGATGGATTTAACCCAGATCTGTGACTTTTTGATTGGTTCTGTATTCCATCCATCATTTGTGTTTGTTTACTATTAGAAAGTGGGCATGTTCTTGCTTAACCATTCTGTGCCTCTTCCTGCTTCCTGCTTGTGTATTCCATGTCCGGGTGAGACTGACAGTTGCACTGTTTGTGAATCTCCACTAGATAGTGTCACAAAGGGAACAGGGTTGTAGCCTGCATATCCTGATGGGTCAACAAGGCTAGAGTGGATGGGAAGAGCTCACATTTACACCTGAATGAATGTGCCTGCCTTCACACAATACAGTCTCCAAACCCTTGGGGTGTCTCTGGGTCCTGGCCTGGGAAAGGCAGGAACTTTCCTTTGAAGTCTGCCTACTTCAAAGGCAGAAAGGTGTATAAGTAGTGGAACCAAATGCTCAGATTTGTAGATTTCTTCTGGACTCAAGAGGAACCTCTGCCAAGGAGAAATGTTGAAGAGCTGGAGGAGCAGTACTGCCCATTTGTTGTGTGTGCTTTGCTGTGTTGGCCTGCAGTTGCTGCTTCTGCCTGAAAGAAAACAAACACTGGATTTTGTGGTATATTCCTGCTTGTGAAGTGTCACCACGGACTTGAACTCAGGTTGCCTATTGTTTTGAAGCTCAGGTCCATCAAAGTCTTCCTCTGCTAGCACCTGGACTCTCTGCTGAGACTCCTACCCTGACAAATGGTGCCCGCTCCAGTCCTTGGGCCCTTGAAAGGTGAAGCTGTTAGAACCAAGAAGGAAATCCATGCACAGGAGGCGTTCAGGGAAAAATTAAACGCACCACCTGCAACATAGCTGTGAAAACGATGCACAAACTGCATCAGGGCTGAGAAATTGACGCACCACCTGCATCATGGTGGGAGATCGAGGTATCACCTGCATCGCAGTTGGAGAAACAGTGCAACACCCACTTGCAACTGCTGAAATCAACGCAAGCCCCACTAAGTGAGGTTCCTCATCACTGTGCGGACGGGTTTCGCACGCATCATCGCTGGGCATCAAAATCGACATGAACCTGCCGGGTCTGAAGTGCCCGTCTGGAAATTGACACATCGCTCTCTTGCAGAAGAGAAAAACAAGGCATTGCTTACCCGACCGGAGAAGAAATTAATCACGGTCTCACTTGCGAGTAAGGAATCAACGCATCACTGATGTACTTGTGTAACCTCAACGCAACCATTCTTTCTATGGAGTAAGACTGTTGTTTCCATTGTGCAGTGCTTTCAATGTATTACTTTGTGTGTTGGTACACATACTTTACACATTGCCTCTGACATATGCTTGACTGCTTGTGCCATGCTGCCAAAGGGGTGAGCAGGGGTTATTGTAGGTGTGTATCTCACTTACCCTGACTAGAGTGAGGGTCCCTGCTTGGACAGAGTTCAAACTGACTGCCAATCAGAGACCCCCTTTCTAACACATACCTACTACACAAATCACATAGCAAGCCACAGGAAATGAACTTACATTGCAATGAGACTGTGATATGTCAAAGGCTAACTCTTCAGGCCAAACAGATAACTTGCAAGTTGATGGAATAGAAGTACTTTCGGTTACGGTATACTTGTTCATAGGCCTGCAGTGGGACCAAGCCAACATGTGTGTCATGAATGGGCCCCACCACATTGGGGATGCATTAAAAACAATAAAAGTCAGCATTCATATGGGCTAAATCCTTACGTCGGGGAAACCGGATATAGCTTTTCAGGTGCTTCAACTTTGCTGACAGGACATTCTACAACACCAAACTGAACATAGGTTGGGACATACCAGCAGATAGGATCACTGTATGTTGAAAGTACCCTGTGGCTCGGAAGTGCAATACTGACATGACATGTACAATGGGTGGTATGCTAGTTGTATAACTAATAGCTGGCATCAGATCTGGCTCCAGCTGTTGACATAAGTCGGCTACTGTTTGCATATACAGACAGTATATCAGGATGATGTGTCATTCTTGCATGGTCTGAAGGTCTTACAGTGGACGGTAGACAGAAGGTTGTTGCATCCTCCGTCTCCCTCAGTACCTCTGTATGACAAGACATGATTTCTAACATTAGTCAGTGTTTCCACAACAACATACATGATGCATGTCAGTGACATCATTTGACAAGGCATTTCTGAATGGATAGACATGGCCAGCAGAACACATCACAGCTGCAAAGAACACAAGGTCACATTTGCCCACCATGGTTTTACACACATGTGGTCACAACATGTATATGGACCAAACTCAAAGATGCGCAACACAATTTCTCCTCAAAAGTTTACTACATATTCCTACTGTCAAAATGACCATTGGCAGTGGTGGACCATGCCACACTTTTAAATGCAGTCTGTTCCCTGTAACATACTACAATGGGGTTTGAGTAGTAGGACCTACATGGCAAGATAGAATAAGCATGTTTTTGAGGTCAAAAATCAATTTTCACAGGCATAACAAAGTTCATGTATAGCCCAATACGCATATCAGGCCACCAAAATGGCAGCTTCCTGACCTACTCCACTGAACATTAGGAACCTCCCGCGACTGCTGGCAGGAGTCCTCATGGTGGTAGGTGATGGTAACTATGACAGACACAAACATAGCTAGTGGTAGCCACAGGCCAAATGTTGTGTCCACCGGAATTGACAACCGCGTACATGGCGGTCACGTCTGCTGATTCATTCACTTGACTCCTGACACTGCTGCCAGCAAGACCTCTATGATCTGAGCTGCTGTGTGTCACCTGTGGGAGCAATCATGCCATGCCCAACAGGTGATAGAGCCCCTGCCTTCTCTCAGAGGAGCTGGGGAGACTAGTTAATGAGGTCCTACCCCTGTATGAACAGCTCTATGGGTCATCAGAGAACCAGGTAAGTATGTCATGTACACAATTTTCTCAATACTCCACCATCCTTTCCCTCCTCACAGGCTAGAATGTGCCCATGTTTGTCTGTTAGACTACTTGTGTGCCTGGTGTTGCAATCTGTGTGGCATCAATCGGATTGACAATGTGCAGGTCCTAGTGGCCAGTGCCATATGTTAGGTTCAGTCACATTGTGTTGTGTGAGGTTTTTGGGACCCTAGATCATCCTTATGTTGGATGCACATAAGTACTAAGGAGACATAACTGCCATCCACTGACATCTCTTTCCTCCTGATTGTTGAAAATTTCAGACAACTTGTATGTGCATGACAACATCAGCTGTGTATGCAAGTTGTATGAGTCAATTGAGAATCATGTGAGCAATGTGTATTGTGCCACATATCTTAAAACCACATCTGCCCTTGCTAAACTGTTGTGTGGAAGGCATTTCATGAATCACTCTGCCACACACACACCACCATGCCAAATTGCTGTTGGCTACATGATGTACTGCCATGCATGGAAGTGATGGGAATGGAGTGTCATGCAGGTTCTGTTATCTCAGCCTGCATAGGCCAGGGACTGTCACATGTCTTTCCCACTATGGGTCCTAGTCTAGGCTGTGGGAGAGTCATTGTGGCTATGCAACTGTGGCACTGTGCCCACTCCCTGTACATCAGCAGATCCTATCATGTGACCGTATATGAGGCTGTGGTGGCACAACCTACCCTGAATGGCTCATTCCTTTGACTAGGTTAGGAATGGGTGTAGAGGTAAATCACTATTCTAGTCCATATGTGCATGAAGCATCATTGTCTTAGTGTGTGACTTACACTTATTACAGGTCTCTTACTCCTACAACTCTGTTGTCACATTCCTAAGGTCATACGGTCATGCGGTCATATTTGTCTTGTATAAGTGTATTGCATAACTGACAGTCCTAAAGTGCAGACTGTGTGTTAATTCCTGAGAGTCCATGAAATGTGACTCAGGCCCTCATTATGACATTGGCGGTAAATGCTGCTTACCGCCACACTGACAGCCGCCAACTTACCACCGCGGCAATGGATATCCGTTCACCATATTATGACACACACACAACAATCCAACAGAATTCAGCCACAGACACAAATACACCAGCCCAAAGGTCAGTGATAAACTGGCGGTATCACAGCCCACACCGTTACGCCAACAGAACAACGCCCATCACATTATGACCCACGAATCACCACGGCGGACATTCAATGGTGGTAAACCATTGGCTCTCACAATGAATACCCATAGAAAAAGCAACACTGGACAATACCAAACACACACACCTGACATCCATATACACAGCACCCCCACACCACTATAAAACACACACCACATTACCCACAACCCTTTACAATTGCAATTCATTGGTACAAGACCGAAACCAAGACCAGCTAGCCAACTAGAGCCACAGACCTCTCTCACCCATACACCACTCACACACTCCACATCACACACCCCACCACATTACCTAACACACCCTCACTAACACACCACACATAACACCCATGGCACACAAAAGACACCCCTGTTTCACAGAGGAGGACTTAAGGGTCATGGTGGAGGAAATTGTCAGGGAGAGCCACAGCTCTTTGGAACATGGGTGCAGCAAATATCTATAGCTAGGAAGATGGCGCTATGGTGGAGAATCGTAGCCAGGGTCAACGCCGTGGGACAGCACCCCAGAACAAGGGACGACATCAGGAAGAGGTGGAACGACCTACGGGGGAAGGTACACTCCATAGCAGCAAGACACAAGCTCGCTATACAGAGAACTGGCAGTGAACCCCCACATCCTCCCCCATAACTCAGAGCATGGGAGGAGCAAGTCTTGGCTATACTGCATCCTGAGGGCCTGGCGGAGTGGGAGGAGGACTGGAATCTGGTAAGTTGACTCTCTACTATTATCACCCCCCTACCTGCATGCCATCACATACCCTCACCCTCACTCCCATCACTCCACTACATCCCACACACTCCACCATCACATCTCTGCAATCCCATTGCCAAGCCCTGCATGCTATACCAATGCATGGACACCCCTTACAGCCATGCATGGACACTCTTTACTAAAGCATGCACAGCATAGAGAACGAACAATCCCACCATACATCAACATACTCAAGTAAAAGCAGGCAGGGCAACACCAAACACAGAGGGGAAGACAGGGATGTACAATATGTCAAACACATTAACCATAACACATCATTCACATCCCTACAGGTACCCCAACCAATATCACCAGAGAGGAGGTGCCAGCACTATCCAGTCCTCCAAGTGAAGAGACCCACAGTGCTGACAGTAACTCTGGTCTTCAAGATCTGGATGATCTACCTGGCCCATCAGGGACCACTGGACAGCTGGTTACCCAAGCCCAGTCATAGACCACCACAGACCCTACCCCATCAGGAAACACACTACAGCACCCACGCAGCGTACCTATACCTCTGTCCCCAGGACACGTCCATTAGCAGTGTCCACCTGTACAGGCAACCCAGGCCACACCTCACCACCAAGACAATCAGGGACCTGGGGTCAGTCGCAGTGGGCACACGGTTCAGGAGACAGAGGCACAGGCCACCAGGGACACTGAGAGGACTGCTGTGTGCCAGGGGGAGGACAGGCCCAGGGAACTGACTCTCCAGGAGGCACTCTTCCAGATCCTGGGATAATATCAACATTCCAAGGACACAATGGGCCAGATCCTAGACAACTTGTAGGAGAACAGGCGGCTGCAGGAGCAACAGTACCAGGGCATCAGGGAGGACTTGCAGCCAATCAACAACATCCTGATCTCCATAGCAGGGGTGCTGACAGACATGGCCAACATTGTGAGGGAGGCATCTGAACAGCTTTCCAGTTCTGCTGCTGCTAGTGGTGAGGAGGCCCCAACACAGGACTCACAGGACTCACAGGCCACAAGCACCCCTTCCCCTGCAGAAGGTGAACCACCCCGCTAATGTTCCATTCTATCCAGACAGAAGCCGGAGACACTTGCAAAGACTCCCGCCAGGAAATGAGACTCTCCTGATTGTCCCTCTTGTGTCCCACTCAGTCACCCTGTCCACCTTGAACTGCCATTGCTCCCCTTCCTATGTCCTCTTGGACAATGCACCTATGCTACAAACAGACTGGAACAATACCCTGGACTTTCCTCCTTTATCGCCCCATCCCATTGCACTTTCCCCTCTAGATATTAGCAGTTCAATAAACACCATTTGATAAAAATTGATCTTGAGTATGGCATGTATTTCAAATATGTATTATTTAAAAAAGGTACAACCATTTCAAATGAACTGTACAAAGAATGAGCATAGACTGAAGACCCGTAGCTGGCTGTAGTGATCACACCAGGAATACTTTTCAAATCACCAACATCTGCAAAATGAATAGCCAGAAGGAACAGTAAGTGAGCATAGAAGTGGGAAATACCAGCATGCCAATGCCTCACACATTGCAACCAAAGTCATTGAAATGTAAAGTTACACTGTCTTACCTGTGTGTCATTGGAAGTACTGATGGATCACAGATGTTCTGTTGTCCTGATCCTCATCCTCATACTCTGCCTCCTCATCCTCACTGTCCATAGGGTCAAATGCTGCCACAGGGGCATCTCCAGTCTCCTCCTCCTTCAGAAAAGGTACATGGCGCCTGAGGGCCAGGTTGCGCAACATGCAGCATGCCACTACTATCTGGCAGACCTTCTTGGGTGAGTAGCACAGGGATCCACCTGTTAGATGGAAGCACCGAAACCTGGCCTTCAGGAGGCCAAAGGTTCTCTCAGTTATCCTTCTAGCTCGCCCATGTGCCTCATTATAACATTCTTCTAACCTTGTCCTGGCATTCCTCACAGGGGTCAGCAGCCATGATAGGTTTGAGTAACCAGAGTCACCTGCAAATATTGAGGGACAACATTTAGCCATATACTATCCTATGTGACCAACACCATACCCATATACCAACATATACTGGGTGGGAACCATGGCTCACCTATTAGCCACACCCTGTGCCTCTGCAGTTGGGACATCACATTTGGGATGCTGCTATTCCTCAGGACAAAGGCATCATGCAACGACCCAGGATACTTTGTATTGATGTGGGAGATGTACTGGTCAGCCAAGCACACCATCTGCACATTCATGTAGTGGAAACTCTTATGTTTCCTGAACACCTGTTCATTCTGGCAGGGGCCGAGGACAAATGTAATATGTGTTCCATCAATCACCCCAATTATATTGGAGATAAGTCCCATTGCATAAAACTCTTCCTTCACAGTGGCCAAATCCTCAACCTGGAGGAAAGCAATGCAGCTGCACATGTGTTTTATCAGGGCAGTCAATACTCTTGTCAGCACTATTGAGAGCATTGGATGTGGCATTCCTGCTGCCAAGCCCACTGTCGCTTGGAAAAAACCAGTTGCCATGAAATGGAGTACAAATTGCACTTGCACACAAGGTGGGATCCCAGTGGGGTGACGGATAGCAGATATCAGGTCAGGTTTTAGTTGGACACACAGCTCTGTGATTGTGGCCCTATCAAGTCTATAGGTGAGGCTACCTGTCCTCCAGTGTAGCCAAGTCCACCAGGGGCCTTGTCACGGGGATATGTCTCCATCTCCTATTCATCCACAGCAGTAGGAATCTGTGGGACAAAAGAGTGAGGAGCCTGTCACAAACTGAACAACGGAGCCACAACAGTAGTTTGCATTCTGTAAACATGTAATGTGTCAGTGTGATTTGTCCAGTATGTGCCTATTTCTCCTGTGACGCAGCATCATTCCAAAGGGCTGCCCCCTCTGAAATGGCATCAGCCTGTCCTGTTTGGAGGGACATGTGGAAGTGAGGTAATTCCGCTGATGTTGTGCGCGGCAGACGTGACCACCATTTTCTTTCATATTCCTCATTTGTTACCTGACCTTCCACAGGAGAGGACCTACACCGCATGTGCTGCTGTGACCTGTTTCTGGAACCTACCATGGCCCTTGTGACTGGGGAAAGGGCCCCAGCCTACACTCTGGAGGAGTTGGAGAGACTGGTGGATGGGGTCCTACCCCAATATGGACTGCTGTATGGGAATCCAGACCAACAGGTGAGTACACTGTGAGCACGATGCATGTGGGATGCATGTATGGAGGTGTGTGATGGCTCCATGTAAGAGGTGAGGGATGTCCTCCTGACTGGGTACACATTGAGTGCTGGGCTATGTGTGTTCCAATAGTGCTGTAAACGGGTATGGTGGGCCAAATGTGTAACTGCCTGGACTGTTTGTCTAATGGTGTTTTCCTGTGTGTATTGCCTCTGCAGGCCAGCACCCATCAAAAGAAGAGTGTATGGCGTGCCATCGTCAAGGAGGTACAGACCCTTGGGGGCTATGGCAGGCACAGCACCCACTGTCGAAAACGGTGGGAGGACTTGAGATCCTGGCCATGGAAGACGGCAGAGGCCCAGCTGGGGATGGCCTCCCAACGAGGAAGGGGTGCCAGTTGAACCCTGACCCCCCTGATGGCCCGCATACTGGTGGTGGCCTATCCAGAGCTGGATGGACCCTTGAGGGCAACACAGCAGCCACAAGGGGATGAGTACAATGGCTATCATTACAACGTACGCCTGGTGGATGGTACCTGGGTGGTGGTTGTGTGTCCTTGGGTGCCCCTAGGCCAGGCCAGACATAGCAGTGTAGGTCCTCTGGTGGCTAGGGATCTGAAGGGATAATACTGCCTAGCTTGTTAGCATTCACTACTGTCTAGGGCTGCGAGGGTCCCAGGTGTGCTGCAGTTGGTGGTGTGTGCCCCTCCTCATGCCATGGTGGCTAGCAGTATCACTGGTAGTGCAATGCATAATGCATAGGCCTGTTCCCTGTGTGTGAGGGTGTTGTGTATGCCAACGGTGGTGTTTGTGCAGTCATTGACCCAGTGTATCCTTTGTCTCTCCCTCCCCTTTCTTGTTTTCTCATCCTGTCCTTATGTGCATTGGCATCATCTAGCGGAGGAGCAGAGGTACTGGTGATGGAGGGAGGTGCATCCCACAGGACCCTGGAGGCAGAGTCCACCGACGCTGAGGACACCAGTGGGAGGGAGGGCAAGGGGAGCACCATGGTGGAGCCTGGAGGGAACAATACATACTCAGATACTTCCTCCGATGGGAGCTCCCTGGTGGTGGCAGGCACCTCAGTGACCACCCCAGCTACAGGTACAGCCTCCACTCCCGTACCAACTCCGCCCTCCCAGCAGCCCCTCAGCGAGTTGCCCGTGCCCGCTCACCCAGGAGGGTGGGCATCTCCTTTGCCCCAGGCACCTCAGGCCCTGCCCCAGTGAGCCCTGCTGCCCTGAGTGAGGAGGCTATTGACCTCCTGAGATCCATCTCTATAGGGTAGTCAACCATTGTGAATGCCACCCAAGGGTTGCAGCCCAGATGCAACAATCTAATGCATTCCTGGAGGGCATTCACACTGGATTGGTGGCCCAACAGAGATCGATCCAGGCTCTGTCCTCCTCTCTGATGGCAGCAATGTCCCTTTTTCTACTGTCCCCCCTCCAACTTCCACCTCCCAGTCCCATTCTCCTCAACCCCAGCCCATCCCAAGCACACAGCCAGACGGGCAGGCACACAGGTCAACACCCAAGAGTGTCACAGGTAAACACAAGCACCACACTTCATATCACAGGCACTCACACAAACACCATCCAGTTGCAGACACAACAACATCCACTATTTCCACTGTCTCCCCCTCCTCCTCCTCCACCTCCCACCCAGTTACATCCACACTCACACCTGCATGCACTACATCATCATCCACTACCTGCATAATCACCACACCAAGCAGAACACACACCTCACTGGCAGACACCTCCACAACATCCATGCACACTTCCCCTGTGTCCTCTCCCACTGCGTCTGTCCCCCCTCCGAAAGTACACAAACACAAGCACTGAGACACCCAACAGCCATCCACCTCACAATACCATACAGCCCATGCACCTACACCCAAATCCAGTACATAGATACCTCCAACAACCACTCCCTCATCCTCCACTCCCATTACTTCTCCCTCTTCCCACCCCAATGTCCCTAAAAAGCGTTTCCTTTCCACCATTGAGATCTTCCCTACCCATCCCCAATCCTGCATGTATGGCCAGGGTATCAATAACCCAGCCAAGCACCTCAGCCACACAGTTCACGTGCCCAGTTCCATACGCACCTACTCTTGGTGGAAAGGATTCCAGGCCACAAATACTGAAGGGGAAGGAGCCTGCACCAGCAAGCACTAAGGGGAAGGACCCTGCACCAGCCAGTCAAAATGGGAAGGAGCCTGCACCAGCAAGCAAGAAGGGGAAGGAGCCTGCACTAGCCAGCTGAAAGGAGCCTGCGCCAGCAAGAAAGAAGGGGAAGGAGCCTGCACCAGCAAGCAAAAAGGGGAAGGAGCCTGCACCTGCCAGCAGAAAGGGGAAGGAGCCTGCACCAGCATGCAAGAAGGGGAAGGAGCCTGGCCCAGCAGCTGTCACAGAGGCCCCACCACCAACCGTGGTTGTGCAGCCATCAGGGAGTGCAGGGGCTGAGCAGGAGCCTCCCACTACCACCACCACAGTGCAGCCATTACAGGGTGCAGGGGCTGAGCAGGAGCCTCCCACTACCACCACCAAAGTACAGCCATCGCAGGGTGCAGGGGCTGAGCAGGAGCCTCCCTCTACCACCACCACCACAGTGCAGCCGTCACCGCCGGCAGACACAATGCGAACCTGCCTCCATGGGCTGCTATGTGGCCTGTCCCCTCCAGAACTAGTGGGAAAGACACCCACTCCAGAGACTATGGCCTTACCCTTCCCAGGACTGAGCACAGGGCACGCTGCCCCCTCCAGAACCAGTGGGGAAGACACCCACTCCAGAGACTGTGGCCTTGCACTGCCCAGGACCAAGCACAGGGCATGTTGCCCCCTCCAGAACCAGTGGGGAAGACACCCACTCCAGAGACCGTGGCCTATCACTCCGCAGGACCAAGCACAGGGCATGTTGCCCCCTCCAGAACCAGTGAGGAAGACACTCACTTGAGAGACTGTGGCCTTGCACTCCCCAGGACCAAGTACAGGGCATGTTGCCCCCTCCAGAACCAGTGGTCTTGTTTCCGCATCCAGCTGAGGTGCCCACCCCTACCCCTGAGATACCTGCCCATTTGCCAACTGATGTCCCTACAGTTTTCTCTCCGTATTGATGCAGGTAATGAGTGTGGCTCTGGACTTTGCCCTGTGGCCATGTGGCCCCTGTGAACTGAGGACTGGGCAGTGTCGCTTTTTTGTACATTTGTACATATCTGTAGCATTGGCAACTTTATTATTAGTATTGTGTTGATCTTATTACAATCACTTTAGTCAATTTCAGTTTTCCTTGCATTATTTCGCCGATTTATGGGGATAAATAGTTTTCTTGTGTAGCTGGTTGTGTGTATGATGTGTGTGTATGGGTTGTTTGTTGTGCGTGTGTGTGTCACTCTCCTTTTCCTCCCTCCCTACCTTGAGTGCTAGGTGGCTGTACTCACCGCCGTCGTCTTCGCTGGTGTTGGTGTTCGTGGTGGAGCATAATGTAGAATATCATTGGAAATACTTCTGGTTCCATGGCAGCATGGTTCTTCCCCATGTCTCCAATGGTGAGTCCTTTCACTTCTGTGCAGTGTTTCCGCCAGGCTTTTGATGGCGTTGGTACTGCCCTGGAAAAGGTGGCGGACTGAAGGGTCTTAATATGGTGGACGGTACTTTGTCTTCTGCCTGGCTGTAGGCGGCTACTGCTGTGGTGACTGTTGTTTCTGCCCTGGCAGTCGGTGCGGTATATTGGCTGTCTTTCCGCGATCTTTCCGTCATGGTCATAATTTGGCAGCCTGTTGGTGGTATTACTGCCACTTTATCTCCGACTGCCAGGGTCATAATGAGGGCCTCTGTCTTTGGTTACATAGCAGAAACTGTACAATGCATGCCTTTGTTTGTTGGGTGCCAACTCTGTAGGATGGACACATATGTCCAAAGGACTGTTCTGTGGTACAGGTACATAGCACAACACCCCACCCCCTGAAGAGGCATGAGTCTGCATTTGTTAGTTCACATGTCCACACAAGGACAAGGAAGATATTTTCTGCACCCACTATGCCGGCCCCTTAATTGTTACTCTTGTATAATGTTGGAGTTTGTACTCTGACAGTTGCCTGTAGGGACTGCATGCAGTGAGTCCTTCTCTTAGAGCATGAATGTGCTGTTCCATTCATGCCTAAGTATTTTACCCTTCAGAAGCCAAACAGGTGTGTAGTGTTTCATTCTGGCTCACATCATTGTACAGTTAGCTAGAGCTTGGGCTACCTGATGTCACCAAGCTTGCTTGTAGGCCATGAGCAGGGTAGTGGGTTGGTCTGAAGATGGAAATATATATGTCTTTGGTCATGTCCCTGTACTTATTTGCTTGTGTGCTTCACACTTGGAGAGCATTGACAAATAGAAAAGTCCTGGCTTGATGTTACTAACATGTGCAACTCAACCATTTGTGATGAAACTTGTGATTACAATCTCTTGATTTTTCTTTTGCATCCATGCAGGTGAATGGCCATCAAAATAAGGCACTATGGAGAGCCATTGCCAAAAAGGTGTGGACCCTGGAAGTCCACAGCCAGGGGAGCTTTCACTGAATGAAAAGGTGGGAGGACCGAATATGCTGGGCCCAGAAAATCACTGAGGTCTAGCTGGGGCGGTCCTCCCAATGTTAGTGGGGTGCCCATCAGACCATAACCCCACTAATAGCCAACATTCTGGCAATGGCCTACCCAGACCTTGATGGACATTTGAGAACAGCACAGCAGCCACATGGGGTTGAGTACAGGGCATATTCCTGCCTGCCACATTGCCAAGTGATTATGTGAGGCTCTGAAGAGCTCCCCCTGACAATCAGGGATGAGCCATGTGTCACACAGTAGATGAGTGAATGTTTATGTAGACATGTCATGTATTGTATACTGATGTGCCTTGCCTATTGGCACAGGGACCTAGGGGACAACTGTGTATAATCTGCATACCACTTGCTCTCCAGGGACAACATATGGCTGTATATAGTGATCAATCAAGTACTCTTTGTTGTTGTAGTGTGTGTACATTCTATGCAACAGACTACTACTCCTCAATGTTACAGACCAAAAGTAAGTATGTGATGGACCACTGTCCTCAGCCATGTGTTTAGGTAAATGAGTATATTGGCATCTACCACCCAAAGGCTATTTCTCTTCAGCGTATGATGGGTGCTGGTGCCTCACTGCAGTCTGTAATGTGAATATGGCCATCATACTTGTGACAGAGCCTATACTGTACTTTGTGTGCAGCTACCGATCAAAACTTTTCCTTGGTAGGTGGAGAATGTCCATTGACATGATTTATGTGCCATCACTGTTTGCCAATGTTCCTTATGCCTGCATGTCAGCATGTGTCCCTTTCTCATTAGCAAAAAAATTGTAAGCTGCTGTTTCATGCATGGTCTAACTAAGTTGATGGGGGATAGCATAACTTTTAGGAAGGGAACACCTACCTTGCATCTCATTGACGCATGGTGGGTTTGCCCTTCCTAAAAAATTGTGCTAACTCTAATATTTTGATGCTAGACGGGTCCAGCGTCAAAATCTAAATATGGAGTTAAGTTATCAGTGAAATAAATTATGCTAATGCGACGGTAACTTTCCATAAATATGGACCTCAATGTGCATGATTAGATCTGTCTAAACCAACAATAGAGGAACTGAACCAGTGCCAGACACCATGGATTACTGTAGAATGAAGAAAAGACAAATAGAATGAGGCAGTCCTAACAAGAGCTCCATTCATAACTTAAGAAAGACCTGATACAGGAGGCCTTGATGAGTGTATAATCCACAAAGAGAACTGGATTTCTGAGGTGACATAGGTCATCAAAGTGGCTCCTGAATTTGAGGGACAGTGAGTTGTATGAGGGCCACTTTGGAGACATTACAAATCTAAACAAAAGGAAATGAAATGTGGTGATGCAGAACAGTATTGCGGCTAGCACAGAACAAGGGGAAATGGAATGAAGTGATCCATCAATGAAATTGGGCTTGTTTAGACCCAGAGAATGTAGACTATGGTGAAAATGAGAAGCACTGACTTAATTTTTAAATGAAAAGAAAGCCAACTAAGTGATACATGGCCAAAAGCCTGGTTTGGGTTATTCTTTCCAGTGGTCACAATCTTGAGTAAGCACAACAAATGGATGGTGCCATACCATCCTCCCCAAAATATTTTCATTATGCTGCACCATTATGCTGAACTTTTGGATTTATTCACACGATAATTCCATCTTTCCTGAGCTGAACGAAATGTGTGTAATGAATGGATAGGAGGAAAGGTAGAAAATGAGGTAATAGTCTATGTGCAAAATTGGCTTAATAACTTGTTTTTCAAGAGATAGGGTGTGGCGTTAGGGCTCAACATCATGGGCAAATCCTTTAATCCCTACGTGCCTAAAAAAATTAGGGACATATTTAAGACTCCCTAGCGCCTTCTTGTGCCACATTAGTGTAATTAATTTTGACGCTAATGTGTCCCAACGAGGCCAAAATCCCTGCACTGTCTTTATGATGTGGCGTAATGCATGCATTGCGCCACTTTGTAACCCTTTGCGCTACATTATGCCTGCGCCAGGCATGATGTATGCAAAGGGGGTGTTCCGCCTGTTAGGGGGGACAGAAAAATTGCACAAAGAAATCTAACATACTTTTTGACGTCATATTTTTTGGCACTTTTAATGCCTACTCAGAGGAGGTGTTAAAAGGAGGCACACAATTGATTACAATGGGCCTCAATGAACTTTGCAGGATATGCACCAATATTTTTTATGCTAATCCTGCAAAGCTCTGGACTAGCATCAAGAATTCTGATGCTAGTCTCCTAACTACCACCATGGTGTGCCGTATTTAAATGTGGAGCACACATGGTGGTATTTAGGGGGTGCTAAGGGATGCAGGAAAAGTGGCACTGTACTGTGTGCTGCTCCACTTTTCTTAAATATGCCCCTTAATGTCATTTTCTCCAATGTAACTGGTGCTGTTTTTAAATGTTCCACGCTACATAAAACTGCAAGAAATATTTTTGGAATCGAGGAAGATTGAAATGGACCAAAACTGTGGACTTATATAGCCACAGAGTTCTGAATTTTGACATTCTTTTATGACTGGGTCTGCTAAAGAACTGTGACTGAATTAGATGGGTGAAAGTGCACATTAAATCAATGGTTGGGAAGTGATGTGTAGCAATGTTTCACAGATAGTTTGGGTCTTAATCCTAGTAAACTTCAGTCATAATGCAAAGAGTTTTGAATGTGATTCTCTACTTGGAAGGGAGTTATTGAGTAACCTACAGCAAGCCTTAAAACAATTGTTTCTATTTAAAGATTTGCCCACTGTTTATGCCCATTGATGATACTTTCTTAGGAACGCAATTTGGATGTATCAGTATTCCAGGCATGCAGTCAAATATTGTCATATCAGCTCTATTCAGTGGTCTTTAATTTTTATGATATGATCTATCTCTGGAAACATGATCACCTAAGGGCATCTGGGTGCTGCAAGCATTAAGAGCACATTAACCAAAGAACATTAGCAAATTAGGATTTTTAGGTGTTAGTATAACTGCCCAAAATTTCTAGATGCTCTGTATATTTGAAGAGCACCCTATTGCTTTCTTAGAATCCATTATAGGGCCCACAAGGTAGTAGAGATATGTAACACTGGCAGCCCACATACCAGCGTGACTTACAGGTCTTTAAGTCTCAGAAGTTTATCAATAACCTTACCCGGGTGCTTTGAGTAGACACAGATACAATAATACAGGCCTGATGAAAAACATTCTCCCAACAAGCATGGGGGGGCAGAACATCAGAAACATGCACCAAATTTTGGCGGTCATTATGAACACATCGGGAAACACTGCTGACGGCTGTGGCAGCGATGAACAGAAGACCGCCATTGGTGGTGAATGAATGCCCGCCATATAATGAGCGAAAATCCCAACCCTGCCAAAAATCACCAGACCACCACTCCCCGCCATGACCCTGTCGGCAGGGATCCTGGACCTCCCCACCCCACCACCGCCGAGCACACCCACATCCCGCCCTCCAAATAATAATGCACAAATCACCTTGGCAGACAGTGGAGGCCGGGAGACCATTGGCGGTTCCTACCGCCACGGGCGGCAAGTGGACTTAACAACAAGAAGTGCATACATTGGATAAGCGTGCAACCCACACACCTGACACACATCCATAACCCCATAAAACACCCCTAGACATACCCCACAATCCTTTTCAATGAAACCAGGCCAAGAAGACGGAGAGCACTAGAGGCAAACACCGAACGCCACCATACACGAGACGTACACCGACCCACAGAAGAGCACCCTCACTGCGTTCCCAGCCCGACACCATTTACCACACACACCATGTCAACCCCCCAACATCTACGCTTCAGAGAAAAGGAGATAAGGACCATGGTGGACGAGATCCTGAAGGTTGAGCCACAAATATTCGGGTTGAGGTGCAGCACACACCCATCGCAAAGAAGATGAAGCATTGGCAGACCATTGTGAACAGGGTCAATGCAGTGGGACACCATTCACTCACCAGGGATGACATCTGGAAGACATGGAACGACCTGTGGGTGAAGGTCAGGGACATGGCATCAAGGCACCACCTAGCAGTCCAGAAGACTGGGGGAGGACCGCAACCAACACCACCAGAATACACAGACTGGGAGGAAAAGGTACTGGCCATCCTGCACCCTCAGGGACTCCCTGGAATCACTGGAGGAATGGACTTGGGTAAGTAATCAACATTAACCCCATATACACCATACCTGTAATGCATGCACCACCCCACCCCACCCCACCCAAACCCACCAGGACCAACACCCCACCCAGGCAACAGCCACCAAATCCAACCCCCTGCATGACCACAAACCCACTAACAGGCCCACATCCCTTCCCCTGTGCACAGCCACCTACCCCTGAAAGTACCTACAATGGAACAACACCCCCCACCGCAATGCAACCCCACAGTCGAAGCTAAATGCAGTGTCAACCTCACAAAGGCACCCTGTAAGGCCATTGAAAGTAACCCCAGCACAACATAGCCCAGTCCATTTCACCCCAAATATTCATGCAGCTGTAACAGACATGTTTATGTCACCCAACAGGCACCACCACCCATGTCACCCTAACGGATGGAACAAGGAACGCCAGTGCCCCACAGGGAGACAGAGGCACCTCACAAGACACTGGGGAAGGATCCGTGGATACTGATGAGCAGGCAGGCCCCTCGCACAGTCCTGGACTGTCACCATGCAGCAGCCCCACCCAGAAAACCACTGTCATCCCTACCACCCAGTCAAGAACAGCAGCCCAGGGCCAACATCCCCACACAAGTGTATTCAGGCCACAGACTGGTGGAACACAGGTACAGAGGCCACAGTCTCCCACTCCCAATATGCAAGAAGGCGAGGGTCCCAGTACAAGTGGTACTGCCAGATCTGTGCAGGGGACACAGGCACAGGGTGCTAGGGCAAGTGCAAGGGTGTCAGTGGGCCAGGGGGTGGCCACAGGATGGATGCAGCAGCCCAGGATATGATATCAGAGGTATTGGGGGCCTACCAGCATACTCATGACAGTTTGGCACAGATAGTGTCCACCCTGAAGCACAGTCAGAGGATGCAGCAGAAACACCACCAACAGGCCATGGAGCAGTGGAAACAGAACAATGCCACAATGGCCACCATAGCAGGTGTTCTGCTGCAGCTGGTACAAACCCAGTCTGAGACCCACACAGGACAGGAGGCCCCCACTACAGCACCGGACACCCACCATGACATTACACCATCAGCAGAAACATCCCAGGAACTTCCCTCACAGGAAACCCAAGGGCCTGCCAAGTCATCCCCTGAAGCTCAACAGCAGGCGGCCAAACGGACCCTCAGGCCAAGATATGGCACTGGAACCCCAGCAAAGAACAAGACCCCCTCCAAGAAGTAAATCTGCAACACTCTGTACAGCAACCATACCACTCAATCAGCCACCACACATTACTAAGAGGCAATATGAACTAATATAGGAGAAGATGGACCCATCAATGCTGCCAACAAGGCTGCCACCATGTTGGATTTCAGGACACCCACCCTTTATGACTTGCCATCACTGTAAATAGCACTATGCACTCCCTGCCACCAATAAAACACATATCAAACCTGTAGCAATGCCCCCTGTGTTAAAATGTGAACAAAGTGAAGTATGGATGTAACTGGCTGATAACTACTTTATTGTCAAATCTTTGCATGTAGGGAGTCCTGTGTGCCTAAATGTGGGCCCTAACTAAACGCAGAAAAGATCAATCTGTATCATGCAGAACTGGTCCATGTTTCACCTATCATTATCAACCCCCCCATATGAGTGAGCACACTGACAGTATGGCCCTCATTACAACATTGGCGGTAAAAGCCGCTTACCGCCGTGCAGAAGACCGCCAACACACCGCCGCGGGCATGGAAATCCGCCACAGCTATTACGACCCACAGCTCGGAATCCGCAAAAATTCAGACACCCACACAAGTCCGCCACACCAAAGGTCAGTGATAAACTGGCGAAAACAAAACCTCCACAGTCACGCCAACAGAAATACGCCCACACTATCACGACACACGATCAACCGCGGTATTCCATTGGCGGTACACACCGCCGAGCTCAAAATACACACACATTTACAAAACACATCCACATTGGAAAATTCTAAACACACACACCTGATACACATACACACACCACTCCCACACACCCGTTACAAAATAAAACACACACCCACATCACCCACAAACCACTACAACCACAATTACTGAGAGAAGGCCAGAGAGAGGCACCCACAGAACTTCCACGTACCTCACACTACACACCCCTAAATATCACCCCATTTATCACTACACACACCACCCCACACATCACCCACACCACCCCATGGCACGGCAAAGACACGCCAGGTTCTATGAGGAGAAGCTCAGGGTCATGGTGGAGGAAATCCTCCTGGTAGAGCCACAGCTATTCTGATCACAGGTACAGCACACCTTCATAGCTAGGAAGATGGAGCTATGGTGCAGAATAGTGGACAGGGTTAACGAAGTGGGACAGCACCCAAGAAATCGGGAGGACATCAGGAAGAGGTGAAACGACCTACGGGGGAAGGTGCGTTCCGTGGTCTCAAGACACCACCTTGTGGTTCAGCGGACTGGCGGCGGACCCCCACCTCCTCCCCCACAACTAACAACATGGGAGGAGCAGGTCTTGGCGATTCTGCATCCTGAGGGCCTCTGGTAAGTAAAATCTTAACTATTACATCCCCCACCCTACCTCCATGCCATCACATACACCCACCCTCACCCTCACCCCCATCACTCCAACTCCTCACAAATGTCCCAACATCACAAACCACCCATTTCAACACCAAGCCCTGCATGCAACAACAAAGCATGGACACCCATCACCAAAGCATGGCTACTGCACATGCGCATACACCCCCCTAAACCACAACCACACAAGGTCCCGCACAGGAATGCAAGCACTGGGGTACACGGTCACCCACCTATTGCACACCATGGCACACACAGATGTAATAAACATCCTTTTATACCATTGCAGGACCCCTACCCAACGTCACCGGACAGGAGGGTCCACACATGTCCACACCACCAACAGAAGAGGCCCACAGTGATGACAGCAGCTCTGTCGAACTGGATCTAGATGACCAGCCCGGCTCATCGGGGACCTCGGGACAATTGTTTCCCTCACACAGTCACAGGCCACTACGGAGCTTCTCCCCTCTGGAAACACCAGCACAGCACCCACCCAGCGGGCCCATACCTCTGTCCCCAGGACACGTCAATCAGCAGTGTGTCCACCACTACAGGGAACCCAGGCTAACCCACCACCCCAACAACACCAGGGACCTAGGGGCAGTGGTAGTGGGCACACGGTCCAGGGGACGGAGGCCCAGGAACACAGGGGAACTGGGAGGGCTGCTGTGCGACAGGGGGAGGACAGGCCAAGGGAACCCACTGTCCACGAGGCCCTCTCCAACGTCATGGGAGCCTACCACCACTCCCAGGAGACGATGGCAACAGTACTGACCAATTTTCAGGAGACCCAGCGCCTGCAGGAAGAACAGTATTTGGGCTTCAGGGAGGAACTCAGAGCCATCAATTCCACCCTGGGCACCATCGTAGGGGTGCTGAAGGATGCACTCAGCACCAGGAGGGGCACTGTGGCACAACAAGGGGCCCCTGACACTAGCCTGGACGATGAACTGCCCACCACCTCCGCCGGTGCTAGTGGACAGGAGGCACCGCCACAGGACCACCACACCAGCACCCCACCCCCTGCAGAGGGAGAACCACCCCGCAAGCGGTCTCTGATATCCAGGACAAAGACAGAGAACAATGCCAAGACCCCCCCAAGAAATGAGACCACTCTGAATGTCATCTGCCTGTCCCACTTTGTCACCCTGTCCATCCTCAAACTACCCCAGCGCCACTTCCTATGCCCATTTGGGAAATGCACCTGTGAGACTAATACACTGGACTCTGCCATGGACATTCCGCCACCATCACCCCTCACCATTTTACAACCCCCTCCAATATTGAGCACTTAAATAAACACCCTTGAAGCACAAAACAATCTGGAGTCTGTCTGTGATTTCGAAATAGTGTATTAGCAATTACAGTGTCAAAATGCTCTTTCATATGTAATGTCAACATACCAATGTCACACAGCTCTAGTCCATGAGGAAACAAAGCAGATGTCACACAGTGGGACCCACATCTGTGAAATCATAAGGGAAAGTGACAATACACTGGCTGAAAACGACAGACAGTAGAGAGGTAGTAGTGTTAAAGTACATGTAGTAGGCAGGTTTGTATTCTTACCTGTGTCTCACTGGAAATATTGCAGGATCACCGAGTTCCTGTTGTCGATGTCCTCTTCTTCTGCTTCCCCGTCTTCACTGTCCACAGGCTCCACAGCTGCAACAACACCGCCATCTGGACCATCCTCCTGCAGAAAAGGCACCTGTCATCGCAAAGCTAAGTTGTGAAGCATACAGCAGGCCACGATGTTCTGGCACACCTTCTTTGGTGAGTAGAATAGGGATCCACCTGTCATGTGGAGGCACCTGAACCTGGCCTTCAGGAGGCCGAAGGTCCGCTCTGTTACCCGCCGAGTTCGCCCATGGGCCTCATTGTAGCGTTCCTCTGCTCTTGTCCTGGGATTCCTCACTGGGATCAGTAGCCATGACAGGTTGGGGTAACCAGAGTCACCTGCAAATGGCGAGAAACAACTGTTAGACACGCACTAACCTGTAGGGATATCCCCAGACCCAGACAACCATTCCCACAGACTTGCTTCCAGGTGATCACCTAATAGCCACACACGGTGCCTCTGGAGTTGCCCCATCACATAAGGGATGCTGCTATTCTGCGGGATGTAAGTGTCATGCACTGAGCCAGGGAACTTGGCATTAACATGGGAGATGTACTGGTCTGCCAAACACACCATCTGCACATTCATGGAATGATAACTCTTCCGGTTTCTGTACACCTGTTCACTCCTGTGGGGGGGTACCAAAGCCACATGGGTCCCATCAATGGCACCTATGATGTTCGGAATATGTCCCAGGGCATAGAAGTCTCCTTTCACTGAAGGCAAATACTCCACCTGAGGGAAAACGATGTAGCTCCGCATATGTTTCAGCATGGCAGACAACATTCTGGACAACAAGTTGGAAAACATAGGCCAGGACATCCCTGATGCTATGGCCACTGTTGTTTGAAATGACCCACTTGCAAGGAAATGGAGTGCTGACAGCACCGGCACTTGAGGGGGGATTCCTGTGGGATGGTGGATAGCTGACATCAGGTCTGGCTCCAGCTGGGCACACAGTTCCAGGATTGTGGCACGGTCAAGCCTGTAGGTGATGATCACATGTCTTTTCTCCATTGTCGACAGGTCCACCAGTGGTCTGTACACCGGAGGATGCCGCCATCTCCTCACATGTCCCAGCGGACGGTGCCTATGAAGGACAACAGCGAGCACAGAGTCAACCAACTCAGAGGTACGTGCCCACAGCTTACACAGAAAACAAATCATAATCCGATATTTGGCCTGTATGAGTGTTGAGGAAAGGCCTAGGTATGTGTGACACAGTTTAAAATTAAGCCATGTGGGCACCTGAAATGGTGGCTGCCTGACCTGTAAAGTGAGACAATGGGAAGTGAGGTAACTGCGCTGGCGTTGTACACCATCGCGGTAGGCCGTCGAAGACCACGTCTCAATGCTGCACTGTTTAACATTGGACCCTATGGGTCTCAGGAGCCAATGACGATGTACGCCGGCGGTGACGGTATGCACCGCCGCGGACGTGACCGCCATTTTCTATCAGTTCAATCACTCGATACCTGATCTTCGACGGGAGAGGACCTACACTGCAAGTGCTGCTGTGACCTCAGTCTGGAAGAGACAATGGCTTGTGCGTCTGGTGAAAGGTCCCCTGCCTTCACATCGGAGGAGTTGGACAAACTCGTGGACGGGGTCCTCCCCCAGTACACGCTACTCTACGGTCCTCCAGACAAACAGGTAAATACACTGGCAGCATGCTGTATGGGCTATGCCTGTGTGGAGTGGGGTGGATGAAAGATGGGGGGAGATTGAGGCGTGCATGAAACGACGGTGAGTACATATGCATCATGGCATGGGTAGGGATGGGGGCCAATGACTGTGACTGTGAATTTGGTAATAACTTTGCTTTTCCCCCAGTACAATTAATATAGGTCAGCGCCCACCAGAAAAAAAGATATTTGGCGTGCCATCGCCAAGGACGTCCGGACCCTGGGGGTCTACCACAGACGGAGCACCCACTGCCGAAAGAGATGGGAGGACATTCGCCGCTGGAGCAAGAAGACGGCGGACGCCCAACTGGGGATGGCCTCCCAACGTGGGAGGGGTGCCCGTCGCACCATGACCCCCCTGATGTTCAGGATCCTGGCGGTGGCGTACCCGGAGTTGGATGGGTGCTTGAGGGCATCACAGCAGCCACAAGGGGGTGAGTACACTCATTCTGCTGATATTGCGCGCAGTGGAGGTGTCTGAGTGGGGGAGGTGGGCTGTGGGTTTCCCTAGGCCAGGGCGAGTGTGCCAGTTAGGTCCCCTTGTTCTGGCAGACCCTGTGACACCCCAAATCCACCTGTATACAGTGCCAAGTACACCTAGTCAGGCTCCTGTGTCATCCATGTGTGCAGATGTCGTCCATAGCCTTGTAGGCCATGTCCCAGGGATTGAACAGTGGAGGCCAAGTCCGCTGCATAGTGCAGGGGGCTTCTGTGTCTGTCGTGTCCGCCAACGGTAGCGGTAATGCATGCACTCAACTTGTCTTTCTTCTGTCGTCCCCCCCTTTTTGTGGTCTCCCTGTTCTTGTGTGCATTAGCATCATCAGGCGGAGGAGCAGTGGCACCGGAGCATGAGGGAGCTGCATACCACATGGCCCCAGAGGGCGACACTACAGACTCGGAGTTCACCAGTGGGACGGAGGGCGAGGGGAGCTCCACGGCGGGGACAGGAGCTGACACCAGTGACACAGACTCGTCCTCTGATGGGAGCTCCCTTGTGGTGGTGGCAACATCTGTGCCCCCCGCATCTACAGGTACAGCCGCCACCCGCCCTACCTGCACCGCCCTCCCAGCAGCCCCTCAGCCTTTGCCCCGTGCCCGCTCACCCAGGAGGGTGGGCATCACCTTCGCCCCAGGCACCTCAGCTCCTGCCCCAGTCACCCCTGCTGCCCTCAGTGAGGAGGCCATTGACCTCCTCAGGTCCCTCACTGATGGGCAGTCTACCATTTTGAATGCCATCCAGGGTGTAGAAAGGCAGTTGCAACAAACAAATGCATTCCTGGAGGTCATTCATTCTGGTCAGGCGGCCCTTCAGCAAGCTTTTCAGACTCTGGCCTCAGCACTGATGGCAGCCATTGTCCCTGTCTCTAGCCTCCCCCCTCCAACTTCCTCCACCCAGACCCAATCCCCTCTACCTCAGCCTATCCCAAGCACACCTTCAGACCAGCATGCACACACGTCAACACACAAGGGAAGCTCTGGCAAACATAAGCACCACACATCCCACAGACACTCACGCAAGCATCACACACATGCAGACACACCAACATCCACTGCCTCCACTGTGTCCCCCTCCTTCTCGTCTCCCTCCTCCCTCCATGTCTCGTCCACACTCACACCTGCATGCACTACATCTACAGCCACTACTTCCATCACCAGCACACCCACCACCACACCCCGTTCACGTGCAGTCACCACCCCCACTGCCATTCACACATCCCCTGTGTCCTCTTCCAGTGTGTCTGTGACACCCCCTCCCAAGATACACAAACGCAGGCACACATCCACCCAACAGCCATCCACCTCACAACAGCCTCCAGCGCATGCACCTTCACACAAAGTCACCAAACAAACACCTCCTACAACCACAACCTCTTCCTCCACTCCCAAACCCCCTCCAGCTACCCGTCCCAGTGTTCCCAAAAAACCTTTCCTGTCCAATCTTGACCTCTGTCCCACACCTCCCGCAACCTGTCTGTCTCCTAGGGCCCGACTCTCCAGGTCCCAACCTAGCATCTCAGCCACAACATCTCCGGGACCAGTGGTGCCTGTAGTCACCGGAATCTGGAGTGCACCGGCCACCAGGGCAGGCAGTGTGGCACGGAGTCACAGCACGGACAGTCCCCCACCTGTCAAGCATTAAAAGTTGGCCAGTGCCCGGCGAGAGAGGGGGAAGACTCCAGCCACCAAAGCCGCTCCCAGGGGTACAGGTGGGAGTTTGGATTCAGCTGCGACACCTTCCAAGGTGGGGAAGGACCACAAGAAAGTCAGCAAGGCTGGGAAGAGCAGCACAGCGGAGAAGACCGCCATCATCCCTGCTGCCCAGGAGGCCACCGCCACCAGCTCTGCTGCCCAGGATTCCACCGCCATCATCCCCGCTGCCCAGGAGGCCACCGCCAGCACCAGCCCTGCTGCCCAGGAGGCAACCGCCACCAGCCCTGCTGCCCAGGAGGCCACCGCCACCAGCACAGCTGTCCAGGAGGCCACTGACAGCACCAGCCCTGCTGCCCAGGAGTTGACCGCCACCAGCCCTGCTGCCCAGGAGGCCACCGCCACCAGCACAGCTGCCCAGGAGGCCACCGCCAGCACCAGCCCTGCTACCCAGGAGGCGACTGCCACCAGCCCTGCTGCCCAGGAGGCCACCGCCACCAGCCCTGCTACCCAGGAGGCCAACGCCACCAGCACAGCTGCCCAGGAGTCCTCCGCCAGCACCAGCCCCACTGGTCCAGACAGGACCGCCAGCACCAGCCCCGCTGGGCCAGACAGGACCACCAGCAACAGCCCCGCTGGGCCAGACAGGACCGCCAGCACCAGCCCCGCTGGGCCATGAAGGACCACCAGCACCAGCCCCGCTGGGCCAGACAGGACCGCCAGCACCAGCCCCGCTGGGCCAGACAGGACCGCCAGCAGCTGATTCACTGCAAAGGACCCTGCCGCAACAAGCACCGCTGCCACAAGCACTGCTGAACTGGGCACCGCCGCCACAAGCACCGCTGAACAGGGCACCGCCGCCACTAGCACCGCTGAACAGGGCACCGCCGCCACTAGCACTGCTGGCCCATGAGCGCCAAGGGCACTGACGCTACTGAGTCCGTCACGAGCAGGATGAAGCACTCTGGGCACCAAGCCCCCTCCAGAACCAGTGGATATTGCCATCCACTACCTCTGTCCTTGGCAGGATGAAGCACTCTGGGCACAAAGCCCCCTCCAGAACCAGAGGATATTGCCATCCACTACCTCCGTCCTTGGCAGGATGAAGCACTCTGGGCACAAAGCCCCCTCCAGAACCAGTAGAGTATCACATCCACTACCTCTGTCCTTGGCAGGATGAAGCACTCTGGGCACAAAGCCCCCTCCAGAACCAGTAGAGAAAGGCATCCACTTGAGAGACTGTGGCTTTGCACTCCCCAGGATGGAACAGTGGGCAAACCACCCACTGTAGAGACTTGAGAGACTGTGGCTTTGCACTCCCCAGGATGGAACAGTGGGCAAACCACCCACTTGTGAGACTTGAGAGACTGTGGTTTGCACTCCCCAGGATGGAACAGTGGGCAACCCACCCACTGTAGAGACTTGAGAGACTGTGGCTTTGCACTCCCCAGGATGGAACAGTGGGCAAACCACCCACTGTAGAGACTTGAGAGACTGTGGCTTTGCACTCCCCAGGATAAAGCAATGGGCAAACCACCCACTTGTGAGACTTGAGAGACTGTGGCTTTGTACTCCCCAGGATGGAACAGTGGGCAACCGACCCACTGTAGAGACTTGAGAGACTGTGGCTTTGCACTCCCCAGGATGGTACAGTGGGCAAACCACCCACTGCAGAGACTTGAGAGACTGTGGCTTTGCACTCCCCAGGATGGAACAGTGGGCAAGCCAACCACTGTAGAGACTTGAGAGACTGTGGCTTTACACTCCCCAGGATAAAGCAGTGGGCAAACCACCCACTTGTGAGACTTGAGAGACTGTGGCTTTGCACTCCCCAGGATGGAACAGTGGGCATGTGGCCCCCTCGTGGATTTGGCGTTGTGCACTCAACAGGCTGAGGTGCCCCGCCTTTCCCTTCCCCCTGACGTGCCTGTTTTATTGCAATCTGATGCCCCTGCAGTGTTCTCTCCGTCATGTTCGGGGATTGAGTGTGGGCCTCGCCCATATCGTGTGGGCCCAGTGTTCCACGGACTTCAATGAAGCACTACCTGGACTACTATTATTGGTGTATATTTTGTTTATAGTGTAAATACATATTTTTGCGTCCTGGATTTTAATATATTACAATAGTTATACTCATTTCCTTTTGTCTTTGCATTCTTCTGGTGGGGTTGGGGGTGTAACTGTAATGTATCAATATGTATCAGTGTGTGTGTTGTCATGGGTGAGGGTGGGGGTGGCGGTGTTGCGTATTGCGTGTGTGTGTCCCTGTTTTTTCCCTCCCCTGTGTTGTAGGTGCAGTACTCACCGTGGTCTTCGACGCCGGCGTTCGTGGTCCTGGTAGAGGAGCAAGAAGATAAGGGCTGGCAGGATCTGGAGCTCGGGTTCCATGGCGTCCTGATTCCTCATGGGGTGTGTAGAGGTGAGCGTTTTCCCTTCGAAGTCCTGTTTGTTTGTACCGCTGTGGCGGTCAGAGTGTTAAAGTGGCTGTCTTTGTTGACGGTTTCCGCCACGGTCGTGATTAAAAAAAATTTCCGCCGGCCTGTTTGTGGTTTTACCGCCGCTTTAACACCGACCGCCAGGGTTGTAATGACCACCTATGTGTCACAAACCCCAATGTCAGCCCAAAGTCCCACACAGTTACAGGAAGTAGAGTTGTATCAGTTGGGTCCTGGAATTGACATCTTCCCCTTCCTCATTCATCACCATCACTCTCCTCCCCTCTCTGAGGAAGCTGGTCAGGACATACAGCACCCTCCACCTCCAAGAAGGGGATACAATGTCTCACTGTCATGTTGTGCAGCATGCAGCAGGCCATCACTATTCTACACACCTTTTTAGGCCCATAGTCCAGGGAACCCCCAGAGATATGTAGACAACAACATCTAGCCTTCAGGAGACCTATTGTGCACTCTAACACCCTCCTAGTATGTCCATGGATATCATTGTAATTCCTCTCTGCATACATTCTAGGATTCCTCACAGGTGTCAGGAGCCAATGCAAGTTTGGATAGCCAGAATCACCTAGAAAAAGGTGTGGTACAGAGTAGTCATTGTCAAGCCCCTTAGTCATACAGCCTGGCTGTCTGCTATGTGTCAGTTAGTGACAGACACACTTACCTATTATCCACCCTCTGTCCTCTTGGAGTTGTTCCATCCTCTATGGCACACTACTGTGCCTCAACACAAAGGAATCATGGGCTGAACCTGGGAACATGGCATTCACATGTGTGATGTACTGGTGTGCAGTACATACCAATTGGATGTTCATGGAGTGAAAGTTCTTTCTGTTTCTGTACAACGGTTCACTCATTCTTGGGGAGATGATCGGTATGTGGGTGCCATTGATGGCACCTATCACATGGGGTATGTTGGCAAAGGCATAGAATTCAGATTTGATGGCAGGGAGGTCAGTGCTTTGGGGAAACCTCACATAGGACTGCAGGTGTCGTACAAATGCATTTAGAAATCTTGTCAGTACCATGCTGAACAGTGGCTGTGAAAAACCAGCACCCATACCCACTGTCACTTGAAATGAGCCCGTGGCCAGGAAATGGAGTGCGGATAGCCTGCTGATTACGATTTCCCGGAGTTAGTGCAAGATCCAGTAAAGCACAAGGGCCCATATTTATACTTTTTGACGCTAAACTGCGCTAACGCAGTTTAGCGTCAAAACATTTTGCGCCGTCTAACGCCATTCTGAAGCGCCATGCGGGCGCCGTATTTATGGAATGGCGTTAGCCGGCGCAAGCAGACCGGCGCTGCCTGGTTTGCGTGGAAAAAAGACACGTACACCAGACAGCGCCGGCGTAGGGGGAAAATGGCGTATGGGCGTCTTAAAATGGGGCAAGTCAGGTTACGTCGAAAAAATCGTCGTAACCCGACTTGCGCCATTTTTTTTCGACGCCCATCCCCCATCAACATGACTCCTATCATTGTAAAGATAGGAGTCATGCCCCCTTGCCCAATGGCCATGCCCAGGGGACTTCTGTCCCCTGGGCATGGTCATTGGGCATAGTGGCATGTAGGGGGGCACAAATCAGGCCCCCCTATGCCACAAAAAAAAAAAAAAAAAAACTTACCTGAACTTACCTTAATGTCCATGGGATGGGTCCCTCCATCCTTGGGTGTCCTCCTGGGGTGGCCAAGGGTGGCAGGGGGGGTCCCTGGGGGCAGGGGAGGGCACTCTGGGCTCATTTTGAGCCCACTTGTCCCTTAACGCCATGCCTGACCCAGGCGTTAAAAAGCGGCGCAAATGCGCCGTTTTTGGCCACGCCCACTCCCGGGCGTCATTTTTGCCCGGGAGTATAAATACCACGTAAAGGCCTGGGAGTCATTTTTTAAGACGGGAACGCCTCCCTTGCATATCATTAACGCAAGGAAGGGGTTCACGCTAAAAAATGACGCACACTCCGGGCACTTTGGCGCCCGAAGCGTCTAACGCCATAGTATAAATATGGCGTTAGTTGGCGTTAGTTTAGCGTCGAATTTGCGTCGAAAAAAACGACGCAAATTCAGCGCAACCAGAGTATAAATACGGCCCAAAGTTCCTGAATTGTTGCACGTGTGAGTCTGTAATTGATTATGATCTGACGCTCCACCATGGTCCTCATATCCACAAGTGGTCTGTACACCGATGGTGCCCTTTCTTGCCACAAGGGTCGGTACCTACGAGGGGTATCAAAAAGGTGTGATGAACACACATACATAGGCACACATTGTCATCAATTGTGCACTGCATATTTCATTGTAGTGACTCAACATTAACTGCTTCTTGACAGATTCACATCTACACCTCAGTGAGGGAACAGTGTTTTTCATGTGTGGTATATTATGGATTGGTCACATGCATAGGTGCTTCATGTGGCTAGTAGGGCCTGCATTGTGCACATTTTAATTTATAGATGCATAGTTACTGCCAAAATGTCTGCCCACTCTAATCCAGGCCTTTTGTTGTGGAAGTGACCTCATACCGCTGGCGGTTGACGTCACAGCGTAAGGTGCTGTTTACCGCCATTCGCACCGTCATTGGTTAACATGGATGCCAATGGGGAATCCTGGCGTATCATGATATCGCCGCCGGCAGTGACGATGCACACCGCAGTGGTACGTACGTGAGTTCGTCATCTTTTATTCACTTGACTCCCTGATCTCATGTGGACAGGTACTCCACTGTGTGTACTGCTGTCGTCTGCCTCTGGCAATGGATGTGGCTCGTGTTGCATGAGAAAGGGCCCCGGTCTTCACCTGGGAGGAACTGGGGAAGCTAGTGGACGGGGTCCTGCCCCTATACACAAAACTGTATGGACGGCCAGACTAACAGGTGAGTCTGGGTTTGGTGGGGGGGGCACTGTTTGGGTGTAATGGATGGTGTTGAATGGACATATGTGTGCAGCTCTGAGCCTGCATGGGCCGTGGTGCATGGCATGCTGCGTGAGTAAGGCCTGTAAGCCTGACAGTACTGTCTGTCCCATAGTGGAAAATTAGCCAGGTGTACCAATCTTGCAAGAGCCTGACCTCTGTGATCCATATCTGTGTCACACTTTTAGGTCAGCGCCCACCAGAAGAGGTCACTTTGGCATGCCATCTCCAAGGAGGTGCGGACCCTGGGGGTCTGTGATGCTCTTAATTGTTTTTGACCAATGACTTTGTGTTTCACCACTGTGCATATTAGTTGCTCAATGTTCACCAGTAGCACATTATGGGCCTCATTATGACCCTGGCGGTAGAGAACCGCCAGGGCCAACGGGGGCGGGAGCACCGCCGACAGGCCGGCGGTGCTCCCTTGGGCATTCTGACCGCGGCGCTTTTGCCGCGGTCAGAAAGGGAAAACCGGCGGTCTCCCACCGGTTTTCCACTGCCCCTAAGAATCCTCCAAGGCGGCGCAGCTCGCTGCGCCGCCGAGGGGATTCTGACAATCCTTACCGCCATCCTGTTCCTGGCGGCTCGCCCGCCAGGAACAGGATGGTGGTAAGGATTGTCGTGGGGCCCCTGGGGGCCCCTGCAGTGCCCATGCCAATGGCATGGGCACTGCAGGGGCCCCCGTAAGAGGGCCCTGCTAGTATTTCACTGTCTGCGTAGCAGACAGTGAAATACGCGACGGGTGCAGTAGCACCCGTCGCACCTTCCCACTCCACCGGCTCGATTACGAGCCGGCATCCTCGTGGGAAGGGAGTTTTTCCCTAGGCTGGCGGGCGGTCTTTTGGAGACCGCCCGCCAGCCCAGGGAAAAACTCATAATACCCTCCGCGGTCTTCTGACCGCGGAGCGGTATTATGGAGGGCGGCATCCTGGCGGGCGGCCTCCACCGCCCGCCAGGGTCGTAATGAGGCCCTATATGTTGTATTCAGTTTAGCTGCCTATTGGCTTTAATGTGGTAGTAGACATTACATTTGGTATTTAAGTTAGCTGCCTATTGGCTTTAACATGGCATTAGCCATTACATTCTGTATTCACTTTAGCTGCCTATTGGCTTTAACATGGCATTAGACATTACATTTGGTATTTAGGTTAGCTGCCTATTGGCTTTAACGTGGAGTTAGACATTGCATTTGAGACATTGCAGATGAGCTGTGTTTTTCCAAGCTGTGTTTTTCCACATGATAGACCAAGCTGTGTTTTTCACACCAAACCCTAGCTGATAAGAGCGCGTAGATTTTGTGTTTACCTCTCAATCCAGTCTGAGAACGAGTAAAGTTTGGAGAATTGGCCACTCTCCAAGTTTATTCGGTTCTCACACTGAGTTTGCTTTTAACAATGGCTCTGGGCAACAGCGAGGGAGAAATATCTTGACTTCAGACAGGAACGGATGTCAGTTGCCTGTCCCCATTTGGGTAGAAAGTCTTTTTCCCGCAGTTGACCCGGAGTCATCAACTTGCAGGCCCCAGAAAGATGTAACAGAGTTATAGGCCCTACAGTGATGCAATTTTGACTTTTATGCTTTGCTTTGAAGTTATGCTATAATATAATCACATTTATTTGCTGTGTGCATTGCAACTGAGAAGTACTTTGACATATTTTGCTTTCATTGCTGCGACTACTTTTAAACGTGTGCTTCCAACCTACTAATTTCGTCTCTCAGGAACCTCGTGGTGAAGTAATAATAACAATGAATGTCTTCTTTAAACTAAGAAGTACATTCCAGAGAGGTTTTGTAAGCTCAGTCATAAGATAAGAGAAGGAAAGCAGGACATTTTGGCGTGAATCGTCAGTCTTGGGAGTCGGAGTTGGAGATTGGAAGTGCACGATTTAAAAGTGTAATTGTTTTTTGTTGTTTAAAGAATTAAAGAAGCACGGCAGACCATGATTGAAAATGCATGTGAAGTTAAACTGCCTTATGGTGCTGTGAGAAACTGTGTGAGTCTTGGGATGACTGCAAGATAATGCTGAAATTTATGAAACTGCTGTTTTAGAAGAATCTGGCTTTTCCCATTCCAGTAATGAGGAGGTTAAAACAGCTGTGGGCCAGTCCGAGCCTCAGTGTGAGCAGAACGTAGCGCATAGCAGCCCACAGTTTTTGGCAGTTGAAGTGCATTCCTTAACAGATAACACTGAGAACAGAGCTAAGAATGATATTTTCAGACCGCTTTTGCAAAGTACGATGTTTAAAATTAATTCAGACAAGGCAGAAGTACTGTCGCAAAATGTGCAGTTGCTGAGAATTCAGTGGAACCCAGAAAATAGACAGATGTTGTCACAAGTAAAACAAAAGATCTTAGAGTTTCTTTCTATTTGCACTAAGCAAGAGACACAGGGCCATATTTATACTTTTCGACGCACAACTGCGCCAACGCAGTTGTGCGTCAAAAAATCTAACGCCGGCTAACGCCATTCTGAAGCGCCATGCGGGCGCCGTATTTATTCAATGACGTTAGCCGGCGTTAGCCGGCGGAGCTGCCTGGTGTGCGTCAAATAAAATGACTTACACCAGGCAGCGCCGGCGTAGGGGAATATGGAGCTTGGGCGTCAAAAAATGGGGCAAGTCAGGCTGAGACAAAATTTTCGCCTCAACCCGATTTGCACCATTTTTTTTTACTCACAACCCCCATTGACATGACTCCTGTCTTAGCAAAGACAGGAGTCATGCCCCCTTGCCCAATGGCCATGCCCAGGGGACTTATGTCCCCTGGGCATGGTCATTGGGCATAGTGGCATGTAGGGGGGCACAAATCAGGCCCCCCATGCCACAAAAAAAAAAAAAAAAAAAAACTTACCTGAACTTACATTATGTTCCCTGGGATGGGTCCCTCCATCCTTGGGCGTCCTCCTGGGGTGGGCAAGGGTGGCAGGGGGTTGAAGAACCAGAACCTTATGGGCCTGGCGGCGCAGGGTACGCCTGAAATCTCCTTGGATTCACCTGCCTCAACTAACAGAGACACGGGACACTCTGTCAGGCGTAAAAGATCAGATTTTATTAGCTGCAGCTAGTACAGTTGTCCAAGAAGTACACAAGGTATGTTCTCAGGAGACTGCCACTTTACTTTGTGGCGCACAATCTTATATACCGTATAAAAACCATTTATTAACTACATACACTCCCAGAACACATAGAAAGGAGCCAGTAAGAATAACGTAAAGATAGAACAGAGCCAATAGAAATGTCGGAAAACAAGACAGCACCAATAGAAGGAATTGGAAAACAAAGTATCAAGTGACTTAAGGTTGCCTCCCCTCCAGCTGTGTTTGTCACCCCTCCCTTGAACTAATTCATTAACCGATCCACAACGAAGTTGCATGTGGTGCGATAAGTTTGTGTGCGTTTGGAGGACAGTTGTGAAATGAGAGAATACTAGCAAAGGACAGCGAAGGCCAGACGATAAGATAAGATCGGCGGAGAATAGTGTGAGCCTACAGATAGTTGAAACAAGGATTAGAAAACCAGACAGGGATTAGTGTACTCGGTCAGACCTTAATACCAGCCTTGTAAAGATAGAGGCAGAAGGCTGTTTTGAACACCATGTTGCAGAATAAGCAGAAAAGGCAGAATGGACTTCGTTCGCTGTGCTGCCTGAGTGAAGGCAACATAAAATGGCGGCGGGCCACAAAATGGCGGGTCGATACGATCGTATTAAAAATCGAATTTCCTCAGACCCTCCTTTTGCCAGAACTCAGGCAAGATACACAAACTCATGTTAATCTGAGTCGATGTCTATGGCCATGAGGTCATCAAGCTGTTGCTGTACCATCATTTTGATATTCTCTGCTCTTTCTGACTTGGGTTTGGGAATACATGCAGTAGCACATAGGTTGCAGATGGCAGGACCGCAGTGCATACAAAGACAACAAGAGAATATAAAAGCTAAAATTACTCCAAAGAATGTCAATACCTTCCAACCCCATTTGGACAGTAATTCCCAAAACCACTCTGAAAAGGACCAATCTCCTTCGTCCTGATGAATCGACTCGGAGATTATGTGTAACTTAGAGATAGCTTGGTATACTGTCGGAGCGTCATTAGGTATGAAAATACAGCAACTTGATCCGATCAATTTGCATACTCCACCACGGTCCGCAAGAACAAAGTCTAAGGCAACACGGTTCTGCAAGGTCATAAGACGTTCAGCCTGTAGTTCAGCTGTAATGTTACTTAAAGCTCCTACAGTGATGTCTATGGTGGTTTCTACGACACGAACCAATTGCCTTATATTTCTGCTGTTGGCCATTGGACCCCAGAAGGGAAGAAATCCTTTGAGGAAATCTCCTCCCTCTTGTCCTGCTGTGTCTTTCGAATCCACAATCCCTCTGCCATATCTATTTTTATGATGGTTCGCAGGAACGGTGTATGTAGGGGGAAGAAGAAAGGCTATATAACAAGTACCAGAGAAATCAGCTGGCAACCATGTATAAGCCCTATCGTGGCAAACGAAGTATGTACCTTGAGATGGTACTAACGGCGGTGAATTCAGGGCTGAATAAACATATGTATGGGAACATAAACTTTCTCTTTGTCCGGTGTTTGGAGTTCTATCATTTATTTGCAGACAGAAATTTCCTTGTTGGGGTATGACCCGTATCGGAGGAGATTTTCCTTGCTTAACCTTATCATTGAGGCTGGAAATGTAATTAGTTATGTTCCAATTGGTATATGCTTTTCTTTCATCTATGGAAGCTTCACTTTTTTCCATGATTTTAGCCATAGCTACCATTCCCTTTATCAATAAACTATGACTGAAATCTGAACCAACACTATGTGAACTGACAGGTTGTTTAATTTTACTTTGATATGCATTATTGAAAATGACAAAATAAGCCCAAGCGGAACCTTCATAGGAGAATGGAAGAACTAAATATGGCATTCCTTTTTCTACCGTATGTGGTATGAGTCCACACACCCAACAGTCAGTTGTATTGATCACTAACTGATGTTGATGTAACAACTGGACGAAGGAATTGTTAAAGTATTCAGTTCTTCTGATGAGTTCATGCTGGGGAAGAGTGTGAAATAGGTGCGGAGAGATAGTAGAAGAAGATGTAGAGGTAGGAGAAGAGACAACTTTTTGCTGCAGAGTAATAATGATCCAGTTTACAGATGCCAAAAGAATACACGACAATATAATGACGCATAGAGCAATACTACAACGACTATATATTTCTTTACAATTATTCTTTACATTTTTACTTTCTCTTTTATCTAATGTAGCCTCCATCTTTCTAAGTGGATGCTCATGGCAATCTTCCTCAATCACTGTAGTCACGATTATCTACCGTCCTATGACACTGTGAGGTCCTGCAGGCCTATTGCCACTTACTCAGGTCGTAACTAAGACTCCTACCGTGACCCTGCAACCGGGATAGAGTACTACATAGGAGAGAAATTTACAAGTTCTTTGGTCTTGGTCTCAAATTATAGCGTTCCTGTCCAGAGGCAGTCTGGTTTTGAAACAATGTTCCTGGATTTGTCGTGTTCAAGCGACGATGCGATGGTATTGCTTCTTGGAGGATGTCGTCGTCCTCTTTCTCAGAAAGTGTTCCAATTAGACGCGCATCACTGAATGGTACAAATTGCGGAACTTTCTCACTTTCAGAGTCACTGATGCCTCTACGGACCCACTGATCGAAAGGCAAGGGCAAAGGCACTTTCTTGCAGTGCACGGCATGCACCCAGTTTTTCTTTCCTTCGACTTTAACTGCTGTTCTTGTGGTCAAAAGAACCAGGCGTGGCTCTCTCCATCTGGGCTCCAAATTTCTCTGTCGTTGGAAATTTTTCGTGCAGACCCAGTCACCTGGTCGGATGGAATGACCTGGGTCTGTGGAAGCCTCTGGTAGAGCACTCTGAACCTGTTGATGAAGGACACGCAATTTAGTTGTAAGGTCATGCAAGTAGTCAATCAACATCGGGTATGGCAAGTCTGAGTATTTCTTAGGGCGAGGAACTCCCCATACATTAGCTGGGCGACCAAATATCACTTCGTAGGGGCTAAGCCCCAAACGAGAGTGTACTGCTGTTCTGGTGGACAGAAGAGCCAATGGTAAAGCATCAGGCCAATTAAGTCCTGTGCTAGCTTGCACCTTAGCAATTTTAAGCTTCAAGGTTCCATTGTAGCATTCTACTAAACCAGCCGACTGTGGGTGATTCGCCGCGTGGAACTTCTGTTTTATGCCAAGACCTGCACAAACTTTTTGCATGACTTGACCCACAAATTCGCTCCCATTGTCACTCCAGACAATGCGCGGCAAACCAAACCTAGGGAAGAATTCTTTCAAAAGTATTTTGGCAGTTGATAAAGCAGTATTGTCCTTCAGAGGGTAGGCTTCTACCCATCTAGAAAAAGCACATACTACCACCAGAACATATTTGAGGTTGTTGCATCGTTCCATGTGAATATAATCGATCTGCAACACCTCAAATGGATATGTTGGAGGAGCAAAATGACCTGCTGGAGTTGGGGTTCCCTTTCCCGGATTGTACATCAAGCAAACAATACAATGTTTTACTACATTATTTGCACACTTTGGGATCCCTTCATTTTGCCACACTGGAGCCAGAAGTTTACATATTCCTTTTGCACTTAGGTGAGCTGGACCATGTGCCATAGTAACTACAGGTAGTACATAAGCATCTGGTAACAGCCAACGTTGATGTTCTGATAATTCAACCCAACATCCCATCTCATCTAACATTCCTGTACTTTCCTTCCACTTTCTCAACTCATTCTCCGTAGCCTCTCCTTGAATTGATTTCACACTCTCTACTGTATCTTCACACATTCCCTTTTCTCTTACGCAGTTTGCGGGACCTGCAACATACATTCGACTTGTGTTGTCTCTGGCTGTCTTTTTCGCTACCTCATCTGCAAATGCATTTCCTCGACCAACATCGTCCACAATCTTTTTGTGTGCACTACACTTCACGATCGCTATCTGAGTAGGCATTGTAAGTGACTCAAGAAGTTCAGTCACTAATTGACCATGTTGTATCTTAGTACCATGGGAAGTAAAGAATCCTCTTTCCTTCCATAAACGCCCAAAGTTAAACGCTACACCAAAAGCGTATTGGCTATCAGTGTACACGTTTACTCTTTTTCCTTTGGATAACACACACGCTCTAGTTAAGGCTATCAATTCAGCTGCCTGAGCTGAATTATGTCTAATGCGTGCTGTCTCCACAATCGTATGCAAAGTAGTAATAGCGTAGGCTGAAACTGTATCTCCATTCGGGAGCTTGAAACAAGAACCATCTACCCATAGTGTTCCATCTGGATTCACTAATGGCGTGTCTTTTAGGTCAATTCTACCCTTAGTCTCTTCTTCAGTACGGAGAAAACAATCATGCTGTTCAGAGACATCTCTCTCTTCTGGAAGAGGCAACAAAGTAGCTGGATTCAGGGTATTACATCGTTTGATGTGTATGTGACTAGCCAAAAGCGTCAGCTCATATCCGGACAACCGAGCACTTGTAAGATGCTGCGTTTTTGTCCTATTTAGTAAAATATCCACTGCATGTGGCACCATAACAATGAGAGTATTATCTAGTACTACTCCAGCAGACTGTCGAATAGAAATTGCTGCTGCCGCTGTCGCCTTAAGACAACTAGGCAATGCTTTAGCTACTGGATCTAACGTAGCTGAGAAATATGCGCATGGTCGCTGTTGATCTCCAAAACGCTGCGTTAAGACTGACAATGCACAACCCTCTCTTTCGTAGACATAGAGCGTAAAGGGCTTACTGTAATCAGGAGTACCCAATACAGGAGCAGAACACAAAGCAATACGCAAATCAGTAAAACTCTTCTGACATTCGTCAGTCCACGGAAGAGGCTGAGGCGTATCTTTTAAAGTTAGCGCCAACAGCGGTTTAGCCAATAAAGAGAAACTCGGAATCCACTGTCTACAATAAGAAGTAATGCCCAAAAAAGCACGTACCTCTCTTTGTGTGGATGGCACTGACATTTGTGCAATTGCCTGAATTCGTTCGGGGGTCAATCGTCGTCCCTCCTTTGACAAGAGATGACCCAAATAAGTCACCTCGAGACAGACATATTGTAATTTAGAAGGAGAAACCTTGTGATTCAGATCAAACAAATGACGCAACAGTGCAACGGTCAAGTTTTTGCAAATCTCCTCTGAATCAGCGGCAACTAATAAGTCATCCATGTACTGAATGAGAGCGGCACCGGACGGTAAGGAAAAGGCATCAAGATGACATTTTAGAGCTTGACTGTAAACAGAGGGACTTTCACAATAACCTTGAGGTGCGCGTTTAAACCGGAAGCTTCGGCCTCCGAGGGAAAAACCAAAAATATCTCTACTCTCTTCGGCGATGGGAATACTAAAGAAAGCATTCTTTAAATCAACAACTGAAAACCAAGTCGCTGTAGAAGGTATCATCGTCAACAGAGCAGTGATATCTGGGACTACAGGAAACTGCGGTACGACAATCTTGTTTACCTCCCGAAGATCAATTACAAAACGATAAACAGGAGGCTGAGAAGGATCAGTGCGTTTACGAACCGGAAGAACAGGACTGTTACATGTATTTCCTCTCGTTTCCTCAACCACACCCTTCTGAATCAAATCATGGACAATTTCCAAAAGTGCTTTCTCACCTTCAGTAGAGATTCTGTATTGCGGAATACGTGGCATTTCAGCATTGGGCTTAAGAGTAACAACATAAGGTGGGATCTCAAGACAACCAACGTCATTCGGACCCGTAGCCCAAAGCGTTTCGGGAAGAGAAAGCAATTCAGGTGGGAATTGATCTTTTGATAAGTACATTGGACTAGTCATTTTCTGTCCTAGAGTGAGGTATACACCAGAAGGTGAACAATATATCGTAGCATGCATTCTTTTTAATAGATCTAAACCCAACAGATTTTCACCACAACCATTCGTCAGAAGAAGCGGAGCTTCTAAATCATAAGGGCCTATTGAAACAGGCAAAGGGCAAGAAACTGGATTGCGAACAGGGGCGCCAGAAAATCCTACAGATACATTCGTTAAGCCAGACAAAGGTGCGCCAGGGAGTTTAGAATGAATGATAGAGCTTCTCATGGCACCAGTATCTAAAAGAAATGGCTCTGAAACACCCATTGTAGTGACATTAATATAAGGTCCATTCTGATCCACTGGAATTGACATAACCCCCTTACTTTGTCCATGGCTGTCCTATTCAAAATGAAGACTTTCATTCCCTCCTTCAATATACTGATCCTCACTGTAATACTGTGTAGACCTAACATTTTGCTGGTCAAAGTAATTTCCGGAATTTGGAGGAACAAAAGAACGCTGCCCTTGGGTTAACACACCTCGACCTCTACCTCTATTTGCTGACTGAAGACCACCACGACCTCGTGAAGCAGATGTTGCTCCATTACGCTGCAACAATGCCGGACAATTGTTCTTAAAATGACCTTCCTCCCTACAATAAGCACATTGATTGGGACCTAGCAAAGGTCTTGGAATGAATGGTTCAGGCTTTTGATACAACCTCTGAAACTGCGGAGGCTGTTGAAACTGAGGCTGAACATAACGAGGAGGATAAGCCTGTTGCAAGAGAACTTTAGTTTTTAATTCTTTCGTCTTTTTCTCCTGTTTTTCCCTTTCTTCTTTGTCTCTATTTTCATAATATTGTGCAGTAGCCAATATCTGGGCGGAAGAAGAAACTGCCCATGAACTCTCGGAGTCTTTTAGCTTGTGTGATAGTTCAGGAAGCAAGTTATATACGAACTTATCCACAAATAATCGCTGTCCCCCTTCTGTAGCCATATCTTGACCACTGTGATCAATGAATGTCTCCTCGAATCGGGTAAAGAAATCGGAAACACTTTCATCTTTCTTTTGTTTACATGCTGCTAGCTTATCCCAATTAACTCTCAAAGCAGGCATCATTGTTTTCATTAATGTAATACTCCTACCAGGGAGTTCTGAGATCAAAGCGTCGGGCTTTGCACCACCTACTTGACCTCTATCTGCGGCAATAATAGCGTTCCAATCGCCGCCTAATTCTTGAGCGTGATCCGCTCCACGAATTTTAGCCCATATTGTCTGTGGAACTACATTTCCCATCAACATGTCAATATCTGCTAGATTCATAGTACATGCATCAACTGTTCGCGACAACTCTTTATAGTAACCAGCAGGATTTTTGCGTGGATCTGGTAGTGACTGTTTAAGTGCTAAAACTTCAGACCTTTTCCAGGGGACATGTATCCATATGCGCTGAAAATGCGCACGAATAGCTGGATTAGCACCTGCTGCTGCAACTTCTTCCTTCCATATTGGAGAAACCTCTCTCATGGGATAGTTTTTCAGTGCTGTCCTAACTTGAAGGATCAGAATCAGGAAAAGTCTGTGAGAACAATAGGGATCTGAAAGAAATAAGTGTTCTGACAGCGTTTTCAACCTTAGGACCCACAATAAGTCCTTTGTCAAAGTCAGCCTGAACATCTAACAGATCCTGTGGGACCGAACCCAAATTCATATCCTCCCATTCTTTAGCGAGAGTATCGCACATAACTTTAAAAACATATCTCTGCGTAGGTGCATTCCATTGCAGAAAGGTGGACATAATGTCAGACGTACTATATTGGGGACCCTTCTTGATCCATCTACAAGCAAGTGAGTCTAATTTTTCTCGCTCTTCGGAGTCTGGGAATTGACTACGAGACTGTCTTCGAGAAAAAGCTGGAGACACATTTAAAGCTTCAAAGAAAGGTGATAAGAGACCAGAGACAGTATCTGCAAATCGCTTACGCATAGATGGAGAATTTGACATAAGGATAGGGGACAAGGTATTAGGTGAATTAACTAAAGGAGCATTAGGAATTGCCAAAGGAGCAGAAGGCAAAGGAGTTAAAGGCAAAGCTGGCATAGGCAATACTTGAGGAGGCAAATGTGGAAAAGCTGGAGCAGGCGGAAGCACAACTGGCGGCTGAACAGGCTGTAACATCGGGGGTGCATTAGCACCTTGTACATAGGGCGGAGGCAATTTCAATAAGTGGGACATTAAGGAATCTTCCTCAAAATCTTTTCTTTTATCAAGGGAAGAGATAGGCAACGTTGGATAGCATTTGTCTATTGCCATTCGATGCTGTCTGTCTGAAATTTCCATTGCATTATCTATTTCATCATCTTTGAATTGCTGAGCAGCCTGTATAATCGTCATTCCCTGTGTTTTCCTATCTCGTTTCGCTTGTTTAATTTCTCTCTGTTTGGCTTCCTTACGCCAAAGGCGAAAAGAGTCAAACATTGCCGGCCGGGCTTTTCTTTTAAATAACGTTGCTTCTAAATTATCTAGCACATCAGTTTCGAAACTACCATTTTCTGGCCATTTTAAAACACCATCTTTCTTTGTATATCGGGTCCATGTCTTATTAAAGGCAATAGGACCAACACCATGTTTAGAATAGAGCTCATATGTGGGCGTTCCAACCGAAGGAATCGGACAGGAGTCCTCAAGCTGGGAGTCCCTATTACAACCAAAGCAACAAAGTTTTCCAAACTTAGTCAGACCAGACATCTCACGATTTTTACTGGCTGTTCACAAACATCAAGGGGGTAAAACTTTGAGTTTACACAGCACAAATGCACTTACCCCTCGGCTTTGGCCACTGCAATGGCCAAATCTAAGAACCTAAGGACAAAACAAAGACCAAAATTTGTGGGCGCGACCCACCAAATACTTAACTAAGGATGTCTTCTTACACCAACAGAGGCCCGTCTATCGTCTCGCTTTACCATACATCATCAAAGAAAGGGCCAAGGCAGGGCGGCAGTCAGGGCAGCAGTCGTCAGTAGCCGTCAGGAAGGAGTAACCGCGCTGAAAAAGACCTTCGGACCACTTCGACATACAGGGGTCGCTTGACGTGGCTCGCGATTCCTCCAGAATTTTCTTGCGGGGTTCCTCACGACCTTCAGGCAGAACCGGTACCGCTGAAGCCGCCCCACGTTGGGCGCCAGTTGAAGAACCAGAACCTTATGGGCCTGGCGGCGCAGGGTACGCCTGAAATCTCCTTGGATTCACCTGCCTCAACTAACAGAGACACGGGACACTCTGTCAGGCGTAAAAGATCAGATTTTATTAGCTGCAGCTAGTACAGTTGTCCAAGAAGTACACAAGGTATGTTCTCAGGAGACTGCCACTTTACTTTGTGGCGCACAATCTTATATACCGTATAAAAACCATTTATTAACTACATACACTCCCAGAACACATAGAAAGGAGCCAGTAAGAATAACGTAAAGATAGAACAGAGCCAATAGAAATGTCGGAAAACAAGACAGCACCAATAGAAGGAATTGGAAAACAAAGTATCAAGTGACTTAAGGTTGCCTCCCCTCCAGCTGTGTTTGTCACCCCTCCCTTGAACTAATTCATTAACCGATCCACAACGAAGTTGCATGTGGTGCGATAAGTTTGTGTGCGTTTGGAGGACAGTTGTGAAATGAGAGAATACTAGCAAAGGACAGCGAAGGCCAGACGATAAGATAAGATCGGCGGAGAATAGTGTGAGCCTACAGATAGTTGAAACAAGGATTAGAAAACCAGACAGGGATTAGTGTACTCGGTCAGACCTTAATACCAGCCTTGTAAAGATAGAGGCAGAAGGCTGTTTTGAACACCATGTTGCAGAATAAGCAGAAAAGGCAGAATGGACTTCGATCGCTGTGCTGCCTGAGTGAAGGCAACATAAAATGGCGGCGGGCCACAAAATGGCGGGTCGATACGATCGTATTAAAAATCGAATTTCCTCAGGGTGTCCCTGGGGCATGGGAGGGCACCTCTGGGCTCATTCCGAGCCCACAGGTCCCTTAACGCCTGCCCTGACCAGGCACTAAAAAACGACACAAAAGCGGCTGGATGTCATTTTTTTGGACCCGCCCACTCCCGGGCGTCATTTTTGCCCGGGAGTGTAAATACGGCGCACATGCCTCAGAGTCATTTTTTAGAAGGGAACGTCTACCTTGCATATCATTAACGCAAAGTAGGTGTCCACGCTAAAAAATGACGCAAACTCCATGAACTTTGGCGCTAGACGCGTCTAACGCCAGAGTATAAATATGGAGTTCGTTTTGCGTCGAATTTGCGCCAAAAAAAACGACGCAAATCCGGAGCAAACGGAGTATAAATATGGCCCACAGAGTTTCATGAGCTTGTTTGATTTTTGAAAACAGTATATCCCTCATCTGAGTGAAATCTTAACACTTTGGTACAAAGGAACTAGGAAAAACATGAGCAGCTGCGCACTTTTGATTTGGCGAATGAAATAATTCAGACTTTAGGTTTCTGCGCAGTGCAAGAGAGAAACACTGATTTACATGTAAATCAGGATCAGGGGAAGACAAAAGTGCCCCTGGAACTTTGGAGTAAGCTTTTGACTTGTTATTGGGCTCTAGTAAATACTGAGCAAATGACATTAAATGATAATGTAATTCTGAAACCTGAAATATCAAGCATGCAGTTGGTGATGAGTTCACCTAACTCTCACACTATAGGACAGGCACAGGAGGCTAGTATCATACACTGGATCTGATACATGCAAGACAGGGCTAGAGTCACTGCAGCCCTACATGAACAGGTGTCACAAGCCCCTTTTCAGGAGGAGGAGAGGGTGCAGGGAGTACCACAGGTAAAAGAGTCACCAGTGAAATTGAGTGCACCATTTGAATTAGTGTCCCCTGAGGATAAAAAGCATGTTTGTTTGACTAATAATTCTAGCACAGGAGAAGGAACAGCGTTGTACAATGTGTGTCAGACTTTAAAGCAAGAGCTACTTGAGATGTGTCATTTTTAAACTGATTCTTGGTTCACAGCCAATGGTTTTCCCCATGGCTTGTACATAACTGGTTCAATTCCCTTGCAGATGTTAAAGGGCAAAATTCAGAGACAGAAGTGTCCGCCCAGAATTCTGACTTAGTGGGGATGGCTAAGTGGGTGCACCAGAAATGTGGACATCTGGGAGAAAAAGCCACTTACAGGTGGGCAGAGATTAGAGAGATGCACATTCCCCTAGATTTGATAAAAACTGTGATTTTGCAATGTCCTATTTGTCAGCACGCACAACAGCAATCTGTCCCACAAACAGTCAAAGATCAGTTGGGGAGAGGAAAGTTACCAGGACAGATATGGCAAATTGATCAGGTTTTAGGGGGAGTGATTGCTGCAGATTACCAAGGAGAAATCAAAATTATGCTGACGACTAGAAGAGAATCTGATTAATTCATACAGATTGGAGACAGAATTGCCCAACTTGTCAAAAGTTCAATGAATGGAGGTTTGGTAAAGAAGGAATCTGCCCCAGCCCTTCTGACAGTGCAAGGAAAGGGAAGCTGTGGTGCAGCAGATAAAAACCTCAGTACTAAGGTGTGGGTTGAATCCCCAAATGACCCTCCAGAACCTGTAGAAATTATAACAAAGGACCCCAAAAAATGTCCTGCTGATTATGAAACAAGAAAAGGAAGAAGAAGGGCACATTTCAGTTGACAAATGTTATTTGCAAGAAAAGTCATACTTTTTTCTTTCGCAGATCCTACCACGACTCGCCACTGACCATGAGTGTGCTGTGTGGTCCACCTTTGGGTGTGTGCGTGTGGGGTTGGGGGAGGGACCGAACCCCCAACCTGAACCTGATTGATTAAAGTACAAACCCCATGAATCCATTTTGCGCAACTGGCGCCTTCAGTTCAAGTTCTACCTGGGATCAATCTGTGTTTTTTCGTGTGGAACTCTGACTTTCGCTTACATTCCAGCAAACCTTTCAGGTGGACCGTGTACCTTTACATGAGTAGAACTCATGCTACGTCCACTCGCTGTTTTAGAGACACTGTTCAATCAGTTATTATCCCAATCAGAGTATATAAGTTTCAGTCTTTTCATTGTAGATGTATCTGATTTGAAAGGTTATGAGATCAATATGTTAATCCACTTCCATTGCTTTACAGTGATTGCTTTTATCGTTCAAATCTGATTTGCTTATACTGTTTTGTTTGTGTTGATGTTTTCATTTTTTTAGTTTTTGTTTGAAATAAGAGGTATGTAAACAAAAAGTCTTTGGTCATAGAGTGGTGTGTGATGCTATTAATTGTGTTTGACCAATGACTTTGTATTTCACCACTGCGCATATTAGTTGCTCAAGGTTTACCAGTAGCACGTTATGGCCCTCATTACAACATTGGCGGTAAAAGCCGCTTACCGCCGTGCAGAAGACCACCAACAAACCGCCGCAGCTGTGGAATTCCGCCACAGCTATTATGACCCACAGCACGGAATCCGCCAAAATCCAGACACCCACACAAGTCCGCCACACCAAAGGTCAGTGATAAACTGGTGAATACAAAACCTCCACCGTCATGCCAACAGAAATACACCCACACTATCACGACACACGAATCCACGTGGTGGTCTTTCAACTGCGGTATTCCATTGGCGGTACACACCACCGTGCTCAAAATACACACACATTTACAAAACACAGCCACATTGGACAATTTGAAACACACACACCTGATACACAGACACACACCACACCCACACACCCAATACAATATAAAACACACACCCACATCACCCACAAACCCCTACGACCAAAATCCCGAACGAAGGGCAGAGAGAGACACCACAAACAACTACCAAGCATCCACAGGCACACAATACCATCACCCACAGAACTTCCACGCACCTCACACAACACACCACTAAATATCACCCCACTTATCACTACACACACCACCCCACCCATCACCCACACCACCCAATGGCAAGGCAAAGACACCCCAGGATCTCTGAGGAGGAGCTCAGGGTCATGGTGGAGGAAATCATCAAGGTAGAGCCACTGGTATTCGGATCACAGGTGCAAAACACCTCCATAGCTAGGAAGATGGAGCTATGGCGAAGAATAGTGGACAGGGTCAACACAGTGGGACAGCACCCAAGAAATCGGGATGACATCAGGAAGAGGTGGAACAACCTACGGGGGAAGGTGCGTTCCGTGGTCTCAAGACACCACCTTGCGGTTCAGCAGACTGGCGGCAGACCCCCACCTCCTCCCCCACAACTAACAACATGGGAGGAGCAGGTCTTGGCGATTCTGCATCCTGAGGGCCTCGCAGGAGTAGATGGAGGAATGGACTCTGGTAAGTCAAATCTTAACTATTACATCCCCCACCCTGCCTGCATGCCAACACATACCCCCACCCTCACCCTCACCCCATCACTCCTACTCCTCACAAATGTTCCACTATCACAACCCACCCATCCCAACACCAAGCCCTGCATGCAACAACAAAGTATGGACACCCATCACCAAAGCAAGCCCACTGCACATACCCATACACCCCCCTAAACCATCATCACACAAGGTCCTACATAGGAATGCAAGCACTGGGGTACACGGACACCCACCCATTGCACACCATGGCACACACATATGTAATAAACATCCTTTTATACCCCTGCAGGACCCCTACCCAACGTCACCGGACAGGAGGGTCCACACATGTCCACACACCCAACAGAAGAAGCCCACAGTGATGACAGCAGCTCTGTCCAACTGGATCTAGATGACCAGCCTGGCCCATCGGGGACTTCGGGACAGTCGGTTCCCCTCACACAGTCACAGGCCACTACAGACCTTCCACCCTCTGGAAACACCAGCACAGCACTCACCCAGCGGGCCCATACCTCTGTCCCGAGGACACGTCAATCAGCAGTGTGTTCACCACTACAGGGAACCCATGCTAACCCACCACCCCAACAACAACAGGGACCTGAGGGCAGTGGTAGTGGGCACACGGTCGAGGGGACGGAGGCCCAGGAACACAGGGGAACTGGGAGGGCTGCTGTGCGACAGGGGGCGGACAGGCCAAGGGAACCCACTCTCCACGAGGCCTTATCCTCCATCATGGGAGCCTACCACCACTCCCAGGAGACAATGGCAACGGTACTGGCCAAGTTTCAGGAGACCCAGCGCCTGCAGGAGGAACAGTATTTGGGCTTCAGGTGAACCCAGAGCCATCAATTCCACCCTGAGCACCGTTGTAGGCGTGCTGAAGGAAGTACTCAACACCAGGAGATACACTGTGGCACAACAAGGGGCCCCTGACACTATCATGGACGATGAACTGCCCACCACCTTCTCCGGCACTAGTGGACAGGAGGCACGCCACAGGACCCCCACACCAGCACCCCACCCCCTGCTGAGGGAGAACCACCCCGTAAACGGTCCCTGAGATCCAGGACAAAGACAGAGAACTATGCCAAGACCCCAGCTAAGAAATGAGACCACCCTGAATGTGATCCTTCTGTCCCACTTTGTCACCCTGTCCATCCTCAAACTGCCCCAGCTCCACTTCCTATGGCCATTTGGGCAATGCATCTGTGAGACTAATATACTGGACTTTGCCATGGACATTCCTCCACCATCACCCCTCACCATTTTACAAACCCCTCCAATATTGAGCACTTAAATAAACACCCTTGAAGCACAAAACAATCTGGAGTCAGTTTGTGATTTCGGAATAGTGTATTAGCAATTACTGTGGCAAAATGTACTTTCAATTGTAATGTCAACATACCTATGCCACACAGCTCTAGTCCATGAGGAAACAAAGCAGATGTCACACTGTGGGACACACATCTGTGAAATCGTAAAGGAAAGTGACAACTCAGTGACCATACACTGGGTGAAAACGACAGACAGTAGAGAGGTAGTAGTGTTAAAGTACATGTAGTAGGCAGGTTGGTATTCTTAACTGTGTCTCAATGGAAATATTGCAGGATCACTGAGTTCCTTTTGTCCATGTCCTCTTCTTCTGCTTCCTCGTCTTCACTGTCCAAAGGCTCCACAGCTGCAACAACACCGCCATCTGGACCATCCTCCTGCAGAAAAGGCACCTGTCATCGCAAAGCTAATTTGTGAAGCATACAGCAGGCCACGATGATCTGGTACACTTTCTTTGGTGAGTAGAATAGGGATCCACCTGTCATATGGAGGAACCTGAACCTGGCCTTCAGGAGGCCGAAGTCCGCTATATTACTTGCCGAGTTCGCCCATGGGCCTCATTGTAGCGTTCCTCTGCCCTTGTCCTTGGATTCCTCACTGGGGTCAGTAGCCATGACAGGTTGGGGTAACCAGAGTCACCTGCAAATGGCGAGGGACAACTGTTAGACACACACCAACCTGGAGGGATATCCCCATACCCAGACAACCATTCCCACTGACTTGCTTCCAGGTGCTCACCTATTAGCCACACACGGTGCCTCTGGAGTTGACCCATCACATAAGGGATGCTGCTATTCCACAGGATGTAGGCGTCATGCACTGAGCCAGGGAACTTGGCATTCACATGGGAGATGCACTGGTCTGCCAAACACACCATCTGCACATTCATGTAATGATAACTCTTCCGGTTTCTGTACACCTGTTCACTCCTGCGGGGGGTACCAAAGCCACATGGGTCCCATTAATGGCACCTATGATGTTGGGGATATGTCCCAGGGCATAGAAGTCTCCTTTCACTGTAGGCAAATCCTCCACCTGAGGAAAAACGATGTAGCTCCGCATGTGTTTCAGCAGGGCAGGCAACACTCTGGACAACACGTTGGAAAACATAGGCTGGGACATCCCTGATGACATGGCCACTGTTGTTTGAAATGACCCACTTGCAAGGAAATGGAGTACTGACAGCACCTGCACTGGAGGGGGGATTCCTCTGGGATGGCGGATAGCTGACATCAGGTCTGGCTCCAGCTGGGCACACAGTTCCAAGATTGTGGCACGGTCAAGCCTGTAGGTGATAATCACATGTCGCTCCTCCATTGTCGACAGGTCCACCAGCAGTCTGTACACCGGAGGATGCCGCCATCTCCTCACATGTCCCAGCGGACGGTGCCAATGAAGGACAACAGCAAGCACAGAGTCAAACAACTCAGAGGTACGTACCCACAGCTTACACAGAACACAAATCATAATCCGAAAATTGGCCTGTATGTGTGTTGAGGCCTAGGTATGTGTGATGCAGTTAAAAATTAAGCCATGTGAGCCCCTGAAATGGTGGCTGCCTGACCTGTAAAGTGGGACAATGGGATGTGAGGTAACAGTGCTGGCGTTGTACTTGTTGCGGTAGGCGGTCGAAGACCACGCCGCAATGCTGCATTGGTTAACATTGGACCCTATGGATCCCAGGAGCCAATGACGATGTACGCCGGCGGTGACAGTACGCACCGCCGCGGACGTGACCGCCATTTATTATCTGTTCAATCACTCGATACCTGATCTTTGACAGGAGAGGACCTACACTGCAAGTGCTGCTGTGACCTCGGTCTGGAAGAGATAATGGCTCGTGTGACTGGGGAAAGGGCCCCTGCCTTCACATCGGAGGAGTTGGAGAAACTCGTGGATGGGGTCCTCCCCCAGTACACGCTACTCTAAGGTCCTCAAGACAAACAGGTAAATACACTGGGAGCATGCTGTATGGGCTATGCCTGTGTGGAGTGGGGTGGATGAAAGATGGGGGGGAGATTGAGGCGTGCATGTGCATCATGGCAAGGGTAGGGATGGGGGCCAATGACTGTGATTGTGCATTTGGTAATAACTTTTCTTTTCCCCCTGTACAACTCATGTAGGTCAGCGCCCACCAGAAAAAAGATATTTGGCGTGCCAGTGCCATCGCCAAGGACGTCCGGACCCTGGGGGTCTACCACAGACGGAGCACCCACTACCGGAAAAGATGGGAGGACATTCGCCGCTAGAGCAAGAAGACGGCAGAGGCCCAGCTGGGGATGGCCTCCCAACGTGGGAGGGGTGCCCGTCGCACCATGACCCCCCTGATGTTCAGGATCCTGGCGGTGGCGTACCCAGAGTTGGATGGGCACTTGAGGGCATCACAGCAGCCACAAGGGGGTAAGTACACCCTCATTCTGCTGATTTTGCGTGCAGTGGAGGTGTCTGGGTGGGGGAGGTGGGCTGTGGGTTTCCCTAGGCCAGGGTGAGTTTAGGAGGCAAGGTCCCCTTTTTCTGGCAGAGCCTTTGGCACCCCACCCCACCTGTGTACAGTGCCAAGTACACCTAGTCAGGCTCCTGTGTCATCCATGTGCAGATGTCATCCATAGCCTTGTAGGCCATGTCCCAGGGATTGAACAGTGGAGGCCAAGTGCGCGGCGTAGTGCAGGGGGCTTCTGTGTATGTCGTGTCCGCCAACGGTAGCGATAATGCATGCACTCAACATGTCTTTCTTCTGTCGTCCACCCCCTTTTTGTGGTCTCCCTGTTCTTGTGTGCATTAGCATCATCAGGCGGAGGAGCAGTGGCAATGGAGCAGGAGGGAGCTGCATCCCACATGGCCCTGAAGGGCGAGACAACGGACTCAGAGCTCACCAGTGGGATGGAGGGCAAGGGGAGCTCCACGGCGGGGACAGAAGCTGACACCAGTGACACAGACTTGTCCACTGATGGAAGCTCCCTTTTGGTGGCGGCAACATCTGTGCCCCCACATCTACAGGTACAGCTGCCACCCCCCCTACCAGCACCGCCCTCCCAGCAGCCCCTCAGCCTTTGCCCCGTGCCCGCTCACCCAGGAGGGTGGGCATCACCTTCGCCCCAGGCACCTCAGCCCCTGCCCCAGTCACCCCTGCTGCTCTCAGTGAGGAGGCCATTGACCTCCTCAGGTCCCTCACTGTTGGGCAGTCTACCATTTTGAATGCCATCCATGGTGTAGAAAGGCAGTTGCAACAAACAAATGCATTCCTGGAGGGCATTCATTCTGGTCAGGTGGCCCTTCAGCGAGCTTTTCAGACTCTGGCCTCAGCACTGATGGCAGCCATTGTCCCTGTGTCTAGCCTCCCCCCTCCAACTTCCTCCACCCAGACCCAATCCCCTCTACCTCAGCCTATCCCAAGCACACCTTCAGACCAGCATGCACACACGCCACCACACAAGGGAAGCTCAGGCAAATATAAGCACCACACATCCCACAGGCACTCACGCAAGCATCACACATATGCAGACACACCAACATCCACTGCCTCCACTGTGTTCCCCTCCTCCTCGTCTCCCTCCTCCCTCCCAGTCTCATCTCCACTCAAACCTGCATGCACTACATCTACAGCCACTGCTGCCATCATCAGCACACACACCACCACACCCCGCTCACGTGCAGTCACCACCCCCACTGCCATTCACACGTCCTCTGTGTCCTCTCCCAGTGTGTCTGTGATGCCACCTCCCAAGATACACAAACGCAGGCACACACCCACCCAACAGCCATCCACCTCACTACAGCCTCCAGCGCATGCACCTTCACCCAAAGGCACCAAAAGAACACCTCATACAATCACAACCTCTTCCTCCACTCCCAAACCCCCTCCAGCTACCCGTCCCAGTGTTTCCCAAAAACTTTTCCTGTCCAACCTTGACCTCTTTCCCACACCTGCCCCACCCCGTCCGTCTCCTAGGGCCCGACTCTCCAGGTCCCAACCTAGCACCTCAGCCACAACATCTCCAGGACCAGTGGTGCCTGTAGTCACCGGAATCTGGAGTGCACCGGCCACCAGGGCAGCCAGTGTGGCACGGAGCCACAGCACGGACAGTCCCCCACCTGTGAAGCATCAAAAGTTGGCAAGTGCCCGGTGGGAGAGGGGGAAGACTCCAGCCACCAAAGCCGCTCCCAGGGGTACAGGTGGGAGTGTGGAGTCAGCTGCGACACCTTCCAAGGTGGAGAAGGGCCACAAGAAAGTCAGCAGGTCTGGGAATAGCAGCACGGCGGAGAAGACCGCCATCATCCCCGCTGCCCAGGAGCCCACCGCCATCATCCCCGCTGCCCAGGAGGCCACCGCCAGCACCTGCCCTGCTGCCCAAGAGGCCTCCGCCATCATCCCCACTGCCTAGGAGGCCACCGCCAGCACCTGCCCTGCTGCCCAAGAGGCCACCGCCAGCACCTGCCCTGCTACTCAAGAGGCCACCACCATCATCTCGATGCCCAGGAGGCCACTGCCAGCCCTGCCCTGCTGCCCAAGAGGCCACCGCCAGCACCTGCCCTGCTGCTCAAGAGGCCACCGCCAGCATCTGCCCTGCTGCCCAAGAGGCCAGCTCCTGCCCTGCTGCCCAAGAGGCCACCGCCAGCACCTGCCCTGCTGCCCAAGAGGCCACCGCCAGCACCTGCCCTGCTGCCCAAGAGGCCACCACCAGCACCTGCCCTGCTGCCCAAGAGGCCACCACCATCATCCCGATGCCCAGGAGGCCACCGCCAGCCCTGCCCTGCTGCCCAAGAGGCCACCGCCAGCACCTGCCCTGCTGCTCAAGAGGCCACCGCCAGCATCTGCCCTGCTGCGCAAGAGGCCAGCTCCTGCCCTGCTGCCCAAGAGGCCACCGCCAGCACCTGCCCTGCTGCCCAAGAGGCCACCGCCAGCCCTGCCCTGCTGCCCAAGAGGCCACCGCCAGCACCTGCCCTGCTGCTCAAGAGGCCACCGCCAGCATCTGCCCTGCTGCCCAAGAGGCCACCGCCAGCACCTGCCCTGCTGCCCAAGAGGCCACCACCAGCACCAGCCCGCTGGGCCTGAGAGGACCGCCAGCACCAGCCCCGCTGGGCCAGAGAGGACCACCTGCACCAGCCCCGCTGGGCCAGAGAGGACCGCCAGCACTAGCCCCGCTGGGCCAGACAGGACCGCCAGCACCAGTCCCGCTGGGCCATGAAGGACCGCCAGCAGCTGAGTCACTGCAAAGGACACCGCCGTCAGAAGCACCGCTGAACAGGGCACCGCCACCACAAGCACAGCTGAACAGGGCACTGCCGCCACATGCACCGCTGAACAGGGCACCGCCGCCACAAGCACTGCTGAACAGGGCACCGCCACCATAAGCACCGATGAACAGGGCACCGCCGCCACATGCACTGCTGACCCATGAGCGCCAAGGGTACTGACGCTACTGAGTCCGTCACGAGCAGGATGATGCACTCAGGGCACCAAGCCCCCTCCAGAACCAGTGGAGAGATCCATCCACTACCTCACTCCTTGGCAGGATGAAGCACTCTGGACACCATGCCCCCTCCAGAACCAGTGGAGAGATCCATCCACTACCTCAGTCCTTGGCAGGATGAAGCATTCTGGGCACAAGGCCCCCTCTAGAACCAGTGGAGACTGTCATCCACTTGAGAGACTGTGGCTTTGCACTCCCCAGGATGCAGCAGTGGCCAACCCACCCACTGTAGAGTCTTGAGAGACTGTGGTTTTGCACTGCCCAGGATTGAACAGTGGGCAACCCACACACTGTAGAGACTTGAGAGACTGTGGCTTTGCACTCCCCAGGATTGAACAGTGGGCAACCCACCCACTGTAGAGACTTGTGAGACTGTGGCTTTGCACTCCCCAGGATTGAACAGTGGGCAAACCACCCACTGTAGAGACTTGAGAAACTGTGGCTTTGCACTCCCCAGGATTGAACAGTAGGCATGTGGCCCCCTCGTGGATTTGGCGTTGTGCACTCAACCGGCTGAGGTGCCCCCCTTCCCTCCCTCTGAGGTGCCTGTTTTATTGCTATCTGATGCATCTGCAGTGTTCTCTCCGTCATGGTCGGGGATCTTGTGTGGGCCTCGCCCACACCGTGTGGGCCCAGTGTTCCACGGACTTCAATGGAGCACTACCTGGACTACTATTCTTGGTCTATATTTTGTTTATAGTGTATATATATATATATATTTGCGTACTGGATTTTAATATATTACAATGGTTACACTCATTTTCTTTGCTCTTTGCATTCTTCCAGGGGGGTTGTGGGGTGTAACTATAATGTATCATGATGTATTAGTTTTGTGTTGTCGTGGGTGAGGGTGGGGGTGGGGGTGTTGTGCGTTGCGTGTGTGTGTCCCTGTTTTTTCCCTCCCCCCTCCCCTGTGTCGTAGGTGCAGTACTCACTGTGGTCTTCGGCGCCAGCGTTCGTGCTCCTGGTAGAGGAGCAAAAAGATAAGGTCTGGCAGGATCTGCAGCTCTGGTTCCATGGCGTCCAGATTCCTCGTGGGGTATGTAGAGGTGAGCGTTTTCCCTTCGAAGTCCTGTTTCCGCCGTGTTTTTGTCCGCGGTGAAGCCGCCCCTGAAAAGGTGGCGGATTGGTAGGTTGTGATATTGTGGGCGGTACTTTGTCCTCCGCCCGTCTGTTGGCGGTGACCACAATGCTGTTTGTTTGTACCGCCGTGGTGGTCGGAGTGTTAAAGTGGCTGTCTTTGTTGGCGGTTTCCACCACAGTCGTAATTCCAATTTTTTTACTGCCGGCCTGTTGGCGGTCTTACCGCCGCTTTAACACCGTCCGCCAGGGTTGTAATGACCACCTATATGTTGTATTCAGTTTAGCTACCTATTGGCTTTAACGTGGCATTAGACATTACGGGGCATATTTATACTCAATTTGCGCCGAATTAGCGTCGTTTTTTTCAACGCAAATTCGGCGCAAAACTAACGCCATATTTATACTTTGGCGTTAGACGCGTCTAGCGCCAAAGTATGGGCAAATAGCGTCATTTTTTTGCGTGAACGCCTTCCTTGCGTTAATGAGATGCAAGGAAGGCGTTCCCGTCTAAAAAAATGACGGCGACGCAAATGCGTGGTATTTATACTCCCGGGCAAAAATCACGCCCGGGAGTGGTCGGGTCAAAAAACCCCGCATTTGCGCCACTTTTTAACGCCTGGGTCAGGGTAGGCGTTAAGGGGCCTGTGGGCTCAAAATGAGCCCACAGGTGCCCTCCCCTGCCCCCAGGGACCCCCCTGCCACCCTTGCCCACCCCAGGAGGACACCCAAGGATGGAGGGACCCACCCCAGGGACATTCAGGTAAGTTCAGGTAAGTATAAAAAAAAAAAAAATTATAATTTTTTTTTGGCATAGGGGGGCCTGATTTGTGCCCCCCTACATGCCACAATGCCCAATGACCATGCCCAGGGGACAGAAGTCCCCTGGGCATGGCCATTGGGCAAGGGGGCATGACTCCTGTCTTTACTAAGACAGGAGTCATGTAAATGGCGTCTGGGCGTCAAATGTAGGCCCGTATTTATACTTTTTGACGCTAAACTGCGCTAACGCAGTTTAGCGTAAAAAAAATTTGCGCCGGCTAACGCCATTCTGAAGCACCATGCGGGCGCCGTATTTATTGAATGGCGTTAGCCGGCGCAAGCAGACCGGCGCTGCCTGGTGTGCGTGGAAAAAAACCACATACACCAGGCAGCGCCGGCGTTGGGAAAAATGGCGTTAGGGCGTCTTAAAATGGCGCAAGTCAGGTTGACGCTAAAAAAACGTCTTAACCCGATTTGCGCCATTTTAAACGACGCCCAGACGCCATTTACATGACTCCTGTCTTAGTAAAGACAGGAGTCATGCCCCCTTGCCCAATGGCCATGCCCAGGGGACTTCTGTCCCCTGGGCATGGTCATTGGGCATTGTGGCATGTAGGGGGGCACAAATCAGGCCCCCCTATGCCAAAAAAAATATATAAAAAAAAAAAAAATTATACTTACCTGAACTTACCTGAATGTCCCTGGGGTGGGTCCCTCCATCCTTGGGTGTCCTCCTGGGGTGGGCAAGGGTGGCAGGGGGGTCCCTGGGGGCATGGGAGGGCACCTGTGGGCTCATTTTGAGCCCACAGGCCCCTTAACGCCTACCCTGACCCAGGCGTTAAAAAGTGGCACAAATGCGGGGTTTTTTGACCCGACCACTCCCGGGCGTGATTTTTGCCCGGGAGTATAAATACCACGCATTTGCGTCGCCGTCATTTTTTTAGACGGGAACGCCTTCCTTGCATCTCATTAACGCAAGGAAGGCGTTCACGCAAAAAAATGACGCTATTTGCCCATACTTTGGCGCTAGACGCGTCTAACGCCAAAGTATAAATATGGCGTTAGTTTTGCGCCGAATTTGCGTCGAAAAAAACGACGCTAATTCGGCGCAAACGGAGTATAAATATGCCCCTTGGTATTTAAGTTAGCTGCCTATTGGCTTTAACATGGCATTAGCCATTACATTCTGTATTCAGTTTAGCTGCCTATTGGCTTTAACATGGCATTAGACATTACATTTGGTATTTAGGTTAGCTGCCTATTGGCTTTAACGTGGAGTTAGACATTGCAGTTGAGACATTGCAGATGAGCTGTGTTTTTCCAAGCTGTGTTTTTCCACAAGATAGACCAAGCTGTGTTTTTCACACCAAACCCTAGCTGATAAGAGCGCGTAGATTTTGTGTTTACCTCTCAATCCAGTCTGAGAACGAGTGAAGTTTGGAGAATTGGCCACTCTTCAAGTTTATTCGGTTCTCACACTGAGTTTGCTTTTAACAATGGCTCTGGGCAACAGCGAGGGAGAAATATCTTGACTTCAGACAGGAACGGACGTCAGTTGCCTGTCCCCGTTTGGGTAGAAAATCTCTTTCTCGCAGTTGACCCGGAGTCATCAACTTGCAGGCCCCTGAAAGATGAAGCAGAGTTATAGGCCCTACGGTGATGCAATTTTGACTTTTATGCTTTGCTTTGAAGTTATGCTATAATATAATCACATGTATTTGCTGTGGCCTACATTTGGGCCCGTATTTATACTTTTTGACGCTAAACTGCGCTAACGCAGTTTAGCGTAAAAAAAATTTGCGCCGGCTAACGCCATTCTGAAGCACCATGCGGGCGCCGTATTTATTGAATGGCGTTAGCCGGCGCAAGCAGACCGGCGCTGCCTGGTGTGCGTGGAAAAAAACCACATACACCAGGCAGCGCCGGCGTTGGGAAAAATGGCGTTAGGGCGTCTTAAAATGGCGCAAGTAAGGTTGACGCTAAAAAAACGTCTTAACCCGATTTGCGCCATTTTAAACGACGCCCAGACGCCATTTACATGACTCCTGTCTTAGTAAAGACAGGAGTCATGCCCCCTTGCCCAATGGCCATGCCCAGGGGACTTCTGTCCCCTGGGCATGGTCATTGGGCATTGTGGCATGTAGGGGGGCACAAATCAGGCCCCCCTATGCCAAAAAAAAAATATAAAAAAAAAAAAAATTACACTTACCTGAACTTACCTGAATGTCCCTGGGGTGGGTCCCTCCATCCTTGGGTGTCCTCCTGGGGTGGGCAAGGGTGGCAGGGGGGTCCCTGGGGGCATGGGAGGGCACCTGTGGGCTCATTTTGAGCCCACAGGCCCCTTAACGCCTACCCTGACCCAGGCGTTAAAAAGTGGCACAAATGCGGGGTTTTTTGACCCGACCACTCCCGGGCGTGATTTTTGCCCGGGAGTATAAATACCACGCATTTGCGTCGCCGTCATTTTTTTAGACGGGAACGCCTTCCTTGCATCTCATTAACGCAAGGAAGGCGTTCACGCAAAAAAATGACGCTATTTGCCCATACTTTGGCGCTAGACGCGTCTAACGCCAAAGTATAAATATGGCGTTAGTTTTGCGACGAATTTGCGTCGACAAAAACGACGCTAATTCGGCGCAAACGGAGTATAAATATGCCCCTTGGTATTTAAGTTAGCTGCCTATTGGCTTTAACATGGCATTAGCCATTACATTCTGTATTCAGTTTAGCTGCCTATTGGCTTTAACATGGCATTAGACATTACATTTGGTATTTAGGTTAGCTGCCTATTGGCTTTAACGTGGAGTTAGACATTGCAGTTGAGACATTGCAGATGAGCTGTGTTTTTCCAAGCTGTGTTTTTCCACAAGATAGACCAAGCTGTGTTTTTCACACCAAACCCTAGCTGATAAGAGCGCGTAGATTTTGTGTTTACCTCTCAATCCAGTCTGAGAACGAGTGAAGTTTGGAGAATTGGCCACTCTTCAAGTTTATTCGGTTCTCACACTGAGTTTGCTTTTAACAATGGCTCTGGGCAACAGCGAGGGAGAAATATCTTGACTTCAGACAGGAACGGACGTCAGTTGCCTGTCCCCGTTTGGGTAGAAAATCTCTTTCTCGCAGTTGACCCGGAGTCATCAACTTGCAGGCCCCTGAAAGATGAAGCAGAGTTATAGGCCCTACGGTGATGCAATTTTGACTTTTATGCTTTGCTTTGAAGTTATGCTATAATATAATCACATGTATTTGCTGTGTGCATTGCAACTGAGAAGTACTTTGATATATTTTGCTTTCATTGCTGCAACTACTTTTAAACGTGTGCTTCCAACCTACTAATTTCGTCTCTCAGGAACCTCGTGGTGAAGTAATAATAACAATAAATGTCTTCTTTAAACTAAGAAGTGCATTCCAGAGAGGTTTTGTAAGCTCGGTCATAAGATAAGAGAAGGAAAGCAGGACAGGGTCTACAACCGGCAGAGCACCCACCTCAGAAAGAGGTGGGAGGACCTGGAGCACTGAGCGCCTAAGATCTGTGAAGCCCAGCTGGGGAAGTCCTCCCAATGTGGAGGGGTGCCCGTCGGGCACTGACCCCCCCTCATGCAACATATCCTGGCGGTGGGGTACCCAGACCTGGATGGGTGCTTAAAGGCTGCACAGCAGTCACAAGGGGGTGAGTACTTATGTCACAATCTTCAGTCTGGAAGGATGTGTGTGCATTAGGATTCGTGCTGCTTAGAGGCAAGGACTCTGACTGGTTTCTATGTACATTATGGTCCCCAAAAGGTGTAGGGGTGTCTTTGTCAGGTCTCCCACACGTCACCTCCTTAGGTATTCCAGGGGATGGGTGTAGAGCAGTATTCTGGACAGTATTCAGGGGCATGGCCATGGGCATAGTGAACAGTGCTGCCTGTTAGGTGTGTCATCTGGGTGGGTGTATGTCTGTCCACTATGTACCTCCATTCAGCTATTTAGAAGTGTCTCTCATGTTTTGTCTCCCCATCCCTGTTCTCTTGTGTTGGTTTGGTACAGCAGCAAAATCTGGCGAGGGAGCTGAGGCACCGGCAAGTGGGGAAGCAGCAGCCCACGGATCCTTGGAGGCAGAGATTTCTGACGCCCAGGGGACCAGTGGGTGGGTGGGCAAGGGGAGTTCCACGGGGGAGGCAATTATCACTGGAGGTAGTGACTCTGAGACCTCCTCCGATGGGGGCTCCCCAGTGGTGGTGGACCCTAGTGGCCACACCACTACAGTGACATCTTCCGTCACCCCCATTCCATCACTGCCCTCCCTTCTGCTCCCCACCCAGTTGCCCGTGCCCGCTCACCCAGAAAGGTGGTCGTCTCATTTGCCCCAGGCACCTCCTCCCCTGCCCCAGTCAGCCCTGCTGCCCTCACAGAGGAGGCTATTGACCTCCTGAGAACCATCTCTGTAGGGCAGACAACCATTGTCAATGCCATCCAGGGGCTAGCATCAGAGGTGCAGCAGACAAATGCCTATCTGAGTGGCATTCACAGTGCCGTGTCTGCCCCACAGAGATCTTTTCAGGCTCTGGCCTCCTCTTGGACAGCAGCCAGTTTCCCTGGCCATTTCGTCCCCCCTCCAACCTCCTCTAACCCTTCCTGCTTCCCTCTCCCTTCACCCATCCAAAGCACACAGTCAGACATTCAGGCAAGCACATCAACACACAAGAAGCACACTTCTAACCACAAGTACTACACCTCCCACCACAAGCAATCACACAGCCAACAGACACATGCACACACAACAACATCTACTTCCCCCAGTGTGCCCACCTCTTCCGCCTCCCTGTCTGTCCCCTCTACATCCACACCCTCATGCACTGCACCTTCAGTCTCTGTTGCTGCTCTTCTTACTGCACTCACCACAATAGCAGACAGCCATACATGCACCCCATACACCACACCTGCACTCACCACAACTACTGTAGTTGACACATGCAGCACACTCACCAGACTTGCAGACACCCAGACAACATACATCCACACTAGCTGCCTGTCTTCTCGCACTGTGTCTTTCCCCCTCCTCCAAAAACACACAAACGCTCCAAGACACCCACTCATTACACATCCACCACACCACAGCATACTGTCCAGTCACCTGCACCCACTACACGCACCCCTACACCACATACATCCACTCCCTCTGCCTGCCCTCCCACAGCCTCTTCCAGGACCACCCAAATTGCTCCTAACTTTTTCTCTCCCTTGCTGACCTCTTCCAACCCATTGGCCCATCCCGTCTTGTCCCTAAGTGTGCTCACCTCCTTGCCCTTTTCACTCCTTCCACTTCACAGCCCATCCCTGTCCACCCTTCACATTCCCATGCTTCTTCCCCAGAGAAAAAAAGGCCCGGGCAGAGCCTAGTCCATCTGGCTCCTCCTGCTCAAAACACCCCCCCACCTTCAAAAGACAATCCCACCCCCTCCACCATCCAAACGAAAGTCCAAGGCCCCCCCTTCACAAATCAGCACCCCCACCACCCCTGCCCCTGTTCCGTGAAGTGCCTGGATGCCCCTTTGTTGCCCCATTAAGTGGAGTACTGTGCACTTTTGGGAGTCAGGTTCGGTCCGTTGTGGCCCATGGCACTTCTAGCCGTACGGACTGGCCATTGGCCCTGTTTGGACTATTTGGCTCTGTGAGCTTTCATTAAAGATACCTGTGTGGCCTGTGTTTTGGCGGCACACTGTTGAACCCTGGTCGTTCGTTTAATTGTTTATGGGTGTGGGGCATTTGTATATACTATGGTCAGGTTGGATTTGCCTTGTGTCGGGTAAGTATCTCTTGCTGTGGGGTGTATGACTTGTGCTGCTGTGAAGGGTTGGGGGGCGAGGCTGGGTGGGCGGAGTGGGTGGGTTTGTAACTTGTAACTTTCCTTCCTTGTTTCGTAGGTTGCCGTACTTACCGTCGTCGTCTTCGTTGGCGGTTTCGGTCGTGGAGGTATATGGAAAGGAGCAGGGCTGGCATGACCTGCAGCTCTCTATCCATGTCTGCTTCAGCGCATTGTGAGTGCCTCCTGTGAGTGTTTCATTCTATTTGGTTCATTTCCGCCTGGCTTTGCATGGCAGTGGTTCCCGGCCTGGAAGTGGCGGCAGACTGTTGGTTCATAATTTGATGGGCGGGTTGGGCCTTTCTGTCTGCCTTTGGGCAGACTCTGCCGTTGTCATCGGCACTCGTTTGATAGCTGTGGATTGTTTTCTGGATGCCTGTGTTTCGTTTGGTTCATTATTTGGCAGGCAGGACCGCTCCTCTGTTGGTGGTTTCTACCGCCACCGCCGGCGGCGCGGTACGGACCGCTGTGTTCATAATGAGGGCCTTTGTTCTCAAAACCTGTAGCCTAAAACTCATGTCACCTCCATGTGAATACAGGCGCTTGGTTAAACCTCATTCTCAGGTTCTTAACAGAAGCAACTGGCACGCTCCTTCAATCATGTACAACGGACCAGCAGCCACCAGGGACTATGGATAGTGATGCATCAAGAGACAAGGAGGTTCTCAATTTCTTACACATTGTCTACAATTGAATTCTCAGTAAACATTTTCTTTAAACAAAGGACACGATCCCTCATCCACATTATGTGGCATGTGTTATCATACCAGTCCACCTTAACCTACAAATAATTGTTGCTGGTGGGCTCACCACAAGCTCGCTTTGTATTCATGTGAGTGTTGACCGTCTCTGGCCAGGAGTTTCACTTGGCTCCACCAGCCTGCCCCCGTGCCCCTGATACTGTTAGACTGTTGTCTGGGCAGCAGTTCGAGGCCCTCCTCCACCCACAGGCACCCGCCTGCTCCTCATCCCTGGTGCCTAGTGGCAGGCTTTTCCTGCTTCCCTCGCATGAGTAATTCCTTTTGTGTTTACCATAATCTGCTTTGTGATCTTCTATTGCCGTTAGTTTTGCCGTGTTTACCTTCCCGAGTAATTCCTTCTGTGTTTGCCATAATCTGTTTTTGTGATCTTTTATTGCCGTTAGTTTTGCCTTGTTTACCTTCCCCGAGTAATTTCTTTGGTGTTTTCCATAATCTGTTTTGTGATCTTTTATTGCGGTTAGTTTTGCTGTGTTTACCTTCCCCGAGTAATTCTTTCTGTGTTTGCCATAATCTGCTTTGTGATTTTATTGCTGTTAGTTTTGCTGTGTTGTTCAGCGTGTCTCTGCCCCCCTGCCCCCGTTTAACTCTCACCCGTTTTTCTCTCCACTGGTTCCGGCCGGTCACTGTTCCCCTGCCGCTGCCTCCCCAGTGGCCCCACCCCCCTCGCACACCCATTGGCCCTCCCTCCTCCCAGCTGCAAAACCCTCCCACCCCCCCTCTTAATGGCGGCCACTGCGCGCCCGCACCGCTGGCGCACCAGAGGCGCGCCAGAGGCAAGCCCGTCCGCACCTGGACGGCACCCAGTGCCAGTCCCCCTGGTCCCCCTAACCCAGACCCCCCCCCCAGACAACACTACTCTACAACCACACTCCACTCCCTCAACCCAGGACTGCTCCCCGCCTGCACCCAAGCCAACCCCAAACACATGCAGGGACCGTTCACCTGCTATGCCTGCCGGTTCTCTTGCTCCCCCACTAACACCAGAAACACCTGCACACCCCACACCATCCCCAACGCTCCCCACAACAAACACCACAACTTTAATGCAGCACACTCCCACACTGCCCCCGCCCATCCCAACAGACCCTACCCCAACAAGCCCCACAACCCGAACATACTCCACAACAACACCACCGCAACCCACAGCAACACCAAAACCCCTCACACCAACACCATTGCGCACCACAACAACAACAGCCCCCACAACCACCTTAACTGAATACTCCTAAACACCCGCTCCTTACACAAGCATGCCATAGAACTCTGGGACCTTATCACATCACACTCACCAGACATCGTCTTCCTCACGGAAACCTGGACGAACCACTCATCTGAGCCAGTCATAGCCACAGCCACCCCTGATGGTTACAAACTCCATCGCAGAGACCGCTTAAACAAACCAGGAGGTGGCATCGCCATTATGCACAAAGACACCATTAAGGTCACCACAAACACACAAGACACCCTAGACAGCGCCGAACACATGCACTTCCTAATTCACATAAACAACAACACCACCCTCAGAGGAACACTCATATACAGACAACCAGGGCCTCGCTCCCCCATTCTGTGATGCCATCGCTGACACCATCAGCCCTCACGCCCTCACCTCCACAGACTACATTCTCCTTGGTGACTTTAACTTTCACCTGGAGAACCCGCATGACCACAACTCCTCATCCCTTCTAGATAACCTCACGAACCTCGGACTCAAACAACTGGACACAGCACCCACCCACTCAGCAGGACACACACTAGATGCAATCTTCACCTCGAGCAACCACATAACCTACACTCACACCACCGAACTCCACTGGACTGACCACCACTGCATACACTTCTCCTTCTCCAAACCTCCCACACACCACCACCAACACACCACACCCTACCGCATGTGGGACAAGATCCCTACAGAACACCTGAACTCCCATCTTGCACAGAACCCCCCCACACCAACGACCCCAACATTTTTGCCCATAACCTCGCACAGTGGATCATAACCTGCGCAGACTCACTCGCCCCTCTCAGAAGAAACATCACCACCCGCAACATCAAGAACATTACCTGGTTCACCACTGAACTCCAAGCCTCCAAGCGTGAATGCCGCAAAGCAGAGAAAGCTTGGCGACAGGAACCCTCAACCACCAACCTCTCCACCCTCAAAACCTCCACTTTCAAACACCACCAACTCATACGCACCACCAAAAGAGCATACTACAAGGAACGCATAGACAGTAACTCTCACAACAGCAAGAAACTCTTTACCATCATCAAAGAGCTCTCCAAACCCAAAGCCAGCAACATAGACCCCACGCACACACAACTCCTCTGCGACTCCCTCTCCAAGCATTTCTACCGCAAAATCTTAGACATATACAACAGTTTCAAACCACACGCACCCGCCACACACACCTCCGACTCGACCAACAAAGACCCTCCACCCCCCCCCCAAACTACTACTCACCTGGGCCCCTATCAACGACGAAGAAACTGAAAAACAATGAATTCCATCCACTCAGGCTCCCCCTCTGACCCCTGCCCCCATCGCATTTACAACAAAGCCAGCCCAACTGTCGCCCTCAAGCTTTGCGACATAATCAACAGCTCTTTCTAAGCCGCCACCTTCCCAGACCCCTGGAAGCACGCAGAAGTCACTGCACTCATGAAAAAGCCCAAAGCCAACCCTGATGACCTCACCAAATATCGCCCTATTTCACTCCTCCCCTTCACCGCCAAGGTCGCTGAGAAACTAGTGAACACCCGCCTGTCCCACTTCCATGAGGAAAACAACACACTCGACCCCTCCCAGTCTGGGTTCCGCAAGAACCACAGCACTGAAACTGTCCTCATCGCATGTACTGACGACATCAGAACCAGAGTCGACAAGGGCGAGACTGTCGCACTCATCCTCCTGGTCCTCTCCGCTGCCTTTGACACTGTCTGCCATCAAACACTCTGCACACGCCTCCACAACGCAGGGATTCGACACAAAGCCCTAGACTGGCTCACCTCCTTCCTCACTGAAAGAACCCAGAAAGTCCGCCTCCCTCCCTTCCACTCCACAGCCACCAAAATCATCTGCGGGGTCCCCCAAGGGTCCTCCCTCAGCCCTACCCTTTTCAACATTTACATGACCCCGCTCGCCAGCATCCTCCGACCACACAGAATCACCATCATATCCTATGCAGATGACACCCAGCTCATCACCTCCCTCACCCGTAACCCTACCACCGCCAAAACCAACCTCCACGCTGCACTCCTTGACACCGCCACATGGATGACAGAAAACCACCTTAAGCTCAACTCCAACAAAACTGTAATCATCATTTTCGGCCCCAACAAAACCATATGGGACGACTCCTGGTGGCCCACCGCCCAAGGCCCCCCACCAACCCCCGCAAACCACGCACGAAACCTCAGCATCATCCTGGACCCCTCCCTCTATGACCCAGCAAGTCAACGCCATCACCTCCTCCTGTTTCAACACATTCTGCATGCTGCGAAAAACCTTCAAATGGATTCCCATAGAGACCAGAAAGACCGTCACCCACGCACTCATCAGCAGCAGGCTGGACTACGGGAACGCCCTCTACGCCGGCACCACTCTCAAACTCAAACGCAAACTCCAGAGAATCCAGAACGCAGCCGCCCACCTCATCCTGGACCTCCCACGACAGGAACACATCTCGTCACACCTCAGATCCCTTCACTAGCTTCCTATTGACAAGAGGATCACCTTCAAAATCCTCATCCACGCACACAAATCCCTCCACAACACCGGACCAAACTACCTCAACAAAAGAGTGAACTTCCACACTCCCACTCGCCACCACGCTCTGCCGACCTCACACTCGCCACAGTCCCCTGCATCCAACGAGCCACCACCGGAGGCAGATCATTCCCCTACCTCGCCCCCAAAGCCTGGAACTCCCTCCCCACCAACCTCCGCAAGACCCAGGACCTCCTTCTCTTCAGAAAAAAAACTCAAGACATGGCTGTTCGAACAGTAACCCCTCCTTCCCCCCTCCACCAGCGCCTTGAGACCCTCACGGGTGAGTAGTGCGCTCTATAAATGTTTGATTGATTGATAGATTGATTGATTGATAGTGGTAGAGGACCTGGAAAGTGAATTTAAAATGTATTGGTTCAAACAGATTATTTATTAGAGTCTCTCTGGGAAAAAGATTATGAATCAATCAATCAGAGATTTGTAAAGTACGGCTAATAACCCATTGGATCTCAAGGAGATGTTTGTGGGCACGTTGCTCAGTCAAATAGCCAGGTGTTGATGTCCTTCCCAAACTCCTTCAATGGTGCGGTCTGCCTGAGTTTGAGAGATATCATGTTCCATGTCCAGGATGCTAGGTAGGAGAAAGATCTTCTTCCTGCTTTGCTTTTCCAGAACTTGGGAATGGCTGAAAGCCTGAGCTAGGGAGAACGGAGATGTCTGGTATGTAGAAGGTGAGGCAGTGGTTGAGGAATGCCGGTCCTATATTGTGCAGTGCCTTGTAGGTATGGATAAGGAGTTTGTATGTGATGCACTTCTTGACTGGGAGCAGGTGTATATGCATGTGTTATTCCATATAGCGTATGGATGTGGAATTACTTAAGAATGCCAAAAGAACACTCCTGAATTATGCGAGAAGAGTAACTCTGAACTTAGTGGTATTACTTAGCCCACAAATACTTCTTTCGAGTCCAAAATAGAAGTGAGGAAGCATTTTGTGCTGCCAAATAGTGTTAAATGCAATAGAACATGAATAACAAGTACATGCAACCACTCATTCTCGCTAAATGTGCACTTAGGGTGGGATTTTACCCAAACAGGCTCTTAATTACGTGAGTAGAAATAATCATGTAATACCTGGTAATTCCATGTCAATAAATAACACAGAAATATTGACATTACTCTGATTATTCTGGTGGAATCAAAATTCTGTTCTGGCTCAATGATTAGATAGAATAGTAAATGAGTGAGGTTTAATATCCAATGTATTTTCATTGTGAGGTCGACATGTTTCTGCCCTTGGTAATAAACCACAAATAATGAGGGCACTCATCTGGACAAATCTTGTACTCTATCCTTTGTCTAGAACAACAACTAACCCTGAAGTAGCTGTGACTCTATTGGGCGCTTGCGTAGTGTGGTGAAAAGATTAAGCACACCCAGTAGGATAGCTTTAACAGGCTCAGCAAGGTTTTAGGGAAAATAATCTAATTAGTATGTCAAAAAAGGGGGGGCACTGCAAGCATATTTTTAAAAAGTGGTGCTGCACACAGTACATCGTCACTTTTCTTGCATCATTTACCGACTCCCTACCGCCACCAAAATATGGCGCACCATGGCAAAGGGTAGGGGGCAATAGCATCATGTTTATGTTGCTATTGACGTACTCTGCAGGAGTAGTGCCATAATTTTGGTGCTACTCCTGCAGAGCACATAAAGGCCCATTGTAAACAATGGCAGGCCCCCTTTTAACACCTGCTGAGAGCAGGCGTTAAAAGTGCTGAAAGAAATGATGCAAGGAAATCTTTTAGATTTCCTTGTGCCATTTTTTCAGCCCCCCCATAACGGGGGAACACCCCCTTGCATTAATTATGCCTGTTGCAGGCATAATGTAGCGCATAGGGTTACAAAAGTGGCGCAATGCATGCATTGCGCCACTTTGTAAAAATGGAAAAGCATTTTTGGACTTCTAACACAACATTAGCGCCAAAAAATAACACTAATGTGGCATTAAAATAGCACTAGGGTCTCTTATAAATGCCCCTTAGTGTTTTTTGTGCAATTTCTCTTTGAAAGAATATCCAATATTTATTCATTATCAACTTGCAAAAACCATGCAGTGATTAAAATTGCTTGTTCCCCATTGAGCTGGGCTATGCATTATTGCCCTGTATGATGTGATAGCTCTAATTTGTATAATTCTGTCAGGGTTATGCAATTTAGGTCAGAACTCAAAAGATGTTCATTTTGAAGGTTGTTCAAAGTCAAGAGAAATAGACTGTAACTTTATACCTGTACTGCTGAATTATTGCATGCACTGCCCTATTCTCCCAATTGCAGAGGTAACATTGCGAGTCTAATGCAGCTGTTTACATACTATGCAGATATACTCATCTGTGTCTCTGCAAGGTATCAACAACAATGATGTCTTTACATTGAGTATGTGCATATTGAACTGTTTGCATATGATAGTTTCTTGCAAAGACTCATGGGGAATATAAACCCACAGACGTTAAGTGATATGATTAGCTTATTTGAAGTTGTACCTGCGTTGAAATGGAGCAGTGACATTTACAGAAAAGTGATGGATGGAATGATTGAATGAATCTCAGCCACTGGTAATTATTCAGGGCCACATCCCAGCCCATCATTATTTTGCACACCATGCCACAGTCATTTGGAAATCAATCTTCACCCTGCTGCAAAAAGAACACTCAAGCCTGAACTGCAGGTCCATGTTGTCCGTGAACTGGAACACAAGTACCCCAAGGGCCATAAACATAAAGCAATATGGTTAGTTGATTGGAATGTGTTTTGTGCCCTAAATACCATTTGTGTATAGAAGGACATTAATTAAAATATATTTTAATGTTTGTATATGATGCATAGAAGGATTTCATGTATATCCCTCTTGCCTCACAGGGAACAGAGGGAGAAGAAGAAGGGGATGTTGTCAACTGAGAGTGAACTGAAAAACAATGTATACTGTTATACATGTAGAGTATTCACAGTGAGATTAGAAGCTCCTCCTCTTGACCTTATCATTTATTCACCATTTTCTTTCAGTTTAATAGCATACTATTAATGGTACGTGTGAGGACCACAAACAAGTTTGTTCAAAATTGGTTAAGTGCACATATTTAGCTTACGTTAGAGTGGCTTCTGATATTCTTAGTTTACCAATGCTTGGCAGCCTTTTGCCACTTCAATGTCATATATGCAAGGGATTGTTTAAGCAATATGACCTTCCTGTAATTTTTCAAGGAGAACTCGGACCATCATTGCAGTTGAGTTGAACATGACTTCTACCAAAGACTCTGCCCTCCCTATCCCATTTTAATGTAACAGTTTATGTCAAAGATTTGTGTTTTTTTTGGAGTAGGCCCATGTCAAATGTGTTTGATGGTTCGTTAGCCCTCTTACCCTTAACCTAATGTGATAAGCCCTTGACATTCAAAGAGATGACATTAAAGGGTGAATTTGGCCTAGGGGTTATATCCTACCTCAATTATTTGTTCCCTCTGCTGGTTGGTTTATGTGAGAGGACAACAGAGTCGGGCTACTAGGATGCTTTCTGATCAAAGCTCATAAAACAACTCTCTAAAAAGGGGGTATGACTGGTGCTACTGAGTGAGTTTAGGGAGCCCACTCCTCATCACTCAAGTAATGAGTGTAGGAAAGTACCATCTTGTCTGGCATGTTACCCCCATTGTTACATGTATGTCAGTTTGTTTCTGCCTGTCTCACTACGATCCTGCTAGCCACGACCCCAGTGGCAATAGTTTGTGGCCTGAATGTGTATACCTGTGTAGTGACTAACTCTGTCACTGAGGCTCTGTTAACCAGAACCTCAGTGCTTATGCTCTCTCTGCCTTTAAATTTGTCACTATAGGCTAGTGACAACTTTTACCAATTTCAATTGGCACAATGGAACACCCTTATAATTCCCTAGTATATGGTACCTAGGTACCTAGGGTATTGGGGTTCCAGGAGATCCCTATGGGCTGCAGCATTTCTTTTGCCACCCATAGGGAGCCCAGACAAACCTTTACACAGGACTGCCACTGCAGCCTGAGTGAAATAACGCATATGTTACTTCACAGCCATTTTCACTCCACTTAAGTAACTTATAAGTCACAAATATGTGTAACCTTCACTTGCTGAAGGTTAGGTGGAAAGTTACTAAGTGTGAGGGCACCCTTGGACTATCAAATGTGCCCCCACATAGTTCAGGGCCATTTCCCCGGACTTTGTGAGTGTGGGGACACCATTACACGTGTGCACTACATATAGGTCAACAACTATATGTAGCTTCACAATGGTAACTCCGAATATGGCCATGTAACATGTCTAAGATCATGGAATTGTCCCCCCATTCCAAATCTGGTATTGGGGAGACAATTCCATGCAACCCCAGGGCTCCACTATGGACCCCAGGTACTGCCAAACCAGTTCTCTGGGGATTTCTCTGCAGCTACCACTGCTGCCACCCCACAGACAGGGTTCTGCCCTACTGGGGTCTGGGCAGCCCAGTCCCAGGAAGGCAGAACAAAGAATTTCCTCTGAGAGAGGGTGTTACACCCTCTTCCTTTGGGAATAGGTGTTAAAGGCTGGGGAGGGGTAGCCTCTCCCAGCCTCCGGAAATGCTTTGAAGGGCACAGATGGTGCCCTCCTGAAATAAACCAGTCTACACTGGTTTAGGGAACTCCCAGTCCCTGCTCTGGCACCAAACTGGAAAAGGAAAGGAGAGTGACCACTCCCCTGTCCATCACCACCCCAGGGGTGGTTCCCAGAGCTCCTCCAGTGTGTCCCAGACCTCTGCCATCTTGGATCCAGACGTGTGAGGGCGCTCTGGAGGCCTCTGAGGGGCCAGTGCCAGCAGGTGATCCCAGAGACCCCTCCTGATAGGTGCTTACCTGACTAGGTGGCCAATCCTCCTCTTAGGGCTTTTCCTCAGATGACAACTTGCAAGAATTCACCAGAGTTCCTCTGCACCAATCTCGTCGACTTCTGACAAGGATCGACCGCTGACTGTTCCAGGACACTTGCCAAACTGCAACAAAGTAGCAAGAAGACTACCAGAGACATTGTAGCGCCTAATCCTGATGGCTTTCTCAACAGTTTCCTGGTGGTGCATGCTTTGGGGGCTGCCTGCCTTCATCCTGCACTGGAATCCATGAAGAAGTCTCCCCTGGGTCGACGTAATCTTCCCCCTGCTTCAGCAGGCACCAAACTTCAGAGTCACTGGTACTCTGGGACCCCTCTCATCCTGACGAGCATGGCCCCTGGAACACAGCTGATGGACCCAAGTGACCCAGACTGTTCAGTGGCCCAACTGTCCTAATTTGCAGGAGGTAAGTCCTTGCCTCCCCTCTCCAGACAGTAATCCTGTGTACCGTGTGAACTGCAGCTACAAGGGCTTCTGTGCACATTTCTGCAAAATCCTGCATGCACAGCCAAGCCTAGGTCCCCAGCACTCTGTACTGCAATGCTCAGCTCCCTAAGTTGATCTCCGGTGTAAGGGACCTTTTTTTGCAGTGTTGAGATGACCGCCATGTTCAGACTTCTTAAACCTGTGTTAAAAGACTTCTGTGGGTGCTATCTTCTTGTGTGTTGGCTCTCCACATTGCTGAGGACACGTCTGTCTCCTCTCCCAAGTGGTGACATCCTGGTCCTTCCTGGGCCTGTGAAGCACCCTTTTTCTTCAACTGCGACTCTTGCAGCTAGCAAGACTTGTTGGCGATATTTTGCCAAGGAAACAAATCTGCATACTCCAGCACACTGTGGGACATCTTCTGCACAAAGGAGAAGTTCCTAGCACCTTTCTTTGTTGCAGAATCTTCAGCTTCTTCCGTCTGGAGGCAGCCATTTTGCACCTTCATCCGGGGTTTAGTGGGCTTCTGCCCCCCTTGGACATTTTCACAACTCTTGGACTTGGTCCCCTTCCTTTGCAGGTCCTCAGGTCCAGGAATTCGTCTTTAGTGCTTTGCAGTCTGTTGTGTTCTTCTGGGGAAATAGTGGTACTTTACTCCTACTTTCCAGGGTCTTGGGGTGGGGTATCTTGGACACCCTGAGTGTTTTCTTACACTCCCAGGCACCCTCTACACACTACACTAGAATAGGGGTCCATTTGTGGTTCGCATTCCACTTTCTTAGTATATGGTTGGTGTTGCCCCTAGACCTATTGCATCCTATTGTATTCTACAGTATTTGCACTACTTTCTGACTGTTTTACTCACCTGATTTTTGTTTGTGTGTCTATTTTGTGTATTTTACTTACCTCCTAAGGGAGTATATCCTCTGAGATATTTTTGTCACATTGTCACTAAAATAAAGTACCTTTATTATTAGTAACTATGGGCCAGAAGTGCTAAGCAGTTTGCACGTCGCAAACAGCGAATTTCGCTGTTTGCGATTTGCAAAATGCACTTTGCCATGCACAGACCTCATTTTGCGATTCAGTAACCTTGCGATTCGGTAACCTTGTTACCAAATCGCAAAACGGGTTTGCGAGTCGCAATTAGGAAGGGGTGTTCCCTTCCTAATCGCGAGTCGCAGTGCAATACAGGCTTGCTTTGTGACCGCGAACGTGGTCGCAAACCAATCGCAGTTTGCACCCTTTCATTTTTCGTTTTTGTAATGCATCTCGTTTTCCATTAAGAAAAACGGGCTACATTACAAAAAAAAACTGCTTTATTAAAAAGCAGTCACAGACATGGTGGACTGCTGTCCGCAGCAGGCCACCATCCCTGTGAGGGCCACCAATCGCAAGGGAGTCGCAAATTGCGACCCACCTCATGAATAATCATGAGGTGGGCCTTTGCGACCCCTTTGCGATTTGCAGATGGTGTCAGGGACATCATCCAACATTCTGAATTGCGACTCGCAGATTGCGACTCGCTCTGACTCGCAATTTGCGGGTCGCAATTCGGATTGTACCTATATCCGGCCCTTAGAGTATTGTCTTTCTTATGATATAGTACCTATATGATATAGTTGGTATTTCATGAGCTTTGCATGTCTCCAAGTTCAGCCTTGGCTGCTCTGCTATAGCTACCTCTATCAGCCTAAAATGCTAGAACACTACTACTCTACTAATAAGGGATAACTGGACCTGGCACAAGGTGTAAGTACCATTGGTACCCACTATTAGCCAGGCCAGCCTCCTACAATGAGGCTGTTAGGAGAGGGGCTCCTTGGTAGGCACACATCAGGACGAATTGGGTGGACTAGGGGTTGTACATGAAAAGGGTTTGTCAATGTAAATCTTAGTAGAAACCTACAATAGCTCAACCAGAAGTCAATTAGTCGAAGACAGTGGTATTTGGATTTAACTGATCATGGTAAAGTAGCCTGCAGATGTGTTTACTGCTTTAATCAGTGACGTATACTTTGGCTCAAGCCTGATGCCACCAAAGGGCCATGTATAATAATAACCTCAATGAAGGTCCTCTGCTGTTGAGGGAATAGTCATGTTAGTTTATAGGTTATACTTTGTTAAATGACCAAAAGTAATAACTTGGGAATCAAGGAGCTCTTTAACAAGATTCCAAAGAGTTTGAAGTATTGTATGAAACACGTAAGAGTAATAAATGAATGCTTCAACAGCACTCTGAGTTTTTACGTTCTGTACAAATCTGTGTGAGGTAGCATAGGCTCATCATTCCACACCAGTATAGAATGTGTCTAATGATATATATAAGAACTACAGCCAACAATAAACAATTCAAGACACTAAACATAAAACATAGACCCTCATTGTCAAAAACCACCTGCCGGTCTTTTGGGGGCTGTCGCCGCAGCTACCAGCCATCCATTATATTATGAGCACAGCCGGATTTCTGCCAGAAGGATGGCAGAAATCTGGCTGTGGCCATGCCGGCGCATGGCGCCACGCCAGTAGACTGCCGCCGGCCAAAAAATGAGAATTAATTCTGGCTGGTGGTGTTCTGCTGGCATACGCTGCTGCTGGCAGCAGCGCCCCGTCCCGTCTCCTATCAGAGGACCCCATGGACACAGTTAAGTGGGTTCTCCGACAGGGAAGGGGGGTGTTGTGTGTATGTGTGGGTGTGTGTGTGTATGTCTGTGCGTGCCTGTATGCGGGTGTGTGTTGCATGTTGTATGTGTGTGCATATCTTGGGGTGAGAGGGCGTGTATGTTGAGTTGTGTGAATGCATGTCTGCTTGTTTGTATGTAAGTGAGTGTGGATGTGTTTGAGTGAGAATGGATGTATGCATGCATGGATTAATGTGGGAATGGGTGTGTGTATGAGTGTGTGCGTGTGTGAAGGGAGGGGCGTGTATGGAGAGGGTCTAGAGGGTAAGGGGGTGGAGGGGAATCTGTGGAGGGGGAGGGGGTAGGGAAGACCCCTATCAGTGACAGGGAAGGAGTTCCCTGTCACTGATAGTGCCTACTGTCATGGTTTTTCGTGGCAGAAAGGAAGCCACAAAAACCATGGCGGTAGGCAGGATCACAATCCTGCAGACGGGCAAGTGACGGCCGCAGAGCTGGAGATTGATGCCTCCAGCCCGGCGGCTGTTACCACTGTGGGAGTTGGTGTGGTACATTGGCGAGTTGGCTTCAGCCAAACTGCCAATGTCATAATATGGAGGAAAGTACCGCCAGCCTGTTGGCAGTACTTTCCTCCATATCACCGCCGACCACCGGGGTCATAATGACCCCCATAGTAACTTGCAGTTTTAGACTTAGGGGATGGTTTTATTTGCTGTCTGATCCTCATGTGCCTTTAGTTGTGACCTATATTTATCTGTGTCTAGTGACTCCACTGCTGCATTCACACTGTCTTTGTTGGTTTGCCTTTGTTGAAATTTGGTTAGCCTCTGACAGGAGGTAGGGGAGGCCCCTTTGCCTGCTTTGGAACGTCACAGCCTGTGCACCCATATCAGGTGATTGCAGACAGTGTACACAGCATTCTTGTTCCAAGGAGTTTGCCCATTAAATTGTCTTACCATTGACAGTGATGAGCATTAGTGCTGGTTCTAGTAGTCCGAATGTGATGTCCATGTTATGTATTACAGGCTAGGGCATTAGAAAGTTCCTCCTTTTCAAATTACTATCAAAGGTCAAATCTGCTATGTTATATATGGTGTGTCATTCAAAGTGTAAGGGCCATGTTTCTTGGCTGGTTAGATGAATTTTCTGTTTCGTAGAAAGAAAGAAATGATGGGACATGGTTAGCTAGAATTTTCCAGTCATCATGACCATCTTGTATGGACTGTGCAATAAAACTGATTATTAGTTGGGGAGGATGTGAGTCTTTCTCAAACAATAAGTCCAAAATCCTATTAGGTCTAAAACACAAATGCAATAAATAAACCTGGTCTCCTTCCCTGGTAACTATGAAACATAGCAGACAGACTATTCTTAAATACAAATATGTGCCAAAACAATTAAAAGGTCAAGCTACAACACAAAATAGTCCCACATATTTCTAAAAAAAGAGAAACATTTAACTAGAAAAATGACACCAAAATGTCTAAAGTCCAATAAGCACCAAAATAAAGTAAGCACTAATCGGAGTAGACCGAGGTGAGATTCCAGGTCAACCACAATGAAGCAACAACTGAATAAACCAAGCAGGCTGTTCTAGTCAAAGAAATTGCCTTCTGACTTGTGGCCTGATTTAGCAATTTGTAGAGGATATACTCCGTCACAAGGGTGTTGGATATCCCATCTGCCAAAATCTAAATCCCAATATCTCCTATGGGATTTAGATTTCAGAGGATGTGATATCCTTCACCGTTGTGATGGAGTAACCCATCCACCAATATCTAAATCTGGCCCATAGTCAGGTAGTCAAAATCCTCCAGGGGGTCAAAGCTGCAGGTCACCTCAAAGTTGGACAGCCGTTTGACAAGGTCAGCTTTTCAGTTGATTTTGGCAGAAAAAAACTCAAAGTGAGAAACATTAAATGTTGCAGCCACTAAACTCATCTCATTGGGCAGATAGTCTCTGCATCCTCATCTATCCAAAATGTCTATCTTCTGACTTAGGGGGTCATTCCGACCCTGGCGGTAAAATCCGCCAGGGCCGGGGACCGCGGATGCACCACCAACAGGCTGGCGGTGCATCCCTGGGCATTCTGACCGCGGCGGTACAGCCGTGGTCAGAAACGGGAAACCGGCGGTGTACCGCCGGTTTCCCGCTGCCCTGGGGAATCCTCCATGGCGGCGCAGCTTGCTGCGCCGCCATGGGGATTCCGACCCCCTTACCGCCATCCTGTTCCTGGTGGTTTTGGCCGCCAGGAACAGGATGGCGGTAAGGGGTGTCGTGGGGCCCCTGGGGGCCCCTGCAGTGCCCATGCCAATGGCATGGGCACTGCAGGGGCCCCATAACAGGGCCCCACCAAGATTTTCAGTGTCTGCCATGCAGACACTGAAAATCGCGACGGGTGCAACTGCACCCGTCGCACCCTTTCCACTCCGCCGGCTCCATTCGGAGCCGGCATCCTCGTGGAAGGGGGTTTCCCGCTGGGCGGGCGGGCGGGCGGCCTTCTGGCGGTCGCCCGCCCGCCCAGCGGGAAACTCAGAATAACCGCGGCGGTCTTCTGACCGCGCAGCGGTATTCTGGCGCCTCCCACCGGCCCTGCGGTTACCGCGGCCGGCGGGAGTCAGAATGACCCCCTTAATCTCTTTTTGCTCTGAGGTCCCACTGATGCTAAGAGGTCTTGGAGGTTCAAAAATGTTCTTAGCCCCAACTTTGCAGACTTTCTGGAGCAGTTATCTTGGCAACTTGTAATGCTGCAAGTATCTCAGTGACAGCACTTAGAGGCCAAGACTCACTTAAGGAGAGAACACCTATAGGTTGCAATCCAGCTCCAGTTGCCACTAGTCAGATGGGCAGTTCAGGAAAAATGACTCTTTCTGCTTGCTGTGTCCCTGTATCCATACCGGAGGTCATCCAGTTGTCCCTTGATTTCTGCCTCTTAGTCCTGGGTATAAGTGGGGGAAGGGTTCACCCCTCTGGTCCCCACACTGGGCATAGACAGCAGGTCCTGAGCTCTTTTGTTTTTTCTCAAATCCACAGGTGTTCTGATGAGCTGTGGGTGAGGTGCTGCTTTTGTAGGATTCACTATTATTCGGTTAGGGTCAGTCCCTGGCAAACGAGAAAAAAAGTTCCCAAGGGCTCATCCTGGTTGCCTTACTGCAAACTATCTGACAGTGCACTATTCTGAGGCAAATTCAAAATGGCAGAACCTTTCTGCCTTTGAAGGCTGTTGGTGTGCCAAACAGGGTTGTCTGTAGGAAAGTTAGTTGTCTCCTCCTCCTTAAATACTCCTTTCTAGGAATAGTACTACCTCCAGCTGGTGCCAGTTTTGCTGTAGCTGACCCAGGGCACAAAGGCTTCACTTGTCTGTGTCACACTTTTCACTCATAGATGAATAGGCAGGCCTCACACTGGTCCTTTTCAAGTTACTGAAGCCTCTGCATTTGATCAGTTGCAACACAGTAGTTCCTACTGCAGAAGGGCCTCTCCATCCAAGTGCACTAGTGGTTCCTCATGCCAAGTATCTTTGTCCCCATGTTTGTCCCCTACTGGGTGCTCTGAAGTGACGCACTTTTCGGAGATATAAAAGGGAGCAGCCATTTTGGTTGTGGGCAAGGTTCCTCCCTGCTAGGACTGCACACATTATTAGAGGAATCAGCACATAAAGCTGGCCACACAATGTACACTATCATCACAATGAGAGAGCCTGTCTTGTCATGTCATGTGGCACAATTATTTTAGTTATATTCTGTCCCATTAGTCACTTACCACAATATCTCATTAAACAAACTTTACTGTTTGGGCCAAGCTATGAAATGGATCTAATTCAGAGACATCCACCCAAGCTGGTGACGTTTCGGAGGGCAATGCTTTTTTACAGGAGTTAATAAGAATGAGACGAGGCAAGTCTATACTAAACAGAGGAACACCCCATACAAAAAGACTAGGAGGAGTAGTAGAGGAACAGGTAGGCAAAACAAAGGATCAGGAAGGTGTCAAAACAAGATCTCGGGACAAGAAAATTAGATGTTAAAGAACCATCATCTATAAATGTGGTCAACTTATCTAAAATTGAACTAACATTGGGGATGAGTAGTCTTTTAGCTAAAGGACTAAATTTCTGCCCAAAACCTTTGGGGATCCTTGCAGATCCAAGATTGACCTTTTTAAATTTATACATAAGCTTAAACTAAAGAGGCATTTTCAGTTGAATAGGATTGAAAATGTAATCTCGGATGAGACGGTTTCTTCACTAAGTACTTTGTCCATTGAGGAGGTGCAAGACATGGCACTCATAGTTTCTTTGGCAGAACGTGATGAGGATCTGGACATTTGTTCTAGGATACTACATGATCTTGATGTAGATTTTAGCAGAAGTATCTCCAGTGGTTTAAAAAGAAAATCATGCTGGACTCCGAAATCTTGGGGTACGAGCACTCTTGACAGATTCTTTGACCTGGTCTGCCAAGATTATGACAAATACTTAACTAAGAACAAATACAGACAATTTTCTAAAAACCTGAGTCCAGATGAATTATTTGCACTGAATAGACTCAGACAAGACAAAGATGTTATTGTGAGACAAGCTGACAAGGGTGGGAATGTTGTTCTTATGAACAAAACAGACTATGACAATGAGATCTTGTCACAACTAAATGATCAGTCATGCTATGAGAAGGTTACTGGCAACCCCATCCCTAGTTTGGTTGATTTGATAAATAAAAAACTGTGTATATGGCAACAGGAGGGGTTATTGAACAGAGATGAATATTTATATTTAAAGGTTACTCATCCAAGGTATCCATGTCTTTACACACTACCCAAAATTCACAAGGATTTGCCATTTCCACCAGGTAGACCGATCGTCTCAGGTTTACAAGGTCCAACTGAAAGACTCTCTGAATTTGTTGACTGTTTTTTACAACCGATAGTATGTAATCTCCCATCTTTCATTAAGGACACTACCCATATCCTTAGTATTTTAAATGATGTGGAATGGGATAGGAATATGTTGCTAGTCACACTTGACGTAGTATCCTTATACACTTGCATCAAACACGAATTAGGATTAGAAGCTATTCGCTTTTTTCTAACCAAAAGATCAGCAAGCCTGTGGCAACATACAGCAATGATAATTGAAATGACTGATGTAATTCTTACTAACAACTTCTTTCTATTTAATAATGACTGGTTTAGACAAAAACGGGGTGTGGCTATGGGCTCCAAGTTCTCGCCTTCCTATGCAAACCTGTTCATGGGTTGGTTCGAACACTCTTGGGTTTGGGGCTCTGAATCCACCCAGTGGCAGGCCGATATTCTATATTGGGGCAGATTTATAGATGATTGCTTTATGATTTGGACTGGTGGGCAACAGAAATTGTTGGAATTTTGTACTTTTCTAAATTCCAACACCATGAATATTGAATTCACATACCAGTATAGTGCGGAGAAGATTGTATTTTTAGACGTGGAAGTCTTTATCGCAGATAATATGATTCACAGTAGACTCTTCCGGAAAGTCACAGCTTGTAACTCCATCTTTCATGCTGCGAGTGCTCACCCGCGACATCAAATAACCTCTATTCCCTTTGGTGAAATGCTAAGGGTACGACGAAACTGTAGTTTGAATGATGAATTCTTGTATCATGTGAATGACATGGGTAAAAGGTTTAAAGCACGTGGTTACTCCAATAAAGTGATTAAGAAGGCACAACTAAGAAGTAGAAATGTTAACAGGCTTGACACCTTGAGAACGAGTAATCGCAAGAACATGCAAGATGAATCTAGTAAGGTACGTCTTGTAATGGATTTCAATGATGCCTCTTTGACTTTGGTTAAGATTATGGCTAAACATTGGCATTTACTATCACAGGATGAGTCAATAAAAAACTTAATACCAGAAAGAATACCCATTGCATATCGAAAAGGTAAAACCTTAAGAAATATTTTAAGGCCTAGTTTTACTACTGTGTATCCTAACAAAACTTGGTTATCTACACAAATGATGGGCTTTTTCAAATGTGGTAAATGTGGAGTGTGTCGCTGGGCATGTCACGGAATTAAAGAATTTTCCTTGGAAGGAAAAGTCTACAAAATTTGTACTATGATTAACTGTAACACCACACATGTTGTCTATATATTACAGTGCAAATGTACTCGTATTTATGTAGGTAGCACAATACGCCCATTGAAGGGTAGAATTGGTGAACATATTCGGATGCTTAAAAATGGTGATATAAGATATCCAGTGGTTGCTCATATTTTATCCTGTAACTCACAATCTATTCATAAGAATTTTGAATTTTTTGGACTGGAACATGTTCCCCATAACCCGAGAGGGGGAAATAGAGAACTAATGTTACGCAGGAAAGAGGCAACATGGATAATGCGATTAAAGGCGGTGGAAATGGACCTGAACTCTGACAGGGAGTTGGAGTTCTTTGTGGGTGATTGAAATTAAATACACAAATGACAATATCAGTTAACTCTAATTTTAAAACACATGGATACGTTTGTTTCATAATTTAACTGATGTGTACAAATATTGTAATTATCAACCAAAATTCTCACACTTTGATAATACTCTCTCGGGGGATATTATTTATAAGGTCTAGGATTCATTAATGTAATTGACCATGTACTCTCTTAGCTCTAATTTCGCGTTTCGATTTGTTGTTTTCTCTTTTTTGCAGGGTTTTGGGATGGGTACCTTATTTATAATTAGAAAAACAATATGTGTGAATCAATAGATTTTTATAGGTGCTTTGATATTATCTGTTGATGAAGCTTAGAACGGATATTCTGCTTATTAGCAGTCGATAATTTTTGTGAGCTGATTCCCTTTTATTGACTGAGAATTCTGTAGGTAATGGTCATAGAGAATTCTAAATCTATTTATGAGATATTGGTTAATATAGACACATTGTCACTGTGCAGTGATGTTATTTGGATGAACCAATAATTTCAGTTTAGTGTTGTCATAAGGTTAATTGTTAGTAGTTATTTGAAAGCTCTCTATTCAGCCCCTGTGCGAGTAACAAATGGGATATGGACCCACAATTTGGCGCTGCACTTTATATTTGTGTTAATTTTGGTGAACTGATATTTCTATTCTTTCTTATTACTAGATGATTCATTGCAAGTAGTTGTCTGGAAGCCCTGTATCCAGCACTTGTGTTAAAAAAGAGGAGGTTTGAATCTATAATATGACGCTGCCTTACGCAACGTCGTCTTTATGTTTTGATCACGGACTATAGTCCTTTTTCTATTTTGAGTGTGCAGGGTGATCGCGCGCTTCCGAAGTTAATTTAACTCCCGAAAAGGCGAGACGCGCTCATGCGTACTCGCAAATGGCGTCTCTAAGGAAATCGACGCCGTACTTGGATCGGTTATAGCCGAGGAGGTAAGATGACATTATCCTTTATCTGTTATTGATTTTTGAAATTTCAAGAAGGGTCAATTAGAATTACAGACTCGATATTTTCTTTATTTGTATTTAGCCTTGAATCAAACGGCGTTTTAAATACTGAACGCTCAACACTAGAGGAAATAGATGTAAGTGTATACATTTACAACTTATTTATTGTCGTGGATTTGGATCACTCGTGATATAGTTATTTAGTTGTACTCTGTGCCCCTTTTTTGTCTAAATAGGCATGATACTTTACACTGAGCAGTTGTATTTGAATACAATACTTACCTTTTGGAGTAATTCAAAACAAATTTAAGTTGGAAGTTTATAAGGTAGGATCAAGAGTTATTAATTCCAAAACGGAGTTTTCTGCGTTTTCACTAACATTTTCACTTTATTGATTGATTGGATGGTACTCATAGGGTATTCTATTATAAGCGTGATGGGCTAACTTATGTGAGTGCAACTATAGGTAAACACAAAAAAACAAAAAAATATAATTTTTTTGGCAATTGGTAGCACTTGTACTACATTGTTAGGGTGTTTTTGGTTGATCTATGAGGTTGGTTTGCTTTATTGAATCACATATCATGAGATTGTATCACTATTAGTTTCGCTTTTCATCTCGCGCATTTTGGGAATTGTTTTCTTTAGTTCTAATTTTAAGGGGAATTCTTTCAAAAACTTTACTTTACACCATACTGTTTGAGCATTTTGGTTTTTAATACAAATTATTTACTTATAATGTAGAGCCCTGAAGAAGTCTTTGGGGACCAGAAGATTCCCCCTTGACGAAACACGTGTTGGCTCGGAATGTATTTCCACGGATGATGCTGTAAATTTGAAGATGTGACCAATTAAACTTTTGGATTGGATTGGACTTTATATTGTTTCATGTGAATTCGACGGGTTTCATTTCTGTAAATTTTACTCACTTGAGTCTTGGCTAACTTGATGTGAACTTTGCTCACTTGAATTTTGACTTACTCAAAAAAAAAATTGGCGTGGGGGGCCTCACATTGTGTTGTATACTGTTGGGTTTTTTGTGAACCTTTGAGGGATGGGTGTTTTCCCTTGTGTAGGCAACCCCTAACATTATAATTGGCCAATTATTATCCTGAGTGCCAAATAATCCCCTGCTATTGCACCCCAATTATTTCATAAACATCCACCCAGCAGATAACTGAGAATTTATTAACATATGTTGACTACTTTCATCAGTGGGATTGCCAGACCCTTGGTTTGGGACAGCTTCAGAGATGACAAAAGCAGGTTTAAGTATGCTTAATGTGATATCTACCATAAATCTATGGACTGGGTCACCCTAAAGGTCTTTCCTTAAAAAAATATAAATCTGCTAGGATGGATATAAAAAGATGTACTTTACAAATCAGATTTAAGGCAACCCCATAGTACAGTCTTGCAGATTGTTTTATGGTCAAGACGGCAAACATAACTGACCCTTTGGTGAGTCTGTATATGGCATTTAAGGTTTAGGAGCCAAATTTATGAAAAATGGCTCACAATTGCACTAGCACCATTGTGTGTCAAAAATGCTAGTGCTGCATAACAATTTTCCTCAGCAACATACGTGCTCTGTATTTATAAAACAGTGCACCATGGGGCTAAGAAAAGGTTAGTTTAAAACAAAATGATGCTAACCTTTGCAACATGTCATTAAACAAAAATTACAGTAATGCTTCTAAAGTGGTACCATCATGATCTATGGCACGTTACTTGACGCTAATTGTGCTAGCTCTGTTCTTCCATTAAAAGCACAGAAAAAAGCCATCAAAAATGGCAAACAGAGGCCTCCAGGAGCCAAATCAAGAATGCAGGACAGGAGAGACCCTATTAATGGGATGTCCAGACAGACTCTCAGGAGAATGGGAAAATAAAGAGGAAATGTAGGTTCAAAGAGGAGGAAAATAACATCTTGGTCAGAGAGGTGACAGAGCATCAGCACCAGCTCTTTGCCATCTCTAAATTGCTTCTAGGTAGAAAGGAAGCCATATGTCAGGCAATAGTTGATAAAGCCAACAGTGTGTCAGAGGTGAAGAGGACTGTGACTGATTGTAAAAAGCTCAAGCACGATTGTGCAGAACCAAGGAGAAACTGGCCAGCAACCAAAAGCGAGTGCTGTAGACTGGGAGTGGAAGTCTGGCACTGCAAAAGGAGCTGGATGAGCTGGAGGGGGATGCACAAAGGACCCACTGTATGCATGCAAATGGGTTGCATAGGGGCAAAATAATGTCCACTCACCTCATCCCATATGCACAGATCATTTCTCAACTCTCACATCACTCCCTTCACTGTGTCAACTTTGCCATCTGCTCATTTGTAACTCCCTTTGGGAAACATCTCCAAGGCCTGTTTCAAAGGGTGGGCCAGCAAGCGCTTGAATATGCCTCCCAGCACCTTTGGGAATGGGCACAAATGTGATAATATACCAAATATGGGGCATTTCATCATCTGTGCTACTGTATATGTAGCTGCCATACCACCATGCTGCAAGGATGCCTGTGTAGTGAGGATGGTTGGGGTTGTGCACTAAGGGACACCTTCCTGCATAACATCTGTTACAAGTGGTCTTGGCTGTCTCACTAGGGACCATATTTACAAGGCCTCAGTGCAACACCATCATCATTTAGATTGATGTCAATCTGACCTGAATTCGCCCATTCCCCTTTTGCCATATGAACAAAGTAGCACAATGCATGTATATCACCACTTTCTAAATCCTTGTACCACAATATGCCTGTGCCAGAGATAATGTATGTAAGGGGGATGTTCCTAACGTGGGAGGTAGAAAAAATGAGGCAGTTGATTCCTAAATATATCACTGTGCCACCTCTTTATGTCAATTGTAAGGTCTGCAAAAGGCAGATGTCCTAGTGATGCACCCATTGTAATCAAAGTAGCTCCCTGTCCGTTGCTGCACTAGTATCAAAATCTATGCTGGTAATGCGGTAAAGGGCTACAATAGTGCCATAACGCATGAGGCTACTCTGGAAATGTCCGCCATGTATTGTAAATTTGGTGCTACCATGGTGTTGTTATGTCAGGCAAGGGGTGTAGAAGGCTGGCCTGATTTGTAGTGGGTACCCTAGAAACTTTCGCCTTATACCACATCCAGTTATCCCTTATTAGTGAAATGTAGTCAGTGTTCTAGCAGCTTAGGCTGACTAGAGGTAGCTGTAGCAGAGCAGATTAGGCTGAACTAGGAGACATGCAAAGCTCCTGCAATACCACTATAATTAAACAGTACTTATACACAATAAAAGACAATACTCAGGTGCACATTACAACTCTGGCGGATGGCGGTATTTTGGAGAAAGGTTATGAACAAAGTCAAACATTCACCCCCAGTACAGAGATCTGAGCCTAAATCCATTGTTTTTTTGCTACCCATGCCATTCCAGTTTGGACCCAGCCATATGCAAATCAGTCTTGACCCTGTTCCTCATGGAAACAGTCCAGCCCGAGCTGCCAAGCCAGGAACTCCCTGGTTTGAAAATAAGCATCCTAGTACCAGTTTCAGGGTATCACCCTTCATCAGCCAGGCTAGCTTGATTCTAGTGGCATGGGGAGGAGCAAGGGACCCACGTCTGGGCATACCCTTCCCACTTGGGCAGCAAATGCAAAAAGAACAAGTGATGGACGGAATGCTGAACAATATCAAACATCCACCCACAGTAGAGAGTTCTGGGCCTAAATCCACCGTTTTTTTACTAACCATGCCATTCCAGTTTGGACCCAGCCATACGCAAATCAGTCTTGACCCTGTTCCCCCTGGGAACAGTCCAGCACGAACTGCCAAGCCAGGTCCTCCCTGGACTGTAAAAAAAATCCTAGGACCGGTTTCACGGTATCACCCTTCATGAGCCAGGCTAGCTTGATTCCAGTGGCATGGGGGAGCAAGGGACCCACGTCTGGGCATACCCTTGCCACTTGGGGCAGCAAATGCAAAGAGAACAAGTGATGGACAGAATGCTGAACAATGTCAAACATTCACCCCCAGTACAGATATCTGGGCCTAAATCCATCATTTTTTGCTACCCATGCAATTACAGTTTGGACTCAGCCATGTGCAAATCAGTCTTGACCCTTTTCCCCACAGGAACAGTCCAGCCCGAACTGCCAAGCCAGGTCCTCCCTGGACTGAAAACAAGCAGCCTAGGACCGGTTTCAGGGTATCACCCTTCATCAGCCAGGCTAGCTTGATTCCAGTGGCATAGGGAGCAAGTGACCCAGTGCTTTTGTCACTGATGCATTAATTTTTTGAACTGTATGCATTGTGTGCAACACACTTCTAGGAAAGTACCATCTTGCCTGGCATGTTACCCCCATTTTTCACATGCATGTAAGTTTTTTTTTGCCTGTCTCACTGGGATCCTTCTAGCCAGGACCACAGTGCTCATAGTTTGTGGCCTGAATGTGTGTTTCTGTGTAGTGACTAACTGTGTCACTGAGGCTCTGCTACCAGAGACTCAGTGCTTATGCTCTCGCTACCTTTAAAATTGTCACTATAGGCCAGTGACCATTTTCACCAATTCTATTTGGCACACTGGAACACCCTTATAATTACCTAGTATATGGTACCTAGGTACCCAGGGTGTTGGGGCTCCAGGAGATCCCTATGGGCTGCAGCATTTCTTTTGCCACCCTTAGGGAGCTCAGACAAATCTTACACAGGACTGCCACTGCAGCCTGAGTGAAATAACGTCCATATTATTTCACAGCCATTTTACACTGCACTTAAGCAACTCATAAGTCACCTATATGTCTAACCTTCACTTAGTGAAGGGTAGGTGCAGAGTTACTAATTATGAGGGCACTCTGGCACTCTGGCACTAGCCAAGGTGCCCCCACATAACTCAGGGCAATTTCCCCGGATTTTTGAGTGCGGGGACATCATTACACGTGTGCACTACATATAGGTCAATACCTATATGCAGCTTCACAATGGTAACTCCGAATATGGCAATGTAACATGTCTAAGATCATGGAATTGTCCCCCCATGCCAAATCTGGTATTGGGGTGCCAATCCCATGCATCCCCGGGGCTCCACTATGGACCCCGGGTACTGCCAAACTTGCTCTCTGGGGTTTTCACTGCAGCTACCGCTGCTGCCAACCCACAGAAAGGCTTCTGCCCTCCTGGGGTCTGGGCAGCCCAGTCCCAGTAAGGCAGAACAAAGAATTTCTCTGAGAGAGGGTGTTACACCCTCTCCCTTTGGAAATTAGTGTTAAGGGCTGGGGAGGAGTAGCCTCCCCAGCCTCTGGAAATGCTTTGAAGGGCACAGATGGTGCCCTTCTTGGATAGGCCAGTCTACACTGGTTCAGGGAACCCCCCGTTCCTGCTCTGGTGCGAAACTGGACAAAGGAAAGGGGAGTGACCACTCCCCTGTCCATCACCAACCGAGGGGTGGAGCTCAGAGCTCCTCCAGTGTGTCCCAGACCTCTGCCGTGTTGAATCCAGAGGTTTGAGGGCACAATGGAGGCCTCTGAGGTGCCAGTGCCAGCAGGTGATGTCAGAGACCCCTACTGATAGGTGCTTACCTGACTAGGTGGCCAATCTTCCTCTGAGGGCTATTTAGGGTCTCTCCTGTGGGCTTTTCCTCAGATAACGACTTGCAAGAATTCACTAAAGTTCCTCTGCATCTCCCTCTTTGACTTCTGCCAAGGATCGACCACTGACTGCTCCAGGATGCCTGCAAAACTGCAACAAAGTAGCAAGAAGCCTACCAGAGACATTGTAGTGACTAATCCTGCCGGCTTTCTCAACTGTTTCCTAGTGGTGCATGTTCTGGGGGCTGTCTGCCTTCACCCTGCACTGGAAGCCAAGAAGAAATCTCCTGTGGGTCAACAGAATCTTCCCCCTGCTCCAGCAGGCACCAGACTTCAGCATTACTGGTACTCTGGGACCCCTTTCATCCTGACAAGCGTGGCGCCTGAACACAGGTGGTGGAAAAAAGTGACCCAGACAATCCAGTAGTCCAACTGTCCAAATTTGGAGGAGGTAAGTCCTTGTCTCCCTTCTCCAGACAGTAATCCTTTGTACTGTGTGAACTGCAGCTGCTAGGGCTGCTGTGCACTTTTGCAAGGAATCCTTTGTGTACAGCCTAGCTCAGGTCGCCAGCACTCCATCCTGCATTGCTCAACTCGCTGAGTTGACCACTGGCTTAGTGGGACCCTCTTTTGTAGTGTTGAGACGACCGCTGTGCTCAGTTTTCTTGAACCCATGTTCAAGTACTTCTTCGGGTGCTGCCTTCTTGTGTATGGGCACTCTGTATTGCTGAGGGCCCCCTCTGTCTCTTCTTCCAAGTGGCTATCTCCTGGTCCTTCCTGGGCCTGGGCATCACCCTTTTTCTTCAACTGCAAATTTTGCATCTAGCAAGACTTGTTTGTAGTCTTTCTCCAAAGAAACAACACTGCATCCTCTAGCACTCCGTGGGACATAATCTGCATAAAGGAGAAGTTCCTGGCATCTTTAATTGGTGCAGAATCTTCAGCTTCTTCCATCCTGAGGCAGCTATTTTGCACCTTCTTCCGGGGTTTAGTGGGCTCCAGCCCTCCCTGGACACTTTCGTGACTCTTGGACTTGGTCCCCTTCCTTTACAGGCCCTCAGGTCCAGGAATCCATCTTCAGTGCTTTGCAGTCTGTTGTGGTCTTTGCAGAATCTCCTATCACGACTTTAGTGTGTTTCTGGGGAAGTAGTATCACTTTAATCCTACTTTTCAGGGTCTTGGGGAGGGGTATCTTGGACACCCTTAGTGTTTTCTTACACTCCCAGTGACCCTCTACACACTACACTAGGCCAGGGGTCCCTAAGTGGTTCACATTCTACTTTCTTATTATGTGGTTGTGTTGGCCCTGGGCCTCTTGTATCCTATTTTATTCTACAGTGTTTGCACTACTTATCTAACTATTTACTTACCTGATTTTTGGTTTGTGTGTATATTTTGTGTATTTCACTTACCTTCTAACAGAGTATATCCTCTGAGACATTTTTGGCATATTGTCACTGAAATAAAGTACCTTTATTTTTAGTAACTCTGAGTATTGTGATTCTCATGATATAGTGCTATATGATATAATTGGCATAGTAGGAGCTTTGCATGTCTCCTAGCTCAGCCTAAGCTGCTCTGCTATAGCTACCTCTATCAGCCTAAACTGCTAGAACACTATTAATCTACTAATAAGGGATAACTGGACCTGGCACAAGGTGTAAGTCCAATCAGGTACCCACTATATCCCAGGCAAGCCTCCTACAACACTGAGCACGTAACAAAAGGAAATGTCTGGTTTTGTGTCAGACCCCAAGCCACGCACAATGACTGAAACATGATTAAGTTGACTGATACCATCATGGACTGGCAAGAAATGTATGAGTCTCCCAAGCATATAATTAAACCGGTGGCTTGTATAATAAACTGCACAAGTTTCTGGGAAAAGCTAGGATGGTTGCACCAGTACAACACTGATGTTCCAACCAAATTAGACATATGTAAGAGAGTGAGGGGCAGCCCGTATCAATTTCCCAATGTAGGGGGAGTGCAATGCTCAAAACCTTTAAACAATGAATTTCATATTACTTACCAACACCAATTACTGATGTCAGATAACCTGTTGGGGATGCTTATCGATGCACGAAAAGAGTGTCACGTAGAGTGCAGATTAATGTTTTGAGTAGCTGATGTCATACGGCTGCCAACCTGACAGGTACTTGGCCATAGGCGATACACATAGTCACCCATGTAAATCACTACTGGATACACACCTAAATGCATTTGTCAAACCTGAGCTGTGCAGACATGATACCTCACAGATGGTTAATCATTATGGAGGCCATATTGTAGCACAAAACATGATTTAATGATACCAAAACATCCCTACTTAAAAATTAGCTAACCTACATACTAACCTACACTAATCTAACCAATACTATCTAATAATAACTTATCTTAACTTATCCTATACATTTAATGCCATACAATAAACATTATCCCCTTTAAGAGACATCAGTCAACAAGGAGAACAGTAACTACAGTTACACATTGATTAATTAAACATATCACCTAAACAAATATTTATTTGTGAATTTAGTTTATTGTTTTTTATTTTTCTAAACATATACGTAAGAACATAATGTACCCCTTAAAAAAACAGTAAAAACTCAAATAGCCACCCCCTAACTATACTAACTATGTCCTAAAACTACCCTACACTCGCTAACTAGCCTATGCCAACCCAATTTAAAACCCAATGCAAAACTAGGGTGAGCAAAAGAACTATAGATTAAACAAAGATCTGTGACTGGGGGTGAGTGTTTGCAATGTTCAGCACTCCGCCCATCAATCTTTTTGTGTTGCTAAAGTTGCCCTAAGTGTCAAGGGTATGGGTCCCGTGCTCACTGTGCCAATGGATTCAAGCTAGCCTGGCCGATGAAGGATAATACCCTGAAACCGGTCCTAGGATGCTTGTTTCCGGTCCAGGGAGGACCAGGCTTGGAGGTTCGGGCTGGACTGTTCCCATGAGGAACAGGGTCAAGACTGATTTGCATATGACTGGGTCCAACCTGGGGTGGCATGGTGAGCAAAAGAACAATGGATTAAACCCAGGTCTGTGACTTGGTGTGAGTGTTTGCAATGTTCAGCACTACGTCCATCATCCTTTTCTGTTGCCATCTGCAAAACATGACATGAAACATAGCTCTGTGAATGTTGAACAAAGAACACCATGGACAAATGTTACACATTCCACATGTTTACCTGTTTAACTTAGATAAGTCAGTTAGGGAATAACCAAATGAGCCCTACAACATGTCAATTTGACAAACATTGTTAGGCCATGCAAACATGTACAGATATTGGCCTGACCCATAAGTACATGTCGGTACTGCATATTTACCTTTTTGAAGAGCACAGTCCACTGACAATTTTCACAAGCATAGCACATTGTTGTGTCACTCTGCATATACGTGACTCAAGGAACACACACACCCATGACTCCATATACTGTGTCATATTTGTCATCACATGTACATGACCATGCAACATGCCACTGTGGGAAAACCTGTGATGGACATGGAAAGTAGTGCCTGGCAAACATGTACCCTTGTACCATGACACGTGTGTTTTATTTGGTGCACTTCAAATTGTTCAGGCGTAACACAGGGTACAAAGACAGGAATGTTCTATTCGTCAGCTTGATGGTGCATCGCAGCCCCTCTCGTGTATGCAGGTTGGCACAGACACACTACTTGCAGTTCTGACCTTTGTCATGACATGATAAAGTAATCCCTTTGGACTACAGTCATGTATATGCAAATTAAGATTCAGCAACATTGAAGGCATACTTACCAACAATTCCGTTGCCCTCAATTCCCAGGTGATTCAGGAGGTCCTGTTCCCAAGAGATTAGATCTACCCACTGGTGCTTCAGCTGGCGGTCAATCCACTGTACTGCAAAGATACGTGTCAGATGGAAGAGCACCTTGCCTCAGTCTTGTATCTCATGATGACACGGCCACCCATTGCCACAGTGTTAGGGAGGTAGTGGCAGACCAGCCATATAAACCCTCCCAGCTCATCAGCTGGTATCTCCTGACCCTTCCCTTTCCCGGACATGTTGCACACCAAATCAAGTGCAATGCTAAAACCCAGAAAATAAAATAAATCCCACTAAACTCAACTACCCCAACAAACTTCTGTAACTGAGAGACAAACACCCATCAATACTCAGACACAACCAGCACAAAATAACAAATAAACAACAAAATATACATTAGTGATACAACACAGACAGCAGAAAGCACGAAAGACTCAAAACTGAGCACTCCTCACACCGGCAAAAGCACCACACAACCGCTCCCAAGCACTCACAAATACACTGTAATGAGAAAGTAAATGAAAGTTCACTTTTCTATTTGTGCAGAAAGCAAGTTCAATTGCATTAGTTGCTGGGCATACGCATCACGTTTTCCTGACAGGGCATAATGTTTTAGCTTAGATGTGCAGGTGCAATGCGTCACATTTTGTCTATGCAACTGTCTAAAATGACAGTATGCGTAATTTCTTTTTTAGAGAACGACTGACAGGGCACTCAGTATCAAAGTTCTTGCACAAGTGCAATACGTTACTCATATTGAACGCTATGGCTAAATATGTATGTACACTTTGTAATCTTTTTACCGCAAACGCAGAAATATGTTCCTATATGTCTGTTTGTTTATGGGGTGCACAGGATGACTGATATTGCTTGCAAATGTGCATGTGTAGAAATCACTTTCCCATATTCATATCTTCACATATGTATAATGCGTGTGAGTGTAAATATGTGAGAAAACTTCCATTGTCTATCTGACACAACATAATTTCTGTATTTCCACTGTTTGTTTCACCACACATCTTCTGATAGCTGACCCATGTGTGAAACCTGTCCATGCACATGATACCCTTAACAGTTTTTTCTCTAGCAATGCTTGTGACTTTGCCTGGTTTATGATCCACTAACTGCAGAGATTCAAGTGCACAATTGAAGTCCCATGCCCAATTTTGTATGGTTGACTTTTAGGTTGTTGAAGTCTGCATTGCCCTATTCTTTAGTAAGGACATACAGGTTGGTGATGTCTGCCTTGCCCTATTATGTACTAGGGACTTACAGGATGTTTGTGTTGGACAGATAGTGTCAGTTGCCACTGGCTTCTGTCACATTTGTTTGTGCTGACCAAGCACACAGCTGTAGTTCTTGGCAATGTAAGTGGGTTATGTGCTGTCCTACACAATGTGTGTGAATATGTGCCTGGTGTTCCATGGCTTCAATGTTGTCTTATACGTTGAGTATTTGATTATGTGTGATCATTCACACACATTGAAGCCAGATTGTGTGATGTATGCTTCAGGTCAATGTTGCTGGCACAGTTTCTGCAGATTTCCCTAGTACTCATCTTCCTTATCCACATTTGTCCCTTCATTCATGCATGTCATAGTAGGTCATGCTTGTCAACTTTGCTAACAGACATTGCTTCTTCTACAGGCTAAGCAATATTATCCATACCATTGCCATTGTTTTCAAGTTGAGATGACTGACCCCCCCACATTACTGAACACCAGCCACAACACTTGTGTAGTGACTGAGTCACCTCCACATATTGGATGTTAAAGTTAAGTAAAGGAGTGTCTCAGCTGTCCTTTCCCACTTCTTTTTTTGATATGATCGCTCACACACAGCTGCATTCCCCAACCTTTGTTGCATGACTATGAGTACATTTACATTGTGTGAATAGACCTGACAGCTATGGGTAGAACATGCAAGTTTCAATGTGTCTGTGACCTTATTGACACTTACAGTTTGCGAAGGGAATGTGACTTGTTTCAAGATTGCTCGACATGCATGCAAGATACTAACTAGTTAGAGTCTGACAGACCAAGACATTCAGGTGTTTTGTCCTCTGTATTTAACTCTCTATTAGTCATTAATGTGATACGCTGTAAATGTTTTCGAATATATGTGGTAGTACTATACGTCCACTCCGAATTAGAATTGGGGGGCTTGTTAGGGCTCTCAAAAACTGTGATGTTAGATATCCTATTGTGGCACACATACTGTCTTGTAATTCACAAACTGCGCACAAGAGTTTAGAATTTTGGGGATTTTACTATGTCCCCAGGCATCCAAGGGGTGGCAATCGTGAATTATCGTGAATTATCTTCACCTAGAAGAGAGGCACTGTGGATAATGAGTTTGATGACTGTTGAGATGGGTCTCAACACGGACAGAGAGTTGGAATACTTTTTGGGGGACTAATCAGTTCTTGTTATGAATTTCAATAATATTGTTCACATGATATAATTGTATTTGTTTGTGTTAAATAGTTTATATTGGCATTTGTAAGAACTTTGTCATGACTAATATTGACTTTTCTGTTACATGTGGGACATGTGGGACCTGATTGGACAACCAAAATTCTCAAATAGACACATTTGTGTTAAGAACTTCTTTACATGGCTTAAGATGTTTTTGTGTATATCATTGTTGCTCCTTTTCTATCGCCTTTCCTTTAGTCTCACATTTCCATATTTATTCTGATTAGTCACCTATTCTTTTCCTTTCCTCTTTTAGCTTATTGTTCTTTCAATATGAATGACATTGGTTGTGGGTACAGCTCTCTGGGGGTTGTGTGGTCGATACTGTGCACCTTAAAGTGGCAAACTATATAATATTATACTAGCACTGTGATGTAATGTGACTCAGTTTTGGAGATGTAGCTTGAATTTACATTGATCACTCAATAACTCGAGGTTGTCGTTTCACACTGGACCGCTGATAGATTTTGTGTTTTGGTTTGTTGTTTAATACACAACATCTCTGTTGTGGTTGAGTAAAACTACACGACTTTAAGTTTCACGTCTCGGTCTTAATATTCTCCGTTTTTGATTTCTATGATCTGAGGAGTGACACGATTGTCAGTCCTACCTTTATTTTTAGTTCCACAGTGCAGTCCTTTGTCGATTTTGTTGGCTCCCGCAGTATTTATATTGACTTCTGGGTACGATGAACATGGGCGGCGTACTTGCGGTTGTGGGCATGAACGCATGCCGGTTTCTGGATCGCTTTGCGGGTAAGCTGGGGTTTTGACGCATTTGGAGCTAAGTATTGGTCATTTGTAGGGCTTGCAGTTATGCACATGGACGCAATTTGGTGTTCTTTCGTTTTTTGTAGCTTTCATATCAGAGATTTAATAACTTGAGGAGATTGGAAGGCTTGTTGGGATATTTCATTTTTATACCGTGACTCAGGTATTACCATTTTTACTTTTGAGTGTATCCCATGATTTATTGTTTTGTATTATATTCCAAGAATTTGTGTGTCCAGACTAGGAATTCCAGTGTTTATGCTTACACATTTACCTTGTTGTAGACTTGGTCTATTGTATTCTGGATCGATGGACAATATGTGAACATGACGATGTATTTGCAGACTCATTTATTTTCATCACACATCAGGTATAGAAATTTATGTTGGGCAACCTTATGATGGGGAGCACGGTGTGTTCACGATGTGCTTGACGGTATTTGGTTTATTGTTTCTTTTTCTTTTGCATTTGGACTTTCTATATCTTTCTATGTGACATTTCTGTGGGGGAAACACACGGTCAGTTTTTGTTTACTCTTTACGGGTTATAAGGTTTTAAGCGGATATTTGTTGATTCTTCTAATGCCCCAGGATCAGGCATTACTTTATTGATACACTAACATCTCCTGTGCGTATTTAGTTAATATAGTTATTGTGTACTATTGATAAGTTTGGATAGGAACTCTTTGTACTTGTTAAGCGTTCAGGTAGGGCTAATGTAGCTTCTTACTTTTGTGTTTCTATTTCTTCTTTTTCTTTATATTTATTCATTCTTACTATATTTTTGTCCTCTTTATTTGGGACTTTTGGGTGCACTTACCCAGTCGGGTATTTGAGCAACTTGGTTTTCAAATTTTTATTATGTATTTATAATTTCCAGCCCTGAAGAAGTCGTTGGGGTTATTTGCCCATGACGAAACACGTTATGGGTGTTTGGACTGTTGTGAAGACTTCACTCAATAACCTATGTGGAATGGACTACACATTTAAACTGTTTTGATTTGGATTGTTAATCCTTTGTGCTATATCTCTGACTTGGTCTTGTAATTTGCATTCACTTGTTAAGAGTGCCTCACACTTTTGTTTTCAATATATTGAATAGGAATACTCCATCCCCTATATTTTCCTTGGAAAATAAACTAGCATGAATGGCCAGCCAGCTATCAGAACTGTTTCCTGGCTGTTCAAGCTGTTTGTTCAGCAGGTGTAGGAGGCTGGTCTGGCTTATAGTGGGTACCTGATGGTACTTACACCTTGTGCCAGGTCCAGTTATCTCTTGTTAGTAGATTAGTAGTGTTCTAACAGCTTAGGCTGATAGAGGTAGCTATAGCAGAGTAGCTTAGGCTGAACTAGGAGACATGCAAAGCTCCTACTATACCACTTATATCATATAGCACTATATAATAGGAATCACTATACTCAGAGTTACTAAAAATAAAGGTACTTTATTTTAGTGACAATGTGCCAAAAATATCTCGGAGGATATACTCCCTTAGAAGGTAAGTAAAATGCACAAAATATACACACAAACCAAAATTGGGTAAGTAAACAATTAGAAAAATAGTGCAAACACTGTAGAATACAATAGGATGCAATAGGCCTAGGGGCAACACAAACCATATACTAAGAAAGTGGAATGCAAACCACTTAGGGACCTCTGGCCTAGTGTAGTGTGTAGAGGGTCGCTGGGAGTGAAAGAAAACACTAAGGGTGTCCAAGATACCCCACCCCAAGACCCTGAAAAGTAGGAGTAAAGTTACCCTCCTTCCCCAGAAACACACTAAAGTCATGATAGGAGATTCTGCAAAGACAACAACTGACTGCAAAGCACTGAAGATGGATTCCTGGACCTGAGGACCTGCAAAGGTAGGGGACCAAGTCCAAGAGTCACAAAAGTGTCCGGGGGGGCAGGAGCCCACTAAACCCCTGATGAAGGAGCAAAATGGCTGCTTCTGGGTGGAAGAAGCTGACGATTCTGCAACAACGGAAGATGCCAGGAACTTATCCTTTGCACAAAAAATGTCCCACGGTGTGCTGGAGGATGCAGAGTTGCTTTCATGCAGAAAGACCGCAAACAAGCCTTGCTAGCTGCAAAGGTTGTGGTTGAAGAAAATGGGTGCTGCCCGGGCCCAGGAAGGACCAGGAGGTCGTCCCTTGGAGGAGGAGACAGAAGGGGTGCTCAGCAGTCCAGAGAGCCCATGCAGAAGCAGGTGACACCCACGGAAGCACTTGAACAGGCATTCAAGAAATATGAGCATGGCAGTTGTCTCAACACTATGAAGGAGGGTCCCACGAAGTCGGTGGTCAACACAGTGAGTTGAGGAATGCAGGAAGGAGTGCTGGGGACCTGGGCTATGCTGTGCACAAAGGATTCCTTCCAAAAGTGCACAGAAGCCCTAGCAGCTGCAGTTCACACAGTTTACAGGATTACTGTCTGGTGTGGGGAGGGAAGGACTTACCTCCACCAAATTTGGGCAGAAGGACCACTGGACTGTCGGGGTCACGTGGATTCAGCTCCTGTGTTCCAGGGACCATGCTTGTCAAGAAGAGAGGGGACCCAGAGGACCGGTGAAGCACAAGTTTGGTGCCTGCGTTAACAGGGGGAAGATTCAGTCGACCCACGGGAGATTTCTTCTTGGCTTCCAGTGCAGGGTGAAGGCAGACAGCCTCAGAACATGCACCACCAGGAAACAGTCGAGAAAGCCGGGAGGATTAGGCGTTACAATATTGCTGGTAGTCGTCTTGCGCTTTTGTTGCGGTTTTGCAGGAGTCGTGGAGCAGTCAGCGGTCGATCCCTGGCAGTAGTCAAAGAGGGAAATGCAGAGGAACTCTGGTGAGCTCTTGCATTCGTTATCTGAAGAGAAACCCACAGGAGAGACCCTAAATAGCCCTCAGGGGAGGATTGGCCACCTAACCGGGTAAGCACCTTTCAGGAGTGGTCTCTGATGTCATCTGCTGGCACTGGCCACTCAGAGGCCTCCATTGAGCCCTCACACCTCTGTATTCAAGATGGCAGAGGTCTGGGACACACTGGAGGAGCTCTGGGCACCACCCCTGGGGTGGACATGGACAGGGGAGTGGTCACTCCCCTTTCCTTTGTCCAGTTTGGTGCCAGAGCAGGGGCTGGGGCATCCCTGAACCGATGTAGACTGGCTTATGCAAGGAGGGCACCATCTGTGCCCTTCAAAGCATTTTCAGAGGCTGGAGGAGGCTACTCCTGCCCAGCCCTTAACACCTATTTCCAAAGGGAGAGGGTGTAACACCCTCTCTCAGCAGAAATGCTTTGCTCTGCCTTCCTGGGACTGGGCTGCCCAGACCCCAGGAGGGCAGAAGCCTGTCTGTGGGTTGGCAGCAGCGGTAGCTGCAGTGAAAACCCCAGAGAGCTAGTTTGGCAGTACCCGTGGTCCATGCTGAAGCCCCGGGGATGCATGGGATTGGCACCTCAATACCATATTTGGTATGGGGGGACAATTCCATGATCTTAGACATGTTACATGACCATATTCGGAGTTACCATTGTGAAGCTACATATAGGTATTGACCTATATGTAGTTCAAGCGTGTAATGATGCCCCCACACTCACAAAGTCTGTGGAAAATGCCCTGAACTATGTGGGGGCACCTTGGCTAGTGCCAGGGTTCCCTCACACTTGGTAACTTTGCACCTAACCTTCACCAAGTGAGGGTTCGACATATAGGTGAATTATAAGTTACTTAAATGCAGTATAAAATGGCTGTAAAATAACGTGGACGTTATTTCACTCAGGCTGCAGTGGCAGTCCTGTATGAGGCTGGGGGCCGGGTGATACAGGGGTATCACACGGAGGCAAGGAGGCTTAGGTAGGCAAAGGTGCTGTTATTTTGCTAATTTCCATAGCTGTAGCGTAAACAAATGAAGCAAATGCAACACAAAAAAAAGACACATCTGGGCCTAAGTTCATCGTTTCTGTGTTTTTACGTCTGGATAGAAAAAAAATATTTCACATGGCCAAACCCAAATGTGCCAGGATGATACCAGATTGCAGTAGCAGAAAACAGGTTCATCTCGTGGCTTTTCGGAGTAGGTGTTGAAATCCTATCATTGAGTAGCAGGGCCCAACAAAATTTTTGGCTTGGGCGCAAATGCTGGTACTGAGCTAGTGCAGTTACCATCTGTGTCACTTTATAGCCAAACAATTTTGTAAAGTGAATGGCTCATCGTGGGATCCCTGCTCTATGTGAATGCATGGCCACAAACTATTTATTAGCAGGATGCTGTGCAAGGGACCACTGACTGCTTCCATTATACCATTTAAGTGAAGAAATAGGTTGTAATTTTACTATTGGTACACCCCTGCTGATATAGTGCAGCATCTGTACAATTATCAACTTCTCAGTATGAAGGCTAACACAGACATGGTAGTATGCCAAGATCAGCAGGCCAGCATTCCTGTAAGTACTGCCATTCCCAAGGTGCATTCAAATAGAGACCTACCTCATCATGATTGCAGAAGTAGGACATTTGCTAACCCATGTTTTAATTAGCGGACTGTGTCAGTTCGGTTGTACTATCACTGATCACCCACTTGGCAATTCTAAGTTAATGAATCTGGCAAAGTGTGACTTACAATACCTGATACAGGTACACAGGGCCCAGAGTAACACATTTTGGGCCATATGTATAACTTTTTAGCACCGCATTTGCACCGCTTTTTTGATGAAAAAGCGGCGCAAACTTTCAAAATTCAATTGTATTTTCTATGTTTGTACCACTTTTGCATCAGAAAATGACACAAATGTGGCACTAAAAAAGTATAAATATGGGCCTTCATCTGCAATGACTACACCTGTGCCCATGCATTCTGTCACGGATGATCAAATTAGACACTGTCAGCATACATCTTTTTGTTGTTGTGAATCAGATAAGTGCTAATCCATGTTTAGCATAACATTGTCATCAAGTAACACACAGGATCCCTGCCATCATGTTGTCATAGGGGACATATACGGCTCTGGGTACACTGCCAATGTGGCATATGTAACCTACATACAAAACTGGCACACACATAATGGACCACTGAAAGCCCAAAAATTCCTGAACGCAAATCAACCCACAAGAGCATCACACAGTTACTCATTGTCCCTTGATGCACAAGCCACAATACCCGAGTCACTGGTATTGCAGTGCACCAGGAATGTGGCATTGCATGTGTCTCACAATTACAAATGATGAAATGAAGTACCCTCTGGAATAAACTAAGCACAAAATTGAGTATTCATGTTTGGCACCACATGATTGTTAGGGCCAGTGCATGTGTGCATATGTGTGTCGATCACTCACTGGAGTGACAGTGTCAATGCATGCTTGCAGTAGTATGTCTGTTGGGGTGTCTACATGCCTGATGTGCAGTTCTATCATATAAAATGTCACACACAGTGATTTGTTGTTCCACGTTTTGTACAGTGAAAAGACATTGAGCACATATCACCCTTCCATGTTTCACAGGTGGACCAGTCCCCTACACAATTGGTGAAGTGGCTCGATTTGCGGACCCAGATGTATCCAGTAAGTGTTAATATGTTTGTCTGTGTTGTGTCTGTGTTGTGTTTGCAGCTGTTGTGTGATTGACTCCTGTGTGTTGGACATATTGCAAGGTATGATGTGCTGGCGCATGATCTGACATTTTGTTCCATTGTAGAGTTAGACATTCTGCGGCAGAGAGTCATATATTGGGAGTTGAGTGCTGCGCAATAGGCATGGGTAGGTGAACTAGGTGATTTGTTGCTACATGTATGCCAATCATTAATTTGGAGGTGGCCAGTGTCATCAATTAGTCAGCAAGTCAGACCCTAATTCACACAGACCAGTGATGCATAAGTTTTACACACAGACTTGCACATCTCTGTTAAGTAATGAACATGTAGGACTGCATGGGTGACTTTCCCGCAGCATCTAGCGCCACATGTTGTACTCCATTTATGTGGCACTTGAGTGAAATGTCATAGGCGTGCAAGCAGGTCAAGGCCAGATGGGAGCTTGCATCAATGTGCTTGATTTTGGAAAGGTTTTAGTGAGATCTAACAATGTTGACAATTGTCTGCAATTAGAAAAATAAATGTAGATGTGATTGTCCAATGGTTGACACAGTCCTAGTTGGCAGGCCTCCCTGCCTGTGGTGGACAGACTAAACCCATGGACAGCTGTCCAAAGCTTCGTGGTTTCCTTGATGTTTGAAAGTATGTGTTGCATGTCCATCCCCCCCGAGGCACAGGGTTAGGGGTAGAAAATATGTGTACCTAGGTGTGATGATCACAGTGTCGATGACAGACATGTAATTCAAGCGTTCATGTGTTCCAAACTACAATGCCCCCTCATGATTACCAACTGCATACCATCCTGACAGTTCCAAATACAAATCACAGGTCTTGTGTGCCTTGATTTTGATCCTGAAGATAGTTATTAGTCGGCTTGACACATGTTGAGTACTTGCAGCATTTGTTGTGTGACTAATAGCAGGACAAATATGCACAGATCATTTAATTAAGTACACAGCTTGTTGTGCATTGGTGTGCTGTTAGATAGTTGATGGGTAGGCTGCGTTGGCATGTCATTCCTCAAGGACATGCTATCATCTGGACTGTGATTTGGACTGTATGTGCTATTTTTGATGACGTGTTAGAATATTATCTGTATATATGTCCCTAATGTTTGGCTCCCTCTATTTTTAAATCCAACATGAATGCCCAGGAGATACAGGAATTTCAGAGGCGGGCAGTGCGGTACCGCCACATACTCGATGTGGAGGCTGGGTTACGCAATATGGCACAGAGATATCGACATGAGAGAGCCACAGGGGTATGGAGGGCATTTGCCCAAGGGGGGCCAGCATTGCCCAAAACTGCCACCACCACCACAGTTCAGACCACAGTGGCCCCAGGGATGACAGCCACTCCAGCAGGTCCCTCGACCTAATCAGCCCAGGGCCCACAAGCAGCACCTCCTGCACCTCCCTCTCCAACCACAGCACCAGCACCAGCTTCTACAAGTGGTACCCAGACAACCCCAGCTGCTGTAGTGGACATTACAGAATTCCAGACACTAAAACGTATGTTGCGCCCGATGGACAGGCTGCAGCAGGAAGTGGTCCGCAATAGCAGGAGACTGTGGGGTATTAAGAAGATCCTGCAGAGGGGAAATTTGTGACTTTTGCATCCTCACCCATGATTCCCTCCCCTCACTCCTCTTTCCTCATTCTTTTCTTAAGTGGATTTAGGGGACTCAGTGTTAGGTTAGAGTAGGCTGTTAGTTTAGTTAGTATAAGTGGGTTGGGGGGTGGAGGGTGCTATATTATTAATTTTTTTTTCGTGGGTGGGTGATGATGTTGGGGTTTATGGGCCATATGTACGAACACTTTTTCCCATAGACACAGAATGGGTAAAAACCTTCGCTACATCTGGCCCTATGTGTATAAACAAATACATATAGATATAGATCTATATATATATATATATATATATATATATATATACATATATATATATATATATATGTATATATATATATATATTTGTTTAAGGTAAGTTAGAATGTATTTAGGTTAGAATATGTTGTCCTACACATGTCCCGTCATATAAGCAGGGTGGGGGGTTGATGTTTAGAGTGTTTCGTTAAATGTGGTAAGTAAATTTAGCTTAGGGTGGGTGTGGGTAATGTATAGTTATGATAGGTTAGGTTAGTTAAGGTCTTTCCCCTAGTTTAAGTTTCCTTTAATACTGTATAGTAAAGTTTTAGGTACTCCTTTAGAATATGTGACATATGCTTGGGGATCAGGGCATTTGCATGGGTGAACAGTGTCAATTTAGTATTTGCATTTGTGTTCCATCCTGGATCGAAATCCCATTCTTGACATGGTTATTCCCACTTCCAAATGAGCTGTCACATTGGCAACTACAACAAAGCTACTTATCTATGCATCTTCCATCCATTGCACCCACCACTCAAGTTAACTGTGGCTCCCAATGTGTTGTAAAGGTTGGTGTGTTTTTAAATCTGTCATCGTTTGAGTCCTGTTTTGGAATCTTGGGCACTGTGGGACGTCTGCCTGCAGCCTGATGTTCATGTGAACCCTGATAAGCTGAGTGATGTTATAATCTAATGGAGTTCTGTATACATAACTCACACCTATCATTTATTACACTGTACTCCCACGTTACAGAATTGTCCATACACTCGTACACATCCATTCCTGCTGTATGGTGTGTGTGTGTGATTAAAGTTTATAGCCAGATGTCACATACATAATGATTGTCTTGAAGGGAATGTGGGCCACACTGAGTTTCATCTTGTACTTACTTTGGAGGGTGCTATATTATTAATTTTTTTTTCGTGGGTGGGTGATGATGTTGGGGTTTATGGGCCATATGTACGAACACTTTTTCCCATAGACACAGAATGGGTAAAAACCTTCGCTACATCTGGCCCTATGTGTATAAACAAATACATATAGATATAGATCTATATATATATATATATATATATATATATATATACATATATATATATATATGTATATATATATATATATTTGTTTAAGGTAAGTTAGAATGTATTTAGGTTAGAATATGTTGTCCTACACATGTCCCGTCATATAAGCAGGGTGGGGGGTTGATGTTTAGAGTGTTTCGTTAAATGTGGTAAGTAAATTTAGCTTAGGGTGGGTGTGGGTAATGTATAGTTATGATAGGTTAGGTTAGTTAAGGTCTTTCCCCTAGTTTAAGTTTCCTTTAATACTGTATAGTAAAGTTTTAGGTACTCCTTTAGAATATGTGACATATGCTTGGGGATCAGGGCATTTGCATGGGTGAACAGTGTCAATTTAGTATTTGCATTTGTGTTCCATCCTGGATCCAAATCCCATTCTTGACATGGTTATTCCCACTTCCAAATGAGCTGTCACATTGGCAACTACAACAAAGCTACTTATCTATGCATCTTCCATCCATTGCACCCACCACTCAAGTTAACTGTGGCTCCCAATGTGTTGTAAAGGTTGGTGTGTTTTTAAATCTGTCATCGTTTGAGTCCTGTTTTGGAATCTTGGGCACTGTGGGACGTCTGCCTGCAGCCTGATGTTCATGTGAACCCTGATAAGCTGAGTGATGTTATAATCTAATGGAGTTCTGTATACATAACTCACACCTATCATTTATTACACTGTACTCCCACGTTACAGAATTGTCCATACACTCGTACACATCCATTCCTGCTGTATGGTGTGTGTGTGTGATTAAAGTTTATAGCCAGATGTCACATACATAATGATTGTCTTGAAGGGAATGTGGGCCACACTGAGTTTCATCTTGTACATACTTTGGAGCTGACATTTTCAGTTCTACACGCATTATACAGTTTGTGATCTTTTAACTTCAGAAATAAGCCTAAGGAAGCACAGATGATGATAAAATCCAGACCCCAGTGCATAGTTATCAGCCCACATTCTTTCTAGACTGTTGTATTGACATTCTGTGGCCATTGACATGTTACATACATCACAAATCTCCTACACAGTTGATGTGTCATATTACACAGAGACAAAGTGGTTGTGTAAGTGCTATTTATTTTAAAGTGCTGTAGTGCAATATTTACATAGTCCAGGATTGTAAGTCCATCAGTGTGACGCCTTTTATTGTGACACAACACAAGTGCAATGGTGAGGGACATGTCATTGGACATGCTGGGGTGAAGTGTCATTCAGTGCAGAGGAACATGAATTGCAAATGAGGTAGTGAGAGACAATTGCAGTGCATAGTGGTAAGGTAACAGTGTGCTGGAGAACAATGCATGTTACCAACTGTAGCAAGACTGGCATGTTAACAAGCACAGGACATAGGAAATCAGTGCCCATGTGGCATGGACTTGTGCTACTGGGTACTCCTATGGGTGAAGGTGATCTGTTCCACGTTTCCATCTTATGATGTGTGTGTTGTCTCCTCTGCCCTTGGTGGTAGTGGGTTTGAAGGAGCAACACACACTTTAGTGTTGGAAGATGTGGAGTCAGAATTCTCGGTAGCTGCCAACTGTGGGTTTATTAAGGGCATTACTGCAGCAAGGAGGAGCTGCTGCTTCTTGAGTATAGCAGCTCCATCACTGTGGTAGGCAGCCAGGTCGGCCCTGAGAAGGGCCATGATTGTATTTGTGCATGCAGTGAAAGGTTTGGGATGCCAGGTGTTGTGGCAACTCCCTAACTGCGGTGGTGAAATCCGTCACACATTGTTGTAGTCTTTGCTGTGTGGATTGTTGCTCTTGTTGGCTGCTGACTGTTCTGCAGGTGACATCATGCACATTCGCATCCCCTCAAGGCTGGCTGCCATGTTTTGCATCCCCACCCACACCTCCTTGGCCAGCTCTCGCTGTACTCCCGCTACTGTCCTCTCAAAGGTAGCCCCAGTGTCCTCAGCTGGGTAGGAGCTGGCAGGTCGTGCTATTGGGGTGATGGGTGGGTCCTCTGTGATGGCTGCTGCATCTGTTCTCCACCTTGCAACTGAAGGTGGGGTCTGGAGGGTTTCAAGGACATCTTGGAGGGTTTGCTGGCTAATGGTTGTCAGTTCGTCATCCATGTCATCAGGGAAGTCCAGGACAGGCATATCCACAGGAGAGTCATTGTCCTCTTCAATGAGATATTGTACAATTAGTGTGTCTGTGTTGTGGCAGTTGTAATGACTTCCTATTAGTGAGACATTGTAATCCTGGTTCCTGTTCATTGTTCCTGTCATTAATATTAGCATTCTCACAGGCCTATGCCCCACCTGCATGTCACCTGTAGTGTGGGCAGTTTGGGGAATTATCTGTGTCACATCCTCTAGGAGTAGGTTCTGTCCAAATTGTGTATTGCCACCTTCTTGTCCTACTCAACCCTCCCTCTGCTTCCATTAGAATGGTGAGGCATTGCAATGCCTGTGGGTGTCCTGATGCCACTTGCACCACACTTAACAATATGGGACTGACCCAGTCTCTGATATTTCACATACACCTATACGTTGCTGAGACCAAGCACATACTATGTATAGCATTGGCATGGCACGATACAGGTGTCAGCATTGGTAGTGTGTCATGTTGATGTTTGCAAATGTGTGTTACATTGGATTGCACTGATGGGCCTGGCAGTGTTCCATTTCCTCTTATGACTGTGCGGGTGTGTTCAACTAGCGAGACACATATATCCTCCCCCTCAATGCTGTTGTCTTAGTAGTATGACAGTTGGGATTTTGCAAGGTGGCATTGAAGCTATTGTAACACAGGCACGGGGTGGACCCTGGAATGGGCAGAGCGGGTATGACATTACTGCTGTGTACTTCATAATGTAACAATACCTGATGTTTATTGCGCCTATCGACATGAGAATTTGACAGGATTTACACTTTGTTAGGAATTAAAGGGGATTGATAACGTCATCATCCTGAACCCTCTATTTTGGGTGTGTTTGAGCCATGGGCACCTAACTGCCATTTGCTACTTGACCAGCACACACAGCACAGGTGGTAGTGACAACTGTTCTCAATGGTACATGCCACTTGGGGATATGGCCTGAGACAGGAAATTGAGACCTAGTTCATGTTGTGACAATACTAGCTGTCCTGTGACAGCAGGCCACTTTTACGTTCTACCCTACCCTCCTAGACTGGCTTGGCCTGTCCAACAGCCTTGGCATGGCAGAGTACCCCCATGCAAAGGTTGTTGGTGTAGTGTTTTGCTGTGCCCCTGGTTTCCCCTGAACAGTCCATGCACATGTGGCGTGCCCCTTTCATGCATTGGGTAGTAGGTATGTAGCTCCCCCTGCTTGTAGTTAACATTTAGGCATTTTTGTCCCCCATGCAACTTACCCTGCATCTGTGTTGTTTCCTGGTAGTCTGCGTTGTCCTGTCCTTGAATTCCTGTGACGATCTCCACTGGGATGACGGCAGCCACCATCTCCTCCATCTGGTCGAGGGCCTCCTGCGGTGCTGGACTCCCACCTCCAGTCTGCAGTGCTGCCTTCCTGTTCCTTGCCATTTTTTCCTTGGTCCTGCACTTGCAGTCATGCCAGCGTTTCATGCACTCAGTGACTATTCTCTGTATCTCTGCCACACTGTTTATCTTGTCCACAATTTGTTGCCAAATTGCCTCTCTCCTCCCAATTGACAATTTTGAGGTGACAAAAAGTTGATGCTGGTGTTCCGTCACTTCTTTCACCAGTATTTCCTGCTCCTCTGCACTGAAACAACACTTCCTTTTCTTCTTCTCCCTCTCCTGGGTCTTGTCAGGGTCCTCCTGGCTGGTTCCTGGTCATTTCGGGTCTCCCAGGGGTCTCTCCTGGCTTCTGGGATCCATTTGGGGCTCCTTAGCACTATTTGCCTTGTTTGCGCCGCTTTTTGACCCTATTGCGGGGAAAAATGGCACGTATCCGGTTTGCGACATCGTAAACCGGATGAAAGTAATTTTCACTCGTTAACCTCATTTTGCTTTACGACGTGGCGCAATGGTTAGAGTAAAAAAAAATGACTCTAACCCGTGGTTTGCGCCACGGAATGTCAATGTATAAATTTGATGCCAGGGTGGCGCAAAGAAATGGCGTTAGCCAGCGTTAACATTTTTGACGCGTTCATAAGTAGGAACATTTCAGTGCTGCATTCAATCACTAACTTAATTAGGAGTCAGAGGTAAAATTTAACTCAGTGAAGAATGAGATTATGATTGTGATAGCCAAGGACATTGGTTGGTCTGAGGACACATGACTTCATGTGCTTAGAATGTGTCATACTCCCCTGCAAGATGAGCAAAAAGTAGAAATCCTATTTGAGAGTTAGCTGTGCTTGCCCTCCTAAATCAGCCTGTTATCACTTGGGCTTCAATTGGGTTTAGACAAGGCTATGGGAAAATGCTCTGTTTGTGCCCTGATAACAATATCAGTGAAGCTGTATGGACTTGAATGCATCTCCAGGCTAGAATTGTGTGTAGATTTGTGGTCTTCATACATTAATTAAGCTGTTTTCCTATTCTGATTTGTTTATTCAAAGAAGCTGTGTAAGTATCATCTTATATTTGTGAAAGTCCAAACAATTACAAATTACACGGTTTTACAGAACTGCATTGGCAAAGAAACACTATAATGTATCACCACCTCCATTACATCTATCCCTGACTTGCCTATTAGGAATGAAAGAAGACACGGTTCCTCTATAATTTCATGTTTCAAGTTTTTTAAACCAAGTTTTGGAACTCATACAAGGTCCACATGGTATAATATAAACAATTAACACAATTTATTACAAATTAATAAAAGCCCTAAAAAAAGTAAACATTTGAAAACAATTCATTTCATTTAGTTGTAAAAGGAATAATTGTCATGCTTCATCAATTGAACATGCATTGGAACATTTAAAAAGAGGTATAAAAATACATGTTTTGAATCTTGAATACCATTATTAGAAAGTTAACAGAATAATAATTCTTATAAAAAGCAATAATCAATGTATTTTATGTTCAATATTCCATGTCAGAAAAAGTTGTGGTATATTGAAAGTATAAGAACAAACAATGCATTTATATCTTTCCTTTTATTAAACAGACATCGGTGTCTATACTCATACTGATGCAACAGATCTGCTCTTTCATAAGACATCTTCCCCAATGTATCCTTTTAATTTGAAACATCCTTAAGTTATATATAGAATGTCTATGAAAGACAAACCTTTCTCTTCTCCTGTCAAATGTTTCATGACACATTAACTTTATTAGTGGCCCATTCTCATCTCTAAGCAACTGGTGACCACAGCAAAGTGCTGTTCAAGTCAAACTCCAACAAAGGAGCCTGAACGGTAGCTAGTGGATTCAAGTTACAAAGGTTACGTAAATCTTACCCTCTACTGAAACCATGAAGTTTCAATTTTAAATTTCAATTATTTCTACAGCATATAAAAGGACTGGAGGATTTTTTAAACAAGTACACTATCAATAAATGGACAAAGTGGTAACTGCCTAAAACATTACAAGATGTTTTTGAACCATTATCATGAGAGCTTGCTTTTTCTAGAGATATGTTAAATATCTTTTTTAGCACTGAATTTGTTAGAAAAGGTTTTCCCCAGGTAACAGTAAAATTGCACAATTTCTAGAGTTTCATTGGTACCTTTCCACTGAAAGGTAGTAATGGCTTCTTCCACTAAATATCAATACCCTGCTCTTTGTTGTGTTAATTGATACAGAATGAGAGTTTGCATCTTGTTGGATGAATGTCATATGATTCTACCAGCCCCTAGGAGTCAAATCAGAAATAACAATATAGCCTGCTTACATCAGACAAGGAATCACATGAGCTCCATTTTTTGGGGCACCCCACATATAACTATTTATTGCCAGGGTAGATCATAATATAAAGTGAAATTGATGGGGGAGCCAAAGGGAAATCTTGTTTTAAGCCATTAATTGTAGTTATCCTCATTGAAAGGCCTTGATCACCCCCTTGCAAATCTGACACCAAGCATTTGAATGTGAGGTGAATTTTCTTTTTAGGACTTTCACAGGAATTCCTACACTCAGTAATTGTATCCCAAAAATGTGCGTATCTACTCTACGGAATACTTACTAAAATCTGTAAAAGCAGTATAAAAAGCTCAGTCCCTAATAATTATGCATTTTTCAGTTATTAGTTGTAACATAGCTATAATGCCTAATGTACAACATTTTTTCTGAACCCAACCTGTTCTATAGGGATTAGGTTTGCATTAGTCACCCACCCCTGTCAATGCTCTAAGATACTCTTTGCAAAGATCTTCCCTAAAGAATCAAATAAGGCTTTCGCCTATAATTAATCAGGGTGGTTTATGGTCCCTTTCTATAGAGTGGAACAATAATGCTCCCAGTCCAAAATTTTATAAGAACGCCATAAGCATAGCAACAGTTACAAAGGGAGTTAAACATGTGGACCCAGGGCACTCTTCCTTCTTTATTACAGAGATACGTATTTCATCGGAAACCAAGACCACCTGAACACCCCAAATTAAACATTCTTTTTATTTTATAGAGGTGGGTAGAGTCATTAGCATCATTGTTGGAGACAGTAGAGGATTCAGCATTTGAGACACTTAGATTTGGAGTGTATAGTTCCGATTAGATCAGATATGTCTGATTCAATCACTTTTGTTAACTGGGATTGACATTGGTCTCACCCTATTGGTGCATCTATCGGTGATAAGCATCCAAAATTTCTTAAGACCCTTTGCTATTCATGCCTTACCTAATCTAATCTATGCATGGTCACATTGTTCTTTCTTCTAGCTAGTAAGCTTTCAAGCATAATCTTCTTATTTTTAAAAGATTAATCATTCTTTTCCATTTGATAGATACTGTCTTCAAAGTAATCTATTATTCTTCCTACTTAAAGTCAGTATGGGGAGGATCATTTCTTCCATCATCTAGTAAAATCTTGAGATACAGTTTAACCCAAAAGAGACTTCACATGATTCTTAAATTGTGTGAGCAGATCCAAGTTTGAAACCTGTGTGTCAAATGTAATTCCCTTTACCCTTTCTTCTAAATCTGCTAGTTGCAAGAGGTTCCAATGTGTCCTTCCAATTCTTCTATTAAGACTTGTTATGGCCCCATAAGCACTCCAAGAGTTTACTCCATCTAACTGAAAACCTAAGTGAAATGTGAATATCTTCTGATCACCATTGTTAATTATATTCAAATTAGAAAGAAAAGGGAAAAAAGGAATAAGTTGCAATCTATAAGAGATGGGCCTCTGATCGAAGTATGTGTATAATTTGCTGGGATACAATTGTCTAATCTCCCATTCACAAATAAATATTTGGCTTTTCCTAATTGCCACTGCTTTGTGTATTAGTGTTTTTTTTCTATTTGGAAATTTCACTGGTGGAATATTAAGCACAGCCTCTGCAAAAACTTTTAATCCATGGTAAGACACTTTTGCATTCAGCTCAGCTACAAAACCCAAATTTTTCCAACTTTCTGCTTCAGCAATATGTAGTATAAAAGCACATAATGATTTAACCAAATGTGAAGAGACTGAACCAGGGGGTATTTACCAGAAGGAAAGTGACATCATCCAACTCTTCATCAACTTGTCTCCACATCATTACATAGGCCCTCATTCTGACTTTGGCGGGCGGCGGAGGCCGCCCGCCAAAGTCCCGCCGTCAGGTTACCGTTCCGCGGTCGAAAGACTGCGGCGGTAATTCTGACTTTCCCGCTGGGCTGGCGGGCGGTCGCCTTCAGACCGCCAGCCAGCCCAGCGGGAAAGAGGCTTCCACGATGAAGCCGGCTCGGAATCGAGCCGGCGGAGTGGAAGCTGTGCGACGGGTGCAGTTGCACCCGTCGCGTATTTCACTGTCTGCGCAGCAGACAGTGAAATACATGTAGGGGCCCTCTTACGGGGGCCCCTGCAATGCCCATGCCAGTGGCATGGGCACTGCAGGGGCCCCCAGGGGCCCCGCGACCCCCTCTACCGCCATCCGGATCTCGGCGGTCCGACCGCCGGGATCTGGATGGCGGTAGGGGGGGTCGGATTCAATGGGGCCGCGGTACACTGGCGGGACCCCGCCAGTGGTGCCGGTCCGACCGCGGCTTTACCGCCGCGGTCGGAATCCCCATTGGAGCACCGCCGGCCTGTCGGCGGTGCTCCCGCGGTCCTCCGCCCTGGCGGTCAAAGACCGCCAGGGTCAGAATGACCACCATAATGTATTACATTTGAGGTATCACAGTGAAAGCTGTAGAACCAGGCAATGTTGTTAGACAATAGAATTGCATTCTCCACACTCTCATGATCCTTCTTACAGGGCATTGCTGGACAGCTTAACACATAATAGCACTTAGCTTGTTAATCATTAATAGACCATGTTTCCTGGATACAAATTATATCAGTATTGAGACTAACCAGCAGATCTAATGTATTCCTATCATCAGAAAAGCCTGCCATGTTCTGGGAAATCACTCTCAAGACAGTGTTCTCTACATGAATTTAGGTGGGAACCCCACGGCCAATTGTTATTAAGGGCACGTGGGAGCCAGTCCCAGTGGCTGGAGTCATCATCACTCGGCATCTTCCTGTCTGTAATCTGATCAAAAATAGAAACTGTCCTTTTCCCACTGAAACTAAAATCATTTTTTCCTGGCCTCAAGGAGCAATATTTGGGAAATCTCTTTCAATTGAACCATTGTAATGCTCACAGCCTTTGTGATTCAACTGCAAGCCATTTGAAAGTCTTTTCCCATTGGAGTATGGTACAAACACAATGCTTTGACTAAGAAAGTAAGAGGAGTTTTGTAAAATTAATTGAATAACTGTTTTTGAAGTAAACTTAACTCTTATACCCTGAGCTAAATCTAAAATGTGAGCTAGTTGTATATCACTACTGCAGACCATCTTCAAAGTTATGATGTTAGACAAACAATTCAAATTAAATCATCCATTCACTAGCAATACTTGATTATCAAACAAAACAAGAAAATCTAGTATGGATGGGGTATTAGTAATTATCAACTCAAGCAGTAAACAGTTAGTGTTTTCAGTTCCTAGTACACTGGTGAGCACCTTGGCTTGGGATTTAAGGGTATTAAAGAAAAGCAAATATTTAGCAGAACTTGCAGAGCCTATTTGGCCTGTCTTTGGTGGGGGGATACTTTCTTTTGATTCTCCTCTTCAGATGGAGCAATTGAATTTAATAGTTAAAGGGGCTAATTAGAGTCACATTTATCTACATCTGCTCTGAGTCTATGACTGTGAGGAAGGGCAATCTCCTTGCACATTTTTCTATTTATCCCTCATCCTTTTTTGAATGCATTATTGTCAGATTATTACTGTTGTTTCTCAATGTAGATCCTTTTTTATTTAGTTTTTCCCTTACCCTGAAAAATTGGGTAAACAGAAATTACAGACCTGGAGTAATTCAACCATGTTTGGAAAATAGCTCAGATTCCTTGGGCTAGACCTTACACTCATTTCTATTTTTTAGACTATAGGGTTCACCCACTTGTGATCCCAGACATCTGAACTTTGATTGAAATTTTGGTGCATACCCCTGTTCAGAGGGGTTCCTGTTTTCCAGCCAACTTTTGCAAAATTAAAAATAGAGCATCTACTCAATGATCTGCATTATTTGTCCATCTGTTAACTTTTACGTGCATTTTACATAGAGGGCATTTTTTTTCCAAATAATACAAAGATTCTGACCATTAGGGAAATTTGCCAGATTGATTATTCAGGAAATGAAACTCAATAGCAGAAGTACCAGACAGCTCAGCTTTGCCAGCAGATTGCATGCTGGCAGTGCAACAAAATAATTTCATGTATGTTTTTGTTGGGTTGGAGGAATTCCATCTAACTTGACTTTGTTCTGATACAACCTTATTACTAAACACAATATCGATGTCTGGGAGGCTAATGTCTTCCATAAGGAGATTTGCAGTACCACCACCAGTGGCAACAAATGACATCTTTTTAGTGTTTGAGCAGGCCAGAATTGTTATATCTTGAGGGGCTTGCAGAGATGATTGTTCAAGTAGGCCCTACTGAGATGGTTTTGACACTAGAAGTAACCTCCATTTTCAAACAGTATAATAGAATAGGGTAAATTTGTTTCATAGTGGATTTGACTTGGTCTTTCTACATGAACTGGTAGAGATTATTCTTCCCGAACTGATCTTTCTGGTCATCATCCTAAACTCAATTGAGCTCAAATAAGTAGATCAGAGGACCCAATTTTCATTGCTGCACCAGGCCTTCCTGATCACATCCACAATTCATCAAAAACATATGTAGACCTCAGGTAACAGGTGCAAGTCCCTAGGAACCTCTTCCATGCTTTGCCCAAGGTTCAACTCTCTGTCTTTAAAGCCTAAATTACAACTTACAGGGTATTTAAATTATACCACAGATCAGAGAAACTTTGTATTTTCTATGGTGCATTAATATCATATTACTGAAATGACTATATGACTTTCTTCTTGCTTCCCAAATAACTTTCTCATGATGAGTAATTAGATGAGGGGAAGGACATTCTAATTAGGCAGTCATATAAGAAGTAGGCACCATGGTCAACTTTCCTCCTCCTTCAGTTTCTGTCTGCCTTTTGCCGCCTCCACCAAGTGGTTGCCTATTATGATGTCCAGATCACTTTCTTAATTACAGGTAGGAGTATCCTGCCCCTTCTCTCCCCCTACGGTACCTTTTTGCTCTCAGGGGCATATTTATACTCTGTTTGCACCCGATTTGAATAATTTTGTTTTGCAAATTCGACGCAAACTTAACTCCATATTTATATTCTGATGCTAGGCTTGTCTAGCGTCAAAATATAGGAGTTAACAGCATTTTTTTATTGTGGAAACCTAACTTGCGTGAATGAGATGGAAGATAGGCATTCCCGGGCAAAAAATGACTCTAAGGCCTTAGTGCCTTATTTATCCTCCTGTGGAAAAATCACACACTGGAGGAGGAGGGCCTTAAATAATGACATTAGAGCCATTATTTAACACCTGGGTCAGGGCAGACGTTGATGGACCTGTGGGCTCATTTCCATGTTTGGAGACCATGGAAGAAGTCCACAGGTGCCCTTCCCTGCCCCCAGGGACACCCCCAGCCACCCCACCCACACCTGGAGGACACCCAATGATGGGGGGACCCATCACAGGTAAGTCCAGGTAAGTTTTTGTTTTTATTTTTAAAAGTGCCCTAGGGGGCCTAACTTGGGCCCCCCTTCATGGCACTGTGCCCAATGGCCATACCCAGGGGACATAGGTCCCCTGGACTTGGCCATTGGGAAGGGGGGCATGACTACTGTCTTTACTAAGACAGGAGTCATGTCCATGGGGGTTGTGCGTCAAAAAAGGACGCTAGTTGGGTTAGTCATTTTTCTGACTCTAACCTGACTAGTGCCATTCTTTGACCCACAACCTCCTGTTTCTCCTACGCCTCCCCCACCTGGTTAGCATCATTTATTTCAACGCTAACCTGGCCTTTACACCAGATAGCTTAATTCCTTAAATATGATGCCCGGCAGGCGTCCCGGTCTGGCACTAGCCGGCGGTAAACTTTTTGACGCAAACCTGCGCTAACGCAGGTTTGCGTCAAAAAGTATAAATCAGGGCCTCAGTGTGCTCCAGTGCATACCCAGCAAACCAGTGGAGACAGACTCCGACTCCAGTAGGAGGCAGGAAGTCGGGGAGTCAGTGTGGGGTGGCTCCCGGCATGGGACAGTCTGGCTCAGCACTGTGCACCGATGCTTTGCAGCTAACATGTAGGAGCTGGACATATAAATATCATGCTCCCTATCATATCAACCTATGTAGTAATATAGCCCGAAACATCATCTTATGGATGACAAGGTCTATTAATAATATTTAGACACAAAGTTCGAGGTTTCAGGATTTGGAATTCAAATTTACATCACGTCCAATTATTTTTTCCTTCGAATTTGTACTTTCCATGCTATTTATAAAAGATCCTTTTATTGTATTGCCTTTAGTTCCTTTAAAGATTTGTGACTTATATACTATAAAAAAATTGAGTTGATGGAACGCCACAGCATACTATCAGATCAATCCTCAAATCTTGTTCTGTACATTGAATTAAATGTTCACATCATAGTAACATAATTAAAATGTGTTCAGATTTAAATCGCTATACACAACATTCCTCAGAGTAAATTCTAAACTGTGCTCCAGTATCTGATTGCACACCATAGTAAGTATCTGACCCTGTTGCTTCATTCTAATTTCATTCTATTAAACTACCCACAGAATGTGTAATTCTAAATATCGTTGCGATTTGATGACTTCAATAAATTTGCCAGCTGGGATGCTAGAAGTAATGCACCATAAAGACTACACTAATAGCTCTGCATAATCTAATGTTCTTACTTCCACAATCAAATAATGCCGTCATTATACTTACACTATTAAAATCGGATCTGCTTATATGGGGGAGTGTTAATTCATACTCTAAAGATGTAAAACGGATCTTCAAAATATGGTATGCATGCAAAGATCTAAAAACATTTACAAAGTAATAAGGCATTTTCCTGTGCAATATGTATAAATAGAGTTGGTACCTTGTCTGTGTACAGTTAAACGTTATGCAAATAAATCTTGGTAGATTGACAAAAGTAGTCATGATGGAACATAACAGGATTTCTTCTGTTTTTGAACGTCTATGCGAAATCATTTACTTGAACATTTTTTTGTTTAATTCTACTAAAGTTGTGGCAGCCTAACATAAAGGATAGTTCAACAATATTCAACATCTGCGGCGTAAGCTTGAGACTATTAAAATACCACAGAAATATTAGGCTTCTCCTCACCCCAATTGCTCAAAACAGGGTTTTTTATTTGAAAAAATGTGTACGTGCTAGATATTAGTAAAAAAGCGTCCCAATGAGCTTAAAAGACATTCATTTTAAAAACGCCTTAAATAACATTATACATCGTGAAGCATTTTCTGTGAGTCCATTTTATGTGTCCGGTTTCTCCTATGTTTTGTTCACCTCCGTATGCATTTCAAACTTTTAGAATTGCATGTTGTGTGCCTTAATAACAAACAAATACAAAGGGGCATATTTAAGAAAAGTGGTGCTCCACCCAGTGCAGCGCCACTTTCCGTGCCCTCTTTAGCACCCCCTACCACCACCATGTGTGCGTCGCATTTAATATACAGGTGCACCACGGCGCATGGTAGGGTGCAGTAGCATCAGAATTTATTACGCTATTTGTTAGAAATGGGGTTTCTGGTTGGTTAGGGTATGCACATAAGTCAGGCAGAACCCACTCACTTTAGTCAGGGTGAGGGAGTTACACACCCAAGATAATCCCTGCTCACCTCCTTGGTAACTTGGCACGAGCAGTCAGGCCTATCCCAGAGGCAATGTGTAAAGTATTGCACAACACTCACAACACACAGGACACAATAAAGGCACCACAAAGCAGAGACAACAATATGTTATATAAAAAGAAACTGTATTGCATAATACATCATTAACCCCTTCCCCGCCAGGGACGTAATGGTTACGTCCATGGCAGCGCCCGTGTGGCGCCATGGACGTAACCATTACGTCCTGGGACTGGCAGTCGGGGGAAGCGCTAGCGCTTCCCCCGAGGGCCGCCCCCCAACACCCCCAGGCCAGGGCTGAAAGGGGAATCCCTTCCCCTTTCACGCCCACCCCCCCCACCCCCCCCATGACGTCAGCACGCGATCGCGCGCTGATTTCATGGAAAGGGGGAAAGACGCGCTGGAAGCCATTTGCTTCCAGCGCGTCTAAGGGAGAAGGTGAGTTTTTCACCTTCGTGCGGGGTGGGGGTGCTCTGAGAGAGGCATCGAGGGAAAGGAAAGGGTTTTCCTTTCCCTCGATGTCTCTTTGAGCATTCCTGCTGCCCGATCGCGATGCGATCGGGCAGCAGGAATGCCCACTAGACACCAGGGATTTCAGTATGTGTGTGTGTGTGTGTGTTATATTAGTGTGGGGGAGCGACCTCTTGGGCAAGGGTCGCTCCCCTTTGGGGGCACATGTATTTTACGTCGTTTCTGCCCCCCCTGGGGGCAGATTGGTCCTATTTTTAGGCCGATCTGCCCCCAAGGGGGGCAGAAAGCCACTACACACAAGGGATTTTATTGTTGATTTGTATTTTTTGTGTTGGGGGGCGGCCCCTTGGGCAAGGGTCGCTCCCCTTTGGGGGCACATGTATTTTATGTCGTTTCTGCCCCCCCTGGGGGCAGATTGGCCCTATTTTTAGGCCGATCTGCCCCCAAGGGGGGAAGAAAGCCACTAGACACCAGGGATTTTATTGTTGATTTGTATTTTTTGTGTTGGGGGGCGGCCCCTTGGGCAAGGGTCGCTCCGCTTTGGGGGCAAATGTATTTTACGTCGTTTCTGCCCCCCCTGGGGGCAGATTGGCCCTATTTTTAGGCCGATCTGCCCCCAAGGGGGGCAGAAAGCCACTAGACACCAGGGATTTTATTGTTGATTTGTATTTTTTGTGTTGGGGGGCGGCCCCTTGGGCAAGGGTCGCCCCCAGGGGCCCTCATGTATTTTTGGGCAGTTCTGCCCCCCTTGGGGGCAGAGAGGCCCATTTCTTTTAGGCCTTTCTGCCCCCAAGGGGGGCAGAATCCCAATAGCGCCAGAAATAGTATGTATGTATGTGTGCTTTGTGTTGGGGGGTGGCCCCTTGGGCAAGGGTCGCTCCCCCCAGGGGCGCAATGTATTTATTGTCGTTTCTGCCCCCCTTGGGGGCAGATTGGCCCTATTTTTAGGCCGATCTGCCCCCAAGGGGGGCAGAAAGCCACTAGACACCAGGGATTTTATTGTTGATTTTTATTTTTTGTGTTGGGGGGTGGCCCCTTGGGCAAGGGTCGCCCCCATGGGCCCACATGTATTTTTGGGCAGTTCTGCCCCCCTTGGGGGCAGAGAGGCCTATTTTTTTTAGGCCTTTCTGCCCCCAAGGGGGGCAGAATCCCAATAGCACCAGAAAGATATGTTTGTATGTGTGCTTTGTGTTGGGGGGTGGCCCCTTGGGCAAGGGTCACTCCCCCCGGGGGTGCAATGTATTTATCGTCGTTTCTGCCCCCCTTGGGGGCAGATTGGCCCTATTTTTACGCCGATCTGCCCCCAAGGGGGCAGAAAGCCACAGACACCAGAGATTTTATTGTTGGTTTTTGTTTTTTTGTTTTTTGTTTTGGGGGGGCGGCCCCTTGGGCAAGGGTCGCCCCCAGGGGCCCACATGTATTTTTGGGCAGTTCTGCCCCCCTTGGGGGCAGATATGCCTATTTTTTAGGCCTTTCTGTCCCCAAGGGGGGCAGAATCCCCATAGCGCCAGGGATACTATGTGTGTGTGTGTGCTTTGTGTGGGGGTGTGGCCCCTTGGGCAAGGGTCACCCCCCCAAAGGGTGCAATGTAATCTGGGCGATTTCTGCCCCCTCCCCTTGGGGGTAGATTGGCCTATTTTTTTTTAGGCCCATCTTCCCCCAAGCAGAGAAGACTAGACACAAGGGAAAATGAAAAAATGGTTAGTGGCGGAGTGTTTGTCAACTGGCGAAGTATTTGCTTTTATGATAATAACAGTTTTTCTCCTTTTTGTTTTAGTTCAAAGCTTTTGCGGACTTTGCTGTGGCTTGTTGCAGTTTTGGCAGTAGTTGTCCTGCGGTTTGCGTAGTTGCATGTTTTAGGTAAGTAAATAAATTTACTCCAAGTGAGTATTGTTGCAATGCATGAATGACATGTTTGTAGGTGGTGTACTGAATGCAGGATTGTGTGTGATATTGTCCTTAGAGTTATGCACAATGATTATTGTGTTGTCTTATGTCTAATTTGCTTTTTTTTTTCTCTTTTTAGTGGGATATCGTTGGTGATTGCTGTGGCTGTGCAGAGTAGTTGCTGGTGAGTCAAGCTTTTTCAGGCAAGTGAGCAGTATAGTTTTTGAGTTTATAATTCTTAGTGATAAACCTATACTTTGTTACTTATCTTACACAGTGCTGGTTGTTGGTGGTGTATTTGTCCAGTTAATTTTTGTAGGAAGGATCATGGCCAGCCGTAGGATGACCGCTCAGCAGGTTGTTAGTGTGCTTTTTGAGTCATCTTCTGACCATGAATATGAGACTGACTCTGCATCTGAGGCAGAGGAGGAAGTGCAGGATTCTGGAAGTGAATTTTCTGTCAGAGATGAATCATCTGATGATGAAGCCACTCTCAGTGCTGATGAAGGGCCTGTTTTAGAGGAGGACAGTGATGTGCCAATGGTGCAGGAGCCAGCGGCTGAAAGGCTTCCCATTGGAAGACCTGACGCATGGGTTGCACCAAACATGGAGCAGCCACAGTTGCCTGCGTTTACTGGTTTTCCAGGGTGTCGAGTTAATACGGAAAACTTTTTGCCCGTCAACTTTTTTGAGTTGTTTATGGACGATATATTTTTGGAAGAGATTGTTGAGCAGACTAATTTGTATGCAGAGCAGTTTTTGAGGGACAACACTGCCAGACTTAGGCCACACTCTAGAGCTAGCCGGTGGATTCCCACAAATCTGGAAGAGTTGAAAAAGTTCTTGGGTTTAACTTTTTTGATGGGGCTGATAAGGAAGCCGTCGCTGTCTTCATATTGGTCTACTAGTCCCTTGATGGCAACTGCTATATTTCCTGCCATCATGAGTCGTAACCGGTATGAGCTTCTTCTTCGGATGTTGCATTTTGTAGATAATGCTTTAGCCTTGCCACGAGATCATCCTGATTCTGACCGTCTTTTTAAGATTAGACCTGTCCTTGATCATTTGGTAGATCGTTTTTCAGAGATCTATGTTCCAGGGAAAGAAATATCTGTAGATGAGTCTTTGGTCCTGTTCAAGGGTCGTTTGGTTTTTAGGCAGTACATTCCTAGCAAGAGGGCACGGTATGGAATTAAATTGTATATGCTGTCAGAAAGTAGTACAGGATATGTTTATAATTTCCGGGTCTACACTGGTAGGGATTCCAATATTGACCCCCCTGGTTGTCCTCCCACTTTTGGAGTTAGTGAGAAAATTGTGTGGGAACTTGGTAGACGACTGTTTAACAAAGGTCACCATTTATATGTAGATAACTTCTACACTGGAGTTCGGTTGTTCAAGGAGTTGTTCAGAGTGGACACTGTTGCTTGTGGCACAATCCGCTCTAATCGGAAAGGCTATCCAAAAGAGCTTGTCTGTAAAAAACTTGAGAAGGGACAGTGCAGTGCCTTGCGGAATGATGAGCTGCTAGCTCTGAAATTTGTAGACAAGAGGGATGTATACATGCTAAGCACCATCCATGATGAGAGTACTTCACCTGTGGCTGTTTGGGGTCAGGTTGCCGAAGTGCGCAAACCTGTGTGCATCTTAGACTATAATAAGCACATGGGTGGTGTTGATAGAGTAGATCAGAGGTTAGAACCTTACACTGTTGCTCGTAAGTCTTATGTGTGGTATAAGAAATTAGCGCTTCACTTGTTCCAATTGTCAACTTTTAATGCTTTTGTTGTGTTTAAGGATAGTTCTCCAGAGTCAAGGATGACATTTGTGAAATTTCAGGAGTCTATCATAGCTAGCCTTGTTGTGCTGGAACAGGCAAGAGTTCCTAGAGAAGCAGTGGTGGAGGATGTGGCTAGATTGAAAGATCGTCACTTTGCTGAGCACATTCCTCCCACGGCCAAAAAAAACTTTCCTGCTAAGAGATGTAGAGTCTGTGCTCGAAGAGGTATCAGGAAGGAGACTAGGATGTACTGCCCTGATTGTCCTTCAAAGCCTGGGCTGTGTGTGGGTGGCTGTTTCAGGAGCTACCACACACAGAAGAATTATTGGGAAATTCCGTGAGCGTAAACTGGTGTTTTATATTTTTATATGTTCGGTTTCACGGTTGGCATTAGGCATGTATTCAGTTAGAGCTTTTGTGTTTGTAGTTTTGTACTAATTTATGATTAGTGGTTGCTTTGTGGTTTAAAAACAAAAAAAAGGGGATGGCATGTGTAGAGTGGTGCTTGGCTGGCGGCGTGGGTGTGGTGGCGCTTGGCTGGCGGTGTGTGTGGGGTGGCGCTTGGCTGGCGGTGTGTGTGGGGTGGCGCTTGGCTGGCGGTGTGTGTGGGGTGGCGCTTGGCTGGCGGTGTGTGTGGGGTGGCGCTGGGCTGGCGGTGTGTGTGGGGTGGCGCTTGGCTGGTGGTGTGGGTGGGGTGGCGCTTGGCTGGTGGTGTGGCGCTTGGCTGGCAGTGCCGGCCAAACGCCAGTCCACACACTCATCAGCTGGTGTGATTGCTGTATCAGGCATGTGGGCGTATGAAAGTGATGGGCCCTTGACTGGCGCTGTCTGTGGATGCGAGTCTTGTAATGTGCTGGGCCCGTGGCTGGCGGCGTGAATGGTCTAGTGCATGTCATGTATGAAAGGTGTGTGAATGGACTGTAAAGCGGTTTGTGCCTTGTCGTGGCTTTACAGCTCACGAGCTGTGAGTCATTGGTTCAGTTTTTTGGCCTTTCAGTTATTACCAGTGCATTTCACTTTTGTGAAATCTCTTGTTAATAAAATTTGATCTACTGAACCATCACTCACCCTCGTGCCAAATCCAACCAGTATGTGTGGTACAAATGACAAAACCTGCTCCGCTGTAATCAGGCGTCGCAGCACACTTGAGACACGCTAGGTGCCTCGGGTGGGACCCCGATGATGAAGCATGCCACCAACTTGGTTGGTGGGTGAGGGGTCTTCTTCACATAACCTAAGTGTGTTTCTTTTCACAATTTTAGTGTTTGGCACATCACGGACGTATGTGCACACATCAAAGTGATATATTCCAAAAATACCTGTGTTTGGGGGGGAGGGCCCACCTATGTTTTTGGTCCTGGGTGCGGCTGTCATGTAGGGAAACCTACAAAACCCAGAAACTTTTTAAAACTAGGCACCCCAAGGAGTCTAGGGAGGTGTGGCTTGTGTGGCTCCCCCAACATTTTCTTACCCAGACTCCTCTGTAAACCTCAAAATTTGCATAAAAAAAGATATTTTCCTGATTTTTCTTAGTAGGATCACCGCTCCAGCACAAAACTCCTACTCCCCAGTTTTCCCTTCAGTCTCCCAAGTAAAACGACACCTCACTTATGTGGGTCCCCAAAGCAGAGTCCGTCTAAAGATGTATAAAAGAATATGCCCTTATAAACTTGCTGTGCTATCCCTTCTATCCCTTCAGGTTTTGGGCCTTATTCTGTTGCAGGCACCTGGCCCACCCACACAAGTGAGGTATCATTTTTATCGGGAGACTTGGGGGAACGCTGGGTGGAAGGAAATTTGTGGCTCCTATCAGATTCCAGAACTTTCTGCCACAGAAATGTGAGGAACATGTGTTTTTTTAGCCAAATTTTGAGGTTTGCAAAGGATTCTGGGTAACAGAACCTGGTCCGAGCCCCGCAAGTCACCCCTCCTTGGATTCCCCTAGATCTCTAGTTTTCAGAAATGCACAGGTTTGGTAGGTTTCTCTAGGCGCCGGGTGAGCTACAGGCCAAAATCCACAGGTAGGCACTGTTTTCTCCCAAAATTTGGGATGTGTCCACGTTGCGCTTTGGGGTGTTTCCTGTCGCAGGCGCTAGGCCTACCCACGCAAGTGAGGTATCATTTTTATCGGGAGACTTGGGGGAACGCTGGGTGGAAGGAAATTTGTAGCTCCTCTCAGATTCCAGAACTTTCTGCCACAGAAATGTGAGGAACATGTGTTTTTTTAGCCAAATTTTGAGGTTTGCAAAGGATTCTGGGTAACAGACCCTGGTCCGAGCCCCACAAGTCACACCTCCTTGGATTCCCCTAGGTCTCTAGTTTTCAGAAATGCACAGGTTTGGTAGGTTTCCCTATGTGCCGGCTGAGCTAGAGGCCAAAATCTACAGGTAGGCACTTTGCAAAAAACACCTCTGTTTTTTTCCAAAATTTAGGATGTGTCCACGTTGCGCTTTGGGGTGTTTCCTGTCGCCGGCGCTAGGCCTACCCACGCAAGTGAGGTATCATTTTTATCGGGAGACTTGGGGGAACGCTGGGTGGAAGGAAATTTGTAGCTCCTCTCAGATTCCAGAACTTTCTGCCACAGAAATGTGAGGAACATGTGTTTTTTTAGCCAAATTTTGAGGTTTGCAAAGGATTCTGGGTAACAGAACCTAGTCCGAGCCCCGCAAGTCACCCCTCCTTGGATTCCCCTAGGTCTCTAGTTTTCAGAAATGCACAGGTATGGTAGGTTTCCCTAGGTGCCGGCTGAGCTAGAGGTCAAAATCTACAGGTAGGCACTTCGCAAAAAACACCTCTGATTTTTTTCCAAAATTTAGGATGTGTCCACGTTGCGCTTTGGGGTGTTTCCTGTCGCCGGCGCTAGGCCTACCCACGCAAGTGAGGTATCATTTTTATCGGGAGACTGGGGGGAACGCTGGGTGGAAGGAAATTTATAGCTCCTCTCAGATTCCAGAACTTTCTGCCACAGAAATGTGAGGAACATGTGTTTTTTTAGCCAAATTTTGAGGTTTGCAAAGGATTCTGGGTAACAGAACCTGGTCCGAGCCCCGCAAGTCACCCCTCCTTGGATTCCCCTAGGTCTCTAGTTTTCAGAAATGCACAGGTTTGGTAGGTTTCCCCAGGTGTCGGCTGAGCTAGAGGCCAAAATCTACAGGTAGGCACTTCGCAAAAAACACCTCAGTTTTTTTCCAAAATTTAGGATGTGTCCACGTTGCGCTTTGGGGTGTTTCCTGTCGCCGGCGCTAGGCCTACCCACGCAAGTGAGGTATCATTTTTATCGGGAGACTTGGGGGAACGCTGGGTGGAAGGACATTTGTAGCTCCTCTCAGATTCCAGAACTTTCTGCCACAGAAATGTGAGGAACATGTGTTTTTTTAGCCAAATTTTGAGGTTTGCAAAGGATTCTGGGTAACAGAACCTGGTCCGAGCCCCGCAAGTCACCCCTCCTTGAATTCCCCTAGGTCTCTAGTTTTCAGAAATGCACAGGTTTGGTAGGTTTCCCTAGGTGCCGGCTGAGCTAGAGGCCAAAATCTACAGGTAGGCACTTCGCAAAAAACACCTCTGTTTTTTTCCAAAATTTAGGATGTGTCCGCGTTGCGCTTTGGGGTGTTTCCTGTCGCCGGCGCTAGGCCTACCCACGCAAGTGAGGTATCATTTTTATCGGGAGACTTGGGAGAACGCTGGGTGGAAGGAAATTTGTAGCTCCTCTCAGATTCCAGAACTTTCTGCCACAGAAATGTGAGGAACATGTGTTTTTTTAGCCAAATTTTGAGGTTTGCAAAGGATTCTGGGTAACAGAACCTGGTCCGAGCCCCGCAAGTCACCCCTCCTTGGATTCCCCTAGGTCTCTAGTTTTCAGAAATGCACAGGTTTGGTAGGTTTCCCTAGGTGCCGGCTGAGCTAGAGGCCAAAATCTACAGGTAGGCACTTCGCAAAAAACACCTCTGTTTTTTTCCAAAATGTAGGATGTGTCCACGTTGCGCTTTGGGGTGTTTCCTGTCGCCGGCGCTAGGCCTACCCACGCAAGTGAGGTATCATTTTTATCGGGAGACTTGGGAGAACGCTGGGTGGAAGGAAATTTGTAGCTCCTCTCAGATTCCAGAACTTTCTGCCACAGAAATGTGAGGAACATGTGTTTTTTTAGCCAAATTTTGAGGTTTGCAAAGGATTCTGGGTAACAGAACCTGGTCCGAGCCCCGCAAGTCACCCCTCCTTGGATTCCCCTAGGTCTCTAGTTTTCAGAAATGCACAGGTTTGGTAGGTTTCCCTAGGTGCCGGCTGAGCTAGAGGCCAAAATCTACAGGTAGGCACTTCGCAAAAAACACCTCTGTTTTTTTCCAAAATGTAGGATGTGTCCACGTTGCGCTTTGGGGTGTTTCCTGTCGCCGGCGCTAGGCCTACCCACGCAAGTGAGGTATCATTTTTATCGGGAGACTTGGGGGAACGTTGGGTGGAAGGAAATTTGTAGCTCCTCTCAGATTCCAGAACTTTCTGCCACAGAAATGTGAGGAACATGTGTTTTTTTAGCCAAATTTTGAGGTTTGCAAAGGATTCTGGGTAACAGAACCTGGTCCGAGCCCCGCAAGTCACCCCTCCTTGGATTCCCTTAGGTCTCTAGTTTTCAGAAATGCACAGGTTTGGTAGGTTTCCCCAGGTGTCGGCTGAGCTAGAGGCCAAAATCTACAGGTAGGCACTTCGCAAAAAACACCTCAGTTTTTTTCCAAAATTTAGGATGTGTCCACGTTGCGCTTTGGGGTGTTTCCTGTCGCCGGCGCTAGGCCTACCCACGCAAGTGAGGTATCATTTTTATCGGGAGACTTGGGGGAACGCTGGGTGGAAGGACATTTGTAGCTCCTCTCAGATTCCAGAACTTTCTGCCACAGAAATGTGAGGAACATGTGTTTTTTTAGCCAAATTTTGAGGTTTGCAAAGGATTCTGGGTAACAGAACCTGGTCCGAGCCCCGCAAGTCACCCCTCCTTGAATTCCCCTAGGTCTCTAGTTTTCAGAAATGCACAGGTTTGGTAGGTTTCCCTAGGTGCCGGCTGAGCTAGAGGCCAAAATCTACAGGTAGGCACTTCGCAAAAAACACCTCTGTTTTTTTCCAAAATTTAGGATGTGTCCGCGTTGCGCTTTGGGGTGTTTCCTGTCGCCGGCGCTAGGCCTACCCACGCAAGTGAGGTATCATTTTTATCGGGAGACTTGGGAGAACGCTGGGTGGAAGGAAATTTGTAGCTCCTCTCAGATTCCAGAACTTTCTGCCACAGAAATGTGAGGAACATGTGTTTTTTTAGCCAAATTTTGAGGTTTGCAAAGGATTCTGGGTAACAGAACCTGGTCCGAGCCCCGCAAGTCACCCCTCCTTGGATTCCCCTAGGTCTCTAGTTTTCAGAAATGCACAGGTTTGGTAGGTTTCCCTAGGTGCCGGCTGAGCTAGAGGCCAAAATCTACAGGTAGGCACTTCGCAAAAAACACCTCTGTTTTTTTCCAAAATGTAGGATGTGTCCACGTTGCGCTTTGGGGTGTTTCCTGTCGCCGGCGCTAGGCCTACCCACGCAAGTGAGGTATCATTTTTATCGGGAGACTTGGGAGAACGCTGGGTGGAAGGAAATTTGTAGCTCCTCTCAGATTCCAGAACTTTCTGCCACAGAAATGTGAGGAACATGTGTTTTTTTAGCCAAATTTTGAGGTTTGCAAAGGATTCTGGGTAACAGAACCTGGTCCGAGCCCCGCAAGTCACCCCTCCTTGGATTCCCCTAGGTCTCTAGTTTTCAGAAATGCACAGGTTTGGTAGGTTTCCCTAGGTGCCGGCTGAGCTAGAGGCCAAAATCTACAGGTAGGCACTTCGCAAAAAACACCTCTGTTTTTTTCCAAAATGTAGGATGTGTCCACGTTGCGCTTTGGGGTGTTTCCTGTCGCCGGCGCTAGGCCTACCCACGCAAGTGAGGTATCATTTTTATCGGGAGACTTGGGGGAACGTTGGGTGGAAGGAAATTTGTAGCTCCTCTCAGATTCCAGAACTTTCTGCCACAGAAATGTGAGGAACATGTGTTTTTTTAGCCAAATTTTGAGGTTTGCAAAGGATTCTGGGTAACAGAACCTGGTCCGAGCCCCGCAAGTCACCCCTCCTTGGATTCCCCTAGGTCTCTAGTTTTCAGAAATGCACAGGTGTGGTAGGTTTCCCTAGGTGCCGGCTGAGCTAGAGGCCAAAATCTACAGGTAGGCACTTCGCAAAAAACACCTCTGTTTTTTTCCAAAATTTAGGATGTGTCCGTGTTGCGCTTTGGGGTGCTTCCTGTCGCCGGCGCTAGGCCTGACCACGCAAGTGAGGTATCATTTTTATCGGGAGACTTGGGGGAACACTGGGTGGAAGGAAATTTGTAGCTCCTCTCATATTCCAGAACTTTCTGCCACAGAAATGTGAGGAACATGTGTTTTTTTAGCCAAATTTTGAGGTTTGCAAAGGATTCTGGGTAACAGAACCTGGCCCGAGCCCCGCAAGTCACCCCTCCTTGGATTCCCCTAGGTCTCTAGTTTTCAGAAATGCACAGGTTTGGTAGGTTTCCCTAGGTGCTGGCTGAGCTAGAGGCCAAAATCTACAGGTAGGCACTTCGCAAAAAACACCTCTGTTTTTTTCCAAAATTTAGGATGTGTCCACGTTGCGCTTTGGGGTGTTTCCTGTCGCCGGCGCTAGGCCTACCCACGCAAGTGAGGTATCATTTTTATCGGGAGACTTGGGGGAACGCTGGGTGGAAGGAAATTTGTAGCTCCTCTCAGATTCCAGAACTTTCTGCCACAGAAATGTGAGGAACATGTGTTTTTTTAGCCAAATTTTGAGGTTTGCAAAGGATTCTGGGTAACAGATCCTGGTCCGAGCCCCGCAAGTCACCCCTCCTTGGATTCCCCTAGGTCTCTAGTTTTCAGAAATGCACAGGTTTGGTAGGTTTCCCTAGGTGCCGGCTGAGCTAGAGGCCAAAATCTACAGGTAGGCACTTCGCAAAAAACACCTCTGTTTTTTTCCAAAATTTAGGATGTGTCCGAGTTGCGCTTTGGGGTGTTTCCTGTCGCCGGCGCTAGGCCTACCCACGCAAGTGAGGTATCATTTTTATCGGGAGACTTGGGGGAACGCTGGGTGGCAGGAAATTTGTAGCTCCTCTCAGATTCCAGAACTTTCTGCCACAGAAATGTGAGGAACATGTGTTTTTTTAGCCAAATTTTGAGGTTTGCAAAGGATTCTGGGTAACAGAACCTGGTCCGAGCCCCGCAAGTCACCCCTCCTTGGATTTCCCTAGGTCTCTAGTTTTCAGAAATGCACAGGTTTGGTAGGTTTCCCTAGGTGCCGGCTGAGCTAGAGGCCAAAATCTACAGGTAGGCACTTCGCTAAAAACACCTCTGTTTTTTTCCAAAATTTAGGATGTGTCCACGTTGCGCTTTGGGGTGTTTCCTGTCGCCGGCGCTAGGCCTACCCACGCAAGTGAGGTATAATTTTTATCGGGAGACTTGGGGGAACGCTGGGTGGAAGGAAATTTGTAGCTCCTCTCAGATTCCAGAACTTTCTGCCACAGAAATGTGAGGAACATGTGTTTTTTTAGCCAAATTTTGAGGTTTGCAAAGGATTCTGGGTAACAGAACCTGGTCCGAGCCCCGCAAGTCACCCCTCCTTGGATTCCCCTAGGTCTCTAGTTTTCAGAAAGGCACAGGTTTTGTAGGTTTCCCTAGGTGCCGGCTGAGCTAGAGGCCAAAATCTACAGGTAGGCACTTCGCAAAAAACACCTCTGTTTTTTTCCAAAATTTAGGATGTGTCCACGTTGTGCTTTGGGGTGTTTCCTGTCGCCGGCGCTAGGCCTACCCACGCAAGTGAGGTATCATTTTTATCGGGAGACTTGGGGGAACGCTGGGTGGAAGGAAATTTGTAGCTCCTCTCAGATTCCAGAACTTTCTGCCACAGAAATGTGAGGAACATGTGTTTTTTTAGCCAAATTTTGAGGTTTGCAAAGGATTCTGGGTAACAGAACCTGGTCCGAGCCCCGCAAGTCATCCCTCCTTGGATTCCCCTAGGTCTCTAGTTTTCAGAAATGCACAGGTTTGGTAGGTTTCCCTAGGTGCCGGCTGAGCTAGAGGCCAAAATCTACAGGTAGGCACTTCGCAAAAAACACCTCTGTTTTTTTCCAAAATTTAGGATGTGTCCACGTTGTGCTTTGGGGTGTTTCCTGTCGCCGGCGCTAGGCCTACCCACGCAAGTGAGGTATCATTTTTATCGGGAGACTTGGGGGAACGCTGGGTGGAAGGAAATTTGTAGCTCCTCTCAGATTCCAGAACTTTCTGCCACAGAAATGTGAGGAACATGTGTTTTTTTAGCCAAATTTTGAGGTTTGCAAAGGATTCTGGGTAACAGAACCTGGTCCGAGCCCCGCAAGTCATCCCTCCTTGGATTCCCCTAGGTCTCTAGTTTTCAGAAATGCACAGGTTTGGTAGGTTTCCCTAGGTGCCGGCTGAGCTAGAGGCCAAAATCTACAGGTAGGCACTTCGCAAAAAACACCTCTGTTTTTTTCCAAAATTTAGGATTTCTCCACGTTGTGCTTTGGGGTGTTTCCTGTCGCCGGCGCTAGGCCTACCCACGCAAGTGAGGTATCATTTTTATCGGGAGACTTGGGGGAACGCTGGGTGGAAGGAAATTTGTAGCTCCTCTCAGATTCCAGAACTTTCTGCCACAGAAATGTGAGGAACATGTGTTTTTTTAGCCAAATTTTGAGGTTTGCAAAGGATTCTGGGTAACAGAACCTGGTCCGAGCCCCGCAAGTCACCCCTCCTTGGATTCCCCTAGGTCTCTAGTTTTCAGAAATGCACAGGTTTGGTAGGTTTCCCTAGGGGCCGGCTGAGCTAGAGGCCAAAATCTACAGGTAGGCACTTCGCAAAAAACACCTCTGTTTTTTTCCAAAATTTAGGATGTGTCCACGTTGTGCTTTGGGGTGTTTCCTGTTGCCGGCGCTAGGCCTACCCACGCAAGTGAGGTATCATTTTTATCGGGAGACTTGGGGGAACGCTGGGTGGAAGGAAATTTGTAGCTCCTCTCAGATTCCAGAACTTTCTGCCACAGAAATGTGAGGAACATGTGTTTTTTTAGCCAAATTTTGAGGTTTGCAAAGGATTCTGGGTAACAGAACCTGGTCCGAGCCCCGCAAGTCACCCCTCCTTGGATTCCCCTAGGTCTCTAGTTTTCAGAAATGCACAGGTTTGGTAGGTTTCCCTAGGTGCCGGCTGAGCTAGAGGCCAAAATCTACAGGTAGGCACTTCGCAAAAAACACCACCGTTTTTTTCCAAAATTTAGGATGTGTCCACGTTGCGCTTTGGGGTGTTTCCTGTCGCCGGCGCTAGGCCTACCCACACAAGTGAGGTATAATTTTTATCGGGAGACTTGGGGGAATCCTGGGTGGAAGGAAATTTGTAGCTCCTCTCAGATTCCAGAACTTTCTGCCACAGAAATGTGAGGAACATGTGTTTTTTTAGCCAAATTTTGAGGTTTGCAAAGGATTCTGGGTAACAGAACCTGGTCCGAGCCCCGAAAGTCACCCCTCCTTGGATTCCCCTAGGTCTCTAGTTTTCAGAAAGGCACAGGTTTGGTAGGTTTCCCTAGGTGCCGGCTGAGCTAGAGGCCAAAATCTACAGGTAGGCACTTCGCAAAAAACACCTCTGTTTTTTTCCAAAATTTAGGATGTGTCCACGTTGTGCTTTGGGGTGTTTCCTGTCGCCGGCGCTAGGCCTACCCACGCAAGTGAGGTATCATTTTTATCGGGAGACTTGGGGGAACGCTGGGTGGAAGGAAATTTGTAGCTCCTCTCAGATTCCAGAACTTTCTGCCACAGAAATGTGAGGAACATGTGTTTTTTTAGCCAAATTTTGAGGTTTGCAAAGGATTCTGGGTAACAGAACCTGGTCCGAGCCCCGCAAGTCATCCCTCCTTGGATTCCCCTAGGTCTCTAGTTTTCAGAAATGCACAGGTTTGGTAGGTTTCCCTAGGTGCCGGCTGAGCTAGAGGCCAAAATCTACAGGTAGGCACTTCGCAAAAAACACCTCTGTTTTTTTCCAAAATTTAGGATATGTCCACGTTGTGCTTTGGGGTGTTTCCTGTCGCCGGCGCTAGGCCTACCCACGCAAGTGAGGTATCATTTTTATCGGGAGACTTGGGGGAACGCTGGGTGGAAGGAAATTTGTAGCTCCTCTCAGATTCCAGAACTTTCTGCCACAGAAATGTGAGGAACATGTGTTTTTTTAGCCAAATTTTGAGGTTTGCAAAGGATTCTGGGTAACAGAACCTGGTCCGAGCCCCGCAAGTCATCCCTCCTTGGATTCCCCTAGGTCTCTAGTTTTCAGAAATGCACAGGTTTGGTAGGTATCCCTAGGTGCCGGCTGAGCTAGAGGCCAAAATCTACAGGTAGGCACTTCGCAAAAAACACCTCTGTTTTTTTCCAAAATTTAGGATTTCTCCACGTTGTGCTTTGGGGTGTTTCCTGTCGCCGGCGCTAGGCCTACCCACGCAAGTGAGGTATCATTTTTATCGGGAGACTTGGGGGAACGCTGGGTGGAAGGAAATTTGTAGCTCCTCTCAGATTCCAGAACTTTCTGCCACAGAAATGTGAGGAACATGTGTTTTTTTAGCCAAATTTTGAGGTTTGCAAAGGATTCTGGGTAACAGAACCTGGTCCGAGCCCCGCAAGTCACCCCTCCTTGGATTCCCCTAGGTCTCTAGTTTTCAGAAATGCACAGGTTTGGTAGGTTTCCCTAGGTGCCGGCTGAGCTAGAGGCCAAAATCTACAGGTAGGCACTTCGCAAAAAACACCTCTGTTTTTTTCCAAAATTTAGGATGTGTCCACGTTGTGCTTTGGGGTGTTTCCTGTTGCCGGCGCTAGGCCTACCCACGCAAGTGAGGTATCATTTTATCGGGAGACTTGGGGGAACGCTGGGTGGAAGGAAATTTGTAGCTCCTCTCAGATTCCAGAACTTTCTGCCACAGAAATGTGAGGAACATGTGTTTTTTTAGCCAAATTTTGAGGTTTGCAAAGGATTCTGGGTAACAGAACCTGGTCCGAGCCCCGCAAGTCACCCCTCCTTGGATTCCCCTAGGTCTCTAGTTTTCAGAAATGCACAGGTTTGGTAGGTTTCCCTAGGTGCCGGCTGAGCTAGAGGCCAAAATCTACAGGTAGGCACTTCGCAAAAAACACCACCGTTTTTTTCCAAAATTTAGGATGTGTCCACGTTGCGCTTTGGGGTGTTTCCTGTCGCCGGCGCTAGGCCTACCCACACAAGTGAGGTATAATTTTTATCGGTAGACTTGGGGGAACATAGATTAGCAAAACAAGTGCTATTGCCCCGTGTCTTTCTCTAAATTTTTTCCTTCCAAATATAGGAGAGTGTGTAAAAAAGACATCTATTTGAGAAATTCCCTATAATTCACATGCTTGTATGGTCACCCCGGAATTCAGAGATGTGCAAATAACCACTGCTCCTCAGCACCTTATCTTGTGCCCTTTTTGAAAATGCAAAGGTTTTCTTGATAGCAATTTTTTACTCTTTATATTTCAGCAAATGAATTGCTGTATACCCGGTATAGAATGAAAACGCACTGCAGGGTGCAGCTCATTTATTGGCTCTGGGTTCCTCGGGCTCTTGATGAACCTACAAGCCCTATATATTTCCCTGCAACCAGAGGAGTCCACCAGACGTAACGGTATATTGATTTCCATAATCTGACATTGCAGGGAAAAGTTACAGAGTAAAACGTAGAGACAAATTAATGTTTTTTTCACCTCAATTTCAATATTTTTCTCTTTCAGCTGTTATTTTCTGTAGGAAACCCTTGTAGGATCTACACAAATGACCCCTTGCTGAATTCAGAATTTTCTCTACTTTTTAGAAATGGTTAGGTTTCTGGGATCCAGCATTGGTTTCATGCCCATTCCTGTCACTGACTGGAAGGAGGCTGAAAGCACAAAAAATTGCAAAAATGGGGTATGCCCCAGTAAAATGCTAAAATTGTGTTGAAAAATTGGGTTTTCTGATTCAAGTCTGCCTGTTCCTGAAAGCTAGGAAGCTGCTGAGTTTAGCACTACAAACCCTTTGTTGATGCCATTTTCAGGGGGAAATCCACAAGCCTTCTTCTGCAGCCACTTTTTCAATTTTTTTTAAAAAAAAACGAAATTTTCACTGTATTTTGGCCAATTTCTTGACCTCCTTCAAGGGAAACCACAAAGTCTGGGTACCTCTAGAATCCCTAGGATGTTGGAAAAAAAGTACGCAAATTTGGCTTGGTTAGCTTATGTGGACAAAAAGTTATGAGGGCCTAAGCGCGAACTGCCCCAAATAGGCAAAAAAAGGCCTGGCACAGGAGGGGGAAAAGGCCTGGCAGCGAAGGGGTTAAACCAAACACAATATGTATCAGTAATACTCTGCTACACAAGCAGTTGCCAGAACATTACACAGGTTACTAGTAGTCTGCAAAAATAAGCAGTAGTCGGGCTGCCATTACCACTAAGGAAATAGAAATTCACATGTCAGGATAAACATACTAAGGGCCTCATTCCGACCCTGGCGGTCACCGGCTGAAGCACCGCCAACAGGCTGGCGGTGCTTCATACAGTATTCCGACCGCGGCTTCGCCCAGCCGGGTCCAGCAGTTTTTCCGCCGGATTTCCCCTGGCTGGGGGAATCCTCCATGGTGGCGCTGCTTGCAGCGCCGCCATGGGGATTCCGACCCCCTTCCCGCCAGCCTGTTTCTGGCGGTTTTCACCGCCAGAAACAGGATGGCGGGAACGGGTGTCGTGGGGCCCCCTAACAGGGCCCCACAAGGATTTTCACTGTCTGCATTGCAGACAGTGAAAATCGCGACGGGTGCAACTGCACCCGTCGCACCCCTGCAACTCCGCCGGCTCCATTCGGAGCCGGCTTCATTGTTGCAGGGCCTTTTAAGCTGGGCCGGCGGGCGATCTTTTGGCGGTCGCCCACCGGCCCAGCGGGAAAGCCTGAATGGCCTCTGCGGTCTTTTGACCGCGGAGTGGCCAAGTGGCGGTTCCCGTTTGGCTGGCGGCACCCGCCGCCAGCCAAACTTGGAATGAGGCCCTAAGACATCAACATGACTGCACCTAGACTTTTCCCAGCGGGCAAGCCATTGTCACCGACATAAGTGCACATGGCATGAAAACTCTACAATAGGGCACAGATCCTATAGAACATTTCCCACCCTGTAGGCAAGGTAGACCCTAAAAATACACTTGTCCCCCTCCCTACAAGGCCAGACAGCGCACAACAGAATCCTCAGTGAGGTTATGCAAAAATGACCACAACACATGGGGCCATGAACATGTTAAGGTGCTAGGGCACCAGAGCACCGTGGTAACCACTGCATGGCTCCTTCTACATGGGAGTCAAAGGTGCAGCTGTGCTCCTCTTAGGAGAACTGCAGTACAGAGGCACACTATGTCCCCTCTGGAACTCCTTCGCCCCTTCTCTCATGAGTGCCTTATAAGCTGGAAAGCAAGAAGGGAACTCATCAAGACGGCACCTCAGTTGAGGTCTCCTTCCCACCCTACGAGCCACATCAATTATTCCCCTGTACTGGCAGGCTACCACAGGTGGGGGCACACACACTGCCCTCGCAGGCGAGGTGACCCCACTGGGTTCCTCGCATAGGCCAGACCTCTGGACAGCCCACCGCTACCACACTGGAGCAGCTGTCACCAACTACGGCTACCTATTTAGCCGTGCCTGTCAAAGGAGTGTGTCTGGGCTCCCCCTGGACAGCTGCCCTCTCCTCTGTGAGGTAACCCAGGGGGCCGCTGACATCTACCAACCGGCTTCTCCGCTCCAGCAGTCAGGACGGGCTCCCATTATGGGCAATGTAGTCCCAGCTCCCTTTGTTCTGGGCCACAAATGGTGCCAAATGTAATCGCGGCATGCTGCAGGTATTGTATTCTCCTCTGTGGAAGGCGTAGCTTCCCAGGAACTCCCAGGCCCGGTGGTGATGTGAATATGAAGGGAAGGTGGAATGGTGCCTTTGGGCACTACAGGCAGTGCCTAGTGTCTGCGCTACACACTAATCTGGTAATGGGCTTCTCGTCACCCCTCTTGAATGGGGGGTGCCTAGCCCCAAGAAGGTAGGGCATGCACCACTCATGCCACATCCAGCACAAACAGCGCTTCTCACACGCTGTTTCAGATTCCCCCAAAAGTGCTCACCTCGCACTGGGATTGAGCAGGAAGCCACTTACAGGGCTCACCATGTGCTGGGCTACACAAAGGGACTCTGGGGTACTTGAATACAGGTGTCAGCGGATGAGGAGACCAGCACCCCACAGGCAAGTAAGGTTGATCACCACCAACAATCCAGCAAGCCAGTTCAGTCCAAGCCTGGGGAGCAGCTGCTCAGCAGGGCAACAACCAATACTGATGAGTCCTTTCTGCCACCTAGCAGAAGCCAGGCAGCAGTGCAACAAATAGAATGTCAGTCCAGAGGAGTCCTTTGTGCAGTCCAGTAGCCTCTCTGGCAGAGGTTCGATCCCAGTTCCAAAAAGTGATGTAAAAATGTTGGGAAAAACCCCTGCACTTATACTCATTTTGCACAGCCTCCACAAAAGGGGGAGAGGGTGCTCAAACAGTACTAACCCATTCAAGGAGTGTCCCCTTTCTCCTTCAGCACTGGCTCCAGACATCAGTGGGGGGTAAACTAGCCCTTTGTGTGAGGCCAGGGCACAGCCTCTACAAATGCAGGTTTGCCCCGCCTCTCCGTTTCCCAGCCCAGGAAGACCATTCAATATGCAGGTGCAATCTTGTGACACCTTTGTCCTCCCTGTGTACAGGCTGCTTGAAAAGTATGCACAAAGCCCAGCTGTCACCCTGCCCAAGATGTGGATTGGAGGCAGGCTGCAAAACACCAGTCAGAAGCACAAATAAAAATGCTCACTTAATGAAAGTAGCATTTCTATAATGGTAAAAACAAAATCCACCTACACCTCTAAGCAGCATTTCTCACAAGCATTTCAACCAAACATGCCTACACCACCCCTCATAGATCAGACAATACCACTTAAACATAGGTGAGGGCATTTCCAATGCAGTTCTAAGAGAGAGGCAGCACTCACAGTAGTGAGAACCCAAATAGGCTGTTTGTGACTACTAGGACATATAGGGGGTTATTCTAACTTTGGAGGAGTGTTAATCCGTCCCAAAAGTGACGGTAAAGTGACGGATATACCACCAGCCGTATTACGAGTTCCATAGGATATAATTGACTCGTAATACGGCTGGTGGTAAATCCGTCACTTTTCCGTCACTTTGGGGACGGATTAACACCTTCTCCAAAGTTAGAATAACCCCCATAGTACATAAAGGCATATGTCCTGCATCTATTTACACAGCACACTGCTAGGGAATACCTTAAGGGTGACTAATATGTAGTAAAAGGGGAGTTCCAGGCCAGGCAAGTAAATTTAGATGCCAGGTCCCTGCGGCAGCACGCAGGCTCTGCAGTAACAGGTCTGAGACATGTTTGAAAGGCTACTTCTGCAGGTGGCACAAGCTATGCTGCAGGCCCACTAGTAGCATTTAATTTACAGGTCCTGGGCATGGGGATACCCCTGTACAAGGGACTTATAGGTAAATTGAATGTGCCAATCAGGCATGAGCCAATCATACTAAGTTTAAAAGTGGGGGCACATAGACTTTAGCACTGATCAGCAGTGATAAAATGCTCAAAGTCCTGGAGCCAACAAAAAGAGGTCAGAAAAATTAGGAGGAGTAAGGCAAAAAGTTTGAGGATGATCCTGTAAAAAGGGCCAGGCCCAACACTATTGATGTATTGTTCAGGGCTAGCGCCAACATTTTGCAAATGAAACTCCAAAGAGTTTCACCCATTTAAAATAGTGATTTCCTACAGTATTACCATCCGCTGGCCCAGCAGAAAAGTCACATCAACATTGCAGCCGGCTCGTAATAGAGCCGGCTGCAATGCTGATGTGCAGCGGGTGCAGTAGCACCCCTCGCGTATTTCACTGCCTGAAATTCGGGCAGTGAAATGCACAATGGGGCTGTGCCTGGGGGCCCCTGCACTGCTCATCCCTTACCACCAGCCTTCCCATGGCGTTGTCTACCACCATGGACAGGCTGGCGGTAAGGGGAGTCGAAATCCCCAGAGCAGCGCTGCCCTGGCAGATCACAACCGCTGGGACCGCCATGGCGGTATACTGCTGGTCCCGGTGGTATGACCGTGGTGGAAGTGCCACAGCCCTGATAAGGCTGGCAGTACCGCCAGCCTGTTGGCGGTACTACTGCCACTATAGCCCTGGCGGTCACCGACTGCCAGGGTTACCATGAGGGCCCTAATATTTGGGTCATGGCTGGCTACTTTAAGTGCCTCAACAAGATCAACCTTGATGAAAGGCCCAGTTATCATGCCCTGCTACAGCTGCAACTACACAGCAGGAGTACATTATGGCACTTTAACTTAAAAATGACTATGGGCCTGATACAAAAAGGTAAGCTTACAGTATTGTGTGAGTGTACTACTTTTAGGTATTTGCAGAGTAAGGGCCTTATTTATACTTTTTGGTGCAAAACTGTGCTAACGCAGTTTTGCACCAAAATGTTTTGCACCGGCATGCACCATTTATTAGCACAGCTGGGCACCATATTTATGGAATGGTGCAAGCCGGTGCAAAGGGTAGGCTAGCTGAAAAAAAAATGACGTTATGCAGGTTTGAGTCAAAATAAATGATTCTGACCAGATGAGCATAATTTTTTGATGCTGAGGGGAATATTTATACTCTGTTTGCACTGAATTAGGATCATTTTTTTTTACTCTAATTCAGTGCAAAACTAACTCCATATTTATACTTTGGTGCTAGACAGGACGCCAAATTTATGGAGTTGAAGTCATTTTTTGGAAGTGGAAACCTACCTTGCCTTAATGAGATGCAAGGTAGGCGTTCCCGTGCAAAAAATGACTCTATGGCCTTAACGCCATATTTATACTCCCATGCAAAAATGGTGCAAGGGAGGGAGGAGGGGTAAAAAAATGGGGCAAAGCTTGCTTTGCCCCATTTTTTAAAGCCTGGGTCAGGGCTGGCGTTAGGGTACCTGTGGGCCTATTTCCATGGTGGAACACCATGGAATAAGCCCACAGGTGCCCTCCCAAGGCCCCAGGGGCACCCCCACCCACACCAGAGGGACTGCGGAGGATGGGGGACCCCATCCCAGGTAAGTACAGGTAAGATTGCATTTTATTTTTGAAAGTGCCATAGGGGGCCCTGAAATGGGCCCCCATACATGGCACAGGGTGCAATGGCCATGCCCAGAGAACCCCTGTCCTCTGTGCTGGCCATTGGGGTGGTGGGCATGACTCCTGCCTTTTCTCAGGCAGGAGTCATGTGGCATGGTAGGTTTAGCACCATAAAATGACGCTAATCTGGTTAGAGTCATTTTTTTTACTCTAACCTGCCTAAAGTAAATTTTTGGTGCTAAACCCTCTTCTTCTATACTGCCAGCCCCACCCGACTAAAGTCATTTTTTTTTACTCTAGCCTACCCTTTGCACCGGCTTGCACCATTGCATAAATATGATGCCCGACTGGTGCACAGAAATGGTGCAAGCAGGTGCTCAACTTTTTGGTGCAAAACTGAGTTAGTGCAGTTTTGCAGCAAAAAGTATAAATAAGGGGCAATATTTTGTAAGTTTGCGTCACTTTTGCATCAAAAAATGATGTTAATGCAGCGAAAAAAAAGTATAAATCAGGGCCTTGGTGCTAGACGGGTCTAGCACCATAGTATAACCATGGAGTTAGATTTGCACCAAATTAGAGTAAAAAAAATTACGCTAATTTGGTGCAAACAGAGTATAAATATGCCGCAGAGTATAAATATGCCCCTAAATATGGCGTTAAGGCCATAGAGTGATTTTTTGCACGGGAACGCCTACCTTGCATCTCATTAAGGCAAGGTAGGTCTCCACTTTCAAAAAATGACTTTAACTCCATAAATTTGGTGCTAGAGGGGTCTAGCACCAAAGTATAAATATGGAGTTAGTTTTGCACTGAATTAGAGTTTAAAAAAATGACACTAATTTGGTGCAAACAGAGTATAAATATGCCCCTAAGGGTCTCATTACAACCTTGGCAGTCTTTTGTAAGGACCACCGAGGCTGCGAGCGACAGTATACCGCCAGTGCTGGCAGTATATCTGGCTCCCTATTTCGACTTTACCTCTGGGCCAGCGGACGGTAACAGTGTTACCATTCGCTGGCCCAGCGGAAAAGTCACATCAACATTGCCGCCGGCTCGTAATAGAGCCGGCGGCAATGCTGATGTGCAGCTGGTGCAGTAGCACCCATTGCGTATTTCACTGCATGAAATTCGGGAAGGGAAATGCGCGATGGGGCTATGCATGGGGGACCCCAAGGGGCACCCGAGTCCCCTTACTGCCAGCCTTCCCATTGCGGTGTCTACCACCATGGACAGGCTGCAGTAAGGGGAGTCAAAATTCCCAGGGCAGCGCTGCCCTGGTGGATTACGACCTCCGGGACCACCATGGCGGTACACCACAGGTCCCAGTGGTATTACCATGGTGGACGCGCCACGGTCGTGATGAGGCTGGCAGTACCACCAGCCTGTTGGCATTACTACCTCCACTATAGCCCTGGCGGTCACCCACCGCCAGGGTTATAATGAGGGCCTAAGTGCCGAAATAACAACTTTGCACTTTATATATATATATATATATATATATATATATATATATATATATATATATATATATAGATATATATACATACATATATATATATATATATATATATATATACATACACACATATATATATATATACACATATATATATATGTATATATACATATATATGTAATTGGATATTCTGCAATAGAACTGTGGAGTCTGCAGGTCCGCACACATAAGTATAGGAAGTGTGTACAAATAAAACTCTGTGCATAGTTTGTGAATACCTAAAAATAGGAAAATGCAAGTTTACTTTTGTGAATCAGACCCAAAGAATGCAAGATTCGATCAGAATGTCATAGTAACAGACAGCTATTGTATAGTATTGTCTTTTGTATAGCACTTTCCCAAGCCTTAAGAGGCCCAAGGGGCAAGTCTGGTAGAAACATTGCTTTCATTGCTTTATTTTATTTTATTAATGTTTTGAACCCATTCATAAAATCAGGCACTATGTAAACAGAAATTGAAAGAAAAATATTTCTGTCATAAGATTTATCAATGATCCTAATTAATGTCTATGCCCTCCAAAGCCTGCCCACTTTACTGATCCCAGGTAATTGTTGCCTTAAGTAAAATGTATTGTGGTTGCTGTAGGCAGTTGGACTGTGAAGGTCATACAGCTTTTTGCTCCAACTGAGGTTGTTTTGTGGTTGTTTGGATTCCCTCTCTGGCTTCTTAACTGCCTGAATCCCTGAGTTTGCACCTTCCAAGGTTGCTCCAGTTACGCACAGTGCTTTGTCTAGCCTTGTGTTCTCTGTGGCTCAAACAGAGACATCTCCATAAATGTTAGCTATTAGCTTAAATGGTATGTGAATCTCTGTGCACTCAAGGCCTACCTTGCAAAATTCCATGCATTTCTGTCAGGAGACAAAAATTATTGATGCAAACGGCTCAAATCTACGCTCTGCAATGCCAGAAAAATGACACCTGGACCCTGAGGATCTATAGCACGTCTACGGGCTTTTTAAAAGACATTGGGGAAAAAATCAACACATAACCGCCATGCGTTAAAAATGCATATGTATACGCCTATACCATATTTTCTCTTAAGCAAAAGGACGCCTAGCCCCTGAGCTTCTATCGCACCTCCACAGGCCATTTAACGCTCAATGCGAAAAAATCAATGCATGACCATCATGCATAAAAGAAAATGGTGCATCACTGCAAACGTGACACACAGGCCCAGGCAGTGATGAAAGAGGACATCCTGCCTGCATACATGGTACAGTGAGGCCACTTTCACTTTTACTTCACAGTCTTATTGCTTGTGACTGTGTAAGGGTAGGTGGAGCTGGTGCTGTTTATGATTTGGAGTATTAGGAGTGTTTTTGTGCTGTGTCCTGTAACTGTAGTTGTGTATTTGTTTCCTTTTAATCTGTCTTTTGCATTGTTATTGTTCTGTATCTGTCACTGTATTGTGGGGTGTTTGTCTGAGGTAGGATAGTTTGGTGGGTATTTAGGGGTAGTTGTGGTAGTATTAGTGTTTTTTTACAATTGCATTTGCAGTGCATGATGTCAGGGAAAGGGAGGGTGGCCAGGATGTTGGCCGATGAGTTAGGGGGCTTCACTTGGCTGGTACGTGTTATTCAGGGCTACCCCACAGAGACCAGGAAGCTGTGGTGGGTCATGGTGCTCTACCACCTGACTAGAGTTGTTGGCACCAGACAGAATGACCATCAACTGAAACACCATTGGGCTGACCTCATCACAAGCGAGCAAGATTTGCTGAATCTTGGATGCTGGGCATAGAGGCTGGTGGAGCAGTTGGTAACTATCCCATTTCCATACCAAGTCCATTATTTGCATGTGCATGACACATGCTCATACGGTTGAGTGCAGCATGTCATGTTTGAGGATCTGGACATGTCGTAGGCTGCGGTATGAAGAGCCCCAGCGCCACCTAAGGACTGCCATTCTAATGTAAAATAATGAAGATAAGGCAGAGCAGATGTGCCATCTTCCTTCCACAACAATTATAAAGTGTTGTGATGCATGCATAGGGCAACTCTCTTTTGAGCAGCACAACATGAGGCGTGTGTCATGCATCAGGTATGGGAGGGAGGCCTAACACCTGTTTGAGGGGCAAATGTGCAAGCCTGTGGGAAAAATGAGAAATACCTAAATCCCATTTTTCATGTACTTTGAATGGCTGTTGAGAGCAGGTATTATACAGGGCATATAAATGTATCTGGTAGGCCCCTATGTACTCAGCAGAAGTCAGGATGATCTGTTTTGTTGCAACTCCTGCTGAGGACATCATTTTCCTCCATATAAATAGATGCAGTTGGAGTCTACCTGCATCATGCTGTGCTTCAATTCTCATTAGGCACACACATGGTGGGGGTAATGGGTGCACTGAGGGCCACAAGGACTGTAGTGATGCACTTGGTGCTGCACCACTTTCATTCAATCGGCCCCTTTGTGTCATTGGCCAAGGCCATCTAAGGGAGCTTGACTGTCCACTGGGTCCAGACTACTAGCAGTTTCCTCTTCCTGTACATTGTGTATCACATACGTCCCAAACAATGTCCATTACCACACACACATGTACTTAAATAGTACCAAAGGCCTACCAGATCTTACTGGCATTGTGGGGCTGCCCTGCATCTGCTCCATCACTGGCATATTACTCAGAAACCTGCACCAACACATGTATCCTTGGCCCCAGAGCAAGTATGTCTGTGTTGAGTCATAGGTCTATGTGCATGTTTTTATCCCTTCCTGCACACATAATGGTATACCATGCCAACAATGGCTGGCCACACAGAATTGGCAATACATCTGTAATTTTAATCAATCAATGTGCAGGTAGGTACAGCTATTTAAACATAAGTAAATTCCCATAGCATTACTGCCCGTGTGTGTGCCTTGTGATGGAACACACAAGTTAGTAACTACAAACAAGGATGTATTAAAGCATTCCTCAAAACTTTGGAATACCCACACAACCCATGGGCTGTTGTTTGTCAGTTTGCAGTGACAATGAGGTAGATGTCTTCAATATAAGAGGCAGGATCAAATGCTAAGGGTGTCACAATGGGATGGCCACTGCAACAATCATTGCATGTCCCTCAGATGCAGTATACAGTGTCATGAAGTCCCATATGGCCATGGAGGTGTAATGTAATGCTGGCAACCACCTGCATGACAATGCCATGTGTATATGGTGCAGTGAAAAGCATCACAGGAGTGTCTGGAAAAGTGATGGTTTGTAGGTGCCTGGGTCTCCATTATCTGAGACTATGTGAGATTGACTAATCATAGATGTTTGTCAGTTGCTCTGATCTGTCACTAGGTTGACTTGCTCACTTATCCTAACAAGTTAATAGTAAACAATGTTGTTCATTAACTGATATGTACAAATATCACTAAGCAACGTTTCCATTCATGTCTTGCAGGTGGACCTCCACCCTACACCATTGGTAAGGTCGCCAGATTTAAAGACGTCGATGCCTCCAGTAAGTGTCATCTTGTGCTTTATGTGTTCCAATCTAGGGTTTGGTGTGAGTAGTCTGATGTGTGGAATGCTATGAATAATGGTTTTGCCTGACCAATGATATGATATCATTGGAGTTAAGATGGTGACATCATGTCTGTTGGAATGTTGAGCACTGAGAATGGGTTGGTTGTAGCACAAGGGGCAACATGTTTTGGCATGGAATTGTGGGTATTAGGAAATGGAATGCCTGGCCACATATTAATTGATGTCTGTCATGATAGGTGTCAGAGCAGCTGTTTATGTAAATAGCATGCCTGTTGACAACTACTTTGTCAGAGCACTAATAACAGCACTGTGTGCCACACGTAGCTCACACTTACTCACAAGATGGTATAGATATAGGTTATATATAGAGTTCTCTGGGGGCTTATGTAGGAGACACTTCCATCACCGGTACCTCAGTACCCTTCACACATATATTGAAGCTGAAGTACTGCAAGGACCCATTTTGTGCTGGACAACAGTCAGTAGTGTACTTAACTAGGAGACAACTCAGCTCCAGATGGTTATGGGAAAAGTCAATGAATTTTCCCAGGTCAGATCTCAGCAGAATTCTCATCGTGGTCCTGCCACCATGATATTTGTGAGTGATGTAGGTCACATCACATGTGCATGTGGTGTCAATGCTGAGTGCGTACCTAGTACTTTGTGCACATGATGTTCAATATATAAGAATACTGTTGCAGCACACCATGAGCAATGGTGTGCCCCCTTGTAACCTATGCTCAGACCAGGTTTAAAACCAGGACATATGAATAAAGATTTACCAAACCTTAGAATAGCCGGGGGGAAGTTTCCACACCCCCTATCAGATGGCCCTTACCTTGCATCGATGATGTTTGGGCAAGGATTTATGTTTCACCAGGGGTGCTAAAGTGGTGGATTGCATGCAAAGCCCTCCCTTTTGGACACAGGAAATCTAGACTTGTTGGGCATGTGATCCTCACAAGTTTAACAACACAAATGTTGATCAAGGACAAATTAGTCCACTCACCTCTATGCCCTGATGGTCAACAATGGATAGCCGTCATCCCAGTGACATGTACATGACATGTACATGATATAGTGGATGGCTGAAAGGAAATAGTCATAGATGAGGACTAAGTCATTGTTGAGGAACGTATGGTGGACTCCATATGTCGTCTGCAGATGCAGTGTATATTTTATGTCTGTTCAATGTCCATCCAATGCTGTATGTGATGCTACAGTCTCCTCATTTTCTGCTGCCAATATGACACCTGACCAACGGCATGCATACCACAAAAGGGATGAAAGGTCCAGGCACATTTTGGAAATGGATGCCAGATGCCGGATACCACAGGATAGGAAGGAGGTTGTTCAAGGAAAAGGCCGCTGGGGATTGGTGTGCGTTCACACATGGCAGACCTCCACAGCAACCGCAGCAAAAGAAGGACAATTTAAGCAAAACATCAAGGGTACAGGGGGCCTCTTCAGGTCCAAGCACTTCCACATCAGCTGCACCTGTTAGAAGCCAGGCACCGGTGCAGCCACCTGCTGCAGTCATGAGCAGCCAATTTGGAGCATGAGGTGGGACATGACCAACATAATGGACAGACCGGACAAAATGGACCAGAAACATGCTGACAGCAAGAAGATGTTGAAGTACATCAAGAAAAAACTGACACGAATGTAAAAACCTTGTTCCACAGCCTCCCAGTCCTTCCTTCTGCATTTTACTGTTGTAAATAGTTAGAGATTGGGTTTTAGATGGGTAATATTAGGTTAGTGTAGTAGTGTAGGGTAAGTATAGGAGTATAGGTTAGATTAGGTATAGATGGGGTGGGTTTTTGTACATTATTTTATTGGGAGGGTTGGGGGTTGGTTGGGGGGTCATATTGGGGTATAATATTTATATATATGTATACATATATATATATATATATGAATATATATATATACACATATGTGAATATATATATATATATATATATATATATATATATATATATTACTTTGTTCTGTGATTTTTATGCACCAATTAGGTGTCAGTTTTTAGCCCCGTTGCTGAGGGAAAGGGGTTTTCTGCAGTATCGCCCGGCTTTTGTGTGGCTGCAAATGGTGCCTGATTTGTTGGGGTGCTGGGGTGTGGGGTATTTTTTAAAGGTAGTCATAACTTGTCAGAATAAGATAAGTTTAAAATAGGTTAGATATGTGTAGCTTTAAGTTGTTAATTTAGGTTAGTTTAGTGTAGGGTCGTTTTTAGGATAGTAAAGGGAATATGGTTAGTAATATTTTGCAATAAATCCTGTTTCTATAAGACTAGTTTTTTTCAAAGTTGATTGAGTGTCTGGGGGTTCTCATGTGTGCACTGGTCAAGTTGGAGGAATGGCTTAGGGTATGCTTACTGTCTTGATTTCCAATAATTACCATGTGCATCACCTAGGACCAGGCAGCTGTCAGATTTGCTGGTAAGTAACATCAACTATTCCATACATTTGCCATCCACAACGTGTATGTATACTTTACCTTCAACAAGAAAGTATAGAACTTCAACTGTCATTGGTTGGGTCTTGCAATTTCATTGTTGGCAAGTGTGGCACACCTGACAACAGGCCCAGCACTGATAAGGTGAAATTAGTTGTGCTGATACTCCTTTCTGTGTAAATTAGCATTCACTCAGTTCTGAGTCATACATGCCGTATGTCAACCTCAAAGGATATCTGTTCAATATTTGTATAGAATACTAAGTAAGTTGTTTGTAGCTGACAACACCACCATTCACCTTTCTCGTGTTAGGGTCCCATTGTGTGGCTTTGTGCCTGACAGTAATGCACTCATGTACTGATGTTCTGTACTCATTGACATGGATTAACACAATGCAATCATTTAGCTGAGTAGATGGATCACAGTAAACATAGAAATTCTACATGTATACAAGGTGCTTTATTTATAGGTGCAAGTGTATTTTCAAATGCTATATCATGTCCAGTTCACAGGCCCCATGAGTGAACATTAGCCATATGTAGCACAATCAGAGTCCAGGATTGGGGAACGTGTCATGAGACATGGTTAGGAGAAGTATGCGTTAGTGAGGAGGTTAAACATTACCAATTGGTAAGAATGGAGACAATGACAGTACATAGCAGACAAGTCAACAGTGGTTGGGTGAAGAGAGCATGGTTTCCCTGAGGTGGCCACTTTCCGCTGTATGGACTCCAGGGTATTCTGCATAACCCCCAGCCTATTGTCTGTTATGCTGATGCCTTGTGGGAGAGCAATTGTTGTAACCTCTGCCTAATGACAGCATCTATGCCGGCCAGGGACTGCTGGAGTCCACGTAGTGAGGGGTGGGCGCTTCTGATGGCAGCTGAGTTGTTCTTTGGACTGAGGCACCTCTGCACTCCCTCTAGGCTGCCTGCCATTGTCTCAATCAACACTCACTCCTGCTTGGCCAGCTTCCTCTGGACTCCTACCACTGTCATCTTAAAGGGGATCTCTGGGTCCTAGGAGTCCAGGGCTGTGTCAATACCTTCTGGTGGTTTGTGTTGGTAGCTGGGTTGTTCATGTTGAGAACCCGCAATGCTGTGTGTCCTCCTGAGACTGGAGGTGGTCTCTGGAGTGGATCCAAGCACATCCTAGAGAGTCTGTTCTTTGATGGTTGGCAGCTGGTCAGTCATGTCATCTGTAAAATCCAGGACAGGCAGCTCTGCAGGAGTCAAGCCTTCATCCTCTGCAATGAGAAAGTGTAAAGTCAGCCTTTGTTGTTGCTGTTCACATAGCACATCATTTATTTGCTGCTGGAGGCTCAGTGACATGTTACTGACCCAAGATTGTAGTTGTACATTATGGCCCACATTATGACATTGGTGGTAAATCCCGAATACCTCTGTGGTGACGGCTGCCAACATGCAGAGACGAACAGCCGTCCGCCAGATTATGACATACACACACAAAACCAACAGAAACCATCCACAACCACAAGTCCGCCAGACTCAACAAAGGCGATAAACTGTCGGAACTACCATCCATACCATTACGCCACCAAAGCAGTGCCCTCCAAATAATGACCCAAGAATCACCAAAGCGGACATTCAACCGCAGTAAACCATTAGCGGTGCACACCGCCGCAGCGAAAATGGCCACTCAAAAATAAAACATGACAACATTGGCCAGAAAAAAAAAACTCACACCTGACAGAAATACACACACCCCACACACCCATCACCAGCACTACAAAACACCCCCCCACATCACCCACAAACCATTGCAAACAAAAGTTGACCGCTACACCTTGCCATGCCAATCCCAGAGATAACTGCATGCACACACCACAACTACCCATTCATCTGTCATGCACCACACACACACCATATCACACATCACCCTCTGCATGACACGCAGACCACACAACACCCATGTCTGTTCCCACAAAGGCATCCCCATTTCAGTGATGAGGAGCTGCAGGTGATGGTGGTAGAAATAGTCAGGGTAGAGCCACAGCTGTTTGGAGCACAGGTACAGCAGATCTTTCTTGACAGGGAGATGGAGTTATCGTGGAGGATCACGGACAGGGTGAATGCCGTGGGAAAAAACCTACACACAAGGGACGACATAAGGAAGAGGTGGAACGACCCCAGGGGAAGGTGCATTTCATTGCAGCAAGGCACCAGCTTGTCTTCAGGAGGACTGGCAGTGGACCACCACTTCCTCCCCTACAGTTGACAGCATGGGAGGAGAAAGTTTTGGCAATACTGAATCCTGAGGGCCTCACTGAAGTACCCGGAGGACTGGACACTGTTGAGTCACCATTAGCAACCCACCACCATCCATACCTGTATGTCATGTCACCCCCTCACCCTGACTCCCTTCATCCCACTCCATCCCACACAGTGCACCACCCCAGATTTCCACATCTAAATGTCTACCCCTGCATGCCATACCCACTGCAGGCACATCCCTCCCAGCTCTGCATGCACACGCACCACCAATGCATGGATAGCATGTAGAACTACCAATCCCTCAATCCATCACTATACATTACCAAAGGTGGGAAGACAACACCAATATCATTGGGAAAGGTAGAAATGCGGAATATGTGACAGACAATCACCCTAACATATCACATACATTCACCAGAGGTGCACCAGACAATGTCAGCAGTGAGGAGGTGCCATGGCATCCCAGTCCCCCACCAGAAGATGCCCTCAGTAATGACAACAACTCTCGAGGACTTGATCTGCATGAATTCCCTTGCCCATCTAGGACCACAGGTCAGTCAACTACCACATTCAACAGCCAGTCCACCACGGGACCCTTCCCCAGACTCAAACACCACAGGGGCTAGCCAACGCCCAAAACCTCTTCTCCAGGACACATCAATCAGTAGTGTGACCCCCTGTACAGGGACCCAATTCAACACCACACAGGCAAGATGTTGAGGGTCCTGGTGTAAGTGGGAGTGGGCACACCATTCAGGGGACACAGGCATAGGGAGCCACGGACAGTCAGAGCACAGCTGTGCGTCAGGGAGAGGCCAGGCCCAGGGAACCAACTGCCCAGGAAGCACTCACAAATGTCCTGGGGGCATTCCAACAATCCCAGGACAGGATGGGTCAGGTGATCAACATCATGCAGGAGAACCAGCGGCTGCAGATGCAACACCACCAGGAGGTCATGCAACAATAGCAGGCCTTGAATACCACCATGGCCTCCATTGCAGGGCTGCTGAGTGACATGGCAAACATCATGCTTGAGTACACAACACACCAAAGGCCCATTCCACCAGCCAGTGTAGTGACCAGTCCTCCACATATGCTGTAGCAAGTGGACATGAGGCCCTGCCACAGGACTCACAGGCCACCAGCATTCCTCCCCCTGCAGAAGGTGAACCACCCCGTAAACGTTCCCCGCGACCCAGACAGACAACAGAGACAGTTACTTAGACCAAGACCACCACCAGGAAATGAGCCCGTCCAAAATGTCCCCCTTGTGTTCCACTGATTCACCTTGTTCACTTTGGACTTCCATTGCACCCCAACCTATGGCCCCATGGACACTGGACCTGTGCTACAAACAGACTGGTTCACTGCACTGGACTTTTCCCAACCATCTTCCCACTCTATTGCAATTTACATTGTATTTTCCTAAGTCAATTACACACAACTAGAGTAATAGGGGCATATTTATACTCTGTTTGTGCCAGATTTGCGTATTTTTTTTTTTTTACGCAAATCCGGCACAAACTTAAGTCCATATTTATATTTTGCTGTTAGACATGTCTAGCACCAAAATATTGGAGTTAAAGTCATTTTTTGCCTGTGGAAAACTACCTTGCGTCAATGAGAAGCAAGGTAGGTGTTCCCAGGCAAAAAATTAATCTAAGGCCGTAGCGCCTTATTTATCCTCCAGTGCAAAAATCACACACAGGGGGAGGAGGAGTCAAAAAATGGTGCAAAGCTTGCTTTGCACCATCTTTTAATGCCTGGGTCTGGACAGGCATTATGGGACGTGTGGGCCTATTTCCATGGTGGAACACCATGGAATAAACCCACAAGTGCCCTCCTCAGGCTCCAAGGACACCCCACCCACACCAGAGGGACAGCAGAGGATGGGGGACCCCATGCCAGGTAAGTAAAGGTAAGTGCATGTAAGTATTGTTTTTTTTTAGTGCCACTAGGGGCCCTGAAATCAGACGCCCTACATGGCACTGGGTGCAATGGCCATGCCCAGTGGACCCTGGTCCCCTGTGCTGGCCATTGGGGTGGGGTCGTGACTCCTGTCTTTTCTAAGAAGGGAGCCATGTGGTATGGGTGGTTTTGCATCAGAAAATGACTGTAGGCAGGTTAGAGTATTTTTTTTACACTAACCTGTCTAACGTCATTTTTGGGTGAAAACCCCCTTTCTTCCATAGCGCCAGCCCCATCCGACTAACATTATTTTTTTTTTGCTAGCCTACCCTTTGCACCGGTTTGCACCAGTACATAAATATGGTGCCTGGCTGATGCACAGAAATGGTGCAAGCCGGTGATAAACTGTTTGCTGCAAAACTGCATTAGTGCAGTTTTGCACCACAAAGTATGAATCAGGGCCATAGTGCTTTATCAGTAAGAGATGTGCAATGTATTGAACTGTATTTAACGGCATTAACCTTTGCAAATGTTCTGTAATATGTGAATCCATCCAGCAAATGTGTTCCAGCAGTCTGTAGACATCACATCAGCACACTGTTATGACCTCACCAACATCTGCAATAAGGGAAGGCATAGGTGACAGTCAATTGGGTTGCAAAGGTAATGACTTACACAACACAGCACATCACTAAAACGGAGACATGCATTGATTAACAGTCTTACTGGAGGGCCATTGGAAGTACTGCTGAATGATATAACATAACATGTGTATTTGTTCAGTACATGTTTACCCGTGGGCCTCTTGGCGCTGAATAACAGATGGTTATTGCTACCCAACTCAATGGTACTCATTTTATCTACCTCAGAACTTTGGATGGAAGGCTGAGTTGACCCGCCAGGATTTGAACCTGTGACCATGAGGTCAAACATGTGACCATGAGGCCCCTACAGTGGGCACATTAGTCCACTAAGCCACCATACCCAACTATGTGTCCTTTCGTCCACATCATCCTCCTCTTCCTCCTCCTCACTGTCTTCAGTGTCCACTGCTGCCACAGGTGCATTGTCACCCCCCTCGTCCTGCAGAAAGGGCACATAGCGTCTGAGGGCCAAATTGTGCACCATGCAGCAGACCACCACAATCTGGCAGACCTTCTTAGGGGAGTAGCAAGGGATCCACTTATCAAATGGAGGGACCTAAACCTGGCTTTCAGGAGACCGAAAGTGCATTTCATAATCCTCCTGGTACGCCCATGTGCATCACTATTTCAATTTTCAGCCCCTATTCTTGGATTCCTAACAGGGGCCAATAGTCAGGACAGGTTTGGGTAGCCAGAGTCACCTGGAAGAAGTGAAGGACACACAGCTATGCACAATGTCATGGGTTATGACTCCAGGAGGCATACACTGACATACATTAGGTGGGGACTCAAGCTCACCTATAGGCCACATTCTGTACCTCTGTAGTCGTGCCATCACCTGTGAGACGCTGCTATTCCCCAAGACAAAGGCATCATGCAAAGATCCAGGAAACTTGGCAATGACCTGGGAGATGTACTGGTCAGCAAGGCACACCATCTGGACATTGAGAGAGTGAAAACTCTTCCTATTCTTGTACACCTGATCATTTGCCCTGGGAGTGACTAAGGCAATATGGGTACCATCAATGGCCCCAACCACATGTGGTATGCATCCCATTGCGTAGAATCTAGCCTTCACAATGGGCAAATCATCAACCTGGGGGAATGCGATGCAGCTGCTCATGTGTTTGAGCAAGGCAGACAAAACCCTTCCAAGCACATTCAAGAACATTGGCTGTGACATTCCTGCAGCCAAGCCCACAGTCACCTGGAAAGAACCAGTTTGCCAGGAAATGGAGCACTGACAGTACCTGCACCAGAGGGAGAATTGCTGGGTTGCTACGGACAGCAGGTATCAGATCAGGCTCTAGTTGTTCACACAGCTCTGTGATTGTGGCCCTATCCAGACGATAGGCGAGTATGATGTGCCGGCCCTTCAGTGTAGCCAAGTCCACAAGGGGTCTGTACACGGGTGCTTGCCTCCTCATCCCATTCCTCCACATTAGTTGGTATCTAAGTGATTCAAAATGAATAAGGGTGTGACAACAGGACCTATAGACACACAACATCACAGTAAACACAGCATGTATGTATGTAGGATATCAGATTTGTCTAGGTGTGTACAGTAGACTACAATGGCTCACTTGTTAATTCATAACATGAGTACCCATAGTAGGAAATGGCTACCTCCTGTCCTGTATGCAGGGACAGGTGGAAGTAACCGGACACCGCCGCCGTTAGGCGTCATGGTGGTAGGCGGTATGCACCGCTGTGCTATTCCTCATTGGCTAACATAGGGCTCTTCGGAGTAAAGGAACCAATGATGATCACCACTGTACTGACAAAGTTCACCGCCAGGGACGGGACCGCCATTTTCTTTATACAACTTCACTTGATTCCTGACTTTCAAAGGTACAACATCTCCACTGCGTGTGCTGCTGTGACCTGTGTCTGGAACCTGCCATGGCCTGTGCCACAGGGGAAAGGGACCTCGCCTTCATGACAGAGGAGTTGGAGAAGCTCGTCGATGAGGTCCTACCCTTGTATGGACAGTTGTATGGGCCTCCAGACCAACAAGTGAGTACATCATGGGTACGTTGCATGCAACATGGCTGCACGTAGATGTATGTGTGTGCTAGCAGTGTGTCATTTGGGAGGTATGGCTGCAGGCAATGTACATGCAGAGGTACTGGTCATGTGTGTGCTTGATGATGAGCAAATTAAGTATGTGAGCCATTTGTTTGACAGGCTGGATTGTCTGGTTCATGGTGTCCCTCTGTCTGTGTTTCCTCTGCAGGTCAGCGCCCATCAGAAGAAGGGGTTGTGACAGGCCATTGCTAAGGATGTGCGGACCCTCTGGGTCCATAGCCGGCAGAGCACCTACTGCAGGAAATGGTGGGAGGACCTAAGTCCTAAGAGTGTCTCCCAACGAAGGAGGGGTGCCTTTTGGAGCCTGACCCCCTTAATGGTCCGCATACTGGCAGTGGCCAATCCAGAGTTGGATGGGCACTTGAGGGCAGCACAGCAGCCACAAGTGGATGAGTACAGACTATGTTGTATTCATTTTTTGTTGCCTGCCATGGGATTTAGGTGCAAGGTTGTAATCAGTGGATGCCCCTATATGCCGGTTTAGCCATTCCTGCGTGGTCATGTTCTTCTATGTGGTGTGGTATGATTTTTTGTATTGCTAGGTAGCTAGCATGCCATGGCAGACAGATCATAGTTGGCCTCAGTAGGTGTGCAGATGGTAGTGTTTGGGGTCCTTCCTGCTGTAATACTTAAGCAATGGTTTGTTACAGTAGTCCATACTGCGCAATGCAAGTCCCAAGGAGTGAATGTGCAGTGTATGCCATCTGTGCTGTTGGTGCTGTGATTGACCCTGTGCTCCCTTTCTCCTCCCCTCTCTAATTTTGTCATCCTGTCTATGTGTGAATTAGCATCAAAGGTGATGGAGCAGGAGCACCGGTGAGTGAGGGAGATGCAGCCTACGAGACCCAGGAGGCAGAGTCTAATGATGTTGAGGGGACCAGTGGGATGAGGGCAAGTGGAGCACCACGGGGGGGGACAGGAGCAACTACATCCAACTCAGATTCCTCCTCTGATGGAAGCTCCCTGGTGGTGGCGGATCCCTCTGGGACCACCCCAGCTACAAGATCTTCTGCCACCCTCTGTACGAGTGCCTCCCTCCCATTAGCCCCCCACCCAGTTGCCCTTGCCTGCTCACCCAGAACGGTGGCCGTCTCCCAAGCCCCAGGCAACACAGGCCCTGCCCTAGTCAACCCTTCTGCCCTGAGTGAGGAGGCTATTGACCTCTTGAGATCCATCTCTGTAGGGCAGTCAACCATAGTGAATGTCATCCAGGGGCTGGCATCCCAGATGCAGCAGTGCAAAGCCTTCCTGGTAAACCAGAAGCAGCACCAAAATCTTACAGCACCCCAAGGGTGCTGGACACATAGAAAGAGCAAATCGCCATTAATGTTTGTTGTTGTGCAGGAAGGTGTTCCTTCCTGCACAAATAAAAATCTCCACCTCACGGTAGCCATCCTTGTGCTGTGGTGCAAGGGTGGCTGCGTTGGCACACAACAGCTAATTTACATCTGGCGTAGCAGTGCATCCCTGCTTTTTTAAAATGACGGTGCGTGATGCTACCAAATCTGGTGCAGCACCATGCACTGTCACCTCTATCTTGTCAGCTGGTGAGATTGCAGCTACATGTACAGCTGCACACATGAAGTCCACAGATATGCTCCAAGTGTTGTCTGTGGTTTATTTTGTGAACATTCCCATTTGATGCATACATTTGTCCCTGAGTTGTTGTGGGTTCAATCTGTGTGGGTTGTGCTCCACAGGTTGCAAGCTTTAGGGCAGATTTGTTCTCAATTGGCATGGCTCAGGGCAGGAGCAATGTGTTGCATGACACTGCACCAGTTTAGATACGCAGGGATGTGACATGTCTACTTGAATATGGTACAGCCCTGCAATTCCCTCAACACCTGCACAGATTTGTTCTCTATGCATCAACACCGGCATTGTTGCAGCATAATGAAGGGGTGCTTGCCTTGAGGGGATGATTTATTTATGTTCAGGGAGGTTTCCCTTCCTGCACATGTACAAGCTAGTTTTCCTTAGGTAGCATTTCAATGTGTGCTGAAAGATGCAGCACACAAGAGAAGGGCAATGCCACAAGGAGGAAGGGAAGCATTTTGGCAAGATACACCACCCTCACACCACCCCTGGGGTGGAATTGACTTCCGTCCTAGACTTTGATGTCTAAGCTGTGTAGGTACAGGGTCTTTGACAATTTTCAATGGGTGTTGTCGTGGCACATCCACAGCCACACTATTTGCACATCCCTTCCAGGCAATGTGTTGCATATTTACATTGTGAAGTATAGCCATAGTGACTGTCCTATGGCCACGTTGTGCATATGTTGGAGTGCATAGCGCAACCACAGCATCAGCACACTTGTGGCTTGGGTGGGGATGGTGCGTCTTGTTTCAGGGCCTATGTGTCCGGATACAACCCTTTAGCATGCATTGAGTGTGTCTTATATGGCCCCTCCTTCTGCCATTTGTTGAGTTCGAGATATTCCCCCCTGCAACTTACCATGCATTTGTGGTGGTTCTTGGTAGTCTGTGCTGTCCTGTCCTTTGATTCCAGTAATCAGCTCCTCCGGGATGACCACTGCAACCATCTCCTCCAGCTCATCCAGGTCCTCCATTGGTGCGGGACTTCCTACTCCAGTCTGCACTGCTGCCTTGTGGTTCCTGCCCAGTTTCTCCTTAGTGCTGCACTTAAAATCATGCCAGTGCTTCTTACACTCTGTGACAGTCCTCTTCACCTCTGCCACGCTGTTGCCTGCCATATTGCATCTCTCCTACCAACTGGCAATTTGGAGGTGATGAAGAGCTGGCATTGGTGCTCCGTCACGTCTCAGACAAGGATGTCATGCTACGCCTCACTGGGACTTCTCCTGGCTGGTACTTGGATGATTGGGGTCTCCCTAGGGTCTCTCCTGGCCTGCAAACTCCATTTTCTCTTCAAATTGCAATTTTTCCAGTTTGTTCATTTTGTTTTGACTCTAATGCAGTAAAAAATGGCGCTAACCCATTTTGCGACATTTTTACATGCGGCAAAATGGTCTAGCGCCACTTTTGCAGCATTAGCGTCATATTTCCTTATGGCATGTCACAATGATTAACATCATTTTTTTTTTACACCAACCAATCCTTAGCACTCTGGTGCGTCATTTCTTAGATATGGTGCAGTAGGGAATGACGTTAGCTCACGTTAAAAAATGTGTGCAAATTTTTCCTAAATATGGGCCTAACTGTGTTCATGTGTCTCTAAGGTATATTATAGGATGTTATGAAAAAATCAATTGATGTCGGTCCAAGTGAGTGGGTGACCAGGAGTAGGCAATCCATTCTGTCTACAGCAGCATCTACTCATCACCCAGGACACCACCCCACCACCTACCCTTTCTAAATGTCACATATGTAGCCCTTTGTTTATGTTACACAAAGTATTTGTATGGGTGTGCCAGTTTCACTCTCTATCTGTGATAAAGGCTACAGCTCAAATGTGTTGGGGAGAAGTTACACTGTCTCAATAAATTGAGTTGAATCATCCAGGAATGTCTGAGTAGTCCTGCTGTCAGGGAGGATTATAGTGTAAAGATCTCTCTCTCTCTCTCTCCCTCTCTAAATATATATATATATATATATATATATATATATATATGTATTGTGTCCAAAAAGTAATTTACCGCACTCCAAAGTTCCTTTAGGCAGATTTATTGATAAGAATAGCAATCACCAACGCGGTTCAACTCCACTTGAGTCGTGTTCACGGTAAATTAGTTTTTTTTAATAGCACCCTTAAATAGTGTGATGTCATTGTTACTGCCCTATTGCATTCTGGTTATGGTAGTTTGACATTACACAAAAGCATATATGAAAGTGAAATTTAAAAAATAAAATGAAAAATATCACTCAAATTAGAATCCTAAAGTTGAAAGTATGTCCAATAAAAAATCAAATTACATTACAATAATTACTTCTATATAAATGGGACTTATAACCAATGTTATTTTCTGCATTTTAAATGTTGCCTCCATTTTTGAAATTGCTACTTTTTCACCATGAGAATGTTATACATATACCTGCTTGCATATTTTTATATATGTACTTCTTTTTATATTCTTATCATTTTTCATTTTTTGAGGATGGAATTATCACCGATCTTGTCTTACTCTATTGTCAAACCATATATTGCTTATGATGTTATCTCATTTAAATAGAAAAATATAAATCATTTCAGATCTCTCATTGCTGCTTATCACATATCACAAATGACCAGAAAATGAGCTGAAAAGATGGGCACAGAGGCCAGCAGAGGGCAAGAAATTAGTAGAAATACTCATATAGAGTATAGGAAATGAGAAGGAAAAAGGTAGAAAACAGAAACATAGAGTAACAAAAGGACACACAGGCAGAAACAGAGAACAAAAACAATGAGAAAATGGGTAGGAACACAGAAGCTGAAGTAAGAAATGTCAAGAGAGGTGTAAACAGAGGTTAAGAAAAGTACAAAAAATGGTCAAAGACCCACATGCAAAAACAACAAATGAGGAAAGAGGCACACATAGCAACAAACAATTAGAAAACAGACAGAGGCACAAACAGAGGGACAAAATGAGGAGAAAGGAAGGAACAGTTTTTTAAACATGACTTTCCTATTTGTAATGATTGTAAGAACCTACGAGACCTATGTTTTGGTTTTGCGAATATTTCATTGAGACTGCATGTGTTTTTAAAGTCTACAACACATCTATACACATTATACACAATGTTTGAATACAGCTGTTGTCTAATATAGTATTGAAACTAGTGTTTTCATATTTTTTAGTTATAATCTACTTTTATATTGTATTTTGCTTGATCGCGATAATGTAATTCGTCATGGTGACCAACGTTGTGGCGATTATCATGTGACCAAGAAACGAAGCACTATGATTGGAAGAGACAATTTCCGTACACTTTCATAGGAAGTACTCACCTGTTCCTTGTTCCTGAAGGTTCGATACCATTCATTTCTCTTTGCTCAGCAGTGTTGTACTATTTTTGCTTTTTTAGTTTTGCAAAATGGCAAGTGGAGGCTCTGAACATTGTGAGTTGCTCCAAAAAACACAAGACCTGAAAGTGCAGGTACTTCCAGGTCAAGCACCACCACAAGGTAAGCAAAGTCTATTTTGGGATTTTTTCATAATTCCATCTGATTAGTATAAAACAGTTGCCAAGTTTGTCAACTGCACTTTGTGCAACAAAAGCCTCACAAGAGGGTCTTCTAAGAAATGTAAATTATCATCAGAGACACCTTGAGAGGGCAAAGAGGAATTTGGCTGGAGAGAAGACATCTAGTTCTCATGGATTACGTGCTACTGGAGAGAGGCTTTTCAGAGATGTGCATTCACAAAGACCTGATAATCCTCCTGAGATGTGTAATGCTGGAACCTACTGCTTTAAGTGTAGTACCACTCTCACTATTGTAGAGAGAGCACTCATTTGAGCTGATTTTGGAGGCAGCAAGAAACCATACTTGTTATTTTTTTATTTCTAATTAACTTCAGTTTTTCTACCATACTTGTTATTTTTTTATTTCTAATTAACTTCAGTTTTTCTAGTGTTTGTTGACAGAATCTTTTCTCTTTTTTGATGCCATATTGATTAAACAAAAAAATACAAAAAAGTACAAAACTGTTAGAAAAAAGATAAATATAAAGCAGCTTCACAAAAGAAAGAAGAACAAAAGATTTTTCCCAGAACTGCATTTCATGTCTAAAAAAAGAGAAAATGTATGTGTGTGTTTGCCTATAAATGTGAGTAATCAATGATTGAGTGAATGCATGTGCATGGCTAGAAGTATGCCTGTGGTGTATGGGTGAGTGAAGAAATGTATGAGAGCTCTGAGGATGACTGAATGAATCTATGAGTGGTGTATGAGTGAATAACTGAGTGCCCCAATGGTGCATACGTAACTGACTGTGTGTATGAGTGCACATATAGATAAGTGAGTGAGTGAATAAGTAGAGTATGAAACATTTTCTGAGTTGATGACTGTGTGTATGTGTGAGTGAGTGAGTGAGTGAATGAGTGCATATTTGAGTGTGAGAGTGGTGCATGGGTGACTGAGTGCATGACTGCTGTATGGGTGACTGAATTAATGTATGAGGAGTCTATGGGTGATTGAGTAAATGCATGAGTGCATGAATGGGTGATTGAGTGAATTTATTACTGCATGTATGGGTGAATGCATGAGTGCATGAGTGGTGTATGGGTGAGTGACTTAATGCATGAGTAGTGTAATGGTTATTGACTGAGTGCATGAGTGTATGTATTGGTGAGTGAGGGAGTGCATAACTGTACATATAAGTGAGTGACTGGGCAATTGATTGAGGAAATGAGTGCTGTATGCGTGATCGATTGAGTGCATGAGTGCATTTATGGGTGAGTGAGTGAGTGAATGAGTGCATGTATATTTGAGTGAGTGCAAGAGTGGTGTATGAGTAATTGAGTGAGTGTATGAGTGCATGTATGGGTGAGTGAGTGCATGAATGTGTGTATGGATGAGTGACTGAGTGCATGAGTGGTGTTTGGGTGATTGACTGAGTGCATGAGTACTTGTATGGCTGACTAAGTGAACACATGAGTGCATGTATTACTGATTGAGTGAGTGCATGAGTTTGTGTATGGGTTACTGAGTGCATGAGGTGTGTATGTATGATTGACTGAGTGCATGAGTACTTATATGGGTGATTGAGTGACTGCATGAGTGTATGTATGGCTGATTAAGTGAGTGCATGAGTATATATGTATGGGTGACAGTGCATGAGTGTGTGTATAGGTGAGTGAGTCAGTACATGATTGTGTGTATGGGTGAGTGACTGAGTGCATGTATGGGCGAGTGAGTGAATGAATAGATGTATACGTGAGTGAGTGTGTGCATGAGCACCTGTATGGGGAAATAAGTGAGTGAATGAGTGTATCTAACGGTGAGTGATTGAGCGCATGAGTAGTGTACAGGTGATTGACTTAGTGCATGAGTGTGTGTATGGGTGATTGAATGAGTGAATCAGTGATGTATGGATCAGTGAATGAGTGAAAAGTGCATGTACAGGGTAGTGAATCATTGCATTAGTGTGTGTATAGGTAAGTGTCTGAGTAGTGTATGGGTGAATAACTGCGTGCATGAGTCCATGTATGGGTGATTGAGTGAGTGCAAGTATGGGTGAGTAAGTAAGTGCATGACTGGTCTATGGGCGATTGACAGAGTGCATGACTGTATGAGTGAGTGAGTGCATGAGTGCATGTATGGGTGAATGACCGAGAGCAATAGTATGTGTTTGTGTGACTGAGTGTGTTAGTTGTGTATGACCGATTGAGCGATTGCATGTATGAGTAAACGTGTGACTGTATGAGTGCATGTATGGGTGAGTGAATTCATGAATGCACAGGTGTTTGTGTAAGTCAGTGAGTGAGTGTGTGAGGGGTATATGGGTGAGAGAGTGAGTATATAAGTGCATGTATTGGTGAATGGGTGCATGAGTACTTGTATGGCTGAATGAGTGAGTGCATGAGTGCATGTATGGTTGATTTAATGAGTGCATATGTTTATACATGAGTGACTGAGTGCATGAGTCTGTGAATGGGTGAGTCACTAAAGGAATGTGTGTATGGGTGTTTATGAGTGACTGAGTGCATGACTACGTGTACGAGTGAGTGAGTGAGTGCACATATGAGTGAGTGAATGCCTGCATGAGTACAAGTTGGGCCAAATAAGTGAGTGCATGAGTGTATCTCTGGGCGAGTGATTGAGTGCATGAGTAGTGTACGGGTGGTTGACTGAGAGCATGAGTGTGTGTGTGGGTGATTAAGTGAGTGAATCAGTGGTGTGTGGATGAATGTCTTAGTGAAGAGTGCATGTATGAGTTGGTGAATCATTGCATTAGTGTGTATAGGTTTGTTAGACCTGACAGCCTTAGGTGGTCACCCCTAACTTTTTGCCTGCCTCCCTCCTCTTTTTGGAAACTGTTTGTGCTGGTTTTAGGACCCTGCACACTTTACCACTGCTAACCAGTGCTAAAGTGCACATGCTTTCTCCCTTAAAACATGGTGACATTGGTTCCTACCCAATTGGCTTATGTAATCTAATTGTAAGACCCCATTGAAGTGCACTGCATATGCCCAGGGCCTGTAGATTAAATGCTACTAGTTGGCCTGAGGCACTGATTGTGCCACCCACATAAGTAGGCTCTTAACCATGCCTCAGGAAGACCATTTCAAGGCCTGTGTGAGCAGTTTCACTGCCACTTCGACTTAACATTTGAAAGTACCTCCCAAGCCTTAAACTCCCTTTTTCTACATATCGTTCACCCCTAAGGTAGGCCCTAGATAACTCATTGGGCAGGGTGGTATGTAGATAAAAGGCATTTGTTTTTACACTGCTGTGAGACCTGCTCCTTTCAGAGGCTAATATTAGGACTACCCTCCTAAACTGTTTGAGTGGTAGATTCTGATCTGAAAGGAGTAACAAGGTCATATTTAGTATGGCCAGAATGGTAATACAATATCCTGATGTGAAGTTGGATTTAATATTACTATTTTAGAAATGCTGCTTTTAGAAAGTGAGCATTTCTCTGCACTTTGCCTTACAATCCATGTCTGGCTGGGTTATTTGACAGCTCCCTTGTGAATTTCACTCAGACAACCCCAAACACAGATGCTCAGTCACACCTGCACAAATCTGCATACTGCATACTGAATGGGTCTTCCTGGGCTGGGAGGGTGACACTTACATTTGAAAAGACAGTGGCCTGCCCTCACACAATGGACTGCCAAACCCCTTACTGGGACCCTGGCACACAAGATGGAACTGAAAGGGGACCTGGTGCACTTCTAAACCACTCTTTTAAGTCTCCCCCACTTCAAAGGCACATTTGGGTATTTAAGCAGGGACTCTGACCCTACTACCTCAGACACTTCTGGACAAGATTCCACTGGTGAAGAATTCTGAACCAGACCCTGCAACCTGCCAAGAGGAACTGCCTGGCTGCCCAAAGTACTCACCTGACTGCATTTGCTGCCCAGCTGTTGCCCTGCTGTCTTGCTGTCCTCTGGATCTGCTAAGAACTGCTTTCCAAGATCTTGGATAGAGCTTGCCTCCTGTTCCTTGAAGTGTAAGAACCAAAAAGACTTCCTCCTGCAAAGAACTCCTTGTGCGGTGAACATTTGACGCACAGCCTGCCAGAAACGATGCACAGCCTGCATCGTGGTGAGAAAATCACTGCATGCCGAACTTTGACGCACAGCCTACTAGATCGACGCAGAGCTGAGCTGGAATGACACAGCCTGACTTCCTGCAAGAAGAATCGTCGCCTCACCTGCCGTGCAGAAATGTCCATGCATCGCACACTGGATTGACGCAGCTCCTGTGTCTTCATCCTGCAAGCCCAGGATTTCTTTGCATCGTCCCTGGGGTGTTCAAAAACCCCTCAACCCAAAGAGGATCCAAGTCTGCAAGATGGAAATCAACGCAAAGCCTTCCCTGCATGAAAACATATCGGCGCATCGCCTGTGTGCGCTGGAGAAATCGACCATTTTCCACGCATCTCTTCCTCTGCGGCAACTTGCAGAGAGTTTGAACGCAAACCAGGTACTTTGTGCTTGCAAGAGAAACTTGGTGCTTTTTGAGAACTAAAGACTCTCTTTACTATTCTCTAAAGTCATATTTTAACTGATACTTATCAAATCTTGATCTTTTTTACCTGCATTTATCCAGATAAATATTCTATATTTTTCTAAACACTGTGTGGTGTATTTATGTTGTGCTGTGTTTTTGCATGATTTATTGCAAAAAATACTTTACACATTGCCTTCTATTAAGCCTGACTGCTCAGTGCCAATCTACCAGAGGGTGGGCACAAGATCATTTGTATTGTGTGTGACTTACCCTGACTAGAGTGCGGAATTTTTCTTGGACAGGGAGTAGCCTGGCTGCCAGCCGAAGACCCCATTTCTAACAAGGTGAATAAATAACTGTGATTGTCTGAGTGTATGAGTGCATTATGTTTGAGTGAGTACGAGTGGTGTATGTGTGATTGAGAAAGTGCAAGGCTGTATCTAAGGGTATGTGATTGCATCATGAGTGCATTTATGAGTGAATGACTGAGGGCAATGGTATCCATTTATGTGAGTGTATTAGTTGTGTATGGATGAGTGACTGAGTGCATGAGTGATGTATGGGTGATTTACTGAGTGTGTGAGTGTATGAGTACTTGTATGACTGATTGAGTCAGTGCATATCTGCTGTATGGGTGACTGAATGAGTGTATAACTCCATATATGGATGCGTGTGAGAGTGTATGAGGGTTATATGGGTGAATGAATGAATTGATAAGTAGTGAATTAGTGAGTGATTGAATGTATCAGTGGTATGGGAGGATTAATGACTGCATAAATGGTGCAAGGATGACTGTCTATGTGTAAGAGTGCATGTATAGATGGGTGACTGACTGTGTGAGTGGTTGTATGTGTGAGTGAGAGAGTGCATGATTGGCTGTATAAATGAGGTGGTGCATGAGTGAGTTGTTGTTTACTTGAGTAAGTAGCTGTGTGACAGGCTGTATGGCAGAGTGTGTATATAGTTTTGTGAGTCATAGGGTGAGTTCCTATATGGATGAGTTACAGAGTGATTGGCTGTATCAGTAACTGATAGGGTGTGTACGTGGATTATGAGTGAGTGTAGGTATGTTGGTTGTTCTATCATAGAATGACTCTTCCTCTGAGAGACTGCATGGCTGAATGATAGGTTGGGTAAGTGCCTGCTTAAACAAGTTGTTGAATGTTTGAGTAAGTGGCTGTATGAGTAACTCAAAATTCATAATATTACACAGAATATTTAAGTAGGATATAGACAGAGGAATGTAATGGAAAGGTAAAACAACAGCAGTTTATACTTAAAAACACTCGCCATGCTCATGCTTTTATAAAATGTCCTTCAACCGCAGCCACTATTGAAAAAGAAAAAGAAGATAAAAATATATCACTATTTAATCTTCAAAGGTAGACAAATATTGCAGTAGTCATAGCTTATACTGTAAGAATATATTACACTATTGTAAATATATCATGTTGATTGTTTTACTGTTCTCAGCTTTTATACTCCTTCACCGTAAACAATGCTTTGTTTAAAACATCATCTTCGAACAGTGGGGAAAAACAATCAATGGATTGTTAAAAAAACAAAAAAAACTGCACAGTAGATCACTACAAATAAGTGATATTTGCCTCACACTTACTACATTACATTAATTACTGGCTTTGGCTCTAGTTACTACAGGAATCTAAACAATCAGATGTAAAAAAACGTTATTCAAATATTATATCTGTTACAATATCTGAAAAAATGTGAAGTACTTGATAGACGGGATATCCGTTATGTTTGTGGAGTATCCCATCCGTTAAGGTCGTCATTCTGATTCAGTTTGCCCTGGTTGGAACAGTTGCAAAAGGCGAAGTAGAAAAAATCTCTTGTGTCTGGAGTTTGGCAACTAAGCTTCCTGTGATTAATTAGATGTCCTCTCCAATAGATGAACTTGTTTTGTTACGGCAAAGGCCATCAATGCTTGAAATCAGTGGTTAAAATATCTGCAAACATTTGCAGGGTCCAACGAGGGTCCAACGAGTAGAGTTCTCCTGGTGTTTTCAAACTGATGTCTTTTATGTTGGAGTTCGCTTTTCGAAAATAAGTCAAGGAGATCATCCCATGCATACTCAGCACAACTGAGTATTACAAACCAAGTAGGTGATCCTAGATTTCTTAACATGCATTTCAGTTCACCGTGGCGATGATAACAATATTAATTTGTACCACGTTCACATGCTATCAAATTGATTAAATTGTATTCTAGGTGTTTGTCTTTTCCATGAACTTTATCAACAAATCTTCTTGCAGTCAGGTTCTGGAGATTTACTGATGTTTTTAGAATGTGATTTACTGCATAGGATAACCCTGACAAGTCACTCTCAAATAGTATATAAAATATATAAGGAATTCACTGTAGAAATCTAGGGTCCTCTGAATATTTTCTAGTAGATCTGTACTTAGCTGCTGGTATTTGTACAGGACGGTCATAATACCTACCACCTGCCACCTACTCCAGTAGGAATCAGGTGTGGAAAACAACAAACTTCGAAACTTTCCTCCCACACACTTAACGGAACACCTTTTGCTTATTTCCTTAGAAATAGCTCAATAGCATCTCCAATATCATCATCTAATTGTGAAAATATCTTGAAGACCACCTATATTTTTTATAGTAAATGTTATTTTGTACCAAATATAATGTTGCTTTCTTAACTTTATTAACATCTACTAACTCTTGCCATAGCTTTATTACTCTTAATAGGCACACCAGTGACTAGTATCACAAGTCCTTCTTTACAATCTCTTTCTACACCTACCGTTTAAACATTTTGCTTACAATCTAATGGCAAATAAACAACTCTACCTTTTAGACCCTTACAGAGCTCAGTTGGGGGTAACTTTTCTGTCTTTAGCTCCATACGGACTATTGCTTGAAATGGACAGATACATTGTATAAGTATAGACTTATAAACATTCATGTCTTGCAGTCCTTGTAGAAAAGAAGATAGTTCTAACTTGTTATTCTGTGCTCTAACTGGCATTTTTTCACCTCTAATTTACAGTATTTACATATATTTTATTGTTTGCAACAAAGTGTTGTTCTACAAATAAACAAGCTGCAAATTCTCACCAATATTCACTGTTGTCTTCTTCAGTTTTTGAAGACACAATAACATAAAGAGTTTGAGTTTTGTAGGGAGTGCATCTACAACATATGCAAATACAGTCTGTTTTTTCTGAACAGACTGTTTTAAGCTTTCTAATATCTTCATGAAAGATATCAACCCTAATAAAGAGCTCATGTTCTGCAACACCTGCTGACGCCAACTGTTCATTTTCTCCGCACTCATCTCCAGAGCCAAAGAAACAAAACTGCACATCATCACAAATCTTTTCCAACTCTGCCACTCATCCATACAAAACAACTCTATTCATTTCCCCTAAAACATACTGCAGGACTCTTCACATGGTAAAACCTCCTAGCTAGAGTATGCATTCACAAGTGGTGTACAGCTAACCTTCTAAAATGTGCTTTGGCATACTTTCTTCAATACACATGCTCATGAATGTCCCTGTAGATTTAGATATTTTCTAACTTGCATGGACCTAGTCTTTGCAAAAGTAAAATTTGCTCTTTAACACTTTTGCATGGAAACTGACGTAAAATATTTCTGACTATGTCAATTGATTCCTGGTGAACAGTACACATACTGCAAAAATTCCACTTACGTACAGGGGCCTGTCTAAACCTTCCCTGAACCTCTTCAGCTATTACTTCCTCTACATTTTTAGGTACCATTGCCTCCTTTCAATAGGAGAAGCATCTTTCATCTTGTTAGTCCATCCATATCCATAAACTGCATGTACTCGTCTGTTCTACTGCAATTAGCTTTCTTCTTTAAAGAAAGGCTCAGTACTAGAAGTAAGTATCCATTCCCCACTAAAAACTTTGCAAACGTTAGTTTGGCTTGTAAGTTTTTTCTTTAAGCTTTTCCTCCTCATAGTCAACACTATTTTACCTAGTGTTTTCATTCAATTCAAAATCAAGATAAATAGCTTCTTCTTCAGAGCAGCTGCCTTATCAACCATACTTGCAACATATTTCTTTAGTCTCACAGTTTCTCTCCTTCTTTTATACTTCTTCATACTTCTGCTTAGATCCTTGATTATTCTGCTTCGAACAGTCTAACTCTTATTTCTTCTTCTTGTTAAATTCTGTGGTTGGCTTTTGATATAATGTACTCTTACTACTTTCTTGCTGGATGTCAAACTTAGGCCCATATTCATACTTTTTTAAACAAAAATTTACCGCCGGCTGACGCCATTCCAACGCGCCAGGCAGGCACCTTATTTATGGATTGACGGTAGCCTGGGCTGCGGGCTGGTTAGAGTAAAAAAAAAATCTCTAACCGGGCAACACAGGCGTAGGGAAGAATGGGGGTTGTGCATCAAAAAATGGTGCAAGCCAGGTTAGATTAAAAAATCATGGCTCTAACCAGACTTGCGCCATTTTTGTTTGACGCACAACCCCCATTGAAATGACTCCTGTCTTAGCAAAGACAGGAGTCATGCTCTCCTGCCCAATGGCCATGCCCAGGGGACTTCTGTCCCCTGGGCATGGTCAGTGGGCACAGTGGCATGTAGGGGGGCCCAAGTTAGGCCCTGTATGCCACTTAAAAAAAAATAAGAAATTACTTACCTAAACTTCCCTTTACTTACCTGGGATGGGTCTCCCCATCCATGGGTGTCCTCCAGTGGTGGGTGAGGGTGGCAGGGGGTGTCCCTGGGGGACACCCCCCACAGACCATGGAAATGAGCCCACAGGTCCCTTAACACCTGCCCTCATCCAGACGTTAAAAAACGGCGCACATCTCGCTGTGCGCCATTTTTTAAGGCCCGCCCCATCCTGTACGTCAAAATGACACAGGAGTATAAATAAGGTGCACAGGCCTTTAAGTCAATTTTTGGATGGGAACGCCTACCTTGCATGTCATTAACACATGGCAGTTTCCCGCATCCAGAAAATGACGCACACTGCTGATTTTTTACGTTTGCGGGGTCGGCCGTCAAAGTATAAATATGGTGTTAGGTTTGTGCCGAATTTGCATCAATTTTTTTTACGCAAACTCACAGCAAACAGAGTATAAATGTGCCCCTTAGTTTCTTTTGTACTTCATTCGGCTGACTTTCAAGATGACCACATAGTATTTTAAGAAATGTCTATTTTCTCTTACCAGCAGCTTGTTTCTCTTTCACTACTTTTTCTGCATTTTGCCCCGTCTGTTTCTCAGTTGTGAAGTTGTAATGTTGTTGTCTCTGCTTCTTTCTTATCTGACTTTTTAATGGCATGGTAACTTTAACTGTGTGCACTTAAGAGGAAATTGATCCTGGAAAATACAGAAAAAAAGGGGAAAAAAGCATTATAATTATATATGTACATTGATGTTATTCTATTAGTTATTAAGTTTACATTCCTGTCTCTTTCTGCTGACAAATACCTTTCAGAGAGCAACTTGAGTAATGCAGTAATATACCACAGAGAGTCTCTACAGTAGTGGTGTTCACGCATAACAAAACCAGAATTTCCCTGCATACATGAAAATATTTTCTCAGTACTAGTCTATCTATGTGTTGGAATGTGGATGTCAAACTGTAGCACAGCCATGTGATGTTTTACTACATCTGCTGGTTTGTGACTACCTGTTTTAGTACCTGTATTGCTCTTTAAATGTGTATGCGAGTGGCAAAACAAATAGTTCAGTGCCTCTGTTAGGGAATACCGGGGTATGTAACTCCATCTATTATGTTTATTGATAGTGCTACATATAGAAGTACTTTCTGAGTATGTATGTAAAAGTAGAAGTATCTCTGTTGATCTGTCACTGGCAGAGTGACAGGATCCATCCTTTGAAAACATTAATATTGGTTTCTTGCTCAGTGGTATGCTCTACATAGTGCTTTACTTAGGGGTCTGCAATTGCATGGGTAACTTTCTGAAACTGAAAGGTACATTTCCTAATAACATAGCCACAATGCAGCATGCGTGATGGCATACTTAAAAAATATCACACAGATGAGTTATTTGTACTAAAACATAAGTTTGACTGTTGATTCTTGACAATTTCAGAAGCCCATGACACAGTAAACACATATGATGCACTAGTAGGCCTCACCCATGATTAAAGTAGTATTTCTCTGCATACATGATAAAATTCTAGCCTACATACGTCAGTGCCTGTGTTAGTGAATTGAAGGGTATGGAGTATGGCTATTATTGCCTTAAATGGTACTCCTTGTATATATGCTTTCAAGGTATGTAAGTGGATGTAGAAGTGTTTCTCCTTCTTTCTCATCGGCTGAGACACACCATCTTTCCTAAGGAAACATGAATGTAATTTGCTTGGTGAGTGGAATACTCCATGTAGTGCTTGGATTAATGGTGTGCAACTGCATGAAAACATTTCTAAATGTTGGAAAGTGGGTTATTGGTAAGGGCAGGGAAAACCCTACACTTAGCAATAGTACACTAACCTCCACTAGGTCCAGTCAATTCTCAATAAATTAATCCCCGCTCAACCCTTGGTAGCTTGGCAACAAGCATCAAACCTTAACTTAACTTAACTATATATATGTAAAACATTTGAAAATTACAAAACAGAAAATAAGTGAAACACAAAACACAATAGAAATGTGATACCGATTTCTAAAAATCGAGTATATTTGTGTCTTTAGAATGACACTCAAATGACAAAAATCCAATGTAGGGAACCAGAGATATGAGTTTTTAAAGATTAAAGGTAATTCTAGTGCTTGGAAGGAAATAGTGTTCAAAGGGTTAAAAAAAAGTCACACTGGACAAGGACAAAGTCCAGAGTTTACGCCACCCATGATGTAACACTGTTACACTTACTTTCAGAAGTGTTTCTTGATATAGGAAAGTGGTCCACAGCCCCAGCCAAGGGTTTCAGAGGCTCTGGTTTGCCTTTTGGGGTCTGGGACTGCAGCTCCCACAATGCACCTCTTCAACTTATGGAGCTGTTCACAACAGTTACTCATCTTCCAGAGGTCCTTTTTGGGTCCTTGAAGTGTCCACAACTTGATCCAAGATTCCAGAAGCTCTGAGTTGCTTCTTGGGAGTTGGGACTACAAGTCTCAGAATGCACCTGGTCAGAATCCTCAAACAGCCACTGGACGCTAGTCAGCTGAGCACTTCTTGCAGACTTGTTGCAGAGGAATCTGAGCAGCTCCATTGTGCCTGTAGCTTATAGGGAGTCGGCTCCTGGAGTTGCTGAAGCAAGAAAAGTCCTTTTTGTGTTGAAGCCCAAAGTGTACAGCTGGTGAAGTCCTTGTGAGTGCAGTGTCCAGGTGCAGACCAGGGGTCCAGCAGGGCTTTCCTTCCCCAGTATATTCTTCCACCAGGGATCTGAGGATTGGGTGCAGCTTTGCCAAATTTATCCCTGCTCATGGAGTGAAAAGCAGAGGGAGGTAACTGTCCAATCACATCAGGCCACTATCCTCTTGGATGACCACTACCTAGGAAGTGTGGCAAAAATCAATCACAGGGAGCAAACGTCAAATCCAAAATTGCAGAAACTGAATTTTGGAGGTTAGGTCTGACTGAGCCCACCCTCTCGTGTGGCTACAAATCCTTAACAACCCCTCTCCTGCCCGCTCCTAATCTAATCAAGAGACCACCTGGTTGCCTGGGTTTTCAGGAAATGTGGGAGGCCCTGCGCTACTCCAAATGTCCTTCCTTCATTTGAAGACCAGTTTGGATGCTCCCCCCCCATCCTGTTTCACCATCTGCTGATGTAGATCTCCTCCACCAGGCACTTCCTTTGTGTTCAGCTTAGGCCGCTTCACACCTCATCAAGGCATCCTGGCCAGGCTGCCAGTGGCTGGCCAATCAGAGAAGGGCACTATAGAGCTGAAACTGGTAACTTTAAGAAATAGTTCTAAAAGTCTTTTGCTGACCTAGTTATATTAAATCCAACAATGACAAGTTGTTGTATTTATTACATCAATCAATTATTTAGACCAAACCTGCCATATCTAGCTCATTTGGAGACTTTATTAATTAAAATGAAATATCACCTTTTTCTATCCTATTCTCTACAATGAGGGAAAAATAAATTTGGCTATTTTACCTTGACAGGGCTTATAAAACATATTTTATGAGGTCTCTGATTATAGTTACACTACACCCAACCCTGGGAGCACATAGGGCACACTGTAGAGGCGACTTATATGTAAGAATAAGATAGTTTAAGACCTTTGAAGTACTTTTAATTCCAAAGTCAAATTTGCATGTAACTTTAATTTAAAAGCAACCAGCAAGGCAGGCCTGCCTTTAAAATGACTCTGGGCACCTCAGCAGTGCACCTATGGGTATACTACCTATGCTAGGACCTCTAAACCAATATACTAGGGACTCATAGATAGGTTGACTTAGCCAATTGCAATTAGCCTAATTTGCTTACTAATTTTACAAGGGGCACTGGCCATGGGATTGATTAGCAGGACCCAGGTCACCATCAGAGTCAGCAAAACCCCAGCAAAAACTAAAAAATGGGGCAAAAAGTTAGGGTGCCTCTGCAATCAGCCCAGTTTTCTACACTAAGTCAGAAAAGTGTGTTTGTAATCATTTAAGCACATTGCACCATCCTTGATGACATAGCTTAACCATATCTCACTGGTGACTTATTTACACTAAACCGTGAGTTTGAAACTTGGAAAGGGTTTTACAAGCAACTTTCAGTGGCCAGTGACAGAGCACAGATAAGCTCAGCACTAGTAGGCATCACCCATAATTAAAGCAGGATTTGTCTCAATACATGAACACATCCTATCCCTACTAGCCTATATGTATTAGTGCCTCTGACAGTGAATACAAGAGTATGGAGTGTGTCAACAATTGCCTTAGATAGAACTGCATATAGAAAATTGCTTTCTAAGTATGTCAGTGAATTTAGAAGTGTCTCTGTTTCTCTGTCACTGGCTGAGACAAACCATATTTACTTTAGAAACATGATTGTCAGTTCCTTGTTGAGCAGTATATTCCATGTAGTTCTTGGTTAGGGGTCTGTAACTACAAGAGTAAGGGCCAGATGTATCAAGGGGGCCTTTTGTGAGTCAGAAATAGTAATTTTTAAGAAATCGCTATTTCTGATTTGCAAAATGCAATGTATCACATTTGCGAATCGGTAATAGCGATTTCTTTAAAATCGCAAATGCTATTACCGAATCACAAATTGCGATACCGGACCCATTCACACGTATGGGCCATCTGCAATTTTTTTTCATTTCCAAAATTGCGATTTCTTAACCAGAAATCGCAATTTTGGAAATGCAAAACCCCAGGGTGCTGGGGGCCTAAGGCCCCCTATGCTGCACCCCAAAATCATTTTTTGCAACATGTAAGGTACACACATGCCAAAAGGGCATGTGTGATTTACATGTAAATTATAAAAATGCATTTTAAATGCATTTTTATAATTTGCACATAGTTACCACCAAGTTCAACTTGGTGGTAAATAGCGATTCCTAAATGCCCAATTCACATTTAGGAATTGCTTCTTACATGTGCTAAGAAATCGCAAATAAGGAATCCTTATTTGCGTTTTCTTATTTAGAGAGTTGCAATTTGCGACTCTCTAAACAGGGTCACAATTGTAAGTAATCGCTATTTTAGCGATTCCTGAAAATTGCGTTCAGAATGTCTTTCATACATTCTGAAAAGGCTTTTTGCATTCGCAAATGGGCATTCACACCGTTTGCGAATGCAAAAAGCTTTCATACATCTGGCCCTAAGATTCTAAAACTGAAAAGTACATTCTTTAATCACTTTAGCACATTCCACATGCTTGATGACAAACCTTCAGCATATAACACCTGACATAGTTGCATTAAACTGTGACTTTGAGACTTGTCAAAGGGGTTTTCAGACCACTATTAGTGGTCAGTGACAGAGGACAGACAGGCTCTGCACTAGAAGGCCTTACCCATGATTAAAGTAGCATTTGTCTGCATACATGATAAGATTCTGACCATACTACCCTCCTATTTCAGTGCTTGTGTTATTGAATACAGGGGTATTCAGTGTGTCTACGATTGCCTTAGATAGTCATGCATATATAAATGCTTTCTGACTGTTTCACTTAATGTGGAACTGTGTCTGTTACTCCGTCAGTAGCTGAGACACACTATCTATGCTATAGAAAGATGAATGTCATTTAAGTGGAGAGCATTTTACTCTATGGTGTGCTTCACTTTGGGCTCTGCAACTGCGAAAGTAAGTTCCCAAAGCTAAAATGTACATTCCTTAATCACTTAAGCACATTGCACCATGCTTTATGGCATAGCTTCAGTATATCACACAAGTACCATGTTTGCACTAAATTGCACATTTTAAACTTTAGAAAGGGTTTTACAAGCCACTTTTAGTGGTGGCTGACAGAGCACAGGCATGCTCTGCACTAGTAGGTCTCACCCAAGATTAAAACGGTACTTGCCTGCATTATTGATATAATTCTGTCCCTCCTAGCCTATATATGTCAATGCCTGTGTTACTGATTACAGGAGTACGGATTTTGTCTTCAATTACCTTAGATACGACTGCACACATAAGTGCTTTCAGCGTATGTCAATGAATATAGACATGCCTCTGTTTCTCTGTCACTGACTGAGACACATAATTTATGCTTTTGAAACTTGAATGTCAGTTCCATGATGAGTGGTATACTCTTTGTAGTTTTTGCCTAACTGTCTGCAACTGCAAGAGTAAGTTTTGAAAACTGAAAGTATGTTCCTTATTTACTTAACAACATTTCACCATGCTTGAAGGTATGGCTTCAGCATATGACACAGGTGACTTATTTGCACTAAAATGTGAATTTGAGACTTCACAAAGGGATTTTACAGACTACTTTTAGTGGTCAGTGACTGAGTACAGACAGGCTCTGCATTAGTAGGTCCACCTAGAGCATGTCTGTACTCTGTCACTGGCCACTGAAAGTGTTCGGTAAAACCCTTTCTCAAGTTTGAAACTAAAACAACAACTGATACATCAACTAAGATAGTTTCAACACTTTAGTATATATTGCATGCTCTGTTTTAACAATATAACTTAAAAATATATATTTTAAATATATTTGCCCTCACAACTAAATGTAATTCACTTCCCTGAAAAGTAAATTTGTTGGTGATTTTTTTTTCTGCTCCTATCAGATACAGTAAATACTCTCAGAAATAGTCAAAACTAAGCATAAGAATGGGACAGCACTCTTACATATAGCAATCGGAAATGGCAAACTGTTCAACTTTGTACTGTGTGATACTGCAAATGTAAGCAAATAGAAAAATTGCTTTCATTTTTTATTTTTGTAGGTACATTGTTTCAACCTTTTCAGGCACTTTTCTGAAGAAGCCCAGTGTGGTAGGCTTTTTTTCCTGAATCGCGGGGTAATCACGATTATCACAATTAATTTGCGAAAAAAAGATGTCCCAAAACATATTCAGCTTGGCAGTTTTATTACTTCAAGAATATACTACACATCATTAGCAATGCCTATACAGGAATGTAACCCCTTAACACACAGTAATGAGTACAAACCCTTTAAATGTTTACAAAGAGCAAACTCTCTCTTTAAGACATTTTCACCAATACATCCTTTGCCCACTCTCTACAGTAACACCTTAGAACCAGTAGATCACAAGTTTTCAACACATTCTAGAAGGCAGCAGGTGTGGCCTATTGTACAGATTAAACATTATGGCCCGTATTTATACTTTTTTTTAGCGCCGCATTTGCGCCGCTTTTTTACGCAAAACGGCGCAAACCTACAAAATACAATGGTATTTTGCAAGTTTGTGCCGTTTTTGCGTCAAAAAACGACGCAAATGCGGCGCAAAAAAAGTATAAATACGGGCCTATATCTAAGTCTGCATTACAAATGTTATTTTTACTACATCCAATCAAAGAACTAGTTAGTTCTCCTTTCAAGATACCACCTAATTTCACTCACCTGCATATTCACAGTACCCAGTCAAAAGTATGTCTTTTTTTAAAACCAGGATGTCATGAGGGTACCTTACTAGCTTAACTTGCACATTATTTTAGCCATAGAACTGCAGGATGTGCCCTTTAGTCTAGTTGCAATCCAATGTATTAATTTTCTTTTTCTGAGCAGAAGCTCTCTTCTGCAGTGATGTTTTCTTTTCTTTTATCTTGTATACTTTTAGAACAGAAACTGTTTTAATTTTTTGTACTCTGACATTCTCGTTCTGTGCTCTGCTCAAGGCTGTCTCCAATATGTTTCTTGTGAAAAGTGGAACATCACAATCTCTGCCACTTCATGGAAACGTGTGTTTTACGTTAGGACTGTTTTCCTAAAACATTAGGGCCCATATTTATACTTTTTTAGTGCCGCATTTGCGCCGCCTTTTGACGCAAAAGCGGCGCAAACTTACAAAATACAATTGTATTTTGTAGGTATGCACCACTTTTGCGTAAAAAATGACATAAAGGCAGCACAAAAAAAGTATAAATATGGGCCTTGTTGTTTTATTATAAAACTTCTTTGTGCGTCCTATTTATTAGTTCAAGCCAGAAGGTAGCCATCACACGCTGTTGCTTCATTGCAGCTGTCTGCTGAGATGTGATGTCTTTTTCTGTCTACATGAGAGATGACTCTCAGAAGACCAATAGCCTTCTTCGCTACTATCAAATCCAGATATGGGGAATGGGGTCTTCCTAGAGATTCTGAAGGGTTTAGGACTAACACTGCTGTGCCTTAATATAGGACTCTAGTGACATAGGTAGGTATCACAACACCTAGTAGTCTGACACGATGGTGGGACTTTCATTATGTTTCACGTTCCTTGTCACCGCATCATTATTGTTATGTTTTATCATCCAAATCATTGCAGTACATGTAATTTTGTCTAGAACACAATTTATTTAATAAAGTATATTGCTTCTGTTTGCCTGTGCATGTGTGAGACAAATGTAGCTGAGAGAAAAGGATGAGATCTGTTCCACCACAATTTCCCCTAATACATCAGAATGTCATGCACACAGCTGTCACAAATCACTGGCACTTCCAGTGCTGGTGAGGTATTGCTAGCTGGCCAAATGGGTTACGCTGACAGTTGTCACAAGGTGTGAATTTGGACTGAGTTCCCCACAACCTGGTGGCACTGCTTCCCAAATCCAGCTGCCTCAATGGTGCAATGAAAGCCAACACGCCAAGGACAAGATCTCCATTTTAACTGCATACCATTCCCAACACTACCTCATTCATATCTGGCCTTCTCCTGACTACTACAACTGCCTCACTTCAAAATGGTTAGACTGTGGATTGCTGGGGCACAGCTATGTGATTTTTGGGCTAAAGATTTGCTTGAAAGAGTTGTATTGACAGGGACATGGGTATGGCTAATATAGACATTAATTGGATTGGCCAGAGAGGGTTAAAGAGGAATCAATTTCCAACACCCAGACCTCATGATTGTGCACTGTGGTGGTAATGACCTGGACATACTGACTGGGGTAGGACTGGAAATACTAATAAAAGATACCTTTGCACAATTGATGACACTTTTCCCACACACTGTCTTGGTGTATTACAACATATGCCAAATGCAAAAATTGAAGTGGTCTATTCAATTCTGTCCACAGAGTGACAAAGACAGAAAACATGTTCCAAAAATCTGTTTTTGCATTCCTCAGAGACCATAACAGGGGTTGTATATACAACAACAACCTGCACTTTGACAGGTATGGTATATATAGAAGATATCGTGTGCACTTTACAGACAAAGGCAACAGAGTTTTTCTTTCAAACCTGAAATTCTGCATCCGGTCTTACATGTAACTATCAGATACTAACAATGAATACAAAGGCTCTTGTTAGGGCAATCCTATTGCCCAAAATACTTCTTAATTTTTTGTATCTATTTATTTAATTCTTCAAAATAGTCATAGCAATGTCGCCATGTGAGCGACTATGCTGCAAAAACACAAAACAAATGCAGGCTTTCAATGCACGCTGAACCATTCAAAATGTATAAGTATGTATATAAGCAATTTTCAATATCAGACCCAAAATATTACTTTCAAAACAAGTCCACAAACACATGAATGAGTTTCTCTGTCACTTTGTATATCTCAATTTCAATTACAATGTGTCCAAATTCATCTGGTAATGAGTACATCAGTCCCTCAGTAACTAAGTGCATGATGGTCTGAATGCATCTGTGAGTGGCAACATCACCATCTGAATGGGTGCATGAAGGTATGACTGGGTCTGTGAATGGGTGAATGAGTGTGTGAGTAGATCTATGAACTAATGAGTGAGGGTGTGAGTGTATCTGTGAATGGGTGTATGAGGGTAACAATGGGTGTGTGAATGGCTGTCTCAGGATGTTAGTTGATCTATGAATGGGTGCATGAGGGTGTGACTGGCTCTGCCAATGGGTGTATGAGCATCTGAATCAATCTGTGAATGTGTGTGTGAGGGTGTGAGTGAATTTACAAATGGGTGTGTGAGGGTGTCACTGAATCTGTGAATGGATGCAAGAGAGTCTGGGTCTGAAAATGGGTGTGTCAGGGTGTGAGTTGATCTGTAAATGGATGGATGAGGGTGTAATTGAGTCTGTGAATGGGCATGTGAGGGTGTAATAGGGTCTGCAAATAGTTGCATAAGGGTGTCATTGGGTCTGTGAATGGGTACATGAGGGTTTGACTGGGTCTGCAAATGGGTGCATGACGGTGTGAGTGGGTCTGCTAATGGGTGCAACAGGGTGTGAGTGAATCTATGTAAGGGTGCTTAAGGGGGTGACTGGGTCTGCAAATATGTGCATAAGGGTGGGAGTGGATCTGTGAATGGGTGCATCAGGGTATGAGTGGATTTGTGAATTTATGCATGTGGGTGTGACTTGGTCTGTAAATGTGTGCATCAGGGTGTAAGAAGATCTATGAATGGGTGCATTAGGGAATGATTGGGTCTGTGAATGGGTGCGCAAGGGTGTGACTGGGTCTGCAAGTGGGTGCGTCAGAGTGTCAGTGGATGTATGAATGGGTGCATGAGGGACTGATTGGGTGTGTGAATGGGTGCATGAGGCTGTGAGTGAATTTATGAATGGGTGCGTGATGGTGTGACTGGATCTGAGAATGAGTCCATGATGGTGTGAGTGGGTCTGCGAATGGGCGCATCAGGGTGTGAGTGAATTTATGAATGGGTGCTTGAGGGTGTGACTGGGTCTGCGAATAGGTGTATAAGGGTGTGAGTGGATCTGTGAATGGGTTTATCAAGGTATGAGTGGATTTATGAATGGGTGCATGAGGGTATGACTTGGTCTGCAAATGGCTGATTCAGGGTGTGAGTGGATGTATGGATGGGCACATAAAGGTGTGTATGGGTCCGTGAATGGGTGCATCATGGTGTGACTGGGTTTGCAAATGGATGCATCAAGGTGTGAGAGGATCTATGATTGGGTGCATGAGTGTGTGACTGGGTCTGTGAATGGGTGCATGAGGGTGTGCCTGGGTCTCTGAATGGGTACATTAGCACCTGAGTGGATCTGAGAATGGGTGCATGAGGGTGTGACTGGGTCAGTGAAGAGGTCAATCAGGGTGTGAGAGTATCTATGAATGGGAGCATTAGGGTGTGACTGTGTCTGTGAATGTGTGCATCAGGGTGTGACTAGGTATGTAAATGGGTGCATCAGGGTGTGAGAGGATCTATGAATGGGTGCATGAGGGTGTGGCTGGGTGTGCAAATGGGTGCATCAGGGTATGACAGGATCTATGAATAGGTGCATGAGGGTGTGACTAGGTCTGTGAATGTGTGCATGAGGCTCTGGGTGGATCTGTGAAAAAGTGCATCAAGGTGTGAGTGGATCTGTCAATTGGTGCATGAGGGTGTGACTGGGTCTGGAAATGGGTGCATAAGGTGTTGACTGGATCTATGAAAGATGTGTGAGAGCATGACTGGATCTGCAAATGGGTGTGTAAGGGTGTGAGAGGATCTATGTAAAGGTGCATGAGGGTGTGACTGGATTCTCAATGTGTGCATGAGGGTGAGATTGGGTCTGCAATGGATGCATCAAGGTGTGACTGGGTCTGAAAATAGATGTGCCAAGGTGTGAGTGGATCTGTGAGTAGGTGCACAAGGGTCTGACTGCGTCTGCGAGTGAGTGCATCAGTGTTTCAGTGGGTCTATGACTCGGTGCATGGGATTCTCAGTGCTAGTATGAATAAGTGGATAACTAACTCTCTTAACTTTTTTTATTGTCATTGTTATTCGTGAGCACTTCGCATTTTTACACAGGGGTGCATTGAGCACCGTGACGTATTCATGAATATTTCTAGCTGTGAAAAAAAAACATTGTAAGGTCATAATATGACCTACAAAGACACCCACATGCCGCCCATGGGGTCAGGATAACCCCACCCTGACCCCTAATGCCACCTTCCTTATCATTTATCAACCCCAGGGACAGTGCTCGTTCCCTAAAGTGGCAGCTGCAGCTTTCTAGCCAGGTTGCAGCCAGTCAATCACAGCATTCCTGTTCTTGTATGCATTTGCAAATTTGTTGCGATCACCACAAAAATGTTGTGAAAAATTGGCATCCAGATATCTACAAATGTATTTTCTCTTTCACTTCTCAAAAACTACTGAAAAGGTTACACCACAGAAGTGAAAGCACAATATGTGTACCGAAAGCTAGCTTTCTCCCAAATATGATGTAATTTAGTCCAGTGGTTCGGGCTGTAGTTGTGTTCAGAGGTCCTAAAGGAATTAACATGGGAAACAAAACTTTTTTCTCAGCCCCGCTTGATGGGTCACCCCAAAACTTTCTGTGCACAGCAAGAATCACGGGGCATTTCTTTTGGGAACAGTTTGTGACAATTCATCAAATGGGGTAAAAGATATAGGCAAGTAAAAAAAAAAAAATTCTGTGGAAACAAGGTCCTAACTATAACTATTTATTGACGACTGCCACTAGGTTGCCACATCAACAAATAATTTTTTTGCTTTGCTTCATAAGACAACTGTTGCCTTGGCTGTCTTCCTTTTTGGATTTGTGATACATGAATTATCTGGAATGGAAACTGTGGAATATATATATGTATATATATATATATATATATATATATATATATACATATATATATATATATATATATATGTATATATATATATATATATATATATATATATATATATATATATGCAGAAGAACAAAGTGTCAAAGCCCAGTTCCAGTGCTGCATATCATGTTATTCCATAATATTCAGAGAGCATGCTTTGTATCGTTTCCTTTTTTCAAACAGCACGCTTCATATCTATTCCATTTCCTGACCTGTTTCAGCTTCATAAACCCTTGTTCACAGGTGAATCTATTTATATAAAGTGATTGCGTGCTTATAGCCAAACTGCCATGTAATTTCGGTATCAGGACATACATCTCCCAAAGTGCACTGAAAAACATGATCCAATATTCCTTTGGTATGCAGTGTGAATCTCAAATAAAGCACAATTGCATTCCAAAACACTGCATGATGAAATAAATTAATTCTGTGAAGTGCACCTATATGCAGTAGATTCACATTGTGATTTAATTAATGAATTGTCTGGTTAAAACATTTTCTTAGTCTGTTTCAGCACAATGCTGATAATGTAATGTCTCTTTTTCAGTGCACTATTGGAGATGTATGCTCTGATAACAGAATCACGTGGCAGTTGGGCTATAAGCACGCAATCACTTTAAAGAAATAGATTCAACTGTGAACAAGGCTTTATGGGGCCAAAACCCGTCAGGGAAACAAAGGGATACAAAGTGTGCTGTTTGAATATTATGGAATAAAATGCTGTATATATATGTATATATAGATAGAGAAAGAGAGAGAGATAGCTATACATACATAGATAGATATACATACATACATACATATATACATTTATAAAGATTTTACCTAGTGGCGGCTTGCACTTGATAGTTATAGTTAGGGCCTTGTTTCTATAGAAAAATACTTTTATTTTTGTGAATAACTTTGGCGCTGTTTAATGAATCTTCACATAGTTTTCAAGAAAATACAACACTAACTTCAGTGTCTGCCTTGAAAGTTTTGGGTTAAACAGTCAAGCGGGGGTTGAGAAAAAGGGGGGAGCAAAACACTTTTTTCACCATGCACTTTTCCATACGAAGTTTGAGCAGGAATAGCACTCAAACCACTTGAAGGAATTACACCAAATTGGGCACAAAGTGACCTTTTTGATATTTGGCGTGTATCCATTCAGTAGTTTTTAAGAAAAAAATAAAAACTACATTTGTAAATATAGGGACACGAAGGCTCAGCGAACCCTCCCGATCTTGTGCTGGGATCTGATTGGCTGCCAACACTTCTTCAGCTGAGACCCAGAAAAAAAGATTAAAAATAAGAAAAGGGGCCAGGGTAGGGACACCCTGACACTTTAGCCCTGGGGCTGGGATCCCAGAGGGACCCACACAGAGCAAAAAACATTTTTAAAAACATTTTCAGCAGGAGATACGGTGGATCCGCAGACCGGCTGAAATGTAAAAAAAAAAAGAAAAATGCAGGCTCCCCCACTTGTTTAAATGAAGCTCCCGGTTGGCCAGGTCCCAGGGGCACTGACATTTTGAATGCAGAGGGTCACCTGGCCTCCTGCAGCCCTGGGGATTGACCACCTCCCCAGGGCAGAACTTATAATGTCATGCTGGGGGGCCACCTGGCCCCATGACCTCCCATGGGTAGAATTTGAATTGAAATGCATGGGGCCATCCACCCCCACAGCCCAAGGGACTGCCACTACCCTGGGGCACAATTTGTAATGAAATGTGGGGGTAGCTGGCCCCCTGCAGCCCCTGGGACCACCACCTCCCCGGGGTAGGAGTTTGAATGAAATGTGGGTTGGTCACCCAGCCCCTCTGTAGCCCCTGGGACCACCACCTCTCTGGGGCACAATTTGTAATGAAAATAAAAGGGTCCATCCACCTCCCCCGTAGCTTCAGTGACCACTAACTCCCAAAGGCAGAAACTGAAATGAAATGCAGGTGGCCCCAAGGACCCCACAGCCCCAGGGACTTCCACCTCCCTGGGGTAAAATTTACATAAAAAAGGGGTCCATTTTGACCCCCCCCCAGGACCTGGCTCCTGCTACATCCCAGGGTGCCCACCCCTAGGGCATAGAAGTTTTCTTTGACTTGGCGGAAGCTTTGAAAACTCCTGTCAAGTCAGAGTAAGCACTCCAAGTTTAGCAAGTGAGAGCTGGCAAACAGCTCTCACTTGCTGGAAGTGGAGGTTTCCTTTGTTTTCCTTCCCTTGGAGATGTAGGCAGGGAAACTGAGGAAACAATTGCCTCTCACAGAGAGGGAGCTGCATGTTTAGCAGCTCCCTGTTTGTGACAGCAATGCTGGTTTCCAAAGGAGGCAGGGAGTCGGCTGGGACCACAGGGCCTTCAGGCCTCCCTTGCTTTCTCCAGTGGTGGTGACTGGGTGCCTTGTGGTGCATAAGATGTCATGGCTGGGCCCTGTGGGATGGGGCCAAGAGTGGCTTGGGGAGGGGGGCTATGCAGCCCCTCTTTCCCCAAAAAATGAGGTGTTTACACAAGGCCCTAGAGGATTGGATCCCAGGGGCTGAGATAAGCTGGGGATGGGGAGTGGAATGTTTCCCCCCAAAAAAATAGAATGTTTAGGCTGGGCACAAGGGGATGGGGTCCCCAGGGCTCAGATCAGCCCAGCAAGGGGACCATATGGCCCCCTCTCCAAAAAGAAAATATTAACACCAAGCCAATTGATGTTAATATTCCCAGGGCTAACTCCCACATTTGGGCCAGTTCCTATGTGTCCTATTGCAATAAATCCTAGAGTGACACTGTCTGCCAAAATGTAAGAAGCTGAAACACCCCTTTCCATGTGCAGAGCCTGGGTTCGCACCCCAGGTCAATGAGCAACCCCTCCTCTGTGTTCACTCTAAACCACTTCTGGGGGCAGCTCCTCTCCTAAATGGAATGTTTCCTACCTGACAGAGAGAACAACAGAGGGCCCTACCTCTGTCAGGGTAGGCCTCTTTGAAGTTAATAATTTTCCTTGGCACAGCTCAGATTGTCATCTTGCCAGAGGAACAGAACAACTCCCTAAATCCAAGACCTTTGTTTCAGTTCTAAATGCAATTTCACACCTTATCAAGGGGGTCATTCAGCTGCCAGATGTCAGATGGAGCACAGTGTTGTGAGTACACTAGTAAATTAAAGAGCTTAAATGCAGTAAGGTGCTTTTGCTTGCAAAATTCAGACTTATTGGGATACATTCATTACGTCCTTGAATATCAAGTTTGCAATAACCAATGCTTGTTAAATGTCTCATTTAATATAACCAATGTTTTTTGAGTATGCACATATGAACATTGTATCCCACCTTCTAAACTTGTGCCAACTGTAACTGCCAAAACATGTGCTCTTCACAATGTGATCTGTGTTGAACATGTCCCACTATTATGAGGATAATTGTTCATTTCCTTAACAAGCAATCAACTGCCAAAAGGCACATGTGCCCATTTGATTATTTAAGGAGGCTTGTGAGTCTGAGGTCTTGCTTGGATTCACACCTAATGCTCTGCTCACCTGTTTCCAGTTAAGGCAAGTTCCTTGTTCTCCAGCCTTCTTCTAGTCGAGTGCCAGTGTTCCTCATTCTCCGACCAGCTTCTAGTCGAGTTCCATCATTTCTCTTCCTTTACATAGCCTTCAGTAGAGTCCCGGCGATCATTGCCTTCCGCTTGGCTTTCTGTCGAGTCCTGGTTCTCTTCTTCCATCTTCTATTGATGGTCCCGTATTTCCTGAAATTGAGAGAAAATAAGAAAAGTGAAAACACCCAGTTTGGGCTCTTCTGAAATATTCAAGCAAGTGGCTTCATTTCAAGGTAAAGAAAGATTATACGCTTAAATTAAAAAAACAAAGCTATGTATTTAAAATAACTTATGAAAATAAGAGCTAGTACGATTTATCGTTTGAGTGGGAATGGAAGATACTGCTAAACAGAAATTAAGGGGGGCAAGCACTCCCCTGAGAATTAGGAGATTGGAAATAGAGCATGTTTATCAAAACTATTACTGGCAACAGATTACGCCAGAACACAAAGAATCCCTTTATTCATGTTGATTGTTTTTGAGTTTGATCATTGCTTCAGAGACTCTGAAAGTACTACAAAAAGAGGAAGAGACTTGTTCCGCCATATGGAAAATAATACACACTGTGTCATTATGCAATGTATAATAGTTTATGCAAGTTCAATGTATTAATGAAGTAAATCTTTTGTAGCCTACAATCCTAAAATCTAAGATCCCAGTATTTTGAGAAATCAGAAGTCCTGACACCCAACACAACACATAGTCAATGGTCTTGCAATCCGATTCTGCAGTCCTCGAAGCAGAAGCTGGTATTTTCTCTTTTTCTCTCCCCAAAACCCCCTTTTCCCAGAGGATTTCTGAAAGGACAATGTACATTTCATAGCAGTCATGTTAGTCCTCATCGGGATCGGGAAATTGTCATTGCCCCATCGGAATGCCTGGAATTCAAGTGAGTGGCTTGCACAGAACACTCATGCAAATCGGCCTCCAGATGCTTTGGGCAGGGTAAAGGTTACTTTCTAAAAGTACCTTTTCTAAGTTATTTATTACAAATCTGGCTCCACCAATGAGATTTGTAATTCTATCCCAGCAGGAGACACAATTAATAAGTTTTTATATGCTATTCCAATGCTTTTCTTTGAAAAAGCCAACCCTAATATAGTGAAAATAGATTTTAGCCTTTTCACTGTAAGGAAATGTTAATATTTAATGATTACATGCTCTACTTTTAAATATCATTCACCCTGCTTAATGAGCATTAAGGACTACTTGTGGGTGACCTATTAATAAAAGGAAGGTTTAGGCAGATTACATTTTATGTTTTAAAACTGCACAGTCAGGGTACAAATAGTATGTCCACAATCATTATTGTACTTCCATTGCAGTGGGTGACACAATGGGTGCTACAGCCCACTAGTTATATTAAACTTACAGGCCCTGGATGTCAGGGAACAAAGACAAGGAATGGTGAGTCCAGAGGTTATACTTAGCAGGGTGACAGGGCAAGATAAATACCAGGCCACTCAAAGTGTGGTCATAGAAATGGAGAGGACAGGAGATGACTGACGCAATGACAAGGAAACAGGAGACAGATAAGAACAAGGTTTGAATCAAATAGGGGATGTACTGGTACATGTCGAGAGCTCTTAATAACTAGGGAAGACCTTTTTTCCTGACCTCAGCAGATCACCGTTAACAACAGTCTTATAGTGAAGTCTTAGGCCCTCATTACAACCCTGACGGTCGGTGTTAAAGCGGCGGTAATACCGCGAACAGGCCGGCGGACTTTGTTTTGAATCACAACCATGGCAGAAACCGCCTACAAAGACAGCCACTTTAATACTCTGACTGCCACGGCAGTAGAAACAAATACCGCGGCGGAACCACCAACAGACAGGCTGAACACACTGTACCGCCCACTGTATTACAAGGCACAAATCCACCACCTTTTCCGGGGTGGTACAAACGCCATCAAAAGCACAGCGGAAACAGTCTTTAGAACGGAAACCACTCATCTCTCGACACCCTACGAGGAACCAAGATGCCATGGAGCCCAAGTTACAGGTGCTACCAATGTTGGTTTACCTCCTCTTCTACAAGGAGCAGCAAAGACGGCAGTGACGACCACGGTGAGTACTGCACCTAGCACACAGGGGAGGGGGGAAGGAAAAGGAGAGTGAAACACACACGCAACATGCAACACCCCCACCCCCACCCTCACCCACAACACCATATACACAAATACATGCAGCAACATTACATTTATACCCCGTAACCCTCTGGAAGAACGCAAGGACAAAAGGAAATGATTGTAACAAGTATGATCATCGAAAATTCAGATATGGAAACAGGTCTGTAACAGATCATTGTATACAAATATGTACAGCAACTACACAAGTCCGGATAGTGTTCCAATTATTGTCCGTGGACCAGCGGTCCCAAAATGCATGGGCAAAGCCCACACATGATACCTGCCTCTAAACGGAGAGAACACTGCTGGGGCATCAGTTAAAAAAAACAGGCACCTCAGGGGGAAGGGGAGGAGGGGCACCTCAGCTGGATGATGGGACGACGCCACTGCTCCACGAGGGGGCTCAAGTGGGTGGGTTGCCCACTGATTGTTCCTAGGGAGTGCAAAGCCACAGTCTCTCTAGTGGATGCTTTTCTCCACTGGTTCTGGAGGGGGCTTAGTGCCCAGAGTGCTTCATCCTGCCAAGGCTTGGGTAGTGGATGGTGTTCCTCACTGGTTCTGGAGGGGGCTTAGTGCCAGGAGTGCTTCATCCTGCCAAGGACTGGGGTATTGGATGTTGTTCTCTACTGGTTCTGGAGGGGGCTTTGTTACCAGAGTGCTTCATCCTGCCAAGGACTGGGGTAGTGGGTGCTGTTCTCCACTGGTTCTGGAGGGGGCATGGTGCCCAGAGTGCTGCACATGCTGTGTGGCAGTTTCCATCCCTCACCTGGGTGTGTGTGCCATGATATTTCCTGGGAACAGGTAGCATGATACTCCATGGAGTCAGAGACACACTCCACAATGCTGCAACTTTGCCTGCCAACTGCTGGTACTAACAATGCTTGTTGTGGTTGTAGGAGAGTACCATCTTGCCCGGCATGTTACCCCCATTTTTACTGTATGTAAGTTTGTTTTTGCCTGTGTGTCACTGGGATCCTGCTAGCCAGGACCCCAGTGCTCATAAAGTGTGCCCTGTATGTATTCCCTGTGTGGTGCCTAACTGTATCACTGAGGCACTGCTAACCAGAACCTCAGTGTTTATGCTCTCTCTGCATTTAAAATTGTCACTGCAGCCTAGTGACTAATTTTACCAATTCTGATTGGCACACTGGAACACCCTTACAATTCCCTAGTAGATGGTACCTAGGTACCCAGGGTATTTGGTTCCCGGAGATCCCTATGTGCTGCAGCTTTTCTTTTGCCACCCATAGGGAGCTCAGACAATTCGTCCACGTTATTTCACAGCCATTTTACACTACACTTAAGTAACTTATAAGTCACCTATATGTCTAACCTTCACTTAGTGAAGGTTAGGTGCAAAGTTACTTAGTGTGAGGGCACCCTGGCACTAGCCAAGGTGCCCCCACATTGTTCAGGGCAATTTCCCCAGACTTTGTGAGTGCGGGGACACCATTACACGCATGCACTACATTTAGGTCAATACCTATATGTAGCGTCACCATCGTAAATCGGAACATGGCCATGTAACATGTCTAGGATCATGGGATTGGCACCCCAATACCATTCTGGTATTGGAGGGACAATACCATGCATCCCTGGGTCTCCAGCATAGAGCCCGGGTACTGCCAAACTAACTTTCCGGGGTTTTCTCTGCAGCTATAGCTGCTGCCAACCCTCAGACATGTTTCTGCCCCCCTCCTGCCTGGGCAGCCCAGTCCCAGGAAGGCAGAACAAAGGATTTCCTCAGAGACAGGGTGTTACACTCTCTCCCTTTGGAAATAGGTGTGAAGGGCCTGGAAGGAGTAGCCTCTCCTGGCCTCTGGAAATGCTTTGAAAGGCACAGATGGTGCACTCTTTGCATAAGCCAGTCTACACCGGTTCAGGGATCTCCCCAGACCTGCTCTGGCATGAAACAGGACAAAGGAAAAGGTAGTGACCACTCCCCTGACCAGCACCTCCCAGGGGAGGTACCCAGAGCTACTCCAGTGTGTCCCAGACCTCTGTCATCTTGGATGCAGAGGTGTGAGGGCACAATGGACACCTCTGAGTGGCCAGTGCCAGCAGGCGACGTCAGGGACCCCTCCTGATAGGTGCTTACCTTTCTCTATAGCCAATCCTCCTCTGAGGGCTATTTAGGGTCTCTCCTGTGGGTATCTCACCAGATAACGAATGCAAGAGCTCACCAGAGTTCCTCCGCACTTCCCTCTTCGACTTCTGCCAAGGATCGAACGCTGACTGCTCCAGCACACCTGCAAAACTGCAACAAAGTAGAAAGAAGACTACAAGCAACATTGTATCGCGTTATCCTGCCAGCTTTCTTGACTGTTTCCTGGTGGGGCATGCTCTGAGGGCTGCCTGCCTTCACCCTGCACTGGAAGCCAAGAAGAAATCTCCAGTGGGTCGACGGAATCTTCCCCCTGCCAACGCAGGCACCAAACTTCTGCATCACCAGTCTGCTGGGTCCCCTCTCATCTTGTCGAGCATGGTCCCTGGACCACAGGAGCTAGATCCAAGTGTCTCAGACAGTCCAGTGGCCCTTCTGTCCAAATTTGGTGGAGGTAAGTCCTTGCCTCCCCACGCCAGACAGTAATCATGTGTACTGCGTGTACTGCAGCTGCTCCGGGTTTTGTGCACTTTTGCAAGACTTCATTCATGCACAGCCTAGTCCAGGTCCCCAGCAATCCGTCCTGCATTGCCCTACTCACTGAGCTGGACTCTGACTTCGTGGGACTCCCTTTTGTTGTGCTGAGTCGACCATCATGTTCAGATTTCTGAATGCCCCCTCAGGTGCTTCTGCGGGTGCTGCCTGCTTCTGTGTGGGTTCTTCATGTTGCTGAGCAACCCCTCTGTCTCCTCCTCCAAGGGGTTAACTCCTGGTCCTTCCTGGGCCCTGGCAGCACCAAAAACCTTCAACAGCGACTCTTGCAGCTAACAAGGCTTGTTTGCGGTCTTACTGCATAGAAACAACTCAGCATCCTCCAGCAAGCCATGGGACATCTTCTGACCAAAGGAGAAGTTCCTGGCACCTTCTGTTGTTGCAGAATCTTCAGCTTCTCCTACCCAGAGGCAGCCCTTTTGTACCTTCATCTGGGGTTTAGTGGGCTCCTATCCCCCCTGGACACTTGCGTGACTCTTGGTCTTGATCCCCTTCCTTTGCAGGTCCTCAGGGCCAGGAATCCGTCTTCAGTGCTTTGCAGTCAGTTGTTGTCCTTGCAGAATACCCTATCTCGACTTTACTGTCTTTTTGGGATCATAGGGTAACTTTACTCCTACTTTTCAGGGTCCTGGGGTGGGGTATCTTGGACACCCTTAGTGTTTTCTTACACTCCCAGCGACCCTCTACACACTACACTAGGCCTGGGGTCCATTTGTGGTTCACATTCCACTTTTGGAGTATATGGTTTGTGTTGTCCCTAGGCCTATTGTCTCCTATTGCATTCTACAGTGTTTGCACTACTTTTCTACCTGTTTACTTACCTGATTTTGGTTTGTGTGTATATTTTGAGTATATTACTTACCTCCTAAAGTAGTATATCCTCTGAGATACTTTTGGCACATTGTCACTAAAATAAAGTACCTTTATTTTTAGTAACTCTGAGTATTGTGTTTCTTATGATATAGTGCTATGTGATATAAGTGGTATAGTAGGAGATTTGCATGTCTCCTAGATCAACCTAAGCTGCTCTGCTATAGCTACCTCTATCAGCCTAAGCTGCTAGAACACTACTAATCCACTAATAAGGGATAACTGGACCTGGCACAAGGTGTAAGTACCCCAAGGTACCCATTATAAGCCAGACCAGTGGTGCCTCATGTAGTCTGTGAACAGTCCAGGTCGTCTCCTGCAGCCTCGGATGGCTGCCCAAAGGGGATGATGCTGGGGACTGTTGCTGAGGCAGCAGACGTGCATGTGGCAGTGGTTGCGGCGGTGTCCACCGACGTACAGGTTGCTGTACTGTTTGGCAGAAGAGGTGACACCAGTCCCTCAGCCGGAGTCTCCGTGCCCTGAGCTGACTTCCCTTTAGCCTTGTGTCCCTTCGCCACCTTGGAAGTCGCTGCTGGGACCTTGCCACTGTCCGCTTTTGTCTTGGAGGAGACCTTGCTGGGTGGTTGGTGTGGCTCTTCCCTACAGCATGTGGGCCCCTTCTTCACCTTGGCAGGTGGCGGAATAGGGTGATCCTTGTCCTCGCTAGGTGGCACACTGGCAGCCTGATGGGTGCCGCCCGCGATGTTACTGGACTTGCAGGGACCACACTGCTGGAGGATTTGGTGGCTGAGGTGCTGGGCTGGGATCTGGACATCCTGGCCCTAGGGGAAGGATGGGGGGGGGTGTAGGGAAGAGGTCAGAGTTAGCCAGGAAATGTTTTTTAGACACACTGGGATGGGAAGATGGAGGGGGCTTGGGAGTGGAGGAAGAGGTAGTGGTTGTAGGAGGTGTACACCTGCTGAGTTTGGGTTAGGGTGCATGGGCTGGAGGCTGTTGTGAGGTGGATGGCTGTTGAGTGGGTGTGTGCTTGCGTTTGTGTAGTTTGGGAGGAGGGCTCACAGACACACTGGGAGAGGACACAGGGGATGTGTAAATGGTAGTGGGGGTGGTGATTGGACGTGAGCGGTGTGTGGTGATGGGCGTGCTGGTGATGGAGGTAGTGGCTGAAGATGTAGTGCATGCAGAGAGTGTAGATGAGACTGGGAGGGAGGAGGAGGACGTGGAGGAGGAGGACACATTGGAGGCAGTGGATGTTGGTGTGTCTGCATGGGGCTGGTGCTTGTGTGAGTGCCTGTGGGGTGTGTGGTGCTAATGTTTGCCATGTCCACTCTTGTGTGTTGATGAGTGTGCATGCTGGTCTGATGGTGTGCTTGGGTTAGGCTGAGGTAGAGGGAATGGGGTCTGGGTAGTGGAAGTTGGAAGGGTAGGCTGGACACAGGGACAATGGTTGCCATCAGTGCTGAGGCCAGAGCCTGAAATGCTCTCTGTTGGGCTGCCATGCCAAGTATGGATTTGTTTGCTGCAAATGCCTCTTGACACCCTGGATGGCATTCAAAATGGTTGATTGCCCAAACAGTGAGGGATCTCAGGAGATCAATAACCTCCTCACTGAGGGCAGCAGGTCTGACTGGGGCACGGCCTGAGGTGCTTGGGGCGAAGGTGATGCCCACCCTCCTGGGTGAGCGGGCACGGGAACAACGCTGAGGTGCTGCTGGGAGGGCGGTGCTGGTAGGGGGGGTGGCGGCTGTAGCTGTTGATGCGGTGGGCACAGAGGTGCCCACCACCGCAAGGGAGCTCCCATCAGAGGAGGAGTCGCTGTCGCTGGTGACTCCTCCTGTCCCCATTGTGGAGCTCCCGTCGCCCTCCATCCCACTGGTGCCTTCAGACTCTATAAATTCACCCTCCAGGGCCATGTGGGTTGCAAAACAAAAAGGGGAGGAAAGACAGAAGACACACATGGTTAATGCCTGCAACACCACTACCGTTGGTGGACACAACACACAAGGAGCAGTCCTATGCACTAGCCCATGCGCTAACAGTTCAGGGGAAAAGCACATGCCCATGGGGGACTCTGCCTAGACCCATTTGATGCACACCTGTAACCCACAGGAGCCTGACTAGGTGTAGAGGGCCACTACCACTACCACTTTTGGGTTTGGAGTGCCACTGAGCCTGCCAAACAATGGATCTACCTTGGTGTGTTTGCCCTGGCCTAGGGGAACCCACAGCCCACTTCCCCCACCCAGAAACCTCATAAAGCATGCAGAGTCAGCTGAATAAGACTGTTCTCACCCCCTTGTGGTTGCTGTGATGCCCTCAAGTCCCCATCCAACTCAGGATATGCCACTGCCATGATCCCGTACATCAGGGGGGTCATGGTGTGATGGGCATCCCTGCAAGGTTGGAAGGCCATCCCCAACTGGGCCTCCGCTGTCTTCTTGGTCCAGCGGTGTATGGTCCTCCCATCTTTTGCGGCAGTGGGTGCTCCGTCTGTGGTAGACCCCCAGGGTCCGCACTTCCTTTGCAATGGCACGCCAAATACCCTTCTTCTGGTGGGCGCTGACCTATAGGAAAAGTGAAGTAAGAATTGATGTTACTCCCCGTCCAGTTCTTCTTACTCATTGGCCACAAACCTCCCACCCTAACCCAGAAAAACATACACTCACCGTCCGCACATGCTAGCCTCTGCCCCCACCTGTATCTTCTATCCATGCCACTCCATACATTCATGTGCCATGTATCATGCTCACAGTGTACTCACCTGTTTGTCTGGAGGACCGTAGAGTAGCGTGTACGGGGGGAGGACCCCAGCCATCATCTTGTCCAGCTCCTCCGCAGTGAAGGCAGGGGCAATTTCCCCAGACACTGTAGCCATTGTCGCTTCCAGACTCAGGTCACAGCAGCACTTGCATTGTAGGTCCTCTCCTGTTGAAGTGAGTGAACAGCGGTCACGTCCACGGCGGTGCGTACCGTCACCACCGGCGTACATCGTCATTGGCTCCTGGTACCCATAGGGCCCAATGATTAGCGGCGCAGTCTTCGACCGCCTACTGCAACGCTGCACAACGCCAGCGCAGTTACCTCATTTCCCCTTGTCCCTCCTTACAGGTCAGGCAGCTGCCATTTCAGGGGGGCACATGGCAGGGCAACTAACTGCGTCACAACACTTTTGGCCAGGAATACGGACAGACAGCGCCACAAACCGATTACATCACAATTGTTCTAAACACCCTTGTGAAACCTATGTGGTGTATGACCCTCTGCTCACTCTTCTCCTCCATAGGGCACTTCCACTGTGGCAGGTGATGAGATGGCATCATCCTCCAGTATACAGACCCCTGGTCGACCTGTCAACAATGGAAGACAGACACATCATTATCACCTACAGACTTGATTGTGCCATAATCCAGTAACTGTGTGCCCAGTTGGAGCCAGACCTGATGTCAGCTATCCGCCATCCCACAGGAATCCCCCCTCTAGTGCAGGTCCTGTCAGTACTCTATTTCCTGGCCAGTGGGTCCTTTCAAACAACAGTGGCCATGGCATTAGGGATGTCACAGCCAATGGTCTCTACCGTGTTGTCCAGTGTGTTGCCTGCCCTGCAGAAACACATGCGCAGCTACATCGTTTTCCCTCAGATGGAGTGTTTGCCCACAGTGAAAGGTGACTTCTATGCCCTGGGATATATCCCCAACATCATTGATGCCATTGATGGTACACATGTGGCATTTGCCCCCCCCGCAGGAATGAACAGGTGTACAGAAACCACAAAAGCTACCATTCGATCAATGTGCAGATGGTGTGTTTGGCAGACCAGTACATCTCCCATGTGAATGGCAAGTATCCTGGCTCAGTGCATTACACTTACATTTTGAGGAATAGCAGCATCCCTTATCTGATGGGGCAACTCCAGAGGCACCATGTGTTGCTAATAGGTGAGCCCAAGGTCCCAACACAGTTTACATAAGTGTCTAGGTATGAGAGAGTCCCTAAGGGTTGGAGGATGTCTAACAGTTGTCCCTCGATATTTGCAGGTGACTCTGGTTACCCCAACCTGTCTTGGCTACTGACCCCGTGAGGAATCCCAGGAAAAGGGCAGAGGAACGCTACAATGAGGCACATGGGTGGACTCGGAGGTTAATAGAGTGCACCTTAGGCCTCCTGAAGGCCAGATTCCGGTGCCTCCATCTGACAGGTCGCTCCCGATACTACTCTCCCAAGAAGGTGTGCCTGATCATCGTGGCATGCTGTATGTTGCACAACCTGGCTTTGCGACGCCAGGTGCCTTTTCTACAGGAGGATGGGCCTGATGTTGGTTTTGTGGCAGCTGTGGAGCCTGTGGACAGTGAAGAAGAGGAGGCAGAAGAAGAAGATGTAGACAACCGAAACAACATCATCATGCAATACTTCAGGTAAGACACAGGTAAGAGAATGGCACTGCTTCTCTCATATCATACTACTGTTGGACATTGCCTGAATCTGCCTTTTTACCTCTTTGTATGGACCCTGACATGTCACTTTGATTTTCCATTTCACAGATCTGGGTCACACATTTTGCCTTCTGCTATGTTTACTGATGCCCAACAACTGTCGAACATTGGAATGTGAACATGAATATTGACATTGCTATATTTCTGAGAGGTAGCAATTACACATTTGTGAAAGTACAGACTGACTCCTCATTGATTTGTGATTCAAGGGTGTTTATTTCTGTGCTAATAAGTGCAATGGGCTGGGGTGATGGTGGAGGAATGTCCATGGTAGAGTCCAGTCTCGTGGTATCACAGGTGCATTGTCCAAGGGGGCATAGGAAGTGGAGTCATGGCAGTTCAAAGTTGTCAGGGTGACAAAGTGGGACAAAAGGGTTACAATCAGGAGAGTGTTATTTCCTGGCGGGGTCTTGGCAATGTTCTCTGTCTTGTTCCTGGATCTCAGGGACCGTTTGCAGGCTGGTTCTCCTTCTGCAGGGGGTGGGGTGCTGGTGACCTGTTGGTCCTGTGGTGGGACCTCCTGTCCACTAGTGCCTGCGGAGGTGGAGGGCTGTTGATCAGTCAGGCTAGTGTCAGGGGCCCGTTTGTGTGCCACTGTGTCCCTCATGGTGTTGGCCATGTCTGCCAGCACCCCTGCAATGGTGACCAGGGTGGTGTTGATGGACTTCAAGTCCTCCCTGATCCCCAGGTAGTGTTTCTCCTGCAGCCGCTGGGTCTCCTGAAACTTGGCCAGTACTGTGGCCAATGGTCTCCTGGGAATGATTGAATGCTCCCATGATGTTGGAGAGTGCCTCGTGGAGAGTGGGTTCCCTGGGCCTGTCTCTCCCGTCGCACAGCAGTCCTCCCAGTTTCCCTGTTATCATGTGCCTCTGTCCCCTGAACCATGTGCCCACTGCCACTGAGCCCAGGTCCCTGATTGTCTTGGGTTGGTGGGTTGCCTGGGGTCCCTGTAGTAGTGGACACACTGCTGATTGACATGTCCTGGGGAGAGAGGGATGGGCCCACTGGGTGGGTGCTGTGCTGGTGTTTCCTGAGGAGGGAGGTTCAGTGGTGGTTTGTGACTGTGGCAAGGGAACCGACTGTCCAGGAGTCCCTGATGGTCCGGGCTGTTCATCTTGATCCAGGCGTGCAGAGCTGCTGTCATCACTGTGGGCCTCTTCCGTGGGGGAACTGGATATATCTGGCACCTTCTGTCCAGAGACATTGGGTATGGGTCCTGTTGGGGTGTAAATGCATAGTTATTGTATTTGTGTGTGCCATCTTGTGCAATGAGTGAGTTACCCTCTACACCTGTGCTTGCATTATTGTGTTTGCCCTTGTGTGATTAGCGATTTTGGGGTCTGGGTGGGTATCTGTACTGGACATACTTTGGTGATGGGGTCCATGTATAGGTGTTTCATGCAGGGTTTGGTATTGGGATGGGTCGGTTGTGATGGTGGGGCATATGTGAGGTGTTGGAGTGAGAGTTGGGCTAGGAGTTTGTGATAGCATGCAGGTAAGGTGGGGGGGATTAAGTAGTAAAGATAAGACTTACTAGAGTCCAGTCCTCCTGCTACTCCTGCGAGGCCCTCAAGATGCATGATCACCAAGACTTGCTCCTCCCATGTTGTTAGTTGTGGGGGAGGAGGTGGGGGTCCACCGCCAGTCCTCTGTACTGCTACCTGGTGTCTGGATACCACGGAACGCACCTTCCCCCGTTGGTCGTTCCACCTCTTCCTTATGTTATCCTGTGTTCTGGGGTGCTGTCCCACTGTGTTGACCCTGTCGACAATTCTCCGCCATAGCTCCATCTTCCTTGCAAGGGAGGTCTGCTGCACCTGTTAACCTGAATAGCTGTGGCTCTACCCGGATGATTTCCTCTACCATGACCCTGAGCTCCTCCTCAGAAAACCTGGGGTATCTTTGAGGTGCCATAATGTGGTGTGGGTGATGTGTGAGGTGCTGTTTGTTGTGCTGTGTGATGTGTTGTGTTGGTGTGTGTTCTTTGAGGTGCGTGGATGTTGTGTGTGTAATGGTGTTGTGTGCCTGTGGATGCTGGTGCTGTGTTTGCTATTCTCTCTCTCTGTGCGTCTTCAAAAAAATGTCATTGTAAGGGGTTGTAGGAAATGTGGGTGTGCATTTTATAGTGGTATGGGTGTGTGGGTGTGGTCTGTGTATGTGTATCCGGAGTGTCTATTTGGAATTTTCCAATGTGGTTGTGTTTTGTAAATGTGTGTGTATTTTGAGCGCAGCGGTGTGTACCACCAATGGATTACCGCTTTTGAAAGACCGTCGCATTGATTCGTGGATCGTGATAGTGTGGGCGTATTCCTGTTGGCGTGATGGTGTAGGTTTTGGTATCGCCAGCTTATCACTGACCTTTGGTGTGGCGGACTTGTGTGGGTGTCTGTATTGTGGGGGATTACGAGATGTGGGTCGTAATACCTGTAGTGGATTTCCGCCGCGGCCACAGTATGCTGGCGGCCTTCAGTACGGCAGAAAGCATGATTTACCACTAGGGTTGTAATGAGGGCCTTAGTTTGGTCTGCTGGTATAGAGACTGCTGTACTCAGAGCAAAGTGAACTGAGACTGACAACATCAATGAGACAGGTAAGACCCCAAAGAACCTGGGCTAAACAACAAAAGTATTTTTCTTATCTGAGCAGAAGGGTTAAATGGCCAGAGTGTTACACTGTAAGTGAAACAGTGAAACAGAGTGGAATGAATTGTCAGAATGCAGGTCAGACAGGACAGCAGGGAGACAGAGAGAAATCCAAAACAAGGAATTATGAAAAATGCCTTAGAAATCAAGAACAGGAATACTATAATTAAGTGCAGACTATACCCAACAGGCACAGGAACAAGTAATGCCCTTTTAGTACAGCAAAGCTGGAATTAGGATTCAGAAAACAGAGTTAATGAGAGTACCCAACAGGTAGTGGAACAAGTAAGGCCTTACAGGTACATGGAAAGTCGACTAGGATGCAGAGTAAAGAATTCAAGAATGTATTCAACAGACCCAGGAGCAAATGATTCCCTGCTGGTACACAGAATAAACACAAACATTCACAACAAGGCTAGAACAGTAGATCAGAAGAAGGAAACAAGCAGAACTTAGCAAATATGTGTTCAGAAGTCTAATACAGAAAATATAGACATCAGGATATCAGGGCAGAAAGAATAGACAGAAAGAAAGGTGAGTTTGTGAAGCAAGGAAAACACATAAAGCACAATGCTGCACAGTGCAGGCACAGGAAAGCAAGACAATGTGAAAAAGCAATAGCAGGGAACTTGACACCTTTCAAAATTTCAAAGGTTCAGCAGTGCAGGCAACTGGAGAAAAAAGCAATAGCTTCCTGTAACAGCATTCGATGTTTGACAAAGCTAGCTGCAGCACAGTGCAGACAAGAGCAGTTAGAGTCCCTCCTCCCTCCAGCTCTCTGCCTTAAGGAGTACACAGAAGTTCCAGGAAGCATCCATTTGATAGAATTAAACTCTTGAGTGGAATGAAGATCGGATCATGTTAAGGGCATTCAAGTACCATAATGCATTAAAAATTGATAGGTAAATCCTGGAGTTGATCTGTCTTTCAAGTGGATTTACAAAGTCTGTGAATGAACATTGAAGTACTGCACAGGTTCCAAACTAGTACTCACAATGGAATTAGGCTCACCGAATGTCTTCAATTAGCACCACTCTATGGCAAGGTTGAAGAATCTTAGGGCCAGATGTAGCAAAATAACATTTTGCGACTTGCAAATTGCGAGTACTAGCGACTCGCAGTTTGCAACTCGCAAAATGTTATGCAGAAAGGTGTCTCAGACACCTTCTGCGAGTCGGTATGGGGTCGCAAAGACCCACCTCATTAATATTAATGAGGTGGGTCGCAAATTGCGGCCCCATACCGAGTCTAGGCACTCGCAAACATGGAGGCCTGCTGTCGTCAGCAGACCTCCATGTTCGTGACTGCTTTCAACAAAGCAGTTTTTTTTTTTTTAAGTGTAGCCCGTTTTCCTTCAAGGAAAACGAGCTGCACTTAAAAAAAAAAACCGAAACCTTTAGTTTCGGTTTTTTTCAGAGTAGGCAGTGGTCCATAGGACCACTGCCTGCTCTGAAAAAATAAGTTTGTGAGCATTCACAAAGGCGAAGGGGTCCCTTGGGGACCCCTTCCCCTTTGCGAATGAGTTACCATCCACTTCAAGTGGATGGTAACTGCGAGTTGATTTGCGACCGCTTTCGCGGTCACAAATCAACTTAAATCGCGGTGCGAGTCGCAAATAGGAAGGGAACACCCCTTCCTATTTGCGAGTCGGAAACACATTTTGCGAGTCGGTTCCGACTCGCAAAATGTGTTTCTGCATCGCTTGAGGGCTTTTGCACTTCGCAAACGGCGTTTTTCGCCGTTTGCGAGGTGCAAAAGCCTACCTACATCTGGCCCTTAGTATCATATACATATTATGATTGTGGAATTCACACAGTACATTACACATTACATACAACTTGTAGTAATGGGAGTGGAACTGACGTCCAAAACAGTGGTTAATTCTACCAATGCCAAACTCATAATAGAGACCATAGAGTGTTATTCTATTAAATTACCCCTATAAGAGCAATCATTCTGGTCTATATCATATTTATTTCTCTTATTAAATACCCTATCAAATATTGAAGTAGACCCTTGTTGAACAATAACACCCATTACACAATACAAATCATCTGCAATTGTTTTTAGTTTAGAAAACTTTAATTATCAACAAGAAAAACAACAATAATGCAAATCAATAGAAATATAATGATAGCACAACATGATAGAAAAACATGGAAATTAAAGATAATCATTTCATACAGCCCCTCCAGCAAGCACCATACCCCCTAACCCCCCACTACCCCTCCATGTACAGCACCCCCTCCATGTACAGAGCCCCCTCTACCCGCCCCTCATCTCCCCTCCAGGTACAGCACCCGCTACCCCTCACCCCCTTCAGGTACAGCGCCTCTCTCCCCGCATACATGTACATGCACACAATCACCCACACGCACCCTCCATAAACTCATTCACCAACACTGACATTCACATATTCACTTACATGCATTCACCGCAGCACTCATACTTGCATTCACCACAATACTCATACACGCATTCACCACAACATTCAAATACTCGCATTCGCAACAATGCATACACTTACATTCATATACGCACTCACTTCTATATTCATACACGCATCCGACCACGCATACACATACATGTACACATGCAGACAACACCCACTCACGCACGCACACACAACACCCCTCACCCTCCCACCCCCCCCCTTGTAGGATGACCGACTTACCTGGTCCGGGGAGGAGTTCATCCAGGCACTTCCACCTCTGGCAGCGCCCTTCCATCAGGACACCGCCAAGCCATATTATTGCACATAATACGGTGGGCGGAGTCCTTCTGGAGGGACGCAGTCGGTGGTGGAACTGCCCCAGTGCCTCCACCCGCCAGCATGACCACTGATTTCCACCCTAAATGTGGCATAAATCCAGCAGTACTTGTGATATGGTGGGCGGAAGACTGCCAGCACTGGCGGTCTTTGGGCTCCCGTGGCTTTGGCAGTCTTGCAATAAGACCACCAAAGTCATGATGAGGGCCACTGTTTTGAGACACCAAAATAACAAAGGCATAATATCACCTTTGAGAAAATCACATGACTAACATTCAGTAGATTTGTCTTTAGAAAACTTAACAGTATTGAGTGGAGTAGTATATAGTCTGTGATAAATAAATAAAAAAAATCAGTTGTGCTACCTGCCTGGTGGGAACATAGCTACGATATTGGTCTTGGCTCACTTATCATAGCCTTCTAGCACATTTGGAATGTGTACTATCTGCAAAGCAGACAGTTCCGATTCTGACAGTCCTGGGCAGGGGAGACCTGTGCTGCCTGTACCACATCCCTCTGGCATAGGCAGTGCAGGGGCACCCCCTTTGCCCCCGGAACTGGCTTTCGACCACCTTCTCATGCGGGGACACCACCATGAGAAGGCTGGTGGAATGTTGAGTTGTACTCAGGGAGGCAGAGCTACGTTCAGCACCACCCTGGCTGAGTACAACTCAGGCCACAGTCACCACATCAGGAACCATGTTCCTAGCAGGGATGGCAGTCTTCAGTCCATCCATTAAGGTTGTAATGTGGTGGTCAGACCACCTGGAGTGCAGCAGTACAACTCTCTCTATGAGTGTCCTGGACCTCAGACCGCTACACTCTTTATGAGGGCATTAGAGAGTATACAGTCAATTTTTTTTTAAGTAAGTTCAGGAAAACTCACAGGAATCATAGAGATGACATAAATTGATAGTGGAGGGATCATCATTTTATTGGAGTTGAGAAGTCCCTATCAGGACAAAAATAAGGTTTCTGTGAAGAATATAAAGTTTCAACTTGAGCAATGCGCTCTTAAATGTTGACAGCAGCAGCATTAGGAACAGAATGTTTAAATCAAATGCCTAAATATTTTATCCTAGAAAGAGTCCATTGAAATTTAGTGTTAATAAAAAACTGATGAAGTATGTCAAATACAAAATAGGAAGGGTTCAAGTGTTAAAATAGATAAAAGTGGAGAAAAGGACACCATGCTTAAGAGGAAATATGGAGAGACTATACCATTAACCAATACTAAAGCCTAAATTAGGGCAATAATATTAGGACCAAAACCATGTCAAGATAAGGATTTCAATATGAATTCACATTCAAAAGCTTTCACTGCATCAACGGTGATAGATGCAAGTGGATATTTAAGGAAAGGAGCTTTACTTAAACTGTTAAAAAAGAAACAAGTGTTGTCTGTCGCTAACTGTCCTTTTATAAGACCTGAATGTTCCTGACTAATAAGCTATGGAAGGAAAGATTTGATGCAAGTTGCTAGAATGTTTACAAATAATTACTGTTCCAGGTTGGCCAGAGACATAGGTCTATAATTTTTACAATAAGCAGGGTCCTTTCCTCCTTTATGTATAAGACAAATTGTGGCATCTTGAAAGGTACCTGAGGTGCTTCCAACAATGTAAGAAACTGAAATAATTGCAGTAAACACAGTAGAAGAATTTTGGAAAAATTAAGAAAAACTTCAACAGTAATGCCATCCGAACCTGGCGGCTTCCTTTTTCTCAGGAATGTAAGCTCTTGTGAAATTTTAAATATCTATTTCTAAAAAATGTAAACCTATATTTGCAGGAATAGATTTATGAATATTTTGAAGATAATAGTCAATGTGGGTAGATTACCCTCGATATTCAGGAGTATGCAAAGATTTATAGACTTAAATTCCTTCAAGATATTTTTATATTCAAAAAGAGGTACTCCAGGTGAGTTGATCAATGAGTCTATCTTAATTTGATTCTTTCTAACCCTAAGATAATTATCTAGGAACTTACCGACTTTATTCCATCCACCATAGTAGCGAGCACTACTATTCAGCAATATTGAAGAAGCCTCATTAGTCAAAAGTTAATTGAACTGTAGTTTACCTTTGAGAAGATTTTGAAGATCGTAATATGATTTGGAGGCATATTATTTATGTTATATTTGGTTGTGGAGATCAGTAAATATTTGTGTTCATTGGCATAAACTTTATTCTTCTTTGATACATATCCTAAGATTAAACCATGAGCAGCCACTTTAAAAATGTCCAATAAAAGTGGAGGTGAAGTACAATGGTAGTCACTAATTGAAAAGAAACTCTGAAGAAAATGATAAAGGAAAAAGAGAACTGAGGCCCTCATTACGAGTTTGGCGTTCTTTCAGCAAGACCGCCGCTGTTGTGGACACCAAAATACCAGCAGTGTTGGCTGTATCCCGCTGCCGTATTAAAAGTCCTCAAAGTATTCCAATCAAAAACATCCACAAATCCAACACTGCCAGGACGACCAAGGGTGGAATGGAGGTGGTCCACCACCAGCACTGCCACGGCAAGCAAATACCGCCCTCCATATTACGGCCCAGAAAACAGTCCAGCGGTCATTGCACTGTGAAAACCATTGGTGATGTGTACCACCATGGCCAAAAACGCACCTCTACCAGAACACAGCACCAAATCGAATATCCCACACCTGACACACATACACACATTAGACACACCAACACAGACCACTATAAAGCACACCCCCACACAACCCATAACCCATTGCAGCCAAAATGAAATATACAGACAAGGAGGACCACAGAAACCAGAGACACTGCACATGTACGCCATACATACCATTACACACAACACTCAGCACACACCACACATCTGCGCCAATGACATAATACACACAATGTTACAGCACACAAACACCAGAATGAAACAGCACATAAAACCAAGCCTTCCACCCCACCAAGCACCCTACACTGCACCCTTGCATACTACAACCCCCCCACTCACAACACAACCACCAAGTCCTGTCAGAAACACTCAAGCTTCACAGACAATGAGGGTCATGGTTGATGAAATCATCAGTGTAGAGACACAACTGCTTGGAGCACAGGTCCATCAAACATCCATAACCAGGAAAATGAAGTTATGGCAGAGAATCAAAGGCAGGGTCAACTCAGTTGGCAACCATCCATGCACAAGGGAGGGCTTTCGAAAGAGGTGGAACGACCTATGGGGGAAAGTGTGTTCCATGGTGTCCAGGCACCAAATTACTGTGATGAAAACTAGCGGTGGGCTCTGCCTCCTCCACCAGAGTTTGCATCATTGGAGGAGAAGGTCTTGGACATCCTGCATCCTGAAGGCCTGACTGGAATACCTGGAGAAGTGGACAGTTGTAATGTACCCACACACCCCTAGAACTAATTTGGCCCTCCAGCATGCTACCTCACCAACCTATCACTCCCCAAGTCACCCTATCTTCCACTACACATCCCACACCATTACCTAAAGCCCCTCCCCTGCATGCCACCCCACCACCCAGCCACAATGGCCAGACAGTCCTTGGCCATTGCACGGATAGCACTGCCAAACACCATCAATGCGACTCCCACAATGCACCTGTGCATCCTCATGAAAAGCTGATCTGTCCTTGTCACAGTGCAACACCTGCATGTACAACTATTGTACCTGCAACATCAAAAGGATGCTATGACTGAGAACCTATACATGGCAATGACAGAAATATAATCCTCATACAGCCACCTTCAATGGAACATGCTACCCATTTCACTGTACATTACCAACAAACAATGGCCCTCATTACAACATTGGCTGTAAAAGCTGCTTACCGCTGTGCAGAAGACCGCCAACACACCGCTGGGTACACAGTTCCTTGATTGTGGCACGGTCAAGCCTGTATGTGATGATCACATGTCTTTCCTCCATGGTCCACTAGCGGTCTGTACACCGGAGGATACCGCCGTCTCCTCACATGTTCCAGCGGATGGTGCCTATGAAGGACAACAGCGAGCACAGAGTCAAACACATCAGAGGTACGCACCCACAGCTTACACAAAACACGAATCCTAATCCGAAAAGTGGCCTGTATGTGTGTTGAGTCTCGGCCTAGGTATGTGTGACGCAGTTAAAAATGAAGCCATGTGGGCCCCTGAAATGGCAGCTGCCTGACCTCTAAAGTGGGACAATGGGATGTGAGGTAACTGCGCTGGCGTTGTACACCATCGCAATAGGCGGTCGAAGGCTGCGGTGCAATGCTGCATTGGTTAACATAGGACCCTATGGGTCCCAGGAGCCAATGACGATGTATGCCGGCGGTGACGGTACGCACCGCCGCGGACGTGCCTGCCATTTTCTATCTGTTCAATCACTCGATACCTGATCTTCGACAGGAGAGGACCTACACTGCAAGTGCTGCTGTGACCTCGGTCTGGAAGAGACAATGGCTCATGTGTCTGGGGAGAGGGCCCCTGCCTTCACATTGGAGGAGTTGGAGAAACTTGTGGTCGGGGTCCTCCCCCAGTACATGCTACTCTACGGTCCTCCAGACAAACAGGTAAGTACACTGGGAGCATGCTGTATGGGCTATGCCTGGGTGGAGTAGGGTGGATGTAAGAAGGGGGGGAGATTGCAGCATGCATGAAACGACGGTGAGTGCATGTGCCACATGGCAAGGGTAGGGATGTGGGCCAATGACTGTGACTGTGCAGTTGGTAATAAGTTTCTCTTCCCCCTGTACAATTCATGTAGGTCAGCGCCCACCAGAAAAAAGATATTTGGCGTGCCATCGCCAAGGACGTCCGGACCCTGGGGTCTACCACAGACGAAGCACCCACTGCCGGAAAAGATGGGAGGACATTTGCCGCTGGAGCAAGAAGACGACGGAGGCTCAGCTGGGGATGGCCTCCCAACGTGGGTGGGGTGCACGTCGTAGAGTGATCGCCCTGATGTTCAGGATCATGGCGGTGGCGTACCCGGAGTTGGATGGGCGCTTGAGGGCATCACAGCAGCCACAAGGGGGTGAGTACACTCTCATCCTGCTGATTTTGCGCGCAGTGGAGGTGTTTGGGTGGGGGAGGTGGGCTGTGAGTTTCCCTAGGCCAGGGCGAGTTTAGTAGGCAAGGTCCCTCCGCAAGGCAGGCATGTGGCACCCCACCCCACCTCTGTAGAGTGCCAAGTACACCTAGTCATGCCCCTGTTTCATCCATGTGTGCAGATGTCGTCCATAGCCTAGTAGGCCATTTCCCAGGGATTGAACAGTGGAGCCCAAGAGCGCGGCGTAGTGCAGGGGGCTTCTGTATCTGTTGTGTCCGCCAACGGTAGTGGTAATGCATGCACTGAACATGTCTTTCTTCTGTCGCCCCCCCCCTTTTTGTGGTCTCCCTGTTCTTGTGTGCATTAGCATCATCAGGTGGAGGAGCAGTGGCACCGGAGCACAAGGGAGCTGCATCCCACATTTCCCTGGAGGGTGAGACAACGGACTCGGATTTCACCAGTGGGACAGAGGGCGAGGGGAGCTCCATGGCGGGGACAGGAGCTGACACCAGCAACACGGATTCGTCCTCTGATGGGAGCACCCTTGTGGTGGTGGCAACATCTGTTCCCCCCGCATCTACAGGTACAGCCGCCACTCCCCCTACCAGCACTGCCCTCCCAGCAGCCCCTCAGCCTTTGCCCCGTGCCCGCTCACCCAGGAGGGCGGGCATCACCTTCGCCCCAGGCACCTCAGGCCCTGCCCCAGTCACCCCTGCTGCTCTCAGTGAGGAGGCCATTGACCTCCTCAGGTCCTTCACTGTTGGGCAGTCTACCATTTTGAGTGCCATCCAGGGTGTAAAGAGGCAGTTGCAACAAACAAATGCATTCCTGGAGGGCATTCACTCTGGTCAGGCAGCCAATCAGTGAGCTTTTCAGACTCTGGCCTCAGCACTGATGGCAGCCATTTTCCCAGTCTCTAGCGTCCCCCTTCCAACTTCCTCTACCCAGACCCAAACCCCTGTACCTCAGCCTATCCCAAGCACACCATCAGACCAGCATGCACACACCTCAGCACACAAGGGAAGCTCTGGCAAATATAAGCCTCTTTCACACAACTCCCCCACCCCGTCCGTCTCCTAGGGCCCAACTGTCCAGGTCCCAACCTAGCACCTCAGCCACAACATCTCCGGGATCGGTGGTGCTTGTAGTCACCGGAATCTGGAGTGCACCTGCCACCAGGGCAGCCAGTGTGGCACAGAGCCACAGCACGGACAGTCTCCCACCTGTCAAGCATCAAAAGTTGGCCAGTGCCAGGCGGGAGAGGGGGAAGACCCAAGCCACCAAAGCCGCTCCCAGGGGTCCCGGTGGGAGTGTGGAGTCAGCTGTGACACCTTTCAAGGTGGGGAAGGGCCACAAGAAACCCCGAAAAGTCTGAGAATAGCAGCACGGCGGAGGAGACCGCCATCTTCCCCGCTGCCCAGTGGAGAGATACATCCACTACCTCTGTCCTTAGCAGGATGAAGCACTCTGGGCACCATGCCCCCTCCAGAACCAGTGGCGAAAGGCATCCACTACCTCTGTCCTTAGCAGGATGAAGCACTCTAGGCACCATGCCCCCTCCAGAACCAGTGGAGAGATACATCCACTACCTCTGTCCAAAGCAGGATGTAGCACTCTGGGCACCAAGCCCCCTCCAGAACCAGTGGAGAGATACATCCACTACCTCTGTCCTTAGCAGGATGAAGCACTCTGGGCGCCATGCCCCCTCCAGAACCAGTGGAGACTGTCATCCACTTGAGAGACTGTGGCTTTGCACTCCCCAGGATTGAACAGTGGGCAACCCACCCACTGGAGAGACTTGTGAGACTGTGGCTTTGCACTCCCCATGATGGAACAGTGGGCAACCCACCCACTGTATAGACTTGAGAGACTGTGGCTTTGCACTCACCAGGATTGAACAGTGGGCAACCCACCCACTGTATAGACTTGAGAGACTGTGGCTTTGCACTCCCCAGGATTGAACAGTGGGCAACCCATCCACTGTATAGACTTGAGAGACTGTGGCTTTGCACTCCCCAGAAGTGAACAGTGGGCAACCCACCCACTGTATAGACTTGAGAGACGGTGGCTTTGCACTCCTCAGGATTGAACAGTGGGCATGTGGCCCCCTCGTGGATTTGGCATTGTGCACTCAACCGGCTGAGGTGCCCCCCCTTTCCCTCCCCCTGAGGTGCCTGTTTTCTTGCTCTCTGATGACCCTGCAGTGTTCTCTCCGTCATGGTCGGGGATCTTGTGTGGGCCTCGCCCATACCGTGTGGGCCCAGTGTTCCACAGACTTCATTGGAGCACTACCGGGACTACTAAGCTTGGTGTATATTTTGTTTATGGTGTATATATATATTTTTGCGTACTTGATTTTAATATATTACAATGGTTACACTCATTTCCTTTTGTCTTTGCATTCTTCCAGGGGGTTGGGGGTGTAACTATAATGTATAAATGTGTATTAGTGTGTGTGTTGTAGTGGGTGAGGGTGGGGGTGGGGGTGGGGGGTTGCGTGTATGTGTCCCTGTTTTTTCCCTCCCCCTCCCCTGTATCGTAGGTGCAGTACTCACCGTTGTCTGCGCCTCCGGCGTTCGTGCTCCTGGTAGAGGAGCAAGAAGATGAGGGCTAGCAGGATGTGCAGCTCGGGTTCCATGGCGTCCAGATTCCTCAGGGTATGTAGAGGTGAGCATTTTCCCTTCCAAGTCCTGTTTCCGCCGTGTTTTTGTCCGCGGTGAATCCGCCCCGGAAAAGGTGGCGGATTGGTAAGTTGTGATACTGTGGGTGGAACTTTGTCTTCCTTCTGTCTGTTGGCGGTGACCGCCAAGCTGTTTGTCTGTACCGCCGTGGCGGTCGGAGTGTTAAAGTGGCTGTCTTTGTTGGCGGTTTCCACCATGGTCGTAATTCCAATTTTTTACCGCCGGCCTGTTGGCGGTCTTACCGCCGCTTTAACACCGTCCGCCAGGGTTGTAATGACCACCAATGTCTGTAGTGCTGCATCTGTCATTGCCATAACTGGTAATCTATTGAAGCCACTGTATGCATCAGACACAGAGACCAACATTCACATCTCCACCATGTGATACTCTCCCACTGCCACCATGGAGAGGATGCCAGAGACAGACAGCCCTCCCAGGATGATGGCCCCAGTGACGATAATGCCGCAGGATGTCTCAACTTACCTGGCCTATCTGTGACACCTGGTCAGTCCATCACTCTGCTCACATCCAACCCTCCAAACTCTGACATCTCCATCTCAGCCAAACCCTGATCCCTAAACCTGTGTCCCAAGGACTAGTCAATCCGCAGTGTGCCCCACACTACAGGGACCTGAGTCGACCCCTCACACGCAAGACAATTACAGTCTTGGGGTAACTGGGAGTAGGCACACTGTGACAGGGGAGGCACAGGGGCTAAGGGGTCGTTGAAGGGTACCTGTGGGCCAGGGGATGTGGTCCCCAAAGGACTCCACTGGCTAGGAAACCATCTCCCCAGTCCTAGGAGCATGCCAGCAATCCCAGGGCAAGATCCAAAATACTCACCATTCTGGAGTAAAACCAAAGGCTGAATAGGCAATACCACCAGGACGCCATGCAGCAGTGGCAGGCCCACAATGCCAACATGGCCTCCATTGCAGGGGTGCTCAAGGAGCTCACAACCATCCTGTGTGCTATATCCACCAAGGCGCAGGCCACTTCCACTAGCCAGATTCCAAATAAGCCATCAACATCAGCCTCAGCTAGTGGAATGGAGGCCCTGCTAGAGGAACCACAGCCACTGGTAACCCACCATCTGCAGCTGAGGAACCCCCCCCCCCGGAAATGTGGTCATCTGTCCAAACATCCTGCAAGAACAGATTCCAAGACCAAACACACTGCCAGGAAGTGAGCCTCTTCTGAAAATTCTCCCTTGTGTGCCTTTGAGATACCCTGTTGGCTGTTCAATCTCATTACTCCATTTTCACATGGTCCTTGGATACTGGACCTTTACTGGCTTCAGGTAGGCCACATACTATGATGATTACTCCAACTATGACCCCTCTCAACAACTCTTCCACATTTTGTGCATAATAAACATCATAGAACACTGGAACTGCCTTTGTGTCTTCATTGTCAATGTAGGAATGTCAATCCTAGTGGAATGTAATGTATGGAAATTCCCCTTCTCCAAAAGTATGTCACATGGACAGCACAGGGAGCCATTCCCTGCAGATGATACACTACACCAGACAGGGTCCAAATTCCAATTGCAAGGGAATCACTAGCCCAGCCACACAGGATTAGATCCACACATCCAACCTGCAAATAGACCAAGACAGGAACTCACATCAGGATAGTAGGCACAGCACATAGGCAGTACATTTTTGTCTTGCACAGTGTAGATTTGCAACTACAAAGGGGATTACAGAAGACAATGGCATACCGACAAGATCAGGAATCACATGACTATTATGCAGTAGATCACAGTGGAAAGTGCAAATAACAACACATACTACTGTCAGGAAAGGACTATGTCCATGAATGCCACAGCCAAAAGTTTTTTTTATTTTTTATTGGGAGTGAGGCACCCTACACAATCTTCATTTGGGAAAACATCTGCACGGGGGCTTGCAGGACAAAGGACACACCACATGCCTGTAAATAGGCTATCTGTCTCCCACCACAATTCACATCGAGGAATAGGTACACTTAACATCTCCAATAATGTACCTGACCATCAGCAGCACTGTCATAAGGAAATTTGTAAATAATACACCTGACAATACACACACAACATAACTGTATGTTACTGGAAGAAATGAGTGATCAGCACAGTCCTACATTCAGCTCTACCTTCCTCATCAGCCTTCTCATCACTTTCCATGTCCCCAGCATCAGCGAGTGGTCCAGCTGCCTCCTCCTCATTAGCCAGTAATGGAATCTGTCATCTCAGGGCCAGAGTGTGTAGCATGTAGGAGGCAACTATGATAGGGCATACTTTTAGGGGACTGTGGTGGAGAGCACCTCCTTAGACTTGGATGCACCTGAATCTGACCTTCAGGAGCCCAAATGTTCATTCCTTGCACCCCCTGGCGCTTATTGTGGGGGCCTGACATGCGCAACACGGGACGCGCACGGGACGGGGCCAGGCGTGTGCCCGTGTGAAGACCGGGCCAAGACAGGCCCGTCTTTTCCTGTCACTGCCTGACTGAGCCTGGGCTGGGCATACCCCTTAGCCCTGGGAAGCAAATTTACCCGGTAAGGAAGATGTCTGGCTTTCTATTTGCTTTTAACATTAGTTTGATCAGGCATGGGGAAACAGAAGACAGTGGACCTACCTACGCCTTCTATTGGTATCAAGAAACCTAAAAAACGGTCAAACAGTAAAATGAGCGGCCAGCCCAATAAAGGTAGTAATCCTCTAGAAGAAATAGATACTCTATTTGGAGAGGTGGAAGCCATTTTGAGGAGCAATTCTATTCCATCTTCTATTCGCCAAGGTACTATGTCCTCTAAAAGATTCCAGATATTTTTAGGAAAAGGCCGCAATTGCCCAATTTGCCTACAGAGGTTGAACCACACATGGCACCACCAATTTTGATACCTACATCTCCCCTCACAATGAGTATTCCCTTGTGTGGTAAGGCTGCTGAGTGCCCTCTAAAAGGGGGAAGGCATCTTTTCCTCTAAGCTCAGAGTTTTGGGTGTCATCTGATATTTTATGCTCAAATTGTTATCACGCCTTGACTGAATCTAGAGAATCACTAGCTTTTGACTTACACCTACCACCGAGGACTGTCAAGGAGGAAATACTATACCCCACTCATCCCTGATTCAGGATGGACAAGCACGACCAAGTGGGGAACTTGATTTGGCCTCTAACTCCCAGAAGTTGGATTACTTAAAGAGTCTGGTGTTATTAGTGTTTTACAAATTTTTGGGAGAACAGGCACAGAGGGACATGTGTAACTGACAGAGGGCTAGTGGGGGTGAGTTTATGCCTGCCCCAGGAGGGGCGCCCACTGTTCCCCCTGCAATAGGAATTTGTGTTCAAGTGGATAAGTCTCTCCCAGGTTTGGCCTGTACTGTCTCTTTTGACAGTATGTCTGCAAATTGTATAGAGAATTGTCCGACCGTGTCAGCAACAACTGACCGGAAGTATACTTCAGGTTCTAGGGATGGGAATATTTGTGATCCAGAAAAGCAGTACATAACTCAATCCACTCATCTTACTAAGGGTCCCTGGGGAGCAACTGGTATTCAGGTGCATGCTGGACCACAGAATCCCTCTATTGGTTCTTTAAAGACATCTGACGAGGTTTCATATCGAGCTGGGGTGAATCAACCCTTTGGTAAGAATGGGGGCCTAGGCTCGAGGAGTAAAGGTGGTACTATTTACATGGTTGGGGTAACTAGGCTGCCCACCGGCTCTAGAGAAACTCAGGATTCCCTTATAAATAAGGTTACCTAATGGCTACGAATGCAGAGGAATTGTCTTTCTGTCATCCATGCCGATATTCTTGAAGTGGGTAGACATAGCCAATCAGGATTAGATTCTGATTTTATTTCTATTCATTTCATAGATAAATTCTTGCTGGATAATCTTATTGATTTTGAATCACCTACCTGTCACCTATGGAGGCATAGAGGGGTCAGTATTAGACTTCAATTTCATCTGCCTTCGGGGAGTCTATCAAGTTTACCAATTCCATGTGATGAACCAGTGGATGGAGTCTACGATTTTGGTAGTAGTTGTGCTTCGACCATGTTAGGTAACCCTACTCACTCCCTATTAGAAGTGGAATGACTACCTATTGTTCCCCCATTAATGACTCCTTTTGTAGTTTCTGGGTTTGCTTTGAAGAGGGGACCATTAATTTGAGGATGCTTCTAGGGCTCAGGTATCCCACTCAGAACTCTCAATGATATCTTGGAATCTGGCGAGGATAGGTGAGAAGTTGGGAGATCCTGAGTGGGTTAGTTTTATTAATAAGCAGGATATATGTCTATTTCAAGAAACTTGGGCTGAAGACCCGATATTTATGGACGGGTTTGTGACATATTTTTTAGCCGCCCAACCAGCATCTGGGGTTTTGGTCGTGCTAAGGGGGGACTTATGATTCTGCTAAATAAGAATTTATAGTGCGATCATTTAGCTTTATACATTAACTCCCTCGATTTATTGGGCGTCCAACTTTCATTCAACCCAGATTTTAAAATGATTATAATCAACATGTATGCCAGGTCTGTTCTTCTGGGTTCCTCAGAGTCCCAGACACTTGCTCAGTTATCCGAATATATGGATACCCTACACTCGTTAACTAAACTAGTGGTTGCAGGGGACATGAATTGTACTTTTGAACCAGACTGCCTTAATAGTAATCTGATGGCTGAGGAGGATGAACTCTGGGGTATCCCTCAACTGAAGGGAAATGTCCAGTGTATTAGCTCTGATGTTGCTTCTCAGTTGACTTCCCTTTGTTTTAGATTTGGACTAGGAGCGTGCAATGGACAAACTAGTTCTAATTTGAACATTGGACCCACTTTCAAGCGAGGGTGCTTTCCAGTGTTATTGAGTATTTCTTAGTGGACATCAGGTGTTGGTTCCTTTCTATAGATATGAAGGTAGACCTTCGTCACAAGAGCGATCACAATCCTCTACGCCTCACTTTACATAGTAAAGTGTTGAGGAGACTGCAGAATATTCGGATCTCCGAGGTCACCGGACCTCTTTTGAACCATAGGCATTCTTGTGTTAGTTGGCCAAAAGTAATGTCTAACCCTTGTCTGATTAAGAAAATGTATCTAACCTTTTCAGATATTATGTCTGGTTATGAGGAGTATGAGGTTAGTAACATTCCAATTTTGAGCATTCACGAAGAAATGGTAAGGAATTTGCAGGGCATTTTCTAAAGGAAGATTACTACTAGGCAACCCTCTGATAATTTTAAAGTTAGGGAATGGTTCAATAAGGACTGCTTCAATGCTAAATCAGCCTTAAAATCAGCTATTATGACTCATTCACAGGGGAAGATTAGAACTGCTAGACATATGTATAATAAAACTATGCAATTGGCAAAGAAAAGTTGGGAAGATACCACCTGGCAGAAATTGTTGGATGCAACCAAACTTTGAGACAATAGGACCTTTTGGAAGCTATTGGCCAACAGACACGGAGGGGGTAATGGCACCATCTGTACGCATATTCAACCTGAAAGATGGGTGGAACACTTCTCTCAGGTTTATGCTCTATCCACTACACAGGACTCCTCCTCTTCATTGCAGGCTGAATTGCGTCTTGAGACTGTTGATCAAAGAAAGTCTACTGATAGTCCTGTAGATTGTATTGTTTTCTCAATAACAGAAACTATAGTTGCTATAAACTCCTTAAAATCGGCCAAGGCTCCAGGCCCTGATAAGATACCGGGGGATCTTTTTAAATCTGAGCCTGTTATTTGGTCCTGGTATATAAATATGTTATCCAATGCTACAGCTGCAGGAGGCCCAATTCCCAAAACCTGGAAGGGGGCTTAATTAATTCATATCCAGAAAAAGGGTGATGTCCGTTCCCCTGTCAAATATAGACCAATTAGCCTCATTGACAATCTTCAAAAAATAATTGCCAAGCAGTTTTGGATAGGCTTTTGGACTGGGTCCATGTTCATCAGGTACTGTCTCCATTTCAGGTGGGTTTTCGCCCAAAATTTAGTACGGTGGATCAGGTTTTAAGGCTGACCCTCCTACATTGGAAATATGTAGTCCTGGCAATGCAAAACTTATATGTTGCGTTTGTGGACCTTCGGTCTGCTTTTGATGTGGTCCCTAAAGAGAAGTTATGGGAAGTCCTGCATAGAATATGTATTTCCGATAATATAGTACACTTATTACAAAGGTTGCACAAGAATACATATGCCCAGGTGAGATGGGGTAGCCAGGGAGAGCTAACTGATCATGTAGCCATCCGGTGGGGCATTCGCCAGGGTTGTGTCTTTGCACCAACCCTTTGTACCTTGATTATTAATGAGTTGGTGCATGCTGTGTCTTCTTGTCAAAATGATGCCCCCTCGCTGAATGCGCAATAAATCCCTATTTTATTATTTGCAGACGATTCTCTCTTGAGTTCTAAAACCCCCATGGTTCTGCAGATCTTGGTGGATAGGTTTAATGTTTTTTGTGTGGACCATGGTCTGGAACTTAATGCCAGCAAAACCAAATTAAAGGTATTGAGCTTGGGCCTCGCTAGGAAATGTACTATTACCTTAGATGGGCTCCCTTAAGTAAGGTACGTTCTATAGATTACCTGGGAGTAAGAATGCCAAACAACATACGGTGGGAGGATCAGATTGGCAGGAGTGTCTCACTTCTTCAGCATAAGTCAGGTGCTATTCTGCGCTTCTATAATATCACCATTGTGAAAGCTGTTTCTCCGGCTATTAAAATTTATTTGGCAAAGGCACAGGGTGCAGCGACTTATGGCACTGAGGTGTGGGGTCCTTCTAACACCAACAAATTGACCGTGGGCGAGAATAACTTTGCATGAGCTCTTCTTGCATGCACTCCCAGTACACCATTGATCCCGGTCTTTCTGGACCTTGGATTTCATCACATCTCTGATGTGATAGCTTTAAGACCCTTACTCTTCTGGGTATGAATTTGGACCACTCCTGTGCTTACTGTTTACAGGGACTCCCTTCAAGATATTTTAGATACACCTAATGTAGTTTCTATTCCTTGGCTCAAGCATGTTTCTAAGTGGTTTTACATCTTGGGATTTGGGAACTTTTAGGAGAACCCTCATAATTTGGGGAGGGCCCAGAAACAACTTTTGAAATCTGTTGACTGGTCTTATGTTAGGAATAATTATCATTTATGTACATCTCATGATCGGTTGACAGCACAATTTCGTATTTTTAAATGGCATCCCCAGTTTGAATCTTATTTGGACTTAATTCCCGATTTATTAGGTAAGAGCCTGTATGCTCGTTTTAGATTTGGGTGTCTACCGTTAAAGTCCTATACTGGTAGCTAGCGATCATTACTAACACTCGATTTATGTCCTAGTTGTAATTGTGTATCGGAATCTGTAGCACATTTTGGTGGTCATTACACACATTGGCGGTAAAAGCCGCTTACCGCCGTGCAGAAGACCGCCAACACACCGCCGCGGCCTTGGAATTCTGCCACGGTCATTATGACCCACAGCTCGGAATCCGCCAAAATCCAGACACCCACACAAGTCCGCCACACCAAAGGTCAGTGATAAACTGGTGATAACAAAAGCGACACGTCACGCCAACGGGAATACGCCCACACTATCATGACCCACGAATCCAGGTGGCGGTCTTTCAACCGCGGTATTCCATTGGCGGTACACACCGCCACGCTCAAAATACACACACATATACAAAACACAACCACATTGGACATTTCCAAATACACACACCTGATACACATACACACACCACTCCCACACACCCAATACAATATAAAACACACACCCACATCACCCACAAACCCTTACGTCAACAATTGCAACTGAGGGCCAGAGAGAGAGACACTACCATCTACAAACTAGCATCCACAGGCACTCCACACCATCACTCAAACAACATCCACGCACCTCACACAACACACCTCTAAATATCACCCCACACATCACAACACACACCACCCCAATCATCACCCACACCACCCCATGGCACCGCAAAGACACCCCAGGTTCTCTGAGGAGGAGCTCAGGGTCATGGTGGAGGAAATCATCCGGGTAGAACCACAGCTATTCGGATCACAGGTGCAGCACACCACCATAGCTAGGAAGATGGAGCTATGGCGAAGAATCGTGGACAGGGTCAACACAGTGGGACAGCACCCAAGAACTAGGGATGACATCAGGAATAGGTGGAACGACCTACGGGGGAAGGTGCGTTCCGTGGTCTCAAGACACCACATCGCAGTTCAGAGGACTGGCGGCGGACCCCTACCTCCTCCCCCAAAACTAACAACATGGGAGGAGCAGGTCTTGGCTATACTGCATCCTGAGGGCCTCGCAGGAGTAGCTGGAGGAATGGACTCTGTTAAGTCACATCTTAACTATTACATCCCCCACCCACCTGCATGCTATCACATACCCCCACCATCGCCCTCACCCCCATCACTTCAACTCCTCACGTATGTCCCAATATCACAAACCACACATCCCAAACTAAAGCCCTGCATGTAACACCAAAGCATGGACACCCATCACCAATGCATGGCCACTAAACATACCCATACACCCCCCTAAACCATTATCACACAAGGTCCTACACAGGAATGCAAGCACTGGGGTACACAGTCACCCACCCATTGCACACCATGGCACACACAGATGCAATAATCATGCCTTTACACCCCTGCAGGACCACTACCCAACGTCACTGGACAGGAGGGTCCAGATATGTCCACTCCACCCACAGAAGAGGCCCACAGTGCTGACAGCAGCTCTGTCCAACTGGATCAAGATAACCAGCCCGGCCCATCTGGGACCTCGGGACAGTCGGTTCCCCTCACACTGGCACAGGCCACTACAGAGATTGCCCCCTCTGTAAACACCAGCGCAGCACCCACCCACCCAGCGGGCCCATACCTCTGTCCCCAGGACACATCAATCAGCAGTGTGTCCACCACTACAGGGAACACAGGCTAACCCACTACCCCAACAAGCCCAGTGACAGAGGGCTAGTCGGGGTGAGTTTATGCCTGCCCCAAGAGGGGCGCCCACTGTTCCCCCTGTAATAGGAATTTGTGTTCAAGTGGATAAGTCTCTCCCAGGTTTGGCCTGTACTTTCTCTTTTGACAGTATGTCTGCAAATTGTATAGAGAATTGTCCGACCGTGTCAGCAACAACTGACCGGAAGTATACTTCAGGTTCTAGGGATGGGAATACTTGTGATCAAGAAAAGCAGTACATAACTCAATCCACTCATCTTACTAAGGGTCCCTGGGGAACAACTGGTATTCAGGTGCATGCTGGACCACAGAATCCCTCTATTGGTTCTTTAAAGACATCTGACGAGGTTTCATATCAAGCTGGGGTGAATCAACCCTTTGGTAAGAATGGGGGCCTAGGCTCGAGGAGTAAAGGTGGTATTATTTACATGGTTGGGGTACTTAGGCTGCCCACCGGCTCTAGAGAAACTCAGGATTCCCTTATAAATAAGGTTACCTAATGGCTACGAATGCAGAGGAATTGTCTTTCTGTCATCCATGCCGATATTCTTGAAGTGGGTAGACATAGCCAATCAGGATTAGATTCTGATTTTATTTCTATTCAGTTCTTAGATAAATTCTTGCTGGATAATCTTATTGATTTTGAATCACGTACCTCTCACCTATGGAGGCATGGAGGGGTCGGTATTAGACTTCAATTTCATCCGCCTTCAGGGAGTCTATCAAGTTTACCAATTCCATGTGATGAACCAGCGGATGGGGTCTACGATTTTGGTAGTAGTTGTGCTTCGACCATGTTAGGTAACCCTACTCACTCCCTATTAGAAGTGGAATGACTACCTATTGTTCCCCCATTAATGACTCCTTTTGTAGTTTCTGGGTTTGCTTTGAAGAGGGGACCATTAATTTTGAGGATGCTTCTAGGGCTCAGATATCCCACTCAGAACTCTCAATGATATCTTGGAATCTGGCGAGGATAGGTGAGAAGTTGGGAGATCCTGAGTGGGTTAGTTTTATTAATAAGCAGGATATATGTCTATTTCAAGAAACTTGGGCTGAAGACCCCATATTTATGGACTGGTTTGTGACATATTTTTTAGCCGCCCAACCAGCATCTGGGGTTTTGGTCGTGCTAAGGGGGGACTTATGATTCTGCTAAATAAGAATTTATAGTGCGATCATTTAGCTTTATACATTAACTCCCTCGATTTATTGGGCGTCCAACTTTCATTCAAACCAGATTTTAAAATGATTATAATCAACATGTATGCCAGGTCTGTTCTTCTGGGTTCCTCAGAGTCCCAGACACTTGCTCAGTTATCCGAATATATGGATACCCTGCACTCATTAACTAAACTTGTGGTTGCAGGGGACATGAATTGTACTTTTGAACCAGACTACCTTAATAGTAATCTGATGGCTGAGGAGGATGAACTCTGGGGTATCCCTCAACTGAAGGGAAATGTCCAGTGTATTAGCTCTCATGTTGCTTCTCAGTTGACGTCCCTTTGTTTTAGATTTGGACTAGGAGCGTGCAATGGACAAACTAGTTCTAATTTGAACATTGAACCCACTTTCAAGCGAGGGTTGCTTTCCAGTGTTATTGATTATTTCTTAGTGGACATCAGGTGTTGGTTCCTTTCTATAGATATGAAGGTAGACCTTCGTCACAAGAGCGATCACAATCCTCTACGCCTCACTTTACATAGTAATGTGTTGAGGAGACTGCAGAATATTCGGATCTCCGAGGTCACCGGACCTCTTTTGAACCATAGGCATTCTTGTGTTAGTTGGCCAAAAGTAATGTCTAACCCTTATCTGATTAAGAAAATGTGTCTAACCTTTTCAGATATTATGTCTGGTTATGAGGAGTATGAGGTTAGTAACATTCCAATTTTGAGCATTCACGAAGAAATGGTAAGGAACTTGCAGTGCATTTTCTAAAGGAAGATTACTACTAGGCAACCCTCTGATAATTTTAAAGTTAGGGAATGGTTCAATAAGGACTGCTTCAATGCTAAATCAGCCTTAAAATCAGCTATTATGACTCATTCACAGGGGAAGATTAGAACTGCTAGACTTATGTATAATAAAACTATGCAATTGGCAAAGAAAAGTTGGGAAGATACCACCTGGCAGAAATGGTTGGATGCAACCAAACTTTGAGACAATAGGACCTTTTGGAAGCTATTGGCTAACAGACACGGAGGGGGTAATGGCACCATCTGTACGCATATTGAACCTGAAAGATGGGTGGAACACTTCTCTCAGGTTTATGCTCTATCCACGACACAGGACTCCTCATCTTCATTGCAGTCTGAATTGCGTCTTGAGACTGTTGATCAAAGAAAGTCTACTGATAGTCCTGTAGATTGTATTGTTTTCTCAATAACAGAAACTATAGTTGCTATAAACTCCTTAAAATCGGCCAAGGCTCCAGGCCCTGATAAGATACCGGGGGATCTTTTTAAATCTGAGCCTGTTATTTGGTCCTGGTATATAAATACGTTATCCAATGCTACAGCTGCAGGAGGCCCAATTCCCAAAACCTGGAAGGGGGCTTAATTAATTCATATCCAGAAAAAGGGTGATGTCCGTTCCCCTGTCAAATATAGACCAATTAGCCTCATTGACAATCTTCAAAAAAAAATTGCCAAGCAGCTTTTGGATAGGCTTTTGGACTGGGTCCATGTTCATCAGGTACTGTCTCCATTTCAGGTGGGTTTTCACCCAAAAATTAGTACGGTGGATCAGGTTTTAAGGCTGACCCTCCTACATTGGAAATATGTAGTCCTGGCAATGCAAAACTTATATGTTGCGTTTGTGGACCTTCGGTCTGCTTTTGATGTGGTCCCTAAAGAGAAGTTATGGGAAGTCCTGCAAAGAATATGTATTTCCGATAATATAGTACACTTATTACAAAGGTTGCACAAGAATACATATGCCCAGGTGAGATGGGGTAGCCAGGGAGAGCTAACTGATCATGTAGCCATCCGGTGGGGCATTCACCAGGGTTGTGTCCTTGCACCAACCCTTTGTACCTTGATTATTAATGAGTTGGTGCATGCTGTGTCTTCTTGTCAAAATGATGCCCCCTCGCTGAATGCGCAATAAATCCCTATTTTATTATTTGCAGACGATTCTCTCTTGAGTTCTAAAACCCCCATGGTTCTGCAGATCTTGGTGGATAGGTTTAATGCTTTTTGTGTGGACCATGGTCTGGAACTTAATGCCAGCAAAACCAAATTAAAGGTATTGAGCTTGGGCCTCGCTAGGAAATGTACTATTACCTTAGATGGGCTCCCTTAAGTAAGGTACGTTCTACAGATTACCTGGGAGTAAGAATGACAGACAACATACAGTGGGAGGATCAGAGTGGCAAGAGTGTCTCACTTCTTCAGCATAAGTCAGGTGCTATTCTGCGCTTCTATAATATCACCATTGTGAAAGCTGTTTCTCCGGCTATTAAAATTTATTTGGCAAAGGCACAGGGTGCAGCGACTTATGGCACTGAGGTGTGGGGTCCTTCTAACACCAACAAATTGACCGTGGGCGAGAATAACTTTGCATGAGCTCTTCTTGCATGCCCTCCTAGTACACCATTGATCCCGGTCTTTCTGGACCTTGGATTTCATCACATCTCTGATGTGATAGCTTTAAGACCCTTACTCTTCTGGGTATGAATTTGGACCACTCCTGTGCTTACTGTTTACAGGGACTCCCTTCAAGATATTTTAGATAGACCTAATGTAGTTTCTATTCCTTGGCTCAAGCATGTTTCTAAGTGGTTTTACATCTTGGGATTTGGGAACTTTTAGGAGAACCCTCATAATTTGGGGTGGGCCCAGAAACAACTTTTGAAATCTGTTGACTGGTCTTATGTTAGGAATAATTATCATTTATGTACATCTCATGATCGGTTGACAGCACAATTTCGTATTTTTAAATGGCATCCCCAGTTTGAATCTTATTTGGACTTAATTCCCGATTTATTAGGTAAGAGCCTGTATGCTCGTTTTAGATTTGGGTGTCTACCGTTAAAGTCCTATACTGGTAGCTAGCGATCATTACTAACACTCGATTTATGTCCTAGTTGTAATTGTGTATCGGAATCTGTAGCACATTTTGGTGGTCATTACAACATTGGCGGTAAAAGCCACTTACCGCCGTGCAGAAGACCGCCAACACACCGCTGCGGCCTTGGAATTCTGCCACGGTCATTATGACCCACAGCTCGGAATCCGCCAAAATCCAGACACCCACACAAGTACGCCACACCAAAGGTCAGTGATAAACTGGTGATAACAAAAGCGACACCGTCACGCCAACGGGAATACGCCCACACTATCATGACCCACGAATCCAGGTGGCGGTCTTTCAACCGCTGTATTCCATTGGCGGTACACACCGCCAAGCTCAAAATACACACACATATACAAAACACAACCACATTGGACATTTCCAAATACACACACCTGATACACATACACACACCACTCCCACACACCCAATACAATATAAAACACACACCCACATCACCCACAAACCCTTACGTCAACAATTGCAACTGAGGGCCAGAGAGAGACACCACCATCTACAAACTAGCATCCACAGGCACTCCACACCATCACTCAAACAACATCCACGCACCTCACACATCACACCTCTAAATATCACCCCACACATCACAACACACACCACCCCAATCATCACCCACACCACCTCATGGCACCGCAAAGACACCCCAGGTTCTCTGAGGAGGAGCTCAGGGTCATGGTGGAGGAAATCATCCGGGTAGAACCACAGCTATTCGGATCACAGGTGCAGCACACCACCATAGCTAGGAAGATGGAGCTATGGCGAAGAAATGTGGACAGGGTCAACGCAGTGGGACAGCTCCCAAGAACTAGGGATGACATCAGGAATAGGTGGAACGACCTACGGGGGAAGGTGCGTTCCGTGGTCTCAAGACACCACATTGCAGTTCAGAGGACTGGCGGCGGACCCCTACCTCCTCCCCCAAAACTAACAACATGGGAGGAGCAGGTCTTGGCTATACTGCATCCTGAGGGCCTCGCAGGAGTAGCTGGAGGAATGGACTCTGTTAAGTCACATCTTAACTATTACATCCCCCACCCACCTGCATGCTATCACATACCCCCACCATCGCCCTCACCCCCATCACTCCAACTCCTCACGTATGTCCCAATATCACAAACCACACATCCCAAACTCAAGCCCTGCATGTAACACCAAACCATGGACACCCATCAGCAATGCATGGCCACTAAACATACCCATACAGCCCCCTAAACCATTATCACACAAGGTCCTACACAGGAATGCAAGCACTGGGGTACACAGTCACCCACCCATTGCACACCATGGCACACACAGATGCAATAATCATGCCTTTACACCCCTGCAGGACCACTACACAACGTCACTGGACAGGAGGGTCCAGATATGTCCACTCCACCCACAGAAGAGGCCCACAGTGATGACAGCAGCTCTGTCCAACTGGATCAAGATAACCAGCCCGGCCCATCTGGGACCTCGGGACAGTCGGTTCCCCTCACACTGGCACAGGCCACTACAGAGATTGCCCCCTCTGTAAACACCAGCGCAGCACCCACCCACCCAGCGGGCCCATACCTCTGTCCCCAGGACACATCAATCAGCAGTGTGTCCACCACTACAGGGAACCCAGGCTAACCCACCACCCCAACAAGCCCAGTGACAGAGGGCTAGTCGGGGTGAGTTTATGCCTGCCCCAGGAGGGGCGCCCACTGTTCCCCCTGTAATAGGAATTTGTGTTCAAGTGGATAAGTCTCTCCCAGGTTTGGCCTGTACTGTCTCTTTTGACAGTATGTCTGCAAATTGTATAGAGAATTGTCCGACCGTGTCAGCAACAACTGACCGGAAGTATACTTCAGGTTCTAGGGATGGGAATACTTGTGATCCAGAAAAGCAGTACATAACTCAATCCACTCATCTTACTATGGGTCCCTGGGGAGCAACTGGTATTCAGGTGCATGCTGGACCACAGAATCCCTCTATTGGTTCTTTAAAGACATCTGACGAGGTTTCATATCGAGCTGGGGTGAATCAACCTTTTGGTAAGAATGGGGGCCTAGGCTTGAGGAGTAAAGGTGGTATTATTTACATGGTTGGGGTACCTAGGCTGCCCACCGGCTCTAGAGAAACTCAGGATTCCCTTATAAATAAGGTTACCTAATGGCTACGAATGCAGAGGAATTGTCTTTCTGTCATCCATGCCGATATTCTTGAAGTGGATAGACATAGCCAATCAGGATTAGATTCTGATTTTATTTCTATTCAGTTCTTAGATAAATTCTTGCTGGATAATCTTTTTGATTTTGAATCACGTACCTGTCACCTATGGAGGCATAGAGGGGTCAGTATTAGACTTCAATTTCATCCGCCTTTGGGGAGTCTATCAAGTTTACCAATTCCATGTGATGAACCAGCGGATGGGGTCTACGATTTTGGTAGTAGTTGTGCTTCGACCATGTTAGGTAACCCTACTCACTCCCTATTAGAAGTGGAATGACTACCTATTGTTCCCCCATTAATGACTCCTTTTGTAGTTTCTGGGTTTGCTTTGAAGAGGGGACCATTAATTTTGAGGATGCTTCTAGGGCTCAGATATCCCACTCAGAACTCTCAATGATATCTTGGAATCTGGCGAATTACGGGTGAGATGTTGGGAGATCCTGAGTGGGTTAGTTTTATTAATAAGCAGGACATATGTCTATTTCAAGAAACTTGGGCTAAAGACCCGATATTTATGGACGGGTTTGTGACATATTTTTTAGCCGCCCAACCAGCATCTGGGGTTTTGGTCATGCTAAAGGGGGACTTATGATTCTGCTAAATAAGAATTTATAGTGCGATCATTTAGCTTTATACATTAACTCCCTCGATTTATTGGGCGTCCAACTTTCATTCAACCCAGATTTTAAAATGATTATAATCAACATGTATGCCAGGTCTGTTCTTCTGGGTTCCTCAGAGTCCCAGACACTTGCTCAGTTATCCGAATATATGGATACCCTGCACTCGTTAACTAAACTAGTGGTTGCAGGGGACATGAATTGTACTTTTGAACCAGACTGCCTTAATAGTAATCTGATGGCTGAGGAGGATGAACTCTGGGGTATCCCTCAACTGAAGGGAAATGTCCAGTGTATTAGCTCTCATGTTGCTTCTCAGTTGACTTCCCTTCATTTTAGATTTGGACTAGGAGCGTGCAATGGACAAACTAGTTCTAATTTGAACATTGAACCCACTTTCAAGCGAGGGTTGCTTTCCAGTGTTATTGATTATTTCTTAGTGGACATCAGGTGTTGGTTCCTTTCTATAGATATGAAGGTAGACCTTCGTCGCAAGAGCGATCACAATCCTCTACGCCTCACTTTACATAGTGATGTGTTGAGGAGACTGCAGAATATTCGGATCTCCGAGGTCACCGGACCTCTTTTGAACCATAGGCATTCTTGTGTTAGTTGGCCAAAAGTAATGTCTAACCCTTATCTGATTAAGAAAATGTATCTAACCTTTTCAGATATTATGTCTGGTTATGAGGAGTATGAGGTTAGTAACATTCCAATTTTGAGCATTCATGAAGAAATGGTAAGGAACTTGCAGGGCATTTTCTAAAGGAAGATTACTACTAGGCAACCCTCTGATAATTTTAAAGTTAGGGAATTGTTCAATAAGGACTGCTTCAATGCTAAATCAGCCTTAAAATTAAAATCAGCTATTATGACTCATTCACAGGGGAAGATTAGAACTGCTAGACTTATGTATAATAAAACTATGCAATTGGCAAAGAAAAGTTGGGAAGATACCACCTGGCAGAAATTGTTGGATGCAACCAAACTTTGAGACAAAAGGACCTTTTGGAAGCTATTGGCCAACACCCTGGACAACACGTTGGAAAACATAGGCTGGGACATCTCTGATGCAATGGCCACTGTAGTTTGAAATTACCCACTTGCCAGGAAATGGAGTAGATGGCAGATAGCTGACATCAGGTCTGGCTCCAACTGGGCACACAGTTCCTGGATTGTGGCACGGTCAAGTCTGTAGGTGATGATCACATGTCACTCCTCCATTGTCAACAGGTCCACCAGTGGTCTGTACACTGGAAGATGCCGCCATCTCCTCACATGCCCCAGCGGACGGTGCCTATGGAGGAGAACAGCGAGCAGAGAGTCAACCAACTCTGAGGTACGTAAACACAGCTTACTCTGAAATATTAGCAAATCGACATATGCCTGTATGAGTGTTTAAGCAAGGCCTAGATATGTGTGACGCAGTCCAAAATAATGCCATGTGGGCCCATGAAATGGCGGCTGCCTGACCTGTAAAGTGGGACAATGTGATATGAGGTAACTGCGCTGGCGTTGTACACCATTGCGGTAGGCGGTCGAAGACCGGGGCGCAATCCTGCATTGGTTAACATTGGACCCTATGGGTCCCAGGAGCCAATGATGATGTACGCCGGCGGTGACGGTACGCACCGCCGCGGACGTCACCACCATTTTCTCTCTGTTCAATCACTTGATACCTGATCTTCGACAGGAAAGGACCTACACTGCAAGTGCTCCTGTGACCTCAGTCTGGAAGAAACAATGGCTCGTGTGTCTGGGGAAAGGGCCCCTGCCTTCAGCACAGAGGAGTTGGAGAAACTCATAAATGGGATCCTCCCCCAGTACACGCTACTCTACGGTCCTCCAGACAAACAGGTAAGTACACTGTGAGCATGCTGTATGGGCAATGCCTGTGTGGATGAAAGATGGGGGGGGTGAGAATGAGGCGTGCATGAAACGACGGTGAGTGAATGTGCTTCATGGCAATGACTGTGACTGTGCGGACGGTAATAACTTCTCTCTTTCCCTGTACTATTCCTGTAGGTCAGCGCCCTCCAGAAGAAGGACATTTGGCGTGCCATCGCCAAGGAAGTTCAGACCCTGGGGGTCTACCACAGACGGAGCACCCAGTGCCGGAAAAGATGGGAGGACATTTGTTGCTGGAGCAAGAACATGGCGGAGGCCCAGCTGGGGATGGCCCCCCAACGTGGGAGGGGTGCCCGTCGCACCATGACCCCCCTGATGTTTAGGATCCTGGCGGTGGCGTACCCGGATTTGGATGGGCGCTTGAGGGCATCACAGCAGCCACAAGGGGGTGAGTACACTCTCATTCTGCTGATTCAGCGCACCATGTAGGTGTCTGGGTGGGGGAGGTGGGATGTGGGTTCCCCTAGGCCAGGGCGAGTTTAGTAGGCAAGGACCCTTCTTAAGGCAGGCCCTGTGGCACCGCACCCCACCTGTGTACAGTGCCAACTACACCTAGTCAGGCTCCTGTGACATCCATGTGTGCAGCAATCGGGCATAGCCTTGTAACCCATGGCCCTGGGATTGAATAGGGAACTCCAAGTGCGCGGCATAGTGCAGGGGGCTTCTGTGTCTGTAGTGTCCGCCAACGGTAGTGGTATTGCATGCACTCAATATGTCTTTCTTCTGTCTTCCCCCCCTTTTTGTGGTCTCCCTGTTCTTGTGTGCATTAGCATCATCAGGCGGAGGAGCAGTGGCACCGGAGCAGGAGGGAGCTGCATCCCACATGGCCATGGAGAGCGACACTACGGAGTCTGAATTTACCAGGGGGACGGAGGGCGAGGGGAGCTCCACGGTGGGGACAGGAGCTGACACCAGCGATATGGACTCCTCCTCTGATGGGAGCTCCCTTGTGGTGGCGGGCCCATCTGTGCCCCCGCATCTACAGGTACAGCCGCCATTCCTCCCTACCAGCACCGCCCTCTCAGCAGCCCCTCAGCGTGTGTCCCGCGGCCGCTCACCCAGGAGGGTGGGCATCTCCTTCGCCCCAGGCACCTCAGCCCCTGCCCCTGTCACCCCTGCTGCCCTCAGTGAGGAAGCCATTGACCTCCTCAGGTCCCTCACTGTTGGGCAGTCTACCATTTTGAGTGCCATCCAGGGTGTAAAGAGGCAGTTGCAACAAACAAATGCATTCCTGGAGGGCATTCACTCTGGTCAGGCAGCCAATCAGTGAGCTTTTCAGACTCTGGCCTCAGCACTGATGGCAGCCATTTTCCCAGTCTCTAGCGTCCCCCCTCCAACTTCCTCTACCCAGACCCAAACCCCTGTACCTCAGCCTATCCCAAGCACACCATCAGACCAGCATGCACACACCTCAGCACACAAGGGAAGCTCTGGCAAACATAAGCACCACACATCCCACGGGCACTCACGCAAGCATCACACACATGAAGACACACCAACATCCACTGCCTCCACTGTGTCCCCCTCCTCCTCGTCTCCCTCCTCCCTCCCTGTCTCATCTCCACTCACACCTGCTTGCACTACATCCTCAGCCACTACGTCAATCACCAGCACACCCACCACTACACCCTGCTTGCGTGCAGTCACCACCCCCACTACCATTCACATGTCCCCTGTGTCCTCTCCCAGTGTGTCTGTGAGGCCACCTCCCAAGGTACACAAACGCAGCCACACACCCACCCAACAGCCATCCACCTCACGACAGCCTCCAGCCCATGCACCTTCACCCACAGTCACCAAACGTACACCTCCTACAACCACTACCTCTTCCTCCACTCCCAAACCCCCTCCATCTACCTGTCCCAGTGTTCCTAAGAAACCTTTCCTGTCCAACCTTGACCTCTTTTCCTCACCTCTCCCACCCCTTAGTCTCCTAGGGCCCGACTCTCCAGGTCTCAACCTAGCACATCAGCCGCAACATCTGCGGGACCAGTGGTGCCAGTAGTAACCGGCTTCTGGAGTGCGCCAGGCAGCAGGGCAGCCAGTGTGGCAAGGAGCCAGAGCACGGACAGTCCCCCACCTGTAAAGCATAAAAAGTTGGCCTGTACCCGGCGGGAGATGGGAAAGAAATCAGCCACCAAAGCCGCTCCCAGTGGTACAGGTGGGTGGTGGAGACAGCTGCGCCACCATCCAAGGTAGGGAAGGGGCACAGTAAAACCGGCAAGTCTGAGAAGATCTGCACGGCGGACAAGACCGCTACCAGCCCCGCTGCCCAGGACACCGCTGCCCAGGACACTGCCGCCAGCAGCACCGCTGCCCAGGACATCGCGGACACCAGCACCGCTGCCCAGGACACTGCTGCCAGCAGAAACGCTGCCCAGGACACCGCCACCAGCAGCACCGCAGGCCAGTGAGCGCCAATGATTCCGACGCTACTGAGGCCGCCACGGGCAGGATGAAGCACTCTGGGCACAAAGCCCCCTCCAGAACCAGTGGAGTATCACATCCACTACCTCTGTCCTTGGCAGGATGAAGCACTCTGGGCACAAAGCCCCCTCCAGAACGAGTGGAGAATGTTATCCACTTGAGAGACTGTGGCTTTGCACTCCCCAGGATTGAACAGTGGGCAAACCACCCACTGTAGAAACTTGAGAGACTGTGGCTTTGCACTCCCCAGGATTGAACAGTAGGCATGGAGCCCCCTCGTGGATCTGGCTTTGCACTCATCCGGCTGAGGTGCCCCCCCTTCCCTTCCCCCTGAGGTGCCTGTTTTATTTCTATCTGATGCCCCAGCAGTGTTCTCTCCGTCTTGTTTGTGTATTGAGTGTGGGCCTCGCCCACGCCTTTTGGTCCCAGTGGTCCACGGACTATGATAGTGGAATACCTTGGACTTGTATTCTTGGTGTATATTTGTGTTTATAGTGTGAATATCTCAATATATGTATATATTTTTGATTACTGCCTTCGTATATATTACAATCATTCAACTCATTTCCTTTTGTCCTTGCATTCTTCCAGGGGGATTAGGGGGTTGCAACTGTGATGTATCATGATGTATTAGTGTGTGTGTTGTCGTGGGTGAGGGTGGGGGTGGGAGTGTTGCATGTTGCGTGTGTGTGTCACTGTTTTTTCCCTCCCATCTCCCCCTCCCCTGTGTCGTAGGTGCAGTACTCACCGTGGTCTTCGCTGCTGGCGTTCATGCTGCTGGTAGAGGAGCAGGAAGATAAAGGCTGGAAGAATCTGAAGTTCCGGTTCCATGGCATCCTGGTTCCTCGTGGGGTGTCTAGAGGTGAGCGTTTTCCCTTCCAAGTCCTGTTTTTGTTCGCGGTGAATCCGCCCCGTAAAAGGTGGCGGATTTGTGGCTTGTAATAATGTGGGCGCTACATTGTCTTCTTCCTGTCTGTTGGCGGTTACACGGCGGGGTTTGTTTGTACCGCCTTGGCGGTCAGAGTGTTAAAGTGGCTGTCTATGTTGGCGGTTTCCGTCACGGTCGTAATTCCATTTTTTTTTTCGCCGGCCTGTTGCGGTTTTACTGCCACTTTAACACCGACCGTTAGGGCTGTAATGACCACCTTAATGTTTTTTGTCCAGCTTATGCCTCTGTTCGGTGAAAATGGATACGTCCAGTTTGTAGGAATATGGGCATAAGACAATGTAAAGTTTCCCTTAGGATACTGAGGAGTGATACTTCCCTTGTCTTAATTCGTGCGGTTAGGAATTTCCTTGCGGCCGCATGGTACACACGTACTCGTTTAAAAAAAATGCATTTTAATAGTGACACTTGTTCTTAAATTTTATACTTACTTATTTATAAATGTGTATAAATTGTGGACTGTTGTGATTTTATACTTTGATGGTTGTTTATGACCGAATAAAGCTTATGTGAAATATGAATACGACATTACAGCAACACACATCCTATTGTAAACATACCAATGAGCCATGCTTTTTCTCTCTATAGTTGTGGCATCATGTGTGGGAAATTGTTGTTCCTTAGAACGAAAGAGTCATGCACAGATCCTGGATATTTGGCTGCCACTTGGGAGATGTACTGGTCCATGAGATACACCCCCTATACATTGATGGAGTAGTACTTTTACCTGTTCCTAAAGGCCCTGGGAGGGACCAAGGTAACGTTGGTGCTATGTATGGACCAAATCAGATGAGGGACGCATTCAAAGTGCTAGAAGTCAGCCTTAACAGTAGGCAAATCCACACATTGCGGGAACCTGATGTAGCTGTCTATGTGTAGGAAATGAGCCTCTTTCTAGCATGGTTACCCCGACATTTGGCCTGTTTGGCAGTGTGTTTGTCTTTGTCTACTGGGATCCTGCTAATCAGGACCCTAGCAGTGATGCTCTCTCCCTTAAATTATGGTTGTATGATACCGGTAATCCAGTACTTTACCCACAATTGCAAATTGGTGACCCCTTATAAGTCCCTAGTATATGGTACCTAGGCACCCAGGGCATTGGGGTTCTAGAGGATCCCTATGGGCTGCAGCATATCTTTTGCCACCCAAAGGGAGCCAATGCAAAGGCTTCTACAGGACTGCCATTGCAGCCTGTGTGAAACGTGCTGCACGCTTTCACTTCTATTTACACTACACAAAGTCACTTGTAAGTCACCCCTATAGCAGGCCCTCCAGCCCTAAGGGCAGGGTGCAGACTACCTGTGTGTGAGGGCACACCTGCACTAGCAGACGTGCCCCCACAACCTCCAGGACCATTTTCACGGACTTTGTGAGTGCAGGGACGCCATTTTATGCTTGTACTGGACAAAGGTCACTACCTATGTCCAGCCATATAATGATAACTCTGAACATAGTCATGTTTGGTATCAAACATGTTGGAATTATAACCCAATGCCTTTGCATCATTGGTTGTATGATTCCATGCACTCCAGGGGCTTCTTAGAGGACCCTCAGAATTGCGATTACAGGCTTCTGAGGTTTTCCAAGCAGCCCCAGCTGCTGCCACCTCTCAGGAAGGTTTCTGCCGTCCTGTTGGTTGAGCAGCTCAATCCCAGGAAGGTAGAACAAAGGATGCCCTTTGGGAGAGGGGTGTTACACCCTCTCCCTTTGGAAATAGGTGTTACAGGCTTGGAGGGGTAGCCTCCCGAAGACTCTGGAAATGCTTTGAAGGGCACAGATGGTGCCCTCCTTGTATAATCCAGTCTACATCAGTTCACGGACCCCCAGTCCCTGCTCTGGCATGAAACTGGACAAAGGAGCGGGGAGTGACCAATCCCATGTCTATCACTACCCTGGTGCTCAGAGCTCCTCCAGAGGGTCCCTGGGTTTTGCCATCTTGGATTCCAAGTTTACGGGAACTCTGGGAGCATCTCAGTGGCCAGTGCCAGCAGGTGATGTCAGAGCCCTCCCCTGATAGGTGCTGACCTGTTTAGCTGAGCGATCCCCCTTTCAGGGCAATGTAGGGTCTCTCTCTTGGGTGGTTCTTCAGATTTGGATTGCAAGACTCCAGTAGGAATCCTCTGCATCCTTTAATTCACCTTGTTCCTACAGAAACTTCATTTGGACCCTCCAGGAACTCTACAAACTGCAACAAAGAAGCAAAGACAACTTCTGCAACATTGTATTTTCAGCTCCTGCCAGCAACTGCAACTGTTTCCTGGTTGTGCATTGTCAGAGGACAGCCTGTTTTCAGCCTGCACCAGAAGAATAAAGGAATCTCCCTTGGGGTAAAGGAGTCACTCCCTTGCTTCAAAAGGCATCTCCCTGCAATGATGACTGGTTGTGTGGGACCCCTCTTCTGATGAGCTGTATGAATCCTTCATCACAGGTGGTGGACTGAAGTGGTCCTGATGGTCCTGATGTCCTACTGTCCAACTTTGGTAGAGGTAAGGGCTTGCATCCCCACGCAAGACAGGACTCCCATGCACCGCGTGTTTTGCAGTTGCCAAGGTTTGTTGGCATCCTTCTATAAAATTCTCCATGCACCTTGCAGCTCCAGCCCCCAGCACTTTATCCTGTTATGCACAGCTTCCTGCATGGTTCTTCGGCGGCATGGAACCCTTTGCTGTAGTGCTGCTTGGAGCTTCTTTTGCACCTTCCTTGTTGCCGTGCTTTGGGACTCCTGTGAATGCTGCCTGGTCTTCTGAGGGCTCTTGGAGTTGCTGAGAGCCCCCTCTGACTCTTCCTTCTGGGTGGTGTCCACCAGGCCCTCCTAGTCCCAGGCAGTGACATTTTCCACTAACCGCGAGCTTTGCGTGTGCCGAGGCTTGTTGGAAGAATCCATCTACGCAAACCAGACTGCAATTATCCATCCGGCGTGGGACATCATTTGCACAAACCAGGAACCCACATCCATCTTCTTGGGTGCAGTACTGACTGTTGTTATTCACCAGTGGTTCTTCTTTTGCACTTTTGTCCAGGTTAGCAGGGGCTCTTGTTCTCCTTGGACTCTTCTGTGCTTCTTGGACTTGGTACCCTTCTTCCACAGGTCTTCAGGTCCAGGAATCCATCGTTGGTGTCTTGCTGTCTCTTCTGGTTCTTGCAATATCTTCTTTCTCGTGTTCTTGTGTTTTCTAGGACAGTTACTGTGATTTACTCCTGCTTTTCTGGGCTCTGGGGTTGGTTCTATTACTTACCTTTGGTGTTTTCTAATACTCCCAGTGCCCCTCTACACACTACACTTGTCCCAGTGGGAAAACAACTTTCGCATTTCACTTTCTTAGTATATGGTTTGTGTTCCCTCAAGCCGATTTCTAACTTTTGTGATTTTCACAAATTGCACTGTTTTCCAACTGTTTTTACAGCTATTTCTGCATACTAGTGTATATAATTTATGTACTCCTTATCTCCTAAACAAGTATAGTTTCTATGGTATTTTTGGCAATTGTATCACCAAAATAAAGTACCTTTATTTTTGTAACACTGAGTATGTTCTTTCATGTGTGTGAGTATTGTGTGTAACTATTGTGGTATTGCATGCGCTTTGTATGTCTCCAAGCTAGGCCTTGGCTCCTCATCCACACTACTCCTAGAGAACATGGCTTCTAGACACTGTCTACATTTCATTAAAAAGGGATAACTGGACCTGGTATAATGTGTAGGTACCTTAGGTACCCACTACAAACCAGGACACCCTCCTACACCATGTGCTTCAGTAAAGCAGACAACACAAGACTGAACATGGGCTGTGACATACCTGCTGCCAAACCCACTGTAGTCTGGTAAGAGCCAGTCAAGGAAGTGGAGCACAGATAAGACCTGTAGTGTGGGAGGAATGTAATGGAGATTACATCTAGCAGGCAATAGCTCTGGCTCCAACTGGGTACATAGTTCCATTATGGTGTTACGATTCAGACGATGGGTCTGGATGATGTGTCGCTCCTCCACTAGGAGTCAGTATACTGGTGCAGTACACTGGTGCATGTCTCATTCTCCCCAATACTGGGTATCTAGGATTGAGATAAGACATTTACAACTTGATGACCACTCAACACATGCTAGCTAACAAAATCCTTGTTGTATACAACAAACACTTGTGACAGGCCCCAATAGTTGCCAAATACCATTCTGGCCATGTAGAGGGCCCATGTGTACCAACCTAGCTGCCTGTTACAGGGCCTGGACAACAACATGTCACACACATCACATGTCCAATGGTTCATGTAATGGCTACATATTTGTCCAACACCTCCCACGTCTGTACAAATGCCACTGCCTCATATGGTTACACCACCTATGAGGTACCGAGCTGCTGATCATGCCCTGGATTTGAGACCCACCCATCGTACACCACTGTGGCATGATATTCACATTCATGTACCCAGCCATGATGGCTGAACATAGGCGTACACTGCATTCAGTACATATGTCTAACATGACTCAGTTATTATTTATTTACACACATCACATGTGCCTAAAATGGCAGCTGCCTGTCCTGCGTGCACTGGACAGATGGAAGTGACCTAATTCCACTGGCCTATGTCATCATGATGGTAGGCTGTCTCAACCACGTGCAACTCCTTATTGGATCACCTTGCTGCCTGTGGGGGATTGGAGCCAATGATGATCACCGCCGGCATTGACAGTCATGTATGCAGCAGCTATAATCACCATTTTCTGCCACCTAGCTCACTTGTCTCCTGACACTCGTGTAAGCAAGACCTCCACTACATTAGCTGCTGTGTACTGTCTCTGGAGGCCACCATGCTACGTCCTACAGGTGATAGGTCCCCAGCCTTCACCCAGGAGGAGCTGGAGAAGCTTTGTGAATGGGGTGCTACCCCTGTATGGACAGCTGTATGAGGCACCAGAGAAGCAGGTGAGCCCAATTCCATTGGCCTGTGTGATCAGGATGTGTGAGGCTGTAAGACATTTCCATGCCACACAGGGAGTGGATGCATGCAGGGGCCATGCAGTACATGCATTTATGCCATGAAGCCACATTAGTGTGGGCATGTGATATGTATGATGTGAGTAGTCCACTGCTGCTGATGTGTTGCCCCTCTACATGACTTTTTCCTTCAGTCTGTGTCACCCATTCAGGTCAGTGCCCATCAGAAGAAGGGGATATTGCATGCCATCGTTAAGCAAGTGTGGACTCTGGGGGTCCATAGCCAGTGGAGTAGCCAGTGCAGAAAGCCATAGGAGGATCTGAGACATTGGGCCCAGAAGACGGCTGAGGCCCAGCTGGAGATGTCCACCAAATGAGGGAGGGGTCCTGTCAGTCCTTGACCCCTCTAATGGTCTGCATTTTGGCTGTGGCCTACCCTGAGGCCTCACAGCAGCCACAAGTGGCTCCCACCTCCTACATGATAGGCCTTGTTTGGGATAGGGTGGCTTACTTGTGGACAGATGTGCATGTGATCAGTGGTCGATGCACATTGACAATGGGTATCAGTCACTCTGCCAGACTCTGAATCGGTCATGTGAGGTAACACAATGCTGTCAGTGTATATCCAATGGACAATTCCGATGGTTGGGTGAGCGTGGAAACCATACACATTGTGTCAGACCAGCTTCTTCCATCTGCATCAATGTACATGAGATGTATGAGCTATCACATCAGTATGTGTCTACCACTATAACTGAGGCTATCTTATCTTGCACAGTACGTGCCATGAACTGATTGTGAGAGTGGCATCAGCGGTCCTCAACATGGATGGCCTCAATGGGACAGTATTTTGGACATGATTCACTACCATGCTGACATATGTTGACCTAAGAGTGTAGGCTATGTGTAGGGAAACAACCATGGCATTCTACTACATGTGACTCTATGTGTGCAAATAACACAGCAGCTATTATTCTGTGGTCTAGCCTTTCCAACTATGGTATGGTAGTAGATGTGGTATGTCTCCTGGGAGGTCCCTTGAAGTCTAACCCTATGGGTTAAATGTAATGCATGACATCCCCCTGCTAATCCTAATGCTGCTATGCAGCGTTCCAGCCTTGACCAATTCACAAAGTCAAAATGATTCCACAATAGCTGGTTTATTAGCATTGCATCATACAATTCAGAATGTGTATTTTCTGAAATGCAGTTTCATTGTAATGGCATGGGCATGCCATAATGTGATGTAGAGATGTACATGTTGATCTGTGTTAATGGTAGGTAGGTATTGATCCTTTTCCATATCTTTTGCTCTCTCTTTCCCTCCTTCCCTGTCTATGTGTGCATCAGTATCATTAGTTGAAAGAGAAGTGGCATTGGCGTGTGGGGAAGCAGCAGCCCATGGGACCCAAGAGGCTGACACCAGTGGAGCAGAGGGGGCCAGTGGGATGGAGGGAGAAGGGAGTGCCATGGGGGAGATAGGATCATCTGCATCATCTACGGATTCCTCCTCTGATGGAAGCTCCCTGACGGTGGTAGCTCCATCTGGGACCAGCCCAGCACATTCCTTGTTCGCCTCCCCCCTTACCAGCACCGCCCTCCCTGTTGCTCCCTACTCAGTTGTCAGTGCCTGCTCATCCAGGAGGGTGGGAGGCTTCTTCACCACAGGCACATCTGCCCCTGTCCCAGTCAGCCCTGCTGCCCACCTTGAGGAGGCTATTGACCTCCTCAGGTCCACCTCTGTGGGCCAGACAACCACTGTGAATGCCATCCAGAGACTGGCAGCTCAGGTACAGCTGAGCAATGCATTTCTGAAGGCATTCACAGTGCCCTGTCTAGCCTGCAGAGATCCTTTCAGGCTCTGGCCTCCTCGCTGATGGCAGCCAGTGTCCCTTATTTTTCTGTCCCACCTCCAGCTTCCTATGCCCAATCCCACAACCCTCTCTCTACACCCATCTAGAGCACACAGTCTGATCACCATTCATCCACCTCAACAGACATGGTTTGCAGTGAGAAACACATCCACCACAATACCCACCATTGTCACACACTGGCAACACAGGCAACACCCACCTGCACACACAACAGCATCCACTCCTTACACTTAACCCCACACCACCCCTTCCTTCACAGACACTAGACCACTCACACCTGCTGGCACAACACCAACACTCCCTGACCCAGCCACTAGTCCCATCATATTCACAGTCAGCACTCTTCCAGACCAGAATACATCCACCACATTCATCACATGCACACACACCACAACTATAACACCCCTACATGCAGAATATCCACCTTACCTGCAGACACCACCACAACAGACAGTCACCAATTCACCATGGCATCTCCCTGCACCTTCTCCCCCCTCCTACCAAGACACCTACAAGCCCGCATTCACGCCTAACAGACACCCAGCACACACATGCCTTCCACCCAAGCAGCTGCACCCAAGATACCTACACAGATACACCTCACAACCACTCCCTCTCCCTCCACTCCTAGATGCATTTCCCATGACCACCCTTGTGTTCCTAAGAAAAGATTCCTATATAAGTGTTCCCTCTTCCCTACCACTCTCCATCTCTGTGATTCCCCAAAGTGCACTGTGTCCCTCCCTGAGCCAAGCCCTTCCACCTTGCAGTCCTTCCTTGCTCCCCGGTGTTGCCCATGTCCCTCTCCCTGCCAAAAAATCAACCCCCAAACCAAGACCCCCCGCCCAAATACACCGGGCAAACCCAAACAACCCCTTCAAACACCACCCCATCACCCCTGAGGTACCCGCCTGCACCCTTGATGCCACTAACACGTGGAGGCCCCTTTGCATTCAAGAGTCAAGTTGGGGCATTCACAATTCCATATGTGCCTGGTGGCACATGAACTGTTTGGACTGTCCAGTTGGCCGATTTAGTACTTATTGAATACTTTTAAATATACATGCCTATAATCTATGGGCCAACCGCCTGTTGGTCTCGATGGAGACCTACTTGTTCTGCCTTTCCTTCGTGATGGATGTGTTGTATGAGTGTGATTTGGTATGTGTTAGTTTTGTGTATGTGATGTAATTCTGTTGCAGCACGTGTTGTTTAGTTTCCTTGTGCATTATACTCTGTGAGATGTGTTGTGATGGTGTTGCGTGCCATTGTGTGGTTGTTGTGTGTGCCTACGTGTGTGTGTGGTGATGGATTTGTCATGTGCATTGTGTGTTGGATGGATGTGGTGTGACATCTGACACGTTGTGTGGCAGTGTTTTGGTATGAGTTGGTTGTACGTGGTTGTTACATGTTGCTGTCAGAATGTGTTTTCATGTGGAGGTGTGCAATGTTGTTCCTTGGCAATACCTTTGTGTGAGTCTGTGGTATTGTGCATGTTTGGTTTAGACATTGGCGGTGATGTGTGTGTGGGGTGTGTGGATGGCATGTGTATGTTGAAGGTGGTGTGTGCAGTTTGTGTGTGTGTGTGTGTGTGAAGGTGTGTTGATATGTGTGGTTGTCGCTAGCCATCCTGGATGCGTGTGTTGTGTGTGGGTGTGTACTAATGCCTTTCCCTCCAGTGTGTGCTAGGTGGGTGTACTTACGGTTGTTGTTCTCATTGCAGTTGCTGTTTCTGGAATCATAGAGCAATCAGAAGCAGTGGGAAGACTTCAAGTTTAGGTTCCATGGCAGCTCCGGATGTGTCTGTGTTCCTGAAGGTGATTGTTTCCTTCTATAGTGTTTGTGTCAGACAGGGTTTTGGTGGCGGTCCGACCCTGCCGGAAATCCTGGCTGTGAGCAACCTTGTAATATGTTTGGCGGTAAGATGGCCCCCACTTCACTGGAGATGCCTGCCACTGGCCATGGCAGTCCATTAGCATTGTCGGTGCTAGTGCAGGTGTTTTAATTAGACATTATTAATGAGTGTTTATCTATTTTGAGTAATGAGATTATGTAGAAAACGAAATAATGTAGAAAAAATAATGCACTTGTTTGAAAATGTGACCTCGAAGAATGGCCACCAGTGTTCACCAATTTAATGATTAAGGCTTATGAAATATTGAAAATGTTCTAGATTAATGCAGTAATGTTATATTAAGGGTTATGAAATATGCTCTAGCTTTCTTAATTGTAAGCCTTAACTTAGCGAGCGTCTTGGCCTATTCTTGCCAGACCTCAAGCAGAAGCTGTATTTCTTAGTGTTTAATAAAAAATGCTGACAGAGTGAATTTAACCGTGAAATGTCCATTGTCTTGTTAAATGTGCTTAAAAGAAGCTTTTCGTGAGAACCAACTGCAAGGAGATGATGTTCCCGCTAGTGTAACAACTTATGTGTAATGTGTATGAGACTGACTTTCCCAGGGTAAGAACAATGAAGATACTGACTGGAGCTGAAGATGCAACAATATTGTTACCTGACGAGCTAGATGATGAGGACATATGTCCCATGGGCATGGCCATTGGGCCCAGTGCCATGTAGGGGAGCCAAAGTTAGGCTCTCCAGGACACTTTAAAAACAAATTAAAATACTTATCTGTATATACCTTACTCACCATAGGATGGTGTCCCCCATCCACTGGCGTCCCTGGTGTGGGTGGGGGTGTCCTTGGGACTAGGGAAAGGCACCTGTGGGCCCATTCCATGGTCTCTGACCATGGAAATAGGGTCACAGGTCCCCTAACGCCTGCCCTGACCCAGGCATTAAATAATCGTGCTAAGCAAACCTAGCGCCATTATTTAAGACCCCCTTCCCCCGTGCTTGATTTTAGCATGGGGATAGATATGGCACTAAGGCATATTGTCATATTTTACTTGGGAACGTATAAATCTGGGCCTTAGTACACTATGTCATCATTTGGTATCATGTTTTACATCTATACAAGCTCAAACAGTAGAATTTAGTAACGTATTAGATGTTGTTTGTACATCATTTTTTATGAGTACAGTAAAATGTAAGTTAAACAAGAAATTATGTTATTCTCATAGTAGAACATTATTTAGAACTAGAATAATGGAATGTTTTCAAAACGTGAATAAACATCGTAAGCCATTTTATACAGCTTGCAACTTTTCCTTCACGGGATTTTGTGTAAAATTATTAATGCCTGAGAGTTTGCCAGCATGTGGAAACCCCCAAAGAATTCTAAGGGGCGGGAACACATTTAAGCAGATACATTGTATTCCCATGGCAGTTAAATGCAGATGCATCTGTGTGGAGTCCATTAATTCCATTGTGAATCCATATGTGGCTGTGGAAAGCAGGTGGTCCATGAGTCTGCCCTAAGCAGCTTAATTACTGAATTGATCAAGGGAAGCAACCAGGAGCAGTGGATGCAATGATGTGTGGAAGATAAATGTCCCATTACTCATTTTCCATTGCTGCAGTAATCGCTGCTACCCTTTAAAGCATATCTTCATAATGTGTAACAGATGCCCTTTCGTCCATGTCCCAGTCACGCTTCTAAATTCTAGGGTCTACTTTATTATCTTTGAACAGCAGTGTTGCCAACCTAGGGCCGCTCTGAGGGCCCAGTACTCCAAAGGCTAGGTTTGTATGAATTTAATAAATGTGCCTTGCAATGAAAGGGCTGGTCACACCTGTTCCCTTTATCACAAGTGTTGATATGATTATTTAAGGTATTTTTCTTACAAAGCTGCACATGACTGTCAATGCAAATGTCTGCATTAGTCACACTGTAAACAGCAACATATCCCCTGATCTGGGCTCAACCAAGTGTGCAGTCGTACAGCTCGTTGAAATGTGATGAGACTAGACCATTAATATGACGTTGCTTTAGATTGTTACTTTCTCGAGGGGAAACTGACTTTCTATAGCTCCAAAAGAATATCTTTTAAAAAAGGAAAGCTCTACATTTTGTACACTTGTAGTGTAGAAAATGGTACATATTTTGAGCAGATTCTAGATACTGGAATTGTGATTACACTATGCAATTGCACAGACTGTCATTTCTATCCTATTTGAGACTTATCACTGGAATTGCTACGCTAACATAGTCCTAATATAGCTTGGGCCACATTCACTAGAAACTGGCATAGTGCAGTGCTGCACCAAAAACAGCAGCACCATGCCAGTTTCCAATCACAGAGATGCTCACAAGAACACGGCGCACCCTTGCGTTTCCTCTGCCTCACCGCTAAGTTAAGCAGCCTGCACCAACCCATGAATCCTTGCACCAGAGAGCAAGGGTGTCTGTATTCTGGGGAGTGATTGTTTATGTGCAGGAAGGGACACCTTCCTCTACATAAACATTCTACAATGGAGATTTGGCACTTATTTGTGTGCTGCATTCTGCAGCACACATAGAAGTATCAAATCGTTATTTTTGAATGATTGATTATGTGCAAGAAAAGACACTTTCCTGCACATTAACAACCGTTCATGGCCTTTTGCTCTGGCCTTTTGTTCTTTCTATGTGTACTACACGCAGCACACATGGAAAAACCAAAAAACATGGATGAATAAAAGCATTCCTCCTCCTTGTGCCATGCTAACGCCACCCCTGGGGTGGCTTTAGTTTTTGTCACTGCCACTGATTTACACCTTTCAGTAAAGCTGTAGCAGTGTCGAAAGCAAAGGGTGTTGCAGTGGTACGCCCACAGCAACACCCATTGCACATCCCTCTTACACAGAAAACTGCATCGGAGGTGCCCACATTTACAGGGCGGTGTTAAGCCACAAAAAGTAACTTAGCGCCACCTTGTGGCTCTAGGGCCTTGTAAATCTGGCCCTTACTTTAGCTTCTGTAATTGAGCACATGCAGGCCGCACTGTCATGAAGGTCAGTTCACCAAAACTCCAGGGATAGTGAAAGTGTGACATCACATGCCCTTTGACCTTCAACTTCACTCACAAACACCACACATGCTTACTTGTGCAGACATTCTAACTTACACACACACTCAAGTAAATGCACACTCACCCACAAACACGCACACAACATCTATTTAACCACAATGTTTTTACTTACCTCATCTACCAGTGAAAGTTATATTCCAGCTAATCGCACTCCAATTTTTATTACACTAATAATAAATAATGAAACATTATTCACTATTAGTGCATACAAAACATTGAGAGAAAGCCAGGAGAGTGGAGCCCCAACTGAAGTCCATATGGAGGAGCTGCCACTCTGTTCCTGGCACTGATTTTGCCACTTGCAAGCCAATGGGTCAGAAAGTCAGTGCTAGGGGTCACAAAGGGCAAGCCAGGGCTCACAGCTGAGACCCTTGGTGACCCCTAAATGATGTCCATGCGCACTGTACTGTAACTGTCTGCCTTTCGCGTTCGCCACTCGTGAGTCTTATAGCTATGTGTGCATGGCAGTGGTTTGCAGTGCAAGAAAGATTAAAGAATATCGTGTACACTGGTAGGCATTCAACTACTTAAAGTCGTGAAAAGAACCCTATAGCCCGACTTTGGCCCAACTTAAATATTTTTCATGTTCTGCGCTGTTAGTATTAAAATGGGTGGGCAGAATATTTTTACCAGGCAAAAGAGTAAATACTGCAAATTAAGCGGCATACATCGACTTTTGCAACTTTACAGCAGCGCAACTCCTACTTCATATACACTTTGTGCATATAGTTGTAATGTGGGTTTATACATTTATTATCGAGTAGCAAATCACGAGATCAGGATGATGTTTTTATTCTTTCAACGCATCTGTCACATTCCAGTCCATGCTCTGCCGGTGATCTGTTTGGCTGTGACAGATCTTTAGAGACAGGGGTGAAGCAGGAAAGGTGGTCGTGGGCTCCTGTATTGAGCATTATGAAATAGACCTTACCATGCTCCACAACTTGTCAGCTGCATTTGTGTTTGCCACAATAGCATTATCAGTTTCCAAGACATTTTAATTCATATATGCCACCAAATCTGCCCTCATAGAGCACCCGAGACCAATGAACACAACGCAACATGTAATGTCAGGTATGTGATGCCATGGTTAGTTATGTTATGCTATGCTATGCTATAGTTAGGTTATATTATGTGATGCTGTGTTTACTTTATTTCATAAGTACATTATATGTAAAGCTACTGGACGCTGACAAGGATATACAGAGAGAAAACATAGTTTCACGTATTCAATAATCATCAAGTTGAAAAAGCAATCGTTGACAAATATTCTGAGGTTTGGCATCCCTCTCAGATTTCTTGATGCCGTTAACTGAGTGGTGGAATATCCCTTAAGTATGTTCGGCATGAGGCATGGTATTTTCAGATACAGGACCTTTTGCACTGAAAACACAGGCAAGGAGGAATGCTTTCAATAAGTCTTTGGCTAGCGTTCCAACACATTGCTTTTTTGCCAGGGGTGTCCCCTCCATGTGAAAGGAGGAGCAAAAAAATGCCCCCCATAATGGAAAAATAAAATGGTGCTAAACTTGGTTTTTCACCAATTTTTGTTTCAGCGCCCTGACCTGAACCAAGTGTCAGGACGGGGCATGTCAATTGCTGCTGAGTGGCAGCAGGGAGCTGTGCACTTTAGTTTAATGTGTGCATATCCTTTGGCCGGCCATCTTGCAACGGCCCGCCAGACATGTGCACTTTATTTTCCGATAAGCATCACAGGATCTTTAGTTTTAGGAACAAAATTGAATTGACCACAAGGTGAAGAATATATTTGTCGGTGTTTTGGTATTGCTGATAACGGAGGCACAGCTATAAGAATGAATATACCCATTTGCTGTTCTATATATAGGTACCGCTTCTTATGTCCTGATGAGGCCTATTGATGGAGGGCCGAACCTCGTCAACCAACAAACTGAGGAGTTCTATGAATTTATGAACTGAAAGATTAAGATACAATATTATACCACACGTATTCAGTATGAGCAATCATTTAATAGTGACGGTATAGATCATCAATATCTCGCATAGAGGACTGTCCTTGGAAAAAGGCCTTGACAGACCACCTTTATAAATATCGTTGGAAGTTTTGAGTGCTAATGCACTCAGTACCTTTTGTCTGGAAATCGTGATGTATATATTTTTTGTGATGTAATGTGTATATATGTTTTAGTGTTGCGCATTGTCTGAACACTATGGTCCTCATTATGACATTGACGGTGAGTGATAAAATGGCTGTAATACTGCCCACAGGCTGGAGGTTATTACTGCCAAATTATGACCATGGCAGTGATAACTCCTATACACAGCCAATGTACCACACCAACCACGAGGGCATGAACACCACTCACCACGGCGGTAGCCGTCAACAACCAGGCGGAAGACAAAGTACTGCCCACCATATCATGACCCAGGAAACCTCCACGATTTCCAGAGCAGTACCAATGCCATCAAAAGCCTGGCAGAAAGAGAACTCAGAAGACCAACGACTCACCATCGGAGACACAGGGAAGACCAACGCTGCTATGGAACCGGAACTGCAAGTCTTCCCGATGCTCATCTACGCCATGCTCCACTTGGAACACCAACGTGATGATGACGGTGAGTACAGCCACCTAGCACACAAGGGAGGGAGGAAGGAAAACGAGAGTGACACACACAAGCACGACACAAAGACACCACACACACAACCAGCTGCAGACGAAAAACAATGGCACACAACACACAGCATAATAATGCAAGGATAACAAGAATGCAGTAATGAGAATGTATTGATTGTGAACAGCTACCCAATGAACCAATTGCAGGAGGAGTAGGCTGCACTTCTTCAGCTGGCGTTGAGGGCCCTGTGACCACTGGTGGTGGTGGTGGTGTTGTCACCCTGACAGCCTCCATTGGACTTTAGGGTTTCTTTCCCTTCATTACAGGAGGTATTGGATCCTAATCCTTCCTGGCAGGGGATGAAGGCTTCATCCCCTTCATGGCAGGATGTGCAGGCTCCTTAGCCTTCCTGGCAGGAGTAAAGGGCTTCTTCCCTTTCATGGCAGGAGGTGCTGGCTCCTTCCCCATCACAGCAAGAGGTGTGGGATCCTTAACCTTCCTGGCTGGAGGAGTGGGATCCTTCACTGACTTGATACCATGACTAGGTGGTGCCACCACTGTCCGAATGGACTGTTTGCCTGAGGTGCTGGGCTGGGTTGTTGGGACCCTGCTCTTATGGGCAGGATGGGGGGGTGGAAGAGGAGGGAAGAGTTTCAAATTAGCAAGGAAAAGCTTCTTAAGGACGGTGGGGCGGGATGAGAGAGAAGGGATGGCAGTGGAAGTTGAGGGAATGGTTGTTGGAGGAGTATGTTGTAGGAAAGTACCATCTTGCCTGGCATGTTACCCCCATTTTTACTTGTGTGTCAGTTTGTTTGTGCCTGTGTCACTGGGATCCTACTAGCCAGGACCCCAGTGCTCATAGTTTGTGGCCTGAATGTGTTCCCTGTATGGTGCCTAACTGTGTCACTGAGGATCTGCTAACCAGAACCTCAGTGCTTATGCTCTCTCTGTCTTTCAAACTGTCACTGCAGGCTAGTGACCATTTTTACCAATTCTAATTGGCACACTGGAACACCCTTATAATTCCCTAGTATTTGGTACCTAGGTACCCAGGGTATTGGGGTTCCAGGAGATCCCTATGGGCTGCAGCAATTCTTTTGCCACCCATAGGGAGCTCAGACCATTCTTACACAGGACTGCCAATGCAGGCTGAGTGAAATAACATCCACTTTATTTCACAGCCATTTTACACTGCACGTAAGTAACTTATAAGTCACCTATATGTATAACCCTCACTTAGTGAAGGTTAGGTGCAAAGTTACTAAGTGTGAGGGCACCATGGCACTAGCCAAGGTGCCCCCACATTGTTCAGGGCAATTTCCCCAGACTTTGTGAGTGCGGAGGCACCATTAAACACGTGCACTACATGTAGGTTAATACCTATATGTAGCTTCACAATGGTAACTCCGAACATGGCCACGTAACATGTCTAGGATCATGGAATTGTCCCCCCAATACCGTTCTGGTATTGGGGGGACAATTCTATGTATCCCCGGGGCTCCAGCATGGATCCCGGGTACTGCCAAACTAGCTCTCTGGGGTTCTCTCTGCAGCTACCACTGCTGCCAACCCTCAGACAGGTTTCTGCCCTCCTGGGGTCTGGGCAGCCCAGTCCCAGGAAGGCAGAACAAAGGATTTCCTCTGAGAGAGGGTGTTACACCCTCTCCCTTTGGAAATAGGTGTTAAGGGCTGGGGAGGAGTAGCCTCTCCCAGCCTCTGGAAATGCCTTGAAGGGCTCAGATGGTGCCCTCCTTGCATAAACCAGTCTACACCGGTCAGGGAGCCCCCTGCCCCTGCTCTGGTGCAAAACTGGATAAAGGAAAGGGGAGTGACCACTCCCCTGTTCATCACCACCACAGGGGTGGTGCCCAGAGCTCCTCTAGAATGTCCCAGACTTCTGCCATCTTGAATGCAGAGGTGTGAGGGCACAATGGAGACCTCTGAGTGTCCAGTGCCAGCAGGTGACGTCAGAGAGCCCTCCTGATAGGCTAGTACCTGGTTAGGTAGCCAATCCTCCTCTGAGAGCTATTTAGGGTCTCTCCTGTGGGTTTCTCACAAGAGATAACGAATGCAAGAGCTCACCAGAGTTCCTCTGCACTTCTCTCTTTGTCTTCTGACAAGGATCGACCGCTGACTGCTATAGGACACATGCAAAACCGCAACAAAGTAGCAAGAAGACTACTAGCAACATTATAGCGCCTCATTCTGCCAGCTTTCTCGACTGATTCCTGGTGGTGCATGCTCTGAGGGCTGTCTGCCTTCACCCTGCACTGGAAGCCAAGAAGAAATGTCCCGTGGGTCGATGGAATCTTCGCCTGCCAATGCAGGCACCAAACTTCTGCATCACCGGTCCTCTGGGTTCCCTCTCATCTTGACGAGAGTGGTCCCTGGAACACAGGAGCTGGATGCAAGTGACCCCCACAGTCCAGTGGTCCTTCTGTCCAAATTTGGTGGAGGTATGTCCTTGCCTCCCCACGCCAGACAGTAATCCTGTGTACTGTGTGAACTGCAGATGCTAGGGCTTCTGTGCACTTTTGCAAGACTTCCTTTGTGCACAGCACAGCCCAGGTCCTAAGCACTTTCTCCTGCATTGCCCAACTCGCTAAGTTGACTTCCGACTTCGTGGGACCCTCTTTTGTTGTGCTGAGATGACCGTCATGCTCAGATCTTCTGAACATCTGTTCCGGTGCTTCTGCGGGTGCTACCTGCTTCTGCATGGGCTTTCTCTATTTCTGAGCGCCCCCTCTGTCCCCTCCTCCAAGGGGTGACCCCCTGGTCCTTCTTGGGCCCTGACAGCACCCAAAATCCTCAAACCCGACCCTTGAAGCTAGCAAGGCTTGTTTGCAATCTTTCTGTGTGGAAACAACTCTGCATCCTCCTGCACACCGTGGGACATCTTCTGACCAAAGGAAAAGTTCCTGACACCTTCTGTTGTTGCAGAATCTTCAGCTTCTTCCACCCAGAGGCAGCCCTTTTCCACCTTCATCCGGGGTTTAGTGGGCTCCTGCCCCCCTGGACATTTGTCTGACTCTTGGACTTGGTCCCCTTCCTTTACAGGTCCTCAGGTTAGGAATCCATCTTCAGTGCTTTGCAGTCAGTTGTTGCCTTTGCAGAATCCCCTATCTCGACTTTACTGTCTTTCTGGGGTAATTGGGTAAATTTACTCCTACTTTTCAGGGTCTTGGGGTGGGGTATCTTGGACACCCTTAGTGTTTTCTTACACTCCCAGCGCCCCTCTACACACTGCACTAGGCCTGGGATCCATTTGTGGTTCGCATTCCACTTTTGGAGTATATGGTTTGTGTTACCCCTAGGCCTATTTTCTCCTATTGCATTCTATTGTGTTCTACAGTGTTTGCACTACTTTTCAAAGTGTTTTACTTACCTGATTTTGCTTTGTGTGTATATTTTGTGTATTTTACTTACCTCCTAAGGGAGTATATCCTCTGAGATACTTTTGGCATATTGTCACTAAAATTAAGTACCTTTATTTTTAGTAACTCTGAGTATTGTGTTTTCTTATGATATACTGCCATATGATATAAGCGGTATAGTAGGAGCTTTGCATGTCTCCTAGTTCAGCCTAAGCTGCTCTGCTATAGCTACCTCTATCAGCCTAATTTGCTAGAACAGTTCTAATCTACTAATAAGGGATAACTGGACCTGGCACAAGGTGTAAGTACCATCAGGTACCCACTATAAGCCAGGCCAGCCTCCTACATATGTCTGCTAGACTTGGGTGCAGGTGCATGGGCAGTGTGCTGATATGAGGTGGATAGCTGTTGGGTGTGTGAGTGCTTGCGTTTGTGTCCTTTGTGGTGGAGAGACAGGGTGGGAGAGGACACAGGGGACACATGCATGGATGTTGTGGAGGTGTCTGCTAGTGAGGTGTGTGTGCTGCTTCGTGTGATGATGGTGGTGGTGGATGTTGATGCAGTGCATGAAGTGTGATTGTGGATGTCACTGTGAAGGAGGAGGAGAAGGGGGATACAGTGGAAGCAGTGGATGTGTCTGCAACTGTCTGGTGTTTGCATGAGTGCTTATGGGATGAAGTGTGGTGCCTGTGTTTGACTGTGCCACTCTTGTGTGTTGTCTTGTGTGCATGCTCGTCTGTATGTGTGCATGGGATGGGTTGAGGTTGAGGAGTCTGGGACTGGGAAGTGGTAGTTGGAGAGGGGGATGGTAGGGACAGCGACAATGGCTGCCATCAGAGAGGAGTCCAGAGCCTGAATCGATCTCTGTTGGGCCACCAGTCCACCATGGATGCCCTCCAGGAATGCATTGCTGCATCTGGGATGCCAGCCCCTAGATGGCATTCACAATGGTTGACTGCCCTGCAGAGAAGGATCTCAGGAGGTCAATAGCCTCCTCACTCAGGGAAGCAGGGCTCACTGGGGCAGGGCCTGAGGTGCCTGGGGCGAAGGTGATGTCCACCCTCCAGGGTAAGCGGGCACGGGCAACTCGCTGAGGGCTACTGGGAGGGCGGTGCTGGTACCAGGGTGGCGGTTGTACCTGCATCTGGGGTGGTCACAGAGGTGTCCACCACCACCAGGGAGCTTCCATCAAAGGAGGTATCTGAGATTGTGTTGTCGCCTCCTGTTTCCGCCGTGGTGCTCCCCTCTTCCTCCATCCCACTGGTTCCCTCGGCGTCGGTGGACTTTGCCTCCAGGGTCCTTTGGGATGCAGCTCCCTCTGTCTCCGATGCCCCTGCTCCTCTGCCAGATGATCCTAATGCACACATGAACAGGATGACAGAAGAAAAAAGGAGGGAGATAGTGAAAAGAAACTCTGGGTCAATTACTGCACCAACACCACAGTTGGCATACACAACACTGTCACACACAGGGATCAGGATTGGCCAGTGATTTGGCTAGATACCACAGCAAGATGAGGGCCACACACCGCCAAATGCACCCCTCCTGTTACCCACAAATCCCTGACTGACATGGAATGCTAACAAGCTAGGCCACCTGCATTTGCTATAAACCCATTATCCTTGACCTGGATCACGCTGCAATGTCTGACCTGGCAGTAAGGTGCACCCACTACCTCACACCCACCACCCGGATCCCATGCCACCTACCAATTATTGTAGTAATCCCCATTGTACTCACCCCTTGTGGATCCTGGTATGCCCTCACGTGCCCATCCAGCTCTGGGTAGGCCACCGCCAGTATGCAGGCCACCAGGTGGGTCAGGTTCTGACGGGTACTCCTTCCTCATTGGGACGCCATCCCAAGCTGGGCCACCGCGGTCTTCCGTGCCCAGCATCTCAGGTCCACCGTATCTGACCATGGGTGGTCCGCCTGCCATAGGCCCCCCAGGGTCCGCACATGCTTGCCGATGGCATGATGTGGTGGGCGTTATTTTGTTGGTGTAACGATATGGGTGTTGGCACCACCACTTTAGCACTGACCTTTGAGCTGGCGGATTTGTGTGTGTGGCTGTATTCTGTTGGAGTGGTGTGTGGGTCATAATATGGGGAACGGATATTCGCCACCACAGCGGTATATTGGTGTCCGTCACTGTGGCAGTAAGCGGGATTTACCACCAATGTCATAATGAGGGCCTATATATTATATTTGTTTTCTTAGGAGGATTAGTGAGACAAAGTGAGACAAGTATATAATTGTGCACACAAAGTGTGAGTGCCTGAATTAAAAAATCTTTATCAGTGATCAATGAATGTCTTCGCTGTGATGTATAATAGTTTTGTATCTTTTCCTACTCTATACCACCTTCACAAGGCCAGGCGCGAAGAGTCCAATTTGTGGTGGAGAAGGCCACGAGGAGCAGGGAGAGCATTGTGGATGTTTATTGCAAAGAGCAGGCCTGGCATCACAGATGACTGTTGCTATAGCACACACATTTGGTTAGGCATTGCAGATGGTTATTGCTAGAGCTTCTCATTGGCTATCACTGCAGGCTGCTACTGTTGTAGCTCAAAGTGCAGATCTCACTTTCCTGATTGTCACTGGCAGCTACTGCAGCACAGATTCTAGTTCACTGGAGCTTCATGTTGGTGGTTGTCATGGGCGGCAGAGTCTCTGCACAAACTGGCCTGTTCATGGTCACAAAGATCCAGAACCTTTCCCTTAAGAAGGTTGCACTCTGATGCCAGCCAAAGGTCCAGTACCTAGGGAAACACATTTTGAGGAGCAGTGATTCATTATAGAAAAGGCCAGCAGAGATCAAGCAGGGCTGGTGCAGGTCCAATTGCAGCAAGTCTGCCTGGAGGTCCACCTTTTTAGCCTTTTTTTTCCACATTCGCCCCTGCCCCCCTCTACTTGCAATGCCTCTGCAGCACTGCATTTCTGAGTTTGTCAACATTAATCAACTCAATCTCCACTGTGGCAAAAATTCTGGAGGGTAAACAAATCTGAAAAAAGGAAAAATTGTTAAATTAAAAACTAAGAAGAATATAGAGAAAAATAGAATTTTATGTCAGAATATTTTTACGGAGTTTTGGGTTAGACAAAATCACTGAGTGGTACTTTACAACCACAAATACTGGATCCCACCACTGAACACTAATGTAAGAAATTGGTTATTGGTTTAAGGCAGGGTGAACACCAGTATCTGGGCTTCTAACAACGCCCACCTCACGCCCATCACTACCACTCGTTCGTGGGCTTGCCCTTTAAATTGTTTTCGATGACATTGGAAAATGATTTACCTTTGTCCCTCCTTGGGGAGGTTTTGTTACCGCCTTGGCCATCGCCCCTGGTACATGGCTAATTGCACTTTTGCTGTTACGTTTAACTGCGAGCGAACTTCTTTTCCTTTTGTGTAACTCTTCACATGATGCTCATGGTGGCCGTGGCGCTGTGAATCGGCTCTCTTATGTGAAAGAGTTTAACTTTCAATTATCAATTTATGTGGCAAGAAAAGTTGGGTTAGGAGTTTATAACGCTAATAGCTCTAACTCGAGCAGATGCGAGACCCATTACATTGTAAATGCTTGTTATTCTTGTGTGTGTTGTTTTATAATGGTGAACAATTTCACCGCACTCCACGAGGACCGTGATCAAGACTCCTTGGTGAGTTGAAACACGTTGGTGGTTATTGACTGCAATAAAATACACTTTTATTTGTACTTCGTGGAGTGCAGTGAAATTTTTTGGCATTAGATAATTTCTAGATTGGTCTTCTCTGTCACTGGGCACCGGCAGTGGAGTGTGCCGCCCAGCAACCCTTCAACCACTTTGTTTCTAAACATATATATATATATGCAACACAAATTGGTTAAAAAGACTGTTGCGCAGTGCACACCACTGCCGGTGCTCAGTGATGGAGGAGAGCAACCTCGGAAATATTTTGTGAACAAGAATCTCACCGCACTCCACGAGGTTCAAATTGACATGTTTTATCGCAAGTATAAACAATGAAAGAAAAGAGGGACTCATTTACTGTGATCAAGAATCCTTGAGAGTCGAAACGCGTACGTGGCTGTTGCTTGCAATAAAAATGTCAATTTGAACCTCGTGTAGTGGGGTGAGAATCTTGTTCACACAATATATATATATATATATATATATATATATATATATATGCATGCATGCATGTCTTTTCTGTAGTGGCAGTTGCATAAAGTAGCTGAGTGGATTAGTAAAGGCAAGCATTACCTGCGCTTTAAAACAAATGTAATGCCAGGGGGACTATGGAGATAGTGGCACTTTTGCTGGGTAGTACTGAGGGAATTAGAAGAGGAGGTAATGGGAGGCAGAGCACCAAAAATGACTGTTGCACAGGGTGTGTGGTAAGGTGAAGTAATACATTCTTTTTTTGTTTTTTTCAGTGTTTTCAGAAAATCTGCAGAATTGGAGAAGAAGCGAAGGTAAGGTGACGACATTTCCTGTTGTACACAACAAACATACCCACACGCAATTTTGTGACTATCTGCCTTCTACGTAGGCTAGTAATTTAGAGGGACAGTTTAGCCAGTTGCAGAGATGGCGTCTCGTTGGATGACTGCTGATCAAGCCCTAGCTCGGGTTATGGAGGACAGTTCTGATGTAGGCTCAGAGACTGAGACAGCAGACACTGAGACAGCATCTGAGGGAGAGGACAATGGGGCAGATTCTGGGAGTGATTTTTCAGTCGGCGGAGTCCCATCTGACGACACCTCTTCCAGTGAGTCTGAAGGAGACAATGACGACATCCGTGCTGTCCCTTCACAAGCACATTCGGGGCAGTGGGACCACATTGGGTTAGCCGAACCCAGAGAGCACGTGCTTGCTGCCGCAAGCACAGAGAGAGTGCTCTCTTGGCAGCCCCCCTGTTTGGTTCAGCCCCAAATTCCACCTTTTACTGGTGACGCTGGATGTAAAGTCGATACAGCTAACTTTTTGCCAGTCGACTACATCTATCTGTTTTTGGATGTTGACTTTCTTCAGAAAGTTGTGCAGCAAACAAATTTGCGTGCAGACCAATTTCTGAGGGAGCGCAGAGGCACTCTAGGGCCCCATTCTAGGGCACGCCAGTAGACTCTCACTTCGCTGGCGGAGTTGAAGATATTTTTGGGCCTTACGCTCAAAATGGGGTTAGTACAGAAACCCACCTTGCAGTCCTACTGGACGACTCGCACTGTTTGGGTAACTCCCATCTTCGCACCATACATGAGCAGAGATCGTTTTTTGCTACTGCAGCGCATGCTGCATTTCAATGACAATTCTGCTGCATTGCCCCGGGACCATCCAGATCATGACAGGTTGTTCAAAATTCGGCCTGTCGTGGAACATTTGTCTGCCAGGTTTCCAGAGATATATACTCCTGGAAAGAATACAGTATAGCAGTCGATGAGTCCTTGATCCTGTACAAAGGACGGCTGCTTTTCAGACAGTACATTGCGAGCAAAAGAGCTCGCTATGGCATAAAGCTGTACATGCTGTGTGAGAGCTCTACTGGCTATGTGTACAGCCTGAGAGTGTATACAGGGAAGGATTCTACCCTAAACCCTGTAGGTTGCCCTCCTGTGTTAGGGGTCACAGGTATGATTGTATGGGAACTTGTCCAGCCACTTCTTCACAAAGGTTATAACCATTATGTGGACAATTTCTATACAGGAGTAGAGCTGTTCAGTGAGCTCTACAAAGCTGGCACTGTGGCCTGCGGTACAGTTCGTTGTAACCGCAAAGGATTCCCGCGGGAGCTTGTTTGCAAGAAGCTCCAGAAATCACAGAGTACTGCATTGCGTTCTAACGAACTGCTCGCAGTCAAGTTCCTAGATAGACGTGATGTATACGTGCTCACTACAATTCATGATGAGAGCACTTCTCCCATCACGGTTTGGGGTCAGATGGCCGAAGTCCACAAGCCCATCTGTATACTCGATTACAATAAGTACATGGGTGGAGTGGACAAGAATGACCAGGTTCTTCAACCATACAATGCGTGTCGTAAAACTCGCACTTGGTACAAGAAACTGTTTACCCACCTGATTCAGATGGCAACATATAATGCGTATGTTGTTTACCGTCAGACAACAACAGGAAGACTCATGACTTTCCTTGACTTCCAGTTGTCTGTAATTGAAAGCCTCACTGCTGTTACAGAAGAAGCAGCAGCCTCCACCTCATATGTTCTGGAGGATGTGGCAAGGCTGCAGGAGCGACACTTTGCTGATCGCATACCTAAAACACCCAAAAAGGATCGTCCATGTCGTCGCTGTAAAGTGTGCTCAAAGCATGGAAAGCGGCAGGAGAGTCGGTATTACTGTCCCCAGTGTCCATCACAACCAGGCCTCTGTATCCCTACTTGCTTTACGTTGTATCATACTAAAGCAAAGTTCTGGGAAATCGACTGAGGTTGAGCTGCTGTTGGGTAATCCTTTCAGTGGCAGTGCATGGATACCGAATGTCCATGGGCCACTGCTTCGTTAGGCAAGGAGCCACAGAATTTTACTTCATCATGGACTTCCTTTTGGCGTGGTCGGTGTTCTGTTCAATTAACATGCATTTTCTTCTCCCTACTGCATATACTAGTGGACAGAACATATGCCACATTGCCATGGAGTACCCTTTCTTCACCTGCATGTCTACCTTACTTTCAACGGTAGATATGCTCTCCCAGTTCGAGGAATCACTTTGTAGGGCATACTTGGAAGCCCCCAACTTGCTTCCACAAACTAGTATAGGTTCACTTGGCTATTATACAGGATTAGCCAGGACTCTGATGAGAACAGAGACATGGATGGGTAAGGAAAGCTTATGGTAGGAGTGCCTTCACAGGGTTATTGCACAGGTAGAAGGCAGATAGTAAAGGTAGTACAGATGTACATCATCTACACCTATGGATTCAAACCCATTGGTGCCATCCCAGCACTGAAGGAGAATGACTTGTATAGGTCAGTGTTTGACCTGCTTTTCATGTTCATCCTCCATCAGAACTTAGTAGATGTTCAGTTTGCTGTATAAGTGCATTATAGTCACATAACTGCACATAATGTTGGCTGGGACATATGCTACGTTCTCATGGACTCCCCTATGTACCAAACACTACCATTTTCCATAGCCTATGACCTTCTCTTTAGGGAACATCATGAGAAATCCCCAGCATGTCTCCCTTAGTTTCAAAGGTAGATATGCTCACTCAGTTCGAGGAATCGCTTTGTACGGCATACTCGGACACCCCCAACTTGCATCCACAAACTGGATGGAGTTGGATTTAGCACAGAGAGTGCGTTAAAGGCGCATGAAAAACATGTCTTCCTGAGCCTCAGGTGGCTGTCACAGGAGTCATTAGTAAAGGTTTGTTACGCATGCATTTGGTAATGTTAAGGAAGAAGGAGGCAGGTAGCCTATGACCTTCTCTTTAGGTAACAGCATGAGAAATCCCCAGCATGTCTCCCTTAGTTTCAAAGGTAGATATGCACACTCAGTTCGAGGAATCGCTTTGTACGGCATACTCGGACACCCCCAACTTGCATCCACAAACTGGAAGGAGTTGGATTTAGCGCAGAGAGTGCGTTAAAGGCGCATGAAAAACATGTCTTCCTGAGCCTCAGGTAGCTGTCACAGGAGTCATTAGTAAAGGTTTGTTACGCATGCATTTTTTTTAATGTTAAGGAAGAAGGAGGCAGTTACTTGACAGGTGGTAAAATGTAGTCAAACTTATTCCGTTCTGTGGCGTGTGAATGTGATGGGCCCTTGTCTGGCAGCGGTAAGTTAATGTGAGTGGAGTGATTGATTGGATTGGGCCCGTGGCTGGCGATATGAAAGGGTTGTTTGTTGTGCGTGAATGGCGTGTGAATGGACCATAAAGAGGTTGGTGCCTGGACGCGGCTTTATGGCCCACCTTCAGAAGGCTTGGTTTCAATATTCAGATACTTTGATAAGTAATCATGCTTTGAAACCATAATTTCTGGTGGTGCTAAAACCAACCAGTGTGAGTGGTGGGTTAACTTTAACAAACTAGTACCAGGGGAGTCCAAGGGTGCAGGACTTGCATGGCTCTCACCAGTTTTCCTTCACCCATAATCCCCTTGAAATTACATTATGTGCTTAAAAAACACATTTCCTTGCATTTCAATGAGCAGAAGTCCAGGGATCTGCAGGGATCCTCAAAATTCCTACCACCCAGTGTTTCCCCACTTGTCCTGATAAAAACACAACCCCGCTTGTGTGCCTGTGCCTAGTGCATGCTTCAGGAATGAATCACTCCAGGGTTAACAGTAGACCTCAAGCAATGACTACCATTGACCCTTGTGTGATTCATTCCTGTCGCGGGCGCTAGGCCTACCCACACAAGTGAGGTAGAATTTTTATTGGGAGGCTTGGGGGAACGCTGGGTGGAAGGAAATTTGTGGCTCCTCTCAGATTCCAGAACTTTCTGTCACCGAAATGTGAGGAAAACTTGTTTTTTTAGCCACTTTTTGAGGTTTGCAAAGGATTCTGGGTAACAGAACCTGGTCCGAGCCCCGCAAGTCACCCCTCCTTGGATTCCCCAAGGTCTCTAGTTTTCAGAAATGCACAGGTTTGGTAGGTTTCCCTAGGTGCCGGCTGAGCTAGAGGCCAAAATCTACAGGTAGGCACTTTGCAAAAAACACCTCTGTTTTCTTCCAAAAATGTGCATGTGTCCACGTTGCGCTTTGGGGCGTTTCCTGTCGCGGGCGCTAGGCCTACCCACACAAGTGAGGTATCATTTTTATCGGGAGACTTGGGGGAACGCTGAGTGGAAGGAAATTTGTGGCTCCTCTCAGATTCCAGAACTTTCTGTCAACGAAATGTGAGGAAAACTTGTTTTTTTAGCGACTTTTTGAGATTTGCAAAGGATTCTGGGTAACAGAATCTGGTCCGAGCCCCGCAAGTCACCCCTCCTTGGAATCCCCTAGGTCTCTAGTTTTCAGAAATGCACAGGTTTGGTAGGTTTCCCTAGGTGCCGGCTGAGCTAGAGGCCAAAATCTACAGGTAGGCACTTCGCAAAAACCACCTCTGTTTTCTTCCACAAATTTGTATGTGTCCACGTTGCACTTTGGGGCGTTTCCTGTCGCGGGCGCTAGGCCTACCCACACAAGTGAGGTATCATTTTTATCGGGAGACTTGGGGGAACGCTGGGTGGAAGGAAGTTTGTGGCTCCTCTCAGATTCCAGAACTTTCTGTCACCGAAATGTGAGGAAAACTTGTTTTTTTAGCCACTTTTTGAGGTTTGCAAAGGATTCTGGGTAACAGAACCTGGTCCGAGCCCCGCAAGTCACCCCTCTTTGGAATCCCCTAGGTCTCTAGTTTTCAGAAATGCACAGGTTTGGTAGGTTTCCCTAGGGGCCGGCTGAGCTGAAGGCCACAATCTACAGGTAGGCACTTCGCAAAAAACACCTCTGTTTTCTTCCAAAAATTTGTATGTGTCCACTTTGCGCTTTGGGGCGTTTCCTGTCGCGGGCGCTAGGCCTACCCACACAAGTGAGGTATCATTTTTATCGGGAGACTTGGGGGAACGCTGGGTGGTAGGAAATTTGTGGCTCCTCTCAGATTCCAGAACTTTCTGTCACGGAAATATGAGGAAAACTTGTTTTTTTAGCCACTTTTTGAGGTTTGCAAAGGATTCTGGGTAACAGAACCTGGTCCGAGCCCCGCAAGTCACCCCTCCTTGGAATCCCCTAGGTCTCTAGTTTTCAGAAATGCACAGGTTTGGTAGGTTTCCCTAGGTGCCGGCTGAGCTAGAGGCCAAAATCTACAGGTAGGCACTTCGCAAAAAACACCTCTGTTTTCTTCCAAAAATTTGTATGTGTCCACGTTGCGCCTTGGGGCGTTTCCTGTCGCGGGCGCCAGGCCTACCCACACAAGTGAGGTATCATTTTTATCGGGAGACTTGGGGGAACGCTGGGTGGAAGGAAATTTGTGGCTCCTCTCAGATTCCAGAACTTTCTGTCACCGAAATGTGAGGAAAACTTGTTTTTTTAGCCACTTTTTGAGGTTTGCAAAGGATTCTGGGTAACAGAACCTGGTCCGAGCCCCGCAAGTCACCCCTCCTTGGATTCCCCAAGGTCTCTAGTTTTCAGAAATGCACAGGTTTGGTAGGTTTCCCTAGGTGCCGGCTGAGCTAGAGGCCAAAATCTACAGGTAGGCACTTCGCAAAAAACACCTCTGTTTTCTTCCAAAAATTTGTATGTGTCCACGTTGCGCCTTGGGGCGTTTCCTGTCGCGGGCGCTAGGTCTACCCACACAAGTGAGGTATCATTTTTATCGGGAGACTTGGGGGAACGCTGGGTGGAAGGAAATTTGTGGCTCCTCTCAGATTCCAGAACTTTCTGTCACCGAAATGTGAGGAAAACTTGTTTTTTTAGCCACTTTTTGAGGTTTGCAAAGGATTCTGGGTAACAGAACCTGGTCCGAGCCCCGCAAGTCACCCCTCCTTGGATTCCCCAAGGTCTCTAGTTTTCAGAAATGCACAGGTTTGGTAGGTTTCCCTAGGTGCCGGCTGAGCTAGAGGCCAAAATCTACAGGTAGGCACTTCGCAAAAAACACCTCTGTTTTCTTCCAAAAATTTGTATGTGTCCACGTTGCGCTTTGGGGCGTTTCCTGTCGCGGGCGCTAGGCCTACCCACACAAGTGAGGTATCATTTTTATCGGGAGACTTGGGGGAACGCTGGGTGGAAAGAAATTTATGGCTCCTCTCAGATTCCAGAACTTTCTGTCACCGAAATGTTAGGAAAACTTGTTTTTTTAGCCACTTTTTGAGGTTTGCAAAGGATTCTGGGTAACAGAACCTGGTCCGAGCCCCGCAAGTCACCCCTCCTTGGAATCCCCTAGGTCTCTAGTTTTCAGAAATGCACAGGTTTGGTAGGTTTACCTAGGTGCCGGCTGAGCTGGAGGCCAAAATCTACAGGTAGGCACTTCGCAAAAAACACCTCGGTTTTCTTCCACAAATTTGTATGTGTCTACGTTGCGCTTTGGGGCGTTTCCTGTCGCGGGCGCTAGGCCTACCCACACAAGTGAGGTATCATTTTTATCGGGAGACTTGGGGGAACGCTGGGTGGAAGGAAGTTTGTGGCTCCTCTCAGATTCCAGAACTTTCTGTCACCGAAATTTGAGGAAAACTTGTTTTTTTAGCCACTTTTTGAGGTTTGCAAAGGATTCTGGGTAACAGAACCTGGTCCGAGCCCCGCAAGTCACCCCTCCTTGGATTCCCCAAGGTCTCTAGTTTTCAGAAATGCACAGGTTTGGTAGGTTTCCCTAGGTGCCGGCTGAGCTAGAGGCCAAAATCTACAGGTAGGCACTTCGCAAAAAACACCTCTGTTTTCTTCCAAAAATTTGTATGTGTCCACGTTGCGCTTTGGGGCGTTTCCTGTCGCGGGCGCTAGGCCTACCCACACAAGTGAGGTATCATTTTTATCGGGAGACTTGGGGGAACGCTGGGTGGAAGAAAATTTGTGGCTCCTCTCAGATTCCAGAACTTTCTGTCACCGAAATATGAGGAAAACTTGTTTTTTTAGCCACTTTTTGAGGTTTGCAAAGGATTCTGGGTAACAGAACCTGGTCCGAGCCCCGCAAGTCACCCCTCCTTGGACTCCCCTAGGTCTCTAGTTTTTAGAAATGCTCAGGTTTGGTAGGTTTCCCTAGGTGCCGGCTGAGCTAGAGGCCAAAATCTACAGGTAGGCACTACGCAAAAAACACCTCTGTTTTCTTCCAAAAATTTGTATGTGTCCACGTTTCGCCTTGGGGCGTTTCCTGTCGTGGGCGCTAGGTCTACCCACACAAGTGAGGTATCATTTTTATCGGGAGACTTGGAGGAACGCTGGGTGGAAGGAACTTTGTGGCTCCTCTCAGATTCCAGAACTTTCTGTCACCGAAATGTGAGGAAAACTTGTTTTTTTAGCCACTTTTTGAGGTTTGCAAAGGATTCTGGGTAACAGAACCTGGTCCGAGCCCCGCAAGTCACCCCTCCTTGGAATCCCCTAGGTCTCTAGTTTTCAGAAAGGCACAGGTTTGGTAGGTTTCCCTAGGTGCCGGCTGAGCTGGAGGCCAAAATCTACAGGTAGGCACTTCGCAAAAAACACCTCGGTTTTCTTCCACAAATTTGTATGTGTCTACGTTGCGCTTTGGGGCGTTTCCTGTCGCGGGCGCTAGGCCTACCCACACAAGTGAGGTATCATTTTTATCGGGAGACTTGGGGGAACGCTGGGTGGAAGGAAGTTTGTGGCTCCTCTCAGATTCCAGAACTTTCTGTCACCGAAATTTGAGGAAAACTTGTTTTTTTAGCCACTTTTTGAGGGTTGCAAAGGATTCTGGGTAACAGAACCTGGTCCGAGCCCCGCAAGTCACCCCTCCTTGGATTCCCCAAGGTCTCTAGTTTTCAGAAATGCACAGGTTTGGTAGGTTTCCCTAGGTGCCGGCTGAGCTAGAGGCCAAAATCTACAGGTAGGCACTTCGCAAAAAACACCTCTGTTTTCTTCCAAAAATTTGTATGTGTCCACGTTGCGCTTTGGGGCGTTTCCTGTCGCGGGCGCTAGGCCTACCCACACAAGTGAGGTATCATTTTTATCGGGAGACTTGGGGGAACGCTGGGTGGAAGGAAATTTGTGGCTCCTCTCAGATTCCAGAACTTTCTGTCACCGAAATATGAGGAAAACTTGTTTTTTTAGCCACTTTTTGAGGTTTGCAAAGGATTCTGGGTAACAGAACCTGGTCCGAGCCCCGCAAGTCACCCCTCCTTGGATTCCCCAAGGTCTCTAGTTTTCAGAAATGCACAGGTTTGGTAGGTTTCCCTAGGTGCCGGCTGAGCTAGAGGCCAAAATCTACAGGTAGGCACTTCGCAAAAAACACCTCTGTTTTCTTCCAAAAATTTGTATGTGTCCACGTTGCGCTTTGGGGCGTTTCCTGTCGCGGGCGCTATGCCTACCCACACAAGTGAGGTATCATTTTTATCGGGAGACTTGGGGGAACGCTGGGTGGATGGAAATTTGTGGCTCCTCTCAGATTCCAGAACTTTTTTGTCACCGAAATGTGAGGAAAACTTGTTTTTTTAGCCACTTTTTGAGGTTTGCAAAGGATTCTAGGTAACAGAACCTGGTCCGAGCCCCGCATGTCACCCCTCCTTGGAATCCCCTAGGTCTCTAGTTTTCAGAAATGCACAGCTTTGGTAGGTTTCCCTAGGTGCCGGCTGAGCTAGAGGCCAAAATCTACAGGTAGGCACTTCGCAAAAAACACCTCTGTTTTCTTCCAAAAATTTGTATGTGTCCACGTTGCGCTTTGGGGCGTTTCCTGTCGCGGGCGCTAGGCCTACCCACACAAGTGAGGTATCATTTTTATCGGGAGACTTGGGGGAACGCTGGGTGGAAGGAAATTTGTGGCTCCTCTCAGATTCCAGAACTTTCTGTCACCGAAATGTGAGGAAAACTTGTTTTTTTAGCCACTTTTTGAGGTTTGCAAAGGATTCTGGGTAACAGAACCTGGTCCGAGCCCCGCAAGTCACCCTTCCTTCGATTCCCCAAGGTCTCTAGTTTTCAGAAATGCACAGGTTTGGTAGGTTTCCCTAGGTGCCGGCTGAGCTAGAGGCCAAAATCTACAGGTAGGCACTTCGCAAAAAACACCTCTGTTTTCTTCCAAAAATTTGTATGTGTCCACGTTGCGCCTTGGGGCGTTTCCTGTCGCGGGCGCTAGGTCTACCCACACAAGTGAGGTATCATTTTTATCGGGAGACTTGGGGGAACGCTGGGTGGAAGGAAATTTGTGGCTCCTCTCAGATTCCAGAACTTTCTGTCACCGAAATGTGAGGAAAACTTGTTTTTTTAGCCACTTTTTGAGGTTTGCAAAGGATTCTGGGTAACAGAACCTGGTCCGAGCCCCGCAAGTCACCCCTCCTTGGAATCCCCTAGGTCTCTAGCTTTCAGAAATGCACAGGTTTGGTAGGTTTACCTAGGTGCCGGCTGAGCTGGAGGCCAAAATCTACAGGTAGGCACTTCGCAAAAAACACCTCGGTTTTCTTCCACAAATTTGTATGTGTCTACGTTGCGCTTTGGGGCGTTTCCTGTCGCGGGCGCTAGGCCTACCCACACAAGTGAGGTATCATTTTTATCGGGAGACTTGGGGGAACGCTGGGTGGAAGGAAGTTTGTGGCTCCTCTCAGATTCCAGAACTTTCTGTCACCGAAATGTGAGGAAAACTTGTTTTTTTAGCCACTTTTTGAGGTTTGCAAAGGATTCTGGGTAACAGAACCTGGTCCCAGCCCCGCAAGTCACCCCTCCTTGGATTCCCCAAGGTCTCTAGTTTTCAGAAATGCACAGGTTTGGTAGGTTTCCCAAGGTGCCGGCTGAGCTAGAGGCCAAAATCTACAGGTAGGCACTTCGCAAAAAACACCTCTGTTTTCTTCCAAAAATTTGTATGTGTCCACGTTGCGCTTTGGGGCGTTTCCTGTCGCGGGCGCTAGGCCTACCCACACAAGTGAGGTATCATTTTTATCGGGAGACTTGGGGGAACGCTGGGTGGAAGGAAATTTGTGGCTCCTCTCAGATTCCAGAACTTTCTGTCACCGAAATATGAGGAAAACTTGTTTTTTTAGCCACTTTTTGAGGTTTGCAAAGGATTCTGGGTAACAGAACCTGGTCCGAGCCCCGCATGTCACCCCTCCTTGGACTCCCCTAGGTCTCTAGTTTTTAGAAATGCTCAGGTTTGGTAGGTTTCCCTAGGTGCCGGCTGAGCTAGAGGCCAAAATCTACAGGTAGGCACTTCGCAAAAAACACCTCTGTTTTCTTCCAAAAATTTGTATGTGTCCACGTTTCGCCTTGGGGCGTTTCCTGTCGCGGGCGCTAGGTCTACCCACACAAGTGAGGTATCATTTTTATCGGGAGACTTGGGGGAACGCTGGGTGGAAGGAACTTTGTGGCTCCTCTCAGATTCCAGAACTTTCTGTCACCGAAATGTGAGGAAAACTTGTTTTTTTAGCCACTTTTTGAGGTTTGCAAAGAATTCTGGGTAACAGAACCTGGTCCGAGCCCCGCAAGTCACCCCTCCTTGGAATCCCCTAGGTCTCTAGTTTTCAGAAAGGCACAGGTTTGGTAGGTTTCCCTAGGTGCCGGCTGAGCTGGAGGCCAAAATCTACAGGTAGGCACTTCGCAAAAAACACCTCGGTTTTCTTCCACAAATTTGTATGTGTCCACTTTGCGCTTTCGGGCGTTTCCTGTCGCGGGCGCTAGGCCTACCCACACAAGTGAGGTATCATTTTTATCGGGAGACTTGGGGGAACGCTGGGTGGAAGGAAGTTTGTGGCTCCTCTCAGATTCCAGAACTTTCTGTCACCGAAATTTGAGGAAAACTTGTTTTTTTAGCCACTTTTTGAGGGTTGCAAAGGATTCTGGGTACCAGAACCTGGTCCGAGCCCCGCAAGTCACCCCTCCTTGGATTCCCCAAGGTCTCTAGTTTTCAGAAATGCACAGGTTTGGTAGGTTTCCCTAGGTGCCGGCTGAGCTAGAGGCCAAAATCTACAGGTAGGCACTTCGCAAAAAACACCTCTGTTTTCTTCCAAAAATTTGTATGTGTCCACGTTGCGCTTTGGGGCGTTTCCTGTCGCGGGCGCTAGGCCTACCCACACAAGTGAGGTATCATTTTTATCGGGAGACTTGGGGGAACGCTGGGTGGAAGGAAATTTGTGGCTCCTCTCAGATTCCAGAACTTTCTGTCACCGAAATATGAGGAAAACTTGTTTTTTTAGCCACTTTTTGAGGTTTGCAAAGGATTCTGGGTAACAGAACCTGGTCCGAGCCCCGCAAGTCACCCCTCCTTGGATTCCCCAAGGTCTCTAGTTTTCAGAAATGCACAGGTTTGGTAGGTTTCCCTAGGTGCCGGCTGAGCTAGAGGCCAAAATCTACAGGTAGGCACTTCGCAAAAAACACCTCTGTTTTCTTCCAAAAATTTGTATGTGTCCACGTTGCGCTTTGGGGCGTTTCCTGTCGCGGGCGCTATGCCTACCCACACAAGTGAGGTATCATTTTTATCGGGAGACTTGGGGGAACGCTGGGTGGATGGAAATTTGTGGCTCCTCTCAGATTCCAGAACTTTCTGTCACCGAAATGTGAGGAAAACTTGTTTTTTTAGCCACTTTTTGAGGTTTGCAAAGGATTCTGGGTAACAGAACCTGGTCTGAGCCCCGCATGTCACCCCTCCTTGGAATCCCCTAGGTCTCTAGTTTTCAGAAATGCACAGCTTTGGTAGGTTTCCCTAGGTGCCGGCTGAGCTAGAGGCCAAAATCTACAGGTAGGCACTTCGCAAAAAACACCTCTGTTTTCTTCCAAAAATTTGTATGTGTCCACGTTGCGCTTTGGGGCGTTTCCTGTCGCGGGCGCTAGGCCTACCCACACAAGTGAGGTATCATTTTTATCGGGAGACTTGGGGGAACGCTGGGTGGAAGGAAATTTGTGGCTCCTCTCAGATTCCAGAACTTTCTGTCACCGAAATGTGAGGAAAACTTGTTTTTTTAGCCACTTTTTGAGGTTTGCAAAGGATTCTGGGTAACAGAACCTGGTCCGAGCCCCGCAAGTCACCCTTCCTTCGATTCCCCAAGGTCTCTAGTTTTCAGAAATGCACAGGTTTGGTAGGTTTCCCTAAGTGCCGGCTGAGCTAGAGGCCAAAATCTACAGGTAGGCACTTCGCAAAAAACACCTCTGTTTTCTTCCAAAAATTTGTATGTGTCCACGTTGCGCCTTGGGGCGTTTCCTGTCGCGGGCGCTAGGTCTACCCACACAAGTGAGGTATCATTTTTATCGGGAGACTTGGGGGAACGCTGGGTGGAAGGAAATTTGTGGCTCCTCTCAGATTCCAGAACTTTCTGTCACCGAAATGTGAGGAAAACTTGTTTTTTTAGCCACTTTTTGAGGTTTGCAAAGGATTCTGGGTAACAGAACCTGGTCCGAGCCCCGCAAGTCACCCTTCCTTCGATTCCCCAAGGTCTCTAGTTTTCAGAAATGCACAGGTTTGGTAGGTTTCCCTAGGTGCCGGCTGAGCTAGAGGCCAAAATCTACAGGTAGGCACTTCGCAAAAAACACCTCTGTTTTCTTCCAAAAATTTGTATGTGTCCACGTTGCGCTTTGGGGCGTTTCCTGTCGCGGGCGCTAGGCCTACCCACACAAGTGAGGTATCATTTTTATCGGGAGACTTGGGGGAACGCTGGGTGGAAGGAAATTTGTGGCTCCTCTCAGATTACAGAACTTTCTGTCACCGAAATATGAGGAAAACTTGTTTTTTTAGCCACTTTTTGAGGTTTGCAAAGGATTCTGGGTAACAGAACCTGGTCCGAGCCCCGCAAGTCACCCCTCCTTGGAATCCCGTAGGTCTCTAGTTTTCAGAAATGCTCAGGTTTGGTAGGTTTCCCTAGGTGCCGGCTGAGCTAGAGGCCAAAATCTACAGGTAGGCACTTCGCAAAAAACACCTCTGTTTTCTTCCAAAAATTTGTATGTGTCCACGTTGCGCCTTGGGGCGTTTCCTGTCGCGGGCGCTAGGTCTACCCACACAAGTGAGGTATCATTTTTATCGGGAGACTTGGGGGAACGCTGGGTGGAAGGAAATTTGTGGCTCCTCTCAGATTCCAGAACTTTCTGTCACCGAAATGTGAGGAAAACTTGTTTTTTTAGCCACTTTTTGAGGTTTGCAAAGGATTCTGGGTAACAGAACCTGGTCCGAGCCCCGCAAGTCACCCCTCCTTGGATTCCCCAAGGTCTCTAGTTTTCAGAAATGCACAGGTTTGGTAGGTTTCCCTAGGTGCCGGCTGAGCTAGAGGCCAAAATCTACAGGTAGGCACTTTGCAAAAAACACCTCTGTTTTCTTCCAAAAATGTGCATGTGTCCACGTTGCGCTTTGGGGCGTTTCCTGTCGCGGGCGCTAGGCCTACCCACACAAGTGAGGTATCATTTTTATCTGGAGACTTGGGGGAACGCTGAGTGGAAGGAAATTTGTGGCTCCTCTCAGATTCCAGAACTTTCTGTCAACGAAATGTGAGGAAAACTTGTTTTTTTAGCGACTTTTTGAGGGTTGCAAAGGATTCTGGGTAACAGAACCTGGTCCGAGCCCCGCAAGTCACCCCTCCTTGGATTCCCCAAGGTCTCTAGTTTTCAGAAATGCACAGGTTTGGTAGGTTTCCCTAGGTGCCGGCTGAGCTAGAGGCCAAAATCTACAGGTAGGCACTTCGCAAAAAACACCTCTGTTTTCTTCCAAAAATTTGTATGTGTCCACGTTGCGCTTTGGGGCGTTTCCTGTCGCGGGCGCTAGGCCTACCCACACAAGTGAGGTATCATTTTTATCGGGAGACTTGGGGGAACGCTGGGTGGAAGGAAATTTGTGGCTCCTCTCAGATTCCAGAACTTTCTGTCACCGAAATATGAGGAAAACTTGTTTTTTTAGCCACTTTTTGAGGTTTGCAAAGGATTCTGGGTAACAGAACCTGGTCCGAGCCCCGCAAGTCACCCCTCCTTGGATTCCCCAAGGTCTCTAGTTTTCAGAAATGCACAGGTTTGGTAGGTTTCCCTAGGTGCCGGCTGAGCTAGAGGCCAAAATCTACAGGTAGGCACTTCGCAAAAAACACCTCTGTTTTCTTCCAAAAATTTGTATGTGTCCACGTTGCGCTTTGGGGCGTTTCCTGTCGCGGGCGCTATGCCTACCCACACAAGTGAGGTATCATTTTTATCGGGAGACTTGGGGGAACGCTGGGTGGATGGAAATTTGTGGATCCTCTCAGATTCCAGAACTTTCTGTCACCGAAATGTGAGGAAAACTTGTTTTTTTAGCCACTTTTTGAGGTTTGCAAAGGATTCTGGGTAACAGAACCTGGTCTGAGCCCCGCATGTCACCCCTCCTTGGAATCCCCTAGGTCTCTAGTTTTCAGAAATGCACAGCTTTGGTAGGTTTCCCTAGGTGCCGGCTGAGCTAGAGGCCAAAATCTACAGGTAGGCACTTCGCAAAAAACACCTCTGTTTTCTTCCAAAAATTTGTATGTGTCCACGTTGCGCTTTGGGGCGTTTCCTGTCGCGGGCGCTAGGCCTACCCACACAAGTGAGGTATCATTTTTATCGGGAGACTTGGGGGAACGCTGGGTGGAAGGAAATTTGTGGCTCCTCTCAGATTCCAGAACTTTCTGTCACCGAAATGTGAGGAAAACTTGTTTTTTTAGCCACTTTTTGAGGTTTGCAAAGGATTCTGGGTAACAGAACCTGGTCCGAGCCCCGCAAGTCACCCTTCCTTCGATTCCCCAAGGTCTCTAGTTTTCAGAAATGCACAGGTTTGGTAGGTTTCCCTAAGTGCCGGCTGAGCTAGAGGCCAAAATCTACAGGTAGGCACTTCGCAAAAAACACCTCTGTTTTCTTCCAAAAATTTGTATGTGTCCACGTTGCGCCTTGGGGCGTTTCCTGTCGCGGGCGCTAGGTCTACCCACACAAGTGAGGTATCATTTTTATCGGGAGACTTGGGGGAACGCTGGGTGGAAGGAAATTTGTGGCTCCTCTCAGATTCCAGAACTTTCTGTCACCGAAATGTGAGGAAAACTTGTTTTTTTAGCCACTTTTTGAGGTTTGCAAAGGATTCTGGGTAACAGAACCTGGTCCGAGCCCCGCAAGTCACCCTTCCTTCGATTCCCCAAGGTCTCTAGTTTTCAGAAATGCACAGGTTTGGTAGGTTTCCCTAGGTGCCGGCTGAGCTAGAGGCCAAAATCTACAGGTAGGCACTTCGCAAAAAACACCTCTGTTTTCTTCCAAAAATTTGTATGTGTCCACGTTGCGCTTTGGGGCGTTTCCTGTCGCGGGCGCTAGGCCTACCCACACAAGTGAGGTATCATTTTTATCGGGAGACTTGGGGGAACGCTGGGTGGAAGGAAATTTGTGGCTCCTCTCAGATTACAGAACTTTCTGTCACCGAAATATGAGGAAAACTTGTTTTTTTAGCCACTTTTTGAGGTTTGCAAAGGATTCTGGGTAACAGAACCTGGTCCGAGCCCCGCATGTCACCCCTCCTTGGAATCCCGTAGGTCTCTAGTTTTCAGAAATGCTCAGGTTTGGTAGGTTTCCCTAGGTGCCGGCTGAGCTAGAGGCCAAAATCTACAGGTAGGCACTTCGCAAAAAACACCTCTGTTTTCTTCCAAAAATTTGTATGTGTCCACGTTGCGCCTTGGGGCGTTTCCTGTCGCGGGCGCTAGGTCTACCCACACAAGTGAGGTATCATTTTTATCGGGAGACTTGGGGGAACGCTGGGTGGAAGGAAATTTGTGGCTCCTCTCAGATTCCAGAACTTTCTGTCACCGAAATGTGAGGAAAACTTGTTTTTTTAGCCACTTTTTGAGGTTTGCAAAGGATTCTGGGTAACAGAACCTGGTCCGAGCCCCGCAAGTCACCCCTCCTTGGATTCCCCAAGGTCTCTAGTTTTCAGAAATGCACAGGTTTGGTAGGTTTCCCTAGGTGCCGGCTGAGCTAGAGGCCAAAATCTACAGGTAGGCACTTTGCAAAAAACACCTCTGTTTTCTTCCAAAAATGTGCATGTGTCCACGTTGCGCTTTGGGGCGTTTCCTGTCGCGGGCGCTAGGCCTACCCACACAAGTGAGGTATCATTTTTATCTGGAGACTTGGGGGAACGCTGAGTGGAAGGAAATTTGTGGCTCCTCTCAGATTCCAGAACTTTCTGTCAACGAAATGTGAGGAAAACTTGTTTTTTTAGCGACTTTTTGAGGGTTGCAAAGGATTCTGGGTAACAGAACCTGGTCCGAGCCCCGCAAGTCACCCCTCCTTGGATTCCCCAAGGTCTCTAGTTTTCAGAAATGCACAGGTTTGGTAGGTTTCCCTAGGTGCCGGCTGAGCTAGAGGCCAAAATCTACAGGTAGGCACTTCGCAAAAAACACCTCTGTTTTCTTCCAAAAATTTGTATGTGTCCACGTTGCGCTTTGGGGCGTTTCCTGTCGCGGGCGCTAGGCCTACCCACACAAGTGAGGTATCATTTTTATCGGGAGACTTGGGGGAACGCTGGGTGGAAGGAAATTTGTGGCTCCTCTCAGATTCCAGAACTTTCTGTCACCGAAATATGAGGAAAACTTGTTTTTTTAGCCACTTTTTGAGGTTTGCAAAGGATTCTGGGTAACAGAACCTGGTCCGAGCCCCGCAAGTCACCCCTCCTTGGATTCCCCAAGGTCTCTAGTTTTCAGAAATGCACAGGTTTGGTAGGTTTCCCTAGGTGCCGGCTGAGCTAGAGGCCAAAATCTACAGGTAGGCACTTCGCAAAAAACACCTCTGTTTTCTTCCAAAAATTTGTATGTGTCCACGTTGCGCTTTGGGGCGTTTCCTGTCGCGGGCGCTATGCCTACCCACACAAGTGAGGTATCATTTTTATCGGGAGACTTGGGGGAACGCTGGGTGGATGGAAATTTGTGGCTCCTCTCAGATTCCAGAACTTTCTGTCACCGAAATGTGAGGAAAACTTGTTTTTTTAGCCACTTTTTGAGGTTTGCAAAGGATTCTGGGTAACAGAACCTGGTCCGAGCCCCGCATGTCACCCCTCCTTGGAATCCCCTAGGTCTCTAGTTTTCAGAAATGCACAGCTTTGGTAGGTTTCCCTAGGTGCCGGCTGAGCTAGAGGCCAAAATCTACAGGTAGGCACTTCGCAAAAAACACCTCTGTTTTCTTCCAAAAATTTGTATGTGTCCACGTTGCGCTTTGGGGCGTTTCCTGTCGCGGGCGCTAGGCCTACCCACACAAGTGAGGTATCATTTTTATCGGGAGACTTGGGGGAACGCTGGGTGGAAGGAAATTTGTGGCTCCTCTCAGATTCCAGAACTTTCTGTCACCGAAATGTGAGGAAAACTTGTTTTTTTAGCCACTTTTTGAGGTTTGCAAAGGATTCTGGGTAACAGAACCTGGTCCGAGCCCCGCAAGTCACCCTTCCTTCGATTCCCCAAGGTCTCTAGTTTTCAGAAATGCACAGGTTTGGTAGGTTTCCCTAGGTGCCGGCTGAGCTAGAGGCCAAAATCTACAGGTAGGCACTTCGCAAAAAACACCTCTGTTTTCTTCCAAAAATTTGTATGTGTCCACGTTGCGCCTTGGGGCGTTTCCTGTCGCGGGCGCTAGGTCTACCCACACAAGTGAGGTATCATTTTTATCGGGAGACTTGGGGGAACGCTGGGTGGAAGGAAATTTGTGGCTCCTCTCAGATTCCAGAACTTTCTGTCACCGAAATGTGAGGAAAACTTGTTTTTTTAGCCACTTTTTGAGGTTTGCAAAGGATTCTGGGTAACAGAACCTGGTCCGAGCCCCGCAAGTCACCCCTCCTTGGAATCCCCTAGGTCTCTAGCTTTCAGAAATGCACAGGTTTGGTAGGTTTACCTAGGTGCCGGCTGAGCTGGAGGCCAAAATCTACAGGTAGGCACTTCGCAAAAAACACCTCGGTTTTCTTCCACAAATTTGTATGTGTCTACGTTGCGCTTTGGGGCGTTTCCTGTCGCGGGCGCTAGGCCTACCCACACAAGTGAGGTATCATTTTTATCGGGAGACTTGGGGGAACGCTGGGTGGATGGAAGTTTGTGGCTCCTCTCAGATTCCAGAACTTTCTGTCACCGAAATGTGAGGAAAACTTGTTTTTTTAGCCACTTTTTGAGGTTTGCAAAGGATTCTGGGTAACAGAACCTGGTCCGAGCCCCGCAAGTCACCCCTCCTTCGATTCCCCAAGGTCTCTAGTTTTCAGAAATGCACAGCTTTGGTAGGTTTCCCTAGGTGCCGGCTGAGCTAGAGGCCAAAATCTACAGGTAGGCACTTCGCAAAAAACACCTCTGTTTTCTTCCAAAAATTTGTATGTGTCCACGTTGCGCTTTGGGGCGTTTCCTGTCGCGGGCGCTAGGCCTACCCACACAAGTGAGGTATCATTTTTATCGGGAGACTTGGGGGAACGCTGGGTGGAAGGAAATTTGTGGCTCCTCTCAGATTCCAGAACTTTCTGTCACCGAAATGTGAGGAAAACTTGTTTTTTTAGCCACTTTTTTAGGTTTGTAAAGGATTCCGGGTAACAGAACCTGGTCCGAGCTCCGCAAGTCACCCCTCCTTCGATTCCCCAAGGTCTCTAGTTTTCAGAAATGCACAGGTTTGGTAGGTTTCCCTAGGTGCCGGCTGAGCTAGAGGCCAAAATCTACAGGTAGGCACTTCGCAAAAAACACCTCTGTTTTCGTCCACAAATTTGTATGTGTCCACGTTGCGCTTTGGGGCGTTTCCTGTCGCGGGTGCTAGGCCTACCCACACAAGTGAGGTATCATTTTTATCGGGAGACTTGGGGGAACGCTGGGTGGAAGGAAATTTGTGGCTCCTCTCAGATTCCAGAACTTTCTGTCACCGAAATATGAGGAAAACTTGTTTTTTTAGCCACTTTTTGAGGTTTGCAAAGGATTCTGGGTAACAGAACCTGGTCCGAGCCCCGCAAGTCACCCCTCCTTGGAATCCCCTAGGTCTCTAGTTTTCAGAAATGTACAGGTTTGGTAGGTTTCCCTAGGTGCCGGCTGAGCTAGAGGCCAAAATCTACAGGTAGGCACTTCGCAAAAAACACCTCTGTTTTCTTCCAAAAATTTGTATGTGTCCACGTTGCGCTTTGAGGCGTTTCCTGTCGCGGGCGCTAGGCCTACCCACACAAGTGAGGTATCATTTTTATCGGGAGACTTGGGGGAACGCTGGGTGGATGGAAATTTGTGGCTCCTCTCAGATTCCAGAACTTTCTGTCACCGAAATGTGAGGAAAACTTGTTTTTTTAGCCACTTTTTGAGGTTTGCAAAGGATTCTGGGTAACAGAACCTGGTCCGAGCCCCGCATGTCACCCCTCCTTGGAATCCCCTAGGTCTCTAGTTTTCAGAAATGCACAGGTTTGGTAGGTTTCCCTAGGTGCCGGCTGAGCTAGAGGCCAAAATCTACAGGTAGGCACTTCGCAAAAAACACCTCTGTTTTCTTCCAAAAATTTGTATGTGTCCACGTTGCGCCTTGGGGCGTTTCCTGTCGCGGGCGCCAGGCCTACCGACACAAGTGAGGTATCATTTTTATCGGGAGACTTGGGGGAACGCTGGGTGGGAGGAAATTTGTGGCTCCTTTCAGATTCCAGAACTTTCTGTCACCGAAATATGAGGAAAACTTGTTTTTTTAGCCACTTTTTGAGGTTTGCAAAGGATTCTGGGTAACAGAACCTGGTCGGAGCCCCGCAAGTCACCCCTCCTTGGAATCCCCTAGGTCTCTAGTTTTCAGAAATGCACAGGTTTGGTAGGTTTCCCTTGGTGCCGGCTGAGCTGGAGGCCAAAATCTACAGGTAGGCACTTCGCAAAAAACACCTCTGTTTTTTTTCCACAAATTTGTATGTGTCTACGTTGCGCTTTGGGGCGTTTCCTGTCGCGGGCGCCAGGCCTACCCACACAAGTGAGGTATCATTTTTATTGGGAGACTTGGGGGAACGCTGGGTGGAAGGAAGTTTCTGGCTCCACTCAGATTCCAGAACTTTCTGTCACCGAAATGTGAGGAAAACTTGTTTTTTTAGCCACTTTTTGAGGTTTGCAAAGGATTCTGGGTAACAGAACCTGGTCCGAGCCCCGCAAGTCACCCCTCCTTGGAATCCCCTAGGTCTCTAGTTTTCAGAAATGTACAGGTTTGGTAGGTTTCCCTAGGTGCCGGCTGAGCTAGAGGCCAAAATCTACAGGTAGGCACTTCGCAAAAAACACCTCTGTTTTCTTCCAAACATTTGTATGTGTCCACGTTGCGCTTTGGGGCGTTTCCTGTCACGGGCGCTAGGCCTACCCACACAAGTGAGGTATCATTTTTATCGGGAGACTTGGGGGAACGCTGGGTCGGAGGAAGTTTGTGGCTCCTCTCAGATTCCAGAACTTTGTGTCACCGAAATGTGAGGAAAACTTGTTTTTTTAGCCACTTTTTGAGGTTTGCAAAGGATTCTGGGTAACAGAAGCTGGTCCGAGCCCTGCAAGTCACCCCTCCTTGGATTCCCCAAGGTCTCTAGTTTTCAGAAATGCACAGGTTTGGTAGGTTTCCCTAGGTGCCGGCTGAGCTAGAGGCCAAAATCTACAGGTAGGCACTTCGCAAAAAACACCTCTGTTTTCTTCCAAAAATTTGTATGTGTCCACGTTGCGCTTTGGGGCGTTTCCTGTCGCGGGCGCTAGGCCTACCCACACAAGTGAGGTATCATTTTTATCGGGAGACTTGGGGGAACGCTGGGTGGAAGGAAATTTGTGGCTCCTCTCAGATTCCAGAACTTTCTGTCACCGAAATGTGAGGAAAACTTGTTTTTTTAGCCACTTTTTGAGGTTTGCAAAGGATTCTGGGTAACAGAACCTGGTCCGAGCCCCGCAAGTCACCCCTCCTTGGAATCCCCTAGGTCTCTAGTTTTCAGAAAGGCACAGGTTTGGTAGGTTTCCCTAGGTGCCGGCTGAGCTAGAGGCCAAAATCTACAGGTAGGCACTTCGCAAAAAACACCTCTGTTTTCTTCCAAACATTTGTATGTGTCCATGTTGCGCTTTGGGGCGTTTCCTGTCACGGGCGCTAGGCCTACCCACACAAGTGAGGTATCATTTTTATCGGGAGACTTGGGGGAACGCTGGGTCGGAGGAAGTTTGTGGCTCCTCTCAGATTCCAGAACTTTGTGTCACCGAAATGTGAGGAAAACTTGTTTTTTTAGCCACTTTTTGAGGTTTGCAAAGGATTCTGGGTAACAGAAGCTGGTCCGAGCCCCGCAAGTCACCCCTCCTTGGATTCCCCAAGGTCTCTAGTTTTCAGAAATGCACAGGTTTGGTAGGTTTCCCTAGGTGCTGGCTGAGCTAGAGGCCAAAATCTACAGGTAGGCACTTCGCAAAAAACACCTCTGTTTTCTTCCAAAAATTTGTATGTGTCCACGTTGCGCTTTGGGGCGTTTCCTGTCGCGGGCGCTAGGCCTACCCACACAAGTGAGGTATCATTTTTATCGGGAGACTTGGGGGAACGCTGGGTGGAAGGAAATTTGTGGCTCCTCTCAGATTCCAGAACTTTCTGTCACCGAAATGTGAGGAAAACTTGTTTTTTTAGCCACTTTTTGAGGTTTGCAAAGGATTCTGGGTAACAGAACCTGGTCCGAGCCCCGCAAGTCACCCCTCCTTCGATTCCCCAAGGTCTCTAGTTTTCAGAAATGCACAGGTTTGGTAGGTTTCCCTAGGTGCCGGCTGAGCTAGAGGCCAAAATCTACAGGTAGGCACTTCGCAAAAAACACCTCTGTTTTCTTCCAAAAATTTGTATGTGTCCACTTTGCGCTTTGGGGCGTTTCCTGTCGCGGGCGCTAGGCCTACCCACACAAGTGAGGTATCATTTTTATCGGGAGACTTGGGGGAACGCTGGGTGGAAGGAAATTTGTGGCTCCTCTCAGATTCCAGAACTTTCTGTCACCGAAATGTGAGGAAAACTTGTTTTTTTAGCCACTTTTTGAGGTTTGCAAAGGATTCTGGGTAACAGAACCTGGTCGGAGCCCCGCAAGTCACCCCTCCTTGGAATCCCCTAGGTCTCTAGTTTTCAGAAATGCACAGGTTTGGTAGGTTTCCCTAGGTGCCGGCTGAGCTAGAGGCCAAAATCTACAGGTAGGCACTTCGCAAAAAACACCTCTGTTTTCTTCCACAAATTTGTATGTGTCCACGTTGCGCTTTGGGGCGTTTCCTGTCGCGAGCGCTAGGCCTACCCACACAAGTGAGGTATCATTTTTATTGGGAGACTTGGGGGAACGCTGGGTGGAAGGAAGTTTGTGGCTCCTCTCAGATTCCAGAATTTTCTGTCACCGAAATGTGAGCAAAACTTGTTTTTTTAGCCACTTTTTGAGGTTTGCAAAGGATTCTGGGTAACAAAACCTTGTCCGAGCCCCGCAAGTCACGCCTCCTTGGATTCCCCAAGGTCTCTAGTTTTCAGAAATGTACAGGTTTGGTAGGTTTCCCTAGGTGCCGGCTGAGCTAGAGGCCAAAATCTACAGGTAGGCACTTCGCAAAAAACACCTCTGTTTTCTTCCAAAAATTTGTATGTGTCCACGTTGCGCTTTGAGGCGTTTCCTGTCGCGGGCGCTAGGCCTACCCACACAAGTGAGGTATCATTTTTATCGGGAGACTTGGGGGAACGCTGGGTGGATGGAAATTCGTGGCTCCTCTCAGATTCCAGAACTTACTGTCACCGAAATGTGAGGAAAACTTGTTTTTTTAGCCACTTTTTGAGGTTTGCAAAGGATTCTGGGTAACAGAACCTGGTCCGAGCCCCGCATGTCACCCCTCCTTGGAATCCCCTAGGTCTCTAGTTTTCAGAAATGCACAGGTTTGGTAGGTTTACCTAGGTGCCGGCTGAGCTAGAGGCCAAAATCTACAGGTAGGCACTTCGCAAAAAACACCTCTGTTTTCTTCCAAACATTTGTATGTGTCCACGTTGCGCTTTGGGGCGTTTCCTGTCGCGGGCGCTAGGCCTACCCACACAAGTGAGGTATCATTTTTATCGGGAGACTTGGGGGAACGCTGGGTCGGAGGAAGTTTGTGGCTCCTCTCAGATTCCAGAACTTTGTGTCACCGAAATGTGAGGAAAACTTGTTTTTTTAGCCACTTTTTGAGGTTTGCAAAGGATTCTGGGTAACAGAACCTGGTCCGAGCCCCGCAAGTCACCCCTCCTTGGAATCCCCTAGGTCTCTAGTTTTCAGAAAGGCACAGGTTTGGTAGGTTTCCCTAGGTGCCGGCTGAGCTAGAGGCCAAAATCTGCAGGTAGGCACTTCGCAAAAAACACCTCTGTTTTCTTCCAAACATTTGTATGTGTCCACGTTGCGCTTTGGGGCGTTTCCTGTCACGGGCGCTAGGCCTACCCACACAAGTGAGGTATCATTTTTATCGGGAGACTTGGGGGAACGCTGGGTCGGAGGAAGTTTGTGGCTCCTCTCAGATTCCAGAACTTTGTGTCACCGAAATGTGAGGAAAACTTGTTTTTTTAGCCACTTTTTGAGGTTTGCAAAGGATTCTGGGTAACAGAACCTGGTCCGAGCCCCGCAAGTCACCCCTCCTTGGATTCCCCAAGGTCTCTAGTTTTCAGAAATGCACAGGTTTGGTAGGTTTCCCTAGGTGCCGGCTGAGCTAGAGGCCAAAATCTACAGGTAGGCACTTCGCAAAAAACACCTCTGTTTTCTTCCAAAAATTTGTATGTGTCCACGTTGCGCTTTGGGGCGTTTCCTGTCGCGGGCGCTAGGCCTACCCACACAAGTGAGGTATCATTTTTATCGGGAGACTTGGGGGAACGCTGGGTGGAAGGAAATTTGTGGCTCCTCTCAGATTCCAGAACTTTCTGTCACCGAAATGTGAGGAAAACTTGTTTTTTTAGCCACTTTTTTAGGTTTGTAAAGGATTCCGGGTAACAGAACCTGGTCCGAGCTCCGCAAGTCACCCCTCCTTCGATTCCCCAAGGTCTCTAGTTTTCAGAAATGCACAGGTTTGGTAGGTTTCCCTAGGTGCCGGCTGAGCTAGAGGCCAAAATCTACAGGTAGGCACTTCGCAAAAAACACCTCTGTTTTCGTCCACAAATTTGTATGTGTCCACGTTGCGCTTTGGGGCGTTTCCTGTCGCGGGCGCTAGGCCTACCCACACAAGTGAGGTATCATTTTTATCGGGAGACTTGGGGGAACGCTGGGTGGAAGGAAATTTGTGGCTCCTCTCAGATTCCAGAACTTTCTGTCACCGAAATATGAGGAAAACTTGTTTTTTTAGCCACTTTTTGAGGTTTGCAAAGGATTCTGGGTAACAGAACCTGGTCCGAGCCCCGCAAGTCACCCCTCCTTGGAATCCCCTAGGTCTCTAGTTTTCAGAAATGTACAGGTTTGGTAGGTTTCCCTAGGTGCCGGCTGAGCTAGAGGCCAAAATCTACAGGTAGGCACTTCGCAAAAAACACCTCTGTTTTCTTCCAAAAATTTGTATGTGTCCACGTTGCGCTTTGAGGCGTTTCCTGTCGCGGGCGCTAGGCCTACCCACACAAGTGAGGTATCATTTTTATCGGGAGACTTGGGGGAACGCTGGGTGGATGGAAATTTGTGGCTCCTCTCAGATTCCAGAACTTTCTGTCACCGAAATGTGAGGAAAACTTGTTTTTTTAGCCACTTTTTGAGGTTTGCAAAGGATTCTGGGTAACAGAACCTGGTCCGAGCCCCGCATGTCACCCCTCCTTGGAATCCCCTAGGTCTCTAGTTTTCAGAAATGCACAGGTTTGGTAGGTTTCCCTAGGTGCCGGCTGAGCTAGAGGCCAAAATCTACAGGTAGGCACTTCGCAAAAAACACCTCTGTTTTCTTCCAAAAATTTGTATGTGTCCACGTTGCGCCTTGGGGCGTTTCCTGTCGCGGGCGCCAGGCCTACCGACACAAGTGAGGTATCATTTTTATCGGGAGACTTGGGGGAACGCTGGGTGGGAGGAAATTTGTGGCTCCTCTCAGATTCCAGAACTTTCTGTCACCGAAATGTGAGGAAAACTTGTTTTTTTAGCCACTTTTTGAGGTTTGCAAAGGATTCTGGGTAACAGAACCTGGTCGGAGCCCCGCAAGTCACCCCTCCTTGGAATCCCCTAGGTCTCTAGTTTTCAGAAATGCACAGGTTTGGTAGGTTTCCCTTGGTGCCGGCTGAGCTGGAGGCCAAAATCTACAGGTAGGCACTTCGCAAAAAACACCTCTGTTTTTTTTCCACAAATTTGTATGTGTCTACGTTGCGCTTTGGGGCGTTTCCTGTCGCGGGCGCCAGGCCTACCCACACAAGTGAGGTATCATTTTTATTGGGAGACTTGGGGGAACGCTGGGTGGAAGGAAGTTTCTGGCTCCACTCAGATTCCAGAACTTTCTGTCACCGAAATGTGAGGAAAACTTGTTTTTTTAGCCACTTTTTGAGGTTTGCAAAGGATTCTGGGTAACAGAACCTGGTCCGAGCCCCGCAAGTCACCCCTCCTTGGATTCCCCAAGGTCTCTAGTTTTCAGAAATGCACAGGTTTGGTAGGTTTCCCTAGGTGCCGGCTGAGCTAGTGGCCAAAATCCACAGGTAGGCACTTCGCAAAAAACACCTCTGTTTTCTTCCAAAAGTTTGTATGTGTCCACGTTGCGCTTTGGGGCGTTTCCTGTCGCGGGCGCTAGGCCTACCCACACAAGTGAGGTATCATTTTTATCGGGAGACTTGGGGGAACGCTGGGTGGAAGGAAATTTGTGGCTCCTCTCAGATTCCAGAACTTTCTGTCACCGAAATGTGAGGAAAACTTGTTTTTTTAGCCACTTTTTGAGGTTTGCAAAGGATTCTGGGTAACAGAAGCTGGTCCGAGCCCTGCAAGTCACCCCTCCTTGGATTCCCCAAGGTCTCTAGTTTTCAGAAATGCACAGGTTTGGTAGGTTTCCCTAGGTGCCGGCTGAGCTAGAGGCCAAAATCTACAGGTAGGCACTTCGCAAAAAACACCTCTGTTTTCTTCCAAAAATTTGTATGTGTCCACGTTGCGCTTTGGGGCGTTTCCTGTCGCGGGCGCTAGGCCTACCCACACAAGTGAGGTATCATTTTTATCGGGAGACTTGGGGGAACGCTGGGTGGAAGGAAATTTGTGGCTCCTCTCAGATTCCAGAACTTTCTGTCACCGAAATGTGAGGAAAACTTGTTTTTTTAGCCACTTTTTGAGGTTTGCAAAGGATTCTGGGTAACAGAACCTGGTCCGAGCCCCGCAAGTCACCCCTCCTTGGAATCCCCTAGGTCTCTAGTTTTCAGAAAGGCACAGGTTTGGTAGGTTTCCCTAGGTGCCGGCTGAGCTAGAGGCCAAAATCTACAGGTAGGCACTTCGCAAAAAACACCTCTGTTTTCTTCCAAACATTTGTATGTGTCCACGTTGCGCTTTGGGGCGTTTCCTGTCACGGGCGCTAGGCCTACCCACACAAGTGAGGTATCATTTTTATCGGGAGACTTGGGGGAACGCTGGGTCGGAGGAAGTTTGTGGCTCCTCTCAGATTCCAGAACTTTGTGTCACCGAAATGTGAGGAAAACTTGTTTTTTTAGCCACTTTTTGAGGTTTGCAAAGGATTCTGGGTAACAGAAGCTGGTCCGAGCCCCGCAAGTCACCCCTCCTTGGATTCCCCAAGGTCTCTAGTTTTCAGAAATGCACAGGGTTGGTAGGTTTCCCTAGGTGCTGGCTGAGCTAGAGGCCAAAATCTACAGGTAGGCACTTCGCAAAAAACACCTCTGTTTTCTTCCAAAAATTTGTATGTGTCCACGTTGCGCTTTGGGGCGTTTCCTGTCGCGGGCGCTAGGCCTACCCACACAAGTGAGGTATCATTTTTATCGGGAGACTTGGGGGAACGCTGGGTGGAAGGAAATTTGTGGCTCCTCTCAGATTCCAGAACTTTCTGTCACCGAAATGTGAGGAAAACTTGTTTTTTTAGCCACTTTTTGAGGTTTGCAAAGGATTCTGGGTAACAGAACCTGGTCCGAGCCCCGCAAGTCACCCCTCCTTCGATTCCCCAAGGTCTCTAGTTTTCAGAAATGCACAGGTTTGGTAGGTTTCCCTAGGTGCCGGCTGAGCTAGAGGCCAAAATCTACAGGTAGGCACTTCGCAAAAAACACCTCTGTTTTCTTCCAAAAATTTGTATGTGTCCACTTTGCGCTTTGGGGCATTTCCTGTCACGGGCGCTAGGCCTACCCACACAAGTGAGGTATCATTTTTATCGGGAGACTTGGGGGAACGCTGGGTGGAAGGAAATTTGTGGCTCCTCTCAGATTCCAGAACTTTCTGTCACCGAAATGAGAGGAAAACTTGTTTTTTTAGCCACTTTTTGAGGTTTGCAAAGGATTCTGGGTAACAGAACCTGGTCGGAGCCCCGCAAGTCACCCCTCCTTGGAATCCCCTAGGTCTCTAGTTTTCAGAAATGCACAGGTTTGGTAGGTTTCCCTAGGTGCCGGCTGAGCTAGAGGCCAAAATCTACAGGTAGGCACTTCGCAAAAAACACCTCTGTTTTCTTCCACAAATTTGTATGTGTCCACGTTGCGCTTTGGGGCGTTTCCTGTCGCGGGCGCTAGGCCTACCCACACAAGTGAGGTATCATTTTTATTGGGAGACTTGGGGGAACGCTGGGTGGAAGGAAGTTTGTGGCTCCTCTCAGATTCCAGAATTTTCTGTCACCGAAATGTGAGCAAAACTTGTTTTTTTAGCCACTTTTTGAGGTTTGCAAAGGATTCTGGGTAACAAAACCTTGTCCGAGCCCCGCAAGTCACGCCTCCTTGGATTCCCCAAGGTCTCTAGTTTTCAGAAATGTACAGGTTTGGTAGGTTTCCCTAGGTGCCGGCTGAGCTAGAGGCCAAAATCTACAGGTAGGCACTTCGCAAAAAACACCTCTGTTTTCTTCCAAAAATTTGTATGTGTCCACGTTGCGCTTTGAGGCGTTTCCTGTCGCGGGCGCTAGGCCTACCCACACAAGTGAGGTATCATTTTTATCGGGAGACTTGGGGGAACGCTGGGTGGATGGAAATTCGTGGCTCCTCTCAGATTCCAGAACTTTCTGTCACCGAAATGTGAGGAAAACTTGTATTTTTAGCCACTTTTTGAGGTTTGCAAAGGATTCTGGGTAACAGAACTTGGTCCGAGCCCCGCATGTCACCCCTCCTTGGAATCCCCTAGGTCTCTAGTTTTCAGAAATGCACAGGTTTGGTAGGTTTACCTAGGTGCCGGCTGAGCTAGAGGCCAAAATCTACAGGTAGGCACTTCGCAAAAAACACCTCTGTTTTCTTCCAAACATTTGTATGTGTCCACGTTGCGCTTTGGGGCGTTTCCTGTCGCGGGCGCTAGGCCTACCCACACAAGTGAGGTATCATTTTTATCGGGAGACTTGGGGGAACGCTGGGTCGGAGGAAGTTTGTGGCTCCTCTCAGATTCCAGAACTTTGTGTCACCGAAATGTGAGGAAAACTTGTTTTTTTAGCCACTTTTTGAGGTTTGCAAAGGATTCTGGGTAACAGAACCTGGTCCGAGCCCCGCAAGTCACCCCTCCTTGGAATCCCCTAGGTCTCTAGTTTTCAGAAAGGCACAGGTTTGGTAGGTTTCCCTAGGTGCCGGCTGAGCTAGAGGCCAAAATCTGCAGGTAGGCACTTCGCAAAAAACACCTCTGTTTTCTTCCAAACATTTGTATGTGTCCACGTTGCGCTTTGGGGCGTTTCCTGTCACGGGCGCTAGGCCTACCCACACAAGTGAGGTATCATTTTTATCGGGAGACTTGGGGGAACGCTGGGTCGGAGGAAGTTTGTGGCTCCTCTCAGATTCCAGAACTTTGTGTCACCGAAATGTGAGGAAAACTTGTTTTTTTAGCCACTTTTTGAGGTTTGCAAAGGATTCTGGGTAACAGAACCTGGTCCGAGCCCCGCAAGTCACCCCTCCTTGGATTCCCCAAGGTCTCTAGTTTTCAGAAATGCACAGCTTTGGTAGGTTTCCCTAGGTGCCGGCTGAGCTAGAGGCCAAAATCTACAGGTAGGCACTTCGCAAAAAACACCTCTGTTTTCTTCCAAAAATTTGTATGTGTCCACGTTGCGCTTTGGGGCGTTTCCTGTCGCGGGCGCTAGGCCTACCCACACAAGTGAGGTATCATTTTTATCGGGAGACTTGGGGGAACGCTGGGTGGAAGGAAATTTGTGGCTCCTCTCAGATTCCAGAACTTTCTGTCACCGAAATGTGAGGAAAACTTGTTTTTTTAGCCACTTTTTTAGGTTTGTAAAGGATTCCGGGTAACAGAACCTGGTCCGAGCTCCGCAAGTCACCCCTCCTTCGATTCCCCAAGGTCTCTAGTTTTCAGAAATGCACAGGTTTGGTAGGTTTCCCTAGGTGCCGGCTGAGCTAGAGGCCAAAATCTACAGGTAGGCACTTCGCAAAAAACACCTCTGTTTTCGTCCACAAATTTGTATGTGTCCACGTTGCGCTTTGGGGCGTTTCCTGTCGCGGGCGCTAGGCCTACCCACACAAGTGAGGTATCATTTTTATCGGGAGACTTGGGGGAACGCTGGGTGGAAGGAAATTTGTGGCTCCTCTCAGATTCCAGAACTTTCTGTCACCGAAATATGAGGAAAACTTGTTTTTTTAGCCACTTTTTGAGGTTTGCAAAGGATTCTGGGTAACAGAACCTGGTCCGAGCCCCGCAAGTCACCCCTCCTTGGAATCCCCTAGGTCTCTAGTTTTCAGAAATGTACAGGTTTGGTAGGTTTCCCTAGGTGCCGGCTGAGCTAGAGGCCAAAATCTACAGGTAGGCACTTCGCAAAAAACACCTCTGTTTTCTTCCAAAAATTTGTATGTGTCCACGTTGCGCTTTGAGGCGTTTCCTGTCGCGGGCGCTAGGCCTACCCACACAAGTGAGGTATCATTTTTATCGGGAGACTTGGGGGAACGCTGGGTGGATGGAAATTTGTGGCTCCTCTCAGATTCCAGAACTTTCTGTCACCGAAATGTGAGGAAAACTTGTTTTTTTAGCCACTTTTTGAGGTTTGCAAAGGATTCTGGGTAACAGAACCTGGTCCGAGCCCCGCATGTCACCCCTCCTTGGAATCCCCTAGGTCTCTAGTTTTCAGAAATGCACAGGTTTGGTAGGTTTCCCTAGGTGCCGGCTGAGCTAGAGGCCAAAATCTACAGGTAGGCACTTCGCAAAAAACACCTCTGTTTTCTTCCAAAAATTTGTATGTGTCCACGTTGCGCCTTGGGGCGTTTCCTGTCGCGGGCGCCAGGCCTACCGACACAAGTGAGGTATCATTTTTATCGGGAGACTTGGGGGAACGCTGGGTGGGAGGAAATTTGTGGCTCCTCTCAGATTCCAGAACTTTCTGTCACCGAAATGTGAGGAAAACTTGTTTTTTTAGCCACTTTTTGAGGTTTGCAAAGGATTCTGGGTAACAGAACCTGGTCCGAGCCCCGCAAGTCACCCCTCCTTGGAATCCCCTAGGTCTCTAGTTTTCAGAAATGCACAGGTTTGGTAGGTTTCCCTTGGTGCCGGCTGAGCTGGAGGCCAAAATCTACAGGTAGGCACTTCGCAAAAAACACCTCTGTTTTTTTTCCACAAATTTGTATGTGTCTACGTTGCGCTTTGGGGCGTTTCCTGTCGCGGGCGCCAGGCCTACCCACACAAGTGAGGTATCATTTTTATTGGGAGACTTGGGGGAACGCTGGGTGGAAGGAAGTTTCTGGCTCCACTCAGATTCCAGAACTTTCTGTCACCGAAATGTGAGGAAAACTTGTTTTTTTAGCCACTTTTTGAGGTTTGCAAAGGATTCTGGGTAACAGAACCTGGTCCGAGCCCCGCAAGTCACCCCTCCTTGGATTCCCCAAGGTCTCTAGTTTTCAGAAATGCACAGGTTTGGTAGGTTTCCCTAGGTGCCGGCTGAGCTAGTGGCCAAAATCCACAGGTAGGCACTTCGCAAAAAACACCTCTGTTTTCTTCCAAAAGTTTGTATGTGTCCACGTTGCGCTTTGGGGCGTTTCCTGTCGCGGGCGCTAGGCCTACCCACACAAGTGAGGTATCATTTTTATCGGGAGACTTGGGGGAACGCTGGGTGGAAGGAAATTTGTGGCTCCTCTCAGATTCCAGAACTTTCTGTCACCGAAATGTGAGGAAAACTTGTTTTTTTAGCCACTTTTTGAGGTTTGCAAAGGATTCTGGGTAACAGAACCTGGTCCGAGCCCCGCAAGTCACCGCTCCTTGGAATCCCCTAGGTCTCTAGTTTTCAGAAAGGCACAGTTTTGGTAGGTTTCCCTAGGTGCCGGCTGAACTAGAGGCCAAAATCTACAGGTAGGCACTTCGCAAAAAACACCTCTGTTTTCTTCCAAACATTTGTATGTGTCCACGTTGCGCTTTGGGGCGTTTCCTGTCACGGGCGCTAGGCCTACCCACACAAGTGAGGTATCATTTTTATCGGGAGACTTGGGGGAACGCTGGGTCGGAGGAAGTTTGTGGCTCCTCTCAGATTCCAGAACTTTGTGTCACCGAAATGTGAGGAAAACTTGTTTTTTTAGCCACTTTTTGAGGTTTGCAAAGGATTCTGGGTAACAGAAGCTGGTCCGAGCCCTGCAAGTCACCCCTCCTTGGATTCCCCAAGGTCTCTAGTTTTCAGAAATGCACAGGTTTGGTAGGTTTCCCTAGGTGCCGGCTGAGCTAGAGGCCAAAATCTACAGGTAGGCACTTCGCAAAAAACACCTCTGTTTTCTTCCAAAAATTTGTATGTGTCCACGTTGCGCTTTGGGGCGTTTCCTGTCGCGGGCGCTAGGCCTACCCACACAAGTGAGGTATCATTTTTATCGGGAGACTTGGGGGAACGCTGGGTGGAAGGAAATTTGTGGCTCCTCTCAGATTCCAGAACTTTCTGTCACCGAAATGTGAGGAAAACTTGTTTTTTTAGCCACTTTTTGAGGTTTGCAAAGGATTCTGGGTAACAGAACCTGGTCCGAGCCCCGCAAGTCACCCCTCCTTGGAATCCCCTAGGTCTCTAGTTTTCAGAAAGGCACAGGTTTGGTAGGTTTCCCTAGGTGCCGGCTGAGCTAGAGGCCAAAATCTACAGGTAGGCACTTCGCAAAAAACACCTCTGTTTTCTTCCAAACATTTGTATGTGTCCACGTTGCGCTTTGGGGCGTTTCCTGTCACGGGCGCTAGGCCTACCCACACAAGTGAGGTATCATTTTTATCGGGAGACTTGGGGGAACGCTGGGTCAGAGGAAGTTTGTGGCTCCTCTCAGATTCCAGAACTTTGTGTCACCGAAATGTGAGGAAAACTTGTTTTTTTAGCCACTTTTTGAGGTTTGCAAAGGATTCTGGGTAACAGAAGCTGGTCCGAGCCCCGCAAGTCACCCCTCCTTGGATTCCCCAAGGTCTCTAGTTTTCAGAAATGCACAGGGTTGGTAGGTTTCCCTAGGTGCTGGCTGAGCTAGAGGCCAAAATCTACAGGTAGGCACTTCGCAAAAAACACCTCTGTTTTCTTCCAAAAATTTGTATGTGTCCACGTTGCGCTTTGGGGCGTTTCCTGTCGCGGGCGCTAGGCCTACCCACACAAGTGAGGTATCATTTTTATCGGGAGACTTGGGGGAACGCTGGGTGGAAGGAAATTTGTGGCTCCTCTCAGATTCCAGAACTTTCTGTCACCGAAATGTGAGGAAAACTTGTTTTTTTAGCCACTTTTTGAGGTTTGCAAAGGATTCTGGGTAACAGAACCTGGTCCGAGCCCCGCAAGTCACCCCTCCTTGGATTCCCCAAGGTCTCTAGTTTTCAGAAATGCACAGGTTTGGTAGGTTTCCCTAGGTGCCGGCTGAGCTAGTGGCCAAAATCCACAGGTAGGCACTTCGCAAAAAACACCTCTGTTTTCTTCCAAAAGTTTGTATGTGTCCACGTTGCGCTTTGGGGCGTTTCCTGTCGCGGGCGCTAGGCCTACCCACACAAGTGAGGTATCATTTTTATCGGGAGACTTGGGGGAACGCTGGGTGGAAGGAAATTTGTGGCTCCTCTCAGATTCCAGAACTTTCTGTCACCGAAATGTGAGGAAAACTTGTTTTTTTAGCCACTTTTTGAGGTTTGCAAAGGATTCTGGGTAACAGAACCTGGTCCGAGCCCCGCAAGTCACCGCTCCTTGGAATCCCCTAGGTCTCTAGTTTTCAGAAAGGCACAGTTTTGGTAGGTTTCCCTAGGTGCCGGCTGAACTAGAGGCCAAAATCTACAGGTAGGCACTTCGCAAAAAACACCTCTGTTTTCTTCCAAACATTTGTATGTGTCCACGTTGCGCTTTGGGGCGTTTCCTGTCACGGGCGCTAGGCCTACCCACACAAGTGAGGTATCATTTTTATCGGGAGACTTGGGGGAACGCTGGGTCGGAGGAAGTTTGTGGCTCCTCTCAGATTCCAGAACTTTGTGTCACCGAAATGTGAGGAAAACTTGTTTTTTTAGCCACTTTTTGAGGTTTGCAAAGGATTCTGGGTAACAGAAGCTGGTCCGAGCCCTGCAAGTCACCCCTCCTTGGATTCCCCAAGGTCTCTAGTTTTCAGAAATGCACAGGTTTGGTAGGTTTCCCTAGGTGCCGGCTGAGCTAGAGGCCAAAATCTACAGGTAGGCACTTCGCAAAAAACACCTCTGTTTTCTTCCAAAAATTTGTATGTGTCCACGTTGCGCTTTGGGGCGTTTCCTGTCGCGGGCGCTAGGCCTACCCACACAAGTGAGGTATCATTTTTATCGGGAGACTTGGGGGAACGCTGGGTGGAAGGAAATTTGTGGCTCCTCTCAGATTCCAGAACTTTCTGTCACCGAAATGTGAGGAAAACTTGTTTTTTTAGCCACTTTTTGAGGTTTGCAAAGGATTCTGGGTAACAGAACCTGGTCCGAGCCCCGCAAGTCACCCCTCCTTGGAATCCCCTAGGTCTCTAGTTTTCAGAAAGGCACAGGTTTGGTAGGTTTCCCTAGGTGCCGGCTGAGCTAGAGGCCAAAATCTACAGGTAGGCACTTCGCAAAAAACACCTCTGTTTTCTTCCAAACATTTGTATGTGTCCACGTTGCGCTTTGGGGCGTTTCCTGTCACGGGCGCTAGGCCTACCCACACAAGTGAGGTATCATTTTTATCGGGAGACTTGGGGGAACGCTGGGTCAGAGGAAGTTTGTGGCTCCTCTCAGATTCCAGAACTTTGTGTCACCGAAATGTGAGGAAAACTTGTTTTTTTAGCCACTTTTTGAGGTTTGCAAAGGATTCTGGGTAACAGAAGCTGGTCCGAGCCCCGCAAGTCACCCCTCCTTGGATTCCCCAAGGTCTCTAGTTTTCAGAAATGCACAGGGTTGGTAGGTTTCCCTAGGTGCTGGCTGAGCTAGAGGCCAAAATCTACAGGTAGGCACTTCGCAAAAAACACCTCTGTTTTCTTCCAAAAATTTGTATGTGTCCACGTTGCGCTTTGGGGCGTTTCCTGTCGCGGGCGCTAGGCCTACCCACACAAGTGAGGTATCATTTTTATCGGGAGACTTGGGGGAACGCTGGGTGGAAGGAAATTTGTGGCTCCTCTCAGATTCCAGAACTTTCTGTCACCGAAATGTGAGGAAAACTTGTTTTTTTAGCCACTTTTTGAGGTTTGCAAAGGATTCTGGGTAACAGAACTTGGTCCGAGCCCCGCAAGTCACCCCTCCTTCGATTCCCCAAGGTCTCTAGTTTTCAGAAATGCACAGGTTTGGTAGGTTTCCCTAGGTGCCGGCTGAGCTAGAGGCCAAAATCTACAGGTAGGCACTTCGCAAAAAACACCTCTGTTTTCTTCCAAAAATTTGTATGTGTCCACTTTGCGCTTTGGGGCGTTTCCTGTCGCGGGCGCTAGGCCTACCCACACAAGTGAGGTATCATTTTTATCGGGAGACTTGGGGGAACGCTGGGTGGAAGGAAATTTGTGGCTTCTCTCAGATTCCAGAACTTTCTGTCACCGAAATGTGAGGAAAACTTGTTTTTTTAGCCACTTTTTGAGGTTTGCAAAGGATTCTGGGTAACAGAACCTGGTCGGAGCCCCGCAAGTCACCCCTCCTTGGAATCCCCTAGGTCTCTAGTTTTCAGAAATGCACAGGTTTGGTAGGTTTCCCTAGGTGCCGGCTGAGCTAGAGGCCAAAATCTACAGGTAGGCACTTCGCAAAAAACACCTCTGTTTTCTTCCAAAAATTTGTATGTGTCCACGTTGCGCCTTGGGGCGTTTCCTGTCGCGGGCGCCAGGCCTACCGACACAAGTGAGGTATCATTTTTATCGGGAGACTTGGGGGAACGCTGGGTGGGAGGAAATTTGTGGCTCCTCTCAGATTCCAGAACTTTCTGTCACCGAAATGTGAGGAAAACTTGTTTTTTTAGCCACTTTTTGAGGTTTGCAAAGGATTCTGGGTAACAGAACCTGGTCGGAGCCCCGCAAGTCACCCCTCCTTGGAATCCCCTAGGTCTCTAGTTTTCAGAAATGCACAGGTTTGGTAGGTTTCCCTTGGTGCCGGCTGAGCTGGAGGCCAAAATCTACAGGTAGGCACTTCGCAAAAAACACCTCTGTTTTTTTTCCACAAATTTGTATGTGTCTACGTTGCGCTTTGGGGCGTTTCCTGTCGCGGGCGCCAGGCCTACCCACACAAGTGAGGTATCATTTTTATTGGGAGACTTGGGGGAACGCTGGGTGGAAGGAAGTTTCTGGCTCCACTCAGATTCCAGAACTTTCTGTCACCGAAATGTGAGGAAAACTTGTTTTTTTAGCCACTTTTTGAGGTTTGCAAAGGATTCTGGGTAACAGAACCTGGTCCGAGCCCCGCAAGTCACCCCTCCTTGGATTCCCCAAGGTCTCTAGTTTTCAGAAATGCACAGGTTTGGTAGGTTTCCCTAGGTGCCGGCTGAGCTAGTGGCCAAAATCCACAGGTAGGCACTTCGCAAAAAACACCTCTGTTTTCTTCCAAAAGTTTGTATGTGTCCACGTTGCGCTTTGGGGCGTTTCCTGTCGCGGGCGCTAGGCCTACCCACACAAGTGAGGTATCATTTTTATCGGGAGACTTGGGGGAACGCTGGGTGGAAGGAAATTTGTGGCTCCTCTCAGATTCCAGAACTTTCTGTCACCGAAATGTGAGGAAAACTTGTTTTTTTAGCCACTTTTTGAGGTTTGCAAAGGATTCTGGGTAACAGAACCTGGTCCGAGCCCCGCAAGTCACCGCTCCTTGGAATCCCCTAGGTCTCTAGTTTTCAGAAAGGCACAGTTTTGGTAGGTTTCCCTAGGTGCCGGCTGAACTAGAGGCCAAAATCTACAGGTAGGCACTTCGCAAAAAACACCTCTGTTTTCTTCCAAACATTTGTATGTGTCCACGTTGCGCTTTGGGGCGTTTCCTGTCACGGGCGCTAGGCCTACCCACACAAGTGAGGTATCATTTTTATCGGGAGACTTGGGGGAACGCTGGGTCGGAGGAAGTTTGTGGCTCCTCTCAGATTCCAGAACTTTGTGTCACCGAAATGTGAGGAAAACTTGTTTTTTTAGCCACTTTTTGAGGTTTGCAAAGGATTCTGGGTAACAGAAGCTGGTCCGAGCCCTGCAAGTCACCCCTCCTTGGATTCCCCAAGGTCTCTAGTTTTCAGAAATGCACAGGTTTGGTAGGTTTCCCTAGGTGCCGGCTGAGCTAGAGGCCAAAATCTACAGGTAGGCACTTCGCAAAAAACACCTCTGTTTTCTTCCAAAAATTTGTATGTGTCCACGTTGCGCTTTGGGGCGTTTCCTGTCGCGGGCACTAGGCCTACCCACACAAGTGAGGTATCATTTTTATCGGGAGACTTGGGGGAACGCTGGGTGGAAGGAAATTTGTGGCTCCTCTCAGATTCCAGAACTTTCTGTCACCGAAATGTGAGGAAAACTTGTTTTTTTAGCCACTTTTTGAGGTTTGCAAAGGATTCTGGGTAACAGAACCTGGTCCGAGCCCCGCAAGTCACCCCTCCTTGGAATCCCCTAGGTCTCTAGTTTTCAGAAAGGCACAGGTTTGGTAGGTTTCCCTAGGTGCCGGCTGAGCTAGAGGCCAAAATCTACAGGTAGGCACTTCGCAAAAAACACCTCTGTTTTCTTCCAAACATTTGTATGTGTCCACGTTGCGCTTTGGGGCGTTTCCTGTCACGGGCGCTAGGCCTACCCACACAAGTGAGGTATCATTTTTATCGGGAGACTTGGGGGAACGCTGGGTCAGAGGAAGTTTGTGGCTCCTCTCAGATTCCAGAACTTTGTGTCACCGAAATGTGAGGAAAACTTGTTTTTTTAGCCACTTTTTGAGGTTTGCAAAGGATTCTGGGTAACAGAAGCTGGTCCGAGCCCCGCAAGTCACCCCTCCTTGGATTCCCCAAGGTCTCTAGTTTTCAGAAATGCACAGGGTTGGTAGGTTTCCCTAGGTGCTGGCTGAGCTAGAGGCCAAAATCTACAGGTAGGCACTTCGCAAAAAACACCTCTGTTTTCTTCCAAAAATTTGTATGTGTCCACGTTGCGCTTTGGGGCGTTTCCTGTCGCGGGCGCTAGGCCTACCCACACAAGTGAGGTATCATTTTTATCGGGAGACTTGGGGGAACGCTGGGTGGAAGGAAATTTGTGGCTCCTCTCAGATTCCAGAACTTTCTGTCACCGAAATGTGAGGAAAACTTGTTTTTTTAGCCACTTTTTGAGGTTTGCAAAGGATTCTGGGTAACAGAACCTGGTCCGAGCCCCGCAAGTCACCCCTCCTTGGAATCCCCTAGGTCTCTAGTTTTCAGAAATGCACAGGTTTGGTAGGTTTCCCTAGGTGCCGGCTGAGCTAGAGGCCAAAATCTACAGGTAGGCACTTCGCAAAAAACACCTCTGTTTTCTTCCAAAAATTTGTATGTGTCCACGTTGCGCTTTGAGGCGTTTCCTGTCGCGGGCGCTAGGCCTACCCACACAAGTGAGGTATCATTTTTATCGGGAGACTTGGGGGAACGCTGGGTGGATGGAAATTCGTGGCTCCTCTCAGATTCCAGAACTTTCTGTCACCGAAATGTGAGGAAAACTTGTTTTTTTAGCCACTTTTTGAGGTTTGCAAAGGATTCTGGGTAACAGAACCTGGTCCGAGCCCCGCATGTCACCCCTCCTTGGAATCCCCTAGGTCTCTAGTTTTCAGAAATGCACAGGTTTGGTAGGTTTACCTAGGTGCCGGCTGAGCTAGAGGCCAAAATCTACAGGTAGGCACTTCGCAAAAAACACCTCTGTTTTCTTCCAAACATTTGTATGTGTCCACGTTGCGCTTTGGGGCGTTTCCTGTCGCGGGCGCTAGGCCTACCCACACAAGTGAGGTATCATTTTTATCGGGAGACTTGGGGGAACGCTGGGTCGGAGGAAGTTTGTGGCTCCTCTCAGATTCCAGAACTTTGTGTCACCGAAATGTGAGGAAAACTTGTTTTTTTAGCCACTTTTTGAGGTTTGCAAAGGATTCTGGGTAACAGAACCTGGTCCGAGCCCCGCAAGTCACCCCTCCTTGGAATCCCCTAGGTCTCTAGTTTTCAGAAAGGCACAGGTTTGGTAGGTTTCCCTAGGTGCCGGCTGAGCTAGAGGCCAAAATCTGCAGGTAGGCACTTCGCAAAAAACACCTCTGTTTTCTTCCAAACATTTGTATGTGTCCACGTTGCGCTTTGGGGCGTTTCCTGTCACGGGCGCTAGGCCTACCCACACAAGTGAGGTATCATTTTTATCGGGAGACTTGGGGGAACGCTGGGTCGGAGGAAGTTTGTGGCTCCTCTCAGATTCCAGAACTTTGTGTCACCGAAATGTGAGGAAAACTTGTTTTTTTAGCCACTTTTTGAGGTTTGCAAAGGATTCTGGGTAACAGAACCTGGTCCGAGCCCCGCAAGTCACCCCTCCTTGGATTCCCCAAGGTCTCTAGTTTTCAGAAATGCACAGGTTTGGTAGGTTTCCCTAGGTGCCGGCTGAGCTAGAGGCCAAAATCTACAGGTAGGCACTTCGCAAAAAACACCTCTGTTTTCTTCCAAACATTTGTATGTGTCCACGTTGCGCTTTGGGGCGTTTCCTGTCCCGGGCGCTAGGCCTACCCACACAAGTGAGGTATCATTTTTATCGGGAGACTTGGGGGAACGCTGGGTCGGAGGAAGTTTGTTTCTCCTCTCAGATTCCAGAACTTTGTGTCACCGAAATGTGAGGAAAACTTGTTTTTTTAGCCACTTTTTGAGGTTTGCAAAGGATTCTGGGTAACAGAACCTGGTCCGAGCCCCGCATGTCACCCCTCCTTGGAATCCCCTAGGTCTCTAGTTTTCAGAAATGCACAGGTTTGGTAGGTTTCCCTAGGTGCCGGCTGAGCTAGAGGCCAAAATCTACAGGTAGGCACTTCGCAAAAAACACCTCTGTTTTCTTCCAAAAATGTGTATGTGTCCACTTTGCGCTTTGGGGCGTTTCCTGTCGCGGGCGCTAGGCCTACCCACACAAGTGAGGTATCATTTTTATCGGGAGACTTGGGGGAACGCTGGGTGGTAGGAAATTTGTGGCTCCTCTCAGATTCCAGAACTTTCTGTCACCGAAATGTGAGGAAAACTTGTTTTTTTAGCCACTTTTTGAGGTTTGCAAAGGATTCTGGGTAACAGAACCTGGTCCGAGCCCCGCATGTCACCCCTCCTTGGAATCCCCTAGGTCTCTAGTTTTCAGAAATGCACAGGTTTGGTAGGTTTCCCTAGGTGTCGGCTGAGCTAGAGGCCAAAATCTACAGGTAGGCACTTCGCAAAAAACACCTCTGTTTTCTTCCAAAAATTTGTATGTGTCCACGTTGCGCTTTGGGGCGTTTCCTGTCGCGGGCGCTAGGCCTACCCACACAAGTGAGGTATCATTTTTATCGGGAGACTTAGGGGAACGCTGGGTGGAAGGAAATTTGTGGCTCCTCTCAGATTCCAGAACTTTCTGTCACCGAAATGTGAGGAAAACTTGTTTTTTTAGCCACTTTTTGAGGTTTGCAAAGGATTCTGGGTAACAGAACCTGGTCCGAGCCCCGCAAGTCACCCCTCCTTGGAATCCCCTAGGTCTCTAGTTTTCAGAAAGGCACAGGTTTGGTAGGTTTCCCTAGGTGCCGGCTGAGCTAGAGGCCAAAATCTACAGGTAGGCACTTCGCAAAAAACACCTCTGTTTTCTTCCAAACATTTGTATGTGTCCACGTTGCGCTTTGGGGTGTTTCCTGTCCCGGGCGCTAGGCCTACCCACACAAGTGAGGTATCATTTTTATCGGGAGACTTGGGGGAACGCTGGGTCGGAGGAAGTTTGTGGCTCCTCTCAGATTCCAGAACTTTGTGTCACCGAAATGTGAGGAAAACTTGTTTTTTTAGCCACTTTTTGAGGTTTGCAAAGGATTCTGGGTAACAGAACCTGGTCCGAGCCCCGCAAGTCACCCCTCCTTGGATTCCCCAAGGTCTCTAGTTTTCAGAAATGCACAGGTTTGGTAGGTTTCCCTAGGTGCCGGCTGAGCTAGAGGCCAAAATCTACAGGTAGGCACTTCGCAAAAAACACCTCTGTTTTCTTCCAAAAATTTGAATGTGTCCACGTTGTGCTTTGGGGCGTTTCCTGTCGCGGGCGCTAGGCCTACCCACACAAGTGAGGTATCATTTTTATCGGGAGACTTGGGGGATCGCTGGGTGGAAGGAAATTTGTGGCTCCTCTCAGATTCCAGAACTTTCTGTCACCGAAATGTGAGGAAAACTTGTTTTTTTAGCCACTTTTTGAGGTTTGCAAAGGATTCTGGGTAACAGAACCTGGTCCGAGCCCCGCAAGTCACCCCTCCTTCGATTTCCCAAGGACTCTAGTTTTCAGAAATGCACAGGTTTGGTAGGTTTCCCTAGGTGCCGGCTGAGCTAGAGGCCAAAATCTACAGGTAGGCACTTCGCAAAAAACACCTCTGTTTTCTTCCAAAAATTTGTATGTGTCCACTTTGCGCTTTGGGGCGTTTCCTGTCGCGGGCGCTAGGCCTACCCACACAAGTGAGGTATCATTTTTATCGGGAGACTTGGGGGAACGCTGGGTGGAAGGAAATTTGTGGCTCCTCTCAGATTCCAGAACTTTCTGTCACCGAAATGTGAGGAAAACTTGTTTTTTTAGCCACTTTTTGAGGTTTGCAAAGGATTCTGGGTAACAGAACCTGGTCCGAGCCCCGCAAGTCACCCCTCCTTCGATTCCCCAAGGTCTCTAGTTTTCAGAAATGCACAGGTTTGGTAGGTTTCCCTAGGTGCCGGCTGAGCTAGAGGCCAAAATCTACAGGTAGGCACTTCGCAAAAAACACCTCTGTTTTCTTCCAAAAATTTGTATGTGTCCACGTTGCGCTTTGGGGCGTTTCCTGTCGCGGGCGCTAGGCCTACCCACACAAGTGAGGTATCATTTTTATCGGGAGACTTGGGGGAACGCTGGGTGGAAGGAAATTTGTGTCTCCTCTCAGATTCCAGAACTTTCTGTCACCGAAATGTGAGGAAAACTTGTTTTTTTAGCCACTTTTTGAGGTTTGCAAAGGATTCTGGGTAACAGAACCTGGTCGGAGCCCCGCAAGTCACCCCTCCTTGGAATCCCCTAGGTCTCTAGTTTTCAGAAAGGCACAGGTTTGGTAGGTTTCCCTAGGTGCCGGCTGAGCTAGAGGCCAAAATCTACAGGTAGGCACTTCGCAAAAAACACCTGTTTTCTTCCAAACATTTGTATGTGTCCACGTTGCGCTTTGGGGCGTTTCCTGTCGCGGGCGCTAGGCCTACCCACACAAGTGAGGTATCATTTTTATCGGGAGACTTGGGGGAACGCTGGGTGGAAGGAAGTTTCTGGCTCCTCTCAGATTCCAGAACTTTCTGTCACCGAAATGTGAGGAAAACTTGTTTTTTTAGCCACTTTTTGAGGTTTGCAAAGGATTCTGGGTAACAGAACCTGGTCCGAGCCCCGCAAGTCACCCCTCCTTGGATTCCCCAAGGTCTCTAGTTTTCAGAAATGCACTGGTTTGGTAGGTTTCCCTAGGTGCCGGCTGAGCTAGAGGCCAAAATCTACAGGTAGGCACTTCGCAAAAAACACCTCTGTTTTCTTCCAAAAATTTGTATGTGTCCACGTTGCGCTTTGGGGCGTTTCCTGTCGCGGGCGCTAGGCCTACCCACACAAGTGAGGTATCATTTTTATCGGGAGACTTAGGGGAACGCTGGCTGGAAGGAAATTTGTGGCTCCTCTCAGATTCCAGAACTTTCTGTCACCGAAATGTGAGGAAAACTTGTTTTTTTAGCCACTTTTTGAGGTTTGCAAAGGATTCTGGGTAACAGAACCTGGTCCGAGCCCCGCAAGTCACCCCTCCTTGGAATCCCCTAGGTCTCTAGTTTTCAGAAAGGCACAGGTTTGGTAGGTTTCCCTAGGTGCCGGCTGAGCTAGAGGCCAAAATCTACAGGTAGGCACTTCGCAAAAAACACCTCTGTTTTCTTCCAAACATTTGTATGTGTCCACGTTGCGCTTTGGGGCGTTTCCTGTCCCGGGCGCTAGGCCTACCCACACAAGTGAGGTATCATTTTTATCGGGAGACTTGGGGGAACGCTGGGTCGGAGGAAGTTTGTGGCTCCTCTCAGATTCCAGAACTTTGTGTCACCGAAATGTGAGGAAAACTTGTTTTTTTAGCCACTTTTTGAGGTTTGCAAAGGATTCTGGGTAACAGAACCTGGTCGGATCCCCGCAAGTCACCCCTCCTTGGATTCCCCAAGGTCTCTAGTTTTCAGAAATGCACAGGTTTGGTAGGTTTCCCTAGGTGCCGGCTGAGCTAGAGGCCAAAATCTACAGGTAGGCACTTCGCAAAAAACACCTCTGTTTTCTTCCAAAAATTTGTATGTGTCCACGTTGCGCTTTGGGGCGTTTCCTGTCGCGGGCGCTAGGCCTACCCACACAAGTGAGGTATCATTTTTATCGGGAGACTTGGGGGATCGCTGGGTGGAAGGAAATTTGTGGCTCCTCTCAGATTCCAGAACTTTCTGTCACCGAAATGTGAGGAAAACTTGTTTTTGTAGCCACTTTTTGAGGTTTGCAAAGGATTCTGGGTAACAGAACCTGGTCCGAGCCCCGCAAGTCACCCCTCCTTCGATTTCCCAAGGTCTCTAGTTTTCAGAAATGCACAGGTTTGGTAGGTTTCCCTAGGTGCCGGCTGAGCTAGAGGCCAAAATCTACAGGTAGGCACTTCGCAAAAAACACCTCTGTTTTCTTCCAAAAATTTGTATGTGTCCACTTTGCGCTTTGGGGCGTTTCCTGTCGCGGGCGCTAGGCCTACCCACACAAGTGAGGTATCATTTTTATCGGGAGACTTGGGGGAACGCTGGGTGGAAGGAAATTTGTGGCTCCTCTCAGATTCCAGAACTTTCTGTCACCGAAATGTGAGGAAAACTAGTTTTTTTAGCCACTTTTTGAGGTTTGCAAAGGATTCTGGGTAACAGAACCTGGTCCGAGCCCCGCAAGTCACCCCTCCTTCGATTCCCCAAGGTCTCTAGTTTTCAGAAATGCACAGGTTTGGTAGGTTTCCCTAGGTGCCGGCTGAGCTAGAGGCCAAAATCTACAGGTAGGCACTTCGCAAAAAACACCTCTGTTTTCTTCCAAAAATTTGTATGTGTCCACATTGCGCTTTGGGGCGTTTCCTGTCGCGGGCGCTAGGCCTACCCACACAAGTGAGGTATCATTTTTATCGGGAGACTTGGGGGAACGCTGGGTGGAAGGAAATTTGTGGCTCCTCTCAGATTCCAGAATTTTCTGTCACCGAAATGTGAGGAAAACCTGTTTTTTTAGCCACTTTTTGAGGTTTGCAAAGGATTCTGGGTAACAGAACCTGGTCGGAGCCCCGCAAGTCACCCCTCCTTGGAATCCCCTAGGTCTCTAGTTTTCAGAAATGCACAGGTTTGGTAGGTTTCCCTAGGTGCCGGCTGAGCTAGAGGCCAAAATCTACAGGTAGGCACTTCGCAAAAAACACCTCTGTTTTCTTCCAAAAATTTGTATGTGTCCACGTTGCGCTTTGGGGCGTTTCCTGTCGCGGGCGCTAGGCCTACCCACACAAGTGAGGTATAATTTTTATCGGGAGACTTGGGGGAACGCTGGGTGGAAGGAAATTTGTGGCTCCTCTCAGATTCCAGAACTTTCTGTCACCGAAATGTGAGGAAAACTTGTTTTTTTAGCCACTTTTTGAGGTTTGCAAAGGATTCTGGGTAACAGAACCTGGTCGGATCCCCGCAAGTCACCCCTCCTTGGATTCCCCAAGGTCTCTAGTTTTCAGAAATGCACAGGTTTGGTAGGTTTCCCTAGGTGCCGGCTGAGCTAGAGGCCAAAATCTACAGGTAGGCACTTCGCAAAAAACACCTCTGTTTTCTTCCAAAAATTTGTATGTGTCCACGTTGCGCTTTGGGGCGTTTCCTGTCGTGGGCGCTAGGCCTACCCACACAAGTGAGGTATAATTTTTATCGGGAGACTTGGGGGAACGCTGGGTGGAAGGAAATTTGTGGCTCCTCTCAGATTCCAGAACTTTCTGTCACCGAAATGTGAGGAAAACTTGTTTTTTTAGCCACTTTTTGAGGTTTGCAAAGGATTCTGGGTAACAGAACCTGGTCGGATCCCCGCAAGTCACCCCTCCTTGGAATCCCCTAGGTCTCTAGTTTTCAGAAATGCACAGGTTTGGTAGGTTTCCCTAGGTGCCGGCTGAGCTAGAGGCCAAAATCTACAGGTAGGCACTTCGCAAAAAACACCTCTGTTTTCTTCCAAAAATTTGTATGTGTCCACGTTGCGCTTTGAGGCGTTTCCTGTCGCGGGCGCTAGGCCTACCCACACAAGTGAGGTATCATTTTTATCGGGAGACTTGGGGGAACGCTGGGTGGAAGGAAATTTGTGGCTCCTCTCAGATTCCAGAACTTTCTGTCACCGAAATGTGAGGAAAACTTGTTTTTTTAGCCCCTTTTTGAGGTTTGCAAAGGATTCTGGGTAACAGAACCTGGTCGGAGCCCCGCAAGTCACCCCTCCTTGGAATCCCCTAGGTCTCTAGTTTTCAGAAATGCACAGGTTTGGTAGGTTTCCCTTGGTGCCGGCTGAGCTGGAGGCCAAAATCCACAGGTAGGCACTTCGCAAAAAACACCTCTGTTTTTTTTCCACAAATTTGTATGTGTCTACGTTGCGATTTGGGGCGTTTCCTGTCGCGGGCGCCAGGCCTACCCATACAAGTGAGGTATCATTTTTATCGGGAGACTTGGGGGAACGCTGGGTGGTAGGAAGTTTCTGGCTCCTCTCAGATTCCAGAACTTTCTGTCACCGAAATGTGAGGAAAACTTGTTTTTTTAGCCACTTTTTGAGGTTTGCAAAGGATTCTGGGTAACAGAACCTGGTCCGAGCCCCGCAAGTCACCCCTCCTTGGATTCCCCAAGGTCTCTAGTTTTCAGAAATGCACAGGTTTGGTAGGTTTCCCTAGGTGCCGGCTGAGCTAGAGGCCAAAATCTACAGGTAGGCACTTCACAAAAAACACCTCTGTTTTCTTCCAAAAATTTGTATGTGTCCACGTTGCGTTTTGCGGCGTTTCCTGTCGCGGGCGCTAGGCCTACCCACACAAGTGAGGTATCATTTTTATCGGGCGACTTGGGGGAACGCTGGGTGGAAGGAAATTTGTGGCTCCTCTCAGATTCCAGAACTTTCTGTCACCGAAATGTGAGGAAAACTTGTTTTTTTAGCCACTTTTTGAGGTTTGCAAAGGATTCTGGGTAACAGAACCTGGTCCGAGCCCCGCAAGTCACCCCTCCTTCGATTCCCCAAGGTCTCTAGTTTTCAGAAATGCACAGGTTTGGTAGGTTTCCCTAGGTGCCGGCTGAGCTAGAGGCCAAAATCTACAGGTAGGCACTTCGCAAAAAACACCTCTGTTTTCTTCCAAAAATTTGTATGTGTCCACATTGCGCTTTGGGGCGTTTCCTGTCGCGGGCGCTAGGCCTACCCACACAAGTGAGGTATCATTTTTATCGGGAGACTTGGGGGAACGCTGGGTGGAAGGAAATTTGTGGCTCCTCTCAGATTCCAGAATTTTCTGTCACCGAAATGTGAGGAAAACTTGTTTTTTTTAGCCACTTTTTGAGGTTTGCAAAGGATTCTGGGTAACAGAACCTGGTCGGAGCCCCGCAAGTCACCCCTCCTTGGAATCCCCTAGGTCTCTAGTTTTCAGAAATGCACAGGTTTGGTAGGTTTCCCTAGGTGCCGGCTGAGCTAGAGGCCAAAATCTACAGGTAGGCACTTCGCAAAAAACACCTCTGTTTTCTTCCAAAAATTTGTATGTGTCCACGTTGCGCTTTGGGGCGTTTCCTGTCGCGGGCGCTAGGCCTACCCACACAAGTGAGGTATCATTTTTATCGGGAGACTTGGGGGAACGCTGGGTGGAAGGAAATTTGTGGCTCCTCTCAGATTCCAGAACTTTCTGTCACCGAAATGTGAGGAAAACTTGTTTTTTTAGCCACTTTTTGAGGTTTGCAAAGGATTCTGGGTAACAGAACCTGGTCGGATCCCCGCAAGTCACCCCTCCTTGGAATCCCCTAGGTCTCTAGTTTTCAGAAATGCACAGGTTTGGTAGGTTTCCCTAGGTGCCGGCTGAGCTAGAGGCCAAAATCTACAGGTAGGCACTTCGCAAAAAACACCTCTGTTTTCTTCCAAAAATTTGTATGTGTCCACGTTGCGCTTTGAGGCGTTTCCTGTCGCGGGCGCTAGGCCTACCCACACAAGTGAGGTATCATTTTTATCGGGAGACTTGGGGGAACGCTGGGTGGAAGGAAATTTGTGGCTCCTCTCAGATTCCAGAACTTTCTGTCACCGAAATGTGAGGAAAACTTGTTTTTTTAGCCCCTTTTTGAGGTTTGCAAAGGATTCTGGGTAACAGAACCTGGTCGGAGCCCCGCAAGTCACCCCTCCTTGGAATCCCCTAGGTCTCTAGTTTTCAGAAATGCACAGGTTTGGTAGGTTTCCCTTGGTGCCGGCTGAGCTGGAGGCCAAAATCCACAGGTAGGCACTTCGCAAAAAACACCTCTGTTTTTTTTCCACAAATTTGTATGTGTCTACGTTGCGATTTGGGGCGTTTCCTGTCGCGGGCGCCAGGCCTACCCACACAAGTGAGGTATCATTTTTATCGGGAGACTTGGGGGAACGCTGGGTGGAAGGAAGTTTCTGGCTCCTCTCAGATTCCAGAACTTTCTGTCACCGAAATGTGAGGAAAACTTGTTTTTTTAGCCACTTTTTGAGGTTTGCAAAGGATTCTGGGTAACAGAACCTGGTCCGAGCCCCGCAAGTCACCCCTCCTTGGATTCCCCAAGGTCTCTAGTTTTCAGAAATGCACAGGTTTGGTAGGTTTCCCTAGGTGCCGGCTGAGCTAGAGGCCAAAATCTACAGGTAGGCACTTCGCAAAAAACACCTCTGTTTTCTTCCAAAAATTTGTATGTGTCCACGTTGCGCTTTGGGGCGTTTCCTGTCGCGGGCGCTAGGCCTACCCACACAAGTGAGGTATCATTTTTATCGGGAGACTTGGGGGAACGCTGGGTGGAAGGAAATTTGTGGCTCCTCTCAGATTCCAGAACTTTCTGTCACCGAAATGTGAGGAAAACTTGTTTTTTTAGCCACTTTTTGAGGTTTGCAAAGGATTCTGGGTAACAGAACCTGGTCTGAGCCCCGCAAGTCACCCCTCCTTCGATTCCCCAAGGTCTCTAGTTTTCAGAAATGCACAGGTTTGGTAGGTTTCCCTAGGTGCCGGCTGAGCTAGAGGCCAAAATCTACAGGTAGGCACTTCGCAAAAAACACCTCTGTTTTCTTCCACAAATTTGTATGTGTCCACGTTGCGCTTTGGGGCGTTTCCTGTCGCGGGCGCTAGGCCTACCCACACAAGTGAGGTATCATTTTTATCGGGAGACTTGGGGGAACGCTGGGTCGGAAGAAGTTTGTGGCTCCTCTCAGATTCCAGAACTTTGTGTCACCGAAATGTGAGGAAAACTTGTTTTTTTAGCCACTTTTTGAGGTTTGCAAAGGATTCTGGGTAACAGAACCTGGTCCGAGCCCCGCAAGTCACCCCTCCTTGGATTCCCCAAGGTCTCTAGTTTTCAGAAATGCACAGGTTTGGTAGGTTTCCCTAGGTGCCGGCTGAGCTAGAGGCCAAAATCTACAGGTAGGCACTTCGCAAAAAACACCTCTGTTTTCTTCCAAAAATTTGTATGTGTCCACGTTGCGCTTTGGGGCGTTTCCTGTCGCGGGCGCTAGGCCTACCCACACAAGTGAGGTATCATTTTTATCGGGAGACTTGGGGGAACGCTGGGTGGAAGGAAATTTGTGGCTCCTCTCAGATTCCAGAACTTTCTGTCACCGAAATGTGAGGAAAACTTGTTTTTTTAGCCACTTTTTGAGGTTTGCAAAGGATTCTGGGTAACAGAACCTGGTCGGAGCCCCGCAAGTCACCCCTCCTTGGAATCCCCTAGGTCTCTAGTTTTCAGAAAGGCACAGGTTTGGTAGGTTTCCCTAGGTGCCGGCGGAGCTAGAGGCCAAAATCTACAGGTAGGCACTTCGCAAAAAACACCTCTGTTTTCTTCCAAACATTTGTATGTGTCCACGTTGCGCTTTGGGGCGTTTCCTGTCGCGGGCGCTAGGCCTACCCACACAAGTGAGGTATCATTTTTATCGGGAGACTTGGGGGAACGCTGGGTCGGAAGAAGTTTGTGGCTCCTCTCAGATTCCAGAACTTTGTGTCACCGAAATGTGAGGAAAATTTGTTTTTTTAGCCACTTTTTGAGGTTTGCAAAGGATTCTGGGTAACAGAACCTGGTCCGAGCCCCGCAAGTCACCCCTCCTTGGATTCCCCAAGGTCTCTAGTTTTCAGAAATGCACAGGTTTGGTAGGTTTCCCTAGGTGCCGGCTGAGCTAGAGGCCAAAATCTACAGGTAGGCACTTCGTAAAAAACACCTCTGTTTTCTTCCAAAAATTTGTATGTGTCCACGTTGCGCTTTGGGGCGTTTCCTGTCGCGGGCGCTAGGCCTACCCACACAAGTGAGGTATCATTTTTATCGGGAGACTTGGGGGAACGCTGGGTGGAAGGAAATTTGTGGCTCCTCTCAGATTCCAGAACTTTCTGTCACCGAAATGTGAGGAAAACTTGTTTTTTTAGCCACTTTTTGAGGTTTGCAAAGGATTCTGGGTAACAGAACCTGGTCCGAGCCCCGCAAGTCACCCCTCCTTCGATTCCCCAAGGTCTCTAGTTTTCAGAAATGTACAGGTTTGGTAGGTTTCCCTAGGTGCCGGCTGAGCTAGAGGCCAAAATCTACAGGTAGGCACTTCGCAAAAAACACCTCTGTTTTCTTCCAAAAATTTGTATGTGTCCACTTTGCGCTTTGGGGCGTTTCCTGTCGCGGGCGCTAGGCCTACCCACACAAGTGAGGTATCATTTTTATCGGGAGACTTGGGGGAATGCTGGGTGGAAGGAAATTTGTGGCTCCTCTCAGATTCCAGAACTTTCTGTCACCGAAATGTGAGGAAAACTTGTTTTTTTAGCCACTTTTTGAGGTTTGCAAAGGATTCTGGGTAACAGAACCTGGTCCGAGCCCCGCAAGTCACCCCTCCTTCGATTCCCCAAGGTCTCTAGTTTTCAGAAATGCACAGGTTTGGTAGGTTTCCCTAGGTGCCGGCTGAGCTAGAGGCCAAAATCTACAGGTAGGCACTTCGCAAAAAACACCTCTGTTTTCTTCCACAAATTTGTATGTGTCCACGTTGCGCTTTGGGGCGTTTCCTGTCGCGGGCGCTAGGCCTACCCACACAAGTGAGGTATCATTTTTATCGGGAGACTTGGGGGAACGCTGGGTCGGAAGAAGTTTGTGGCTCCTCTCAGATTCCAGAACTTTGTGTCACCGAAATGTGAGGAAAACTTGTTTTTTTAGCCACTTTTTGAGGTTTGCAAAGGATTCTGGGTAACAGAACCTGGTCCGAGCCCCGCAAGTCACCCCTCCTTGGATTCCCCAAGGTCTCTAGTTTTCAGAAATGCACAGGTTTGGTAGGTTTCCCTAGGTGCCGGCTGAGCTAGAGGCCAAAATCTACAGGTAGGCACTTCGCAAAAAACACCTCTGTTTTCTTCCAAAAATTTGTATGTGTCCACGTTGCGCTTTGGGGCGTTTCCTGTCGCGGGCGCTAGGCCTACCCACACAAGTGAGGTATCATTTTTATCGGGAGACTTGGGGGAACGCTGGGTGGAAGGAAATTTGTGGCTCCTCTCAGATTCCAGAACTTTCTGTCACCGAAATGTGAGGAAAACTTGTTTTTTTAGCCACTTTTTGAGGTTTGCAAAGGATTCTGGGTAACAGAACCTGGTCGGAGCCCCGCAAGTCACCCCTCCTTGGAATCCCCTAGGTCTCTAGTTTTCAGAAAGGCACAGGTTTGGTAGGTTTCCCTAGGTGCCGGCGGAGCTAGAGGCCAAAATCTACAGGTAGGCACTTCGCAAAAAACACCTCTGTTTTCTTCCAAACATTTGTATGTGTCCACGTTGCGCTTTGGGGCGTTTCCTGTCGCGGGCGCTAGGCCTACCCACACAAGTGAGGTATCATTTTTATCGGGAGACTTGGGGGAACGCTGGGTCGGAAGAAGTTTGTGGCTCCTCTCAGATTCCAGAACTTTGTGTCACCGAAATGTGAGGAAAATTTGTTTTTTTAGCCACTTTTTGAGGTTTGCAAAGGATTCTGGGTAACAGAACCTGGTCCGAGCCCCGCAAGTCACCCCTCCTTGGATTCCCCAAGGTCTCTAGTTTTCAGAAATGCACAGGTTTGGTAGGTTTCCCTAGGTGCCGGCTGAGCTAGAGGCCAAAATCTACAGGTAGGCACTTCGTAAAAAACACCTCTGTTTTCTTCCAAAAATTTGTATGTGTCCACGTTGCGCTTTGGGGCGTTTCCTGTCGCGGGCGCTAGGCCTACCCACACAAGTGAGGTATCATTTTTATCGGGAGACTTGGGGGAACGCTGGGTGGAAGGAAATTTGTGGCTCCTCTCAGATTCCAGAACTTTCTGTCACCGAAATGTGAGGAAAACTTGTTTTTTTAGCCACTTTTTGAGGTTTGCAAAGGATTCTGGGTAACAGAACCTGGTCCGAGCCCCGCAAGTCACCCCTCCTTCGATTCCCCAAGGTCTCTAGTTTTCAGAAATGTACAGGTTTGGTAGGTTTCCCTAGGTGCCGGCTGAGCTAGAGGCCAAAATCTACAGGTAGGCACTTCGCAAAAAACACCTCTGTTTTCTTCCAAAAATTTGTATGTGTCCACTTTGCGCTTTGGGGCGTTTCCTGTCGCGGGCGCTAGGCCTACCCACACAAGTGAGGTATCATTTTTATCGGGAGACTTGGGGGAATGCTGGGTGGAAGGAAATTTGTGGCTCCTCTCAGATTCCAGAACTTTCTGTCACCGAAATGTGAGGAAAACTTGTTTTTTTAGCCACTTTTTGAGGTTTGCAAAGGATTCTGGGTAACAGAACCTGGTCCGAGCCCCGCAAGTCACCCCTCCTTCGATTCCCCAAGGTCTCTAGTTTTCAGAAATGCACAGGTTTGGTAGGTTTCCCCAGGTGCCGGCTGCGCTAGAGGCCAAAATCTACAGGTAGGCACTTCGCAAAAAACACCTCTGTTTTCTTCCAAAAATTTTATGTGTCCACGTTGCGCTTTGGGGCGTTTCCTGTCGCGGGCGCTAGGCCTACCCACACAAGTGAGGTATCATTTTTATCGGGAGACTTGGGGGAACGCTGGGTGGAAGGAAATTTGTGGCTCCTCTCAGATTCCAGAACTTTCTGTCACCGAAATGTGAGGAAAACTTGTTTTTTTAGCCACTTTTTGAGGTTTGCAAAGGATTCTGGGTAACAGAACCTGGTCCGAGCCCCGCAAGTCACCCCTCCTTCGATTCCCCAAGGTCTCTAGTTTTCAGAAATGCACAGGTTTGGTAGGTTTCCCTAGGTGCCGGCTGAGCTAGAGGCCAAAATCTACAGGTAGGCACTTCGCAAAAAACACCTCTGTTTTCTTCCAAAAATTTGTATGTGTCCACTTTGCGCTTTGGGGCGTTTCCTGTCGCGGGCGCTAGGCCTACCCACACAAGTGAGGTATCATTTTTATCGGGAGACTTGGGGGAACGCTGGGTGGAAGGAAATTTGTGGCTCCTCTCAGATTCCAGAACTTTCTGTCACCGAAATGTGAGGAAAACTTGTTTTTTTAGCCACTTTTTGAGGTTTGCAAAGGATTCTGGGTAACAGAACCTGGCCGGAGCCCCGCAAGTCACCCCTCCTTGGAATCCCCTAGGTCTCTAGTTTTCAGAAATGCACAGGTTTGGTAGGTTTCCCTAGGTGCCGGCTGAGCTAGAGGCCAAAATCTACAGGTAGGCATTTCGCAAAAAACACCTCTGTTTTCTTCCAAACATTTGTATGTGTCCACGTTGCGCTTTGGGGCGTTTCCTGTCGCGGGCGCTAGGCCTACCCACACAAGTGAGGTACCATTTTTATTGGGAGACTTGGGGGAACGCTGGGTGGAAGGAAATTTGTGGTTCCTCTCAGATTCCAGAACTTTCTGTCACCGAAATGTGAGGAAAACTTGTTTTTTTAGCCACTTTTTGAGGTTTGCAAAGGATTCTGGGTAACAGAACCTGGTCGGAGCCCCGCAAGTCACCCCTCCTTGGAATCCCCTAGGTCTCCAGTTTTCAGAAATGCACAGGTTTGGTAGGTTTCCCTTGGTGCCGGCTGAGCTGGAGGCCAAAATCCACAGGTAGGCACTTCGCAAAAAACACCTCTGTTTTTTTTCCACAAATTTGTATGTGTCTACGTTGCGCTTTGGGGCGTTTCCTGTCGCGGGCGCCAGGCCTACCCACACAAGTGAGGTATCATTTTTATCGGGAGACTTGGGGGAACGCTGGGTGGAAGGAAGTTTCTGGCTCCTCTCAGATTCCAGAACTTTCTGTCACCGAAATGTGAGGAAAACTTGTTTTTTTAGCCACTTTTTGAGGTTTGCAAAGGATTCTGGGTAACAGAACCTGGTCCGAGCCCCGCAAGTCACCCCTCCTTGGATTCCCCAAGGTCTCTAGTTTTCAGAAATGCACAGGTTTGGTAGGTTTCCCTAGGTGCTGGCTGAGCTAGAGGCCAAAATCTAGAGGTAGGCACTTCGCAAAAAACACCTCTGTTTTCTTCCAAAAATTTGTATGTGTCCATGTTGCGCTTTGGGGCGTTTCCTGTCGCGGGCGCTAGGCCTACCCACACAAGTGAGGTATCATTTTTATCGGGAGACTTGGGGGAACGCTGGGTGGAAGGAAATTTGTGGCTCCTCTCAGATTCCAGAACTTTCTGTCACCGAAATGTGAGGAAAACTTGTTTTTTTAGCCACTTTTTGAGGTTTGCAAAGGATTCTGGGTAACAGAACCTGGTCGGAGCCCCGCAAGTCACCCCTCCTTGGAATCCTCTAGGTCTCTAGTTTTCAGAAATGCACAGGTTTGGTAGGTTTCCCTAGGTGCCGGCTGAGCTAGAGGCCAAAATCTACAGGTAGGCACTTCGCAAAAAACACCTCTGTTTTCTTCCAAAAATTTGTATGTGTCCACGTTGCGCTTTAGAGCGTTTCCTGTCGAGGGCGCTAGGCCTACCCACACAAGTGAGGTATCATTTTTATCGGGAGACTTGGGGGAACGCTGGGTGGAAGGAAGTTTGTGGCTCCTCTCAGATTCCAGAACTTTCTGTCACCGAAATGTGAGGAAAACTTGTTTTTTTAGCCACTTTTTGAGGTTTGCAAAGGATTCTGGGTAACAGAACCTGGGCCGAGCCCCGCATGTCACCCCTCCTTGGAATCCCCTAGGTCTCTAGTTTTCAGAAATGCACAGGTTTGGTAGGTTTCCCTAGGTGCCGGCTGAGCTAGAGGCCAAAATCTACAGGTAGGCACTTCGCAAAAAACACCTCTGTTTTCTTCCAAAAATTTGTATGTGTCCATGTTGCGCTTTGGGGCGTTTCCTGTCGCGGGCGCTAGGCCTACCCACACAAGTGAGGTATCATTTTTATCGGGAGACTTGGGGGAACGCTGGGTGGAAGGAAATTTGTGGCTCCTCTCAGATTCCAGAACTTTCTGTCACCGAAATGTGAGGAAAACTTGTTTTTTTAGCCACTTTTTGAGGTTTGCAAAGGATTCTGGGTAACAGAACCTGGCCGGAGCCCCGCAAGTCACCCCTCCTTGGAATCCCCTAGGTCTCTAGTTTTCAGAAATGCACAGGTTTGGTAGGTTTCCCTAGGTGCCGGCTGAGCTAGAGGCCAAAATCTACAGGTAGGCATTTCGCAAAAAACACCTCTGTTTTCTTCCAAACATTTGTATGTGTCCACGTTGCGCTTTGGGGCGTTTCCTGTCGCGGGCGCTAGGCCTACCCACACAAGTGAGGTACCATTTTTATTGGGAGACTTGGGGGAACGCTGGGTGGAAGGAAATTTGTGGTTCCTCTCAGATTCCAGAACTTTCTGTCACCGAAATGTGAGGAAAACTTGTTTTTTTAGCCACTTTTTGAGGTTTGCAAAGGATTCTGGGTAACAGAACCTGGTCGGAGCCCCGCAAGTCACCCCTCCTTGGAATCCCCTAGGTCTCCAGTTTTCAGAAATGCACAGGTTTGGTAGGTTTCCCTTGGTGCCGGCTGAGCTGGAGGCCAAAATCCACAGGTAGGCACTTCGCAAAAAACACCTCTGTTTTTTTTCCACAAATTTGTATGTGTCTACGTTGTGCTTTGGGGCGTTTCCTGTCGCGGGCGCCAGGCCTACCCACACAAGTGAGGTATCATTTTTATCGGGAGACTTGGGGGAACGCTGGGTGGAAGGAAGTTTCTGGCTCCTCTCAGATTCCAGAACTTTCTGTCACCGAAATGTGAGGAAAACTTGTTTTTTTAGCCACTTTTTGAGGTTTGCAAAGGATTCTGGGTAACAGAACCTGGTCCGAGCCCCGCAAGTCACCCCTCCTTGGATTCCCCAAGGTCTCTAGTTTTCAGAAATGCACAGGTTTGGTAGGTTTCCCTAGGTGCTGGCTGAGCTAGAGGCCAAAATCTAGAGGTAGGCACTTCGCAAAAAACACCTCTGTTTTCTTCCAAAAATGTGTATGTGTCCACGTTGCGCTTTGGGGCGTTTCCTGTCGCGGGCGCTAGGCCTACCCACACAAGTGAGGTATCATTTTTATCGGGAGACTTGGGGGAACGCTGGGTGGAAGGAAATTTGTGGCTCCTCTCAGATTCCAGAACTTTCTGTCACCGAAATGTGAGGAAAACTTGTTTTTTTAGCCACTTTTTGAGGTTTGCAAAGGATTCTGGGTAACAGAACCTGGTCGGAGCCCCGCAAGTCACCCCTCCTTGGAATCCTCTAGGTCTCTAGTTTTCAGAAATGCACAGGTTTGGTAGGTTTCCCTAGGTGCCGGCTGAGCTAGAGGCCAAAATCTACAGGTAGGCACTTCGCAAAAAACACCTCTGTTTTCTTCCAAAAATTTGTATGTGTCCACGTTGCGCTTTAGAGCGTTTCCTGTCGAGGGCGCTAGGCCTACCCACACAAGTGAGGTATCATTTTTATCGGGAGACTTGGGGGAACGCTGGGTGGAAGGAAGTTTGTGGCTCCTCTCAGATTCCAGAACTTTCTGTCACCGAAATGTGAGGAAAACTTGTTTTTTTAGCCACTTTTTGAGGTTTGCAAAGGATTCTGGGTAACAGAACCTGGGCCGAGCCCCGCATGTCACCCCTCCTTGGAATCCCCTAGGTCTCTAGTTTTCAGAAATGCACAGGTTTGGTAGGTTTCCCTAGGTGCCGGCTGAGCTAGAGGCCAAAATCTACAGGTAGGCACTTCGCAAAAAACACCTCTGTTTTCTTCCAAAAATTTGTATGTGTCCATGTTGCGCTTTGGGGCGTTTCCTGTCGCGGGCGCTAGGCCTACCCACACAAGTGAGGTATCATTTTTATCGGGAGACTTGGGGGAACGCTGGGTGGAAGGAAATTTGTGGCTCCTCTCAGATTCCAGAACTTTCTGTCACCGAAATGTGAGGAAAACTTGTTTTTTTAGCCACTTTTTGAGGTTTGCAAAGGATTCTGGGTAACAGAACCTGGCCGGAGCCCCGCAAGTCACCCCTCCTTGGAATCCCCTAGGTCTCTAGTTTTCAGAAATGCACAGGTTTGGTAGGTTTCCCTAGGTGCCGGCTGAGCTAGAGGCCAAAATCTACAGGTAGGCATTTCGCAAAAAACACCTCTGTTTTCTTCCAAACATTTGTATGTGTCCACGTTGCGCTTTGGGGCGTTTCCTGTCGCGGGCGCTAGGCCTACCCACACAAGTGAGGTACCATTTTTATTGGGAGACTTGGGGGAACGCTGGGTGGAAGGAAATTTGTGGTTCCTCTCAGATTCCAGAACTTTCTGTCACCGAAATGTGAGGAAAACTTGTTTTTTTAGCCACTTTTTGAGGTTTGCAAAGGATTCTGGGTAACAGAACCTGGTCGGAGCCCCGCAAGTCACCCCTCCTTGGAATCCCCTAGGTCTCCAGTTTTCAGAAATGCACAGGTTTGGTAGGTTTCCCTTGGTGCCGGCTGAGCTGGAGGCCAAAATCCACAGGTAGGCACTTCGCAAAAAACACCTCTGTTTTTTTTCCACAAATTTGTATGTGTCTACGTTGTGCTTTGGGGCGTTTCCTGTCGCGGGCGCCAGGCCTACCCACACAAGTGAGGTATCATTTTTATCGGGAGACTTGGGGGAACGCTGGGTGGAAGGAAGTTTCTGGCTCCTCTCAGATTCCAGAACTTTCTGTCACCGAAATGTGAGGAAAACTTGTTTTTTTAGCCACTTTTTGAGGTTTGCAAAGGATTCTGGGTAACAGAACCTGGTCCGAGCCCCGCAAGTCACCCCTCCTTGGATTCCCCAAGGTCTCTAGTTTTCAGAAATGCACAGGTTTGGTAGGTTTCCCTAGGTGCTGGCTGAGCTAGAGGCCAAAATCTAGAGGTAGGCACTTCGCAAAAAACACCTCTGTTTTCTTCCAAAAATGTGTATGTGTCCACGTTGCGCTTTGGGGCGTTTCCTGTCGCGGGCGCTAGGCCTACCCACACAAGTGAGGTATCATTTTTATCGGGAGACTTGGGGGAACGCTGGGTGGAAGGAAATTTGTGGCTCCTCTCAGATTCCAGAACTTTCTGTCACCGAAATGTGAGGAAAACTTGTTTTTTTAGCCACTTTTTGAGGTTTGCAAAGGATTCTGGGTAACAGAACCTGGTCGGAGCCCCGCAAGTCACCCCTCCTTGGAATCCTCTAGGTCTCTAGTTTTCAGAAATGCACAGGTTTGGTAGGTTTCCCTAGGTGCCGGCTGAGCTAGAGGCCAAAATCTACAGGTAGGCACTTCGCAAAAAACACCTCTGTTTTCTTCCAAAAATTTGTATGTGTCCACGTTGCGCTTTAGAGCGTTTCCTGTCGAGGGCGCTAGGCCTACCCACACAAGTGAGGTATCATTTTTATCGGGAGACTTGGGGGAACGCTGGGTGGAAGGAAGTTTGTGGCTCCTCTCAGATTCCAGAACTTTCTGTCACCGAAATGTGAGGAAAACTTGTTTTTTTAGCCACTTTTTGAGGTTTGCAAAGGATTCTGGGTAACAGAACCTGGGCCGAGCCCCGCATGTCACCCCTCCTTGGAATCCCCTAGGTCTCTAGTTTTCAGAAATGCACAGGTTTGGTAGGTTTCCCTAGGTGCCGGCTGAGCTAGAGGCCAAAATCTACAGGTAGGCACTTCGCAAAAAACACCTCTGTTTTCTTCCAAAAATTTGTATGTGTCCATGTTGCGCTTTGGGGCGTTTCCTGTCGCGGGCGCTAGGCCTACCCACACAAGTGAGGTATCATTTTTATCGGGAGACTTGGGGGAACGCTGGGTGGAAGGAAATTTATGGCTCCTCTCAGATTCCAGAACTTTCTGTCACCGAAATATGAGGAAAACTTGTTTTTTTAGCCACTTTTTGAGGTTTGCAAAGGATTCTGGGTAACAGAACCTGGTCCGAGCCCCGCAAGTCACCCCTCCTTGGAATCCCCTAGGTCTCTAGTTTTCAGAAATGCACAGGTTTGGTGGTTTCCCTAGGTGCCGGCTGAGCTAGAGGCCAAAATCTACAGGTAGGCAATTCGCAAAAAACACCTCTGTTTTCTTCCAAAAATTTGTATGTGTCCACTTTGCGCTTTCGGGCGTTTCCTGTCGCGGGCGCTAGGCCTACCCACACAAGTGAGGTATCATTTTTATCGGGAGCCTTGGGGGAACGCTGGGTGGAAGGAAATTTGTGGCTCCTCTCAGCTTCCAGAACTTTCTGTCACCGAAATGTGAGGAAAACTTGTTTTTTTAGCCACTTTTTGAGGTTTGCAAAGGATTCTGGGTAACAGAACCTGGTCTGAGCCCCGCAAGTCACCCCTCCTTCGATTCCCCAAGGTCTCTAGTTTTCAGAAATGCACAGGTTTGGTAGGTTTCCCTAGGTGCCGGCTGAGCTAGAGGCCAAAATCTACAGGTAGGCAATTCGCAAAAAACACCTCTGTTTTCTTCCAAAAATTTGTATGTGTCCACTTTGCGCTTTCGGGCGTTTCCTGTCGCGGGCGCTAGGCCTACCCACACAAGTGAGGTATCATTTTTATCGGGAGCCTTGGGGGAACGCTGGGTGGAAGGAAATTTGTGGCTCCTCTCAGATTCCAGAACTTTCTGTCACCGAAATGTGAGGAAAACTTGTTTTTTTAGCCACTTTTTGAGGTTTGCAAAGGATTCTGGTTAACAGAACCTGGTCCGAGCCCCGCAAGTCACCCCTCCTTGGAATCCCCTAGGTCTCTAGTTTTCAGAAATGAACAGGTTTGGTAGGTTTCCCTAGGTGCCGGCTGAGCTAGAGGCCAAAATCTACAGGTAGGCACTTCGCAAAAAACACCTCTGTTTTCTTCCAAAAATTTGTATGTGTCCACGTTGCGCTTTGGGGCGTTTCCTGTCGCGGGCGCTAGGCCTACCCACACAAGTGAGGTATCATTTTTATCGGGAGACTTGGGGGAACGCTGGGTGGAAGGAAATTTGTGGCTCCTCTCAGATTCCAGAACTTTCTGTCACCGAAATGTGAGGAAAACTTGTTTTTTTAGCCACTTTTTGAGGTTTGCAAAGGATTCTGGGTAACAGAACCTGGCCGGAGCCCCGCAAGTCACCCCTCCTTGGAATCCCCTAGGTCTCTAGTTTTCAGAAATGCACAGGTTTGGTAGGTTTCCCTAGGTGCCGGCTGAGCTAGAGGCCAAAATCTACAGGTAGGCATTTCGCAAAAAACACCTCTGTTTTCTTCCAAACATTTGTATGTGTCCACGTTGCGCTTTGGGGCGTTTCCTGTCGCGGGCGCTAGGCCTACCCACACAAGTGAGGTACCATTTTTATTGGGAGACTTGGGGGAACGCTGGGTGGAAGGAAATTTGTGGTTCCTCTCAGATTCCAGAACTTTCTGTCACCGAAATGTGAGGAAAACTTGTTTTTTTAGCCACTTTTTGAGGTTTGCAAAGGATTCTGGGTAACAGAACCTGGTCGGAGCCCCGCAAGTCACCCCTCCTTGGAATCCCCTAGGTCTCCAGTTTTCAGAAATGCACAGGTTTGGTAGGTTTCCCTTGGTGCCGGCTGAGCTGGAGGCCAAAATCCACAGGTAGGCACTTCGCAAAAAACACCTCTGTTTTTTTTCCACAAATTTGTATGTGTCTACGTTGCGCTTTGGGGCGTTTCCTGTCGCGGGCGCCAGGCCTACCCACACAAGTGAGGTATCATTTTTATCGGGAGACTTGGGGGAACGCTGGGTGGAAGGAAGTTTCTGGCTCCTCTCAGATTCCAGAACTTTCTGTCACCGAAATGTGAGGAAAACTTGTTTTTTTAGCCACTTTTTGAGGTTTGCAAAGGATTCTGGGTAACAGAACCTGGTCCGAGCCCCGCAAGTCACCCCTCCTTGGATTCCCCAAGGTCTCTAGTTTTCAGAAATGCACAGGTTTGGTAGGTTTCCCTAGGTGCTGGCTGAGCTAGAGGCCAAAATCTAGAGGTAGGCACTTCGCAAAAAACACCTCTGTTTTCTTCCAAAAATGTGTATGTGTCCACGTTGCGCTTTGGGGCGTTTCCTGTCGCGGGCGCTAGGCCTACCCACACAAGTGAGGTATCATTTTTATCGGGAGACTTGGGGGAACGCTGGGTGGAAGGAAATTTGTGGCTCCTCTCAGATTCCAGAACTTTCTGTCACCGAAATGTGAGGAAAACTTGTTTTTTTAGCCACTTTTTGAGGTTTGCAAAGGATTCTGGGTAACAGAACCTGGTCGGAGCCCCGCAAGTCACCCCTCCTTGGAATCCTCTAGGTCTCTAGTTTTCAGAAATGCACAGGTTTGGTAGGTTTCCCTAGGTGCCGGCTGAGCTAGAGGCCAAAATCTACAGGTAGGCACTTCGCAAAAAACACCTCTGTTTTCTTCCAAAAATTTGTATGTGTCCACGTTGCGCTTTAGAGCGTTTCCTGTCGAGGGCGCTAGGCCTACCCACACAAGTGAGGTATCATTTTTATCGGGAGACTTGGGGGAACGCTGGGTGGAAGGAAGTTTGTGGCTCCTCTCAGATTCCAGAACTTTCTGTCACCGAAATGTGAGGAAAACTTGTTTTTTTAGCCACTTTTTGAGGTTTGCAAAGGATTCTGGGTAACAGAACCTGGGCCGAGCCCCGCATGTCACCCCTCCTTGGAATCCCCTAGGTCTCTAGTTTTCAGAAATGCACAGGTTTGGTAGGTTTCCCTAGGTGCCGGCTGAGCTAGAGGCCAAAATCTACAGGTAGGCACTTCGCAAAAAACACCTCTGTTTTCTTCCAAAAATTTGTATGTGTCCATGTTGCGCTTTGGGGCGTTTCCTGTCGCGGGCGCTAGGCCTACCCACACAAGTGAGGTATCATTTTTATCGGGAGACTTGGGGGAACGCTGGGTGGAAGGAAATTTATGGCTCCTCTCAGATTCCAGAACTTTCTGTCACCGAAATATGAGGAAAACTTGTTTTTTTAGCCACTTTTTGAGGTTTGCAAAGGATTCTGGGTAACAGAACCTGGTCCGAGCCCCGCAAGTCACCCCTCCTTGGAATCCCCTAGGTCTCTAGTTTTCAGAAATGCACAGGTTTGGTGGTTTCCCTAGGTGCCGGCTGAGCTAGAGGCCAAAATCTACAGGTAGGCAATTCGCAAAAAACACCTCTGTTTTCTTCCAAAAATTTGTATGTGTCCACTTTGCGCTTTCGGGCGTTTCCTGTCGCGGGCGCTAGGCCTACCCACACAAGTGAGGTATCATTTTTATCGGGAGCCTTGGGGGAACGCTGGGTGGAAGGAAATTTGTGGCTCCTCTCAGCTTCCAGAACTTTCTGTCACCGAAATGTGAGGAAAACTTGTTTTTTTAGCCACTTTTTGAGGTTTGCAAAGGATTCTGGGTAACAGAACCTGGTCTGAGCCCCGCAAGTCACCCCTCCTTCGATTCCCCAAGGTCTCTAGTTTTCAGAAATGCACAGGTTTGGTAGGTTTCCCTAGGTGCCGGCTGAGCTAGAGGCCAAAATCTACAGGTAGGCAATTCGCAAAAAACACCTCTGTTTTCTTCCAAAAATTTGTATGTGTCCACTTTGCGCTTTCGGGCGTTTCCTGTCGCGGGCGCTAGGCCTACCCACACAAGTGAGGTATCATTTTTATCGGGAGCCTTGGGGGAACGCTGGGTGGAAGGAAATTTGTGGCTCCTCTCAGATTCCAGAACTTTCTGTCACCGAAATGTGAGGAAAACTTGTTTTTTTAGCCACTTTTTGAGGTTTGCAAAGGATTCTGGTTAACAGAACCTGGTCCGAGCCCCGCAAGTCACCCCTCCTTGGAATCCCCTAGGTCTCTAGTTTTCAGAAATGAACAGGTTTGGTAGGTTTCCCTAGGTGCCGGCTGAGCTAGAGGCCAAAATCTACAGGTAGGCACTTCGCAAAAAACACCTCTGTTTTCTTCCAAAAATTTGTATGTGTCCACGTTGCGCTTTGGGGCGTTTCCTGTCGCGGGCGCTAGGCCTACCCACACAAGTGAGGTATCATTTTTATCGGGAGACTTGGGGGAACGCTGGGTGGAAGGAAATTTGTGGCTCCTCTTAGATTCCAGAACTTTCTGTCACCGAAATGTGAGGAAAACTTGTTTTTTTAGCCACTTTTTGAGGTTTGCAAAGGATTCTGGGTAACAGAACCTGGTCGGAGCCCCGCAAGTCACCCCTCCTTGGAATCCCCTAGGTCTCTAGTTTTCAGAAATGCACAGGTTTGGTAGGTTTCCCTAGGTGCCGGCTGAGCTAGAGGCCAAAATCTACAGGTAGGCACTTCGCAAAAAACACCTCTGTTTTCTTCCAAAAATTTGTATGTGTCCACGTTGCGCTTTGGGGCGTTTCCTGTCGCGGGCGCTAGGCCTACCCACACAAGTGAGGTATCATTTTTATCGGGAGACTTGGGGGAACGCTGGGTGGAAGGAAATTTGTGGCTCCTCTCAGATTCCAGAACTTTCTGTCACCAAAATGTGAGGAAAACTTGTTTTTTTAGCCACTTTTTGAGGTTTGCAAAGGATTCTGGGTAACAGAACCTGGTCCGAGCCCCGCAAGTCACCCCTCCTTGGAATCCCCTAGGTCTCTAGTTTTCAGAAATGAACAGGTTTGGTAGGTTTCCCTAGGTGCCGGCTGAGCTAGAGGCCAAAATCTACAGGTAGGCACTTCGCAAAAAACACCTCTGTTTTCTTCCAAAAATGTGTATGTGTCCACGTTGCGCTTTGGGGCGTTTCCTGTCGCGGGCGCTAGGCCTACCCACACAAGTGAGGTATCATTTTTATCGGGAGACTTGGGGGAACGCTGGGTGGAAGGAAATTTGTGGCTCCTCTCAGATTCCAGAACTTTCTGTCACCGAAATGTGAGGAAAACTTGTTTTTTTAGTCACTTTTTGAGGTTTGCAAAGGATTCTGGGTAACAGAACCTGGTCCGAGCCCCGCAAGTCACCCCTCCTTGGAATCCCCTAGGTCTCTAGTTTTCAGAAATGCACAGGTTTGGTAGGTTTCCCTAGGTGCCGGCTGAGCTAGAGGCCAAAATCTACAGGTAGGCACTTCGCAAAAAACACCTCTGTTTTCTTCCAAAAATTTGTATGTGTCCACTTTGCGCTTTGGGGCGTTTCCTGTCGCGGGCGCTAGGCCTACCCACACAAGTGAGGTATCATTTTTATCGGGAGACTTGGGGGAACGCTGGGTAGAAGGAAATTTGTGGCTCCTCTCAGATTCCAGAACTTTCTGTCACCGAAATGTGAGGAAAACTTGTTTTTTTAGCCACTTTTTGAGGTTTGCAAAGGATTCTGGGTAACAGAACCTGGTCCGAGACCCGCAAGTCACCCCTCCTTGGAATCCCCTAGGTCTCTAGTTTTCAGAAATGAACAGGTTTGGTAGGTTTCCCTAGGTGCCGGCTGAGCTAGAGGCCAAAATCTACAGGTAGGCACTTCGCAAAAAACACCTCTGTTTTCTTCCAAAAATTTGTATGTGTCCACGTTGCGCTTTGGGGCGTTTCCTGTCGCGGGCGCTAAGCCTACCCACACAAGTGAGGTATCATTTTTATCGGGAGACTTGGGGGAACGCTGGGTGGGAGGAAGTTTGTGGCTCCTCTCAGATTCCAGAACTTTCTGTCACCGAAATGTGAGGAAAACTTGTTTTTTTAGCCACTTTTTGAGGTTTGCAAAGGATTCTGGGTAACAGAACCTGGTCCGAGCCCCGCAAGTCACCCCTCCTTGGAATCCCCTAGGTCTCTAGTTTTCAGAAATGCACAGGTTTGGTAGGTTTCCCTAGGTGCCGGCTGAGCTAGAGGCCAAAATCTACAGGTAGGCACTTCGCAAAAAACACCTCTGTTTTCTTCCAAAAATTTGTATGTGTCCACGTTGCGCTTTGGGGCGTTTCCTGTCGCGGGCGCTAGGCCTACCCACACAAGTGAGGTATCATTTTTATCGGGAGACTTGGGGGAACGCTGGGTGGGAGGAAGTTTGTGGCTCCTCTCAGATTCCAGAACTTTCTGTCACCGAAATGTGAGGAAAACTTGTTTTTTTAGCCACTTTTTGAGGTTTGCAAAGGATTCTGGGTAACAGAACCTGGTCTGAGCCCCGCAAGTCACCCCTCCTTCAATTCCCCAAGGTCTCTAGTTTTCAGAAATGCACAGGTTTGGTAGGTTTCCCTAGGTGCCGGCTGAGCTAGAGGCCAAAATCTACAGGTAGGCAATTCGCAAAAAACACCTCTGTTTTCTTCCAAAAATTTGTATGTGTCCACTTTGCGCTTTCGGGCGTTTCCTGTCGCGGGCGCTAGGCCTACCCACACAAGTGAGGTATCATTTTTATCGGGAGCCTTGGGGGAACGCTGGGTGGAAGGAAATTTGTGGCTCCTCTCAGATTCCAGAACTTTCTGTCACCGAAATGTGAGGAAAACTTGTTTTTTTAGCCACTTTTTGAGGTTTGCAAAGGATTCTGGGTAACAGAACCTGGTCCGAGCCCCGCAAGTCACCCCTCCTTGGAATCCCCTAGGTCTCTAGTTTTCAGAAATGCACAGGTTTGGTAGGTTTCCCTAGGTGCCGGCTGAGCTAGAGGCCAAAATCTACAGGTAGGCACTTCGCAAAAAACACCTCTGTTTTCTTCCAAAAATTTGTATGTGTCCACGTTGCGCTTTGGGGCGTTTCCTGTCGCGGGCGCTAGGCCTACCCACACAAGTGAGGTATCATTTTTATCGGGAGACTTGGGGGAACGCTGGGTGGAAGGAAATTTGTGGCTCCTCTTAGATTCCAGAACTTTCTGTCACCGAAATGTGAGGAAAACTTGTTTTTTTAGCCACTTTTTGAGGTTTGCAAAGGATTCTGGGTAACAGAACCTGGTCCGAGCCCCGCAAGTCACCCCTCCTTGGAATCCCCTAGGTCTCTAGTTTTCAGAAATGCACAGGTTTGGTAGGTTTCCCTAGGTGCCGGCTGAGCTAGAGGCCAAAATCTACAGGTAGGCACTTCGCAAAAAACACCTCTGTTTTCTTCCAAAAATTTGTATGTGTCCACGTTGCGCTTTGGGGCGTTTCCTGTCGCGGGCGCTAGGCCTACCCACACAAGTGAGGTATCATTTTTATCGGGAGACTTGGGGGAACGCTGGGTGGAAGGAAATTTGTGGCTCCTCTTAGATTCCAGAACTTTCTGTCACCGAAATGTGAGGAAAACTTGTTTTTTTAGCCACTTTTTGAGGTTTGCAAAGGATTCTGGGTAACAGAACCTGGTCGGAGCCCCGCAAGTCACCCCTCCTTGGAATCCCCTAGGTCTCTAGTTTTCAGAAATGCACAGGTTTGGTAGGTTTCCCTAGGTGCCGGCTGAGCTAGAGGCCAAAATCTACAGGTAGGCACTTCGCAAAAAACACTTCTGTTTTCTTCCAAAAATTTGTATGTGTCCACGTTGCGCTTTGGGGCGTTTCCTGTCGCGGGCGCTAGGCCTACCCACACAAGTGAGGTATCATTTTTATCGGGAGACTTGGGGGAACGCTGGGTGGAAGGAAATTTGTGGCTCCTCTCAGATTCCAGAACTTTCTGTCACCGAAATGTGAGGAAAACTTGTTTTTTTAGTCACTTTTTGAGGTTTGCAAAGGATTCTGGGTAACAGAACCTGGTCCGAGCCCCGCAAGTCACCCCTCCTTGGAATCCCCTAGGTCTCTAGTTTTCAGAAATGCACAGGTTTGGTAGGTTTCCCTAGGTGCCGGCTGAGCTAGAGGCTAAAATCTACAGGTAGGTACTTCGCAAAAAACACCTCTGTTTTCTTCCAAACATTTGTATGTGTCCACGTTGCGCTTTGGGGCGTTTCCTGTCGCGGGCGCTAAGACTACCCACACAAGTGAGGTATCATTTTTATCGGGAGACTTGGGGGAACACTGGGTAGGAGGAAGTTTGTGGCTCCTCTCAGATTCCAGAACTTTCTGTCACCGAAATGTGAGGAAAACTTGTTTTTTTAGCCACTTTTTGAGGTTTGCAAAGGATTCTGGGTAACAGAACCTGGTCTGAGCCCCGCAAGTCACCCCTCCTTCGATTCCCCAAGGTCTCTAGTTTTCAGAAATGCACAGGTTTGGTAGGTTTCCCTAGGTGCCGGCTGAGCTAGAGGCCAAAATCTACAGGTAGGCAATTCGCAAAAAACACCTCTGTTTTCTTCCAAAAATTTGTATGTGTCCACTTTGCGCTTTCGGGCGTTTCCTGTCGCGGGCGCTAGGCCTACCCACACAAGTGAGGTATCATTTGTATCGGGAGCCTTGGGGGAACGCTGGGTGGAAGGAAATTTGTGGCTCCTCTCAGATTCCAGAACTTTCTGTCACCGAAATGTGAGGAAAACTTGTTTTTTTAGCCACTTTTTGAGGTTTGCAAAGGATTCTGGGTAACAGAACCTGGTCCGAGCCCCGCTAGTCACCCCTCCTTGGAATCCCCTAGGTCTCTAGTTTTCAGAAATGCACAGGTTTGGTAGGTTTCCCTAGGTGCCGGCTGAGCTAGAGGCCAAAATCTACAGGTAGGCACTTCGCAAAAAACACCTCTGTTTTCTTCCAAAAATTTGTATGTGTCCACGTTGCGCTTTGGGGCGTTTCCTGTCGCGGGCGCTAGGCCTACCCACACAAGTGAGGTATCATTTTTATCGGGAGACTTGGGGGAACGCTGGGTGGAAGGAAATTTGTGGCTCCTCTCAGATTCCAGAACTTTCTGTCACCGAAATGTGAGGAAAACTTGTTTTTTTAGTCACTTTTTGAGGTTTGCAAAGGATTCTGGGTAACAGAACCTGGTCCGAGCCCCGCAAGTCACCCCTCCTTGGAATCCCCTAGGTCTCTAGTTTTCAGAAATGCACAGGTTTGGTAGGTTTCCCTAGGTGCCGGCTGAGCTAGAGGCCAAAATCTACAGGTAGGCACTTCGCAAAAAACACCTCTGTTTTCTTCCAAAAATTTGTATGTGTCCACTTTGCGCTTTGGGGCGTTTCCTGTCGCGGGCGCTAGGCCTACCCACACAAGTGAGGTATCATTTTTATCGGGAGACTTGGGGGAACGCTGGGTAGAAGGAAATTTGTGGCTCCTCTCAGATTCCAGAACTTTCTGTCACCGAAATGTGAGGAAAACTTGTTTTTTTAGCCACTTTTTGAGGTTTGCAAAGGATTCTGGGTAACAGAACCTGGTCCGAGCCCCGCAAGTCACCCCTCCTTGGAATCCCCTAGGTCTCTAGTTTTCAGAAATGCACAGGTTTGGTAGGTTTCCCTAGGTGCCGGCTGAGCTGGAGGACAAAATCTACAGGTAGGCACTTCGCAAAAAACACCTCTGTTTTCTTCCAAAAATGTGTATGTGTCCACGTTGCGCTTTGGGGCGTTTCCTGTCGCGGGCGCTAGGCCTACCCACACAAGTGAGGTATCATTTTTATCGGGAGACTTGGGGGAACGCTGGGTGGAAGGAAATTTGTGGCTCCTCTCAGATTCCAGAACTTTCTGTCACCGAAATGTGAGGAAAACTTGTTTTTTTAGCCACTTTTTGAGGTTTGCAAAGGATTCTGGATAACAGAACCTGGTCCGAGCCCCGCAAGTCACCCCTCCTTGGATTCCCCTAGGTCTCTAGTTTTCAGAAATGCACAGGTTTGGTAGGTTTCCCTAGGTGCTGGCTGAGCTAGAGGCCAAAATCTACAGGTAGGCACTTCGCAAAAAACACCTCTGTTTTCTTCCAAAAATTTGTATGTGTCCACGTTGCGCTTTGGGGCGTTTCACTTGGGCGGGCGCTAGGCCTACCCACACAAGTGAGGTATCATTTTTATCGGGAGTCTTGGGGGAACGCTGGGTAGAAGGAAATTTGTGGCTCCTCTCAGATTCCAGAACTTTCTGTCACCGAAATGTGAGGAAAACTTGTTTTTTTAGCCACTTTTTGAGGTTTGCAAAGGATTCTGGGTAACAGAATCTGGTCCAAGCCCCGCAAGTCACCCCTCCTTCGAATCCCCTAGGTCTCTAGTTTTCAGAAATGCACAGGTTTGGTAGGTTTCCCTAGGTGCCGGCTGAGCTAGATGCCAAAATCTACAGGTAGGCACTTCGCAAAAAACACCTCTGTTTTCTTCCAAAAATCTGTATGTGTCCACGTTGCGCTTTGGGGCATTTCCTGTCGCGGGCGCTAGGCCTACCCACACAAGTGAGGTATCATTTTTATCGGGAGACTTGGGGGAACGCTGGGTAGAAGGAAATTTGTGGCTCCTCTCAGATTCCAGAACTTTCTGTCACCGAAATATGAGGAAAACTTGTTTTTTTAGCCACTTTTTGATGTTTGCAAAGGATTCTGGGTAACAGGACCTGGTCCGAGCCCCGCAAGTCACCCCTCCTTGGAATCCCCTAGGTCTCTAGTTTTCAGAAATGCATAGGTTTGGTGGTTTCCCTAGGTGCCGGCTGAGCTAGAGGCCAAAATCTACAGGTAGGCACTTCGCAAAAAACACCTCTGTTTTCTTCCAAAAATCTGTATGTGTCCACGTTGCGCTTTGGGGCGTTTCCTGTCGCGGGCGCTAGGCCTACCCACACAAGTGAGGTATCATTTTTATCGGGAGACTTGGGGGAACGCTGGGTGGTAGGAAATTTGTGGCTCCTCTCAGATTCCAGAACTTTCTGTCACCGAAATATGAGGAAAACTTGTTTTTTTAGCCACTTTTTGAGGTTTGCAAAGGATTCTGGGTAACAGAACCTGGTCCGAGCCCCGCAAGTCACCCCTCCTTGGAATCCCCTTGGTCTCTAGTTTTCAGAAATGCACAGGTTTGGTAGGTTTCCCTAGGTGCCGGCTGAGCTAGAGGCCAAAATCTACAGGTAGGCACTTCGCAAAAAACACCTCTGTTTTCTTCCAAAAATTTGTATGTGTCCACGTTGCGCTTTGGGGCGTTTCCTGTCGCGGGCGCTAGGCCTACCCACACAAGTGAGGTATCATTTTTATCGGGAGACTTGGGGGAACGCTGGGTGGGAGGAAGTTTGTGGCTCCTCTCAGATTCCAGAACTTTCTGTCACCGAAATGTGAGGAAAACTTGTTTTTTTAGCCACTTTTTGAGGTTTGCAAAGGATTCTGGGTAACAGAACCTGGTCCGAGCCCCGCAAGTCACCCCTCCTTCGATTCCCCAAGGTCTCTAGTTTTCAGAAATGCACAGGTTTGGTAGGTTTCCCTAGGTGCCGGCTGAGCTAGAGGCCAAAATCTACAGGTAGGCACTTCGCAAAAAACACCTCTGTTTTCTTCCAAAAATTTGTATGTGTCCACTTTGCGCTTTGGGGCGTTTCCTTTCGCGGGCGCTAGGCCTACCCACACAAGTGAGGTATCATTTTTATCGGGAGACTTGGGGGAACGCTGGGTGGAAGGAAATTTGTGGCTCCTCTCAGATTCCAGAACTTTTTGTCACCGAAATGTGAGGAAAACTTGTTTTTTTAGCCACTTTTTGAGGTTTGCAAAGGATTCTGGGTAACAGAACCTGGTCGGAGCCCCGCAAGTCACCCCTCCTTGGAATCCCCAAGGTCTCTAGTTCTCAGAAATGTACAGGTTTGGTAGGTTTCCCTAGGTGCCAGCTGAGCTAGAGGCCAAAATCTACAGGTAGGCACTTCGCAAAAAACACCTCTGTTTTCTTCCAAAAATGTGTATGTGTCCACTTTGCGCTTTGGGGCGTTTCCTGTCGCGGGCGCTAGGCCTACCCACACAAGTGAGGTATCATTTTTATCGGGAGACTTGGGGGAACGCTGGGTGGAAGGAAATTTGTGGCTCCTCTCAGATTCCAGAACTTTCTGTCACCGAAATGTGAGGAAAACTTGTTTTTTTAGCCACTTTTTGAGGTTTGCAAAGGATTCTGGGTAACAGAACCTGGTCCGAGCCCCGCAAGTCACCCCTCCTTGGAATCCCCTAGGTCTCTAGTTTTCAGAAATGCACAGGTTTGGTAGGTTTCCCTAGGTGCCGGTTGAGCTGGAGGCCAAAATCTACAGGTAGGCACTTCTCTAAAAACACCTCTGTTTTCTTCCACAAATTTGTATGTGTCTACGTTGCACTTTGGGGCGTTTCCTGTCGCGGGCGCTAGGCCTACCCACACAAGTGAGGTATCATTTTTATCGGGAGATTTGGGGGAACGCTGGGTGGAAGGAAGTTTGTGGCTCCTCTCAGATTCCAGAACTTTCTGTCACCGAAATGTGAGGAAAACTTGTTTTTTTAGCCACTTTTTGAGGTTTGCAAAGGATTCTGGGTAACAGAACCTGGTCCGAGCCCCGCAAGTCACCCCTCCTTGGATTCCCCAAGGTCTCTAGTTTTCAGAAATGCACAGGTTTGGTAGGTTTCCCTAGGTGCCGGCTGAGCTAGAGGCCAAAATCTACAGGTAGGCACTTCACAAAAAACACCTCTGTTTTCTTCCAAAAATTTGTATGTGTCCACGTTGCGCTTTGGGGCGTTTCCTGTCGCGGGCGCTAGGCCTACCCACACAAGTGAGGTATCATTTTTATCGGGAGACTTGGGGGAACGCTGGGTGGAAGGAAATTTGTGGCTCCTCTCAGATTCCAGAACTTTCTGTCACCGAAATGTGAGGAAAACTTGTTTTTTTAGCCACTTTTTGAGGTTTGCAAAGGATTCTGGATAACAGAACCTGGTCCGAGCCCCGCAAGTCACCCCTCCTTGGATTCCCCTAGGTCTCTAGTTTTCAGAAATGCACAGGTTTGGTAGGTTTCCCTAGGTGCTTGCTGAGCTAGAGGCCAAAATCTACAGGTAGGCACTCCGCAAAAAACACCTCTGTTTTCTTCCAAAAATTTGTATGTGTCCACGTTGCGCTTTGGGGCGTTTCACTTGGGCGGGCGCTAGGCCTACCCACACAAGTGAGGTATCATTTTTATCGGGAGTCTTGGGGGAACGCTGGGTAGAAGGAAATTTGTGGCTCCTCTCAGATTCCAGAACTTTCTGTCACCGAAATGTGAGGAAAACTTGTTTTTTTAGCCACTTTTTGAGGTTTGCAAAGGATTCTGGGCAACAGAATCTGGTCCGAGCCCCGCAAGTCACCCCTCCTTCGAATCCCCTAGGTCTCTAGTTTTCAGAAATGCACAGGTTTGGTAGGTTTCCCTAGGTGCCGGCTGAGCTAGAGGCCAAAATCTACAGGTAGGCACTTCGCAAAAAACACCTCTGTTTTCTTCCAAAAATCTGTATGTGTCCACGTTGCGCTTTGGGGCGTTTCCTGTCGCGGGCGCTAGGCCTACCCACACAAGTGAGGTATCATTTTTATCGGGAGACTTGGGGGAACGCTGGGTAGAAGGAAATTTGTGGCTCCTCTCAGATTCCAGAACTTTCTGTCACCGAAATATGAGGAAAACTTGTTTTTTTAGCCACTTTTTGATGTTTGCAAAGGATTCTGGGTAACAGGACCTGGTCCGAGCCCCGCAAGTCACCCCTCCTTGGAATCCCCTAGGTCTCTAGTTTTCAGAAATGCACAGGTTTGGTGGTTTCCCTAGGTGCCGGCTGAGCTAGAGGCCAAAATCTACAGGTAGGCACTTCGCAAAAAACACCTCTGTTTTCTTCCAAAAATGTGTATGTGTCCACGTTGCGCTTTGGGGCGTTTCCTGTCGCGGGCGCTAGGCCTACCCACACAAGTGAGGTATCATTTTTATCGGGAGACTTGGGGGAACGCTGGGTGGAAGGAAATTTGTGGCTCCTCTCAGATTCCAGAACTTTCTGTCACCGAAATGTGAGGAAAACTTGTTTTTTTAGCCACTTTTTGAGGTTTGCAAAGGATTCTGGATAACAGAACCTGGTCCGAGCCCCGCAAGTCACCCCTCCTTGGATTCCCCTAGGTCTCTAGTTTTCAGAAATGCACAGGTTTGGTAGGTTTCCCTAGGTGCTTGCTGAGCTAGAGGCCAAAATCTACAGGTAGGCACTCCGCAAAAAACACCTCTGTTTTCTTCCAAAAATTTGTATGTGTCCACGTTGCGCTTTGGGGCGTTTCACTTGGGCGGGCGCTAGGCCTACCCACACAAGTGAGGTATCATTTTTATCGGGAGTCTTGGGGGAACGCTGGGTAGAAGGAAATTTGTGGCTCCTCTCAGATTCCAGAACTTTCTGTCACCGAAATGTGAGGAAAACTTGTTTTTTTAGCCACTTTTTGAGGTTTGCAAAGGATTCTGGGCAACAGAATCTGGTCCGAGCCCCGCAAGTCACCCCTCCTTCGAATCCCCTAGGTCTCTAGTTTTCAGAAATGCACAGGTTTGGTAGGTTTCCCTAGGTGCCGGCTGAGCTAGAGGCCAAAATCTACAGGTAGGCACTTCGCAAAAAACACCTCTGTTTTCTTCCAAAAATCTGTATGTGTCCACGTTGCGCTTTGGGGCGTTTCCTGTCGCGGACGCTAGGCCTACCCACACAAGTGAGGTATCATTTTTATCGGGAGACTTGGGGGAACGCTGGGTAGAAGGAAATTTGTGGCTCCTCTCAGATTCCAGAACTTTCTGTCACCGAAATATGAGGAAAACTTGTTTTTTTAGCCACTTTTTGATGTTTGCAAAGGATTCTGGGTAACAGGACCTGGTCCGAGCCCCGCAAGTCACCCCTCCTTGGAATCCCCTAGGTCTCTAGTTTTCAGAAATGCACAGGTTTGGTGGTTTCCCTAGGTGCCGGCTGAGCTAGAGGCCAAAATCTACAGGTAGGCACTTCGCAAAAAACACCTCTGTTTTCTTCCAAAAATGTGTATGTGTCCACGTTGCGCTTTGGGGCGTTTCCTGTCGCGGGCGCTAGGCCTACCCACACAAGTGAGGTATCATTTTTATCGGGAGACTTGGGGGAACGCTGGGTAGAAGGAAATTTGTGGCTCCTCTCAGATTCCAGAACTTTCTGTCACCGAAATATGAGGAAAACTTGTTTTTTTAGCCACTTTTTTGAGGTTTGCAAAGGATTCTGGGTAACAGAACCTGGTCCGAGCCCCGCAAGTCACCCCTCCTTGGAATCCCCTTGGTCTCTAGTTTTCAGAAATGCACAGGTTTGGTAGGTTTCCCTAGGTGCCGGCTGAGCTAGAGGCCAAAATCTACAGGTAGGCACTTCGCAAAAAACACCTCTGTTTTCTTCCAAAAATTTGTATGTGTCCATGTTGCGCTTTGGGGCGTTTCCTGTCGCGGGCGCTAGGCCTACCCACACAAGTGAGGTATCATTTTTATCGGGAGACTTGGGGGAACGCTGGGTGGGAGGAAGTTTGTGGCTCTTCTCAGATTCCAGAACTTTCTGTCACCGAAATGTGAGGAAAACTTGTTTTTTTAGCCACTTTTTGAGGTTTGCAAAGGATTCTGGGTAACAGAACCTGGTCCGAGCCCCGCAAGTCACCCCTCCTTCGATTCCCCAAGGTCTCTAGTTTTCAGAAATGCACAGGTTTGGTAGGTTTCCCTAGGTGCCGGCTGAGCTAGAGGCCAAAATCTACAGGTAGGCACTTCGCAAAAAACACCTCTGTTTTCTTCCACAAATTTGTATGTGTCCACGTTGCGCTTTGGGGCGTTTCCTGTCGCGGGCGCTAGGCCTACCCACACAAGTGAGGTATCATTTTTATCGGGAGACTTGGGGGAACGCTGGGTGGAAGGAAGTTTGTGGCTCCTCTCAGATTCCAGAATTTTCTGTCACCGAAATGTGAGCAAAACTTGTTTTTTTAGCCACTTTTTGAGGTTTGCAAATGAGTCTGGGTAACAAAACCTTGTCCGTGTCCCGCAAGTCACCCCTCCTTGGATTCCCCAAGGTCTCTAGTTTTCAGAAATGTACAGGTTTGGTAGGTTTCCCTAGGTGCCGGCTGAGCTAGAGGCCAAAATCTACAGGTAGGCACTTCGCAAAAAACACCTCTGTTTTCTTCCAAAAATTTGTATGTGTCCATGTTGCGCTTTGGGGCGTTTCCTGTCGCGGGCGCTAGGCCTACCCACACAAGTGAGGGATCATTTTTATCGGGAGACTTGGGGGAACGCTGGGTAGAAGGAAATTTGTGGCTCCTCTCAGATTCCAGAACTTTCTGTCACCGAAATGTGAGCAAAACTTGTTTTTTTAGCCACTTTTTGAGGTTTGCAAAGGATCCTGGGTAACAAAACCTTGTCCGAGCCCTGCAAGTCACCCCTCCTTGGATTCCCCAAGGTCTCTAGTTCTCAGAAATGTACAGGTTTGGTAGGTTTCCCTAGGTGCCGGCTGAGCTAGAGGCCAAAATCTACAGGTAGGCACTTCGCAAAAAACACCTCTGTTTTCTTCCAAAAATTTGTATGTGTCCATGTTGCGCTTTGGGGCGTTTCCTGTCGCGGGCGCTAGGCCTACCCACACAAGTGAGGTATCTTTTTTATCTGGAGACTTGGGGGAACGCTGGGTGGATGGAAATTTGTGGCTCCTCTCAGATTCCAGAACTTTCTGTCACCGAAATGTGAGCAAAACTTGTTTTTTTAGCCACTTTTTGAGGTTTGCAAAGGATTCTGGGTAACAGAACCTGGTCCGAGCCCCGCATGTCCCCCCTCCTTGGAATCCCCTAGGTCTTTAGTTTTCAGAAATGCACAGGTTTGGTAGGTTTCCCTAGGTGCCGGCTGAGCTAGAGGCCAAAATCTACAGGTAGGCACTTCGCAAAAAACACCTCTGTTTTCTTCCAAAAATTTGTATGTGTCCACGTTGCGCTTTGGGGCGTTTCCTGTCGCGGGTGCTAGGCCTACCCACACAAGTGAGGTATCATTTTTATCGGGAGACTTGGGGGAACGCTGGGTGGAAGGAAATTTGTGGTTCCTCTCAGATTTCAGAACTTTCTGTCACCGAAATGTGAGGAAAACTTGTTTTTTTAGTCACTTTTTGAGGTTTGCAAAGGATTCTGGGTAACAGAACCTGGTCCGAGATCCGCAAGTCACCCCTCCTTGGAATCCCCTAGGTCTCTAGTTTTCAGAAATGCACAGGGTTGGTAGGTTTCCCTAGGTGCCGGCTGAGCTAGAGGCCAAAATCTACAGGTAGGCACTTTGCAAAAAACACCTCTGTTTTCTTCCAAAAATTTGTATGTGTCCACTTTGCGCTTTGGGGCGTTTCCTGTCGCGGGCGCTAGGCCTACCCACACAAGTGAGGTATAATTTTTATCGGGAGACTTGGGGGAACGCTGGGTGGAAGGAAATTTGTGGCTCCTCTCAGATTCCAGAACTTTCTGTCACCGAAATGTGAGGAAAACTTGTCTTTTTAGCTACTTTTTGAGGTTTGCAAAGGATTCTGGGTAACAGAACCTGGTCCGAGCCCCGCAAGTCACCCCTCCTTGGAATCCCCTAGGTCTCTAGTTTTCAGAAATGCACAGGTTTGGTAGGTTTCCCTAGGTGCCGGCTGAGCTGGAGGCCAAAATCTACAGGTAGGCACTTCGCAAAAAACACCTCTGTTTTCTTCCACAAATTTGTATGTGTCTACGTTGCGCTTTGGGGCGTTTCCTGTCGCGGGCGCTAGGCCTACCCACACAAGTGAGGTATCATTTTTATCGGGAGACTTGGGGGAACGCTGGGTGGAAGGAAGTTTGTGGCTCCTCTCAGATTACAGAACTTTCTGTCACCGAAATGTGAGGAAAACTTGTTTTTTTAGCCACTTTTTGAGGTTTGCAAAGGATTCTGGGTAACAGAACCTGGTCCGAGCCCCGCAAGTCACCCCTCCTTGGATTCCCCAATGTCTCTAGTTTTCAGAAATGCACAGGTTTGGTAGGTTTCCCTAGGTGCCGGCTGAGCTAGAGGCCAAAATCTACAGGTAGGCACTTCGCAAAAAACACCTCTGTTTTCTTCCAAAAATTTGTATGTGTCCACGTTGCGCTTTGGGGCGTTTCCTGTCGCGGGCGCTATGCCTACCCACACAAGTGAGGTATCATTTTTATCGGGAGACTTGGGGGAACGCTGGGTAGAAGGAAATTTGTGGCTCCTATCAGATTCCAGAACTTTCTGTCACCGAAATGTGAGGAAAACTTGTTTTTTTAGCCACTTTTTGAGGTTTGCAAAGGATTCTGGGTAACAGAACCTGGTCCGAGCCCCGCAAGTCACCCCTCCTTGGATTCCCCAATGTCTCTAGTTTTCAGAAATGCACAGGTTTGGTAGGTTTCCCTAGGTGCCGGCTGAGCTAGAGGCCAAAATCTACAGGTAGGCACTTCGCAAAAAACACCTATGTTTTCTTCCAAAAATGTGTATGTGTCCACGTTGCGCTTTGGGGCGTTTCCTGTCGCGGGCGCTAGGCCTACCCACACAAGTGAGGTATCATTTTTATCGGGAGACTTGGGGGAACGCTGGGTGGAAGGAAATTTGTGGCTCCTCTCAGATTCCAGAACTTTCTGTCACCGAAATGTGAGGAAAACTTGTTTTTTTAACCACTTTTTGAGGTTTGCAAAGGATTCTGGATAACAGAACCTGGTCCGAGCCCCGCAAGTCACCCCTCCTTGGATTCCCATAGGTCTCTAGTTTTCAGAAATGCACAGGTTTGGTAGGTTTCCCTAGGTGCCGGCTGAGCTAGAGGCCAAAATCTACAGGTAGGCACTTCGCAAAAAACACCTCTGTTTTCTTCCAAAAATTTGTATGTGTCCACGTTGCACTTTGGGGCGTTTCCTGTCGCGGGCGCTAGGCCTACCCACACAAGTGAGGTATCATTTTTATCGGGAGACTTGGGGGAACGCTGGGTGGAAGGAAGTTTGTGGCTCCTCTCAGATTCCAGAACTTTCTGTCACCGAAATGTGAGCAAAACTTGTTTTTTTAGCCACTTTTTGAGGTTTGCAAAGGATTCTGGGTAACAGAACCTGGTCCGAGCCCCGCAAGTCACCCCTCCTTGGATTCCCCAAGGTCTCTAGTTTTCAGAAATGCACAGGTTTGGTAGGTTTCCCTAGGTGCCCGCTGAGCTAGAGGCCAAAATCTACAGGTAGGCACTTCGCAAAAAACACCTGTTTTCTTCCAAAAATGTGTATGTGTCCACGTTGCGCTTTGGGGCGTTTCCTGTTGCGGGCGCTAGGCCTACCCACACAAGTGAGGTATCATTTTTATCGGGAGACTTGGGGGAACGTTGGGTGGAAGGAAATTTGTGGCTCCTCTCAGATTCCAGAACTTTCTGTCACCGAAATGTGAGGAAAACTTGTTTTTTTAGCCACTTTTTGAGGTTTGCAAAGGATTCTGGGTAACAGAACCTGGTCGGAGCCCCGCAAGTCACCCCTCCTTGGAATCCCCTAGGTCTCTAGTTTTCGTAAATGCACAGGTTTGGTAGGTTTCCCTAGGTGCCGGCTGAGCTAGAGGCCAAAATCTACAGGTAGGCACTTCGCAAAAAACACCTCTGTTTTCTTCCACAAATTTGTATGTGTCCACGTTGCGCTTTGGGGCGTTTCCTGTCGCGGGCGCTAGGCCTACCCACACAAGTGAGGTATCATTTTTATCGGGAGACTTGGGGGAACGCTGGGTGGAAGGAAGTTTGTGGCTCCTCTCAGATTCCAGAACTTTCTGTCACCGAAATGTGAGGAAAACTTGTTTTTTTAGCCACTTTTTGAGGTTTGCAAAGGATTCTGGGTAACAGAACCTGGTCCGAGCCCCGCAAGTCACCCCTCCTTGGATTCCCCAAGGTCTCTAGTTTTCAGAAATGCACAGGTTTGGTAGGTTTCCCTAGGTGCCCGCTGAGCTAGAGGCCAAAATCTACAGGTAGGCACTTCGCAAAAAACACCTGTTTTCTTCAAAAAATTTGTATGTGTCCACGTTGCGCTTTGGGGCGTTTCCTGTCGCGGGCGCTAGGCCTACCCACACAAGTGAGGTATCATTTTTATCGGGAGACTTGGGGGAACGCTGGGTGGAAGGAAATTTGTGGCTCCTCTCAGATTCCAGAACTTTCTGTCACCGAAATGTGAGGAAAACTTGTTTTTTTAGCCACTTTTTGAGGTTTGCAAAGGATTCTGGGTAACAGAACCTGGTCGGAGCCCCGCAAGTCACCCCTCCTTGGAATCCCCTAGGTCTCTAGTTTTCAGAAATGCACAGGTTTGGTAGGTTTCCCTAGGTGCCGGCTGAGCTAGAGGCCAAAATCTACAGGTAGGCCCTTCGCAAAAAACACCTCTGTTTTCTTCCAAAAATTTGTATGTGTCCACGTTGCGCTTTGGGGAGTTTCCTGTCGCGGGCGCTAGGCCTACCCACACAAGTGAGGTATCATTTTTATCGGGAGACTTGGGGGAACGCTGGGTGGAAGGAAGTTTGTGGCTCCTCTCAGATTCCAGAATTTTCTGTCACCGAAATGTGAGGAAAACTTGTTTTTTTAGCCACTTTTTGAGGTTTGCAAAGGATTCTGGTTAACAGAACCTGGTCCGAGCCCCGCAAGTCACCCCTCCTTGGAATCCCCTAGGTCTCTAGTTTTCAGAAATGCACAGGTTTGGTAGGTTTCCCTAGGTGCCGGCTGAGCTAGAGGCCAAAATCTACAGGTAGGCACTTCGCAAAAAACACCTCTGTTTTCTTCCAAAAATTTGTATGTGTCCACGTTGCGCTTTGGGGCGTTTCCTGTCGCAGGCGCTAGGCCTACCCACACAAGTGAGGTATAATTTTTATCGGGAGACTTGGGGAACGCTGGGTGGAAGGAAATTTGTGGCTCCTCTCAGATTCCAGAACTTTCTGTCACCGAAATCTGAGGAAAACTTGTTTTTTTAGCCACTTTTTGAGGTTTGCAAAGGATTCTGGGTAACAGAACCTGGTCCGAGCCCCGCAAGTCACCCCTCCTTGGAATCCCCTAGGTCTCTAGTTTTCAGAAATGCACAGGTTTGATAGGTTTCCCTAGGTGCCGGCTGAGCTGGAGGCCAAAATCTACAGGTAGACACTTCGCAAAAAACACCTCTGTTTTCTTCCACAAATTTGTATGTGTCTACGTTGCGCTTTGGGGCGTTTCCTGTCGCGGGCGCTAGGCCTACCCACACAAGTGAGGTATAATTTTTATCGGGAGACTTGGGGGAACGCTGGGTGGAAGGAAGTTTGTGGCTCCTCTCAGATTACAGAACTTTCTGTCACCGAAATGTGAGGAAAACTTGTTTTTTTAGCCACTTTTTGAGGTTTGCAAAGGATTCTGGGTAACAGAACCTGGTCCGAGCCCCGCAAGTCACCCCTCCTTGGATTCCCCAATGTCTCTAGTTTTCAGAAATGCACAGGTTTGGTAGGTTTCCCTAGGTGCCGGCTGAGCTAGAGGCCAAAATCTACAGGTAGGCACTTCGCAAAAAACACCTCTGTTTTCTTCCAAAAATGTGTATGTGTCCACGTTGCGCTTTGGGGCGTTTCCTTTCGCGGGCGCTAGGCCTACCCACACAAGTGAGGTATCATTTTTATCGGGAGACTTGGGGGAACGCTGGGTGGAAGGAAATTTGTGGCTCCTCTCAGATTCCAGAACTTTCTGTCACCGAAATGTGAGGAAAACTTGTTTTTTTAGCCACTTTTTGAGGTTTGCAAAGGATTCTGGATAACAGAACCTGGTCCGAGCCCCGCAAGTCACCCCTCCTTGGATTCCCCTAGGTCTCTAGTTTTCAGAAATGCACAGGTTTGGTAGGTTTCCCTAGGTGCCGGCTGAGCTAGAGGCCAAAATCTACAGGTAGGCACTTCGCAAAAAACACCTCTGTTTTCTTCCAAAAATTTGTATGTGTCCACGTTGCGCTTTGGGGCGTTTCCTGTCGCGGGCGCTAGGCCTACCCAGACAAGTGAGGTATCATTTTTATTGGGAGACTTGGGGGAACGCTGGGTGGAAGGAAGTTTGTGGCTCCTCTCAGATTCCAGAACTTTCTGTCACCGAAATGTGAGCAAAACTTGTTTTTTTAGCCACTTTTTGAGGTTTGCAAAGGATTCTGGGTAACAGAACCTGGTCCGAGCCCCGCAAGTCACCCCTCCTTGGATTCCCCAAGGTCTCTAGTTTTCAGAAATGCACAGGTTTGGTAGGTTTCCCTAGGTGCCCGCTGAGCTAGAGGCCAAAATCTACAGGTAGGCACTTCGCAAAAAACACCTGTTTTCTTCCAAAAATTTGTATGTGTCCACGTTGCGCTTTGGGGCGTTTCCTGTCGCGGGCGCTAGGCCTACCCAGACAAGTGAGGTATCATTTTTATTGGGAGACTTGGGGGAACGCTGGGTGGAAGGAAATTTGTGGCTCCTCTCAGATTCCAGAACTTTCTGTCACCGAAATGTGAGCAAAACTTGTTTTTTTAGCCACTTTTTGAGGTTTGCAAAGGATTCTGGGTAACAGAACCTGGTCCGAGCCCCGCAAGTCACCCCTCCTTGGATTCCCCAAGGTCTCTAGTTTTCAGAAATGCACAGGTTTGGTAGGTTTCCCTAGGTGCCCGCTGAGCTAGAGGCCAAAATCTACAGGTAGGCACTTCGCAAAAAACACCTGTTTTCTTCCAAAAATTTGTATGTGTCCACGTTGCGCTTTGGGGCGTTTCCTGTCGCGGGCGCTAGGCCTACCCACACAAGTGAGGTATCATTTTTATCGGGAGACTTGGGGGAACGCTGGGTGGAAGGAAGTTTGTGGCTCCTCTCAGATTACAGAACTTTCTGTCACCGAAATGTGAGGAAAACTTGTTTTTTTAGCCACTTTTTGAGGTTTGCAAAGGATTCTGGGTAACAGAACCTGGTCCGAGCCCCGCAAGTCACCCCTCCTTGGATTCCCCAAGGTCTCTAGTTTTCAGAAATGCACAGGTTTGGTAGGTTTTCCTAGGTGCCCGCTGAGCTAGAGGCCAAAATCTACAGGTAGGCACTTCGCAAAAAACACCTGTTTTCTTCAAAAAATTTGTATGTGTCCACGTTGCGCTTTGGGGCGTTTCCTGTCGCGGGCGCTAGGCCTACCCACACAAGTGAGGTATCATTTTTATCGGGAGACTTGGGGGAACGCTGGGTGGAAGGAAGTTTGTGGCTCCTCTCAGATTACAGAACTTTCTGTCACCGAAATGTGAGGAAAACTTGTTTTTTTAGCCACTTTTTGAGGTTTGCAAAGGATTCTGGGTAACAGAACCTGGTCCGAGCCCCGCAAGTCACCCCTCCTTGGATTCCCCAATGTCTCTAGTTTTCAGAAATGCACAGGTTTGGTAGGTTTCCCTAGGTGCCGGCTGAGCTAGAGGCCAAAATCTACAGGTAGGCTCTTCGCAAAAAACACCTCTGTTTTCTTCCAAAAATTTGTATGTGTCCACGTTGCGCTTTGGGGCGTTTCCTGTCGCGGGCGCTAGGCCTACCCACACAAGTGAGGTATCATTTTTATCGGGAGACTTGGGGGAACGCTGGGTGGAAGGAAGTTTGTGGCTCCTCTCAGATTCCAGAATTTTCTGTCACCGAAATGTGAGGAAAACTTGTTTTTTTAGCCACTTTTTGAGGTTTGCAAAGGATTCTGGGTAACAGAACCTGGTCGGAGCCCCGCAAGTCACCCCTCCTTGGAATCCCCTAGGTCTCTAGTTTTCAGAAGTGCACAGGTTTGGTAGGTTTCCCTAGGTGCCGGCTGAGCTAGAGGCCAAAATCTACAGGTAGGCTCTTCGCAAAAAACACCTCTGTTTTCTTCCAAAAATTTGTATGTGTCCACGTTGCGCTTTGGGGCGTTTCCTGTCGCGGGCGCTAGGCCTACCCACACAAGTGAGGTATCATTTTTATCGGGAGACTTGGGGGAACGCTGGGTGGAAGGAAGTTTGTGGCTCCTCTCAGATTCCAGAATTTTCTGTCACCGAAATGTGAGGAAAACTTGTTTTTTTAGCCACTTTTTGAGGTTTGCAAAGGATTCTGGTTAACAGAACCTGGTCCGAGCCCCGCAAGTCACCCCTCCTTGGAATCCCCTAGGTCTCTAGTTTTCAGAAATGCACAGGTTTGGTAGGTTTCCGTAGGTGCCGGCTGAGCTAGAGGCCAAAATCTACAGGTAGGCACTTCGCAAAAAACACCTCTGTTTTCTTCCAAAAATTTGTATGTGTCCACGTTGCGCTTTGGGGCGTTTCCTGTCGCAGGCGCTAGGCCTACCCACACAAGTGAGGTATAATTTTTATCGGGAGACTTGGGGGAACGCTGGGTGGAAGGAAATTTGTGGCTCCTCTCAGATTCCAGAACTTTCTGTCACTGAAATATGAGGAAAACTTGTTTTTTTAGCCACTTTTTGAGGTTTGCAAAGGATTCTGGGTAACAGAACCTGGTCCGAGCCCCGCAAGTCACCCCTCCTTGGAATCCCCTAGGTCTCTAGTTTTCAGAAATGCACAGGTTTGGTAGGTTTCCCTAGGTGCCGGCTGAGCTAGAGGCCAAAATCTACAGGTAGGCACTTCGCAAAAAACACCTCTGTTTTCTTCCAAAAATTTGTATGTGTCCACGTTGTGCTTTGGGGCGTTTTCTGTCACGGGCGCTAGGCCTACCCACACAAGTGAGGTATCATTTTTATCGGGAGACTTGGGGGAACGCTGGGTGGAAGGAAGTTTGTGGCTCCTCTCAGATTCCAGAACTTTCTGTCACCGAAATGTGAGGAAAACTTGTTTTTTTAGCCACTTTTTGAGGTTTGCAAAGGATTCTGGGTAACAGAACCTGGTCCGAGCCCCGCAAGTCACCCCTCCTTGGATTCCCCTAGGTCTCTAGTTTTCAGAAATGCACAGGATTGGTAGGTTTCCCTAGGTGCCGGCTGAGCTAGAGGCCAAAATCTACATGTAGGCACTTTGCAAAAAACACCTCTGTTTTCTTCCAAAAATTTGTATGTGTCCACGTTGCGCTTTGGGGCGTTTCCTGTCGCGGGCGCTAGGCCTACCCACACAAGTGAGGTATCATTTTTATCGGGAGACTTGGGGGAACGCTGGGTAGAAGGAAATTTGTGGCTCCTCTCAGATTCCAGAACTTTCTGTCACCGAAATGTGAGGAAAACTTGTTTTTTTAGCCACTTTTTGAGGTTTGCAAAGGATTCTGGGTAACAGAACCTGGTCCGAGCCACGCAAGTCACCCCTCCTTGGAATCCCCTAGGTCTCTAGTTTTCAGAAATGCACAGGTTTGATAGGTTTCCCTAGGTGCCGGCTGAGCTAGAGGCCAAAATCTACAGGTAGGCACTTCGCAAAAAACACCTCTGTTTTCTTCCAAAAATGTGTATGTGTCCACGTTGCGCTTTGGGGCGTTTCCTGTCGCGGGCGCTAGGCCTACCCACACAAGTGAGGTATCATTTTTATCGGGAGACTTGGGGGAACGCTGGGTGGGAGGAAGTTTGTGGCTCCTCTCAGATTCCAGAACTTTCTGTCACCGAAATGTGAGGAAAACTTGTTTTTTTAGCCACTTTTTGAGGTTTGCAAAGGATTCTGGGTAACAGAACCTGGTCCGAGCCCCGCAAGTCACCCCTCCTTGGATTCCCCAAGGTCTCTAGTTTTCAGAAATGCACAGGTTTGGTAGGTTTCCCTAGGTGCCGGCTGAGCTAGAGGCCAAAATCTACAGGTAGGCCCTTCGCAAAAAACACCTCTGTTTTCTTCCAAAAATTTGTATGTGTCCACGTTGCGCTTTGGGGCGTTTCCTGTCACGGGCGCTAGGCCTACCCACACAAGTGAGGTATCATTTTTATCGGGAGACTTGGGGGAACGCTGGGTGGAAGGAAATTTGTGGCTCCTCTCAGATTCCAGAACTTTCTGTCACCGAAATTTGAGGAAAACTTGTTTTTTTAGCCACTTTTTGAGGTTTGCAAAGGATTCTGGGTAACAGAACCTGGTCGGAGCCCCACAAGTCACCCCTCCTTGGAATCCCCTAGGTCTCTAGTTTTCAGAAATGCACAGGTTTGGTAGGTTTCCCTAGGTGCAGGCTGAGCTAGAGGCCAAAATCTACAGGTATGTACTTCGCAAAAAAACACCTCTGTTTTCTTCCACAAATTTGTATGTGTCCACGTTGCGCTTTGGGGCGTTTCCGTTTGGTAGGTTTCCCTAGGTGCCAGCAGAGCTAGAGGCCAAAATCTACAGGTAGGCACTTCGCAAAAAACACCTCTGTTTTCTTCCAAAAATTTGTATGTGTCCACGTTGCGCTTTGGGGCGTTTCCTGTCGCGGGCGCTAGGCCTACCCACACAAGTGAGGTATCATTTTTATCGGGAGACTTGGGGGAACGCTGGGTGGAAGGAAATTTGTGGCTCCTCTCAGATTCCAGAACTTTCTGTCACCGAAATGTGAGGAAAACTTGTTTTTTTAGCCACTTTTTGAGGTTTGCAAAGGATTCTGGGTAACAGAACCTGGTCCGAGCCCCGCAAGTCACCCCTCCTTGGATTCCCCAAGTTCTCTAGTTTTCAGAAATGCACAGGTTTGGTAGGTTTCCCTAGGTGCCGGCTGAGCTAGAGGCCAAAATCTACAGGTAGGCCCTTCGCAAAAAACACCTCTGTTTTCTTCCAAAAATTTGTATGTGTCCACGTTGCGCTTTGGGGCGTTTCCTGTCACGGGCGCTAGGCCTACCCACACAAGTGAGGTATCATTTTTATCGGGAGACTTGGGGGAACGCTGGGTGGAAGGAAATTTGTGGCTCCTCTCAGATTCCAGAACTTTCTGTCACCGAAATTTGAGGAAAACTTTTTTTTTTAGCCACTTTTTGAGGTTTGCAAAGGATTCTGGGTAACAGAACCTGGTCGGAGCCCCACAAGTCACCCCTCCTTGGAATCCCCTAGGTCTCTAGTTTTCAGAAATGCACAGGTTTGGTAGGTTTCCCTAGGTGCAGGCTGAGCTAGAGGCCAAAATCTACAGGTAGGCACTTCGCAAAAAAACACCTCTGTTTTCTTCCACAAATTTGTATGTGTCCACGTTGCGCTTTGGGGCGTTTCCGTTTGGTAGGTTTCCCTAGGTGCCAGCAGAGCTAGAGGCCAAAATCTACAGGTAGGCACTTCGCAAAAAACACCTCTGTTTTCTTCCAAAAATTTGTATGTGTCCACGTTGCGCTTTGGGGCGTTTCCTGTTGCGGGCGCTAGGCCTACCCACACAAGTGAGGTATCATTTTTATCGGGAGACTTGGGGGAACGCTGGGTGGAAGGAAATTTGTGGCTCCTCTCAGATTCCAGAACTTTCTGTCACCGAAATGTGAGGAAAACTTGTTTTTTTAGCCACTTTTTGAGGTTTGCAAAGGATTCTATGTAACAGAACCTGGTCCGAGCCCCGCAAGTCAACCCTCCTTGGATTCCCCAAGGTCTCTAGTTTTCAGAAATGCACAGGTTTGGTAGGTTTCCCTAGGTGCCGGCTGAGCTAGAGGCCAAAATCTACAGGTAGGCACTTCGCAAAAAACACCTCTGTTTTCTTCCAAAAATTTGTATGTGTCCACGTTGCGCTTTGGGGTGTTTCCTGTCGCGGGCGCTAGGCCTACCCACACAAGTGAGGTATCATTTTTATCGGGAGACTTGGGGGAACGCTGGGTGGAAGGAAATTTGTGGCTTCTCTCAGATTCCAGAACTTTCTGCCACAGAAATGTGAGGAACATGTGTTTTTTTAGCCAAATTTTGAGGTTTGCAAAGGATTCTGGGTAACAGAACCTGGTCCGAGCCCCGCAAGTCACCCCTCCTTGGATTCCCCTAGGTCTCTAGTTTTCAGAAATGCACAGGTTTGGTAGGTTTCCCTAGGTTCCGGCTGAGCTAGAGGCCAAAATCTACAGGTAGGCACTTTGGAAAAAACAGCTCTGTTTTCTATAAAAAAAATAGGATGTGTCCATGTTGTGTTTTGGGGCATTTCCTGTCGCGGGCACTAGGCCTACCCACACAAGTGAGGTATCATTTTTATCGGGAGACTTGGGGGAACATAGAATAGTAAAACAAGTGTTATTGCCCCTTATCTTTCTCTACATTTTTTCCTTCCAAATATAAGAGAGTGTGTAAAAAAGACGTCTATTTGAGAAATGCCCTACAATTCACATGCTAGTATCGGCACCTCGGAATTCAGCGATGTGCAAATAACCACTGCTCCTCAAAACCTTATCTTGATCCCATTTTGGAAATGCAAAGGTTTTCTTGATACCTCTTTTTCACTCTTCATATTTCAGCAAATGAATTGCTGTATACCCAGTATAGAATGAAAACCAACTGCAGGGTGCAGCTCATTTATTGGCTCTGGGTACCTAGGGTTCTTGATGAACCTACAAGCCCTTTATATCCCCGCAACCAGAAGAGTCCAGCAGACAAAACGGTATATTGCTTTCAGAAATCTGACATCGCAGGAAAAAGTTACAGAGTAAAACATAAAGAAAAATGGCTGTTGTTTTCAGCTCAATTTCAATATTTTTTTATTTCAGCTGTTATTTTCTGTAGGAAAACCTTGTAGGATCTACACAAATGACCCCTTGCTGAATTCAGAATTTTGTCTAGTTTTCAGAAATGTTTAGCATTCTGGGATCCAGCATTGGTTTCACACCCATTCCTGTCACTAACTGGAAGGAGGCTGAAAGCACCAAATATAGTAAAAATGGGGTATGTCCCAGTAAAATGCCAAATTTGTGTTGAAAAATGTGGTTTTCTGATTCAAGTCTGCCCGTTCCTGAAAGGTGGGAAGTTAGTGATTTCAGCACCAGAAACCCTTTGTTGATGGCATTTTTAGGGAAAAAACCACAAGCCTTCTTCGGCAGCCCTTTTTTCCAATTTTTTTGGAAAAAACAAAATTTTCACTGTATTTTGGCTATTTTCTTGGTCTCCTCCAGGGGAAACCACAAACTCTGGGTACCATTAGAATCCCTAGGATGTTGGAAAAAAAGGACGCAAATTTGGCGTGGTTAGGTTATGTGGACAAAATGTTATGAAGCCCTAAGCGCGAACTACCCCAAATAGCCAAAAAAGGGCTCAGCACTGGGGGGGAAAAGGCCCAGCAGCTAAGAGGTTAAACAGCCAGGTTTATCTTGGTGGTCATCACAGGTGTCTGAGTCTTGCTTGGACAGGCGCATTAGTTATTGTGAAGAGACCAAAACCTCAGGATTTTGCCTCTTCTTGCAGAGAATTGTACTCTGATGCCAGTCAAAGGACCAGGAATTGGGAGCAGCACCCCTTGTGGATCACAGATTCACTCTAATAGAGGCCAGCAGAGCTCAGGCATTTCCAGTTGCAGAAGGCCAGCAAGACAGTGGCATGTATTCCTCTGAAGCTCGTTATGTTCCTATAGCTCAGACCAGGAGTTCAGACAACTGACCCTCGGAGTCATTCAGGTTAGCCTGGGATGAAGGAAGTAGGTGCCGTCTTCCTTCTCAGACAGAAAGGCAGGCATACAGTTACAGGACAGTCCTCTGGGAAATAAGGCAGTCCTCAGATTGCAAGGCAGTCCTCTGGTAGCAGCAGTGCAGTCTTCTGAGGAACAAGGCAGTCTTTCTTCTATACTTTTGACAGGTTTTGGAGTATATTAAGGAGAGATCCATATTTTTACCTGTTGCAGTCTATGAAGTGGGGGAATCACAATGCCACCTCCATACCTGGCTCTGGAAAGTTCTTTCCTTCTGTTATCAAGTCTTTAAAAAGCCTGCGGTAAAAAGGGCTGGTTTCAAGAATCCTTTGTGTGTGCTTGCGACAGGACCTTTGGAATCTAAGTGGGCAGGGAAAAGCGCACGTCAAGCATTCTGGCTGAATGGCCCAACACTAGTCCTTCTTTGTCTCACTGCCTGGGATGGATACACAAAGGCCAACAGCTGTGCTATTCACATTCTTCTGGCCCAAGACCCTGGCAACCAGCACCAAAATGTTAAGGCAGGAAAATGCCAACTTTCGAAAAGTGCCATTTTCAGAATTCTGCCTTAAAATCCAACTTGACCATTAAAGAGGATGTTAACTTACAATTCATTTGAGTCCAAACTTGACATCTTTATGTGTTCCTAATAAAGGTTAACACTTATTACATGAAATACAGTAAACCAATGTTATAGAATTGGAGAGTTAGACGTGAAAAACTGATATAGTAGTTTTTCACTACGAGGACATGTAAAGCTTAAAACAGATGTCCTACATGTTAAATACAATGCACCTTGCCTAGGGGAATTTTAAGGCTTATCCTAGAAGTGACCTATATGTATCAAAAAGGAAGGTTTAACCCTGGCAAATTGTCAAATTGTCAGTTTTGAAACTAAACAACAGCTTGCCTGGGACATGTATTAAAAGTGCTACTTAAGTGGGTGGAACAATGAGTGCTGTAGGACCACTAGGGACATTTAATTTACAGGCCCTGGGTACATGCAGTGCCATTTACTAGGTTTATGCAAGTAACTTAGAAGTGCCCGTCAGGTGCAAGTCAGTGTTACCAACTTTTAGCACAAACACTATAGCACTGGTTAGCGGTGGTGAACTGCGGAGGGTCCTAATGCCAACAATAATGGGTAATAAATGGATAAAGCAACTGAAGGCAAAACATCTGATGAAGGCCCTGCAAAAAAGGCCAGGTCCAACACTCTCTATATCTAAAAGCACCATTGCAAAACCTTTCTTCACCTATGCAGGGCTACCAAATGAGTACCTCCCCCCTGTAGTCACTTCAAAAGAGCAGTGGGTTTGGTCTAATTCTCTGCCAACTGCTGGAAGGGTGGAGTTTACCAATGTGCACTCACGATACTACGCCCCTTTCAGGGAAACAGAAGGGTTGGCTGGTGTGCGGTCACCGTGGAGACGTGCTGGCTCTTCCTCTGGACTGCAATTTACTGTTTGTTTCCTTCTACCTTTGCCTCATGCCCCGCTCGCTTCCTGCTCCTTCTCACAGGATACAGGTATTGTCCCTGATCTGTATGTTGTGAGTAAACAACTCCATATAACAACAATGCACAGGATATTTAGCACAGAAACACAGAGTAAAAATGTTGTAACCATTTTGCCACATTGTTTGCACACAGCTCTCAAAGATTTGTCAAGCAAAATTTTGTGCCATAGTAAAAAACAAATTAAAGCTAAATTTAGGACATGGTGCATGAGTTTCTACTTTTGATGCTGCTAACTGGGCGAGCTGCCTGCACCTGGGGCAAGGGGAGAAGAGGTGCCGACATCAGTGATATGTGTAAATTGCAATGGTGATAAATCCATGTACCCGGCCCCAGGGCCATGGGGGCCAGTCTCACGTGCTAATCTCACTTGGACGCATAAATGTTCAAGACCTTTAACAACAATTAAAATAAAAACACATACTACACCCTCTGAAAATTATATTACTGTGGCCTAAAAGGAGCATAAACAACCACCTTTGCTCTGGGACAGGCCTCTTTTGGAGACTCCGGTCTGCACTTTTGTTGTGTGCGATGTGGCGTGGGCATCTCAACACTTGTTCTCCATCCCCCCCAACTCTTATGACTGGAAAGGCATGGTGCACCTTTAATATAGTTTTAATTATTGAGTGCTTTATAAAGCACCAATATGACCTAAGTTTGTTGAAGGGCTGTACAGAATAAGGTGACAGGTGATGATTCACATATCTTTGTGTGTTGCAGAAGATGCATAGAGACCCAAGCAGGCTTGAGCAGTGAAGCCATACATCTCTGGGAGGATATTTATGATTGCAAGGGTGCTTTACTCTACTGTCTAGGTTAAGTCTGCTGATGTGGTTCATGATTTCTGGGGCATGTCAGAAAGCAATGTTGTGGGTGTTAAAGAAGTCAGGGGAAAGGGCGGGTGCATAGTTACTCCAGCCTGGAAAGGAAGCGTGGAGCAGGGCATATGTCACAGCCTCACAGCACCCTGCAATTATGTGGCTTCAGACAAACATTTGGGGGCTAAATAAATGGCACTTTGGTGACCATACAGAGTAGAAGCGTCTGTAAACAAGTATTTGATTTGAAAACAATTGAAACAATAAGAGTAAATAAGTCAGTCTGCTGCATGCAGAACTCCTTAGAACAGTTTTTAGACAACTCTGTGGGACTCCATGGAGTAGAACTCATGAGTTCCTCCCACCCTTACTTCAGACCAGTTCTGGGGGCAGCTCCTCTCCCACTGGGTTTGGTACTTCCCTGCTGTTGTAGAAAAAAGAGGGCCCTGCTCACGTGTCAGCTAACATTTGTCTGTGACAGCGTAGGCCTCTTTGGAGTTAATCAAATTCCTGGGCATAATCTAGATGGTCCTTTTACCAGGGGAAAAGAACATCTCTCCACCTGCAAGGTTTTTGTTTCTGCTTTGGGAGAAAGTCACATCTCACAAGGGGGGCTATTCAGCTCCAGTTCTGCAGTTGTAAGCACAAGCCAAAAGACTTCTAGAGGTTTTAGGAGGGGAAAGATAGATTTCTAAATGTCCCTGTTGTGAAATATCTATTAACTCATTAGCTGCTTTTTTTTATATGAAGGGTAGTTTGTGCTCAGGGCTCCTTAACTTTGTTTCCTCTTAAGGTATCCGTGCCAAACTTGATGCTTTTTTTCCAACGTCCTGGGCATTCTACTGAAATTCGGGGTTTCTGAATTCCCTTGGAGGGGACAAAGAAAATATTCAAAATACAGAAAAACATGAGGAAACATTGTTCCAGACAAAAGTGTTTATTTTTTCCTAAAAATAGCATCCATAAACTGTTAGCTCTATTACAGTCACCATCGTCATAGCTTTCAGTTTGTGGTGAAAACCAGTGTGAAACTCATGGGTGATCCAGAATAGCTATTGCTCTCTGAAAAGTAGAGAAAATTCCAAGTTTGTCAAAGGGTCACTTGTGTCAATCCTTCAAGTTTTTCCCAAGGAAAACAACTGTTGAAATAAAGAAATACTGAAAAAGAGTAGGAAAAAGCAGCCATTCGTGACAATTTTTTTACCAGTAACCTTTTGTCGCAATAGCTGATTTACAAAATTAAAATAGCATTACATCCGGTAGATCTTTCTGGTTGAGGAGATAAAAGGGGTTTGTAAAGTCTCTAGTAACCCAAGGTACCCAGAGCCAACAAATAAGCTGCACTATAGACCAATTCTTATAGCGAAATAGGCAGAGTGAAAATGGGTAGCAAGGAAACCCATGTGTTGTCTGAATGGGCACAAGATGTAAAGTTTGGGAGCAGTGGTTATTTGTACATCTCTGAATTTGTGGGTACCCATAATAGCTTATGATTTAGAGGGTATTTTTTTAATGTTATTTTCCAAATACTCTGGCTCATGTTTAAAAGGCACAAATGCAGGAAATCCAATGAGTAATAGCAAATAATCTACTATTCTATGATCCCAATCACTTGTGTGGCTAGGCTTGGTGCCTGTGACACAAAATGGTTAAAAAATGCAACATGAACGCATCACATTTTTCCACTGAAAACCAACCCTTTTTATTCCAATGTGGGTAGCTCTAGACTCTGTACCTTGGCTTGACTGGCATCTACGAAAGTCTAGCCAACCTGTACATTTTTCAAAACTAGACATCTAGAGGCATGCCAAATGGGATGACTTGCATGATTTTGCCTATTTGTTTTACCCAGAATCCGTTGTAAACCTCAAACATTGTCTGAAAAAACAGATTTTCCTCACATTTCTGTGATGGAAAGATCTAGGGCCATATTTATACTTTTTGACGCAAAACTGCGCTAACGCAGTTTTGCGCCCAAAAAATTAGCGCCGGCTAACGCCATTCGAAAGCGCCATGCGGGCGCCGTATTTATTGAATGACGTTAGCCGGCGTTAGTCGACCGGCGCTGCCTGGTGTGCGTGAAAAAAAAACCACGTACACCAGGCAGCGCCGGCGTAGGGAAAAATGGCGTTTGGGCGTCCCAAAATGGGGCAAGTCAGGCTGAGGCAAAAAAATCGTATTAACCCGATTTGCGCCATTTTTTTTTGGCGCCCAGATGCCATTAACATGACTCCTGTCTTAGCAAAGACAGGAGTCATGCCCCCTTGCCCAATGGCCATGCCCAGGGGACTTCTGTCCCCTGGGCATGGTCATTGGGCATAGTGGCATGTAGGGGGGCACAAATCAGGCCCCCCTATGCCACAAACCATTTTTTTTTAAAAACTTACCACAACTTACCTTTTCTTCCCTGGGATGGGTCCCTCCAGCCTTGGGTGTCCTCCTGGGGTGGGCAAGGGTGGCAGGGGGTGTCCCTGGGGGCTTGGGAGGGCACCTCTGGGCTCATTCTGAGCCCACAGGTCCCTTAACGCCTGCCCTGACCCAGGCGCTAAAATCCGGCGCAAATGCGGGTTTTTTAGTCCTGCCCAATCCCGGGCGTCATTTTTGCCCGGGAGTATAAATCCGACGCAATAGCATCGGAGTCATTTTTTAAGACGGGAACGCCTACCTTGCATATCATTAACTCAAGGAAGGTGTTCACGGAAAAAAATGACGCTAACTCCATGAACTTTGGCGCTAGACGCGTCTAACGCCAAAGTATAAATATGGAGTTAGTTTTGCGTCGAATTTGCGTCGAAAAAAACGACGCAAATTCGGCGCAAACGGAGTATAAATATGCCCCCTAGAATCCTTGGGGAGCCACAAACTCCCATCCACCCAGCACTTCTCCAAGTCTCCCAATAAAAATGTTACCTCATTTGTTTGGGTAGACGACCCGAAACACAGCATGGACACATCACATTTTTCCACAGAAAATGTACCCTTTTTTTTAATGTAGGCAGCTCTAGATTTTGGACTCTAGCTCAGCCTGCACCCAGGGGAACCTAGCTAACCTGTAAATCTTTTTTAAAAATAGGCACCAAGGCCCAAATTTATACTTTTTTAGCACCGCATTTGCGTCGCTTTTTTGACGCAAAACAGCGCAAACGTAAAAAATACGATTGCATTTTGTAAGTTTGCGCAGCTTTTGTGTCACAAAATGATGCAAATGTGGCACGTAAAAAGTATAAACATGGACCCAAGTATGTCCAAGGAGGACTGACTTGTGTGCATCTCGTCACTTGTTTTTTTTTGTTTTTTTACACAGAATCCCTTTAAAACGTCAAACTTTGACTAGACAAAAAAACACATGTTCCTCGCATTTCTGTGATGCAAAATTCTGTAATCAGATGACATCCACAAACTTCCTTTCACCCGACATTCCCCCAAGTCTCCCAATAAAATTGGTTCCTGTCTTGTATGGAAAGGCCTAATGGCCGCAACAAGAAATGGCCCGAAACGCAACATGGACGCATCACGTTTTTTCACCAAATACTGACCCTTTTTTTCCAGTGTGGGTAGCTCTAGAATTTTGACCCCAGCTCAGCTGGTACCTAGGGAAAACTAGCCAACGTGTACATTTAAAAAAAAACAGATACATAGAGGTATTCTAAGTGGTCTAACTTCATAGATCTCAGCATGATTTTTTTTTTTACCAAGAATCCCTTGCAAACTTCAAACTTTGGCTAAAAAAAACATATGTTCCTCACATTTTAGTAATAGAAAGTTCTGGAGTTTGTGGGGAGCCACAGACTTTCATTCCACCCAGCATTCACGCAAGTCTCCAGATGAAATTTCTGCCTCACTTGTGTAGGTAGTTCTGGTGGCTGTGATAGGAAAAGGCCCTAAATGCAACATGGATGCATTGTATTTTGTCATCAAAAACAGACTTTGTTTTTCCAAAGTGAGTAGCTCTAGGTTTTGGACCCTAGGTCAGCTGGCACCAAGAGAAACCTAGCCAGCCTGTACATCTTTTAAAATTAGATGCCTAGGGGTATCCAGAGTGGGCTGACTGACATGGGTCTCACCACATTTTTGTTTACCCATTGACTAAAGACACATTTTCCTAAAATGTCTGTGGTGAAAAGTTCTGGAATCTTTGGGGAGCCACAGACTTCCATCTGCCCAGCATTGCACCAAGTCTCCTTTAAAAAATGGTACATCACTTGTGTGAGTTGGCCTAGTGGGCCTGCAGCACTGGTTGTGCTACCCACTTAAGTATCCCTGCATCCCTGTGAAAGGTCTGCTACTGCAGGGCCTGTATGTGCAGATTCACTACCACTTTGACTTGGCATTTAAAAACTCTTTCCAAGCCTTAACATCCCAGTTTCTTTCATGTGGGTCACACCTAAGTGAGGCCCAGGTAGCCCAATCAGGTAACTCAGATTGGTAGCTCAGATCCAATTAGGTAACCTCAGCAACTCCACATGAGCCTTGAGTTCCACCTCTATCCAGGCAGAGGACTTAAGGTCATTTCCCAACAAACAGCTCACAGGCATGCCAGGGCTCACAGCAACCTTCAGAAGTTCTGAAGCACACCCCTTCAAATGGAAGGAGGGCCACTAAATAGCAACCCTTCTTGTTGTCAACCACGACAACTTGGTGGAATGCACTGGGAATCACCTGCTCTTAGGACACCATCTAACTCCTTACCATAGTCTTTCTGGCACCTGTGTCCCTCAGAGCCTCAATACCTTGCATACTGATGGTGACCCATTGTGCCCATTTGAGGGCACATGAATCTTAGGAACCATCTCATTGTCACCCAGGGACAGTAGGTTAACCCCCTATCAACAGGGATAAACTCCTCCCCAGCACTATGCTAGCCACTCCTCAGGTCCTACTTATAGTGGGAAGGTGTCCTTTTTCAGGATACTTTGGGTCCCCCTTGCAGTGCCCATACTCACACACTCATATTTTTGACTGCTTGCTTTTGTCAGGGTACTTCTGTTTCTGGTGGCCAAATCAGGAATGAGAACCAGACTCTTTCCCCTATAGGTTATGTTGAGAGACTTTATTGAACTCTTTCTTTTTATCTCCCCCTCTTTCTTCTGATTGGAACTTTGGGCCCCCTTTTGGGAGTCCCCACAGATACCTTTGTGGACACTCCAGGGCTGATGCACATATTGCCTCCTCAGCAAGCTTACTGGGTCTAGCCAGATTGCTATCTACCAGGTGTTGGCACAGCTCTTTAAAACAACTATCAAGCATGTGCTCCTTCACAAACAAGTTGTACACCTTATCAAAATCATAACTCTGATGTCCTTCATCCAGCCCATCAGTGTCTTACGGGCATTATACAGAAAATCAACCCATGTTTGTGTGTTTAGTTTTTACTGGACCTGAACCGTTGCCTGTAGCTTTCAGGTGTCAAACCAATGGCCTTCACAGCATGTAGTTGGTCTGGTCTTCCACCATTAATGTTGGGAGTGTGTCCCTCCCCATTGTGGGCATATACCGTCAAAGACTACCACTCCCCAGAACCCCTCTGGGATCCTGTGCACTTTCAAAGCTACTTTATAGGATGCCAGCCATTTGTCTATATCTTCACCCACACTGAAGCTGGGTACCATATCTTTTAGGATATGGACTCCGAACTCACTTGAAGACACTGCAGGTATGCTGCCTCCATTACTGCTATTGCTGGACCCTTCACATATGGCTCTCATGTCCAGTTCTCTCAGGGGCAGGTCCTGAGCAAGCATCACCTTCTTCATCTCCATAGCCAATCTTTTTGCCTCCATCTCTTGCTCTAATTCAAACTTAGAAAGGTCCAGTTTTATTTCCCTCTTCTCCTTCCTGCCCTGGTGACAGGCCTTTAGATTATGTGCTGTTCCTTGGACTGGAAGGGGCGTACAATCTTGTGAGTTAGTTGCTTTCTTCTCTTGCAGACAGCAGCCCAAAGCCTTCACCTAGGCCTTGGTCCAAATCATCCTCAGCCTCATTCTCCTGTGAGGACTCACTGAAGGCAGCATGGACTTTTGAATTGCCTCTTAGGGGCATATTTAAGAGCCCCTAGCCCCACTGGAGCGTCACTTTTAGTGGCGCTCCAGTGGCGCTATTCCCTGTGCTGTATTTTCAAGGTGGCGTTAAGTCAATTTTTGTGGCTTAACACTACCTTGTAAATACGGCCCCTTCAAATGCAGAACTTTGAGTGGATGGGGCGTGCAATAGGTGTTTCTGTGGGCATGCATTGCAGTTTGACACTGCCTCAGATTTATGAGTTTTCGTAAACCTGAGGCAGTGCCAAAATCTAAAGCAAGGCTTGTCCCCTACTTTTATTGGCCTAAGATCAGGACTTCCTCAGATATCTCAGACATGCTCTGCAGGATCTGCCAGGCCAGTGGGAAAACAGGGAACATGCAGAAAGCTCCCCTGGAACCACTACCCATTGTTAGCACTTCCTTTGCGAGTGTAAGCTTTGACACTATTGTCCTATGAATCCCCAGACTATTTCTGGTCACAGGTTTAACCTAGTTCTGGTGGACCATACCACCGGAGTACTCAGAGGACATCCCTCTGATGACCACCACTGCACCTGTAGTGGCAAGAGCCCTTATGGGGATTTTTACCTGGGTGGACTCCCCAAAGAAGTGGTATCTGACCGGGCACCAAATTAATGTCTGCATATATGCAGTCCATGTGTAAAGAGTGTGTAGTAGCTTACAAGTTCTCCACCACTTATCAACCCCAAACCAATGGGCTTGTTAAAAGGTTCAACAAGACCCTGAAAGTCATTATCAGATGTCTGCCTGACGGCATGAGGAAAAAGTGGGATATCCTCTTGCCCTGTTTGCTGTTTGCCTACAGGGAAGTACCATAGAAGAGCGTGGGCTTCAGCCCCTTTGAACTTCTATACGGGAACCCTGTCAGAGGACCTCTTGGTTTGGTGAAGAAGGGTTGGGCGCAAGCTCCCAAGAAATGTCCCCAGGATTTAGTAAGCTACATGCTGGCCTTTCCAATGTCAACTAGCTAAGCTGCGGAAATAAGCTTATGACAGCTTAGAAGGCAGCTATGCTGTAATGAAGGAGTGGTATGACCAGAATTCTACCAGTGTAGAGTTCCAGCCTTGGCAGAAAATGTGGGTAATGGAAACTGTGGAACCTGGGGCCCACCAGCACCGCTAGATAGGGCCAAATGAGTTGAGTGAAAAGAAGTGCAAGGCCCCTACGTGGTGGACCTTAAGACCCTGAGGCAACCTAACAGGGTGCTTCATAAAAATCTCCTCAAACCACACTTTGAGAGGTCTGAGTCCACCATGCTGCTAGTGACTGATGGAGCTAATGAGGAGGAGAGTGAAACCTCTGCCTGACCTCTTGGCTTCCAAGGAGAAGAATGGGTCTGTGGAAGGAGTGATCCTTTCCCCCACTCTGAACCGTGAACAGCAGAGCGACCATTGCCAAGTGTTGGAACAGTACTCCTCTCTTTTCTCCCTTACTCCCCGGATTACCTACCTGTGTACCCATGATGTGGACACAGGTGACAATCTCCCTGTCAAGAACAAATCTTACATGTTGTCGGATAAGGTGCAGACCAGCATCCACAGTGAGGTCACTAAGATGTTGGAGTTAGGGGTGATGGAATCCTCTACTAGTCCCTGGTCTAGTCCTATGATTCTGATACCTAAATCTGCAAGACCAGGCACCAAACCTGAACTGAGGTTCTGTGTGGATTATAGACGGCTAAGGGCCAGATGTGTCATGAAATGGCCTTGCGAATCGCAAATAGCGATTTTTAAGAAATCGCTATTTCCGAGTCGCAATAGGCCATGTATCATAATTGCAATTCAGAATTAGCGATTTCTTAAAAATCGCTATTTGTGGTTTGCGAGGCCCAAATACCGAATCACAATTTGAATTTTCGCAAATTGCGATTCGGTAATTGAAAATCGCAAATTGCGAGAACGCACATCTGGAGGAGCCTGATGACATCGCAAGCAGGAAGTGAGTCATCCCAGGCAGTTTGCAGGTACCACACCCAAACCAGCTCTCAGAGAGCATCAGCCCAGCCACACTGAGCAAGTCTCTGAAGAAGGCAGCACAGCAGAACAAACATGGACACCTCTGCCCAGGGAAAGGAGAAGGGAGAAAGGAAGCACAAGACAAAGTTTAGTGAGCAAGAGCTGGAGGTGCTCACAGAGGAGGTGGTCAGGAGCCATGACCGGTTGTCCAGCAAAAGCTCACTCCAGGTGCCTGAGAGTGAAAAACGCAGACTCTGGGCAGATATCCAGACAAAGATCTGCACTGTTGGAGTGGCACAGAGCCCTGTTGAAGAAATCAAGAAGAGGTAGTACGACCTGCAGTCCCATGCCAAGGAGAGGGTGGCAATACGACTCCAGGAGGCCAGGAGCACAGGAGGCGGACCACCCAGAGAGACACCCTCCACCCTGATAGAAGACCTACTGGAGTCCACACTCCTCCTGGAAGCAGTCAGTGGGGTCACTGAGATTGACACATTCGGCACACCAAGTACCAGTAAAGGTAAGTGCAATATTGAATTGTAACCCCATATGTGTATGCACAAAAGCCCCTTAGGAATTAGCAAGTAATGTAAAACATTGTGAGAAGTAGTCCATTCCACATCTTAGAAGCAGCACAACAATGCCTTATGGGAGTGGTAGTACACAACCCAGAGCTGAAAGTAGCACATACAATGTAAGAGGCACAGCGACACACAGAAGAACACAACACCCACAACACAGTGAAGAGAAGTACCTGTACCTATTTTTTACCATTGTGTGACCTTAATTGTAACAAACATAACTGACATGCTGCATATTGTCGTTGCAGGTGGGCCAGGCCCAGCAGCCACAGCATGTGCCAGTGCAGGGGAGACAGGCACCCATCCTGCTTCAGACTCCAACACAAGTGAGTCTCAGAACATTGCGCCACTCTGACGCAGGCCTAGGGCACTGCCACTGCCAGCACTGAGTCAGGACTCTGATGAGCAGCAGGAAGGCTCACAAACACCGTCCCCAACTGGCAGATGCACCCAGATGCAGGAGCCCCAATTGCAGCAGACCACAGCACCTCACAGGATGCCTACATATGCAGGTGCACAGGCTTATGAGGCAGGTGAGGGAATATCCTTATTTGGTGGCCTGGAATCGGCTATGTTACAGCACCAGCACCTGCAAAATAAAAAGATCACAGCATTACAAAGGCAGATGCAGCAACATAATGCAAACATGAGGGGCCCGCATCGCCAGCTGGAGTGCCTGAATGCCAACATTGAACAGCTGCATGAGGGACAGATCCAGGCATCACAGGATACAAGGGAGCTCACTACTGCTGTGAGGGAACTATTTCAGGAGCTGCGCCATGACAGGGTAAGCCACCGCAGGCAGGAGCGACGCTTCATGAGCATGTTTGGAGGTTTTTGTCACTCTGTGACTATACTGGCTAATTCCACCTCCCTAATATCACGTCGTGCTGCGGCTGCACAAGTTGAGGCAGCACACAGCAGCAGGGATGTGGCCCAAGGACTTGTACAGATCACTAATGTGATAGACAATATAATGGGAAACCGGTCAGCCACACCTAGTGAGCTTGGACTGGGGGACATGGAGGACACATCCAGCCTCAGCAGCCTAGCTGTGCCCGCAATGGACACCAGAAGTCGCAATGCCAGGCACAGCATTGCCACAGAGGCAGACAATCGAGGTACCAGTGAGGCAACTGCGCACTCGAGTGGCATGCGTGGCTGAAAGAAGTGACTGTAGTGGCCACAGGGGACTGTATGTATGTCTGGAATGAGGACACTGTGAAGGAATAGTGCTTTACTGTGAACTGCTATTGTTTTTTTTTTTCACAATTACTTTTGTTGGTATTCGTTGAACTTAAATTACCTGACATTAAGGTAATACATTTATTCACTACAGGTACATTTGTCAGTGGATTTGTGTTTTCATACTCACATCTGAAATGGTTGTGTGTGATGTCAGCACACCTTTGCCTTCCCTCTGCTGCACTGGTCCTGTCTGCTGGATGTAGGGGTGGTATGGGATCATCATCCTCATCTGATTCAGAATCAGATATTTCCACAGGTATGCCCCTGGTGGTAGCTATATTGTGCAAGATTGCACAAGTAGCCACTATTCTACATGTTGTCTCTGGGCTGTACTGTAGTGCCCCTCCACTTTTGTGGAGGCACCAGAAGCGACTCTTCAGCAGGCCAAAGGTGCGCCCCACCACGTTGTGGGTCGCCCTGTGTGCTGCATTGTATCTCCGTTCTGCTGGTGTTGCAGGATTTAAGTAGGGCGACATCATGTAGGTGTGCACTGCATAGGCACTGTCTCCTGGAAGGGACAGAGGGTACATTGAGTAACTGAGCCATCTGACATCAGCACGCCATCAATGCGCCAGTGTACAGAGGGACAATACCTAGTAGATATCCTTCACCAAACTCCCCAGCTAGCAGTCTTGTGTGAATCCCGCTGTGGCGAAAGATGTACGAATCACGTGTGCTCCCTGGGTACATGGCCACGAGATCGGTTATGATGTAGGAGGCATTGCATATCACCTGTATATTCATTGAATGTTGGTATTTTACAATTGCGGTACACATACTCTGTGGCTGATGGTGGACAGATTACAACATGTGTCCCATCTATGGCACCTAGGACGTGGGGGAACTGTGCTATCTGGTAAAAATAAATTTTTGTCTGCTGTATTTCCTGTGGGGTGTGGGGGAATCTGATGTACTGGTGTATTCTGCTCAGAATGGCATTAATAAATGCATTACAAAATCTAGAGAGGGTACTCTGTGAGGCCCCTCCAGCTGCTGCCATGACCCCTTGATAGCTCCCTGAGGTGAGTAGGTGGAGGGAGCATAATACCTGCACATGAGTGGGTATGCTATGAGTCCTATGTGTTCTGCGCTGCAGTATGGGTGGTAGCTCAGCTATCAGATCGAGTATCATGGCAGAGCTCAACCTATACCTCTCAAATATTTCCTCCTCTGTCTGGTCAAAAAGTGTAATGCGCACTCTGAAAATGCACTCCTGTCTCCTCCTCCCTCTCGTCAAACCTGCCAAGATCCTCATCCTCCTCGCCATGACGTAGAGTGCAGCCATTGTGGAAAAGAGTCTGAGGCATTCTGGGCGTCTTTATATAGGTTGCACCTGGTTACCACCTGGTTTCACTTAGTGGTATTTTGCATGTGCAAAAAGTCATTCTGCGAAAAATCGCACTTTGTGATTTTTTGATGCATCGAATTGCGACTTGGGTTTTGCGATTCGCATTTTGCGCCTCGCAATTTCCTACTTGAAATACCGAATCGCAAAATGCGACTCACAAAACAAGGTCGCAACGCAAAAAATCTCAATTTTTGCGATTTCTTATTTTTGGTCTGCGAATGCCTTTTATGCATCGCAGACCGCGTTTTTGCATTCGCAAACGGGCAAAGTTTGCGATTCGCACCGTTGGCGAATGCAATTTTTTTTATACATCTGGTCCTAAATTCTTTAACTAAGACTGATGCTCATCCCATTCGGCAGGTTGATGAGCTGATTGACAGGTTATGGGTTGTCCAACATTTAAGTACGTTTTGTGGGAAATTGGCACTCTGTTGCAGTACCCCTCACACACAATTTTTTGCCTGCTTTCTGGATGCAACTTGGACTGGAGTACACTCAGATCCTGCTACTCAGGCTCCCAGTGCCAGTGTTGCAAAGGAATTGATACCATTGGCAACACATTTAGCTGACACTACAAGCCCCTAGCAAATGGTACTCAGGAACCCATGGCATTGGGTAGTAAGGGTAGGCCCTTGAGGACAGCAGCACTGATTGTACCACCCTCTACGGCCATGCATCCAGATGCACCCAGCACTGCCATTGCAGGCTGGCTGTCTTGGTGCAATCCAAAAATGCAAATTCAACATGGCACACTGTCTGTGTGCCCTGTCAACTACACACTGCATGCAATATAGGTAAGACACCCCTCTGGAGGGCCTTCCAACCTTAAGGCAGGGTGCACTATACTCTATGTGAGGGCATAACTGCATCAGCAATATGCCCCACTGTGTCCTTACCAAACCTGAGACATAGTGAGTGAACAGAGAAGCCATTTTAAATACATGTGCTGGATACTGGTCAGTATGAGTTTCATAGCTACATGATGGCCATTCTGGGTTGTTTGGTGTCAAATAACTCAGAGTGATAATTCCATACTGGTACCAGTATTGGATTTATTATAAAATGTACCCAGCGGTCTCATTAGAGGTGCCCCCTGCAAAAGCTAACTACTGTTGCATGGTTGCTGGCTGGTCCCAGCCACCCTACCATCTCCAGTTACAAGTCTGAACCCCTGAGGTGAGAGCTTCTGCTCTATGGGTTTCAGAACAAAGCCCTTCCTGTGGGGTGGTGCTAACACCTCCTCCCACAGGAATGTACACTGCCCAGCTGTTGAGCTTCTAAGCACTTACCACCCATAGAACTTGTCCCCCCAGGCCTGCTGTTACCAGCAGACAAGTATCCAGTTGCAAACCTCTACTCTTGGTGGTAGCAACAGTGAGAAAACTAAACAAAGGACAAGAGGAGTGACCCCGCCTAGCATGCACCACCCCAAGGTTTTGCATGCACGGTCACCTCTCCAGCTTATTTTCCTCCATCTTAGGTGGAAGGAAAATAGCCAATCAGGTATAGGGAAGTGACCTCTACCCACCGGAAGTAGCCACCCTAAGGTAGATGACCCATTGGCCACTATCAGGTTCCCCCTAAAATGCCCACTAAATACAGTATTTAGTGGGCATCCCTAGACCAATAACTCAGATTCAATGGACAGAAGATGACCAGCAACAAGATGATCCAAAGGCATGAGAACTGTGGACCTGCTGCTTTAAGAAAACGTACCAAACCCTACCTGTTGCACTCAGGGCACAACAATCTCCGCTGAGGAGACACCGGACAACTGGGAAATCTCTAAAGAACCCCAGGGGACCTCCAGGCTTCACAATTCACCAGATAACTCCATTCATAGTGGAGGTACCACTCTAAAACCCACGAAACCAACAAGCCAGTGAGGTCCATTTCACTGACTGGATGCTAACTCTGGAACCAGATGCTAAATATAGACCAAACTTCACACCAAAGAGCACAAGTATAGACCTTGTCAGTGTGCCAACTTTGGCAGCCCTCCACCCTCCGGTGGCTGAACGTACCAATACCTGGTATTGGTCACTTAGCTTTGGACATCCTAAAGCCTGTAAAAGAACCAGGAGGAAGCTCCAGTCAAGGGACTTTAGAAACAACCTGGACCTCCCACCATAGTTCCCCCGTTGTCCTGCAGTTGACCCTGAACCCACCTACCTCCTGCTTTAGAGGGCCTCCTTGCGCACTGATTCACTCTTCACCCGGCCACCCTGTGTCCTGCACAGAAGAACCAGCTGTGCCCTAAGGGTCCCCCACCCCTTGTGACATTGACAATCCAAGTGGACCCCCAGGATTCACCTTTAAACTTACCTGTGTAGTGCTTTTCCATGGTTCCCTGAAGTGGCCCTGTACCATCTCCAGAGACCCTTTCCCACTGCTCCCACCAGAACTGGGAGCTGCCTGAACTTCTCCAGCAGACACAGACTGCCCATCAATTACCTCAAGCAACCTGCCAAAGCAGAACTTGGTAAGCTACTATCCAATTTTATATGTATTTTTAAATGTTATCCTCCATTGATTCCAATGGTGTTTAATTACATAGATAAAGACTACTGTATTTTTATTAAACTTAAAAAATTCATATCTTGAAAAGTACCCAACCAGTCCTAATGATCTTGATCTTAAATTGTTCATGTCAATGTGAAGCCTTTTTATAAATTGATCTTGAATTATTCCTTTGAGTGTGTGAGTTGCAAGATTGATGCTGTGAGTACAACAAATGATTTGCACTTCTCCAAGACTGGCTTAACTGCTCGACCATGCTTCCATACAAATTAAAGCATTAGGTAGTCTAGTTATTACCACCTATAAACCAATGTGTGATTGTCTGGACCCCCTGCACAGTGTTCCTAGCTTTGCAGTGTGCCTAGACATAGAGGGCCAAGATCCTACACCTTTGATCTTACATCATGGTGCTGAAAGATTACCCCAACTGAATGAACCAATGAGAGGTTTACCTTCACCACTCCAGAGGGTTACTATCAGTTTAAAATGATGCCCTTTGATTTAAAGAATGCCCCTGCCACCTTCCAGAGGCTGGTAAGCCAGCTCCTTGCTGGTCTTCTGTAGCAGCTCGAAGGACCACCTCTTTCACCTCCGGGAAGTGCTTCAGGTCCTACAACAGGCAAGCTGGATTATCAAGGCCAGTAAGGGCCAGGTAGGGCAGAGGTCAGTGGTGTACTTGGGACAACTGGTAGGTAGGTGTAAGGCACAGCGCCTACAGGCCGAGATTGAAACAATCATGGCCTTAAAGTCCCCAACACCCAGACTGAGGTCAGAGCTTTCTTGGACCTCCTTGGGCACTATAGGAGTTTTGTCATGGGATTTGGCACCCCTGTTGCCCTCTTTAATGAGCTGCCTTCTAAGAGGCAGCCCAGAAATGTGATTTGGATGAAGGCATGTGAAAAAGCATTTGACTCCCTGAAGCAAGCCATGTGCACAGTCTCCATGCTCAAGGCCCCTGTCTTCTCCAAGGTGTTTATCATGCAAACAGAGACCTCAAAGCATGGCAGAGGGGCAGTTTTATCACATCTCATTGTAGAAGTCCTGTAGCCTTAATCTCTAACAGTTCACTTCCCTGAGAACAGAGGTACAGTACTATTGAGAGAGAATCTTTTGCTGTGGTTTAAGCTCTGATAAAGTAAAGGCCATACCTGTTTGGCACTCAATTCTTTATTCAGACTGACCACAGGCCCCTCAGCTGGTTCATGCAAATGAAGGGTAAAAATCCCAAACGGTTGAGATGGTCAATTTCCCTACAAGGTATGAACGTCAGGGTGGAACTCAGACCTGGGGTAGACCACGCTAATGCTGATGGTCTATCTAGGTTTTTCTGCCTCAGTGATAAGAACTCCCTAGAGGTTGAGTAGCTCTTCCCCTTTCACATGGGGGGCATGTGTTATATCTGGTATCCTTAGGTTGGTCTTCCCCCAGACTTTTTGCCTTTCACCTTTTGTTTTTATCTATATCTTTTTGCTGTCCTAAGGACTCTCAGGACTTTTCCACTTCTCACCAGTACTAAAGTGCTTGTGCTTCTCCCGTAAAACATGGTAACCTTTGTGTAGCCACAAAAAGTACATGTTTAATTTACTTGTAAGTCCCTTGTAAAGTAGTATACCATATACCCAGAGCCTGTAAATTAAATGCTCTCAGTGGGCCTGCAGCACTGGTTGTGCAACCCACTTAAGTATCCCTGAAAACATGTATCAGGCCTGACACTGCAGGGCCTTAGTGTGCAGTTTCACTGCCACTTTGACTTGGCATTTAAAACCTCTTGCCAAGCCTCAAACTCCCATTGTCTTACTTTCAGGTCACTAAGGTGGGTCCCATGCAGCCCATAATGCAGGGTGTTATGTACATATATGTCACTCCTAAGGTACGTCCTATGCAGCCCATAGGGCAGGGTGTTATGTAAGTAAAAGGCAGGACACGTTCTTTTAAGTTTTATATGTCCTGGTAATGAAAAACTCCAAAAGTCACTTTCCATTACCGTGAAGGCTGCTCCTCTCACAGGCCAGCGTTGAGAATTCCTTATTATACTTTTAAGCCTTAATTCCTGATCAGAAAGGAGTACCTGCTTTATGTTTAGTTTCAGTGAAATGTTAGTGATAAATCCACTTTACTGGTAAAGTCATATTTATTGTTACTATTTTAGAAATCCCACTTTTAGAAAGTGGGTATTTCTCTCCTCTCACCGCCCTGTGTGCTTGACAGCCTGTCTCCAATACACGACTCCCTGGGTGCAACTACATTTCTGCTTTCCCTTCAGACACCCACAGCACAGGATACTCAACTGAATCTGCATTCATCTGCATACTGATGGGTCTTCTTGGGGAGGAGATTGGGAAGGGCTCATACTTACACCTCAAAGGGTGGTAGCCGGAGCCCATACAAAGGGCTTATTTCCCCACTGATAGTCTGGAGTTAGGGACTGGCTGAAAGGGGGACGTGCACACTTCATAGATATCCTTTTAACCCACCCCTGCATCAAAGGCATCTTTGGGTACCAGTACAGGGTCTGTGGCCCACTGAAATCAGACACTACTTGATCTTGAAGAAACTATGCTGGGGTGAAGGCTGCTGTGCTGGAGGATTGTCATCCTGCTTGACTTGAGAGTTTCAAGGGACTGCTACTCTGCCTGACTGAGCTGTCCTGCTCCCTAAGGACCTCTCCCCTGCTTCAGAGTGACTCCAAGGGCTTGCTGGCTTGCCTCATGTTTTGCCCCAAAGTATCAAAGACCTTGTGAGCAGCCTGAATCTCTCTTTCACACTGCTCTCCAGAAGTAAGCTTCCTTTTCAGATCTCTCTCAGCGAGTGTGGAGCACCACCATATCACCTGCATTGTCCTGAAAGACTGAACTTTGCCTGTGGATGCCCCAGGCGAGTATGGTGCTTCAGAGCCCCGCACCTTGCTGGTGCCATGCACCACCTGTTTATCCCTAAAAGCACTCAAGCAGGAGTACCTCTCCATTGCTGTGCACCCAAGACCAGAACATGTCACTGTGAGCATTCCAGAAGGAGGAATGCCTTTCTGTTGTTGAGCACCAAGACCAGCGCTTAACACTGTGAGTGTCCCTGAAAGGGGAGTGCCTCTCTGCTGCAGTATGTCCCAGACCAGTGCTTGTCACTGCGAGTGTCCCTGATGTGGGCACTCTCTCTCCAGCCTCAGTGGGATTGCACAGCTGTGTGCTTTACCTCTGCTCGGGAATAGGATTTCTGAACAGCGGTTGGCCTACCACAAAAGTAGGGTCCATCGGATCCCCAGGAGGTCCAGAATCATCCTGAGAAGACGGGAGGGTGATATTCTGGTCTCTTTCGAAGGCCGTAGAAATCAGTTACAATGCATATAGCATCCTCTGTGTCAGTCTTCTGACATTACTGTAAAACCTTAAAAATTACCCCCAATTGGCTTTTTAAAGAACTGCTTTGATGACTATAAACATGAATAACTAAAGGTCTACTAACTGAATTTTTGTTGTTTTGGTCTTATTTTAAACACATACATCACATCTCTTTTCTTAAATCTGTGGAGACTTTTTGAAGTGTTTTCACTGTGTTTCTATAATTAAGAGTCGCATAAATCACATTGCCTCTTCAGTTAAGCTTCACTGCTTTGTACCAAGCTACTGGAGGGTGAGCACAGGTTAATTTGTGACTTACCTTGACCAGGATTGTGGTCCCTACTTGGACAGGGTGCATACCTCTGCCAACTAGAGACCTGGAGCCTCATTATGTTTCTGGTGGTCACCAGACTGCCAGGGTCATTGTCGGACTGCCACCAAAGAGGAGGTCTGACCGCGACATTACGACCACCACTGTCCAACCATAAATACCATCAGGCTGCTGCCAGCCTGCAGCCTGGCGATCCCGGCGGTTGTAATCTGCCAAGGCAGCACTGCAAGCAGCACTGCCCCGGGGATCAGGAGCCAGCTGCAATGTTAGGGCCCTGTTCACCACCACAGGGTTGGTGGGTGGAAACTCTGTTTCTGCCCTCTGGCCCTGTGGTGAACTCCTAATAGGGCCGGCGCGGGGTACAGGCCACACCAGCGGCCTGATGGCGGGAAGAGTTTGGGGGGAACAGCCTCCCTCACCCACCAAACTCATAATGAGGCCCCTAATTTCTAACACTTCCAGATTCTGCTTTATTTTTCTATCCCTCTGATCCTGTCTCTAGCTCTTCTCTCACAGTCTCTGATTTTGCCTCAGAGCTATCCTCCATAGCCTAAGTTAGGGCTTGTGCACCAGTCATCCACTAAACCGCTATCTCTGATACTGGTTAAACTGTCCATTTAAAACACTATCCTATGTAGAAAGCATATTTGTTGTGCTAAAACAGTTAGTGGGTGTGTGCGAGAGAGATGTGTGCAACAATTAATAAAGGTGAAGTTACCTTACCTTATCTTCTTTCCTAAATCTGCATATGCCACTTAAATCTACCAACTGATGCATAATTTGCAGATAGTAGACTCATGTGGCATATGCAATATATGCGTATTTTATTTGAAAATGTGTTTTCTCCTGGGGTAGCACTGTCTGCCCCCTACGGGAAAACACACATTTAAAAAATATATATACTAGCCCCCAAAAAGGATCAACCCCTTACCTTCATTTTTTTGGTATATGTAAATGTGTGGCTCCCCTACGGAACCACACATTTCAAAAAAGTAATATTGAGGTCCAAGTGGGTCAGTCTGTGAACAAGGATGGCCAACCCCCTGTAAATTTAATTTTTTTTAATTTGTTGTTCCATATCGGTGTGATCACACCTCCCCAGGGGGAAAAACACTTTTAAAAAAAAACAAGTTTTAGACCCCCAAAGCAGGGGTCAGCCCATGCCGCATGAAGGCCGATCTTCAAATTCCCTTCTCTGGTGTCTAGTGGGTTTCCTGAGAGTGGATCGTGGTGAACTGTTTCAGGAAAGCCACGTTGGAAAGGGGACAATTCATGATTATCTTAACTTCTTTTACGCCTGCCTGAACTTTATTCTAGGTTGGCTAGGCAGAGGTATCATGCTAAAGTTAAAACAAGTGGGATTGGGGTGCCCATGGAGAAAAACTTTTAAAAGATCTTTTCTTTAAATCATGAAAATCATGAAAATTCCCAAAAAAGCATGCTGATTTAAAGTTTAGTGAATCTGAGCCCCAGTGTGTGGGATACTTAAAAATTTTGACCAGGGATAGAATTTTCTACCTAGAGGGTATGCTTCCAATGCAAATTCTATGCTGGATTGTACCTACGCATGTCTGCACCTTGCTGTGTGGCCTGTGCAACATCCATACCAGCCTTTTTAATGTGCTAGTGCACATGGTGACCGCAGAAGGCCATTTTTTAAAAATAGGGTCTGCACTGTTTTCTTCCCCTGGTTTAATTAGGCCTGGGTGGAGCTTTCAGAATTACATGGAACAAACCATAAAATATGCAAACTTCAGCAGAATGCCATCAGCAGGCTGATATTGCTTGAAGCACCCGTTCGTAGTATGTTTTTGATGTTTAGGAGAACGACGCATGTTCTCGTGCTGAAAACAGCACACAAGGGGCACCACATGGTATGCATGTGTGTGGCCACTTTGTTTTCTCCTGTTTCTCTGTGCATGGTGTTGGGCCTAACTTAATTCACCCTTGATCTTTTAAATCTCACACTTATCTAATTCATCCATCCCTCGTTTTTCTTCGTCGTATCAATGTGTGTCTTTGTGCTTCTGTATTTAAAGTTTTCATCATTTGTTGTATTTTTCATGACTTTTGATACTTTTTTGATTTTCCCTTCACTTTTTTATTTGTTCTTTCTTTCTTCCTTTCTTCCTTCCTTCTATCTCTTCCCCTTTTTCCACCCAGTGCAATGACACAGCAGGGCGGCAGAGGGTGCAGTGGTGCCGGTAAGGGTGCTAGCCACACACTTTGCAGTTCTTGGAGACGCCAAGGGATGCAGCCCAAATCCATTTTCATAGAGGAGGTGGCAGCACTTGTGTTTTTTGTCCAGGGACACCTCTCTTCCATGCTGGCAGCAGACAGCAGACCTGGGAGTGGTTACACCTTGCAGGAGCATTGACTGCTGTGGGGGAGGGTGTGTCTCTGTCTGCCTCAGCGCAATGGGTTCCAGTGTACCCAACAGCAATTGACTCACCAGTGGGCAGACATTCTGGACCTACTTGATGTACTGGGCATCGAGGTGAGTAAATAATTGTTTATTTGTTGTGTGTGTTCCACAAAGTTTTTTTGAAATTCAAATATAAGTGCTGACTCTCAGAGGTAAGTTACGTTTATATTACACTGAATATTAGTTGATCCAGGTTGAGCTAGCCTGGTACTCAGCGCTACCTAAAAATAGTTATTGGCGCTTGTTTGGACTAAATATTTAAGAAGCCATGCAGACTGAGTCTCCTCTGTCCTGTCACTAAGATAGCGGTAATAGTTGTAAGTAATATCAGTAAGTTAACAATCTCTTCTCTGTGCCTTTCTTTATGTAGCTTATTGTACAAGACTGGCCTGGCTTGAAATGGGTACCAATGGTACTTACACCTTGTGCCAGGTCCAGTTATACCTTATTAATAGAGTAGTAGTGTTCTAGCAGCTTAGGCTGATAGAGGTAGCTATAGCAGAGCAGCTAAGGCTGAACTAGGAGACATGCAAAGCTCATGCAATACCACTTATATCATATAGGTACCATATCATAAGAAAGATAATATTCAGTGTTACTAAAAATAAAGGTACTTTGTTTTAGTGACAATGTGCCAAACATATCTGAGGATATGCTCCCTTAGGAGGTAAGTAACATAAACAAACTATACACAACAAACCAAATCAGGTAAGTAAAAGAGTCAGAAAATAGTGCAACCACTGTAAAACTCAAAAGGATGCAATAAGCCTAGGGGCAACACAAACCATATACTAAGAAAGTGGAATGCGAACCACAATGGACCCCTAGGTTAGTGTATTGTGTAGAGGGTCGCTGGGAGTGTAAGAAAACACTAAGGATGTGAAATATACCCAACCCCAAGACTCTGGAAAGAAGGAGTAAAGTACTACTATTTCCCCAGAAACGCACTAAAGTCATGATAAAGGATTTTGCAAAGACCACAACAGACTGCAAAGCACTGAAGACAGATTCCTGGACCTGAAAACCTGCAAAGGAGGGGGACCAAGTCCAAGAGTCACGAAAGTATCCAGGGGGGCAGGAGCCCACTAAACCCTGGATGAAGGTACAAAATGGCTGACTCCGGTTGGAAGAAGCTGAAGATTCTGCAACAACAAAAGGAGGTAGGAAGTTCTTCTTCATGCAGAAGATGTCGCTCGAGGATGCAGAAGTGTTTCCTTGGCAAAAGACCAAAAACAAGCCTTGCCAGGTGAGTTTGAAGAAAAAGGGTTCTGCCTGGGCCCAGGAAGGACCAAGATGTTGCCACTTGGGAGAGGAGACAGAGGGGGGGCCCTCAGCAATGCAGAGAGCCCATGCACAGGCAGGAAGCACCCGCAGAAAACTTTGAACATTGTTTCAAGTAGTCTGGAGTCATCTCAATACTGAAAAAGGAGGACTCACGACACCGGAGATCAACTCAGGGAGCTAAGCATCGCAGGACAGAGTGCTGCGGTCCTAGGCTCAGCTGTGCATGAAGGATTTCTTAGAAATGTGCAAAGAAGCCCTTGTAGCTGCAGATCACACAGTGCACAGGATTACTGTCTGGAGAGGGGAGGCAAGCATTTACCTCCTTCAAATTTGGGCAGTTGGTGCACTGGACAGTCTGGGTCACTTGGGTCTACCACATGTGTTCCAGGGACCACGCTCGTCAGGATGAGAGGGGTCCCAGAGTACCGGTGAAGCTGAAATTTGGTGCCTGCTGGGGAAGATTCCGTCAACCCACAGGAGATTTCTTTGTAGCCTCCAGTGCAGGGTAAAGGCAGGCAGCCGCCAGAGCATGCACCACCTGGAAACGGTCGGGAAAGCTGGCAGGATTAGGCGCTACAATGTCGCTGGTAGTCTTCTTGCTACTTAGTTGCAGTTTTGCAGGCGTCCTGGAGCAGTAAGCGTCGATCCTTGGCAGAAGTCGAAGAGAGAAGTGCAGAGGAACCCTGATGAATTCTTGCAAGTCATAATCTGAGGAAAAGCCCACTGGAGGGACCCTAAATAACCCTCAGAGGAGGATTGGCCACCTAGTCAGGTATGCACCTATCAGGAGGGGTCTCTGACATCACCTGCGGAAACTGGCCACTCAGAGACCTCCATAGTGCCCTTACACCTTTGGAAACAAGAGGTCTGGGACACACTGGAGGAGATCTGGGCACCACCCCTGGGGTGATGATAGACAGGGGAGTGGTCCCTGCTCGTGCCAGAGCAGGGACTGGGGGTTCCATAAACCGGTGTAGACTGGCTTCTGCAAGGAGGGCACCATCTGTGCTCTTCAAAGCATTTCCAGAGGCTGGGGGAGTCTACCCCTTCCCAGCCTTTCACACCTATTTCCAAATGGAGGGTGTACCACCCTCTCTCAGAGACATTTTTTTGTTCTGCCATCCTGGACTGGGCTGCCCAGACCCCAGGATGGCAGAACCCTGTCTGTGAGTTGGCAGCAGCTGCAGAAAAACCCCCAGAGAGCTAGTTTGGCAGTACTGGGGGTCCATAGTGGAACCCCCAGGATGCATGGAATTGGCTCCCCAATACCAGATTTGGAATGGGGTATAATTCCATGATCTTAGACATGTTACATGGCCATATTCGGAGTTACCACTGTAAAGCTACATGTAGGTATTAACCTATATGTAGTGCATGCATGTAATGGTGTCCCCACACTCACAAAGTTTGGGGAAATGGCCCTGAACAATGTGGGGGCACCTTTGCTAGTGCAAGGGTGCCCTCACACTTAGTAACTTTCCACCTAACCTTCAGTAAGTGAAGGTTATGTATGTAGGTGACTTATAAGTTTCTTAAGTGCAGTGAAAATGCTTGTGAAATAACATGAGCGTTATTTCACTCAGGCTGCTATGACAGTCCTATGGTTTGCAAAAGAAATGCTGCAGCCCATAGGGATCTCATGGAACCCCAATACCCTGGGTACCTAGGTACCATATATTAGGGAATTATAAGGGTGTTCCAGTATGGCAATTGAAATTGGTAAAAGTGGTCACTAGCCTATAGAGAGTGCATAAGCACTGAGGTTCTGATTAGCAAAGCCTCAGGACACAGTCACTACACAGGTATACACATTCAGGCCACAAACTATGAGCACTGTGGTCCTGGCTAGCAGGATCCCAGTGATACAGGTAAAAACAAACTAACAAACATGTAAAAAATGGGGGTAACATGCCAGGCCAGATGGTACTTTCCTACAACCCCCCCAACAAGGGACAATAAGGCTAACCTTGCCCAGATGATTCTTCATTGTCTAAGTGGAAATATTTGGAGAGTCCATCTGCATTGGAGCGGGTACTCCCAGGTCTATGTTCCACTGTATAGTCCATTCACTATGGGGAGATGGACCACCTCAACAATTTAGGGTTTTCACCTTTCATTTGTTTGAGCCATAATAGGTTTGTGGTCTGTTTGAATAATAAAGTGAGTACCAAAGAGGTATGGTCTCAACTTTTTCAGGGCCCAGACCACAGCAAAGGCCTCCCTCTCTATGGTAGACCAACCCTTTTCTCTAGGGGTCAACCTCCTGCTGATAAAAGCAACAGGTTGAACCTGGCCCTCAGTGTTTAGCTGTGATAGAACTGCCCCTACCCCTAATTCAGAAGCATCAGTTTGAACTATGAATTTTTGGGAGTAACAAGGGCGTTTTAGGACAGGTGCAGAGCACATGGCCTGTTTGAGCTCATCAAAAGCCTTTTGACAGCTAGCTGTCCATAATACCTTTTTAGGCATCTCTTTTGATGTGAGGTCATTAAGAGAGGCAGCTACAGTGTCATAATTCTTTATGAACCTCCTTTAGTACCCAGTGAGACCTAGGAAGGCTCTCACTTGGGTTTGAGTTGTAGGGGGAGCCCATTCCATAATGGTTTCGATCTTCCCCAGCAGTGGTGCAATCTGTTTCACACCTACCAGGTGACCCAGATAAACCACTTTCCCCTGCCCTATCTTTCACTTGAGGCCTTAATAGTGAGGCCTGCCATTTGCAGGGCCTCCAAAGCTTTCCACAGGTGGACCAGGTGATCATCCCAGTTTTTGTTACTTGATTGAGACCCCTCTAGTCTACTCAAAACCGCATTTCCTTTTTTCCATCTTTACTAAGAGGTTTGGGGACAAGCACCACTGGCCTGGCCCAGGGACTTTCAGAGGGTTCAATCACTCCAAGATCCAACATTTTCTATACCTCTTGTTTAATACAGTCCCTGACATGGTCAGGCTGTCTATAAATGTTACTTTTGACAGGTAAACTGTCTCCACTATCAATTGTGTGCTCACACCAGGTAGTTGTGCCTGGACCCAGTGAGAAGAGGTCAGAGAACTGATCAAGGAGATTTATGCAGTTGTCCTTCTGCTCAGCAGTAAGGCAATCTGCCTGTGCAACTCCCTCCACTAAGCCATCAGCTTCAGTGGTGAAGAAGAGGTCAGGGAGAGGGTCAATCTCTTCCTCCTGCCCCTCATCTGTGGCCATGAGCAGGGTTAAGACAGCCCTGTCATAGTAAGGTTTCAGGTGATTTACATGAAGCACCCTAAGGGGACTTCTGGCAGTGCTCAGGTCCACCAAATAGGTCACCTCCCCTTTCTTCTCCACAATGAGATGGGGTCTACTCCATTTGTCCCGGAGTCCTCTTAGTGCCACAGGCTCCAATACCCACACCTTCTGTCCTGGGTGGTACTGAGTCAGGATAGCCTTCTGGTCTTGCCATTGCTTTTGGAGCCCTTGGCTGGCCTGAAGGTTTTTACTGGCCTTTTTCATGCACTCAGCCATCCTCGATCTGAGGCCAAGCACATAGTCCACAATGTCTTGTTTGGGAGCTTTTAAAGGTTGTTCCTAACCCTCCTTCACAAGAGCAAGGGGACCTCTTACAAGGTGTCCGAAGAGGAGTTCAAAGGGGCTGAAGCCCACTCCTTTCTGGGGTACCTCCCTATAAGCAAAAAGGAGGCATGGCAACAGGATATCCCATCTCCTCCTGAGTTTTTCAGGGAGTCCCATGATCATGGCTTTGAGAGTTTTATTAAACCTCTCAACCAATCCATTAGTTTGTGGATGATAAGGGGTGGTGAACTTGTAGGTAACACCACACTCCTTCCACATTGCTTTTAGATATGCAGACATGAAGTGACTACCTCTGTCTGATACCACTTCCTTTGGGAAACCCACTCTGGAAAAGATTCCCAGGAGGGCTTTTGCTACTGCAGGAGCTGTAGTAGTCCTTAAGGGTATAGCTTCAGGATACCTAGTGGCATGGTCCACTACTACTAGGATGAATCTATTTCCTGAAGCTATTGGAGGGTCAATGGGGCCAGCAATGTCAACCCCTACCCTCTCGAAGGGCACCCCAACCACTGGGAGTGGCATTAAGGGGGCCTTAGGTGTGCCACCAGTCTTGCCACTGGCTTGGCAGTTCACACAGGAGCGACAAAACTCCTTGGTATCTTCTGACATATGAGGCCAGTGAAACAATGGAACAAGCCTGCCCCAAGTTTTACTTTGGCCCAAATGCCCAGCCAAAGGAATGTCATGAGCCAAAGTCAAAAGAAACTCCTTATACTGCAAAGGGATGGCCAATCCCTTGGCATCTCCAGGTTTAGGGTCCCTTGACTCAGTATAGAGAAGGTTATATTCCCAATAGACGTTGTGGCTATCAGTGACATTCCCATTCTGCTGTTTGACAGCTTGCTGTCTTAAACCCTCTAGTGTGGGACAGGTCTGCTGTGCCATGCTCAGCTCTTCCCTAGCAGGCCCCACTGCACCCAAAAGCTCAGCAGTGTCTGCTGCCAGCTCATCTGGGGTAGGTTTTGCACAGGGGAATCTTCTGGAGAGGGAGGGATAGTGGGCAAGGATTTACCCTTTCTACCCCTAGCATTTGGGAGCACTTGGTACATTTTTCCAGGATCCAAGTTTCCCTGTCCTCCTTGCTTCTGGGCCTGAGCCCTTGTGAGAGCAAAGATATGCCCGGGAATGCCCAGCATTGCTGCACGAGCATCCAACTCCACTTCAGCCCAAGCTGATGTTTCCAAATCATTTCCTAGTAGCAGTCTACAGGTAAATCAGTGGCTACTGCAACTTTCTTTGGGCCAGTAACCCCCCAAGTTGAGATTCAAAACAGCCATGGGATGGCTAAGAGTGTTGTTATGAGCATCAGTCACTTGGTACTGCTGACCAAGTAGGTGTTGTTCAGGGGCAACCAGTTTCTCTATCACCATGGTGTCCCTGTAGGCCTCAACCTCAACACCATTTATTAGGGTAGTTGCTTGTACTTATCCATATTAAGGGGACAAGCAACTAAGGTGTCATAAATCAATACCACCATCAGAGACTAAAACAGCCTCTGTGGTCTCCCTAACTAGACCAACCCCCACTACATTACCAATGGTGAGTCCAGCTACACCCTTTGACTGCCTATTTGTAGTGTTCTTCCCACCACCACTGCTATTACTAGGTGCACCAATGGACACAGTTGGGGTTGTGGTGGTGGGAGCCTTGGTGTTTTTCCTTGGACAAGTGGAATCCCTTGCCCAGTGGCCTTTACTTTTACATAAATAGCACCATGGCTTCTTTTGATTGTGTGAAGAGGATTTGAACCCACCTCCCCTAGAGGATTTTTGTGGGCTTGATGAAGATTCTGAATTCTTTTTATTTTTGTCCCCACCCTTGTGATGAGATTTTCCATCCTTCTTCTTGCCGACCTTGTTACCCCCTGTATGAGATTTTCTGCTCACTCTTGTTCTGACCCATTTGTCTGCTTTCTTTCCAAATTCTTGGGGAGAGGTCAGATCTGAGTCTACCAAGTACTGGCGCAACAAGTCAGACACACAATTATTTAAAATATGCTCTCTCAAAATTAGATTATACAGGCTTTCATAGCCAGTCACCTTACTGCCATGTATCCATCCCTCCAAGGCCTTCCCTGAACAGTACACAAAGTCTGTCCAGTCTTGAGAGGACTCTTTTCTGGTATCTCTGAACCTTATACTGTATTGTTCAGTGGTTAAGCCAAATCCATCTAAGAGTGCATCTTTCAAAACTTTGTAATTGTTGGCATCACTCTCCCTGACAGTTAGGAGTCTGTCCCTTCCTTTGCCAGTGAAGGATAGCCACAATATAGCAGCCCACTGCCTTTGAGGGACCAACTGTACCATACAGGCCCTCTCAAGTGCAGGAAACTACTTGTTTATGTCATCCCCTCCTTGTAAGGGGGGACAATCTTGTGCAGGTTTCTTGAATGTGTGTTCTCTAACAGGATGACTATCAAGATTGCTGTTTTTGCTGCCACCATGGGGATCTAACCCCAACTTCTGTCTTTCTCTCTCTACATCTAGAGATTCCCTATCTAAGGCCAACTGCTGCTGTCTCAGCTTCTGTCTGGCCTCTTTCAACCTCAGCTTTCTGAGTTCCCTGTCTAGGATGCTATCCTCAGGGTGGGAGGTTTGGAAATTCTCTGACACAGAGGTAATGCGAGAATGGGCAGAAGTTGACCTTTCTCTAGCTACCTGAACCCTAGTGACCTGGTCTTTTGGAGTGAAAGGTGCCCTACTGGTGTGTGACCGCCCCCTCCCACTACCAGCTTCACTAGGTGGCCTGACAAGAGAAAGGTCTTTGGAAGTACCCTCCACAGAGATCTCAGGACCCTCTTCTGACTCTTTCTTGGTACCCCCCTCGTCTACCTCCTGATCCTGGGTTTGACCAGTCTGACTCTGGTTACTTTCAAGGAGAAGGCTAATAAGGAGATCCTTGGTAGGGTTCTTACCAATCCTAAAGTGTCTTTCTATACAGAGACCCCCTCAAACCTTTAAAGTTTAGATTATCATAAGTTGTCTGCACAACTTTGGGAGTGGCCTCTACCACAGACAGGGTGAGAAAGAAAGAGGTTAGGGGTGAGAGAAAAAGTTTAGAAAACTTTTGAAGAAAAGAGAAAAAACGTTATCCAACTTTTTAGAAAGTTTTTAGATAGAAAGTAAGACTGTTAAGTTTAGTTGTGTATATTTCTATGTATTTAGAATATGGTTTTCTTATGAAAAGCACCAATGACAAAGTGGTAAAGCAGATATAAGTACATATCTCACTGCTGCACCACCAATGTAGGAGGCTGGCCTGGCTTGTAGTGGATACCAGTGGTACTTACACCTTGTGCCAGGTCCAGCTATACCTTATTAGTAGAGTAGTAGTGTTCTAGCAGCTTAGGCTGATAGAAGTAGCTATAGCAGAGCAGCCAAGGCTGAATTAGGAGACATGAAAAGCTCATGGAATACCACTTATATCATATAGATACCATATCATAAGAAAGACAATACTCAGTGTTACTAAAAATAAAGGTACTTTATTTTAGGGAAATGTGCCAAAAATATCTCAGAGGAGATACTCTCTTAGGAGGTAAGTAACATACACAAAATTTACACAACAAACCAAGTCAGGTCAGTAAAACAGTCAGAAAATTGTGCAAACACTGTAGAACACAATAGGATGCAATAGGCCTGGGGCAACACAAACCACATACTAAGAAAGTGGAATGCGAACCACAAATGGACCCCTAGGATAGTGTATCGTGTAGAGGGTCACTGGGAGTGTAAGAAAACGCTAAGGGTGTCAAAGATACTCCACCCCAAGACCCTAGAAAATAGGAGTAAAGTACTACTTTTTCCCCAGAAACACACTATAGTCGTGATAAAGGATTTTGCAAAGACCACAACAGACTGCAAAGCACTGAAGATGGATTCCTGGACCTGAGGACCTGCAAAGGAAGGGGACCAAGTCCAAGAGTTGCGAAAGTGTCCGGGGAGCAGGAGCCCACTAAACCCCAGATGAAGGTGCAAAATGGCTGCCTCTGGTTGGAAGAAGCTCAAGATTCTGCAACAAAAAAAGGAGGTAGAAAGTTCTTCATGCAGAAGATGTCCCACGGCGTTCTGGAGGATGCAGAAGTATTTTTTTGGAAAAATACCACAAACTAGCTGCAAGAGTCATGGTTGAAGAAAAAGGGTGCTTCCCGGGCCCAGGAAGGACCAGGATGTTGCCACTTGAGAGATGAGACAGAGGGGGCCCTCAGCAACGTAGAGAGCCCATGCACAGGCAGGAAGCACCCACAGAAGTCTTTGAACATGGGTTCAAGAAGTCTGAACATGGTGGTTGTCTCAACACTGCAAAGAGAGGTCCCACAACACCAGAGATCAACTCAGGCAGCTGAGCATTGCAGGACAGAGTGCTGGGGACCTAGACTCAGATGTGCATGCAGGATTTCTTGGAAATGTGCACAGAAGCCCTTGTAGCTTCAGAACACGTGGTGCACAGGATTACTGTCTGGGGAGGGGAGGCATGGTCTTCCCTCCTCCAAATTCAGACAGTTGGAACACTGGACAGTCTGGGTCACTTGGGTCCACAACCTGTGTTCCAGGGTCCATGCTCATCAGGATGAGAGGGGACCCAGAGGACTGGTGAAGCTGAAGTTTGGTGCCTGCGTTAGCAGGGAGAAGATTCCGTCAACCGACAGGAGATTTCTTCTTGGCTTCCAGTGCAGGGTGAAGGCAGACAGCCCCCAGAGCATGCACCACCAGGAAACAGTCAAGAAAGCCGGCAGGATTAGGGGCTACAATGTCGCTGGTAGTCTTCTGGCTACTTGTTTGCAGTTTTGCAGGCATCCTGAAGCAGTTAGTGGTCGATCCTTGACAGAAGTTGAAGAGTGAAGTGCAGAGGAACCCTGATGAATTCTTGCAAGTCGTAATCTGAGGAAAAGCCCACAGGAGAGACCCTAAATAGCCCTCAGAGGAGGGTTGGCCACCTAGTCAGGTATGCACCTATCAGGAGGGGTCTCTGACGTCACCTGCTGGCACTGGCCACTCAGAGGCCTCCAGAGTGCCCTCACACCTCTGGAAACAAGATGGAAGAAGACTGGGACACACTGGAGGAGCTCTGGGCACCACCCCTGGGGTGGTGATGGACAGGGGAGTGGTCACTTCCCTTTCCTTTGATGAGTTTCGCATCAGAACAGGGACTGGGGTTTCCCTAAACCAGTGTAGACTGGCTTATGCAAGGAGGGCAACATCTGTACCCTTCAAAGCATTTCCAGAGGCTGGGGGAGGCGACCCCTCCCCAGCCTTTAACACCTATTTCCTATCTCTAAAGGGAAATTCTTTGTTCTGCCTTCCTGGGACTGAGCTGCCCAGACCCCAGAAGGGCAGAACCCTGTGTGTGGTTTGGCATGGGGGGACAATTCCATGATCTTAGACATGTTACATGGCCTTATTTGGAGTTACCATTGTGAAGCTACATATAGGTATTGACCTATATGTAGTACACATGTGTAATGGTGTCCCCGCACTCACCAAGTTTGGGGAAATGGCCCTGAACAATGTGGGGGCACCTTTGCTAGTGCAAGGGTGCCCTCACACTTAGTGACTTTGCACCTAACCTTCACTAAGTGAAGGTTAGACATATTGGTGACTTATAAGTTACTTAAGTGCAGTGAAAATGGCTGTGAAATAACGTGTGCGTTATTTCACTCAGGCTGCTATGGCAGTCTTGTGTAAAGGTTTGTCTGAGCTCCCTATGGGTGGCAAAAGAAATGTTGCAGCCCATAGGGATTTCCTGCAACCCCAATACCCTGGGTACAGAGGTACCATATACTAGGGAATTATAAGGGTGTTCCAGTATGCCAATGGTAATTGGTAAAAGTGGCCACTAGCCTATAGTGACAAATTTAAAGGCAGAGAGATCATAAGCACTGAGGTTCTGATTAGCAGAGCCTCAGTGACACAGTTAGTCACTACACAGGTATGCACATTCAGCCCACAAACTATGAGCACTAGGGTCCTGGCTAGCAAGATCCCAGTGAGACAGGCATAAACAAACTGACATACATGTAAAAATGGGGGTTACATGCCAGGCAAGATGGTACTTTCCTACACTTATACAGTCCCAATCACAATGTCCCAGTGATGTGTAGTATGCATCTATGCCTTGAAAAGTGAGACTGAGACGGCCCATCAAAGATGGTTGAGAAGCAAAGGTCATTCATTGCTATGGATTAGCAGTTGCAAATATAGTTTAGGAAATGTTGATAGGGCTTAGGTTTTTGAAATTATTAGGTCAAATTGATAATAGTACTTAGGTGATCTGATTTAGAAAAACACAATGTTGCTGTATTTGCCTTTGCCTGTCAAAATATCTTTTGGGAAGATTAACTGTACCATAAATCTATTTGTTTATTTTCTTTATTTCTTATCTCAGCAGCCAAGAGGAAGAACAGGGCAAGTTCTGAGATGGGTCTGTGAGATGAGAGTGCCACCACCAGTGTGGAAGCTGGTGGATCTCCTGGCCCCTTTAAGTCTTCTTGTTATATTAGTATTATTTCCCTAACTTTCACCTCTCCCCATTCAGAATAATATTCTTTTTTTTTACTGTGCCTATCTACTTTGTTTCCTACTCGTCTTTTTTCTATCTAAGGTTTGTCAAATTCTTGTTCTCATACATTGTCCCCTTTTTTCTATATTCATGTTTCTGTAGCTGACCTCCTCCTGTCTATTCTAATATGTAGCTTTTATCTGCTTTATTGTTAAGCTTAGCTTTACTTTCTCCTCTTATATATCTATTGGACTGGTACTGTAAGACTAAGAGAACAGTTTTTAAGACAGGTACTTTACCAAGAAGCCTGCATGCCAATGTCAGCTTTTCTACGCATGTTTGTTGAGAAGGCTTTCTTTTTCATGCTCATGCTCAAACAGTAAAACTAGAGAGTGGCACGGTCATGGTGCCCCCGTTATACAGCAGTAAACCATAGCAGCAGTTTCAATGACAGTGTAGCCTTTTAACCCTTTTTTTATTTTTGTTTTGGTCTTAGGGACACTTGTGGGTGGAGAGGGTGGGAAAGGGAGATGGTACTGGGACTTCGTTGGGGACGGAATGATCTGTTTAGGGAGAGGGGTGAGCCTGCTCTTAGTGAAAATTATAATTGTAAAGAATTAAAAAGGGATGTTTTTATTACTTTTTTTATGCCTCAGATCTTTATTTTGGTGTTTTACTTTGCACTGCTGTCTTTTAGCATAGCCTGTTTTTTTCTTACTCTGCTTAAAAAAATGTATGTCAGTCAGTTATACCCCTTTTCTATTACCCTCTGTAACTATATTGACCACTTGGGGGTGATTGCCATTGCCTGTTTTGCCTACAAAAACGTAGATATAAACAAGCAACATCTTCAGTAGAAGTTAATTATAACTAAACAATTTCACTTCACTCCAAGTTCTCTTACTTGAATAGATGAAGCAAGAGCTGCTACCTCTCAGTCTTCTTACTGCAGTGTTTCCCAAGGTTCCATCTTATGGGAGCGGTAGTAGTTGTAGGCTAGCAAGCTAACAGGGAAGACATCACAAGCCAGGTTCCACTCCGGTCTAGGTCGACTCCAACTGAAGGATTATCCATCACTGTCAACCAAATTAGAGAAAAGAGAGAGTGGATTATAATATTTATATCATAACTTTAGAAAGACTGAGACCAGACTACCACAATGATGACACACAATACATAAGACCTGACATGATAACAACAACTAGCAATATAAACTTCTTCTGAGCAATGGGGAGCTAGTTTGAACTGAAAACTAAACTTATGAAATGAAATATTTGAGTCAAGAGAAGTGGGTTCATAGACAGGGGTGAAGTAGACAAGGTTAAGTGATTACACAACACAAGGCTTGAATAATAATTTTGGTGAATAATGGGTGGGTGGTTAAATGGGGCTGGTGTGGGCTATTGCTCCGGTAATAGAAGATCATGCAGTGAGTTGGTGTCGCTCTCACCACATCCGCCCCAACAAGTTTGTGATCCATTTATGGTGTAAAATTAAGTCACACCTAAATAAATCACATAGTCTGGGGGAAGAGGGCTAGGAGGTCTATGAATGGATGGGTAAGTGGATTTGGAGAAATGTGTGACAAAGAAAAACACTGCACAGATAAACACTGCACAAAACAACAGCAATATTCATTGAGGTGGTGACCAGCACATCATCATCAATCTGTTGTGGAAGGAAATGAAGAAAAGAATATGACACAGTTCAGTTAAATGCATTGAAAACCGTTCTTCAGCCACAGAGACCCAAGCGAGTATATATCTAAATAAATGTTCTGCCCTCTAGGTTTGAAAAATCCGAATTATGAAGAGTGAAGTGAATCCACCCAGTTCTAAAAATGATGATTCTTAAAAGACAAATGATAAAAAAGTGTATGGTGCATCTGCATTCTTCTCTGAATGTCTGTAACTCCTGAGTTCCTTGCTGAACCTGTCCAGTATATAAGCAGGAGTGTTGAGCTTTCACCAAGTTTTGTTCATGAAGGACAGATGTAGTCCTCTGGATTGAAAATCTGAAACTGTATTGTAGAGTCAAGAAAGTAGTATTGCATTTGCTAACCAAGACCTCTCTATACTGTATGTCCTTAATTGACCAATAATTCCACCTCTTCATTGCGCCTCATTGTCTTAGCCCTGCCTCTCTATTATGAAAAATTTGCGGTTGACTTGACTTAACAACCTGGCCTTTCTCACATAGTTAACCAGCAAAATTCCTAAAGTGAATGACAGAAGAGGATAGAACTGTTGCGATCTATTGCAGTTATATTTTGTTGAATTAGTTCTTAAAAAATAACAAGAGGAGGCAGATCTGGCATCTAAATTGTGCAGTGTTTTTTCACCTGCACTGATCATCAATCCTGGGGCCAGCGGCAGCACCTGGGTGCCAGATGCGGCAGTGATCGGAGTGGGAGAACTGGATAGGCAGTGCTTGCTTATAAACAATTACTAGCATGCTCACTGCTAGGGCATTGCTTGTTAACTCTCTGCTTTAACAGTTGCAGTGGGGATTGAGTTCTCAACGGCTTCTATCTGCAACTGAGCAGAAAAAAAGCTGATAATGAATGGATGCTACAAATGATAGGTTGGAGGAAAAGAGAAAGAAGGATGCATGGATAAAAGAAAGGATGGGTGAAATGTTATATGAGTGAAAGGTATGTAGGTGGGTGAAAGGATGTGTAGGTGGGTGATAGGATATCCATGGGTAGGTAAAAGGATGGATGAAAGTGTACATGGGTGAAAGGATGCTTGGGTGGGTGAAGGGTGGATGGATAAAAGGATGCTCTGTTCGGTTGAAAGGATTGGTGGATTGTAACAAAGTGTGAATGGATGGATGGATGGATGGATGGATGGGTGGATGGATGGATGGATGCATGGGTAAAAGGATGTTTGAAAGGGTTGAAAGGTGAGTGTATGGATGAGTGGAAGAAATATTGATGAATGGATTGAGGGATTGGAATGGTAAAAGACTGTATGCAAGAGAATGTCAAGATTAAATGGTGGGTGTCAGAGTGAATAGAACAGTGAAAAGTTGATTGGCTAATTATTTGGATCGAGAAACAAGAGAGCTTTCTGGAGAGGGATGTGTTCAACTACTTTGCTTTGATTGCTTTGTTATCAAAGCTTTGGTTCAAACTGTGGGGTATTTTAATTTTCTGTCTACTCCCTTAACTCACTGCATTTATTAAGCAAGGCAGACATGCATGCTCCCACCCATCATCATTCATTAGCTCCCTACACATGGCATTTATTCACCCAGGCTATGACATAACTGCAGCATGTTTCAACCCGACAGCACAAATGTTATTTTTGTAAAGTGCATCTGCTCAATTAATGCAGCATTTACAAAGTTGTCAATGCATTGCAAACGTTGGTGTCTTTCCCTTCCCTCCCAAAGCCCAATCTGTAACCTCCTGCCACATCAGTCCTTTGTTATTCCTTAAGTTCTGTCACAACCACCCAAAAACAACGAAAAATCCTTTTTTGGCATGCTCCACATTTTTATGTATAAGTGGTTTGTATTTCATGGCTTCCATAACAGATTCATGCCAGTTCAAATTGTATGCTTTTGACATTCATCAACTACAGTGAGGCATTTGTGGGTAAAACAATTGGTCCTGTGTCTCATAATCAGCTACATAAAATTCCAATGGCCCTGGGAGACCAGCGGTGTACTGATACTGTGCCCCTCTAGTTTATAACCAATTGTTTCCCCAGAGCACTGTTTTCAATTTGTCATCTTCTTTTTTTCTGTCTTGCTTTAGCTAATCCTGGTGGACATCCTTCTACTTGCCAAGAGATAGCAGCCTGGCTGCTGCAGTAGAGTCTGGAGTCCATCTGTATAGAGGACCAGTCACTGGTGGCTCTGCAGGAGGAGGACAAGGCAGCTGCCTTGCCCACAGGTCTGAGCTCTGCCAGCCAGCTGCCAGTGCCTCCACCATCCAAGAGACAACAACACTGTCATCAGTGTCACCAACAACTGGCAGCAGCCTATCCAAATCTGACCTGTGTTGCGCTTCCCACACTTGTACCCCACATTCCAGTGCAGCTTCCTCTGACACCTTAAGCACATGGACCACAGGGTGCAACAGATTAAGGCAACCCTAAATGATCAATGGACCCGCATGGAGAAGACCCACTTTTAACCCTTTTTTTATTTTTGTTTTGGTCTTAGGGACACTTGTGGGTGGAGAGGGTGGGAAAGGGAGATGGTACTGGGACTTCGTTGGGGACGGAATGATCTGTTTAGGGAGAGGGGTGAGCCTGCTCTTAGTGAAAATTATAATTGTAAAGAATTAAAAAGGGATGTTTTTATTACTTTATTTATGCCTCAGATCTTTATTTTGGTGTTTTACTTTGCACTGCTGTCTTTTAGCATAGCCTGTTTTTTTCTTACTCTGCTTAAAAAAATGTATGTCAGTCAGTTATACCCCTTTTCTATTACCCTCTGTAACTATATTGACCACTTGGGGGTGATTGCCATTGCCTGTTTTGCCTACAAAAACGTAGATATAAACAAGCAACATCTTCAGTAGAAGTTAATTATAACTAAACAATTTCACTTCACTCCAAGTTCTCTTACTTGAATAGATGAAGCGAGAGCTGCTACCTCTCAGTCTTCTTACTGCAGTGTTTCCCAAGGTTCCATCTTATGGGAGCGGTAGTAGTTGTAGGCTAGCAAGCTAACAGGGAAGACATCACAAGCCAGGTTCCACTCCGGTCTAGGTCGACTCCAACTGAAGGATTATCCATCACTGTCAACCAAATTAGAGAAAAGAGAGAGTGGATTATAATATTTATATCATAACTTTAGAAAGACTGAGACCAGACTACCACAATGATGACACACAATACATAAGACCTGACATGATAACAACAACTAGCAATATAAACTTCTTCTGAGCAATGGGGAGCTAGTTTGAACTGAAAACTAAACTTATGAAATGAAATATTTGAGTCAAGAGAAGTGGGTTCATAGACAGGGGTGAAGTAGACAAGGTTAAGTGATTACACAACACAAGGCTTGAATAATAATTTTGGTGAATAATGGGTGGGTGGTTAAATGGGGCTGGTGTGGGCTATTGCTCCGGTAATAGAAGATCATGCAGTGAGTTGGTGTCGCTCTCACCACATCCGCCCCAACAAGTTTGTGATCCATTTATGGTGTAAAATTAAGTCACACCTAAATAAATCACATAGTCTGGGGGAAGAGGGCTAGGAGGTCTATGAATTGATGGGTAAGTGGATTTGGAGAAATGTGTGACAAAGAAAAACACTGCACAGATAAACACTGCACAAAACAACAGCAATATTCATTGAGGTGGTGACCAGCACATCATCATCAATCTGTTGTGGAAGGAAATGAAGAAAAGAATATGACACAGTTCAGTTAAATGCATTGAAAACCGTTCTTCAGCCACAGAGACCCAAGCGAGTATATATCTAAATAAATGTTCTGCCCTCTAGGTTTGAAAAATCCGAATTATGAAGAGTGAAGTGAATCCACCCAGTTCTAAAAATGATGATTCTTAAAAGACAAATGATAAAAAAGTGTATGGTGCATCTGCATTCTTCTCTGAATGTCTGTAACTCCTGAGTTCCTTGCTGAACCTGTCCAGTATATAAGCAGGAGTGTTGAGCTTTCACCAAGTTTTGTTCATGAAGGACAGATGTAGTCCTCTGGATTGAAAATCTGAAACTGTATTGTAGAGTCAAGGAGAAGGGCAGAAGGAAGGTAAGCTTCATGAGGAGTCAGGAGTGTACCAAGAGGATTTAGAGGCAGAGCAAGAACATACAAGGTGTTTCATGTTTGAGCCAACAGTAACGCAAACACACACTCAACAGCATTTCCAAAATCAATGCACCTCTCTCCAGTCCACAGAGCTGAATGAGTAATATGTCTAAAAGTCATCATCATCATCATCATAGTTTCACTTTGAAATCAATAACTTCCTTCTTCTAGCTGCTGAGGTAGTCCCGTCCTGAGTCCTTCCATCCTCTCCATGGCTCAGAGTAACTCCATCTCACTCCCAGCCCAAGCTAGATAGCCCTTAGTGCATTGCTGTTGAAGAAGAACTAAATAAACAGAATAAGAGTATTTTGTGTAGATTTGTGCTTGTTAGCTAAAGTGACTTGACTGGTCTCTGAAGAAACATGAAAAAGGAATCGACCCTACAGGTAGATTTTGCTAAGTTTTAAATGTCAGTTACCTTCAGGAAAAATTATCACACATTAGGATTCAAACATTGCAAATCATCAAAATCATATTTACAAATGGATACCCTCCCTCCTTGATCATCAATCATCCCTCACAATCACTCAATAATATATATTGTCACTTATTGGTGCAATATTTAATAATTATATCTGTTTGATGCAAACAACATAATAGAATTTGGCACTGGCACTTGCAGTCTTGTGAATCAATGACCTTCTGGGGCAGGTTCATACAAAAAAGGATAGGTAATGGCATGCAAGGGAGGTAGGCATTGTCTCCAACGTCCTGAAGGGAATGTGGAGGTTTCTTTACTGCACACTAGTCCAAATACAATCTGGCCATACCCGTAGCTAAACATGGTGGGAAAGCTTAAATTAGGCACAAAAAAATGTTCCACTAACTATATCATTTTTTTTCTTTTTTGGGGGGCAAAGAAAGAAGTTTAATGCTAAATAATTAAAAAGTTCTATGGTGTCATACTCAGCCAAGGAAGTAATGTGTGTCCTCAATTTCAGGTGGTTCACCCAGAAGTTGATCAGCTAACACACTTGATTCTGACCAATCCTCCTCCTCCCCCTGTGCTGTTGGTATAACCGTGTGGCATGAATTGTTGGTTCATTTTGATAATGGTCAATCTTTCCCCATCTTGAGGTGAGAGACTGGTCCTTTGCCCTGTGACAACTGCCCTAGTTGCACTGAACACACACCCAACAGATACACTGGCTACAGGACAAGCCATATACTTTAGTGTCAGCCTGCCTAGCTGTGGCTATACCACTACACCAATTGGTTTTGATCCACATGGACCACTTTTGGGACATCCAGATACTCCTAGAAAATCCTCTGAACGGTCATTGGTACTACCAATGGCTCGACCTCTTTTGCTTTTACATTTACATTGGTCTTAAGACCTGCTACTTGAAACAAAGCCAATGCAGAGGTTGGGTCTTATTCTTCTGTTGCTGTTGTTGCTGGTCTTCTTGTTGCTTGTATTGGCTGCTGTGATTGGCCTCTCTGGAACTAGAAGGAGGTACCCCAGAACTGTGGAGTGTAACTCTAATTTTCAGCAAATTCTTCTTCCAGGTATTCGGCTTGCTCCATAGTCTACCTCTTGTATTTTGAAACAGTTCATTCAGAAAATTAGCAAAAAAATGTTGTACTGTAGTTCAAGTAGTGTGACACAGCTGTACTATTTGGAAAAAAGTATGTCATGTTGCAGCCTTGCATTACAAGCCATTCAAAGGATCAAGCTCTCAACAAAGGCATGTGCTTCTGATTTTTCATTCACACCTGTGTCTCACAACCTTTCAGACATCTTCTTAAGCTAGAACCTTTAACAGATGCAATAACAGGATATCTTGACCCATCACCCTGTCCTCCTTGCTAACTTCCCATATGAAAACATCAAAAGGGAGCAGCATCTCTGTCAGGCATTTGACTAGGACCCATTTGTCTGCATCCAAGGTCATAGCTTTCCCAATTCCATCCCCTCCTCCTTGAATTACAATAATCTGTCTGATCTGCTCAAATAGATGCTGCAACATGCAATAGGTCATGTTCCAATGTGTTACCCCCTCTGTATTAGGGCTTCATCTGATACTGATTAATCTGCAACTGCCTCCGGGCTTTAAAGGAATGGCCGAAATGAGTGCAGATTTTTCTGTATGAGGTCATTATGTTGCACACTATTGGGGTCATTCTGACCCCGGCCGGCGGCAGAAGCCGCCGGCCTGGCTGGAACCGCCGCGGGTATTCTGGGTTTCCCGCTGGGCTGGCGGGCGACCGCCAGAAGGCCGCCCGCCAGCCCAGCGAGAAACACCCTTCCATGAGAATGCCGGCTCCGAATGGAGCCGACGGAGTGGAAGGGGTGCGACGGGTGCAGTTGCACCCGTCGCGATTTTCAGTGTCTGCATGGCAGACACTTGAAAATCTTTGTGGGCCCTGTTACGGGGGCCCCTGCAGTGCCCATGCCGTTGGCATGGGCACTGCAGGGGCCCCCAGGGGCCCCACGACACCCCATACCGCCATCCTGTTCGTGGCGGCCAAAACCTCCAGGAACAGGATGGCAGTATGGGGTTCGGAATCCCCATGGCGGCGCCGCCATGGAGGATTCCCCAGGGCAGCGGGAAACCGGCAGTACACCGCCGGTTTTCCGTTTCTGACCGTGGCTGTACCGCCGCGGTCAGAATGCCCATGGGAGCACCGCCAGCCTGTTGGCGGTGCTCCCGCGGTCGTTGGCCCTGGTGGATTTTACCGCCAGGGTCAGAATGACCCCCTATGTATTCTTTGTTGAGAAACTCTTGCACAGCCAGGTCCATGCAATGCGCCAAACTCAGGACCCTGAAATAGCCACCGTCTTCCATGGCCTTTACTGTATTACTGTCATTGTCTGTGGCAACAAAGCCAATTAGGACACCTATGGATCGCAGCCATTCAGACACATTGCTGTTAAATTTGTTCAAGATGTTTGTAGCGGAATATGATTTCTCCATGCCGAACATGGCCACTGTTGCATGCCACTCAATGCTCTTAAAACATTCCTCAGGGCTACATTATGTAGATAGATGTTGCATTATCCCTGCAAAAAGTTCCAGTGTTCATTGGTGCACATGTAATCAGTCACCTGCCAATTGGTCTACGTGTCTGTTCTCAGGTGGATAGTGTGAACAGAACTTTGCTGCAAAGCTTGTCTAGCCAATTGTAGCACATTGTGATGCAGCACTGAAAGAGCAACTCTGGCAAAAAAGTTGTGATTTGGAACCTTCCATTTCTTGCAGATGCCTACTTTGTGTGAGGATGTCACCCTTTTCTTCCTCATGGCCACCCACCAGATTGGACTTGTAGCTGATGTTCCCCACCCTTCTCCACCACGACCACGTAAAGCAATGTTTTTAAGGTGCTCCTCCCACCGGACTGCCTGATGTATTTTCAAATGGGTCGTTTGGTCTTCAGTACCTTAATGTGAACCAGGCTTTCCTCGACAAACACTTGTGTGGCAAATGGAGCACATTGCAATATTCTCCTCCTTTTTGCAAAGCATAAAAAAGTCACAAACTGGGGAGAAGTACTTTTTTAGTGGGCCACTGCCAATGCCTGAAGAAGAATTGTAGGTAAATGGGTGTGTCATTGATTTTCTCTCTGCAGTGCATACTTCCACTGAGGTAATGGTTGGTACAGGTCTCAGCTGGGGCTTTACAATATATGGAAGCTGACTGTATTTACCTGTGCCACATCCCTCGGAGGAGGTTGAATAGGAGAAGTAACTTCAAACTGATTTTTGCCAGCTTCCACAATGACTGGCTCATTATCGTCTTACTTATAACCTGCTATAATTATAAGGCTTTTAGTCACTTTTCTTATCCCTTCCCTCTCCTGGCAGCTCCTGGACTCTGGGTTAGTTCACTCCATGTCTCTATCATCATCAACAGAAATGGTGTTTGGAGAAGATGGTGTAGTAACCTTAATTTACCTTAATGGAGCTCTGGGAGCCAGTTTTTCTAAAAGAGGAGGTTCTTGTTCGGCAGGAAGCTCAACCTCCTTTCTGCTCGAGCTTCATGAATATCTACTATTGCTGGCTGTAGCTGCTGTCTCCTTTCATCTATTTCCTGTAATAATTGGGTAAAAGTTTGCGAAAGGGACATATCCAATTCAAAGTCACAGCTCATCAGCATCACCATGATTGCAATGGCTGTCTCACTGACTGACAAAGTTTTGAACTTAGGTTGGGGTGGTGCTGTTGATGTAGGAGTGTTGTTGCCACCATTCATCCCTGGAGGTCGGTACAGCAGACACACATCTCCCGAAAAAGATGATGGTCCGCACGTCACTGGTGGAAAGCTTCTTCTTCTCATTGTCCACTTTCTTGGGAGCAATTTTCTTTGGGACCATCTTAAAGCTCTCAGTTGACAGTGGCACTAAGATGCACAAGGGGAAGAGACTGGCAGAAAGACGTCAATGGACAGGCCTTCTGTTTGTCAGTACTACGGATGAGTTTCTTCTTCTCTTATACACCTAAAAGCAAACAATCAAGAAAAGCATTAAGTGAAACATGGCATTGTTGCATTTTGATTTAGTACAGACAAAGGCATTATTAGTATGGTTAGTTTCTTAGGTAATAAATATAATTTTATGCAACCATTTTAAAGTCAAATCACACCACCATATCATAAAATTTCATTTCCAAACAGAATAAAACAACATACAAATATAGCTCTTTGCTTTATGTGTGTCAATTCTAAAGGAGACACCTCTGGCAGTCAGGGAGGTGCTTGAGTAGATGGAATAATCCTTTAAAAAATGAAGATTAGTGTGTGCATATGGCAGGCAAGGGGGGTCCAAGGCGAAATGGAATAACCAGTAAAAAATGAATGATGGTGATATGTCTGCAGTGCACTTACTATATGGCAGGCAGGGTGTCAATGAGGAAATGGGATTATGCCTAAAAAAGTAGGGCTGCTGTGCAATTATGCACCTATGGTTGATGGGTGGATTGATCAAGGCAAAATACAAAAAAAAAATCAGAATACAATCAAAAATGAAATAAATTTAAAAAAATCTTAAGGAAAATGAAATACAAAATTAAAATGAAACATTAAAATAAAATAAACTAAGTAAAACATTGATAAATAATTGCTGATGTTTCTATGGGAGTATGAGAAACCTATTGTGAGGCAAGAGAGAGCAAATGAAAAATGCAGATAAATGCATGTAATATAAAGCTCTACTCATCATAATAATATTCACAATATATATATACTACAATGATCTTCAAGCACATAAATGAATGATATCCAAGCAAGCCTACGGCAAAAGCACATTAGCTGGCTGCACAAAATAGCTGCCAGGTACATGGTCAAACACCAACAGCAAGCAAGGACGCATAGGGAGCAAAGAACAGATGCAAGCCTACAGCAAAGGGACACTGGCTGGATACAAAAATGGCTGCTGGCCACATGGCCCTACAAACAGCAACAGCGAGAAAGGAGGCACAAATCCAAGCCAACGGCAAATACACACTGGCACCAACCACGTGGTCAAACAACAACAGTGAACAAGGAGCCATGCGGAATAAAGAACACATGTAAGCCTATGACAAAAACACTCTCACTGGATGCACAAAATGGCTGCCTGTCACATGGTTAAACAACAGAGGTGAGCAAAGAGACTTGGAGAACAAGAAAAAATGCAAGCTTATGGCAACAACACACTGGCTAGATGCACAAAATGGCTGCCAACCTCATGGTCAAACAACAATAGATAGAAAGGAGGCATGGAAAACCAAAAACACATTCAGGCCTATGGACACAGACTACACAAAATGTCCCGTGGCCGCATGGAATGGAGACAAAAGACAAATGGTGCCCAATGATAAACCCACTCAAACACACACTGACAAAAAAGAGGCATGGTAACACTAAAGATAACACTACCATTAATTAAGCAATGCAAAATATGAAAATTAGCTGATCTGTAAAAATTTCACAACAGCACACACCCTCCCTCTGGCTTGAAATATTATGCCACATATACACTTTTTTAGGAAAAAACATAAAATACACAAACTAGTCAGCATTTTTATTTAATCCAATGCCTTGAATGCCCTAAATGATGTTTTAAAAACATGTACCACAGAAGAATGTCTTTAATTCACTAATGAACAGTATTAGCTTTACTGGCTGGGTGGCCAGTTGGGAGACTAGGTCACATAATAAAATAAATGAATATTGCAAATGTAACAAATATGGAGAAAAGGTACTGAACTGTGCAACATTTTGCTTTACAAAAAGTGAAAAATGAAATGCAAAAAATAACTAAGCCCCTACTTAAACTCCAGGCCACCCGCTACGATGAAATGTAAAAATCAAATACAAGTACAAAGGCATAGGCCCTCATTATGACATTGGCGGTAAGTCCTGCTTACCGCTATGCTGACTACCGCCAACATATGACCGCCGCGGTGGTTTACCGCTACTCAAATAATGACACACACCTAGCAATCTGACACTTTACAGACACACACATAAGTCCGCCAGCCCAAACGGCAGTGATAAAATGGCAGTAGCAAAACCCAAACCGTTATGCCAACAGAACTACGCCCACAACATTATGACCCATGAATCACTGTGGTGGACATTCAACCATGGTAAACCATTGGCGGTACATACCGCAGCGCTCAAAATACACACACACATACAAAACAACACCACATTGGACAATTTGAATAACACACACATGACACCCATACACACACCACACCCACACCACTATAAAACACACACACTCATTACCCACAACCCTTTACGACTCAAAATAATTGCCACTAGAGAGAGATACAGCAAGAGCACCCACACAACCAGAGCCACAGAACACCATCACCCATACACCATCCATCCACCTCACAGCACACACCCCAACACATTACCTAACACACCCTCACACACACTTCTCACACTACACCCATGGCACCACAAAGACACCCAAGGTTCTCAGAGGAGGAGCTAAGGGTCATGGTGGAGGAAATCATCTGGGTAGAGCCACTGCTATTCAGATCATAGGTGCAGCAGACATCCATTGCTAGGAAGATGGAGCTATGGCGGAGAATCGTGAACAGGGTCAACGCTGTGGGACAGCACCCCAGAAAAAGGGATGACATCAGGAAGAAGTGGAACGACCTACGTGGGAAGGTGCGTTCCGTGGTTGCAAGACACTAGATAGCAGTACAGAGGACTGGCGATGGACCCCCACCTCCTCCTCCACAACTAACAACATGGGAGGAACACGTCTTGGCAATACTGCATTCTGAGGGCCTGGCAGGTTTAGCAGGAGGACTGGACTCTTGTAAGTCAAATCTCTATTACTATCACCTACCTACATGCATGCCATCACATACCCCCACCCTTACCCTCACTCCCATCACTCTACCACCTCACGTACACCCCACCATCACCACCCACCCCTCCAACTACCAAGCCCTGCATGCAACACCAATGCATGGAAACCCGTTACAGACCTACATGGACACCCATGACCAAAGCATGCACACTTGAGGCAATCACCTAGCTAACCAAATCACCACTCACACAAGCCTAAGCTGCCAGGGCAATCACAACCTTACAGGGCAGCACACCCATGCACAAAATGTCACATGCAGAAATAATAACTCTGCATTTACATACCACCTGTCCCCAAACGAACATCACCGGAGAGGAGGTGCCAGCAACATTCAGTCCCCCCTCAGAAGAGGCCCACAGTGCTGAGAGGAGCTCTGCACACCTTGATCAGGATGACCAACCTGGCCCATCAGGGACATCCGGACAGTCGGTTACCCAGGCACAGTCCCATACCACCACAGAGCCTCCCCCCTCAGGAAACACCAGCACAGCACCCACCCAGCAGACCCATACCTCTGTCCCCAGGACGCGTCAATCAGCAGTGTGTCCACCACTACAGGAACCCCAGGCCACCCCACAAACACAGGACGATCAGGGACCTGGGATCAGTGGCAGTGGGCACACGGTTCAGGGGACAGAGGCACAGGACAACAGGGAAGCTGGGAGGACTGCTGTGCGACAGGGGGAGGACAGGCCCAGGGAACCGACTCTCCACCAGGCACTCACCAACATCCAGGGAGCATACCACCATTCCCAGGAGACGATTGGCCAGATACTGGCCAAGTTGCAGGAAACCCAGCGGCTACAGGAGGGGCAGTAACCAGGGATCAGGGAGGACCTGAGGGACATCCACACCACCCTAGTCTCCATTGCAGGGGTGCTGGCAGACATGGCCAACACCATGAGGGATGTAGTGTTACACCAATGGGCCCCTGACACTAGCCACACCGATGAACAGCCCTCCACCTCTGCCAAAGCTATTGGACAGGAGGCCCCGCCACAGGAACAACAGGCCACCAGCACCCCACCCCCCACATAAGGAGAACCACCCCACAAACGGTCCTTGCGATTCAGGCATAAGCCAAAGAATATTGCCAAGACCCCCGCCAGGAAATAAGACTCTCCTGATTGTCACACTTGTGTCCCACTCTGTCACCCTGTCCACCTTGAACTGCCATTGCACCACTTCCTATGCCCTCTTGGACAATACACCTGTGATACAAATAGACTTGAACTCTTACCTGGACTCTCCTTCTCCACCCCCAAGCCTATAGCAATACCCCATTCACTTATTAGCAAATAAATAAACATCCTTGTAAAAAATACAAGTATTGAGTCTGTTAAGTGGTTGAACTATGTATTTGTTCAACAATATGTGGACATTGCAATTCAGCTGTACAGTAATGAATACATAGGTATGACCTGTATTTTGCTACAGTCAATGAACCAGGCACAGATATATGTAAATAGACATGTCAAAGGGTACAGTAAGTGGCATAGCAGTGGGAATATCAGCCTGACAGTGAAAATGTACTATACAAAACTGCAATGAAAGGTGAAGTTACAGTGTCTTACCTGTGTTTCACTGGAAGTACTGTCGTATGATTGATGTTCTATTGTCCACATCCTCATCATCTGCCTCCTCTTCGTCACAGTCCACAGGCTCCACCACTGCCACACGTCCATCTCCAGCCTCACCCTCCTGCAGAACAGGCACCTGGCGACGTAATTCAAGGTTGTGCAACATGCAACATGCCACGATGATCTGGCAGACTTTCTTGGGTGAGTAGCACAGGGAACCACCTGCTAGATGAAGGCACCAAAACCTGCCCTTCAGGAGGCCGAAGGTTCACTCTATAATTCTTCTTGTTCGCCCATGTGCCTCATTGTAACGTTCCTCTGCCCTTGTCCTGGGATTCCTCACATGGGTCAGTAGCCATGAGAGGTTGGGGTAACCAGAATCACCTGCCAATACAGAGGGATACGTGTTAGCCAGATACTAATCCTTAGGGCCAACCCCATACACCAACATATATTGGGTGAGGACCATGGGCTCATCTATTAACCACACCCTGTGCCTCTGGAGTTAAGCCAACACATATGGGATGCTGCTATTCCTCAGGATAAAGGCATCATGCGCAGGGGCGTGGCCACGGAGCTGAGCATGGCGCACGCTTAACCGCTCGGCTCCGGAGGGGCCGACTTCAAATGTATGCCTAGACGCGCTGGGGCGGGCAGTGTCGCGCTCAAAGTGGAGCGTAACGACTGCTGAAGACGTGGGGAGACGGTGGCGGCGCGGCTTGGCCCCCGGGGTGAGCGCCTGGGTTCCCGGGGCCGATCGGGGCTGCGGAGCGGCTGCGGCCTAGCTGACGGGCGGGGCCGCCCCGCGCTGAATTGAGGTGCCGCTGGCTCGGAGCGAAGGAGGAGGTGAGCGGCGATTACGAGTGGGGCCACTGGCGAGGGGCCGTTGCCCCGGGGGTGGCCCCCTGCGGATTCGTGTGGCCCGGCGGGGATCGTGCCCGGGGGCCTGCTGGCGGGCTGCGGCCGCGGGCTTGGGACGTGCGACGTGCCGCACCATTGTTGCCCGGGGTTGGGGTCCCTCCTGGCTGCTGGAGACGGCGCGGCCTTGGGGGCCTGCCGCGGCTGCCCCTCCCGCGCAGGGCGGCGCGGTCTTGGGGGAGGCGCCACCCCCGACCCGATCCAAACCACCTTGTTTCCGACTGCGCCGCTGGTGGGGACGCTCGGCGGAGGCGAGCTACACGGCGACATCGAGGATCCTGGGCGCACCTGCTTACTGTGGCCCAACGAGCTGGGGATGACTGGCATGGTGTCTGAGACTCCTCCTAGAGCGACCAGAACCTGAGATCTTGACGGCAACAGATTGGGTGAACGGGCAGGCCAACAGCAGGCAGTATAATTACCTGCACAGCGCGCCGGCCTCGCTGAGACGCCCTCCTCTGCATATCCAATGCCCTCAAAGGGCAGACACAAGAACAAAGCCATGGAACCCATGACACTGATACCAATGGCGGACAACGAGCTGACCACACAGAGCCAGTCACAAACCAAGGTTCAGGACACCCTGGACAAGATACTGGGTGCCATTGAGGACACCAAATCCACTCTACAGCGTGACATTAATCAGGTGGCGATAGAGGTGGGGCTATTGAGAGCCGACCACCACAAATTGGCCGACAGAGTAAAGGAGGCAGAAGCAACACTAGAGGAAGTTGTCCCAAAACAAGCAGAGGTATCAGCGGAGGTGACCTCTCTGGCAGACAGAGTGGCGAAGCTCGAACGGCGAGCTGAGGACGCAGAGGGCAGAAACAGGAGAAACAATATTCGCGTGGTGGGTCTCCCTGAGGGGGTCGAGGGGACTAACATGGTGGAGTTTCTGGAGAAATGGCTAAGTACGGTTGTGGCACCAGGATGCCTGACCCCCTTTTATTCATTGGAACGTGCACACCGGATGCCGGCTAGACCGCTTGCCCCTGGCAGACCGCCCCGGGCTGTAATTGCTAAACTCCTGCACTATAGAGACAGAGACATCCTCCTGCAGAAAGCCAGGGAATTGGGTCCGTTTAATGTGGCCAATGGCGAAGCAACACTGTTCCCTGACTTCACCTTGGAGGTCCAAAACAAGCGTGCCTCCTTCCTGGCCGTTAAAAGAACTTTACGAGAAGAAGGGATACAGTACTCATTGCTCTATCCAGCAAGACTACGAGTGATTGTGGAGGGGAAAACCACTTTCCTCCAGACTCCGGAGGAGGCATGGGAGTGGCTTGAGAGCTCGGGGTCGGGCCCGGCGCGGCCTGCGCCGGGGGGCCGCGGTGGGGGAGGGTCCCGGCGGGCCCTGAGAGGGAGAAGGCCAGGGGGCGGCCGACGGCTAGCACCCACGCAGGCACAAAGGGAGACTGGAAAGAGAGAAGCCCTAAAAGCGGCAGCCAAGATGGGAGTGGAATCGTCTCCGCCGGCGGTCTCTGAAGAGGAATCAGAAGACATAGTGGTGTCCTCGCCCGAGGGCTCTGGGGGATCGACTAGTGCACCGGAGGTAACCCCACAAACGGCTGATGAACTGATCTAAACAGAACCCGCACCGGCGCTGAAAGGCGAGTCAAGATAAGAAGTACGGTGGCCCCTCCGGACTTGGCCGCCCCCCCGGACCTGTTTCTCGCCTGTCAACCCTCACCGGCGAGTATTGACTTGATGTGTTTGTGTGATCTGCAGTGTTGTAGGACTTATTGGGCAGCCTACAGTTTTGGAGGCGCCCTGGGGAAGGGGAGTTGGTTTTTTTTGTTATTAGTTATACCGGCTATATGTGCGATGTGGGCTGATGATAATGAAGGTGCAAGCTTCTGGGGGGCTTGGCCGGGGCCGGGGGCGTGTAGACTCCATGTACAACGGGTTCTAAGAATACGATGGGGGGCTACAACACTATGACCTGGAACGTTAGGGGGATGGGCACTCCGAGTAAGCGACATAGAATTCTTTCCTTTTTAAAAAGAAGAGGGGTGCATATAGCTATGCTACAGGAGAGTCACCTCGCGCCCGGAGAGGGGGAGAAATTACGGAGGAGATGGAGGGGTCAGGTATTTGCCACAGAATATTCAGCTTACGCAAGAGGAACCCTAATTTGGATTAGAGCGGGAGTTCCATTTGTGCTAGATTCCTCCAACATAGACAGGGAGGGAAGATTTGTCATTCTAGAAGGGAAACTACAGGGGCTCCAGTTGACCCTGAGTTGTATATACGCCCCCAACCAGGAACAAGCATTATTCATGACGGGCCTGTCTGGGCATCTCACTCGTCAATGCACGGGGGAAGTACTAATAGGAGGAGACTTTAACACAGTGCTTGATATCGACCTAGATAGGTCTAACCCCCCACTGCAGGGAGCAACATCAATTAAAGCAGCAAAAAAACTAGCAGAGTGGCTGGACGCCTGGGGACTGGTGGATGCTTGGCGGCTACAACACCCTGTTGCCAGGGATTATTCGTTTTACTCGGGCCTCCACCAGGTACATACTAGAATCGACAGAATAGTTTGCACAGCAGGGCTGGCCCGAAATATGACCCACGCGGAGTACCTTGCCCGCATAATATCTGATCATAATCCTCTATTGATGACATTGAATGTATCTCGGGACAGACCTCCTATACCGGCATGGAGAATGCTTCCGTCGGCCTTGGAGGACCAAGCGTACAGGGAGGGGGTACAAAGCTACTTAGAGGAACACATAGAGGATAACCGGGGATCCACTTCCTCCAGAGGCATAGAGTGGGAGACACTCAAGGTGGGGACGCGGGGTCATTGTCTGGGACAGTCAGTGGGGATAAAACGTACACTTGAGAGAGAATTAAACGCACTGGAGAAGGTCATCCACGAGGGGGAGTTGAGACAGGGCCCCACAAGACAAGCGGATGAAGAGTACGAGAGTGCGCGTAGGGAACACTCCCGAATAGAAGAGCGTCTTAGATGCCACAGTGTGCAAAGATACTTGGTATCCATGCAATCAGAGGAGGGGAGATCCGGTAGACTTTTGGCATGGCTAGTGCGCCCGAATGGTGATAGTGGTCCTATTGCAAGTGTATTGGACAGGGGTGGGACACGCAGAATTAGTCCAGAATCCATTAACGACGCATTCAAAGATTATTATACGTACTTGTATAGGAAGCCCACAGACTTGGAGGTGGGGATCCTTGATGGTTTCCTAACTCGGATGTCTCTGCCGGCTTTGAGCCCGGAGGACGGGGCCGGCCTGGGGGGTCCAGTGACTGCAGAAGAGATAAACGAAGCAATCACGCAGCTGGCTCCTGGGAAGACCCCGGGCACAGATGGTCTTCCGATGGATTTTTATAAAAAGTATAAATCCTTATTAACTCCCAGACTGAAGGAAATGTATATGGAGGCGGTAAAGAATGGGGTGCTCCCTTCCACGCTCCGTGAAGCATTGGTTGTGCCGCTCCCAAAAACAAACATTAGTGATCCATCGGTAACAGAATTTAGACCACTATCAATGCTAAATAGCGACTTTAAGATCTTGAGTAAGATACTAGCTAATCGGTTACTGCCCCTTATGCCGACCCTGGTGCACCCTGACCAGAACGGTTTTATTCCTGGTCGCAGCACCTCCTTGAATCTTAGGCGGATTTTCTCTATAATGCATATGCCTGATGAGGCGAAGCCACCAGCCGGGACCTTACTAGCTGTGGACTTTGAAAAGGCCTTCGACTCGATCAGATGGGATTACTTGAGGGCGACAATGTTAAAAATGGGCCTGGGTGGTGGCTGGGTTGCCTGGGTGGACCTGTTATATTCGTCCCCATTGGCAAGGGTCAAGACGGGTAGGACGGTCTCAGCTGCTTACCCAGTGTATCGGGGAACTAGACAGGGATGCCCCCTGTCTCCATTGTTGTTCGCGTTGGCGATGGAACCCTTAGCGGCGTGGGTGCGAGGTGAAGGAGCGGACAGAGGGATTCGGTGGGGACCAGGGGATCACATTATCTCGCTATATGCAGACGACATTTTGATATACCTTAGAGACGGGGCGAGTGGACTCCCCTGGGCCCTGAACGTACTTGAGGAATTTGGTTTAGTATCAGGATTAAGACTTAACCGTAATAAAACATATGTGTTCCCCCTGACGTCTGGATATGGTCGCCCCATAGCGTGCCCGGTGGACCTGAAATGGGCTCCGCGTACATTTAGATACTTGGGGATCCAGATCTACCATGGTATGGCTGACCTAAGAGAGGGTAACCTAGGTGGAGAGCTTCGTTCGCTGAGATCATCAGTAACATTCTGGCGCTCTTTAAAATTGTCAGTGATGGCTAGAGTGGCGCTATCCAAAATGATCATGCTCCCCCGGCTGCTCTATTACTTTGCCAATTTACCGCTGCTAATACCCCGGGCATGGTTCCGTGATCTGAACACATTGCTTAGAGAACTAATTTGGGATAGTGGGCGAAGACGTACCACTCTCGTGACCATCTGCAGGCCTCCCCAAGCGGGAGGCCTGGGGGCACCTGACTTTGAGGCATATTACCTTGCATCCCAATTGCAGTGGATAGCCGGGTGGCTTACGGGTCGGGGCCAATTGGATTTATATACGGCCCAGGGAGTGATTGATACGGCGTGGATTGCGGCAAACATGGCAAACAGGAAGATAACTCTCCCTGGGAACAACATAATGATAAAAGTGGCAATAGGATGTTGGAAAAGATGCACGAAAAGAGTAGGAGTTGGTCACCCGTATTCTCCAGCTCTGCCGCTGGCAGTACTTGCTATAGAACCCAGGGGGAGGGGGCCGGGAAGTATGGGACTCAGTCATTGGCTAGCAGCGGGAATAGAAGTAGTGGGAGGACTTTTCAAAGAGGGAGTCCTGAGGGGATTTGTTGACTTGATGGAGGAGGGTGTTCCCGGTGGACAGTTTCTACTGTACGGGAGACTGGTACATACCCTTAGGGCTCACTGGGACACGGCAAATGCGGAACCTGACACACACGGGGTCTTGCACTCACTGATGACATTAGGTGAGGAAACACGTCTCATCACCAAGATATATCGGTCCCAGGTTGAGGCAGCTTTAGACCCCCTACGTTCACTGAGAGGAGGCTGGGAGGGCAAGGTTGGTCGAGAACTCACAGACTCAGAGTGGAAAAAGATACTGGCTTACCCCCGGATGGTGTCCCGTAATACACGCTTAAGGTACCTTCAATATAATTACCTGCATAGAACATACCTCACACCCCACAGGCTGTTCCGTATATACGGTGGATCTCCAGCGACCTGCCCGAGGTGCGGGGGGGTGGGGCGAATTTCGACCACATGGTTTGGACTTGCCCGGTGATCCAGACTGGCTGGAAGGAAATGTTGACTACCTTAACTGAATTGCTTGAGATTGAGTTAAGACCCAGCCCCGAGATGTGCTTGCTGGGCCTTGGACCAACGGCACTCCGTGGAAAAGTGAAGGGGCGCTTTTTGGACCTCACCCTGGCACTATATAAGAGACTAATCTCAAGGGGCTGGAAAGCTGCGGGTTGTCCTTTACTGACTGTCTGGGAGAATGATACATTGACGTGGGCTAGAGCTGAATTACAGGTCCTAAAAGCAGAAGAAGCCAGGAGTATCCGCCGGGTTCCCATAGCTCCGGGGTGGGAGAACTTAGTGACGAATTGGGAGAGCATAATTAGGAGATTGGTGAACCCAGCAAGTGAAACCAGCGACTCCCAACCCACGCCGAGGTCGGAGCCAGGCGATTGTAGCACATAGATAGGCGCCCAGAACAAACCCGACCTCCACGTGGCTTTCATTAAGTGTAGAGGCCTGAAGGCAGCTGGGCCGTGGATCCCCACCTCGCCATCGAACATGATAGGCAGTGTGCGTGCCCCTCCGTCTACACGGCGCGTCCCTGCGCCCTGGGTCGATATCACCCCCTGCTTAAAATTAAAATAAAAAAAATAAAAAATAAAAAAAAATGGATCTGGCATAGCACCTTCAGTTCAACAACTATAAAAATCATTTGCACATAGCCGCATGGTTGGCCCTGTGTGGCCTGTTCTTTTTTATTCCCGCCTCTTCCTCCTTCCTCCCACACCCAATTGGGTGGCACCTAACCCTCTATATCATTATTCCAAGTTACAAGGAAGAAGGGGTTTAAACCTGTTGCTTGACTATTGCTTATGCAGAACAAAGAGCTGTAACAAAGAAAAGTGATTGAATAAGTAAAAGAGTAACTGGTTGAATAAAGAGAAATAAAACGACTGTTAATAAAGATCGAGCAATAAGCGAAAAAGTACAAAATAAGAAGCAGATATAAAAGTGAATGTGAAATGAATAAATATGTAACGTTGTAATAGCAAAATGTTAATAAAAATATATTTAAAAAAAAAAAGGCATCATGCGCAGACCCAGAATTCTTTGCATTGACATGGGTAATGTGCTGGTCCGCCAGGCACACTATATGCACATTCATCGAGTGAAAGCTCTTTGGATTTCTGAACACCTGTTCATTTCTCTGGGGGGGTACTAATGCAATGTGTGCACCATCAATTGCCCCAATGATGTTGGGGATATGTCCCATTGCATAGAAGTCAGCTTTCACTGTGGCCAAATCTTCCACTGGGTGAAATCAATGTAGCTGGGCATGTGTTTCATCAGGGCAGACAACACTCTGGTCAGCACTATTGAGAACATTGGCTGAGACATTCCTGCTGCCAAGCACACTGTCACTTGGAAGGAGCCAGTGGCCAAGAAATGGAGCACAGATAGGACTTGCACAAGAGGGGGGATCCCAGTGGGGTGACTGTAGGAGGCTGGCATGGCTTATAGTGGGTACCTGATGGTACTTACACCTTGTGCCAGGTCCAGGGATCCCTTATTAGTAGATTAGTAGTGTTCTAGCAGCTTAGGCTCATATAGGTAGCTATAACAGAGCAGCTTAGGCTGAACTAGGAGACATGCAAAGCTCCTACTATACCACTTATATCATATAGCACTATATCATAAGAATCACAATACTGGGAGTTACTAAAAATAAAGGCACTTTATTTTAGTGACAATGTGCCAAAAATATCTTAGAGGATATACTCCCTTAGGAGGGAAGTAAAATACACAAAACATACAAACAAACTAAAATCAGGTAAGTAAACAGTTAGAAAAGTAGTGCAAACACTGTAGAATACGATAGGATGCAAAAGGCCTAGGGGCAACACAAACCATATACTAAGAAAGTGGAATGCGAACCACTTAGGGACCCCAGGCCTAGTGTAGTGTTGAGGGTCGCCGGGAGTGTAAGAAAACACTAAGGGTGTTCAAGATACCTCACCCCAAGACTCTGGAAAGTAGGAGTAAAGTACTGCTATTTCTCCAGAAACACACTTGAGTAGTGATAAAGGATTTTGCAAAGACCACAACAGACTGCAAAGCACTGAAAATGGATACCTGGACCTGAGGACCTCCAAAGGAAGGGGACCAAGACCCAGAGTCGTGAAAGTGGCCGGGGGGGGCAGGAGCCCACTAAACCCTGGATAAAGGTGCAAAATGGCTGCCTATGGATGGAAGAAGCTGACGATTCTGCAACAACAAAAGACGATAGGAACTTCTCCTTCATGTAGAAGATGTCACACAGAGGGCTGGAGGATACAGAGTTGTTTCCTTGGCAAAATACTGTAAACAAGCCTTGCTAGCTGCAAGGATTGCAGTTTAAGAAAAAGGCTGCTGTCTGGGCCCAGGAAGGACCAGGATGTCCCCACTTGGGAGAAGAGACAGAAGGGGCCCTCAGCAACGCAGAGAGCCCATGCACAAGAAGGTAGCACCCGCAGAAGTACTTAAACATGTGTTAAAGAAGTCTGAACACAGTGGTCGTCTCAACACTGCAAAAGAAGGTCACACGACACCCGAGATCAACTCAGGGAGCTGAGCATCGCAGAATAGAGTGCTGGGGACCTAGGCTTGGCTGTGCATGAAGGAGTTTGTGGAAATGTGCACTGAAGCCCTTGTAGCTGAAGTTCATGCAGTGCACAGGATTACTGTCTGGAGAGGGGAGGCAAGGGCTTACCTCCTCCAAATTTGGACAGTTGGACTGCTGGACAGGGGCCACGCTCGTCAGGAAGAGAGGGGCCCCAGTGTACCGGTGATGCTGAATCTTGGTGGCTGCTGGAGCAGGGGGACGATTCCATTACTAACAGGAGATTTCTTCATGGCTTCCAGGGCAGGATGAAGGCAGACAGCCCCCAAAGCATGCACCACCAGGAAACAGTTGAGAAAGACAGCAGGATTAGGCCCTAAAATGTCGCTGGTAGCCTTCTTGCTACTTTGTTGCAGTTTTGAAGGTGTCCTAGAGCAGTCAGCGGTCGATCCTTGGCAGAAGTCAAAGAGAGAGTAGCAGAGGAACTCTGGTGAATTCTTGCAAGTCGTAAGCTGAGGAAAAGCCCACTAGAGAGTCCCTAAATAGCCCTCAGAGGAGGATTGGCCACCTAGTCAGGTAAGCACCTATCAGGAGGGGTCTCTGACGTCACCTTCTGGCACTGGCCACTCAGAGGCCTCCAGAGGGCCCTCACACCTCTGGATTCAAGATGGCAAAGGTCTGAGACACACTGGAGGAGCTCTGGGCACCACCCCTGGGGTGGTAATGGACAGGGGAGTGGTCACTCCCCTTTCCTTTGTCCAGTTTCATGCCAGAGAAGGGCCTGGGGGTTCTCTAAACCGGTGTAGACTGGCGTAAGCAAGGAGGGCACCATCTGTGCCCTTCAAAGCATTTCCAGAGGTTGGGAGAGGCTACTCCTCCCCAGCCTTTAAAACCTATTTCTGAAGGGAGAGGGTGTAACCCCCTCTCTCAGAGGAAATTCTTTGTTCTGCCTTCCTGGGACTGAGATTCCCAGATCCCAGGAGGGCAGAACCCTGTCTGTAGGGTGGCAGCAGCAGTAGCTGCAGAGAAAACCCCAGAGAGCTGGTTTGGCAGCACCCGGGGTCCATACTGGAGCCCCGGGGATGCCTGGAATTGGCTCCCCAATACCAGATTTGGCATGGGGGGACAATTACATGATCTTAGACAGGTTACATGGCCATATTCGGAGTTACCATTGTGAAGCTACATAGGTATTGACCTATATGTAGTGCACGTGTGTAATGGCGTCCCCGCACTCACAAAGTCCAGAGAAATGGCCCTGAACTATGTGGGGGCATCTTTGCTAGTGCAAGGGTGCCCTCACACTTAGTAACTTTGCACCTAACCTTCAGCAAGTGAAAGTTAGACATATCGGTGACTTATAAGTCACTGAAGTGCAGTGAAAATGGCTGTGAAATAATATGTGCGTTATTTCACTCAGGCTGCAGTCCTGTATAAAGGTTTGTCTACGTTCCCTATGAGTGGCAAAATAAATGCTGCAGCCCATAGGGATCTCCTGGAACCCCAATACCCTGGGTACCTTGGTACCATATACTAGGGAATTATAAGGGTATTCCAGTGTGCCAATTGAAATTAGTAATAGTGGTCACTCGCCTATAGTGACACATTTAAAGGCAGATAGAGCATAAGCACCGAGGTTCTGATTAACAGAGACTCAGTGACACATGTAGTCACTACACAGGTATACACATTCAGGCCACAAACTATGAGCACTGGGGTCCTTGCTCGCAGGATCCTAGTGAGACAGGCAAAAACAAACTGACATACATGTAAAAATGGGGGTAACATGCCAGGCAAGATGATACTTTCCTACACCACCCACACATCAATGCACACGTCCCCTGTGTCCTCTCCCACTGTGTCTGTGCCCCCTCCTTCCACAGTACACAAACGCAAGCACTCAGACACCCAACAGCCATCCAGCTTACAACCACATCCAGCCCAGGCACCTGCACCCAAACACAGCAGACAGACACCTCCAACAACCATTCCCTCTTCCTCCACTCCCAAACCTTAACACTCTTTCCACCCCAGTGTCCCTAAGAAGCTTTTTCTCTCCCCTGTTTACCTCTTCCCTTCCCCTTTCCCCCCGTCCTTCACGTTGGGCCAGGGCAGAATCCAGGCTAGCACCTCAGCCACCCTGTCTATGTCCACAGTAGTTTCGGCAGCTACTGCAGGTGTGAGAGGCTCCAAGGAAACACCCATTAGCACTGGCAGTGTGTCTACACCAGCTGCCAAGGGGAAGGGGAAGGGCAAGGAGCCACCACCAGCTGGCAAGGGGAAGGGCAAGGAGGCACCACCAGCTGGCAAGGTCAAGGAGGCACCACCAGATGGCAAGGGCAAGGAGGCACCACCAGATAGCAAGGGCAACGGCAAGGAGGCACCACCAGATGGCATGGAACCACCTGCAGATGGCAAGGGCAAGAGGCACCACCAGATAGCAAGGACAAAGGGCCTGCCCCTACAGGCAGGAAGGACAGGAGGCCTGGTGCTGGGACTGAATCTGAGTCCCCAACACCAACCATGGCACTTCAGCCGTCGGAGGCTGCAGGGGAAGGGCTGGAGCCTCCCCCCACCACTGCCTGCACCGCCACCAGCACCACTGCCAGCAGCATCATCCCCAGTGGGCAGCCGTCCGAGGCTGCAGGGGAAGGTCTGGAGCCTCCCCTCACCACTGACAGCACCGACACCAGCAACGGCACTGCCACCTGGGCACAAAGCCCCCTCCAGAACTAGTGGAGAGGCCATCCACTAGAGAAACTGTGGCTTTGCAATTCCCAGGACCAAGCAGTGGGCAAACCACTCGCTAGAGAGACTGTGGCTTTGCAGTCCCCAGGACCAAGCAGTGGGCAAACCACCCACATGAGAGACTGTGGCTTTGCACTCCCCAAGACCAAGCAGTGGGCAAACCACCCACTTGAGAGACTGTGGCTTTGCACTCCCCAGGACCAAGCAGTGGGCAAACCACCCACTTAAGAGACTGTGGCTTTGCACTCCCCAGGACCGAGCACAGGACATGTTGCCCCCTCCAGGACTAGTGGTGTTGTACCATCTTCCGGCTGAGGTTCCCCCCAAATTCCCATCCCCATGAGGTGCCTGTGTATTTTTGACCTGATGCCCCAGCAGTGTTCTCTCCATCTTGATGCAGGAGTAAGGTGAGGCCTTGGCCTATGTGATGTGGCCCTGTGGCCTACATACGTTATGGACTGGGCAGTGTCCCTCCATTTGTATATATGTAAATACTGATTTGATTTTTGTGGATGTATTTCTAGTATCTTATCTTATTACACTCACTTCAATCACTTCCTTTTGTCCTTGCATTATTCCTTAGGGGTACGGGTGGATGTGTAATGTTGTTGCATCTGTTTGTGTGTATGCTGTTGGGGGTGGGGGTGCTGCATGTTGCATGTGTGTGTCACTCCCTTTTTCCTCCCCCCGCCCCTGTGTGCTAGGCGGTAGTACTCACCATGGTCGTTGTTGCCAGCGTTGGTATTCCTGGCGTAGGAGGAGGTAGACCAGCATGGGGAACACCTGCAGTTTGGGCTCCAAGGTGGCGTGGTTCTTCCCTGAGTCTCCAGAGGTGAGTCCTTTGACTTCTGAGATCTGTTTCTGCCGTGCTTTTGATGTTGTTGGTACAACCCCAGAAAAGGTGGCGGATAGGTCTCTTCTATTACAGTGGGCGGTACATTGTCTTCCGCCTGGCTGTTGGCGACTACCGCCGCGGTGCTTATTGCTACCGCCCTGGCGGTCGGTGTGTTAAAGTGGGTGTCTGTGTGGGTGGTTTCCGCCATGGTCATAATTCCATTTTTTTTACCACCAGCTTGTTGGCGGTATTACCGCTGCTTTATCACCGACTGCCAGGGTTGTAATGAGGGCCATCGTTTTTTAACTTACTTGTGTAAAAAGGGCCTTATTAAGAGTTTTTGTAAGCTCGTGGGGAGGACACCACTGCCATGGCCATGGCGGTAGCATTCCCCACCTACCCTATAACAATGTTCCCGTTGGTCTGACCAGTGGAAACGTTGCAATAGACCATTGCCACTGGTCAGACTGGCAGGAACAATGCTACGAGATAGCAGTCAGCTCCCTTAGAGGAGGCAAGTCCCTTATCGCAGCACAGAGGGGATGACCAGCACCCTCGGAATGCACACTATCTGCAAATCAGATGGTGCACATTCCAAAGCTGCTGGGCAGGCCCCCCCCGTGTCTCCCAGTACGCCCTCACAGCCAGCCTTTCCATGGCAGTCACACTGCCATGGAAAGGCTGCCAGTGAGGGGAGTTGTAATTAGCCAGGCATTGCTGAGTTCAGTGCAGCCCTGGCTGAATACAACTCAGACCACCATATTGCTGTTTGGAACTATGTTTTCAGCCAAGACGGTTGCCCCTTGGTCGGTCCACCCGCCAGGGGTGTAATTGGGTGGTCGGACCGCCTGGAGCACAACGCTCTGACCACCAACACGAGTTTGGCGATCCTCTGACCGCCACAATTGGAATGAGGCCCAAAGTCCTTAAATCCAAAGATATATATCCAGCAGAAAAAGAGAGTGATCCTTCCACTTCCAAATCCAAGTGAAAAATGATCAAGAGATGGAGAAAGCAATGGGAGGAGCTGCTAGACAGGAATGAGAAGTTGGTGTCTCTGGGCACTTCTTTCCTGTTGGGGAAAGAAAGGTAAAAAAGGGGCTTCTCACATTCAAAGATAACAAACAGTCCACTGGAGAAGAAAATCCACTTGGAAATGCCTTTTGAGTATTTTTAGCTGCTTCTCGAGTAGAAAATCTACTCGAAGTGCATTGACGCATGTGAGCGGCACAGTATTAGTGCCTTCATTGCCAGAAACCACACGAGCAAGTGAGAAATTTTGCACATGCTGACTTGTAGCCTGAGAATATCTTGGCACTCGTGAGCACTAAAAACAAATCTAGCTTGTAGTGAATTGAAAGAAAGAACTGTGGTTAGCACAGGATTGCAGAATTTGGGATCCCTGCACTACTGCATATATCATGGTGCCCGGGTCTGTGTTGAGTGGAGTACAGTAACCAAAGCATTGCACCAAAAAAATAATTAATCCAGGCCTTGGTAGTTCTTAATCTCAATCTTTGGTAGTTTGGGGGTTTAATGAGATACACTGTCTTATGTAGATAAGCAGCAATGAGTTTGTGGAAAGCGTATTGTAGATTCACTCTGGTGTCCAAGGCAAGCCAATCTAACTCTAACAGGTCTGATAAAATGTGCTGACATCTTTGTACCCTCCTTGTGAGATAGACACTAAAGAGCAATACTGCTTTTGAGGTTCATAGAAGGGCAACTAGAACGTAAGTTACACTTATCAGAACCCCTTTCAGTGGGCCACAGGGCATGAAAAGCCTACTGGGTACAACCATGGTGTTTGAGATCTTCTGCTCTTGATGTCCTGGGTATTGGCCTACTATGAATCCCGAGTAACTGGGCCAAGTACCCATTCGGCACTTCACTCACAAATACTCCAGCTAAATGCTTGTTTTTATATTACAAATAAGTATTTTATTTCTACGCAAAAAAGTATTACAACATTTGTAATCAGTTACACACTCCCGTGGAGGTCCCAGCAACAGAGCCAAATCCTCTCAACACCCTCTAAAGTCCTCAGGGCTGATCAGGAGGCACATCTTGGTGTTCAGCTTTGATTTGCAGGTCCCAACTTCATTTTTGCCAGTTGACAGGTGGACCTCGGCAAGACTCAGTACTGTCAGCCCCTTTTGGTATACAAAGTCACCACAGTTTCCACTGCCAAGGCATAGGTTCTCCGATGCAGCCACCCATACCACAGCAGCCATTCCTGGCATATAGGGTTGCCAGTAAAGTCCACGCAAATCTTGGCTCTTTGTTTCCAATGTCACTTTCACAGTGATCTCCTCTGGCATGCAGGGTACTGAGGGGCATATTTATACTCCGTTTGCGCCGGAATTGCGTCGTTTTTTTTGACGCAATTTCGATGCAAAACTAACTCCATATTTATACTTTGGCGTTAGACGCGTCTAGCGCCAAAGTCCATGGAGTTTGCGTCATTTTTTAGCGTGGACACCTACTTTGCGTTAATGAGATGCAAGGTAGGCGTTCACGTCTAAAAAATCGACTCCGAGGCATGTGCGTCGGATTTATACTCCCAGGCAAAATTCACGCCCGGGAGTGGGCGGGTCAAAAAAAATGACGTACGGCCGCTTTTGCGCCGTTTTTTAGCGCCTGCAAAAGGCAGGCGTTAAGGGACCTGTGGGCTCTGAAGGAGCCCAGAGGTGCCCTCCCATGCCCCCAGGGACACCCCCTGTCACCCTTGCCCACCCCAGGAGGACACCCAAGGCTGGAGGGACCCATCCCAGGGACATTAAGGTAAGTTCAGGTAAGTGTTTTTTTTTTTTTTTTTTGTGGCATAGGGGGGCCTGATTTGTGCCCCCCTACATGCCACTATGCCCAATGACCATGCCCAGGGGACAGAAGTCCCTTGGGCATGGCCATTGGGCAAGGGGGCATGACTCCTGTCTTTGATAGGACAGGAGTCATTTCTATGGGGGTTGGGAGTGAAAAAAAATGGCGCAAATCGGGTTGAGGCAAAAAAATTGCCTCAACTTGACTTGCCCCATTTCTTGACGCCCAAGCTCCATTTTCCCCTACGCCGGCGCTGCCTGGTGTACGTCGTTTTTTTTAACGCACACCAGACGGCGCCGGCGGCTAACGCCGGCTAACGTCATTCAATAAATACGGCGCCCGCATGGCGCTTCAGAATGGCATTAGCCGGCGCTAATTTTTTTGACGCAAAACTGCGTTAGCGCAGTTTTGCGTCAAAAAGTATAAATATGGGCCTGAATGCCACATGCTTAGCACACAACTCAATTCACGGCTCAGTCCCCAGCAGCCCTCATCTAGTATCAGGGAGTCAATGAGTCAATCCTGCAAAAGGGCAACAATTCGTTGGATGCACAGCCGTCTCCTTACACTTTGCCTCTTGAGTCCTCTCAACAAGGCTCCCCACTGGACGTCACTCACGCTGATGCTCTATTCTTCCTCACAGGCCACACTCGACTTGGCAAGCAAGCAGGCCCTTGTGGTCCCGGCTCCATGGCAGGTGGGCTTGTTTGCCTGGGTGATTTCCCCTCACTCAGTAGGGAAACTAACAAGCCTTCGTCCCCAGTCCTGGCCACAAGTAGAAGTCTTGTAGAACTTCGACTCCTCACATCTGGCTGCTTGGCAGATGACATATTTTGGGGTCTCAACGCCCCCTTCTTATAGTCTATTTCCAGACACCAAATGTGGTTTACGGTCTGGGTTTTTTAATTTTTACGTTGGGGTTCTCTTTTTTATGTGTAGACTCTTTCTTCTTCCCATTGAAAGGCTGTCTCCCACAGCAGGAGAGACTCTAAAGGTAATAGTTCCAGAACACAGGCCATGAGAGTGACTGGAGTTCACGCCAGGATGTCAGCCACAGTGATGTATGCATCAAAAGGCTAAAATTTGGCTCCCAGCCCAACTCTTTATAATTTCTTTATCAGCCCCCTTCCCTTCCTGAGCTGTGTCCAGGCCCTTAACCTGTGATCTATCACAGAATCAAAGAACAAACTTTTGACATGTACAGCATCCTCCAGTGTGTCGACCAACCTCATAGGAATATAGGGGCATATTTATACTCCGTTTGCGCCGGAATTGCGTCGTTTTTTTTTACGCAATTTCTACGCAAAACTAACTCCATATTTATACTTTGGCGTTAGACGCGTCTAATGCCAAAGTCCATGGAGTTTGCATCATTTTTTAGCGTGGACACCTACTTTGCGTTAATGAGATGCAAGGTAGGCGTTCACGTCTAAAAAATCGACTCCGAGGCATGTGCGTCGGATTTATACTCCCGGGCAAAATTCACACCCGGGAGTGGGCGGGTCAAAAAAAATGACGCACGGACGCTTTTGCGCCTTTTTTTTGCGCCTGCAAAAGGCAGGCGTTAAGGGACCTGTGGGCTCTGAAGGAGCCCAGAGGTGCCCTCCCATGCCCCCAGGGACACCCCTTGTCACCCTTGCCCACCCCAGGAGGACACCCAAGGCTGGAGGGACCCATCCCAGGGACATTAAGGTAAGTTCAGGTAAGTGTTTTTTTTTTTTGTGTGGCATAGGGGGGCCTGATTTGTGCCCCCCTACATGCCACTATGCCCAATGACCATGCCCAGGGGACAGAAGTCCCCTGGGCATGGCCATTGGGCAAGGGGGCATGACTCCTGTCTTTGCTAAGACAGGAGTAATTTCTATGGGGGTTGGGAGTGAAAAAAAATGGCGCAAATCGGGTTGAGGCGAAAAAATTGCCTCAACCTGACTTGCCCCATTTCTTGACGCCCAAGCTCCATTTTCCCCTACGCCGGCGCTGCCTGGTGTACGTCGTTTTTTTTAACGCACACCAGACGGTGCCGGCAGCTAACGCCGGCTAACGTCATTACAATAAATACGGCGCCCGCATGGCGCTTCAGAATGGCGTTAGCCGGCGCTAATTTTTTTGACGCAAAACTGCGTTAGCGCAGTTTTGCATCAAAAAGTATAAATATGGGCCATAGTATTCACAAATCTGTCTGAGGGGATTGTTCTACTTATTGTGTCTTCACCAGGCAGGCCTGGACTTCCCACAATGGGCCCCAGGATCCTCCATGTAAGGTACCATAGCACATGCACTATCCTGTTCTGTTACCTCCATGCATTATGAATTCAAAGATACATATTCAGCCCACACATTCATCCTGTGCACACTGCTTAGTACAATAGTTTATCTGTCCTGTTGTTATGTGCTATCTGCAAACACTCACACTGCCAGCACACACACTCACTAAGTGCATAGGTCACAACACTAGCACATGCTCCCACTGCATACACACTGCACAGCACTACATCTCTCATGTAATGTATCCCTTGCAGGAATACATACATCTTGTACACGCACACACCATGCATGTACTGCATAGCACTACTCTCTTCCTATACCTTACCCTTCCGAGGTGCACATACATCTAGTAGAGCGTCAAATTCCTAGGCTGCGCAGAACTTTAAATTAAATGGATGTAGGTCAAGAGTGAGTTAAGCACACAGCAGTGGAACTTAAAAAAAAAAAAAGGTGAGTGAGCCTGTAGGCCTTCTTCCAGTGACACTGGATAACAAACATTTGCAATGCAATGGGTCTCGCGTTTGCTAGAGTTAGAGATATTATTCTTGTAAATTGCTAAATGGCCTTTGCTTGCCACATAAATTGAAAATGAAACATAAAACAGTTGACATAAGCGAGACGCTTAAAAAAGCGCCATGGCTGCCATGAGCACGAAGGAGAGACACAAAGAGGAAAAGAAGTTTGCTTGCCGTCAAACGTATCGGCAAACGGGTAATTAACCAGGGAACAGGGTCGGTGTCCAAGGCGGAAACAAAACCACTCCAAAGAGGGACAAACGTAAAGCATTTACCAATGATAACAAAGGATTTTTGAAAGGCAAGCACAAGAACAAGTGATCGTGATGGGCATGCAGTGGGTGTGGTTAAAAGGCCACAGATAGATTACAACAGGTCAAAGAGCTTGTGCTTTCGATGTGAAAAGAACATGTTCATTCCTACTGATGACAACATGGTATGCTGCCACCACCACACTCATGCTGCTTAACTCCTGGTGAAAGCAGTTGCCCTCCACCGCTAAAAGTGTAGTGTTTTGCGTGCCTCTTCTGGTCCAACGAGACTGAAATCCTTGAGACAGGCCTTGTCATGGCACAAATGCATGAAGCATGTCTGGCAAAAAAAATCAGCATTAGGAATCCAGACAATGGTACAGTTGGCCACTCAGGGCAGGGGTTCACTTCCTTTACCATGCAGTGGACTTTTCCATTCTAGAAACACCATGTACTGGTGGGGGGATGGCCATTGTTTTTTTATCTCATTTATACTGTAGTTCGAACTTCAAATCTTTTTATGGTTCCATTTAATTTCAGTTATTCGTCAAATATTAGCGATTTGTAACTATACCTTACAAATATTTGTTATGTATTATTAATGAATACATTCAAGCAATCCTCCTGCTTTTCTCTGAGGAATGGGTTGCAAATATTCTTCATTTCATGGGATCGAGGACGACTTCATAAACTGCACACAGATATCATGGTTTTGAATGTTCTCGAGATTGGTAAAGTGACACATTGAAGGTAATTAACTACGTGTATATTTTTGCCTGCCTATTTACAGTTCTTAAACACCGAAAAATGACCAAGATTGAATGGGCAGCACAGACTTATACCATGTGCTGGCTCAAGGGGCCATATAACCAACTGCGTATATAATTTGCAAGCACCTTACATTTCAAGAACGTCAAATTGGAGCGTGAATGAATGAATAGACAGGCAATTTTAGAAATGAAACAAAGCAGCCATGAATGGTGTGATCAAGGAGCAGCAAAGGCTAATGTATATCACCATTGTTTATTGATCAGTACCGCCAAAGTAATCATACCAAAATAACTGCTGAAAAATGCATGTATTCCAGAAAGAATTCTATTACAGATTAACCTTTACTGTCTGAAATTGCACGACCGGTAATTCACGTGAAGTCAGTGACAATATTGCCTTTACTCCAGAGAATGCACACCGTAAGCCATCATACAAAGTAATCAAGTGCAGGGTTTAGCTGTGCAATGGTTCTGACAGAAAACCAATAATCTTTTTTCAAATCTGATTCCGACAGTTGAAGGATCATTTAAAATCCCGCTGCTCTTCCTGTATGGGAAGCCAACACAGAGAAACGTTTATAAAGACCAAATACCTTAAATATTTATAATTATTAAATCACGAAATTTCCGAGAACCTAAGACTTTGTACTGAAACAAAGGATTCCTTGAAGTGAAATATAAAATAAAGGTGTATTCATTTATCTCTTGCACTGCAGAGTATAGCATATTTCTGACAGAAGAGCCACAAGCCGCAAGCGGACCGATTAAAAAAATCTGAGCGTTTCCAATATAAAAAAACACAATTGCAAATTGGTAACTTGTTAACAAATCGTAATTTGGGTTTGAAATTCGGTACTTGTAAGGGGCGTGTTTGGGGCATTCCTTCAAAATACTGATTTGCAGTGAAATGTATTAATAATGATTGCACGCAAATTAGCATTGCAAAACATTACATTTTTACTAACTACTGAAAGCTAGTGGTAACCATTCACAAATGAGATGAGCCCCCATGGGACCTTTTTCCCCTTTGAGGATGTTAAAAAAATAAATGAATAACTAAGAACAGGTAGTGGTCCCATTAACCACTGCCTACTCTTAAAATATGAAACCTAAAGGTTAAATTTTTCTTTTGAAAATCATGTTTTTTTTTCTTTAAGGAAAATGGGTGCTTCTACTAAAAGAAAACAAAATGAAGTCACTCACACGTGGTCTCCTCACCCTCCTCATAACATTGATGGTAAATCCCACTTACCGCCACGCTGACGCCCGCCAACATACCGCCGTGCTGGCAGATAACCGTTCTGCATATTACGACACACACACAACAAACCGACAGACTACAGCCACATACACAAATCCGCCTGCCCAAAGGTCAGTGCTAAAGTGGCGCTCCCAACACCCATTCTGTTACACCAACAGAACAATGCCCACCACATCATGACTCACGAATCACCATGGCGGACATTCAACGGCGGTAAACCATTGGCGGTACAAACCGCCGCACTCAGAATGGACACCCAAATACTAAACTACACAACATTGGCTAATTCAAACAACATACACCTGACACCCAAACACACACCACACCCACCTACTCACACCACTATAAAACATACACCCACATCACCCACAACCCTTTATGAATACAAATCATTGCCACCAGACAGACATCAAGACCACTGCGACAAATACACAGACACACATACATCCCACACATACTCCACTACGCACACCCAATCACACCACCCAACACCCACACTGTCACACACATCACACAACACCCATGGCCCCACAAAGGCACCTCTGTTTCACAGATGAGGAGTTGCGGGTCATGGTGGAGGACATAGTCAGGGTAGAGCCACAGCTGTTTGGAGCAAAGGTACAGCAGATATCCATTGCAAGGAAGATGGAGCTATGGCAGAGAATCGTGGACAGGGTGAATGCCGTGGGGCAACATCCAAGAACAAGGGATGACATCAGGAAGAGGTGGAACGACCTACGGGGGAAGGTTTGTTGCGTGGCAGCAAGGCACCAGCTCAACATCTAGAGGGCTGGCGGTGGACCCCCATCTCCTCTCCCACAGCTCACAGCATGGGAGGAGCAGGTCTTGGCATTGCTGCATCCTGAGGGACTCACTGGAGTAGCCGGAGGACTGGACACTGGTAAGTCAACATTTAACACTTATCACCCCTCACTTAAGCATGCCATATCACACCCTCACCCTCACTCCCATCACTCCACCCAACACTCCACTCCATCCCACACACTGCACCAACGCAGATGAATAACCCCAATGCCAAGCCCTGCATGCCATACACTTGCATGAACAGCCCTCCCAACCCTGTATGGACACCCATCAGCAAAGCATGCACAGCATAGGGAAACTAACAATCCCACAATACATCACCATACACAATCAAAGGTGACAGGGCAAAAGCAACCATAGAGGGGAAGATAGGGATGTACAACATGTTACAGGCATGAAGCACAATGCATTACTTACATCTCCACATGTGCCCCAGCCAATCTAAGTGGAGAGGAGGTGCCACGACTATCAAGTCCCCCAACAGAAGACGCCCACAGTGACAACAGTAACTCTGGAGTCCAGAACCTGGATCAACAACCTGGCCCATCAGGGACCACTGGACATCCCAGCCCACTCACAGTCCACCACAGAGCCTCCCCCATCAGAGCGAACACCATAGCACCCAACCATTGTACCCACACATCTGTCACCAGGACACGTCAATCAGCAGTGTGCCCATCTGTGTAGGGACCCCAGTCCACACCTCACCCCCATAACAATCAGGGACATGGGGTCAGTGGCAGTGGGCACACCACTCAGGGGACAGAGGCAGAAGGAAACAGGGACACTGGGAGAACTGCTGTGGGCCAGGGGGAGGACAGGTCCAGGGAACTGACTCTCCAGGAGGCACTGACCGAGAGCCTGGGAGCCTACCAACATTCCCAGGACACGATGGGCCAGATCCTTGACAACGCGCTGGAGAACATGCGGCTGCAGGAGGAACAGTATCAGGGGATCATGCAGACCACCAACACTACCTTGATCTCCATAGGAGGAGTGCTGGCAGACATGGCCAATATCATGAGGGAATAAACAGCACAGCATGACCACTAGGGTTAGCATACTCATGACTTACATTTACCCTGCATGGATTATCTTCATTAGTGTTTCTATCACAAATATATAAATTTGCACACCATGAATTACAAATACGGTTAGCAGATATTGAGTTGTGCTATTCAACCACTGTGTAGCACATGAATTGTGCTGATGACTAAGTATTTGATACTTTAATTAAGAAACACGTGCAATATTATGACTATTCAGCCCTGAGGAAGTCGTTGGGGTCCTCCCCAAGACGAAACACGTGTTGGCTTTTTTGCTGTTACAGGCTGCTTTGCTGTAACAGAAGGATATGAGACTATACTTTTGGGCTGAGACAGAGTGACACAGTGATGTAATGCAACAACATTGATCTATACACATTGGATAATCAACTATGCAGTTGGATGTAATAAATCATAAGGAATGATGGATCACACTAAGGACTCTATATATTTTTTCATCTTTTATCTTGGATGGATTCCACGTGAGGATTGGGACATTTGGCTATATTAATGTGTATTTGACTCTCTTTCACAGTTCCTAAAAAATTTGGTTCACTCAGTTTTGACACTTATTATGCAACTTATGCTTTACTGTAGTGAGTGCCTCATTTGTTATTGTTTGCCTGTTTTACTTAGTAATTCAGATTAGGGGTTTGGGGTGTTCCGCAATGAGTGCACCGCTCTATTAATATTTCAGTCCGCACATATATGCCATACTGGGTCGCTGAGCGCCATTTCTCTGATTTCAACACCCTTTCTCTTTGTATGTGACTACTAGCCAGTCTATTGACCAGCCCTCCACTTCCGCTCCAGCTAGTGGACAGAAGGCCCCCAACAGGAACCACAGGCAACCAGCACCCCTCCCCCTGCAGAAGGTGAACCACCCCGTAAATGTTCCCTGCAAACCAGACAGAAGCCAGAGACACTTGCCAAGACCACCACCAGAAAATGAGACTCTTGTGATTGTCCCCCTTGTGTCCCACCCTGTCACCTTGTCCACTTTGAACTGACATTGCTCCCCTTCCTATGGCACCTTGGACACTGGACCTGTGCTACAAACTGACTGGAACAATACCCTGGACTTTCCTCCATCCCATTCCATTGCACTTTACCCTCAATCATAGAGCACTACAATAAACACCCTTGAACACAATTTGAGTAACACTGTTTTATGTGTCTTAAATGTGCATTTGTGGGAACAGTCACATTGAGTGCAAATGATCTGAACACTGTGATAGCTAACAAATAATGACCTGGAACATTCTGTAGAAATCACATAAGGACAATGTTGTCATATCACCAACATCTGGAAAATGAGAAGCCAGAGGTAACAGTAAGTTGAAATGCAAAGGAAATTAATGCCTTAATGCCATAGCACACTGATAAATCAATAGTCAGATTAATGGTCATTTCAACTGTCTCACCTGTTAGTCATTGGAAGTATTTTCGTATAACTAATGTTCTGTTGTCCTCAACCTCTGCATTCTCATCCTCACTGTCCTCAGGGTCCACTGCTGCCACAGGGTCATCTCCAGTCCTCTCCTCCTGCAGAAAAGGCACATGTCGTCTGAGGGCAAGGTTGTGCAACATGCAGCATGCCACTACTATCTGGCAGACCTTTCTGAGAGTTGCACAGGGATCCACCTGTAAGATGGAGACACCTGAACCTGGCCTTCAGGAGGCCAACGGTTCACTCAATTATTCTTCTGGTTCGCCCATGTGCCTCATTATAAAGGTCCTTAACCCCTGTCCTGACATTCCTCACAGGGGTCAGCAGCCACGATAGGTTTGGGTAGCCAGAGTCACATGCAAGTATTGAGGGACAACATTTAGCCTTACAAAATCCTATGGTGAGAACACCTGAAAGCATACACTGACATACAGTGGGTGGGGGATCTGGCTCACCTGATAGCCATACCCTGTGCCTCTGTAGTTGGGTCATCACATTTGGGATGCTGCTATTCCTCAGGACGAAGGTGTCATGCACCAACCCAGGATTCTTGGCAGCGACGTGGGGGATCTACTGGTCCTCCAGGCAAACCATTTGCACATTCAGTGAGTGGAAACTCTCCTGATTCCTGAACACCCATTTATTCTGGCAGGGGCAGACTAACGCAATATGTGTACCATCAATCTCACCAATTACATTGGGGATATTGGAATTGCATAGAATCCTGCCTTTATAGTGGCCAAATCTTCCCCTTGGTGGAAAGCAATGTAGCTGCACATGTGTTTCACCAGGGCAGGCAAGACCCTTGCCAGCGCAATAGAAAACATTGGCTGTGATGTTCCAGCTGCCACGCCCACTGTCACTTGGAAAGAACCAGTTGCCAGGAAATAGAGTATTGATAGCACGTGCACAAGAGGGGGGATCCCAATGGGATGAGGGATAGCTGATATCAGGTCAGGCTCCGATTGGGCATACAGCTCTATGATAGTGGCCCTGTCCAGTACAGTCTATAGGAGAGTATAATGTGCCTCCATGATAGCCAAGTCCACAAGGGGTCTGTACACTGGGGTTCGTCTTCCCCTCCTGTCTGAGGGTCACAAGAGTGAGAAGTCTGTCACAATTTAAAGAATGGAACCACAACCTCAGTGTACATGTTGCATTTATGTGATGAAACGGTGGTAATGAAAGGTATGTGCAAATCTAGGCAGTGACACAGTAAAGGTTAATATGATGGTTGTCCATCTCCATGACATGGCGCCCGCCTGTCCTGTATATAGGGAAAGGTTGAAGTGAGGTAACTCTGCCGACGTTGGGCATCGCGGTGGAAGGCGGTTTTGCACCACCGTGCAATTCCTCATCGGATAATGTGGGGCTCTATGGAGTACAGTGGCCCAAGGGGATCTGCACCAGCAGTGACGGTGTACACTGCCGCGGACGTGACCGCCATTTTCTATCTCAATCCTCACTTGTTTCCTGACCTTCAACAGGAGAACACCTTGTAGGAGGCTGGCCTGGTTTGTAGTGGGTACCCTAGGTACTTACACATTATACCAGGTCCAGTTATCCCTTATTATTGAAATGTAGTCAGTGTTCCACCAGCTGAGGCTGTCTAGCGGTAACTGTAGCAGAGCAATTTGGCTGAACTAGGAGACACTCAAAGCTCCTGCAATACCACTATAGTTACACAGTACTTATACACAATAAAAGACAATACTCAGTGTTACCCAAAATAAAAACAAATTAGAGGCAATACTCCTTCTGGAGGTAAGTATTATAAAAAAGATATACCCTAGAGACCAAAATCAGGTAAGTAAATAGTCACAGAATAGTGCAAACACTAGAAGATGGTGCAAAAGATGATTATCTGGTTAAAAGAAGTCTGCAGAAGAGGACCAAAGAAGATGGCTGCGGGTTCCTGCATGATGCAAGAGATGTCCCATGTCGAGATGTTGGATGCAGGTGAGTTGCAGCACTGGATTCGTACAAGGAGCCTTGGTTCAAGCAAGGTTGTGTTTTTGCATCAAAATGTCTCTGCCTGGACCCAGGAAGGACCTGGGGGCCTCAGTTTGGACTGAGGAGGCAGAGGGGCTCCCAACAATGGAGGGAACCCACAGATGGCCAGGCAGCACCCACGGGAGTCCCAGGACACGGGGACAAAGAAGGTACAAATTGCAGTTGCTACAGCACTACAAAAGAGTGTTCCACTCCACCGGAGAACAACTCAGAGAGTTGTGCGTCACAGGATGGAGTGCGGGGGACCTGGGCCATGCTCTGCACAAAGGATTCTTGCAAATAGTGCAGAGAGGACTCAGGAGCTAGAGATGACACAGTGCACAGGGGTACTGTCGCAAACCGGGAAGGCAAGCTCTTACCTCTGTCAAATTTGGACAGCTGGACCTTAGGATAGCCTGGGTCAAAGGGGTCCACCACCTGTTTTTCCAGGGAGCCTGCTCATGACCAGGAGTGGAGTCCCAGAGAACCGTCGTCATCTTAGAAGGAGCCTGCTGGAGCAGGGAAGTGACTCCGTCACTCCACGGGAGATTCCTTCAGTTCTTCTGGAGCAGGGTGAAGGCAGGAAGTTCTCAGAATGTGCACTCCTTGGAAAGTGTTGCAGTAGCTGGATGGAGCTGAAGTTGCAGGGTCACAGTGGCCTTTCTGGATACTTTATTGAAGTTACAGCGGTTCCTGGAGCAGTCTGCGGTTGATCCGACAATCAGAAGCAGAAGCAGAATTTGTAAAGGATTCCTGGAGGAAACTTCCAAGCTGAATCTAAAGAGGATCCCACAGGAGAGACCCTAAATAGCCCTGAGAGAGGGATTGGCTACTTAACTACCTAACCAGGTATACACCTATCAGGAGGGGTCTCTGCCATCACCGGCTGGCACTGGCCACCCAGAGATCTCCAGAGTATCCCCACACCTAGGAAAACAAGATGGCTAATGCCAGGGAGACACTGGAGGAGCTCTGGGCACCACCCCTGGGGTTGTGATGGATAGGGTAATTAGTGGTCACTCCCCTTTCCTTTGTCCAGTTTTGCACCAGTGCAGGGACTGGGGTCCCTGAACCGGTGTAGACTGGCTTATGCAAGGAGGGCACCATCTGTGCCCTTCAAAGCATTTCCAGAGGCTCTGGGAGGCTACCCATCCGATGCCTGCAACACCTATTTCCAAAGGGAGAGACCGAAACACCCTCCTCCCAAAGGAAATGCTTTGTTCTACCTTCCTGGGACTGAGCTGCTCAGACCCCAGGAGGGCAGAACCCTGTCTGTGAGGTGGCAGCAGCAGTAGCTGCAGTGCAAGCCTCAGAGAGCTGGTTTGGCAGTACTGGGGGTCCATAGTGGAGCCCCCAGGATGCATGGAATTGGCCCCCCAGCACCATATTTGAAATGGGGGACAATTCCATGATCTTGGACACCTTACATGGCCATATACGGAGTTACCATTTTGAAGCTACATCTAGGTATTGACCTATTTGTAGTCCACGCGTGTAATGGTATCCCACACTCACAAAGTCTGGTGAATTGGCCCTGTTCTGCATGGGGGCACCTTTGCAAGTGCAAGGGTGCCCTCACACTTAGTAACTTTGCACCTAGCATTCAGTAAATTAAGGTTAGACATATAGGTGTCTTATAAGTTACTTAAGTGCAGTGGAAATGAGGGTGAAATAATGTGTGCACTTTTTCACTCAGGCTGCAGTAGCAGCCCTGTGAAAGGGTTTGTCTGAGCTCCTTATGGGTAGCAAAAGTGATGCTGCAGCTCATAAGGATCTCCTGGATCAGCAATGCCCTGGGTACCTAGGTACCATATACTAGGGACTTATAAGGGGGCCCAGTGTGCCAATTGGAAATGGAATATGAAGTCACTAAACTATAGTGACTAATTTGAAATCAGAGAGAGCATGAGCACTGGTTAGCAGAACTTCAGTGACACAGTTAAGCACTACTGACAACACACGCATAGGTCACAAACTATGAGCACTGGGGTCCTGGCTAGCAGGATCCCAGTGAGACAGGCAAAACACACTGACAAATAGGGTTTTAACTATGAGTACTTGGGTCCTGGTCAGCAGGATCCCAGTGAGACAGTAAAAACACACTGACACACACCCACAAACAAGTCAAAAGTGGATGTAACCATGCTAGAAAGAGACTACTTTCGCACACACCTACACTGCGTGTGCTGCTGTGACCTGTGTCTGGATCCTACCATGGCCCGTGTGACTGAGGAAGGGCCCCTGTCTTCACTGCGGAGGAGTTGGAGCGATTGGTGGATGGGGTCCTACCCCAATACAGACTGCTGTATGGGCCTCCAGACCAACAGGTGAGTACACCTTGGGTACAATGCATGGGGGAAGGATGCATTGAGATGTGTGTGCAAGCATTGTGTCATGGGGGTGATGTAATGTGGTGGTGTACATGGTGGGCGCCGGCCAATGTGTGTACCAATGGTGAACGAAACGCAATTGGTGGGCCATATGTGTGACAGGCCGGATTGTATGTGTAATGGTGTCCTCCCGTCTGTATTGCCTCTGCAGGTCAGCGCCCATCAAAAGAAGGGATTATGGTGTGCCATTGCCAAGGACGTGTGGACCCTGAGGGTCTATGGCAGGCGGCGCACCCACTGTCTGAAACAGTGGGAGGAGCTCAGACTCTGGGCACAGAAGACCACAGAGACCCAGCTGGGGATGGTCTCCCAACGAGGAAAGGGTGCCCATCGGAACTTCACCCCACTGATGGCCTGCATACTGGCGGTGGCCTACCCAGAGCTGGATGGGCACTTAAATGCATCACAGCATCCACATGGAGGCAAGTACAGTGGGCATTACTACATTCATTGGTAGGTGGCATGGGATCCGGGTGGTGGGTGCCCCTTAATGCCAGGACAGACATTGCAGTGGGATCTACCTCCAGGGTAATGGTTGAAAGGGTACAATATTGTTTTACCAAGGCACACCACAGTAGACCATAAAGTCCCGATCTGTATTCTTCCTTTTTTCCATTACGCGGGACGATTTAAATATGATTTATCATGGCCGTGCCCACCAGCTATATTATGTGATCTTTCAGGATTTGGCAACTACAAATCCAATATTTGTGCTCTTTCTCGATGTTTTGAACCTCGCATCATTTCTGGGACATTAGACTGTACTTATACTTGTGCCTCAAAAAAGTCTTGTTGATGAAACATGTGCTGGCTGTTGTTTCATTGGATTTGTGAAGCATAGGATGAATCAAACTTCCACCACATACATACGTGCATTTTGAACTTTGATTGATGCAGCACACTAAGGAATGGACATTAAGGATGACTGTGGTGTGCCTTGGTAAAACAATTTGAATCCTTACGTGTTCATTGATCCTTCAACCGACACAACTGTACCTGAAATGGTTGGGTACTATACAAGTTTGGTACCATCGGCAGCACTATCTGCGATGGATGGACATTGTTTTTCCCAATTTACTATGCCCACATATAGGAGGTGCGAACCTGTAGCATAGCCACTTTGTTTTATATTCAATGTTTGAAAGGGACAAGAAGGTAACCTAGATAGGTTGCATTCCATGTCAGAGAGGACTTAGCGGCTCCCAGGAGGCTTGCAGTTGGTGGTGTTTGGCCCTGTTCTTGCTGTGGCATCTAGTCAAATCAATGGCAGTGCAATGCATAGTGCTCAATCCTGATCCCTGTGTGTGACGGTGCTGTGTATGCCAACAGTGGTGTTGGTGCAATAATTGACCCTATGTTCTCTTTCTCTCTCCCCCTTTATCTTCTATCATCCTGTCCATGTATGCAGTAGCATCATCTGGCAGAGGAGCAGGGGCACCGGCGACATAGGGAGCTGCATCCCACAGGACCCAGGAGGCAGAGTCCACCAACGCCAAGGGAACGAGTGGGATGGAGGGCGAGTTGAGCACCACGGTAGAGACAGGAGTTGACAACACAGACACAGATATCTTCTGTGATGAAAGCTCCCTGGTGGTGGAGGACACCTCTTTGACCACCCCACCTGCAGGTACAGCTACCACCCCATACCAGCACCGCCCTCCCAGTAGCCCCTCAGTGACTTGCCCATGCCCGCTCACCCAGGTGGGTGGGCATCTCCTTTGCCCCAGGCACCTCAGGCCCCTCCGGCCCTGCCTCAGTGAGCCCTGCTGTCCTGAGTGAGGAGGCTATTGACATCCTGAGTTCCACCTCTGTAGGGAAGTCAACCATTGTGAATGCCATCCAGGGGCTGGTGTCCCAGATGCAGCACTGCAATGCATTCCTGGAGGGCATCCATGGTGGATTGGCGGCCCAGCAGAGATCGATTCAGGCTTTAGCCTCCTCTCTGAGGGCAGCCATTGTCCCTGTCCCTACCATCCCCCCTCTAAACTACCACTTCCCAATCCCAGTCTCCTCAACTCCAACCTATCCCATGCACACATACAGACGAGCATGCACACAAAACAACACACAAGAGTAGCACAGTCAAACACAGGCACCACACTTCAGGCCACAAGCACTCACACAAACAACAGACATTTGCAGACACAACAACATCCACTGCCTCCACTGTCTCCCCCTCCTCCTCCTCCACCTTCCTCACAGTTACGTCCACACTCACACCTGCATGCACTGCTTCAAAAGTCACCAACAGCATCACCACACCAAGCAGCACACACACCTCACTAGCAGACACCTCCACAGCATCCATGCATGCGTCCCCTGTGTCCTTTTCAACCCTGTCTGTCCTACCTCCTTCAGCTCACTAATGCAAGCACTCAGACACCCAACAGCCATCCACCTCACATCAGCCCACTCTCCATGCACCTGCACCCAAGTCCAGCAGACGAACTCCTCCAACAACCACTCCTTCAACGTCCAGTGCCATCCCTCCTCCCTCTTTCCACCCTACCATCCCTAAATAGCTTTTGCTTGCCCAACTAAATCTCTTCCCTCACCCTACCCCCCGTCCTGCCCGTAAGAGCAGGGTCCCAACAACACAACCCAGCATGTCACCCAAACAGTCCATGCGTACAATGGAGGCACCCCATGAAGGGAAAGGATCCCACAGCCACTGCCATGAAGTGGAAGAAGCCCTTGACTCCTGCCATGAAGGGGAAGGAGGCTGCACCTCCTGCCATGAAGTGGAAGGAGGCCACACCTCCTGCCATGAAGGGGAAGAATCCATCATCTCCTTCCGTGAAGGGGAAGAATCCCTTGACTCCTGCCATGAAGGGGAAGGAGCCTGCACCGCCTGCCATGAAGGTGAAGAAGCCCTCGACATCTGCCATGAAGGGGAAGAAGCCTTCGACTCAAGCAGAGGCTGGCAGAATGACACCACCACCAGTGGTCATGAGCCCTCACCTCCAGCAGAGGCTGGCAGGATGACACCACCACCACCAGTGGTCAGAGAGCCCTCACCTCCATCTGAGGCAATGCAGCTCACTTCTCCTGCAGAGTCTGCATCTTCACCCGCTGAGACAGTGCAGCCCTCACCTCCAACAGAGGCTGCCCAGGAGGCACCTTCACCTGCTGACATGGTGTATCCCTCACCTCCAGATGAGGCAGTGCAGCCCTCCCCTCCAACAGAGGGCATGTAGGCTACCCTCCCGTGACTGCTGTACAAGGAGCCCCCTCCAGAACCAGTGGGAAAGTCACCTACCTGAGAGACAATGACCTTGCACTCCCCAGCACAGAGAAATGGGCATGGAGCCCCCTCCAGAACCAGTGGGAAAGTCACCCACCTGAGAGACTGTGGCCTTGCACTCCCCAGCACAGAGAAATGGGCTGGAGCCCCCTTCAGCACCAGTGGGAAAGTTCCCGATTTCAGCTGAGGTGCCCCCGACCCCCATCCCGCTGAGGTGCCTGCCCACTTACAAAATGATGCCCCTTCACAGTTCTGTGCAGTTGATGTCAGGAGACAAGTTGGGCCTTGGACTGTGCACTGTGGCTATGTGAGCCCTTTGTATTTTGGACTTGGCATTGGCCCTTTGTGAACAATTGTACACATCATGTTCATGTGGTGGCTTTTCCCTTGCTAATACATTTTCAGTACTTCAGAAATCTAGTCCATGTTTTACTGTGCGTGTGTCATGTGCGATTGGTTTACATGTGCAGCTGGTTGAGTGTATGGTGTGTGTGTGTCTGGTGTGTGTTGTGCGTGTGTGTGTCACTCTAATTTCCCTCCCTCCCTCCCTCCCTTGTGTGCTTGACAGCTGTACTCACCGTCGTTTTCTTCATCGGCGTTGGTGTTCCAGGTGGAGCATGGCATAGAAGAGCATCGGGGAGACTTGCAGTTCGAGTTCCATGACGGCAGCGGAGTCCTCTGTGTACTTGTTGGTGAGTCTTTCATTTTCTGTGATCTGTTTTCACAAGGTTTTTAATGGCGTTGGCAACGCTTTGGAAATCCTGGCAGTTTCCTGTGTCATAATATAGTTGTCACGGTTTCGGGTGGATCTGATCAGGACTCTGGTTGGGACACCCTTTGAGGTCACCGAATATCCTAAAGAGGTAGTGTACTGGGGCAGAAGAGCAGCTAAAGGCATACATGGAAAGGACAGCTATGGACAGGCACAGGAAACGGGAAAGTAAAAGCAGAGCAACCCTTGTGTGAACAAACAGGAAACAGATTACTAATGAACAAACATGCTGGGGTTGTACACAGAGTAAGGCACAGAACCTCCCACAGTGACAGGGAATGTCAATGCCTCTGTGCAGTTTGCTCTTACAGATAGTCACCCTGCCAGCCCCATAAAAAGGAGGCAGCAGAAGTGATTCTGTCTCTGGACCCTAGAGCACAAACAAGGATAGTACTTACATACACAAGACACGCTCTTGTGGGTCCAGCTGGAAACACAGTGCGATTCCTGAGAAAACAGCAAGAGCACACTGTCACTGTCAGGCACGAAAGACAACGTATAACACTAGACAAGGATGGGGGCTGGAATTGCCTCCTGGAAACCAGGAGACAACCCCAGTACAAAGGAGGACACTTATACACTGGTGAAGACTGATAGAACACTTACCAGGCACAAATAACCAAGAAGAAACAGAAACAGAATGGAACAAACTAAGAGGCAGAGGCAAGAACTGGGAACAGGCTCAGGCTGAAGCAAAGGCAGGACTAGGACTTGAAAACAGTGTGCAAACCTCCGGCTGGAACAAGCAGAGATAGGACTGGGAAACGAAGAGCAGGCTCTGGCTGGAACAGGCAAGGGCAGGGCTGGAATACAGGATGTAGAAATAAGCAGTAAACAGGACTGGGAAACAGAGAGCAGGTTCAGGCTGAAACAAGGCAGGAGCAGGACAGAGAAACAGGGAGCAGGCTCTGGAAGAAACAGACAGGTACAAGGCTAAGAGATAGGGAGCAGACTCTGGCTGGAACAATCAGGAACAGGGCAGAGAAACAGGATAAAGCTGGAAAAGAACAGGAACAAAATTGGAACACCATCCGATAAGGGGTCTGTAACACAAAGGAACCAAACTCCAATGCACGACGGGGATCTTGAGGAAATGGCTGCTTATAAGCATTTCCAAGCTGCAGAAAACCCTAGGTGGAATCAGATGACTTGGCTGCACAGGAAAAGTCTCAGGTGTGTGTAGTTTCAGACACTTGCAAGTCCTTGAGGAGAGGATCCAGTGAAAAGGAGCAACTGGGCTTCTCCCATAGAAAACAATGGGAAACAGAATCCAGGCTTTCCTGACTACCAGACTGTGCATTATGGGATTTGCAGTCCCAGGAAGCAAATGTAGTACTACACAAGTATACCATGGCGAAAAGAGAAACAAACAGGACTCAGCAAGGGACTCTAGATAAGTGTTCAAGGTGATTCCCAGGCTACCGAGAGTCCCCTTACAGCACCCCCTAGAAATGGGACGACAGAGTCGTAACAATGGTGGGCAGTACTTTGTCTTCCGCCTGGATGTTGATGGCGACCGCCATGGTCTGGGGTGTTAACGCCTTGGCGGATGGTGTGGTACATTGGCTGTCTATGGGAGTCCTCACCACCATGGTCTTAATTTGCCAGTAATTACCACCGGAATGGTGGCGGTATTTCTGCCATTTTATCACTCATGTGAATGTCATAATAAGGCCATAGTGTATAGTACACAGTATTTATAACGTAGGATGACTCATTGTAATACTAATTCAAAATCCAGCTTAACGGTCAAGTTGTATTCTATATAACTATTTTGGGAATTAACACCTTTAGAAATTTGTCATTTTCCTGTTTAGAACCAGAAGGCTTTCCTGCCACTGTTCAGCTATCACCTGACACCTGTTCTGTTGTGACATGTGTATTGTTCCCAGACAATGGACAAGGCCCTGGGTGTGGGGAGGGATTTTCCTTCCTAGACAAGGCAGCCTAGCAGTTCTGTCCAGTCCCTTCCTGAGCTTGATATGATTCCTACTGAGTCACTCGCAGATGATGCTCACAAATAGGCCTTCCTCCTTTATGTCTCTTTAGTCAGGCGGGCACCAAATCCAGTAGAAAGGGAGAAAGTGATCAGATCTGGTTGAGGCAGTGGACAAAGGCGTTCCCACCACCCAGAGGCTAGCACTTGGAGTAAAACTGAAACCCATAGACCTCTGCAGACACTTCTGGGTCTATGAAGATCAGAAAATGACTGCCCTGCTATGTGAAACCGGAAGGAAGACTGGACCTGCTTGCTTTGAACCTAGGACATCAGGATCTGTCAAGATCATTCTAAGTATGTGGACGAGCTCCTTGGGATCGGCATGCTGTTCAGATTGGATCCACCTCTCAATACACCCAATTCTGCATACCATATCCTCACAGAGGCTTGGAGTGATTCAGCTGGGGAGAGGGTAGTGGGAAAAAGAACTGCAAGAAAGGAGATCTTTAAAAAGAAAAGATACAAATAATTATATTCTGCACTTTAACTCCTGTATATAACTTAGATATATGGTGTGTTCTAGGAAGTTGCCTATCATATGAGGTGCTGCCTTATGACAACAATGGCTTCTCTTATGCACCACATTTAATTCTTATATAGTCTTCTTCGCTGATATGCATAACAATGCTGTAATACAAACAAATCACAATGAAGCTCATAAATGCTCAGTAAAACCTTTTGTGATACTAGTGTAATGCATTCCTGGTGTTCTACAAAGCTCTTACATACAATGCACAAACTAAAAATCCAAAGCACACGTGTCCATAATGAAAACACCTTCAAAAAATCTGTTTGAGAAAATTCTTTCTTTTTGAATAGGTAAATGTCCAATGTTAAATGCCACAAGGAAAAACAAACTCCCCTTACTTAAGTAGAGAAACTAGTCTTTGACTTAGAAGATAGTATAAAAAAGGAAGCAGACAGCAATCAATCAATAAGTCAATTAGGGATTTGTAAAGCGCACTACTCACCCGCGAGGTTCTCAAGCGCTGAGGAGGGGAGGGGGGAGAAAGTGGGGAGGGAGTGCTGCTACTGCTCGAACAGCCAGGTCTTGAGAAGTTTCCTGAAGGGAGGTCTTTGGTCTGGTGCAGATGCAGGTGGGTGGGAAGAGTGTTCTGCGTTTTGGGGGCAAGGTGCGATAATGATCTACTGCCGGTTGTTGTTCTGCAGACATGTGGGATGGTTGCGAGGGCGAGGTCGGCGGAGTGGAGATGCCGGGTCGGGTGTAGAAGGAGAGTTGCAAAAACAACAAGTGATGGACGGAATGCTGAACATTGTCAAACATTCACCCCCAGTCACAGATCTGGGTTTAATCCATCGTTTTTTTGCTGCCCATGCCATTCCAGTTTGGACCCAGCCATATGCAAATCAGTCTTGACCCTGTTCCCCATGGGAACAGTCCAGCCCGAACTGCTAGGCCAGGTCTTCCCTGGACTGGACACAAGCATCCTGGGACCGGTTTCGGGGTTTCACCCCTCATCAGCCATTCACCCCCAGTCACAGATCTGGGTTTAATCCATCGTTTTTTTGCTGCCCATGCCATTCCAGTTTGGACCCAGCCATATGCAAATCAGTCTTGACCCTGTTCCCCATGGGAACAGTCCAGCCCGAACTGCTAGGCCAGGTCTTCCCTGGACTGGAAACAAGCATCCTGGGACCGGTTTCGGGGTTTCACCCCTCATCAGCCAGGCTAGCTTGAATCCAGTGGCATGAGAAGGACGGGACCCACGTCTGGGCATACCCTTCCCACTTAGGGCGACAAATGCAAAAACAACAAGTGATGGACGGAATGCTGAACATTGTCAAACATTCACCCCCAGTCACAGATCTGGGTTTAATCCATCGTTTTTTTGCTGCCCATGCCATTCCAGTTTGGACCCAGCCATATGCAAATCAGTCTTGACCCTGTTCCCCATGGGAACAGTCCAGCCCGAACTGCTAGGCCAGGTCTTCCCTGGACTGGAAACAAGCATCTTGGGACCGGTTTCGGGGTTTCACCCCTCATCAGCCAGGCTAGCTTGAATCCAGTGGCATGAGAAGCACGGAAGAAGGAGAGTTGTCTGTTGAGGTATTCTGGTCCGGTGTTGTGCAGTGCTTTGTGAGTGTGGGTGAGGTGTTTGAAGGTGATTCTCTTGTTGACTGAGCCAGTGCAGGTTTTTCAGGTGGTCTGTGATGTGGCAGTGGTGGCGGATGTCCAGCATGAGGTGTGTGGAGGCATTCTGGATGCGTTGCAACCTCCTCTGGAGTTTGGCCATGGTTCCTACATAGAGGGCATTGCCGTAGTCCAGTTTGCTGCTTACGAGGGCTTGGGTGATTGTTCTTTTGGTTTTGGTGGGTATCCAATTGTAGATCTTTTAGAGCATGCTGAGGGTGTTGAAGCCGGAGGAGGAGATGGCATTCACTTGCTGGGTCATGGATAGTGAGGGGACCAGAATGAATCCTAGCTTACGTTCGTGGTCGTGGGAGCGGTTCCGATAGTGGTAGGCCACCAGGAGTCATCCCATGCATAGTGGGTGGAGCCGAAGATGAGGACTTCTGTCTTGTCGGAATTGAGTTTGAGGCAGCTGTTCTTCATCCATTCGGCGATGGCCTTCATTCCTTCGTGGAGATAGGTCTTGGCGGAGTCCTTGGTGAGGGAGAGGATCAGCTGGGTGTTGTCAGCATCTGAGATGATGTTGAGGATGTGGGATTTGGCGATGTTAGCGAGCGGGGCCATGTAGATGTTGAAAAGGGTCAGGCTGAGGGACGAACCCTGGGGTACGCCACAGATGTTTCGATGGTCTCCGAGTGGAATGGGGGAGGAAGACTCTCTGGGTTCTGCCGGTGAGAAAGGAGATGACCCAGTCCAGGGCTCTGTCACGGATTTCAGCATTGCTGAGGCGTGAGTGTGGAGTGTGGTGGCAGACGTTGTTGAACGTGACCGAGAGGTCCAGAAGGATGAGGCCCGCAGTTTTGCCGCTGTCCAGTATGGTTCTGATGTCAACGGTGGCAGCGATGAGGGCGGTTTGGTTTTTGTGATTGCTGCGAAATCCGGATTGGGAAGGGTCCAGGGTGCGTTCTCCTCTAGGAAGCAGGTTAGTTGACAGCCTTCTCAATGACTTTTGTCGGGAAGAGGAGCAGGGAGATAGGCTGGAAGTTCTTGAGGTCCTTTGGGTCCGCTTTGGGGTTTTTGAGGAGGGCGTTGATCATGGCCTGTTTCCAGCTCTCCAGGAAGGTGGCAGACTCAAAGGAGCTGTTGATGATCTTCCGTAGCTGGGGTGCGATGACGGAGCTTGCTTTGTTGAGGATGTGGTGAGTACAGGGGTTCAATGGAGAGCCGGAGTGGATGGTGTTCATGATTTTGATTGTGTTGTTGTCATTGATGGGGGTCGAGGAGAGCAGGAGGTTGGTCGGAGGTGAATCTGTGGTGTTGGTGGTTGCCAGGGGGGTCCGGGTGCTGAAGCTGTTGTGGATGTCTGCAATCTTGTGGTGGAAGTAGGAGGCTAGGGAGTCGCAGAGGTCTTGGGATGGCGGGATGTTGTTAGCGTCGGAGCTGGGGTTGGTGAGTTCCTTCACGATGTTGAAGAGCTCTTTGTGGCTGTGTCGATGGGTGGGTTCTGGGACAGGATTGCAATAAGTTGGTCTACAGTGACCTTGTTCCAGCTGCGGTGGGGAATCTGTTGTGGGTGGTGGTGTATTGTGGGTTACTTGAAGGAGAAGTGGATGCAGCGGTGGTCAGTCCAGTGGAGTTTATGGTGTGGCTGAAAGAGACGTGATTGCTGGCGGAGAAAATCGGGTTGAGTGTGTGTCCTGCGGAGTGGGTTGGTGTTGTGATGAGCTGTTTGAGGCCAAAGTTGGAGAGGTTGTTGAACAGGGTGGCGGTGTTGTTGTCGTTGGTGTTCTCAAGGTGGAAGTTTAAGTCTCCGAGGATTATGTAGTCAGTGGATGCAAGAGCGTGCATGCTAATGATGTTGGTAATGGAGTCACTGAACTGCTGTCGTGGGCTGGGGGTGCCTGTAGACGAGGGTCCCTCGGTGGGTGGTGTTTGGATCAGTGTTGATTTGGAAGTGCAGGAGTTTGGCTGTGCTGAGGGTGTCTTCGGTGTTGGTCGGGTTTTCTTGTGGATGATGCCGATGCCTCCTCCTGATTTGTTGGAGCGGTCCCTGTGGGTGATCTTGTAGCCATCCGGGATGGCTATGGTGATGTCAGGTGCTGAGGGGGGGTTTATCGAGGTCTCATTCAGGAAGGTGACGTCTGGGAGGCTGAGTCGAGTAGATTCCATAGCTCTACGGCGTGATTGTGGATGGAGCGGATGTTGAGGAGGATACATTTGAGATGGTTGCGTCCTGCCTTGGTGGGTGGGTCATTGGCGTGGAGGCTGGTGAAGGTGCAGTTCTGGCAGGAGAAGGGTCTGTGGGTGGTCTCTGGGGAAGCTTGAAGGCAGTCGGGAGAGCGGCCGGTGTTGAGGGCGCATAGGGTGGCGGCGTTGTAGTGAAGACGTGTGTGGTGGCGTTGGGGGGGACAGGAGCCAGGGGTTCTGGTGCTGGGCACGGTCCAGTGGCAGACGGGTGCAGACGGGCTTGCCTTTGGCCCGCGTAGGGCACACCAGCTGCGCGAGTCTGCTGCGTGGCCACGCAGTGACTGCCATTAAGTAGGAAGGTGGGGGGGAGGAGAGGTTAGCTGGGAGGTGGGAGGGGGTTGAAAGACTGTGCTAAAAAGGGGGTGGAGCCAAAAAAGGGGGCGGGCTGCAGGGGCAAAAGCCGCAGGGGAGTGAGAGGGGGTGAGCAAAAGTGAGAGAGAAACGAGGAAAAGGAGCACTAAGGGACAGTAGTGGAGCAGAGAGCAAAGCAAAGCAGAGAAAAGGAGGAGAGAGGCATAAGGTAGCCTAGTAGGGAAGCCTGGGGGTGGAGGAGGGCCTCGAACTCATGACAGGGGTCTGTTATTCAGCAGCACTGCCTCCTCATGAAAATAAGTAAAACATGTTTGTCACTTATCTGGATATTGTCAGAAGCCTAGCTTGCCTTGCCAGCCACTTTGAATACCACTGCACAGCTGCTCCATTCAAACAAGGCATGCAGAGAGAAAAAAGGAAAAATAAATGAACTCATTAAATCAAGCGCTCCTTGCAGAACAGAAAACAAAGCAGCCATTGTGTACTTGAAGAAGAAACAGTGAATCCTCCCCTGGGCATTAAAAAGAGCTTGAAACCCCATGAGAACAGTCCTCCTTCAGCCTCCAGATCCACAGAGCCCTTTACAGAATTTGGAAATGCTGCCACAGAAAAATAGCTGGCAAAAACCTCCATATTTTTAGCGCATTTCACTCGTTGCTCAGATTTCACAGGTGATTAGAACTACGCACATTAGCCGACGTGTGAGGAACCAATTTTATAATCATGCCCCCTCAAACCTGGTTGAGTTGTGCACAATGTATCATGGGCGTTGTAGTTGAATTTGGTAGATACCTATGGAATAAATAACTTGTAAGTCCTTCTATCTTTGAATGGGGTATTCTAGAGGCTAAAAATTTTACTTGAAGGCATCTGTGTCTACCTTTTCCTGACAGTAGGCCATCCTCCAAGGGACTTCTTACAACCAGGCTTGATTGGATTGGCCACATGAAATGCCTTTACCAGTCGAGGTGCGTAGATGATATTGTCAGGGTCCCAAGAATCATCTTCAGTTGTATACCCTTTCCAAGACACAAGGTACCACAATCAATCCCCTCTGAATTTGGAATCCAAGATACAACATACATCACACTCAATTTGGCCATCATGTATTACCAGTGGCGTGTTTCCACTTGGAAATTTGTGCTTATTTCAGGACACTGCTATGAAACACAGGATGTATTTGTAGGGTTTGTGGCAAAGTGAGTTTGTACACCACAGGATTAACCTGTCTAAGCACTTCATAGGGGTCTATGTATCTCGGATAGAATATATTCGTGAAATGTTTATTTCTTGTGGATAGCCACACCCTGTCACCTGGCTGATATTGTGGCCCTGAACATCAATGGGGATCTATGCAACCCTTGGTGTTTTGCTTGGTTTACCTGTTTATGTATCGTCTCTTAGCCATGTTATATTTCTTTTACACATCATAGTACATTGGGCTGATTTGAGGTCTCCAAGGGTATGGAGACTGGCATAGTTTTTGGATGGAAACCATAATAGGCATAACAAGGTGAGGCACAAATAGAGCAGTGCCATGCACTGCTATATGAAAGTTCATCTTGCCAAAACAAAGACACCCAGGATTCAGTGGCTTCTGCATAACACCTTAAGTTTGTCTTTAATGTTTGGTTTAGTCATTCTGTTTGCCAACCTGTCTGCGGGTGACAACTCATGGAAAGGGATGCTGAAATCATTAATGCCTTAGACAATGCCTGCTAGAAGCAGGCCAAAAACTGAGGGCCCCTATCCAAAACAATAACCTCTGGAATTCCGTGTTGCTTCACTACTTGCTCTATTATCAATTGAGCTGTAACCCATAGGTAATTTTTTACAGAAAACAAAACAACCTTTTTTGTTCAAACTGTCAATTATCACTAGTATGGTGGTAAACCCATGATCTCTGTAACAAAATCCATAATTTTCCATGGCTGGTTAGGAATGGGCATAGTTTGTAACATCCCTCGAGGTTTTGAATGATACGCTTTTGCCTATGCACGCACTATACATCTGTGTCCCTAAAACTTAATGTCTGTGGCCATCCTTTCCCACCAGAAGTGTCTTTGAACCAACTCCAGAGTGTTTGCAACCCCAGGGTGCCCCGTCAAAGGGGAAACATGACAGCAGTCAAATGCTTTCAACTGGAGACCTTTAATAGGTTGGAAGAGTTTTTTTATGAAATGGAAATCCTTGCTTAATGGTTCTCTGGGGATTTTGAGTTGCCCAACCCACCCAAGAAGTAGGAGACCTGATCTTTTTCACAGACTCCAGGAAATTGCTTACTTTTATGGCACATACAACTTTTGAGTTATAGATACCATATGTCTCTCTTTTTGTGTACATTGTAAGCCCTGTCTTGACAAGACATCCGCCTTACGATTACCACTCCCCAGACAAAAAGTGAGCACAGAATAATGCTTCACAAAATAAAGCATCCAATGCATTTGATATTGAGACAGTTGTTGTACATCTTTCATATATTGCATATTTCTGTGAATTGTGTACACTATCACAGAATGACTAGCCCCTCAGAGGTACTGTCTCCATTCCGAAAAAGCTCTTCTGTTCTGCTGCATTTAGCTTTTTGGACATACATGCCACGGAACACATCTGTCCTGTCTTTCTGTTTCTTTGTGACAAAACTGAAAATGGCTCATCCTTATCCTGCATAATCATTGGTACGAATATATGAGTCATAGAGCCTCATTATGAGATTGCCAGTCTGTCGACCGCCGTGGAGGCGGTGGCTGTCCGACCACCATCAGGATGGCAGTTGGTCCACCGTATTATGAGTTATGTGGGCCTATGGAGCAAAGACTGTTGCAGTCCCGCCGGCACTGACAAGTAGCATAGACCGCCACGATCACGAGGCAGCACAAACAGGCCGGCGGAGCCTATGTTACAGCTGGACCATTTTTGAGGTTTCACACTGCCAATGCGGCTGTGGCGGTCCAACCACCACGTCTCTGAAGGCAGAAACGGGAACTATAAAGGAAACAGTGTGGCCATTAAACCCATCACGCACATCCTGCTACTGCTGATCATTGATGGAGAACAAAATCAATGCCGTAAGTACACACACCTACCTGTGTCATCAACCTTATCAACAGATCGTAGCACTGTTGTTCACATCATCTGGGAGGGACACTATGGGAACCAAGTACACGTCTCACCATGTACACAGTCCACATCATACATGAAGATGGACACATTCACAGTCATAATGCACCTCCTTTGAGCTGGTCACTCACACTGCACAGAAACACTAATAAAAAAAAAACATCCTCACATCTCAGGCACAGGGATACTGAAGGCTACACAACATTGTCTAATACATCACCAACAACATACAAACATCACATCTAACAATACAACTCACATACATTCCACACAGTCCATGGACTGTTGGCACATACAACACACATATTATCGATGTGGCATGGAACTAAAACAACATTCCCAGTAAACAGCTCTGTAATGGACACACACAATGCAGCACAATGGAAATAGCACTATATGTGTCTCATGAACAAATAGTATTAGTCCCAAATGTCAGTCAGTCCCATCTGCACAATATGGAAGTGCAAGTCAACAAAGCACATACAACTCCAACTGCATGGGACATAGATCTACAGGAACTAGCTGCAAGGTACACACAGCTAAATGGACACATGCACGCTCAAATGTAAAGAAAGCTAGCACAACTTAACACACTCCATGTCTGTATAAACCAATTCTCAAGCTGACACTCATCAGATGAATCCATAAGCCATATCAGGGGACAGATCTAACACCATACATGCTCACATTGAGCAACACAAGATGAAATACTTACCATAACAAACAGTGCACAATGCCATGACACCATAATTACATTTTGTAGGAAAGTACCATCTTGCCTGGCATGTTACCCCCACTTTTACTTGTGTGTGTGTTTGTTTTTGCCTGTGTCACTGGGATCCTGCTAGCCAGGACCCCAGTGCTCATACCTTGTGCCCTGTATGTGTTCCTATGTGGTGCCTAACTGTATCACCGAGGCTCTGCCAACCAGAACCTCAGTGTTTATGCTCTCTCTGCTTTTAAAATTGTCACTACAGGCTAGTCACTCAGTTTACCAATTCTGATTGGCACACTGGAACACCCTTTTAATTCCCTAGTATATGGTACCTAGGTATCGAGGGTATTGGGATTCCAGGAGAGCCCTATGGGCTGCAGCATTTCTTTTGCCACCCATAGGGAGCTCAGACAATTCTTACACAGGACTGCCACTGCAGCCTGAGTGAAATAACGTCCACGCTATTTCACAGCCATTTTACACTGCACTTAAGTAACTTATAAGTCACCTATATGTCTAACCCTCACTTAGTGAAGTTTAGGTGCAAAGTTACTAAGTGTGAGGGCACCCTGGCACTAGCCAAGGTGCCCCAACATTGTTCAGGGCAATTTCCCCAGACTTTGTGAGCGCGGGGACACCATTACACATGTGAACTACATATAGGTCAATACCTATGTGTAGCTTCACAAAGGTAACTCCGAATATGGCCATGTGACATGTCTAAGATCATGGGATTGTCCCCCCAAGCCAAATCTGGTATAGGGATGCAAATCCCATGCATCCCCGGGGCTCCAGCATGGACCCCGGGTACTGCCAAACTAGCTCTATGGGGTTGTCTATGCAGCTACCACTGCTGCCAACCCTCAGACAGGTTTCTGCCCCCCTGGGGCCTGGGCAGCCCAGTCCCAGGAAGGCAGAACAAAGGATTTCCTCTGAGAGAGGGTGTTACACCCTCTCCCTTTGGAAATAGGTGTTAAGGGCCTGAGTGGAGTAGCCTCTCCTGGCCACTGGAAATGCTTTGAAGGGCACAGATGGTGCCCTCCTAGCATAAACCAGTCAACACCGGTTCAGGGATCCCCCAGCCCCCGCTCTGGCACGAAACTGGACAAAGGTAAGGGGAGTGACCACTCCCCTGTCCATCACCACCCCAGGGGTGGGGCCCAGAGCTCCTCCAGTGTGTCCCAGACCTCTGCCATCTTGAATGCAGAGGTGTGAGGGCACAATGGATACCTCTGAGTGGACAGTCTCAGGAGGTGACGTCAGAGACCCCTCCTGATGGGCTTTTACCTGGTTGGGTAGCCAATCCTACTTTGAGGGCTATTTAGGGTCTCTCCTGTGGGTTTCTTTTCAGATAACGAATGCAAGAGCTCACCAGAGTTCCTCTGCACTTCTCTCTTCAACTTCTGCCAAGGATCGACCGCTGACTGCTCCAGGACGCCTGCAAAACCGCAACAAAGTAGCAAGAAGACTACCAGCAACATTGTAGCGCCTAATCCTGCCGGCTTTCTCGACTGTTTCCTGGTGGTGCATGCTCTGAGGGCTGTCTGCCTTTAACCTGCACAGGAAGCCAAGAAGACATCTCCTGTGGGTCAATGGAATCTTCCCCTTGCTAACGCAGGCACCAAACTTCTGCATCACCAGTCCTCTGGGTCCCCTCTCATCTTGACGAGCATGGTCCCTGGAACACAGGAGCTGAATCCAAGTGACCCCAACAGTCTAGTGGTCCTTCTGTCCAAATTTGGTGGAGGTAAGTCGTTGCCTCCCCACGCCAGACAGTAATGCTTTGTAATGCGTGATCTGCAGCTGCTAGGGCTTCTGTGTACTTTTGCAAGATTTCCTCACATCACAGCTCAGGACCCCAGCAGCCTGTCCTGCATTGCCCAACTCACTGAATTGACGTCCGGCTTCGTGGAACCCTCTTTTGTTGTGTTGAGACAACCGCCATGCTCAGATTTCTTGAGCGCCTGTTCAAGTGCTTCTGTGGGGGCTGCCTGCTTCTGCATGGACTCTCTCTGTGGCTGAGTGCCCCCTCTGTCTCCTCCGCCAAGGGGTGACCTCCTGGCCCTTACTGGGCCGTGGCAGCGCCCATAATCTTCAACCACGACTCTTCCACATAGCAAGGCTTGCTTCTGGTCTTTCTGCGTGGAAACAACTCTGCATCCTCCAGCACGCCGTGGGACATCTTCTGACCAAAGGAAAAGTTCCTGGCACCTTCCGTTGTTGCAGAATCTGTGGCTTCTTCCACCAGGAGGCAGCCATTTTGCATCTTCATCCGGGGTTTAGTGGGCTCCTCCCCCCCCCGGACACTTGCGTGACTCTTAGACTTGGTCCCCTTACTTTGCAGGTCGTCAGGTCCAGGAATCCATCTTCAGTCTTTTGCAATCAGTTGTTGTCTTTGCAGAATCCCCTATCTCGACTTTACTGTCTTTCTGAGGCAGTAGGGTAACTTTAATCTTACTTCTCAGGGTCTTGGGGTGGGGTATCTTGGACACCCTTAGTGCTTTCTTACACTCCCAGCGACCCTCTACAGACTACACTAGGCCTGGGGTCCATTCGTGGTTCGCATTCCACTTTTGGAGTAAATGGTTAGCGTTGCCTCTAGGCCTCTTGTCTCCTATTGTGTTCTACAGTGTTTGCACTACTTTTCTAAGTGTTTTACTTACCTGATTTTGGTGTGTGTGTATATTTTGTGTATTTTACTTGCCTCCTAGGGGAGTATATCCTCTGAGACACTTTTGGCATATTGTCACTAAAATAAAGTACCTTTATTTTTAGTAACTCTGAGTATTGTGTTTCTTATGATATAGTGCCATATGATATAAGTGGTATAGTAGGAGCTTTGCATGTCTTCTAGTTCAACCTAAGCTGCTCTGCTATAGTTACCTCTATCAGCCTATGCTGCTAGAACACCACTGATCTACTAATAAGGGATAACTGGCCCTGGCACATTTACACATTTACACCCACATATCCATACAACCAACATATACCCTTTTCTTGGGAGACACCAGCACAGCCCATAAAGTCAGACACTGCAAACAACTGCAAATGGAAATGGTGCAACAACCAGCCTCAAACACACACAACTGTAGCCACACAACACAAGTCACTAAGGAACAACAATAATGTAGAAAAGGAATTGCAGGACAAATGTATACCCACAAAATATAACCGATTGGGTTTAATAGGCAATAAATATTTGAAGTCCAAAGGCCTCTTGCCAGTTCCAAAACAGTCCAATAAGAGCACAGTGTCTACACTTGACTCCCAACTGACATGGACCTCCACACGAAGGGGCATCAATGGAGCAGGCACCTCAGGGATTATCTGGGGTGTATTTGGGAGGGGGTTTTGGCCTTCTTTTTGGGAGGGTTGGGCTTCCTCTTGGGGGAGAGGTATGGGTGCTTGCAGGGGAGGTCTGGGAGGCAGTAGGGGGGCTAGGTGGTAGATGGGCACCTCTTGGGTTTGGGATGGGGTAGAGGGAACAGGGAAAAAGTCAAGGTCAAACATAAATAATGTCTTAGGGACATGGGTGTGGTCAACAGAATGGGGTTGGGATTTTAAGGTTGAGGGAGTGGTTGTCTGCTGTGTTGATGTGGATATTGTGGGTTTGTGCTTCTGGGAGGTATGCTTGTGTGTGGTGGGTGTCTGTTGGGTGGGTGAGTGAGTGCTTTTGTGTGTCTTGGGGGACTGGGCGGTGGAGGTGCCAGGGGATGGAGTGATCGATGTGTGTGTGGCTGTTGTGGTGGTGCCTGTGGGTTGGCTGAATGTGGTGGATGTCTGTGTGTCTGCAGTTGTGGCGTCTGTGGGTGCAGTACCTGTGGGGGATTTCTGGGGGTCTGCTGTGGTAGTGTCTGCAAGTATGATGGGTATTGTGGGTGTGTCAGTGACTGTTGGTGTTATGTCTGTGGGTGTTATTGATGTTTTGTGTCCGATGCGGGTGTGGTAGGGGTGTTTTGTGAAGACGTGATTGTTGTATTTGTGGGTGGATGTTGTTTCCTTGCATGCCTGTGTTTTGTGGTGCTTGTGTTTGTGTGTGCTCATCTTCTGTGTTGGTGTAGATGTATGTGGATCTGTCTGAGTTCTTTGAGTAGGTAGGGTAAGGTGGATTTGGATTGGGGAGAGGGAGGAGGAGAGGGGACCGGATGTGGGGGGTGACAGGCTGCCATCAGTGTGGAGGCCAGAACCTGAAAAGATCCCTGTAGGACAGCGATTGCACAATGAATCCGTTCCCGGAATGCATTGATTTTGTTGCAGTTGGGTAGCCAATCCCTGGATGGCATTCATAATGGCTGACTGACCCACAGAGCTACTTCTCAGGAGGTCATTAGCCTCCACACTGAGGGCAGCATGGGTAACAGCGGCTGGGGCGGAGGTGCCTGTGGCAAAGGAGACATCCACCCTCTTGAGTGAGTGGATACGGGCAACTTGATGGGGAGCAACAGGAAGGGCGGAGATAGAATCGGGATGGTACTTGGATGGTACTGCAGATGCCCTGATGGGTCTGCTATCACTACAGAGTGCCCACTGGAAGAGGAATTAGATGAATCCAATGATAATGATGAGGATGATGTTGAGGTCCACACGTGGCACTCCCCTCTCCCTCCGTGCCACTGGGTCTCTCTATGTCAGTGGTCTCTTGGCCTGAATCTCCATGGCCAGATGCTTCCCCACTTGGCTCTGCCCCATCTCCTTTGCTTGCAGGTGCTGATGTTGCAGATACAAACATAAATAGGGTAATCACATGTCCATGATCACACTTGAACAACAGCTCTGATTAGCAAACAGTACCATGATTTCAAGTTGGCCCCAGCAATAAATTCCACCTAAGTGGCCCACACATATGACATACCATTTGCCTTTATGCCATATGAACTGGCAGCAGTTGCACCCAAGAAATGTAGGATCTCAAACAACTACAATTGCGTGGCTGTAGTTGTGCAATCACAATGACCATTCGCCCATCAGGAGACACCATCACCCTAAAGGCTTTGCTCTATGGAGCAGACCACAGTCTCCTGTTTGCATCCAATAGTAGGCCAAAAAAATGCATTTCCACAGATCCCACACCGAGTCATGCACACATTTCTTTGTCACATACATGATGATCCAACATTGAGGACTGATGATACAGAATCTATGTTGATAACAACAGTACAATATTCTTGAGAAGATGACATGGAAATAATCATGTAAAACTAGAAACATATAAACAATGAACACTTCACCATATTTGCCCCAACAGAGTCAAGAAGGTTATATTATTGCTGCTCCGGTAGGCCACACATGTGGTGTGGATAAGAACTCATGTGCAAGATGTCTGGGAGAGATGTCCCCAAATAAACAACACAATGAATCAGCAAGCCCCAGGGCTTTAGCCACTAATGTCTTTCACACCTTACAATGACATACTCTGAGTGCTTTAGTAGAAGCCATTAGTCCATTGTATGTTGGAGAGACACAGAAATTTGCAAGGACTTGTAGATGGCTCTCAACATGTTAGCCAAAGTGAAACAACTTCACTCTCCCCATTTTGCTCATGCAAACCCAGATTTCTGTCTGTGGATGAATGGGTGTACCAAAACACATTTGATTTCAACATAACTGCAAGTCACTCCATGATGCATACCAACAGTCAGGTTACAAACCTTAGTCTTATGCATGTGCTGTGCCCTTTTCCACCTGATACCACATCAAGGGCATAGATATCTACATTGCGGTTCTACCCTCTAGTCCTCCCTGTCATGTCCCTCATTAATACTGCAGTTGTACATGCCAAATGACATGCTATGATGGGTGAGGGTATGTGTCAGCCAATAAATGATGGTGACACACTCCTGTCTGTGGTACAACATGAAATGTACCCCCATAGTAAATGTACTCTTCCATAAACAGTTTGCCATGCCCATATAAGTAAGGGAATACAGACATCATCTCATCAACATGAGTAGACCATGCATGAAACTGCAGCTTGCAAATGTTTTCTAAAGAGAAAGGGACATATGCTGGCATGCAGGCACAAGGAATGTTGACAACAGTGATGGAACATAAATCATGTGAATGGACAGTCCCCATTTACCAAGGGAAATTAGTGACCTATACCTACATCCAAATAACAATGTAAGCCCTGACACATGTATGTTGGACTCTTTTACATTACAGACTGCTGTGAGGCACCAGTACCCATAACGTGCAGTGGGAGTTCTGCCAGCTGTGGACCCTCAGGGTCCTCACCTTCTTGGCGATGGCTCACCACAGCCCCTTCTTTTGTGGGGTGTTGACCTGCATGGATGCAAAAGACAAATCAAGAGATTATGATCACAAGTTTCATTACAAATGGGTGAGTCACATACATGTCAGAAACAGCAATCTAGAACTGGTGTGACACATACGAGCCAAGAAGTACAGGGACGTTACTGCAGACATACATTTCCCAACTCACCACCTTGCTCAGGCCCTACAATGACTAAGCCAGCTTACTGACATCATGTAGCCCATGCTATAGCAGTCTAGCTGAGATGTGAGCCACTATGAACCACATCACATCCCTGTGGGTTCTGAAGGGAATACCCCTGAGGCATGAAAACAACAACACATTCACAGTCTGTGAGGATCACTTTCTGGTAACAGCTACTACAGGCTACTGCCAGAGTACAAACTCAAACATCACACATGGGTATTAATGAAGGGACAGCAATGGTGGGTACAGAAAGTGTCATCCTTGTCCATATATGAACATGTGGACTAACAAGCGCATATTCATGCCACTTCAGGGGTTGGGGTACTGTGGTATGTAATTGTACCACAGAACACTCCTTTAGACATATGTGTCTATCGCACAGAGATGACATCCAACAAACAAAGGCATGTGTTGTACAGTTTCTGCTAGGTGTCTAGACTACACAGTCACATATCATGGCCTCCCAGGAAACAACATTGTCTGCACTGTGGGAATGTCATTCATGCAATAAGCCTGTACAGGACAAATATAACCTGTGGGAAGGTGACAACAGAGCTGTGGGAGTAATGAATCTGTCATGAGTCAAAGACACACATTGACAATGAGGCAAAATGTATATGTGGATTAGCTTAATGACTTACCTCTGTACCCATTCCTAGTTTAATCAAAGGAATGAGGCATTCTGGGCAGGATCTTTCCCCAGAGCCTCATATTTCACACATGAAAGGATCTGCTGGGGTACAGGGAGTGGGCACAGTGACTTCACCCTAGCCTGAACTAAGACCCATATTGGGAGATACATTTGTCAGGCCTTGACCTCTGCAGGCTGAGCGGGAGGATACATCATCCACCTGTCTACCATCCACTGCCAGACCTACAGAGCACAGAAGAACACCATGTCATACCCCTATATCGTCTGAATCGGCAAACAATAGTGGACTTATGTGATCAGTTGGAGGCAGATCTGATGTCAACTATTAAATATCCAAACAGCATACTACCCATTGTACAAGTCATGTCATTATTGCACTTCCTAGCCACAGCGTTCTTCCAACATTTAGTGGCATGTCCCAAAGTCTGCTTGGTCTGGTGTTGAAGGATGTTTCCTCAGCAGTGTTGAAACACATTGTCAGCTACATCCAGTTTCCCGGGCGTGAGGGTTTAACCCATGTGAAGGCTGACTTTTATGGTTTGGCTTGCCTCTCACATGTGGTGGGGGCTATTGATGGCACACATGTTGGCTTGGTCCCACCGCAACCAAAAGAACATCCATTCCATCAACATCCAAGTTGAATGTTTGGCAAATCTTCACATTTCCCAGGTCGATATCTGGGTTCAGTCCATAATTCCTTCATTATGTGGAACAGCAGAATCCCCCAGCTGATGTCACAACTCTACCCAGAGAGGGTCTGGCCGGTTGGTAAGTCTAATCTGTCCTGTTGGTGTGTGGGCAATGTCTGGTAGCACAATTCTGATAAGAGGGACTAATTGTTGCACATTCATGCAATCCCTAAACAGGAGACTCTGGATATCCAGACCATCCAATTTTGTTGACGCCAACACGAAATCCAACTATGCCAGGGGAAGTCTGTCTGGACCAGACTAGTGGAGCCATCCTTTACTCACCTGAAAAAGTGTGTAAGATCACTGTGGCATGCTGCATATACCACAACCGAGCCCTGGAGAGGAAAATCCGGTACATGCCAGAGGAGGGGCAGCCCGCAGTGCCACTGAGTGAGACCCATGAAATGCTGAGTGAGTATGACAGTGGTGAAGATGAGGGAGCTGACTTGCAACACCCACTTTTCTTGATTGTATGTCATGTGATGTAATTACTGTGACTGTACGAAGAATTGTAGTTGATAGAATTTGTGTGGTAGAGTGTTTTTGGAATATCTAGGGAGCTGTTACTTTGCAATGTTCAGCCAAAGGGTGCATGAAGGATTAATCTATGACATGTCCCCACCTTTGTTTAGCTGCATCATTTGTGTCAGTCTCATTGCAATGTAGGTTTCTTTCCAGATGCTTGCCATATGAATTGGGTAATAGAAAATATTAAATTCCATACTCCTTATTTTGTTTTTGTCCAGGTACCTTCACCATGACATCCTCATGTGGGCATTTCAGAGTTGTGACATTGGCAGGTCTTTGATGATGTTCCGTCATTGGAAATGTACATTGATTGTTCCAGGTAATGTAGGTCACATATTTGGGGTGAATGAGACCTGTGCCAAGCAGCTTTGACAGTGTTTGTTTGGAAGGTATGAAGTGCACATTGAACTTGTTTAGTGTGCTGTGGTGGGCTGATTGCCTCATGTGTGTGATCATGTGGTCATGAAATCTGTTGTCATAATTTGCAAGCAAGGCATTCATTCTTCATATAGACTAATCACTCTTCTTGTATGACCTGTATGTAGCCGTAGATGTGTTTCATCATTGCAGACCACAGTGCCTGTGCCAGTACAGTGAAATATGTTTGTGTCATATCAACAGTTGCATGGTGTTTGGATCATGATATGCATGTGATAAAGGACTGTTGTACTGCCCTCTGTCTGTACTTTGGGGTATGTGATGTTGTATTGCTTTGGTGTGGTGTGTGATGACGCTCAAGCTAGTGTCAACATCCACGCACAATGACTAACAAGGTCCTTCCTTCTATGGTATGGGGTGCTATACCTTGATCTGTGTACCTTGACACAATTTGAATCACCCTTTCTGGGCTATGACAGTCCAGACAGTTAGACAGCCTGCGTGCTGTACAGTGGAGTAAAATGTTTGGTGTGACCAGATGCTGTACCAATGTGTTTCTGTGTGTTGGTTGTAATCCTTAGCAGGATACTGTACCTGTAACACATCCCCCCAAGTACTAGTTTCTTGTGCTGTTATCATTTGCTTCATATCATTTTACATATCAGCATAGCACAATTTGAACAGAAGCAAGCAGACACAAACTTTGAAATAGGTGGTATTTATTCCAAATTTGTGAATAGAACAAAACATAGGTATATGATGGAACAGAGTAGTGAAGGGTTCAGTCCTGGTAGATACAATCATTGTAGTAGCTGCCACAGCATTGTAAGACCAATGTTCTTTCTATTCCTCCCATTGGAAATGGAAGGTGGTTAGGGAACAGTCAACAGAGTAAACATGTGGAACACAAAGGAAGTAATTTGGGAAGAGGTCACTTGCTGGCAGTGATAGGTCTCTTGCCATCCGGACCTCCTAGGCATTTCACTGGGCTTCCCCACTCATGGTGGAGGTAATCTGCTGCTACAGAAACAGGGGTGTCTGAGGTGAGTCCTTCTGCTGACAGGGCATCCCTTTCAGTGGCTGGCACCCATGCTGAGGTGCCAGGTGTAGACATGCCAAGGGAAGGGGTGGATTCGTGCTGTTGATCCCTTCTCTGGGTGGTAATGATGTCACTCAGTGCCCCTGTTAGGGAAGCCGTGTTGGTATTGTGAGCCTCCCATGGTGCATGCACTTCCTGTATGAATTCCCTCTGTAGCTGCTTCATTCCATGGAGTTCAGTTAGTTCTTGGCCCATCATGCCTTGGGACTCCTGATAGAACCCCAAGACATGGCTAATGGTCTGTTGGCCAGGAACATCCAGAGTGACCTCACCCCACTGGCTCACAGCATCCCTCCCATGCACCCTACTCCCAGGGGCCAGTTCCTTTATCACAGTGTGCCCTCTCCCACTGGTTCTTGGACCATCATTGTCAGAGATGTGGTGTTGTCACTCAGGATCCTGGACTGGGGGGTATGAGATGGTTGTCAGTGTTCTAGGTTGGGGTGCATGGTAGGCCATGATGCAGAGGCAACCAGGCTGGAAAGTGTGTTTGTGGCCACAATGAGACTAACTAGTGTGTCTGACAAAGTTGCCCAAATGGGTTAGTACAGTACTCCATGCCAAGATGTCTAAGAGTGTTGTCATCAGTTCCTCTGTATGGCCAGTGGCAGCACAACCAATTGATGTGAAAGATGCAATGTTACTGGTTGTATTATGACATTTACTTCCAATTATTTACAGTGACATTTCACAGAGACCATGTACACAGTCGTCTAGCATGTAAACATATTGTGACAGGGACAAGTAGTAATGGTTATTTTGACATGACATTTGTTGAGCATGCCAGCTTTCCTTGACTGTCACAGCTTCTGAGATGTGCAATTCATTGTCCCTTTGGGGGGATGACCTAGGAGTGTCAACCTGCCACCGTTGCATGTCACACGTTGCAAGTTAGGTATTTAGCCATTTTGAGACCTAGTTGAATGTGATACAGGCAGACCGAGGAGTTTGTAGTATATGTGACAGAGTTCATCATATGGCTAGTGCAGTGTTAATGTGTGTGCTGTCAATACCAATCTGTTTATGTTTCTTGGAGCCTTTGGGGTCATTGTTTAGCACACTGGGTAAGCTGTGATGCCTGTCCTCAATGGGTTCATCTTGGGTTAGAAGATCAGGATGGAGCTAGGTAGTCAGACACAGTGAATCTCAAATGTGATATATCAGGCAAGGGCATTTGATCAAGTGACTACTGGTGTGTTTTTATTTTTTATGTTAGGAGAAATAGTGTCTCCTGGGAGTCAGAGTCATGTCTCCACTACACATACTCGACAATTTGCATATTCTGAGTTGTGTAGAGTTCATTTGGGTCTTCTCTACTAGATTGGTTTGGGCAAGTGAACACTGATTTTGGTTTTGGAGTATGTGGGACAGGTCCGATTGGCCTTAGCTTTCTCGTCAGTCCCACTACTTCCCAGCATATCACAAATGGTGAGTTCATATCAATCGGGATTTCACAGACATGGCTAATCATGCATATGGGCCCTGAGTTTGTGTCTGTAGCGTGAGCTACATAGGCTCCTGGCCTTAGCAGTCATGTCACTCTCTCTATTACAGACTATACAAACAGTATCACACATCTGCATAATTTGATAGTGAGAGTTGGGAAACTGTGCTCTTTGATCATGTGTACACTGTTCTGGTGTTTATAGACAGACTAATAGTGCCTCTTCTTTGTGCCACATTGCAGGACCGTCACCTTGGTGCGCATGAATGTTCTTGAAGATGCTCTAAAAAGTATCAACAATGCAGAAAAACATGGAAAACACCAGGTTCCATTCAGACCATGCTTCAAAGTCATTGTGCGTTTCTTAACTATAATGATGAAACATGGCTACATTGGTGAATTTGAAATCATTGATGATCACAGAGCTGGGAAAATTATTGGGAACATCACTGGCAGATTAATTAAGTGTGGTGTAACTAGTCCATGGTTTGATGTACAACAGAAGGATCTGGAAAAGTGGCAGAACAAACTGTTGCCATCCCGTCAGTTTGAAACATTGTTCTCACAACATCAGCTGGCAATATGGACCACAAAGAAGCTAGGCGAAAACATACAGGAGGCAAAATCCTAGGATTCTTTTTCTAGAATGTAAAAAGGCAGACTAACAAATTGTAAACAGTGCCGCCTGTGAGTTGCAGTCAGTTAAGTCTAGGTACTTGCCACACCTGACCAGTGTCATCTCCCAGGTGAGTATACTTGTGAGTTGACAGACAGGGGGATTTGGACAAGGTTATAATGTGCTGGTGTTAGGAGTTACAGAAACGGTACCCGCTGAGAGTTGCAGTCTTGTCAGTCCCTGTCATACACACACTATACATTTGTGAAACCCCAGGTGATTAAACTTCATTTGAGACTTGTCAGACAGGGATATATGTAGCAGTGAACACTTGGTTGGTGGTTGGATTCACAGACACAGGGCCTTCCTGGCTTATATCTTCCTGTCAGTCACTGTGGCACACACACTATACAAATGTTGTTCCCACAGGTAAGTAGACGTCATTTGAGACTTGCCAGAAAAGGGTATTTGTAGCAGTGGACACTGGGCTGCTGACCAGATTCACAGCCACATGGCCTTTCTGGTCTTTGCAGTCCTGTCAGTCCCTGTAGTACAAACACTATACAAATGATGTTCTCCAAGGTGAGTAGACTTCATTTGAGACTTTCCAGACAAGAGTATTTGTAGCAGTGAACGCTGGGCTGGTGGTTGGATTCACAGGCTCAGGGCCTTCCTGGTATACAGAGTCTTGTCAATCACTGTAGTACACACACTATACAAATGTTGTTCCCACAGGGGAGTAGACTCCATTTGAGACTTGCCAGACAAGGGTATCTGCAGCAGTGCACACTGGACTGGTGGCTGGATTACCAGACACATGGCCTTTCTGGTCTTTGCAGCCCTGTCAGTTCCTGTGGTAAGCACACTATACAAATGTTGTTCCCCCAGGTGTGTAGACTTCATTTGATACTTGCCAGGCAAGGTTATTTGTAGCAGCGAACGCTGGGCTGGTGGTTGGATTCACAGGCACAGGGCCTTCCTGGTATACAGAGTCTTGTCAATCACTGTAGTACACACACTATACAAATGTTGTTCCCACAGGTGAGTAGACTTCATTTGAGACTTGCCGGACAAGGGTATCTGCAGCAGTGTGCACTGGGCTGATGGCTGGATTAACAGACACATGGCCTTTCTGGTCTTTGCAGCCCTGTCAGTTCCAGTGGTAAGCACACTATACAAATGTTGTTCCCCCAGGTGAATAGACTTCATTTGAGACTTGCCAGACAAGGGCATTTGTAGCAGTGAATGCTGGGCTGGTGTTTGGAGTTACAGAAACTGTGCTTGCTAGGAGTTGCAGTCTTGTCAGCCCCTGTATTACACACACAATAGATACGTAAACCTCCCATGTGAATACACTTCATTTGAGAGATCACCAAAAGGTTATTTGGACTAGAGAACACAGTGCTGGTGTTTGGAGTTACTTTAACAGTGCCTCCTGGGATTTGCAGTCCTGTCACCCCCTGTACTATGCAATGTATCCATACAGATGTACCCCCGGTGGATACACTTCAATTGGGAGTTCACATACAGGAATATTTCAAGGGGAGAACACTAGGCTGGTAAGTGGGTAAAAGGACATTAGGGAAAAGATGAGTTATGGGCATGCATTACATAGCATTTTTGTGACATTTTTGTGTTGTGACTTACCAGACTCTAATCCCCAAGATATTTCTGGCAAGCCCTCATGATGGAGGATGGCCAAGAACTTCTCCTCCCAGGAGGGCCACCGCAAGTCTTCTTGGCCTGCAGCTGGTGCTTGAGGACAGGGAATGGACCTTGCTTGTGAGTTCGTTCCACCTCTTCTTGATGTCCTTCCTTGTGCGAAGGGTAGTGGCTACACAATTCATCCTACTGACAGCCCTCTCCCACATTTCCATTTTTCTACTGAGAGGAATATGCTGGACCTGTGCTCCAAACAATTGTGGCTCTACTCTTATGATTTCATCCACCATGACTCTTAACTCTTCTCTTAGAGAAATGGGGATTTTTGGAACATGACATGGTGGAGATTAAAAATACTAAATAGGAAAAATGCAATAGGGTGTGAATGGGCAAAAGTATGTGTAGTGTGTGCAATGTGATGTTGGAAAAAGGGGTGCCTAATCTATGTACTCTACAAAACAAAGGTGCTCTGGCTTCACTATCTTGCGGTGTAAAAGCAAAGGATTGTGATGTGTTTTATAGTGTCCCTTGCAGGTTTGTCGAGTGTGGCAATCTGTGTCAGATGTGTTGTTTTCAAATACATCCAATGTGCCAATGTGTATTACTTTGGTGACCGCCAACCGCAGTGCTTTGTCCGCCATTGGCTAACCACCCTAGGTGCCTGCCACTGCGACTTTGGCCTAGTAATATGATCAGTGGTTGGCTGCTGTGCTGTTGGGGCTGGTGGCCCTTCTGGGCCTCCGCTCCTCTGGCGGTCTGCCTTTTTTGATTGGCCGTCCTACCTGTTCGAATCGTAATATGGCAGTCTGTAAGACCACCAACATGGCGGTGTTTTTGGGACCGCCAACATGGCAGTCTGGCGACCGACCACCAAACTTGAAATGAGGCCCATAGTTTCTTTTGGGACAGAAAGTGTCACAGTGGGTACACTTAGGGCCTCATTACAACTTTGCCACCCACCAAGTTGTAACCGCCGTGCGGCCGCCAATGTGGGCAAACTCCTGCGGTGCCCATTTTGACATCCCCGCTGGACCGGCGGGCGGAAACGCAGAGATGTGGGCCGCAACATGGGAGCCGGCTCCAAATGGAGCGGTGTTGCGACAGTCAAAAGCTGCATGGGGCCCCGTGACTCCCCGTACCGCCAGCCTTTTCCTGGCGGTTAAAACCGCCAGGAAAAGGCTGGCGGTCGGGGACTTGTAATCCCCTGGGCAGCGCTGCTAGCAGCGCTGCCCTGGTAGATTATCACCGCCGGGGCAAATGTGGCGGGAAACCGCCAGCCCCGGCGGTGCGACCGCAGCGCAACCGCTGCGGTCCTATTGACCTCGGAAGCAACGCCAGCCTGTTGGCGGTGCTTCCGTCATTTCAGCCCTGGTGGTCCTGTACCGCCAGGGTTGAAATGACCCCCTTAATCAATTGGCTCACTTTTCCTTACAGTACTGATCTGTACCGGAACTCTGTTCTCTTTCTAATACAGTAACTTACCTTTTTTTACTCCACTGCCTAAAAAACAGCCTTTAGGTTTAACTGAACATTCTCACACAAAATGTCCTTTTTTGCCACAATATGTACACTATCCATTTTGCCAACACACTTCCTTTTTTTCACTAGATAGTGGAGACCGAACTGCTACTAGTTCAATGAATTCTACACTATACAAGGGTCTTTTAATATTTTTGTCAAATCTAGATACATTCCTTTCCCCCTTTCTTTTGTCTGATAGCCTGTCAACCATTCTGTGATCCAGTCTCAAGGTCCAGTTGATACGGTCTGTACAATTCATTGGCTGAGGTTCTATTTGGACTACTACATCTTTTAACTATTCCTTTATGCCTTGATAATATAATGACGTGTTTTTCCTCTGGCAAAGCTGTCTCCGCAACTAAATGGTTAAATGTAGTCAAAAACGTGACCAGGTCAATTTTTGCCCATTTAACTCTTTATCTGCACTAAACTTGGCACTATGTCTGTTGAAAACTGTCTCAAATTCCTTTCTAAATTTGATCCAATCAGATAAAACAAGATAATTAGACCTAACCAATGGAACTGCTTAAGCTGCTGCATCCCTGATCAAATAAGAAATGGTGAAAGCCACACTGGAATGACTGGTAGGAAAGGCAGATGGTTTGTAAGAGAAGCGCTGCATAATTTGAGTCAGAAACACCTGAACTCTATTAGGATCCCCAGCATACCTTTCAGCGTGGCCAGTAGAATGGGATGTGGTACAATTACTTGTATCTGTGGGGAACCTGTTGCTCTAGCATGGGGATTTTTATTCTGTTGTTCAACTTGATCTTTCAGGGAAGCTATTTCTGCTCTTGAAGCCAATAACCCCTGTTGAATGCTAGCTAATGCCTTTAACACCTCATCCATGGTTGACATATCTGAGCATGCACCGAGCAAGAGTGTATAATTCTGTCAGAATCTGTTAAGTTCTTTCTATGTATGTGTACAAGCTCCTTGGGATCAGCACGATGCTCAGATTATATCCAACCTTCAATACGCCCAGTTCCACCTACCATATAGGCACAGAAGATTGGAGTGATTGAGTGGGGGAAACGGAGTGGGAAAAGGAACTGAAAGGAAGGAGATCTGTAAAAAGAAAAGAAATAAACAATTATGGTTTCCACTATTAATGCTTTATAAGATAACTTAAATATATGGGGCCCGATTAACAAAGGTAAACTTAGATCAAAAGTCTATGTTTACACCAAATGTTTAAGGGCCCGATTCATAAAGGTAAACTTAGACCTTTGGAAAAAGTTACATAAAAAGTCTAAGTTTATGATTTTTGGGAATTCACAAAGGGGATTTACAAGTACTATCTGTGGAGATCTGCCCGAGTGCGGACATAAAGATACTACTCATAAATGGCCTTGTGCCCAGAGTGCAGACATAAAGATACTAAGGCCCGTATTTATACTTTTTTTAGCGCCGCATTTGCGCCGCTGTTTGGCGCAAAACGGCGCAAACCTACAAAATACAATGGCATTTTGCAAGTTTGCGCCATTTTTGCGTCAAAAAACGACGCAAATGCGGCACAAAAAAAGTATAAATACGGGCCTAAGTTTAGACCAAATGTCTCAGTTTACCTTTGTTAATCGGGCCCTAGGTTTAGACCTAAAGTCTAACTTTACTGATAGTAAAGCTAGACTTTTGGTCTAAGTTTAGACTTTTGTTCTAAATTTACACCAAAAAGTCTAAACTTAGACGTTAGGTATAAACTTGTACTTTTGGTGTAAACTTAGACTTTTGGTCTGAGTTTACCTTTTTGAATCAGGCCCTTGGTGTGTTAAATGAAATTACCTATCATAAGAGGTGCTGTCTTGTGAAAACAAAGTCTTCTCTTATGCACCAGGTTTATTTCTTATATAGCCTTCCTCACTGATATGCATACAAATACTGTAATAGAAACACATACCATGCACAAACTAAAAAATCCAAAGCCCATTTTTCCATGGTGACTACTCTCATCTCCATCAATCAGTTTCAGAAAATCCTTTCTTTTCTGAATAGGTAAATATCCAATGTTAAATGCCACAAGGAAACATAAACAACCTTGACTTAAGCAGACAAACTAGCCTTTGAGTTAAAAGATAGTAAAAGAAAGAGGAAGCAGATAACAACTCTCTGAGACTCAGCAGCACTTCATCCTTATGTAAATAAGTAGAAAATGTTCCTCCCTTATCTGCATATTGTCAAAAGCCCAGCACACCCAGCCAGCAACTTCAAATAGAGTGATAAAGATGCTCCAATCACAAGGTGTGTAAAGAGAAAAAAAAGTCTTCCACAAAGGAAAAGTAAATGAACTCTTTAAATCTAGCACTCCTCGTACTGAAGAACAGAAAACACACCAGCCGATGTGCGCTCAAACAAGAAACAAGAAATTCCCCCTGGGAAATAGAAAGAGCTTGAAAACATGGAAGAGCCATCCTCCTTCAGCCACCATATCCACAGCTCCCTTTATAGAAGTTGGAAATGCTGCCTTAGAAAAACGGCAGCCAAAAATCCTCATGTGTTCAGCACATCCCACTCCTTGCTCACATCAAGCATGAACAGATTTCACAGGTGATTAGAATTGCATACGTCAGTCGATGTGTGAGAAACCATTTTATAATCACACCCCCTCAAACATGATTTGAGTTGTTTGCAATGTATCACGGGAGTTGTAGTTGAATTTCCTGGATACATATGGAGGAAATAACTTGTAGGTATGTTCAATCAATCAATCAAATCAATCAGAGTTTATAAAGCGCAGCTACTCATCCGTTAGGGTCTCAAGGTGCTGTGGGGATGCAGCGTGTACCGGAGATGGATTAAAAAAGTCATGTCTTCAGTTCCTTCATGAAGCAGGGGAGGGAGGTGGTTTGTCTGATGTGGATGGGTAGGGCATTCCAGGTGGTGGTGGTGAGGTAGGACAAGGAGTGTCCTCCTGTTCTGGTTTTCCTGATGCAGGGTACTTCTGCGAGAGAGAGCTGGGCGGAGCATAGGGTCCTGTGAGGTACGTAGAAGTTGAGTCGCTGGCTAAGGTAGGTAGGTCTGGTGTTGTGGAGGGCTTTGTGTGCTTAGGTTAGGATTTTGAAAGTGATTCTTTTCTCAATGGGGAGCCAGTGCAGTGTATGTAGGTGTTGTGAGATGTGGCAGTGTCGGGGTAGGTCGAGGCTCAATCTGGCAGCGGCATACTGGATGTTTTGCAATTTGCAAGTGAGTTTTTTTGTTGATTCTGGCGTAAAGTGCGTTCCATTTGAAGGTGGTGAGTAGGAAGTGGAGGGTGCGGAAGCAGGTGGAGGTGACTGAGTTGATCTAATAGTTAATGCTGAGGTTGGGGTCCAGGATGATTCTAAGGTTGCGGGCTTGTCTGGAGGGGGTGGGTGGGTTTCTGAGGGTCCGTAGCCACCAGCAGTCGCTCCATGCATTGGGTTGAGGGCCCAAGTTAAGTACCTCGGTCTTGTAATTTATCTTTGAATGGCGGCTTCTAAGGGCTAAATATGAAACTTGAAGGTGCCTATGTCTGCCTTTTTCTGACACAGGACCCCGGAAGTGACTCCAAGGATCAGCTGCTTGACCTCCTGTTTGAGCAACAGGGACAGACAAGCTCTCAGAAGCCTCTCTCCATGCAACTGCTCACCTGACTACATCCATTTGATCCTACCCAGAGCCTCCAGGCCTCTGTTGGATCACTGACATAAAATTATTGCATACAAAATTTAAATGCAAAGCTATCAGAAATTAAATATCAATAACAAAACTATCCACTTCCTAAACCATAAATATCGAATACAGAAATATTGTTGTTAAAAATATCAATTTTTACTTATATCGAAAACAATATTAGAAACAAAAATATTGTGACCTTTAAATAAAAATTACAATATTACAGCCCCAAAAAAATAATCACAAATAAATATTTCAAAAAACAGTTTTTACATACAACAATTACTCCAAATAAAGCCAAAACATTTCAAACACATATGCAAAATAAATAAAATATGCCATATAAACAAAATATTTGTAAAAAACCCAATAAATGATGTAATTAAAATGTTAACAATAAAATTTAGCATCAACTAGAAATGTCTTATATATATCTTTGGCACTGCTTGACGAATCTTCACAAAATTTTCTTTAAAGAGTGCTCGCTACAATCTTGTATTGCATGGAAAATTACGGGGTGATCCATCAAGCTGGGGCAGAGAAAAAGGGAGGTTAAAAAAACATGCACTTCCCATGTAAATTACCATAGACACTTTAGACATGCCTTTAGCTGTAACCACTGGGCAGAATTATACCAAATTTGGTAGAAAGGTAGCTTTTGGTCTGCAGATGAACCTTGTTTTATTTGATGTAAATCAAATAACTAGCCTGGGTGACAAGCTTTCATGCATGGGACTATTAATTATGCCATCACCATGCACTGCTAATTTCCCCAGATACTTCAGCACACATGATAATTTAATAATGCCATTGAATGTATCAATGAAATGCGCAGTCAAATTATGGAACAGAAAACTGTGCCTGGTGAAGGCGTGAGTTATAGTTCCATAAAATAACTATAAAGTCCCTATAAAATTAGCTTTTTCCATTGGAAAAAAAAAATGTATATATATATATATATATATATGTTCACTTAAAAAAATAAGGGTTTCAGGGACTTTATAGTTAGGCTAACATTTTAAGCATTCAAAACCATAGAACATCAGCTGTTATGGCTAGAGTTATTTCAAGTAACTATAATCTGTGCCCTAAGGTAACTATAACCGCCATGCACAGTTAGCTTATCAAAAATTTTACTGCACATGTTAAAGTGATATTATCAATGGTGTTATAAAAGATGTCATCAGCGCTGTATTATCTGGGGTAAATAGCAGTACAGATATAATATATATTATCCCTACTGGTGGTCATCAATAATTTGTAAAAGTTAGGACCTAGCTTCCACAGAAAAATAGTTTTTAGATTTGCCTTTATCTTTGGCGCCGTTTAATGTAATTTTCCTAAACAAAGAAACAAGGTGCCCTCTAGGGTCATGTCGTGCATGAAAAGTTTCAGGATGATCCTTCAAGCAGGAGCAGAGAAAAAGCGGGGGTTGGGGGGAGTTTGTTTCCCATGTTAATTCCCATACACCCTTCAGACTTGCCTGAGGTCCAAACCACTGGACGAAAATCATCAAATTTGGCAACAAGGTATCTTATGGTCCACAGACCATGCTTTTTTATTTTGGTGTAAATCTGTTCAGTAGTTTTTGAGATATCAAAGGGAAAATACTTTTGTATATCTAAGGCCATGGATCTAGGGAGATCTCCTGCTGAGATCTGATTGGCTGTCAACCCTTCAAACAAAAAATATTTGCAGACATTTTGAGATTTGGCTTCAACTGAGAAAAGAAATAGAAAAGGGGGCAGGATATGTATAACTCACTAGTTTTGGTCCATGGTTCCTCCTGGGACCCACCAGGGCTTGAAAGTATATATTTTTTTAAATCTCAGCAAAATTTGCAGCTGTATCGGTGGATTGTGCTGCGATTTAAAAACAATTTAGGGGCCAGATGTAGCAAAGTTTTGCAAGTCGATACCGCAAAATCGGAAATGGGATGCAAAAATTCCATTCCCGAAGTGCAAATTGCGATGAGAGCCATTACCGACTCGCAAAAATAGCAACCTGATTTTGCGACCCGCGAAGAGGAAGTCGCAATTTACGAGTCGCAAACCATATGAAAAAGCCACTCGCAAATTGCGACTAGTCGCAAAAAGCCCATTTTGCACACCCAAATTACCACTAAGTCAGTGCAGGTGGTAACCAGAACCAAAGTATAAAAGGAGACCCAGAAGGCATCTGGGTTACTCAAAATGGCTGAACTGTATGTGATAGCAAGGAGGAGGAGAGTCCACGCCGCCCAGCAGAGGAGGAGGAGGAGCCAGAGACAGGAGAGAATATACAGAACCAGGCAGACACTTTTCCAACAACCTGAGGAGGAGATTTATGACAAATACAGACTCAGCAGTGCAGCGATATTAGACTTAATTGAACTACTCAATCCGCAGTTTCAAAGCCAGACAATGCGCGGCAGCGCCATCCCCACACGTGCAAGTGCTATGCTCACTGCACCTCTTGGCCTCGGGTAGCTATCAGGGGGTGATTGCAGTGGCAGGTGGGATATCCCAAAGTGCACTCTCACGATTCCTCAGATGTATCCTAGATGCCATACTCACACACATGTCCAGATACATATACCTATCTAGGAATGAGGCAGAAATTAACAGCAGCAAGTTGGACTTCTACAGAATTGCCAACTTCCCTCATGTAATAGGGTGTGTGGACGGGACACATATACAAATCTGCCCTCCTGCAAATCTGGAATATGTGTCCCGCAATAGGAAATGTACCCACTCACTGAACATCCAGGTGGTAGGCGACGCCCATAATGTCATCACTGACATTGTAGCCAAATTTCCAGGGAGTACACATGACTCATACATATTCAGGCACAGTGGGATACACCAACGCCTAGAACGTATGGAGTTTGGAGACAGATATCTATTAGGTATTGCTGACTACACCCTAAAGCCATACACACAGGTCACTGTAGAAACCATCCATGCCCTGCTAACATTGCTTATTTTTACCATACAGGTGACAGTGCATATGCGCTAAGACCATGGATACTTACCCCATACCTAACACCTGGCAATGAGAATGAAAGACGATATAACAGTGCCCATCGGCGGACCAGAACTGTCATTGAGAGGACCTTTGGACTGTTAAAGGCAAGATTCTGATGCCTCCACAGAAGTGGAGGTGCGCTCCAGTATGCCCCAGTAATAGCATTCAAGATCGTTGGTGCATGCGCTATCCTACACAACATTGCTACCAGACGTGGGCTACATCTCACCCCTGTAGATTCGGAGGATGAGGAGCAAGAGCTACCACATCGCCAGCCTGGGGATAGAAGCATTGCAAATCAAGGCAGTCAGAGACGGGACCACATTGCAACCCAATACTTTGGCAGGTACGTAGCAACTGTCACCACACTCACTGACGTCACACAAACAGTGCCCAGTTGTGTAGTGGAACAAACAAAACCTTTTTATTTGTGAACTAAATGTTGAAAGAAAAATTCTGTCTGTAAGGGGCTGTACATGTTCAATTTTTATGAGGACACATTGACTTCATGTGCCTCATGACTCATGCTGTCTTATGGCCTACACCTTCCTCCTTCTTCGCCCAGCATGGCTCATCCCAGGTGGGTCTGCTGACCCCTGCCGTGCACTTCCACTCCTCAGCACACGTGAGTCACTTGCAGACACACTGCTGATTGTGGACCCCTCCTCACTGTCCTGAGGGGTCTCACCTGTGACCCTTGCCACCTGCCTGGCTTCCAACATGTCCACTGCGTGGCTGATGCGGCCTAGTCCCCAGCAAAGTGGCCAAGTTCGACCTGCAGACTCACGGTCCGTTTTGACAGGCCAGTAGTGTTCGTAGCAAGACGCCCAATGGACGCTGCCATGTGGTCAAAGCGTGTGACTAGGTGTCGCTCCCTGCGCCTTGTGCTGTGTCTATCAGCCACCAGTTCCGTCACTAGTTGGCGGATGGACTGGGTGAGTTTGCTCACATTGTCATTGAGTCTTGTGAACTACGAGTTCACATCAGCCAGGCCATGGGTCATGTTGTTTTCAAGTCTGTGCAAAGCACCTGATATTAAGCGCAATTGTCTTGTTTGCAGGCGCTGACCAGTAAGGAGGGATGCCTCTACTGCAGACATTGCTGCCTCCCCTATCTCCTCCTGGGGCACCACCTGAACTTGGCATCTGCGTCTGCGACGTGGTTGTGTTGCTGGCTCTGGACGTCTTACTGTGGGGCTGGGGCCAGGGGTCGTGTGCTTCCACCATGTCCTGCACTTGTTCCGGAGGGGACTGTGGTAGTATCGTGCTGGGCTCTGGAATATCTGCTGCAGCCTCCTGCACTGCCTCTGGCCTTTTGTCTCCTCTCTGGATGGTGTGGCTGCTGGGGGTGTCGTGTGGGAGACCTGTGGGACATAGAGAACACACTGTCAGTCTCTCACATCTGTTGTATGCATCATAATAAACATTTGCCTATATGCTGACTACTGTACTACATTTCCCCTAATGCACCATTCTAGTGGTTGCTAGTGTGGAATGGAGCTAGTCTGATTGTGCCTGTTGCTGTGTACTGGGAGAGTGTGGATACTGCATTTGTAGGTGTGAATGCATATTTCATGGTACTCACTTGTGGATGTCCCTTGCGCAGAACTGTCCAATGCTCCCATTCCTGACACGGCCTCAGGCTCCAGGATCTGCTCCACTAATTCTTCCAGGGCTATGGGTGGTGGGACGGTGGATGGCACTCCTCCTGTGCCCCTCATTTCCCTGAGGCTCTCTGCCACCCTCTCCTTTGTTCTGGAGCACAGGTCGTACCACCTTTTTTTAATTTCATCCAGGGTGCAGTGGCTCACCCCAATGGCATTGATCCGGTCCTGGATTTGCAGCCAGATCCTCTTTTTCTCAGTGTCTCGGACACTCAGGGCTGCCTTGCCAAAAAGTTGGTCATGGTGCTGGCAGCATTGCTCAGTTAGCACCTCAAGTTCTTTCTCAGAAAACTTGAGTTTTCTTTTCCTCCATGTACTGCTTGTATCCTCCATGGTAGCAGCAGCTCCTCTCTCCTGGGTATTGCACAGCAGTTTGAAAAGGGTGTGGTCCTCCCTCCTCCCAGGTGTATTTGATGACTTCCTGGTTTTGATGTCATCAACAAGAGCTAGGAAGTGTATTTCCCAACTGTTCTGCTGCACCTGCATGCAATTTGCGGGCCAGTCACAATTTGCGACACCCGACCAAATTGCGAGTTTGCTTTTAGCGAGGTCGCAAAAAGCGACCTCGCTAAAAGCGAACCCGCAAGCTGCGGTGCAACATCATTTGCGAGTCGCAAATTGGTGTCTCTTTTTTTTCTTGGATCCCATTTTGCGAGTCGGAAAGTGCGATTCGCATTGAATCGCAATTTCCGACTTGCAAATTTTTTCCTACCTACATCTGGCCCTTAGGGGGTTATTCCAACTTTGGAGGAAGTGGTAAACCGTCCCAAAAGTGACGGTAAAGTGACGGATATACCACCAGCCGTATTACGAGTCCATTATATCCTATGGAACTCGTAATACGGCTGGTGGTAAATCCGTCACATTTGGGACGGATTACCACCTCCTCCAAAGTTGGAATAACCCCCTTAGTCTCCTATGCTTCTCAGTTATTTTGCCCCTAGATTGGCCAGGTCCTGGAGGCAATATGGGCTAGAAATAGGAGGGGGTGCACAGGCCACCCTCCTTAGGCTTTTAGATGGCCCAGGGCTATGTTTAAGAATTGTGGGTGGCCCCATGACAGCTGACAGCTACCGCTGAACAAAAGCAAACAGTCCGCTTTCAGCAAGGGAGAGCTTTAAAAATGCTCTTGCCTGCTGAAAGCAGAGTTTTAATCTCTTTTCCTGCCTGCTAACATACGGGCAGGGAAAGAGACTAAAACATTGCTCCTGCACACAGGGAGCTGCTATTTGCAGAAGGTCCTTGCGTGTGGAATCAAATACTGGTTTCATAAGGAGATAAGAGCTGGCTAAGACCAGGTGGGACTTCAGGCTCTCCCTGCAGTCCCCATAACTTTGTACTGGATGTCCTGGGCACCCAGGAACATGTGGCCAAGCCCAAGAGAATGGGGTTATTTGGACTCGAGGTGGTGGTCCTGGGGGGGCCCTTGATGCCCCGCTAAATCATTTTAAAATAGCTAGAGGACGGTGGTGGCCCAGGGGCCATGGGCAGTGTGAACAGTGCCCCCATATTGCCCCCATATTGCCCCCATATTGTTTTTTAAATCTAGCCCCATGTAGGTGGTGGTCCCTGGAGCCAGGGTGTGTGTGTGTTACCCATATACTTTTTTAATGTTGTGCAGGGCAAGTGGTGGTTCCCGGGGGAGTCTGCAGGGCCCCCTTGGATTTTTGTATTATGTAACCCCTGGGAGGTGGTGGTCCTAGGGACCAAGGGGTCCATGGGGCCCCATATATTTTTTAATGTCCCGGGGAGGTGGCGGTCCCTGGGACCCAAGCGGGTCTACATGGTCCACTTTACGTTTTTTTATTTTGTAGCACCGAGGAGGTGGTAGTTCCAATGGAGAACAGTGAAGCTCCCCATATATATTTTTTATGTTTCACTGGAGAGGTCTGGTCTGCAGGGCTCTCTGCAGCCCTGCTAAGTATTTGTATTACGTAGGACAACATTCCTCAAAGATCCATCATGGCTGAAAATGATTTTTGGAGGTTACATTCGGCTGAGCCCCCCCACTGGTGTGGCTTAAAGTTCTAAACACACCCCTCTCCTGCCCTCTCCTAATCTAATCAGGGGACACCTAATTGTCTGGGTTTGCAGGATGTGAGGGAAATGCTGGGTTGCTCCAAATGTCCTCCTCTGCCTTTGAAGACCAGTTTGGCAGCCCTCCCCCTTCCTACTTCCCCATCTGAAGAGGGAAGATCTCCTCCCCCAGGCACATCTCTTTGTGTTGAGCTAGGCCACTTCACACCTCATCAAGGCAGCCTGGCCAATCAGAGCAAAGCAGAAAAAACACTGCAGAGCTGTAGTTGGAAACTTTTTAGGTAAAGTTAAAAACTCTTTACCTGAACAAGTTATATTAAATCCAACAATTGTAAGTAGTGGGATTTATTATAACAATTAATTTGATACCAAACTTGCAGTATATGTCACTTAAGGGGACTTTATAAATTAAAATAAAGTCTCTCCATTCTAGCCTATGGAGGCTATTCACTACAATGAGAGAAAAACAAATTTGGCTGTTTTACCTCAATAGGGCTTAAAAAACTATTTTTCTAAGGCCCCTGCTTATAGTTACATGGCACCAAGCCCTAGGGGCACATAGGGCACATCTTAGGATTGACGTATGTGTAAAAAGAAGGTAGTTTAAGACTTTGGAAGTACTTTTAATTTTAAAGTCGAATTTGCATGTCACTTTAATTAAAAGCAGCCAGTAAGGCAGGCCTGCCTTTAAAATGACACTCAGCACCTCAGCAGTGCACCTATGGGTGCACTAACTATGCTGGGGTTCCTAAACCTACATGCCCTACCATATACTAGGGACTCATAGGTAGGTTAATTTTACCAATTATAATTAGCCTAATTTGCATATCCACTTTACACAGAGCACTGGCCCTGGGACTGGTAAGCAGTAACCAGGTCGCTGCCATGAGTCAATAACCACCAGTATCTGTCCACAATGTTGGGGGGTGACCAGGGCAAAAAGGAGGACTTTCCTACACTTCCCTCCCCCAGACGAAAGGTGATGGGTACTAACCTACACCCTGATAGTCCTCATCAGCTAAGTGGAAAAACCTGGAAGGGCCACCTGCGTTGGCATAGGTAGACCTAGGTATGTGCTCCACTGTTAAGTCCATCCCCTGTAGGGAAATGGACCACCTTAACAGTTGTAAGTTCTCCACCCTCATTTGATTCAACCATTTGAGAAGTCTGTGGTCAGTTTGTACACGGAAGTGAGTGGCAAACTGGTATAGTCTCAACTTCTTCAGGAACCAGACCACAGCAAAGGACTCCCTCTCAATGGCACTTCATCTTTTCTCTCTGGAGAGTAGTCGTCTGCTGATGAAGACAACTGGTTGATCTTGGCCCACTTCATTAACTTGTGCTAACACTACCCCAATCCTTCCTCTGAAGCATTTGTTTGTACTATAAGCTCCTTGCTGTAGTCAGGGGCCAGTAACACTGGTGCTGACCACATAGCCTGCTTTAGAGTGTCAAAAGCTTTCTGACACTCTGAGGTCCAAATTACCCTCTTGGGCTGTTTCTTGGAGGTAAGCTAATTCAAAGGGGCCACTATGGTCCCATAATTCTAGACAAACCTCCTATAGTACCCAGTCAGGCCAAGAAAGGACCTGACCTGAGTCTGGGATTTAGGAGCCTCCCAATCCATGATAGTATGGATCTTGGGCTGGAGGGGTTGTACATGGCCTCTACCAACAAGGTGGCCCAGGTATACAAATGAGCTTTGCCCTATCTGGCACTTGCTTGCCTTGAAAATCAGGGCTGCTTGAAGCAGAGCCTGAAGCACTTCCTTCAGATGGACTAGGTGGTCTTCCCAGGTGGAACTGAATACAGCTATATCATCTAGATAAGCTGCACTGAAAGGTTCCAACCCAGATAGGACTCCATTCACCAACCGTTAGAAGGTGGCAGGAGCATTTTTCAGGCCAAAGGCCATCACCTTGAACTGAAAGTGGCCCTCTGGTGTGGAAAATGCTGACTTCTCCTCAGCTCCTGGACTTAAGGCAACCTGCCAGTATCCTGAGGTCAGATCAAATGTGCTCAGGAATTTGGCAGCCCCCAACCTATCAATGAGCTCATCAGCTCTAGGTATGGGGTGAGCATCAGTCATAGCATGTAAACCTATGTAGTGCACACAGAATCTCAATTCCTTCTTCCCACATTGGGGATTAGGCTTGGGTACCAGTACCACTGTACTGGACCGAGGACTGTCAGCGAGCTCAATTACTTTGAGCTCTAACATCTTAGCCGCTTCACCTTTGATGTTGGCCTTGACCTGGTCAAGCAGCCTGTACTGCTTGTTTTTGACAGGCAAGCTGTCACCTGTGTCAATGTCATGGACACACCAGTTGGTGAGTCCAGGGGTCAGGGAAAACAAACTAGCAAACTGCTCCAAATCCTTTCTGCAGTCTTTTTGTTGCTGGTATGTCAACTTGGGTGAGAGTACCACTCCCTCAACTGACCCATCTTGCTGATTTGAGGGCAGGTGGTCTGGCAGAGGTTCACCCTCCTCCTCCTTCCCTCCATCAGTGACCATCCGCATGGTCATGTCTGCCCTGTCCTGGTGGGGTTTCAATCTGTTGACATGCGGGATCCTATGAGGATTCCTGGGTGTGCCAAGGTCCACCAGGTAGATGACCTCACCCTTCTTCTCCACAATTGGATAGGGCCCAGTCCATTTGGCCTGAAGTGCCCTAGGAGCAATAGGCTCCAAAACCCACACCAGCTGACCTGGGTGATACTCAGGCATGGTAGCCTTCTGGTAATTCCAGAGCTTCATGAGCTCTTGGCTGGCCTCCAGGTTGCTGCTTGCCTTCTTCATTTACTCAGCCAAGCGTGACCGTAGGTCCAGCACATAATCCAGCACATTCTCCTTGGATTCTTTGAGAGGCTTCTACCAGGACTCTTTTACCAGGCATAACGGGCCTCTTACAGGGTGCCCAAACTGTAACTCAAAGGGGCTGAATCCAACCCCTTTCTGTGGCACCTCTCTGTATGCAAATAGTAGACAAAGGAGGAGAGCATCCCATCTGCTCCTGATTTTGTCAGACAAACCCATGATCATGCCCTACAGGGCCTCCTTAAATGTTTCTACCAGACCATTGGTCTGTAGATGATAGGGGTAGTGAACTTATAAGTAACACCAGACTCATCCCCCATTGCTTTCAGATAGGCAGACATAAAATGTGTGCCCCTATCTGAGACCACCTCCTTTGGGGATCCCACTCTGGTGAGCACACCAAGTAGGGCCCTAGCCACTGTGGGAACAGTTACTGTCCTGGGGGGTATTTCCTCAGGGTAAGTGGTGGCATGGTCCACAATCACCAAAATGTACCTGTTGCCTGAGGCAGTTGGTGGGTCTAGGGGACCAACAATGTCAATTCCCACCCTCTCAAAGGAAGTCCCAACCACTGGCAGTGGTATCAAGGGAGCCTTTGGCTTGCCCCCTGCATTGCATCTGACTTTTTCTGACATTTGGGGCCAATAAAAATGTTTGACCAGGTCTTGCTCTGCCCCAAATGTCCAGCTAAGGGAATATCATTGCTTAAAGTGAGGAGGAATTCTCTATACTTCTGGGGACCACCACTCTCCTGGTTGCCCCTGGTTTGGGGTCCCTTGCCTCGTGGAGATAACCCCATCCTCCAGGTAAACCTTGTGGATTCCACTGGTATCCCCTTGTTCTTGCTTGGCAGCAGTCTGCCTTAGGCCCTCAAGAGTGGGACACTCTCTTTATCCCTGGCACAACTCTTCTCTGGTCGGTCTACCTGCCCCTTGCAGTTCTGCCAGGTCAGGCAGAGCTTGCAGGGGAAGTGCCCCCCCTCAGGTTTGGATTTCTCCTGACCCTCTGTACTTGTTGAGGCTGGCAAGCCAGACCCAGTGCCCTTTCTCTTTTTCTTGGAGGCTTGGCCCATTGTTCCAGGTTCCATGTGTCCAGAACTTCCCTGTTGTGCTGCCTGTGACCTGGTCACAGCACACACCCATTCAGTGAGGTCCAACATACGTGCATGTACCCTTCTTTCCACCTCTGACCATTCAGATGCCTCAAGGTCATTTCCCAGCAGACACTCTACTGGGAGGGCAGGCGCTACAGCTACCTTCTTAGGGCCAGTCACACCTCCCCATTCCAGCCTCTCCATGGCCATGGGATGGAATTTGGTTCTGCTATCTGCATAAGTTACTTGGTGGAAGACACCAGGTAAGACCTGTTCTGGTTAAACTAACCTCTGTGACCATTGTCACTCTGGCTCCTGTATCTCTCAGAGCTTCCACCTCAGTCCCATTAACTTTAGGCTTCTGCCTATACCTCTCCATGCTGGGAGGTAAGGTGGCCGTAGTTGCTATATCCACCCCACCCACGGATACAAAGGTGACCTCTGTGTACCCTGATCCCAGCCCTGAGCCAACTTCCACCCCCTACCCCTACACTAGCAATCCCATTGGATTGCCCCCTAGGGGGGCTTCTTGGAGCAGATAGCATCTCCTCTTTTGTGTCCAGGTTGATGACACTCAAAGCACTTTCCGGCCTTAGCAAGCTACTGAAACTTTCCTGCCTTAACAGGATCATAATGCTTACCCTCATAACCTTTCCCCTTAAAAGTGAAATGGCTCGGGGCTCCCCCATCCTGAGAAGTTTTTGGGGACTCTTGTGAGGACTCCTTGGGCTTTTATAATCTTTCCCTCGGTTCTTTCCCTGGGAAGAACCATGTCTTCCCTTTTTCTGATCACCCCCTAGAGGTTTCTGGTTAACCCTAGTTCTTAACCAGTCATCTGCTGCCTCCCCCAGATCCCTGGGGTTGTTCAACTTATAGCCAACTAGATACTGGTGGAGCTTTTCTTGGACACAATTAGTTAGAAGTTGCTCCCTCATAATCAAATTGTAAAGCCCCTCAAAGGTACTTACCTTGTTGCCCTGTATGCAGCCCCCATTGCCTTCACTGAGATGTCTGCAAAGTCCACCCAGGACTTGGTGCTTGTCTTCTGGGTGTCCCTAAACTTGAGCCTATGCTGCCCTCGGGTCAGACCAAACTTTTTAGTAAGCATCTCTTCATACTGGGGTATGAATCTGCCTCCTCCCCACTCAAGGTCAGAAGCCTATCCCTCCCAGAGTTGGGGACCAACTCCCAAAAAAATGAATCCCAGTGCTAAGGCTTAACTCTCCTTATCTGGATGGCCCTGTCAAAGGCCCCTGGCCACTTATCCATGTCATCCCCCTCTATATAGGCAGGAACCACCCACTTGGTTTACCTGGGGCAAAAAAAAAACACCCATGGACATCTCAGCTTCTCTATCGCTGCCACCATCTCTTTTCTCTTCCCTTGCCACTTTTTCTTTTCTAGGTCCAGCATCTCTGCCTCTAAAGCTGTAAATGCTAGCTGGGCCTCCAGCTCTCTTCCCTAAGGGACAGGTTCTCTCCTTCTGAAGGGACCCCTTTCCCCCAACTGTCTTTGGGTATAACCCTAGTAACTGTGTGTAGTGAGGACTGGTCTTCCTCCTCCTCACCTAGGCTCAGATGCCCTCCCTCCCCTGAGTGGTTAGATCTAGCATCCTCCCCTTCTTCTTCCTCTTCTGGATCACCTCTGGGCTGACTTCTTGGGCCTTGGCCCATGCTGCCAAGGATTTGATCATGACATGCTTCCTGAGGTTATTGGCTGCAGGCAACCCCCTCTCAGCACACAACCCCTAAGCTGGCCTACTGTCAGTGTGGGTAGGCTAGCCAGATCAAGCTCCATGGTTCCCTAGTTTTGTGTCAACAAAAACATTTGCAAAAATTGGAAACAAGAATTTAGAAAAATCACAAAAATACAATAATTGAAATTAATCCAAATTAAAAACAATTTTTGCAGTAGGACAATTTAAAGGATTTTTAATTTGCTTTACTTAAAACTGTAAGTACAGGATCCCACCACTGCGCACCAACAATGTTGGATAATGGGTTAGTGGTAAGGGCAGGTAACTGCCTACATTTAGCAATAGGCCACTAACCTTCACTAAGGTCCAGTTAGGTCTCAATAAATTAAACCTAGCTCAACCCTTGGTAGCTTTACAAGAGCGACAAGGCTTAACTTAGGAGACAAAGCATAAAGCATTCAAATGTCACAAAACAGTAATTAAATAAAACACAGGAAACAGTTTAAAAATCCAACACCAATTTATGAAAATGGGTAATATTTATAGCTTTAAAATGACACCAAAATGAATAGAATCGGAGAAAGGGAACCGGAGATATGAATTTTTAAAGAATTACTGCTTTTTAGTGCTTAGAAATGACTACTGTCAATCTGGTCGCACCTTGACTGGGGCAAGGTCAAAGTTTGAGGCCTACAGCGATGGAGCCCTGCTTAGCTACAGCTTGTGGGAGGCCTCGTTCAAAAGTTTACCTTTGGACGTAGTCGTTTTCTTGAAGATTTACTTCAGCGGGACCAAGTTGCCAGTCCAATCAGACCTCCTGGAACTCTTCCTCAGATATCGGTAGCCCTCAGTGGAGATTTTTATCTCCTGACGTAGTTGTTTTTTTTAGATGAAAATTCTTTGACCGGGGCAAACCTGCATCTTGAGCAGACGTCCCTGGAGCCCTCTTCGGATACACTGCCTGGGAGGTCCGGGTCAACTTCCTACTTTCAGATGGAGTCACTTTTTCTGAGATTTTCTTCACCGGGGTGAACCTGCAAGTCAGGCCGGATCACGGTTGAGGCAAGCCGACTAGAGTTGTCACGGTGGGTCAGTCCCTTTATGGAGCCTTTTTCCAAAAGTTCTCCAAACATCTGGATCTTCCTCCAGATGTTCTTTTGAGGTTCTTTTGATGTCCACAGCTCACCTCATGGTTCCAGAAGCTCTGAGATGCTCCTTGAGGGTGCAGACTAAAACTCCCAGAATGCACCTGGCTCAAACTCCTTTCTGGCCACTGGACAGTGGTCAGCTGGTCAGTTTCTTCAGGAGTTGGTGCAGGGGACTCTGGTTAGCAAGTTTTCACCTGTAGCAAACAGGGAGTCCCTTCTTGAACCAGTTGCAGCCAGGTAAAGTCCTTCTTGTGGTGAAGCCCAAGTGTGCAGCTGGTGCAGTCCTCCAGTTGTCCAGGTGCAGGTCAGGGGTCCAGCAGGGCAGTCCTTCTTCTCCTGTAGTTCTTCCTGCTAGGGATCTGAGGTGTGGGTGCAGGTCTGCCAGTTTTCTCCTTGCTCCTGGGTGAAAAACAGTGGGGTTCTGGTTCTCCATTCAGGTGCAGGGACCTTCCCGCTGTGATGACAACTTCCTGGGAAGTGTTGCAAAAATCAATGCCAGGGAGCAACATTCCTGAAAAATCCTCATGGCTGAAAATTATTTTTGGAGGTTACATCTGGCTGAGCCTAACACATCCCTCTCCTGCCCTCTCCTAATCTAATCAAGGGGGCACCAAATTGTCTGGGTTTGCAGGATGTGAGGGAGGTGCTGGGTTGCTCCAAATGTCCTTCCCTGCCTTTGAAGACCAGTTTGGCAGCCTTCCCCTTCCTGCTTTCCCATCTGCTGAGGAAAGATCTCCTCCCCCAGGCACATCTCTTTGTGTTGGGCCAGGCCAATTTACACCTCATCAAGGCTGCCTGGCCAGGCTGCCAGGGGCTGGGCAATCAGAGCAAAGCAGCAAAAACACTGCAGGGCTGAAGTTATATTAAATCCCACAAATGTAAGTTGTAGGATTTATTATAACAATTAATTTGATACCAAACCTGTGGTATCTGTCACTTAAGGGGACCATTCTAGCCTATGGAGACCATTCACTACAATGGGGAAAAACAAATGTGGCTGTTCTACCTCACCAGGGCTTATAAAACTATTTTTATAAGGTCCCTGCTTATAGTAACATGGCACCCAACCCTGGGGGCACATAGGGCATGCCTTTGGGGTGACTTCTATGTAATAATATAGTAGTTTAAGACTTTGGAAGTACTTTTAACTCCAAAGTCGAATTTGCGTGTAACTTGAATTTAAAAGCAGCCAGCAAGACAGGCCTGCCCTTATAATGACACTGGGCACCAAAGCAGTGCACCTATGGGAGCACTACCTAAGCTGGGGTCCCTAAACCTACATGCCCTACCATATACTAGGGACTAATAGGTAGGTTAATTTTGCCAATTATAATTAGTCCAATTTGCATATCCACTTTACACAGAGCACTGGTCCTGGGACAGGCAAAAAGGAGGACTTTCCTACAATTTAAATACATACATATATATATTTATATATATATATATATATAAAATCACAGCATGCTAGAATAAAAGAAAGGCAAAGTATTTGCACAAGTATACAGGTATGGAGGTATGAAAGTTTAACTGGAATGGTATGGTACTGATTATTGCGGAGTATGACATAGGCCAGCTTGCCCACTTGGGCGTCAGTTTGATATGATTAAATATGAATTTGGAGATGATCTTTGTAATTTATTAGTGTGATTCATTGTGTTGGTATATGTATTTAAATAGAATAAAATGTATATGGACACTAAATTATGAAAAAGTCCCTTCTGCAGTGATATGAGTGATCTCTGGTCTGCATTGGGATTATAAGATTGACTAAAAAGGAAAAAATGGTGAGAACTATGGCACAATATATAGTGTAATTTTACTGGATACGTAAGTGTTAAAAAGAGTGGGAAAACTTATCTGACTTTTTAAAGTATTGTACTCTGAGAACACAGTTCTGTAGAAGATTTTTGTAATATTGTTATTACAAAAATGTATGGTTTTATTGCACTTATAAATGGGTGACTATAGAGGTAATATTTTTTCTATGTTTTCTGATGCTTTGCACGAGGCAAACTTTCAGGTGTGGGGTTTAAATCAATTGACAAGATGGCGGAACAGACAGGTTGAAAAAGGCGTTACCACCCAAATGCATTCTGTTGTTACCAATTCAGTAAAAAAAAACATTTGGCTTGCACACACTCACGGAGTGCCAGAAGCCTGTATCGCAAAAAAGGAGGCTAGAGAGATTATGAGGCACAGAAGCGTAGTGCCATAGAAGGCAACGCTGACAGTTAGAACCTCACATGTAACGCCTAACTTTACTTTGGATTACTGAGTCGGTCGAGCCCCTGAGTTTGGATTGTGGAAACAGAGGAGTTTGCTAAGCCTGAGGACAGAAGGATCCATAGGGGAAGTCGGAGGACACCCATGTGGGGTGCAACCATGCTCAAAGTAGGCGTTACTCATATCTGTCTAAACTTTGGGTTCTAGGAGTAAGAAGCTGCATCAATGGGCATGGATGGAATGCTCAGAGCAGTGCGGGGCATGTGAGGCAGTGCTACATTTATTAGAAGGATAGCACAATAGTATCAAGCTGTAGCGGAGAGTTGGGGAAATAAATATTCATTAAGAAAACTATGAGCAGCAGCAATTTTCAAATATATATGAAAAAAAGTGAAGCAGTGAAGTGAGCACGCAGTTCACAAACAGGCATAGAGGACCTGCATGGTCTTTTTTAGAAAGCTAATGAAGTCAGAATTGAGTAAATGGTGGAAAATTGAATTGTTGCAAAAGTACTTGGATGTTGGGAGAGCACCAAGTGGTTTATAAATCTTGATTACTCCAACATATGAAGATCCTATCCCTCAAATGTTAAAAGAATGGGTGGACCATAATGCTAAGGGATCTGAAGGGATGTTGAAGATGCACAATGCGATAGAGAGAAGCTCATCAATTCACAGAAATTTCAGAACTGATAGAGAAACATGAGGATTAAGAACTGACTAAATCTCTCAATAAAACAATGCTGGAGGGATTAAAATTGACTGAAGAGGCAATTATACAGAATAAGGCAAGGGAATTTAGCAGAGATAAGAGAGATTATAAAACAGGCAGGATTCATACTTTTGCCAAAAAGTTTGACCTGAGGAGACAGAAACTTTCAGTCAACAATGTAGAGGAATCCACAACAACATTAAGTGAGAGGAGCACTGATGTCAGTTCTGACACAGATTTGGAGGAACAGAGCAGGATGGACACAGACAATATTTTTGCAGGATGAGTTTGATTTTTTATGGTAGGACATAAGGACAAACCATAGACATTCATGAGGTGGAAGCAAACAACGAGGAAGAGGCATAGGAAAAACAGAAGAGGTGGCCAAAGGAAAATAATTGCTAGAAGAGAATCTAGGGAGAGTGACCAGGAGCAACAGGAGATATTGACTGACCAAAATACGGTAATTAATTTATCTGAGATGGAGTTAGGTGAAGTTGATTTAAAGAACCTTTCTTGGAATTTTCCTATTGTGAAACTAATGGGTTTGATTATGTACAGACTCAGATAGACCTCCTCAAATTTGCCAGGAAGCTTAAACTAGCAAAGCTCCATAAGTTACGAGATCATAAAAAAACCTCAAACTGCTAACCAGATTACATTCCAGAGTAATTTATTGATAGATTATGTATATGGGATCAAAGAGCTAATGGCATTGCAGAGGAATAATATTAGTAAAATTGATAATGTAGTAGTGAATATATTTGAAAAAGAAGGGGTTGGGTTGTCTGAAGAGGGGACCTGAACAATAAAGCCAAAATAAAAAATGGTGCAAGCTAGTAGAAGTGATAGTATTGATCAATTTGTGGAAGTAGTCATGAAGGAACTTAAAATGTTAGGGATTAAGAACACTAAATATTTGAAAAACAGGAAAAATATTGAGGCTATGAGTACTGTCAACAAATGATGCTCCAATCAGAGTGTAGTAGTGAGACATACAGCTAAAGGAGGTATTGTGGTTTTGTTGTCTGTGGATGCATATATGACAGAAGCCTATAACCATTTGAAAGATGTCTCTTCTTATAAAAAAGTGGATTTTGATTATTTAGAAACTGTGGAAGTTGAGTTTGCCTAAGTTGTAAAGGAGTGGTGTGTACAGAGGTTATTACGTTCAGATGAATAGAGGCTTGGGTTTACAACAACAAAGTGGTGCAACGCGGTGCTGTGTCAAAAATAGCAGCACCATGCTACACCACATTTGAAATGCAGGGATGCACCGTATTTACAGGAATATTGTGCATCCCTGTGTATCCCCCTGCACCAGCACTGAATTAGGCTACCTACACCAAAGCAGGCATCCTTGCACCATAGTGCAAGGGTGTCTGTATTGAGGGGATAGATTGTTTATGTGCAGGAAGGTGTCCCTCATTCATGGCCTTTTGCTCCTTCTGAGGGTGCTGCAGAATTTAGTACACATAAGCAAGAACAAAAAACGAGAAAGAATACAAGTATTCCTTCTTGCTGTGCTATGCTAATGCCACCCCTTGGGTGGCGTTAGTTTCTGGTGCTGCCTCAGATTTATGTCTTCTTGTAAATCTGAGGCAGCATCAAACGCAATGGGTGTTGGGGTGGAACACTCACAGAAATACCCTTTGCATGCCCCTCTGATGCAGACAATTGTGCCAGAGGGGCCCATATTTACAAGCCACAAAAAGTGCTGTAACGCCGCCTTGTAAATATGGTGCAGTGAAAAGCACCCCCGGAGCGTCAGTCAACATGAAGCTACGGGGGCGTTAGGGGCCTTGTAAATCTGGCCCATAGTTTTTTAAAGACTGATTTTCCTAAACTTTACTTAATACCTTAAGTACACAAGGATTCACAGAAGCCTCCGGGCAGATCCATTTAGCACCACAAAAAGGGCTATTTGAAAATGTCTCATGATATATAGATCACTTCCTTAGATCACTAGTGCAGAGCCTCCCTTCTTACCTGAAGAGACAACAGATTTCCTTAGGAAAGTGTTTGACATCAGCTGGGAGGAAAATATGTTCTTAATGACACTTGATTTCACTACATTATACACCAGTATAGGACACAAAGATGGATTAAGAGCCACAGAACATTTTTTGAGGTCATGACTAGTAAGAGTCTACAAACACAGTAAAATGTTGATGTACTGGTGTCTCAAGCACAATATCTTCATCTTTACCATCTGTGAACAACAACAGGGGGCAGCTATGGGTAGCTGTTTCGCTCCCAGCTGTGCAAATATTCACATGGTCTGGTGGGAGGAGCAGGTGCTCAATAGCCACCTCTGAATGTCTGGAACACACATATTATATTATGCCCGTGGTTCATGGGCCATAATGTTGTACTGTGGAAAGGAGATGAAAATAGTGCTCTGGAAATTGTAAGAGATAAATCAGAATGATCTAAATTTAAGTTTCACTAGTAACATAAGTGAAAAAGAGATTGAGTTTCTGGATGTAAAAATTGAGGTGGAACATAAGAGACTAGACACCACCTTATACAGCGTTTTACATGCTATTAGTTTCCACCCTATCCCTATCCCCTATGGTCAACTAATTAGAGTAAAGATAATATACAGTTATAATAAAGAAGTTCAAGATGATATGTTCCATACATTGAAGGACAAGGAATACAAAGATGAAATTTTGAAGAAGGCTTGCAGCAAGGTAGCAGAGAGAAGATGTGAATCTCTTGTGTTTGGTGCACAAGAGATAAAGAATTCTAAGAAGCATTCTAAGAAGACACAACCCAGATTTATCACAACATATAATAAGGCACATATGGAAGTGAGAGCAGTCTTGAGAAGGCATTGGCACTTGCTAAGAAGTGATCCAATGTTGAGCGAAGAACTTAGTAGGCGCCCACAGATGACCTACAGAATGAGGAGATTCCTAAGAGACTAAGGGGGTCATTCCAACCCTGTAGGTCGGTGTAAAAGCGGCGGCCAACCCGCAAACAGGCAGGCGGCCAAAAAAATGGAATTCCGACCCTGGCGGGAACCGCCAACACAGCCCGCCACTTTAACACTCCGACCGCCACGGCGGTACAGACAAGCAGCGCGGCGGTCACCGCCAACAGACAGGCGGCAGACAATGTACCGCCCACCCTATCACAACTCACCAATCCGCCACCTTTTCCGGGGCGGGAGCCCCGCAGATAAAAACACGGTGGAAACAGACTACGAATGGGAAAACGCTCACCTCTACTCACTCCACGAGGAATCTGGACAGCATGGAACCAGAACTACACATCCTACCAGCTATTGTCTACCTGCTCCTCTACCAGGAGCACGAACGCCGGCGCAGAAGACAACGGTGAGTACTCCACCTACGACACACGGGAGGCAAAAAATTACGGGGACACACATACGCCACACACCCACCCCCACCCTCACCCACTACAACACACACATCAACGCAGAGCAACAAGTCAGAGTGACACCCCCCAAACCCCCCGGAAGAATGCAAAGACAAAATAAAATTATCATTAAAAATGAAGTATATTATAGCATAATTGAAGTTAAGTGAAATATGAAATATATACATAAAATATATTACATCATGAACAATATATACATAGGTCAAAAGTCCGGCCCATATTGGCTATCATCCATTGTTCGTGGGCCAATGGGCCTAAACACACGGGCAAAGCCCACACACGAGACCCACAAAACCCCCCTCCGAAATAATGCAAAGACCAAAAGAAGAGATCTTAAACGGGCAGATATATTGAAAAATGGACAGCAGTAATCCAAATAAATAAACTATGTACAAAATATATACATCTACTATATGTAGTCCAACCACTGTCCGTGGACCACAGGGGTCCTGAGCAAAGGGGCAAGGCCCAGTCCCACGACAAGAACTCCACGGAGAGAACACTGCAGGGGCATCAGAAAGAAAAAAGGACAGGCACCTCAGGGGGAAGGGGGGGCACCTCAGCCAGTTGAGTCCACAACGCCAGATCCACGAGGGGCCTCCATGCCCACTGTACCATCCTGGGGAGTGCAAAGCCACAGTCTCACAAGTCTCTACAGTGGGTGGGTTGCCCACTGTACCATCCTGGGGAGTGCAAAGCCACAGTCTCTCAAGTCTCTACAGTGGGTGGCTTGCCCACTGATCCATCCTGGGGAGTGCAAAGCCACAGTCCATCAAGTGGATTACAGACTCCACTGGTTCTGGAGGAGGCATGGTGCCCAGAGTGCTTCGTGAAGCCCTGGCCGACACAGATCCGGCACTGCCAATGGGCCAGCGGTGCTTGAGATGAAGGGCCCAGCGAAGCAGTGCTTGAGATGAAGGGCCCAGCGGAGTGGTGCTTGACAGGAAGGGCCCAACGGAGCAGTCCAGAGACGGCGGTGCCCAGCGGAGCGGTGCTTGACAGGAAGGGCCCAGCAGAGCGGTGCTTGACAGGAAGGGCCCAGCGGAGCGGTGCTTGACAGGAAGGGCCCAGCGGAGCGGTGCTTGACAGGAAGGGCCCAGTGGAGCGGTGCTTGAGATGAAGGGCCCAGCGGAGCGGTGCTTGAGATGAAGGGCCCAGCGGAGCGGTGCTTGAGATGAAGGGCCCAGCGGAGCGGTGCTTGACAGGAAGGGCCCAGCGGAGCGGTGCTTGAGATGAAGGGCCCAGCGGAGCGGTGCTTGACAGGAAGGGCCCAGCGGAGCGGTGCATGAGATGAAGGGCCCAGCGGAGCGGTGCTTGACATGAAGGGCCCAGCGGAGCGGTGCTTGAGATGAAGGGCTCAGCGGAGCGGTGCTTGAGATGAAGGGCCCAGCGGAGCGGTGCTTGATATGAAGGGCCCAGCGGAGCGGTGCTTGAGATGAAGGGCTCAGCGGAGCGGTGCTTGAGATGAAGGGCCCAGCGGAGCGGTGCTTGACAGGAAGGGCCCAGCGGAGCGGTGCTTGAGATGAAGGGCCCAGCGGAGCGGTGCTTGACAGGAAGGGCCCAGCGGCGCGTGCTTGACAGGAAGGGCCCAGCGGAGCGGTGCTTGAGATGAAGGGCCCAGCGGAGCGGTGCTTGAGATGAAGGGCCCAGCGGAGCGGTGCTTGAGATGAAGGGCCCAGCAGAGCGGTGCTTAAGATGAAGGGCCCAGCGGAGCGGTGCTTGAGATGAAGGGCCCAGCGGAGCGGTGCTTGACAGGAAGGGCCCAGTGGAGCGGTGCTTGAGATGAAGGGCCCAGCGGAGCGGTGCTTGACAGGAAGGGCCCAGCGGAGCGGTGCTTGACAGGAAGGGCCCAGCGGAACAGTTCAGAGACGGCGGTGCCCAGCGGAGCGGTGCTTGACAGGAAGGGCCCAGCGGAGCGGTGCTTGACAGGAAGGGCCCAGCGGAGCGGTGCTTTACAGGAAGGGCCCAGTGGAGCGGTGCTTGAGATGAAGGGTCCAGCGGAGCGGTGCTTGAGATGAAGGGCCCAGCAGAGCGGTGCTTGAGATGAAGGGCCCAGCGGAGCGGTGCTTGACAGGAAGGGCCCAGCGGAGCGGTGCTTGACAGGAAGTGCCCAGCGGAGCGGTGCTTGACAGGAAGGGCCCAGTGGAGCAGTGCTTGAGATGAAGGGCCCAGCGGAGCGGTGCTTGAGATGAAGGGCCCAGCGGAGCGGTGCTTGACAGGAAGGGCCCAGCGGAGCGGTGCTTGTCTTGATGGGCCCAGTTCGGCGGTGCTTGTCACGGCGGGCCCTGTTCAGCGGTGCTTGTCACGGCGGGGCCCAGTTCGGCGGTGCTTGTCACGGCGGGGCCCTGTTCGGCGGTGCTTGTCACGGCAGGGCCCTGTTCAGCGGTGCTTGGCACGGCGGGGCCCTGTTCAGCGGTGCTTGACATGTGTTCCCAGGGAACCAGATCGGGCCAATATTTTCCGCTCAGTCGCCATCCGACCTTTCGCTTGCGGGGCCCACCTGTGCTCGAGTCCTGGGCCCGTGGGTGTCCTCCTTCACACCCGAAATGGGGCTGGTGGGGCCCTCCTGGGCAGCTCGCCTGATGCCGGACTTGTCCGCCCTGCTGCCCTTGCCCTCCTTCGCCGATTCTCTGGGGCCCTTGCCTCCCTTTGTGGATGTGCCAGGTGACGGTGCCAGGGTAGTGCCTTTGGGGGATGCCGTCTCTGGCCTCTCACACCGGCCCTTCCCTTTTTTTGTTTTTTCCCATGGGGTGGGCTGGCTGTCCCCTTGCTTCTGGCCGATGTTGCTGCCCTAGAAGCTGGTGGACTCCAATAGCCCTGGACTATGGTCCTTGTGGGTGCAGGGCTTGTGGTGGCTGAGGTGCTGTTTGGACTCTTACGAGATGGAGGGGGTGGGTCAGGTGATGCAAAGAAGTTAATTTTGGAGAGGAAAAACTTTTTAGGAGCAGTGGGAAGGGTAGGTGCAGTGGGTTTGGGAGTGGAGGAAGAGGATGTGGTTGTAGGAGAGTCAAGTGTGTTGTCTTTGGGTGCAGGTGCTTGTGATGGAGGCTGTCGTGAGGTGGATGGCTGTTGGGTGGGTGGCTGCCTGCGTTTGTGTGGTTTGGAAGAGGAGGTGACAGACACACTGGGAGAGGACACAGGGGACGTGAAAATGGCAGTGCGGGTGGTGACTGCACGTGTGCGGAGTGTTCTGGTGGGTGTGCTGGTGATGGACGTACTGGCTGATGGTGGTGTGCATGCAGGTGTGAGTGGAGACGTCACAGGGAGGGAGGAGGGAGACGAGGAGGAGGGGGACACAGAGGAGGCAGTGGCTGTTGGCATGTCTGCATGTGGATGTTGCATGTGTGAATGCTTGTGTGATCTGTGGTGCTTATGTCTGGATGAGCTGCCCTCGGGTGTTGATGTGTGTGCAGGCTGGTCTGTAGGTGTGGCTGGGATAGGCAGAGGAACAGGGGAGTGGGACTGGGATGAGGAAATTGGAGGGGGGAGGCAGGAGACAGGGACAATGGCTGCCGTCAGTGCTGAGGCCAGAACGTTGAACGATCGCTGATGGGCAGCCTGAGCGAATGAATGCCCTCCAGGTATGCATTGCTCCGGTGCACCTCCCTTTCTACACCCTGGATGGCATTCAAAAGGGTAGACTGCCCAACAATAAGCGTCTGGAGGAGGTCAATGATCTCCTCACTGAGGGCAGCAGGGGTAACTGGGGCAGGGCCTGAGGTGCCTGGGGCGAAGGAGATGCCCGCATTCCTGGCCGAGCGGGCACGGGGCAAACGCTGAGGGGCTGCTTGGAGGGCAGAGCTGGTGCGCTGGGTGGTGGCTGTACCTGTTGTAGCGGTGGGCACGGATGTTGCCGCCACCACAAGGGAGCTCCCTTCCGAGGACGTGTCTGTGTCGCTGACGTCTCCACGGGTCCCCGTTGTGGAGCTCCCCTCGCCCTCCGTCTCACTGGTGAACTCGGAGTCGGTTGCATGGCCCTCCGGGGCCATGTGAGATGCAGCTCCCTCGTGCTCCGATGCCACTTCTCCTCCGCCTGATGATGCTAATTCACACATGAACAGGAAGACCCAAAAAAAGGGGGGGGGAGAAAAAATGACATGTTGAGTGCATGCATTGGCGACACCGTTGGCGGAGAGGACAGACACAGAGGCCCCCTGCACTACGCCGCGCACTCGGTGTACACTACTCAATTATTGTGACTTGGCCTACAAGCCTATGGATGACAACTGCACACATAGGTGACCCAGAGCCATGGATAGCTGTACTTAGCACCCTACAGAGGTGGGGGGCGGGGGCACTGGGCCATGCCTTACGGAGGGGCCTAGCCTACAGAAATCGCCCTGGCCTAGAGATACCCACAGCCCTCCTCCCCCACCCAGACACCTCCACTGTGCGCTAACATAGCAAAATGTGCTGGTACTCACCCCCTTGTGTCTGCTGTGATGTCCTCACGCGCCCATCCAAATCGGGGTAGGCCACTGCCAGGATCCGGGACATCAGGGGGGTCAATTGACGGGAGCCACCCCTCCTACGTTGGGAGGCCATCCCCAGCAGACCCTCCGCGGTCTTCCTGCTCCAGCGGCGGATGTCCTCCCACCTCTTGCGGCAGTGGGTGCCCCGTCTGTTGTGGACCCCCAGGGTCCAGACGTCCTTGGCGATGGCACGCCAAATGACGATCTTCTGATGGGCGCTGACCTATGTGACATGGACAGGGTGGGAAAATAAATATCATAATTTTCTGCATGGTCCATGCGAGTGGCCCCCCCTCCCCAACCTTGCCATATGGCACATGCTCTCATCTGCCGTGCGATGCATGCCTCATTCGCTCCCCTCCCCACCATCTTTCATCCACCCCACTCAACACAGGCATTGCCCACAAAGCATGGTCCCAGTGTACTTACCTTTTGGTCTGGAGGACAGTAGAGTAGCGCATACTGGGGGAGGACCCCATCAACAAGTTTCTCCAATTCCTCAGATGTGAAGGCAGGGGCCCTTTCCTCAGTGGCAGCAGCCATTGTATCTTCCAGACCGAGGTCACAGCAGCACTTGCAGTATAGGTCCTCTCCTGTGGATGATCAGGTCTCGAGTGATTAAGCAGATAGAAAATGGCGGTCACGCCCGTGGCGGTGCGTACCGCGGCGGTGCGTACCGCGACCGCCGGCGCACATCGTCATTGGCTCCTGAGACCCATAGGGTTCAATGTTAACCAATGCTGCTTTGCGCCACGGTCTTCGACCGCCTACCGCCACGGTGTGCCACGCCAGCGCATTGACCTCACATCCCATTGTAACACTTCACAGGTCAGGCAGCCGCCATTTCAAGGGCCCACATGGCTTAATTTCTACTGCGTCACACAGGCCTAGGCCTTGCATTGCCACTCATACAAGCTATTCAATGCATAGCGAATCGTGTTCTGTGCAAGCTGTGGTTACGTACCTGTGGGTTGCTTGACTCTGTGCTCCATGTTGTCCTTCCTAGGCACCGTCCGCTGGGACTTGCGAGGAGATGGAGGAATGTTCCTGTGTACCGCTGGTGGACCTGTCGACAATGGAAGAAAGACATGTCATACTGACATACAGACTTGACCGAGCCACTATACAGGAACTGTGTGCCCAGCTGGACCCAGACCTGATGTCCCCCATTCGCCAACCCACAGGGATTCCCCCTCTGGTGCAGGTTCTGTCAGTACCCCATTTTTTGGCAAGTGGATCATTCCAAACAACAGTGGCCATATCATCAGGGATGTCTCAGCCTATGTTTTCTAAGGTTTTGTCCAGAGTGTTGTCTGCCCTGATGAAATACATGCGGAGCTACATTGTTTTCCCTGAGGTGGGCGATTTGGCTACAGTGAAGAGTGATTTGTATGCCCTTGGCCATATCCCCAACATCATTGGTGCCATTGATGGGACCCATGTGGCTTTGGTTCCCCCCAGTGAAAGTGAGCAGGTGTACAGGAACAGAAAAAGTTATCATTCGATGAATGTCCAGGTCGTCTGTTTGGCTGACCAGTACATCTCCCATGTAAATGCCTAGTTCCCTGGGTCAGTGCATGACGCGTACATCATGCGAAATAGCAGCATCCCTTATGTGATGGAACAGCTACAGAGACACCGTGTGTGGCTAATTGGTGACTCTGGTTACCCCAACCTGTCGTGGCTACTGACCCCAGTGAGGAATCCCAGGACAAGGGCAGAGGAACGGTACTATGAGGCCCATGGGTGTACTAGAAGGTTGGTTGATCGAGCGGACCTTCGGCCTCCTGAAGGCCAGGTTTAGGTGCCTGCATATGACAGGTGGATCCCTAATGTACTCACCAAAGAAGGTGTGCCATATCATCGTGGCCTGCTGTATGCTTCACAACCTGGCTTTGCGACGCCAGGTGCCTTTCCTGCAGGAGGATGGTCCAGATGGTGGTGTTGTAGCAGCTGTGGAGCCTGTGGAGAGTGAAGAGGAGGAAGACGACAGGGACGACACAGACAACAGGGACACAGTGATACTACAGTATTTTCAGTAGCACACAGGTACGAATCAACCCCGCCATTTTACATTTACTTAAAGTCTCCTGCCTCTCTACTGTCTGTGTTTCCCCCCAGTTCCTGTTAACTGAGTTGTGACTTTCCCTTCCATTTTCAGAGCTGTGGGCCCCACTGCGTGACCTCTGCTTTGTTTGCCCATGGACTACAGCTGTGTGACAGTGGTATGTTGTCATCACAATGTAATTGAACATTTTGGCACCGTTATGTCTAATACATTTGTTCAAAATATAAGCAGACTCCAGATTTTTTAAGTGCAATAAGTGATTTTATAAAAGTGCTAAATTTAGGGACATGATTGTAAAACGGTGATGGGTGATGGTGGAGTAATGTCCATGGCAGAGTCCAGTTTTCAGTCTCACAGGTGCATTGTCCATATGCCTGTGGAAGGATGGAGCAGGGGCAGTTTAAGTTTGGACAGGGTGACAATGTGGGACAGTGGGATGACATCAGGGGGTATAGTTTGCTGGCGGGGGTCTTGGCATCCTACTCTGTCTTCTTCTGGGATCTCAGGTACCGCTTGCAGGGTGGTTCTTCTTCTGCAGGAGGTGGGGTTCTGGTGGCCTGTCGTTGTGTGGGGGCCTCCTGTCCACTAGCACCGGCGGAGGTGGTAGCCTGGTCTGGGTCCATGCTAGTGACAGGGGCCCTTTGTGGTGCCACATGGTCCCGCAATGTGGTGATGTTGGAAAATGGGTTATTGGTAGGGCAGGTAGGTACCTACACCTAGCAACAAGCCACAAACCTCCACATAAGTACAGTTAGGTCTCAATAAATTAATCCCAGCTCTACCCTTGGTAGCTTGGCATCGAGCGTCAAGGCTTAACTTAGGAGACAAAGTGTAAAGCATTCAAATATCACAAAACAGTAATTAAATAAAACACAGGAAACAGTTTAAAAATCCAAAACCAATTTATAAAAATAGCTTATATTTTTATCTTTAAAATGACACAAAAACGATTAAAATCGGTTCAGGGGAACCGGAGATATGAATTTTTAAAGTATTATTATTTTCTAGCGCTTAGAAACAAAAAGCGCCAATCGGGTCATCTGGTTGCACCAGGACCGGGGCAAAGTCAAACTTTCAGGCCGACCGCGATGGAGCCCTGCTCGGCTACAAGTCGCGGGAGGCCTCGGTTAAAAAGTTACCTTCTGACTTAGGCCCTCATTCTGACCCTGGCGGTCGGTGATAAAGCGGCGGCCAACCCGCCAACAGGCCGGCGGTCCAAAATATGCAATTCTGACCCTGGCGGGAACCGCCAACACAGCCCGCCGCATTAACACTCCGCCCGCTACGGCGGAACAAACAAACAGCGCGGCGGTCCCCGCCAACAGCCAGGCGGCAGACAATGTACCGCCCACCCTATCACGACCCACCAATCCGCCACCTTTCCGGGGCGGGAGCACCGCCGATAAAAACACGGCGGAAACAGACTACGAACAGGAAAATGCTCACCTCCACATACTCCACGCAAGATTCCGGCAGTATGGAACCCGAGTTACAGGTCATCCCCGCACTCCTATACCTGCTCCTGTACCAGGAGCACGCCCGGCGGCGCGGAAGACATCGCTGAGTATTGCACCTACGACACAGGGGAGGGAAAAGATTACCGGCACACACCCACCCACCCACACCCACTACAACACACACATCAATGCATTCCCACAGATCACTGTCACAACCCACAAACCCCCCCCTCCGAAATAATGCAAAGACCAAAAGAAGAGATCTTAAACGGGCAGATATATTGAAAAATGGACAGCAGTAATCCAAATAAATAAATAAATAAACTATGTACAAAATATATACATCTACTATATGTAGTCCAACCACTGTCCGTGGACCACAGGGGTCCTGAGCAAAGGGGCAAGGCCCAGTCCCACGACAAGAACTCCACGGAGAGAACACTGCAGGGGCATCAGAAAGAAAAAAGGACAGGCACCTCAGGGGGAAGGGAAGGGGGGGCACCTCAGCCACTTGAGTACACGACGCCAGATCCACGAGGGGACTCCATGACCACTGGCCCATCCTGGGGAGAGCAAAGCCACAGCCCATACAGTCCATACAGTGGGTGGCCTGCCCACTGGGCCATCCTGGGGAGAGCAAAGCCACAGCCCATACAGTCCATATAGTGGGTGGCCTGCCCACTGGGCCATCCTGGGGAGAGCAAAGCCACAGCCCATACAGTCCATACAGTGGGTGGCCTGCCCACTGGGCCATCCTGGGGAGAGCAAAGCCACAGTCCATACAGTCCATACAGTGGGTGGCCTGCCCACTGGGCCATCCTGGGGAGAGCAAAGCCACAGTCCATACAGTCCATACAGTGGGTGGCCTGCCCACTGGGCCATCCTGGGGAGAGCAAAGCCACAGTCCATACAGTCCATACAGTGGGTGGCCTGCCCACTGGGCCATCTTGGGGAGTGCAAAGCCACAGTCCATACAGTCCATACAGTGGGTGGCCTGCCCACTGGGCCACCCTGGGGAGAGCAAAGCCACAGTCCATACAGTCCATACAGTGGGTGGCCTGCCCACTGGGCCATCCTGGGGAGTGCAAAGCCACAGTCCATACAGTCCATACAGTGGTTGGCCTGCCCACTGGGCCATCCTGGGGAGTGCAAAGCCACAGTCCAAACAGTCCATAACAGACTCCACTGCCACTGGAGGAGGCATGTTGGCCAGAGGACATCCTGCAGCCCTGCCCGAGACAGATCCTGCCCTGCCACGTCTGCCAAAGGGCCATCGGTTCTTGCCTGGAAGGGCCCAGTTCAGCGGTTCTTGAGACGGCGGTCCCCAGCGGAGCGGTGCTGGAGACGGCGGGGCCCAGTTCAGCGGTTCTTGCCTGGAAGGGCCCAGTTCAGCGGTTCTTGCCTTGAAGGGCCCAGTTCAGCGGTTCTTGCCTTGAAGGGCCCAGTTCAGCGGTTCTTGCCTTGAAGGGCCCAGTTCAGCGGTTCTTGAGACGGCGGTCCCCAGCGGAGCGGTGCTGGAGACGGCGGGCCCAGTTCAGCGGTTCTTGCCTTGAAGGGCCCAGTTCAGCGGTTCTTGCCTTGAAGGGCCCAGTTCAGCGGTTCTTGAGACAGCGGTCCCCAGCAGAGCGGTGCTGGAGACGGCGGGGCCCAGTTCAGCGGTTCCTGAGACGGCTGGTCCCCAGCGGAGCGGTGCTGGAGACAGCGGGGCCCAGTTCAGCGGTTCCTGAGACGGCGGTCCCCAGCGGAGCGGTGCTGGAGACGGCGGGGCCCAGTTCAGCGGTTCCTGAGACGGCGGTCCCCAGCGGAGCGGTGCTGGAGACAGCGGGGCCCAGTTCAGCGGTTCTTGCCTGGAAGGGCCCAGTTCAGCGGTTCTTGCCTTGAAGGGCCCAGTTCAGCGGTTCTTGCCTTGAAGGGCCCAGTTCAGCGGTTCTTGCCTTGAAGGGCCCAGTTCAGCGGTTCTTGAGACGGCGGTCCCCAGCGGAGCGGTGCTGGAGACGGCGGGGCCCAGTTCAGCGGTTCTTGCCTGGAAGGGCCCAGTTCAGCGGTTCCTGCCTTGAAGGGCCCAGTTCAGCGGTTCTTGCCTTGAAGGGCCCAGTTCAGCGGTTCCTGAGACGGCGGTCCCCAGCGGAGCGATGCTGGAGACGGCGGGGCCCAGTTCAGCGGTTCTTGAGACGGCAGTCCCCAGCGGAGCGGTGCTGGAGACGGCGGCCATTCTATGGCCAACTGCTCATTGCCTGGTGGTGCCCTCCTGGGCAGCGGGGATGGTGCTCCTTCAATGCCCACCTGGGCTGTGGGTGGTGGGGCCCTCCTGGCCAGCTGGGCTGGGTCCTCCCTGGGCAGCGGCTATGGGGGTGGTGGGCTCTCCCGGGGCAGCTGTGCCGGTTCCTCCCTGGGCAGCGGCTATGGGGGTTGCGGGCTCCTCCTGGGCAGCTGTGACGGGTCCTCCATGGGCAGCAGGCCTGCTGCCTGACTTCTCCGCCTTGCTGCCCTTGCCCTCCTTAGTCGGGAGTCTGTGGCCCTTTCCTCCCTTTGGAGCTGTGGCTGTTGACGGTGGCTGGCTAGTGTCCTGGGGGGATATAGAACCCAGGCTCCTGCGGCGCCCCTTCCGCCTTCTGCTCCTCTTCCCAGGGGGTGGGCTGGCTGTCCCCTTGCTGCTGGGCGAAGATCCAGACCTGCGGGCTGGTGGGCTCCAATACCCCTGCACCCTTGTCAAGGGGGCTGCAGGGCTGGTGGTGGCTGAGGTGCTCTTCTTACCCCGACGAGAAGGAGGGGGGGGCTCAGGGTCAGGAAAGAAGGTAGCAGTAGAGAGATAGATTTTCCTGGGACAATGGATAGTGGTAGGTACAGTGGGTATGGGAGTGGAGGGAGAGGATGTGGTTGTAGGCGAGACAAGTTTGCTGTCTTTGGGTGCAGGTGCAGGAGCGGGAGGCTGTCGTGAGGTGGATGGCTGTTGGGTGGGTGGGTGGCTGCGTTTGTGTGGTGTGGAAGAGGGGGTGACAGACACAGTGGGAGAGGACACAGGGGACGTGTAAATGGCAGTGGGGGTGGTGACTGCACGTGTGCGGACTGTACTGGAGGGTGTGCTGGTGATGGTAACACTGGCTGATGGTGAGGTGAATGAAGGTGTGAGTGTAGACGTCACAGGGAGGGAGGAGGGAGACGAGGAGGTGGGGGTCACATAGGTGGTAGTGACTGTTGGCATGTCTGCATCGGAATGTTGCTTGTGTGAATGTCTGCGTGATCTGTGGTGCTTATGTTTGGATGAGCTGCTCTTGGGTGTTGAGGTGTGTGCAGGCTGGTCTGATGGTGTGGGTGGGACAGGCAGAGGAACAGGAGACTGGGAGGAGGGAGTTAGTAGAGGGAGGCAGGAGACAGGGACAATGGCTGCCGTCAGTGCTGAGGCCAGAGCCTGGAACGATCGCTGATGGGCAGCCTGACCCGAATGAATGCCCTCCAGGTACGCATTGCTGCGATGAACCTCCCTCTCCACCCCCTGGATGGCATTCAAAAGGGTAGTCTGCCCAACAATGAGCGTTCGGAGGAGGTCAATGACCTTCTCACTGAGGGCAGCGGGGGTAACAGGGGCAGGGCCTGAGGTGCCTGGGGCGAAGGAGATGCCCGGCTTCCTGGCAGAGCGGGCACGGGGCGAACGCTGAGGGGCTGCTGGGAGGGCGGAGATGGTGCGCTGGGTGGCGGCTGTACCTGTAATGGCGGGGGGCACGGATGGTGCCACCCCCGCAAGGGAGCTCCCTTCCGAGGACGTGTCCGTGTCGCTGCAGGGTCCAGTCGTCCCCGTTGTGGAGCTCCCCTTGCCCTCCGTCTCAGTGGTCCAGTCAGACTCTGTGGCATGGCCCTCCTGGGCCATGTGAGATGCAGCTCCCTCCTGCCCCGATGCCACTTCTCCTCCGCCTGATGATGCTGATGCACACAAGCACAGAAAGACAAACAAAAAGGGGGGGGGAAGAGAGAAATTAAGAGATTTTGAGTACATGGATCACCGGTACATTTAGCGGACATGACAGACACAGATGCCCCCTGCACTAAGTTGCGCACTTGGGGTCCCCTACGCATTCCGTGGGACATGCCCTACACGCCTAGAGTTGACAACTGCACCCATGGATGACACGGCCCAGGGATGGCTGTACTGGCACACTACTGAGGGTGGTGGCTGGGGACACAGGGGCTCACGGGGGTGCCCAGCCTACAGATATCGCCCTGGCCTAGAGGGACCCACAGCCTTCCTCCCCCACCCAGACACCTCCACTGCGTGACAACAGAGTAGATTATGCTTGTACTCACCCCCTTGTGTCTGCTGTGCTGCCCTCACGCGCCCATCCAAATCAGGGTAGGCCACCGCCAGGATCCGGAACATCAGGGGGGTCAGTTGACGGCAGGCACCCCGCCTACGTTGGGAGGCCATCCCCAGCAGAGACTCGGCGGTCTTCTTGGTCCCGCGGCGGATGTCCTCCCACCTCTTGCGGCAGTGGGTGCCCCGTCGATGGTGGACCCCCAGGGTCCGGACTTCCTTGGCGATGGCACGCCAAATCCCGATCTTCTCATGGGCGCGGACCTATGTGACACGTACAGGGAGGGAGAAATACCACGTTCAAGTTTGTCTGAATTATCGTTGCCAGTGGCCCAACGCCCCCCATCCCCGCCAGGCCCCCCACCAGGCCCAACATGCCCCCCATCCCAGCCAGGCCCCCCGCCAGGCCCCCCGCCAGGCCCAACATGCCCCCCATCCCCGCCAGGCCCCCCGCCAGGCCCAACATGCCCCCCATCCCCGCCAGGCCCCCCGCCAGGCCCCCCGCCAGGCCCAACATGCCCCCATCCCCGCCAGGCCCCCCGCAGGCCCCCCGCCAGGCCCAACATGCCCCCCATCCCCGCCAGGCCCCCCGCCATGCCCCCCGCCAGGCCCAACATGCCCCCCATCCCCGCCAGGCCCCCGCCATGCCCCCTTCCAGGCCCAACATGCCCCCCATCCCCGCCAGGCCCCCCGCCAGGCCCCCCGCCAGGCCCAACATGCCCCCCATCCCCACCAGGCCCCCCGCCAGGCCCCCAAGCCAGCCAGCGGCCCCAAATCCATATTGAATTAAACTCACTTGTTGGTCTGGAGGACCGTAGAGTAGCGCATACTGGGGGAGGACCCCATCCACAAGTTTCTCCAACTCTTCTCCAGTGAAGGCAGGGGCCCTTTCCCCAGGCGCAGCAGCCATTGTCCCTTCCAGACCGAGGTCACAGCAACACTTGCAGTATAGGTCCTCTCCTGTGAAAGTTCAAGTCGCAAGTGAATAAGTAGATAGAAAATGGCGGTCACGTCCGCGGCGGTGCGTACCGCGGCGGTGCGTACCGCCACCGCCGGCGCCCTTCGCCATTGGCTCCTGAAACCCATAGGCTTCAATGTTAACCAATGCGGCTTTGCGCCGCAGTCTTCGACCGCCTACCGCCACGGTGTGCCACGCCAGCGCATTGACCTCACATCCCATTGTCACACTTCACAGGTCAGGCAGCCGCCATTTCGAGGGTCCACATGGCTCAATTTCAACTGCGTCACACAGGCCTAGGCCTTGCATAGCCACTCAGACACGCCATTCACTGCATAGAGAATCGTTTACTGTGCAAGCTGTGAGTACGTACCTGTGGGTTGCTTGACTGTGTGCTCCATGTTGTCCTTCCTAGGCACCGTCCGCTGGGTTTGGCGAGGAGACGGATGAATCCTCCCGTGTACAGGCCGCTGGTGGACCTGTCGACAATGGAAGCACGCCACATTATCCTGACCTACCGGCTTGACCGTGCCACTATACATGAACTGTGTGCCCAGCTGGAGCCCGACCTGATGTCCCCCATCCGCCAACCCACAGGGATTCCCCCTCTGGTGCAGCTCCTGTCAGTACTCCACTTCTTGGCAAGTGGGTCATTTCAGACAACAGTGGGAATTGCTTCTGGGATGTCTCAGCCCATGTTTTCGAAGGTGTTATCCAGAGTGTTGTCGGCCCTGATGAAATACATGAGGAGCTACATCCTTTTCCCTGAGGTGGGCGAATTGGCTGCAGTGAAGGGTGATTTCTATGCCCTTGGACATATTCCCAACGTCATTGGTGCCATTGATGGGACCCATGTGGCTTTGGTTCCCCCAAGAGACAGGGAGCAGGTGTACAGGAACAGAAAAAGTTACCATTCCATGAACATCCAGGTGGTGTGTTTGGCTGACCAGTACATCTCGCATGTAAATGCCAAATTCCCTGGGTCAGTGCATGACGCCTACATCCTAAGCAGCATCCCTTACGTGATGGAACAGCTAGAGAGACACCATGGCCCTCATTCTGACCCTGGCGGTCGGTGATAAAGCGGCGGCCAAGCCGCCAACAGGCCGGTGGTCTAAAATATGCAATTCTGACCCTGGCGGGAACCGCCAACACAGCCCGCCGTATTAACACTCCGCCCGCCACGGCGGTACAAACAAACAGCGCGGCGGTTCCCGCCAACAGCCAGGCGGCAGACAATGTACCGCCCACCCTATTACGACCCACCAATCCGCCACCTTTTCCGGGGCGGGAGCACCGCCGATAAGAACACGGCGGAAACAGACTACGAACGGGAAAACGCTCACCTCTACGCACTCCACGCGAGATTCCGGCAGAATGGAACCAGAGTTGCAGGTCATCCCCGCACTCCTATACCTGCTCATATACCAGGAGCACGCCCGGCGGCGCGGAAGACATCGGTGAGTACTGCACCTACGACACAGGGGAGGGAAAAGATTACCGGCACACACCCACCCACCCACACCCACTACAACACACACATCAATGCATTCCCACAGATCACTGTCACAACCCACAAACCACCCCCCTCCGAAATAATGCAAAGACCAAAAGAAGAGATCATAAACGGGCAGATATATTGAAATATGTACACCAGTAATCCCAATAAATAAATAAACTATGTACAAAATATATACAGCTACTAAATGTAGTCCAACCACTGTCCGTGGATCACAGGGGTCCTGTGCAAAGGGGCAAGGCCCAGTCCCACGACAAGAACTCCACGGAGAGAACACTGCAGGGGTATCAGAAAGAAAATAGGACAGGCACCTCAGGGGGAAGGGAAGGGGGGGCACCTCAGCCACTTGAGTACACGACGCCAGATCCACGAGGGGACTCCATGACCACTGGGCCATCCTGGGGAGAGCAAAGCCACAGTCCAAACAGTCCATACAGTGGGTGGCCTGCCCACTGGCCCATCCGGGGGAGAGCAAAGCCACAGTCCATACAGTCCATACAGTGGGTGGCCTGCCCACTGGGCCATACTGGGGAGAGCAAAGCCACAGTCCAAACAGTCCATACAGTGGGTGGCCTGCCCACTGGCCCATCCTGGGGAGAGCAAAGCCACAGTCCAAACAGTCCATACAGTGGGTGGCCTGCCCACTGGCCCATCCTGGGGAGAGCAAAGCCACAGTCCAAACAGTCCATACAGTGGGTGGCCTGCCCACTGGCCCATCCTGGGGAGAGCAAAGCCACAGTCCAAACAGTCCATACAGTGGGTGGCCTGCCCACTGGGCCATCCTGGGGAGAGCAAAGCCACAGTCCATACAGTCCATACAGTGGGTGGCCTGCCCACTGGGCCATCCTGGGGAGAGCAAAGCCACAGTCCATACAGTCCATAACAGACCCCACTTCCACTGGAGGAGGCAAGTTGGCCAGAGGACATCCTGCAGCCCTGCCCGAGATAGATCCTGCCCTGCCACGTCTGCCAAAGGGCCAGCGGTTCTTGCCTTGAAGGGCCCAGTTCAGCGCTCCTTGCCTTGAAGGGCCCAGTTCAGCGGTTCTTGAGACGGCGGGGCCCAGTTCATCGGTTCTGGAGACGGCGGGGCCCAGATCAGCGGTTCTGGAGACGGCGGGGCCCAGTTCAGCGGTTCTTGAGACGGCGGGGCCCAGTACAGCGGTTCTGGAGACGGCGGGGCCCAGTTCAGCGCTCCTTGCCTTGAAGGGCCCATTTCAGCGGTTCTTGAGACGGCGGGGCCCAGCGGAGCGGTTCTTGAGACGGCGGGGCCCAGTTCAGCGGTTCTTGAGACGGCGGGGCCCAGTTCAGCGGTTCTGGAGACGGCGGGGCCCAGTTCAGCGCTCCTTGCCTTGAAGGGCCCAGTTCAGCGGTTCTTGAGACGGCGGGGCCCAGTTCAGCGGTTCTGGAGACGGCGGGGCCCAGTTCAGCGCTCCTTGCCTTGAAGGGCCCAGTTCAGCGGTTCTTGAGACGGCGGGGCCCAGCGGAGCGGTTCTTGAGACGGCGGGGCCCAGTTCAGCGGTTCTGGAGACGGCGGCCGGTCTATGGCCAACTGCTAATTGCTTGGTGGTGCCCTCCTGGGCAGCGGGGATGGTGCTCCTTCAATGCCCACCTGGGCTGTGGGTGGTGGGGCCCTCCTGGCCAGCTGGGCTGGGTCCTCCCTGGGCAGCGGCTATGGGGGTGGTGGGCTCTCCCGGGGCAGCTGTGCTGGTTCCTCCCGGGGCAGCGGCTATGGGGGTTGTGGGCTCCTCCTGGGCAGCAGGCCTGCTGCCTGACCTCTCCGACTTGCTGCCCTTGCCCTCCTTAGTCGTGGGCCTGTGGCCCTTTCCTCCCTTTGGAGCTGTGGCTGGTGACTGTCTCTGGGTGGTGTCCGGGGGGGATGTAGAAGGCGGGCTCCTGCGGCGCCCCTTCCGCCTTCTGCTCCTCTTCCCAGGGGGTGGGCTGGCTTTCCCCTTGCTGCTGGGCGAAGATCCAGACATGCGGGCTGGCGGGCTCCAATACCCCTGCACCCTTGTCAAGGGGGCTGCAGGGCTGGTGGTGGCTGAGGTGCTCTTCTTACCCCGACGAGAAGGAGGGGGGGGCTCAGGGTCAGGAAAGAAGTTAGTAGTGGCGAGGAAGAGCTTCTTGGGACAATGGAGAGTGGTAGGTACAGTGGGAATGGGAGTGGAGGGAGAGGATGTGGTTGTAGCTGAGTCACGTTTGCTGTCTTTGGGTGCAGGTGCAGGAGGGATAGGCTGTCGTGAGGTGGATGGCTGTTGGGTGGGTGGGTGGCTGCGTTTGTGTGGTGTGGAAGAGGGGGTGACAGACACAGTGGGAGAGGACACAGGGGACGTGTAAATGGCAGTGGGGGTGGTGACTGCACGTGTGCGGACTGGAGTGGAGGGTGTGCTGGTGATGGAAACACTGGCTGATGGTGAGGTGAATGGAGGTGTGAGTGTAGACGTCACAGGGAGGGAGGAGGGAGACGAGGAGGTGGGGGTCACAGAGGTGGTAGTGACTGTTGGCATGTCTGCATCGGAATGTTGCGTGTGTGAATGTCTGCGTGATCTGTGGTGCTTATGTTTGGATGAGCTTCTCTTGGGTGTTGAGGTGTGTGCAGGCTGGTCTGATGGTGTGGGTGGGACAGGCAGAGGAACAGGAGACTGGGAGGAGGGAGTTAGTAGAGGCAGGCAGGAGACAGGGACAATGGCTGCCGTCAGTGCTGAGGCCAGAGCCTGGAACGATCGCTGATGGGCAGCCTGACCCGAATGAATGCCCTCCAGGTACGCATTGCTGCGATGAACCTCCCTCTCCACCCCCTGGATGGCATTCAAAAGGGTAGTCTGCCCAACAATGAGCGTTCGGAGGAGGTCAATGACCTCCTCACTGAGGGCAGCGGGGGTAACAGGGGCAGGGCCTGAGGTGCCTGGGGCGAAGGAGATGCCCGGCTTCCTGGCAGAGCGGGCACGGGGCGAACGCTGAGGGGCTGCTGGGAGGGCGGAGATGGTGCGCTGGGTGGCGGCTGTACCTGTAATGGCGGGGGGCACGGATGGTGCCACCCCCGCAAGGGAGCCCCTCTTCTGAGGACGTGTCCGTGTCGCTGCAGGGTCCAGTCGTCCCCGTCGTGGAGCTCCCCTCGCCCACCGTCTCACTGGTCCAGTCTGACTCTGTGGCATGGCCCTACTGGGCCATGTGAGATGCAGCTCCCTCCTGCCCCGATGCCACTTCTCCTCCGCCTGATGATGCTGATGCACACAAGCACAGAAAGACAAACAAAAAGGGGGGGGGAGAGAGAAATAAAGGGATATTGATTACATGGATCTCCGGTACAGTTAGCGGACATGACAGACACAGATGCCCCCTGCACTAAGTTGCGCACTTGGGGTCCGCTACGCATTCCGTGGAACATGCCCTACACGCCTAGAGTTGACAACTGCACCCATGGATGACACGGCCCAGGGATGGCTGTACTGACAAACTACTGAGGGTGGTGGCTGGGGACACAGGGGCTTACGGGGGTGCCCAGCCTACAGATGTCGCCCTGGCCTAGGGGGACCCCCAGCCCTCCTCCCCCACCCAGACACCTCCACTGCGCGACAACAGAGTAGATAATGCTTGTACTCACCCCCTTGTGTCTGCTGTGCTGCCCTCACGCGCCCATCCAAATCAGGGTAGGCCACCGCCAGGATCCGGAACATCAGGGGGCTCAGTTGACGGCAGGCACCCCGCCTACGTTGGGAGGCCATCCCCAGCAGAGACTCGGCGGTCTTCTTGGTCCCGCGGCGGATGTCCTCCCACCTCTTGCGGCAGTGGGTGCCCCGTCGATGGTGGACCCCCAGGGTCCGGACTTCCTTGGCGATGGCACGCCAAATCCCGATCTTCTCATGGGCGCGGACCTATGTGACACGTACAGGGAGGGAGAAATACCACGTTCAAGTTTGTCAGCATTTTCCTTGCCAGTGGCCCAACGCCCCCCATCCCCGCCAGGCCCCCCGCCATGCCCCCCGCCATGCCCAACATGCCCCCCATCCCCGCCATGCCCCCGCCATGCCCAACATGCCCCCATCCCCGCCAGGCCCCCCGCCATGCCCCCCGCCAGGCCCAACATGCCCCCCATCCCCGCCAGGCCCCCCGCCATGCCCCCCGCCAGGCCAAACATGCCCCCCATCCCCGCCATGCCCCCCGCCAGGCCCAACATGCCCCCCATCCCCGCCATGCCCCCCGCCATGCCCAACATGCCCCCCATCCCCGCCAGGCCCCCCGCCATGCCCCCGCCAGGCCCAACATGCCCCCCATCCCCGCCATGCCCCCGCCATGCCCAACATGCCCCCCATCCCCGCCATGCCCCCCGCCATGCCCCCCGCCAGGCCCAACATGCCCCCCATCCCCGCCAGGCCCCCCGCCAGGCCCCCAAGCCAGCCAGTGGCCCCAAATCCAGATTGAATTAAACTCACTTGTTGGTCTGGAGGACCGTAGAGTAGCGCATACTGGGGGAGGACCCCATCCACAAGTTACTCCAACTCCTCTCCAGTGAAGGCAGGGGCCCTTTCCCCAGGTGCAGCAGCCATTGTCCCTTCCAGACCGAGGTCACAGCAACACTTGCAGTATAGGTCCTCTCCTGTGAAAGTTCAAGTCGCAAGTGGATAAGTAGATAGAAAATGGCGGTCACGTCCGCGGCGGTGCGTACCACGGCGGTGCGTCCCGCCACCGCCGGCGCCCTTCGCCATTGGCTCCTGAAACCCATAGGCTTCAATGTTAACCAATGCGGCTTGGCGCCGCGGTCTTCGCCCGCCGCCCGCCGCGGTGTGCCACGCCAGCGCATTGACCTCACATCCCATTGTCACACTTCACAGGTCAGGCAGCCGCCATTTCCAGGGCCCACATGGCTCAATTTCAACTGCGTCACACAGGCCTAGGCCTTGCATAGCCACTCAGACACGCCATTCACTGCATAGAGAATCGTTTACTGTGCTAGCTGTGAGTACGTACCTGTGGGTTGCTTGACTGTGTGCTCCATGTTGTCCTTCCTAGGCACCGTCCGCTGGGTTGGGCGAGGAGACGGATGAATCCTCCCGTGTACCGACCGCTGGTGGACCTGTCGATAATGGAAGAACGCCACATTATCCTGACCTACCGTCTTAACCGTGCCACTATCCATGAACTGTGTGCCCAGCTGGAGCCCGACCTGATGTCCCCCATCCGCCAACCCACAGGGATTCCCCCTCTGGTGCAGGTCATGTCAGTTCTCCATTTCTTGGCAAGTGGGTCATTTCAGACAACCGTGGGAATTGCTTCTGGGATGTCTCAGCCCATGTTTTCGAAGGTGTTATCCAGAGTGTTGTCTGCCCTGATGAAATCCGTGAGGAGCTACATCATTTTCCCTGAGGTGGGCGAATTGGCTACAGTGAAGGGTGATTTCTACGCCCTTGGACATATTCCCAACGTAATTGGTGCCATTGATGGGACCCATGTGGCTTTGGTTCCCCCAAGAGACAGGGAGCAGGTGTACAGGAACAGAAAAAATTACCATTCAATGAACATCCAGGTGGTGTGTTTGGCTGACCAGTACATCTCGCATGTAAATGCCAAATTCCCAGGGTCAGTGCATGACGCCTACATCCTCAGGAATAGCAGCATCCCTTACGTGATGGAACAGCTACAGAGACACCGTGTATGGCTAGTGGGGGACTCTGGGTACCCCAACCTGTCGTGGCTACTGACCCCAGTAAGGAATCCCCGGACCAGGGCAGAGGAACGGTACAATGAGGCCCATGGGCGTACTAGGAGGGTGATCGAACGCACCTTTGGCCTCCTAAAGGCCAGGTTTAGGTGCCTGCATATGACAGGTGGATCCCTAATGTACTCACCTAAGAAGGTGTGTCACATCATCGTGGCCTGCTGCATGCTTCACAACCTGGCTTTGCGCCGCCAGGTGCCTTTCCTGCAGGAGGATGGTCGAGACGGTGGTGTTGTGGCAGCGGTGGAACCTGAGGAGAGTGACGAGGAGGAAGACGACGGGGCTGAAACAGACAACAGGGACAGAATCATTGAACAGTACTTCCAATAGGACACAGGTAACATTTCAAAGATAATTTAGTAAAAGTTAACTACTCTCCTGCATCTCTGCTGCCTGTCTATTTGCCCCAGTGTATGATGACTGAGTTTTGGCTTTTCCCTCCCTATTTCAGATCTGGGGTCCCCACTACGAGTCCTGTGCTTCGTTTCCCCATGGACTACAGCTTTGTGGCAGCTGTTTGTTGACTTCACCATGTACAAGGACATATTTGCACTGTCATGTCAATTACAATATATTGAAATCACAGCCAGACTCCAGATATTTTGGTGCAAAATAGGTGTTTATTTAAGTGCTCAAAATGGGATGGGTGGTTTCAAGTGGGTGGGGGCTATGGTGAAGGAATGTCCATGGCAGAGTCCAGAGTAACAGTCACACAGGTGCATTGTCCAGAGGCCTGTGGAGAGATGGAGCATGGGCAGTTCAAGGATGGACAGGGTGACAATGTGGGACAGTGGGATGACATCAGGTGGTATCCATTGCTGGCGGGGGTCTTGACATCCTACTCTGTCTTCTTGCGAGATCTCAGGGCCCTCTTGCGGGGTGGTTCTTCTCCTGCAGGAGGTGGGGGTCTGGTGGGCTGCTGCTGTGCGGGGGCCTCCTGTCCACTAGCGCCGGCGGAGGTGGTTGGCTGTTCTTGGTCCAGGCTAGTGGCAGGGGCCCTTGGGTGTTGTTGAGTGTCCGCCCTGGTGTTGACGAGGTCCTGCAGCAGCCCTACCATGGTAACCAGGGTGGTGTTGATGGCTCTGATGTCCTCCCTGTACCCCCGATAGTGTTCCTCCTGCAGTACCTGGATCTCCTGGAACCGGGCCAGTACCGTCGCCATCGTCTCCTGGGAGCGGTTGTATGCTCCCATGATGGTGGTGAGGACCTCGTGGAGAGTGGGTTCCCTGGGCCTCTCCTCCCCCCCCTGTCGCACAGCTGCCCTCCGAGTTGCCCTGTTTCCCTGGGCCTCTGCCCCCTGGCCGGTGTGCCCACTACCACTGCCCCCAGGTCCCTGTTGTTGTTGGGGTGGTGGGTTATCCTGGGTGCCCTGTAGTGGTAGACACACCGCAGATTGACGCGCCCTGGAGACAGAGGCATGGGCCCGCTGGGTGGGAGCTGTGCTGGTGTTCCCAGAGGGGTTTGGGTCTGTAGTGGCCTGGGCCTGTGTGAGGGGAACCGACTGTCCAGAGGTCCCCGATGGTCCGGGCTGGTCATCGGTGTCCAGGTCGACAGAGCTGCTGTCATCGCTGACGGCCTCTTGGGTGGGGGGTGTGGAGAATTCTGGCCCCTCCGCCGCGGTGTGTTGACGGTCGGGTCCTGCAGGGGTATAGAGGTATGGTTATAGTTTCAATGTGTGGCATATGGGTGTATCTATGGGTTCTCGTGTCCCCAAGTGCTGGCATTCGTGTGTGGGGGCTTTGGTGAGGGTGGCTTGTGGGGGGGATGTGTATATGCATTGGGCATGCTTTGGTGATGGGTGTCCATGCTTAGTGGACGCATGCAGGCCTAGGTTTTGGGATATGTGGGTTGTGATGGTGAGACATTGGCCGGGAATAGGTGTGCTGGGGGTGGGGGTGAGGATGGTGGTGGGGGTGAGGATGGTGGTGGGGGTGAGGGTGGGGGTGAGGATGGGGGTGGGGGTGAGGGTGGGGTTCGAGGATGGGGGTGAGGGTTGGGGTATGATTTGGCATGCAGGTGGGGGGGAAGCAGTTTTGAAGCTTCAACTTACCAGTATCCATTCCTCCGCCGACTCCTGCGAGGCCGTCAGGATGCAGGATGTTCAAGACTTCCTCCTCCCATGATGTGAATTGTGGGGGTTGAGGTGGGGGTCCTCCGCCAGTCTTCTGCATGGCGATGTTGTGCCTGGATACCATGGAACGCACCTTCCCCCGTAGGTCGTTCCATCGCTTCCTGATGTCTTCCCGATTTCTGGGGTGCTGTCCCACTGCGTTGACCCTGTCGACAATCCTCTGCCATAGCTCCATCCTCCGGGCAATGCTGGTGTATTGTATCTGTGTGCCGAACAGCTGGGGCTCTACCCGAACGATTTCCTCCACCATGACCCTGAGTTCTTCGTCTGTGAAGTGGGGTTGTCTTTGGGGTGCCATGGGGTGGTGTGTATGATGTGTGGGGTGGAGTATGTGTATTTAAGTGAGTTGAGTGTGGTGGTGTGTGTTGTTTTGTGTGTGGATAGTGTGTGGGTGATGGTGTTGAGTGGCTGTGGCTGTTAGTTTGTGGATGCTGGTGTCTCGCTCTGGCCTTCTTTCAGAATTTTTTAGCGTAGGGGTTTGTGGGTGATGTGGGTGGGTGTTTTATATTGTATTGTGTGTGTGGGAGTGGTGTGTGTATGTGTATCAGGTGTGTGGGATTCAAATCGTCCAATGTGGCTGAGTTTTGTTCGTTTGTGTGTATTCTGACCGCGGCGGTGTGTCCCGCCAATGGAATACCGCGTTTGAATGACCGCCGCGTGGATTCGTGGGTCGTAATGGCATGGGCGTATTTCTGTTGGCGTGACGGTGGAGGTTTTGTCACCTCCACTTTTCCGCCGACAGCTGGTCTGGCGGTCTGTTGTGGCGGTCGGATTTTCGGAGGTTTGCCTTCTGCGGGTCAGAATGACCGTGGCGGGTTTCCGCGACCGCGGCGGGATTATGGAGGATTTCTGACCGGCGGTAGGCGCCTTTTACCGCCGAGGTCAGAATGACCACCCATGTATGGCTATTGGGGGACTCTGGGTACCCCAACCTGTCGTGGCTACTGACCCCAGTAAGGAATCCCCGGACCAGGGCAGAGGAACGGTACAATGAGGCCCATGGGCGTACTAGGAGGGTGATCAAACGCACCTTCGGCCTCCTAAAGGCCAGGTTTCGGTGCCTGCATATGACAGGTGGATCCCTAATGTACTCACCTAAGAAGGTGTGTCACATCATCGTGGCCTGCTGCATGCTTCACAACCTGGCTTTGCGCCGCCAGGTGCCTTTCCTGCAGGAGGATGGTCCAGATGGTGGTGTTGTGGCAGCTGTGGAACCTGTGGAGAGTGAAGAGGAGGAAGACGACGGGGATGAAACAGACAACAGGGACAGAATCATTGCACAGTACTTCCAATAGGACACAGGTAACAATTCAAACATAATTTTGTTAATGTAAACTACTCTCCTGCATCTCTGCTGCCTGTCTATTTGCCCCAGTGTATGATGACTGAGTTGTGGCTTTTCCCTCCCTATTTCAGATCTGGGGTCCCCACTACGAGTCCTGTGCTTCGTTTCCCCATGGACTACAGCTTTGTGGCAGCTGTTTGTTGACTTCACTATGTACAAGGACATATTTGCACTGTCATGTCAATTACAATATTTTGAATTCACAGCCAGACCCCAGATAGTTTTGTGCAAAATAGGTGTTTATTTCAGTGCTCAAAATGGGATGGGTGGTTTCAAGTGGGTGGGGGCTTTGGTGAAGGAATGTCCATGGCAGAGTCCAGAGTAACAGTCACACAGGTGCATTGTCCATAGGCCTGTGGAGAGATGGAGCATGGGCAGTTCAAGGATGGACAGGGTGACAATGTGGGACAGTGGGATGACATCAGGTGGTATCCTTTGCTGGCGGGGGTCTTGACATCCTACTCTGTCTTCTTGCGAGATCTCAGGGCCCTCTTGCGGGGTGGTTCTTCTCCTGCAGGAGGTGGGGGTCTGGTGGGCTGCTGTTGTGCGGGGGCCTCCTGTCCACTAGCGCCGGCGGAGGTGGTTGGCTGTTCTTGGTCCAGGCTAGTGGCAGGGGCCCTTTGTTGTTGTTGAGTGTCCGTCCTGGTGTTGATGAGTTCCTGCAGCAGCCCTACCATGGTAACCAGGGTGGAGGTGAGGGCTCTGATGTCCTCCCTGTACCCCCGATAGTGTTCCTCCTGCAGTACCTGGATCTCCTGGAACCGGGCCAGTACCGTCGCCATCGTCTCCTGGGAGAGGTTGTATGCTCCCATGATGGTGGTGAGGGCCTCGTGGAGAGTGGGTTCCCTGGGCCCGTCCCCCCCCTGTCGCACAGCTGCCCTCCGAGTTGCCCTGTTTCCCTGGGCCTCTGCCCCCTGGCCGGTGTGCCCACTACCACTGCCCCCAGGTCCCTGTTGTTGTTGGGGTGGTGGGTTATCCTGGGTGCCCTGTAGTGGTAGACACACCGCAGATTGACGCGCCCTGGAGACAGAGGCATGGGCCCGCTGGGTGGGAGCTGTGCTGGTGTTCCCAGAGGGGTTTGGGTCTGTAGTGGCCTGTGCCTGTGTGAGGGGAACCGACTGTCCAGAGGTCCCCGATGGTCCGGGCTGGTCATCAGTGTCCAGGTCGACAGAGCTGCTGTCATCGCTGACGGCCTCTTGGGTGGGGGGTGTGGATAATTCTGGCCCCTCCGCCGCGGTGTGTTGACGGTCGGGTCCTGCAGGGGTATAGAGGTATGGTTATAGTTTCAATGTGTGCCATATGGGTGTATCTGTGGGTTCTCGTGTCCCCAAGTGCTGGCATTCGTGTGTGGGGGCTTTGGTGAGGGTGGCTTGTGGGGGGGATGTGTATATGCATTGGGCATGCTTTGGTGATGGGTGTCCATGCTTAGTGGACGCATGCAGGCCTAGGTTTTGGGATGTGTGGGTTGTGATGGTGAGACATTGGCGGGGAATAGGTGTGCTGGGGGTGGGGGTGAGGATGGTGGTGGGGGTGAGGATGGTGGTGGGGGTGAGGGTGGGGGTGAGGATGGGGGTGGGGGTGAGGGTGGGGTTCGAGGATGGGGGTGAGGGTTGGGGTCTGATTTGGCATGCAGGTGGGGGGGAGGCAGTATTGAAGCTTCAACTTACCAGTATCCATTCCTCCGCCGACTCCTGCGAGGCCGTCAGGATGCAGGATGTTCAAGACTTCCTCCTCCCATGATGTGAATTGTGGGGGTTGAGGTGGGGGTCCTCCGCCAGTCTTCTGCACGGCGATGTTGTGCCTGGATACCATGGAACGCACCTTCCCCCGTAGGTCGTTCCATCGCTTCCTGATGTCTTCCCGATTTCTGGGGTGCTGCCCCACTGCGTTCACCCTGTCGACAATCCTCTGCCATAGCTCCGTCCTCCGGGCAATACTGGTGTATTGTATCTGTGTGCCGAACAGCTGGGGCTCTACCCGAACGATTTCCTCCACCATGACCCTGAGTTCTTCGTCTGTGAAGCGGGGTTGTCTTTGGGGTGCCATGGGGTGGTGTGTATGATGTGTGGGGTGGAGTATGTGTATTTAAGTGAGTTGAGTGTGGTGGTGTGTGTTGTTTTGTGTGTGGATAGTGTGTGGGTGATGGTGTTGAGTGGCTGTGGCTGTTATGTTTTGGATGCTGGTGTCTCGCTCTTGTCTTCTTTACGAATTTTTAAGCGTAGGGGTTTGTGGGTGATGTGGGTGTGTGTTTTATATTGTATTGTGTGTGTGGGAGTGGCGTGTGTATGTGTATCAGGTGTGTGGGATTCAAATCGTCCAATGTGGCTGAGTTTTGTTCGTTTGTGTGTATTCTGACCGCGCCGGTGTGTCCCGCCAATGGAATACCGCGTTTGAATGACCGCCGCGTGGATTCGTGGGTCGTAATGGCATGGGCGTATTTCTGTTGGCGTGACGGTGGAGGTTTGGTCACCTCCACCTTTCCGCCGACCGCTGGTCTGGCGGTCTGTTGTGGCGGTCGGATTTTCGGAGGTTTGCCTTCTGCGGGTCAGAATGACCGTGGCGGGTTTCCGCGACCGCGGCGGGATTATGGAGGATTTCTGACCGGCGGTAGGCGCCTTTTACCGCCGAGGTCAGAATGACCCCCTTAGTCTCTTTTTTAGATGTTTTTCTTTACCGGGACGAACCACGAAGTCAGGCCGGGTCGCGGTTGAGGCAAGCCGGCTAGAATTTCCGCGTCGGGCCGGTCACTTTATGGAGCTTTTTTTCAAAAATTCTCCAATCTTTTCCAAACTTCTGGGGCTTCACCCAGATGTTCTTTTAAGGTTCTTTTGGGGTCCACAGCTCACCCCAAGGGTCCAGAAGTTCTGTGATGGTCCTTGGGAAGTGCGGACTTCAACTCCCAGAATGCACCTGGCGCAAACTCCTTTTTGGCCACTGGACAGTGGTCAGCTGGTCACTTTTTCAGGAGTTGGTGCAGGGGACTCTGGATAGCAATTTTTCACCTGTAGCAAACAGGGAGTCCCTCCTTGAACCAGTGGAAGCCAGGCAAAGTCCTTCTTGTGGTGAAGCCCAAGTGTGCAGCTGGTGCAGTCTTTCTGAGTGCAGGGTCCAGGTGCAGGCCAGGGGTCCAGCAGGGCAGTCCTTCTTCTCCTTGTAGTTCCTTCTTCTTGAAATTTGGTGGGGATCTGAGGCATGGGTGCAGGTCTGCCAGTTTTATCCTTGCTCCTGGGTGAAAAGCAGGGGGGCCCTGGTTCTCCAATCAGGGACAGGGTCGTCCCCCTGTGATAACCACTTCCTGGGAAGTGTGGCAAAAATCCATCCCAGAAGGCAACAGTCTCTAAAAATCCAAAATGGATGAATCTGATTTTTGGAGGAGGGATCTGGCTGAGCCCACCCACTGGTGTGGCTAAAAATCATAAACACACCCCTCTCCTGCCCTCTCCTAATCTAATCAAGGGGGCACCTAGCTGTCTGGGATTGCAGGATGTGGGGGTGTTGCTGGGTGCTCCAGATGTCCTTCTCTGCCTTTGAAGACCAGTTTGGCAGCCCTCCCCCTTCCTGCCTCACCATCTGCTGAGGGGAGATTCTCTCCCCCAAGCACATTCCTTTGTGTGAAGCCAGGCCACTTCACACCTCATTAAAGTAGCCTGGCAGAAGCTGCTGCAGGCTGGCCAATCAGAGCACAGCAGCAAAAACAATGCAGAGCTGAAATTGGCAACTTTTTAGGTAAAGTCTAAACTTTTTACCTGGACAAGTTATATTAAATCCAACAACTGGAAGTTGTGGGATTTATTATAACAATCAATTTGATACCAAATTCTTGGTATGTAACATTTAAGGAGACTTTAAAATTTAAAATAAAGTCTGCCCATTCTAGCCTATGAAGGCCATTTACTTCAATGAGGGAAAAACGAATTTGGCTGTTTTTACCTCACCAGGGCTTATAAATCTATTTTTATAAAGTCCCTGCTTATAGTTACATGGCACCCAGCCCTAGGGGCACATAGGGCACACCTTAGGGGTGACTTATATGTAAAAATAAGGTAGTTTAAGACTTTGGAAGTACCTTTAATTCCAAAGTCGAATTTGCATATAACTTTAATTTAAAAGCAGCCAGCAAGGCAGGCTTGCTTTTAAAATGACACTGGGCACCTCAGCAATGCACCTAGGTGTGCACCACCTATGCTGTGGTCCCTAAACCTACATGCCCTACCATATACTAGGGACTTATAGGTAGGTTAACTTAGCCAATTATAATTAGCCTAATTTGCATATCCATTTTACACAGAGCACTGGCCCTGGGACTGGTAAGCAGTACCCAGGGCACAGCCAAGAGTCAGTAACCACCAGTACCTATCCAGAAAGAGTGGGGGTGATCAGGCAAAAAAAAGGACTTTCCTACAGGTGACTATCTGGTTAAAGGCCACGACGATGGTCCCCATTGCGGAACTAATGTTTCTCAGTTCCTCTCTGAACCCCATGTACTGTTCCGCCTGCAGTACCTGGATCTCCTGGAACCTGGCCAATACCGTAGCCATCGTCTCCTGGGAGCGGTGGTATGCTCCCATGATGGAGGAGAGGGCCTCTTGGAGAGTCGGTTCCCTGGGCCTGTCCCCCCCCTGTCGCACAGCAGCCCTCCCAGTTCCCCTGTTTCCCTGGGCCTCTGTCCCCTGGACCGTGTGACCACTACCACTGCCTCCAGGTCCCTGTTGTTGTTGGGGTGGTGGGTCAACCTGGGTGCCCTGTAGTGGTGGACACACCGCTGATTGACGTGTCCTGGAGACAGAGGCATGGTCCCACTGGGTGGGAGCTGTGCTGGTGTTCCCAGAGGGGGTTAGGTCTGCTGTAGCCTGTGGCTGTCTGTGGGGAACCGACTGTCCCGAGGTCCCCGATGGGCCGGGCTGGTCATCTGGGTCCAGGGAGACAGAGCTGCTGTCATCACTGGGGGCCTCTTCTGGGGGTGGGATGGACATCTCTGGACCCTCCTGGGCGGTGTGGTGGCGTTTGGGTCCTGCAGGGGTATAAGAGTATGGTTATTGCTTCTGTGTGTGCCATTTCGTGTAATGGGTGGGTGGCCGTGTACCCCAGTGCTGGCATTCCCTTGTGGGGGCTTTTGTGATGGTGGCTTGTGGGGGAGATGGGTATGTGCAGTGGGCATGCTTTGGTGATGGGTGTCCATGCTTTGGGGACGCATGCAGGGCTAAGTTTTGAGATGGGTGGGTTGTGATGTTGAGCCATTTGCAAGGAGTTGGTGTGATGGGGGTGGGGGTGAGGGTGGGGGTATGATTTGGCATGCAGGTGGGGTGGGTGGAATGAAGTAGTGAAGATTGGACTTACCAGAGTCCATTCCTCCGCCTACTCCTGCGAGGCCCTCAGGATGCAGGATGTGCAAGACTTTCTCCTCCCATGCTGTGAATTATGGGGGAGTAGGTGGGGGTCCGCCGCCAGTCTTCTGCACCGAGATGTTGTGCCTTGATACCATGGAATGCACCTTCCCCCGTAGGTCGTTCCACCGCTTCCTGATGTCGTCCCGATTTCGTGGATGCTGTCCCACAGCGTTGACCCTGTCCACTATTCTTTGCCATAGCTCCATCTTCCTGGCAATGGTGGTGTGCTGCACCTGTGTCCCGAAGAGCTGGGGCTCTACCCGAACTATTTCCTCCACCATGACCCTGAGTTCTGCGTCAGAGAACCTGGGGTGTCTTTGGGGTGCCATAGGGTGGTGTGGATGAGGTGAGGGGTGGTGTATGTGTTTTAGAGTGTGGTGAGTGTGGTGGTGTATGGTGTTTTGTGCGTGGATATTGTGTGGGTGATGTTGTGATTTGCCTCTGTGTGATGGTCTACTCTATTCTGTGCTGTCTCTCTCTGTCCTTCAGTCGCAATTGTGGTCGTAAGGGTTTGTGGGTGATGTGGGTGTGTGTTTTATATTGTATTGGGTGTGTGGGAGTGGTGTGTGTATGTGTCTCAGGTGTGTGTATTTTGAATTGTCCAATGTGGTAGTGTTTTGTAAAGGTGTGTGTATTTTGACTGCAGCGGTGTGTACCGCCAATGGAATACCGCGGTTGAAAGACCGCTGCGGGGATTTGTGGGTCGGAATGGCATGCGCGTATTTTTGTTGGCGTGACGGTGGAGGTTTGGTCATCGCCAGTTTTTCGCTGCCCGTCGCTGTGGCGGAATTTTGTTGATGTCGGGTTTTTGGCGGTTTGCCAGTTGCGGGTCAGAATGACCGTGGCGGTTTACCGCGACGGCGACGGTGTTATGGCGGTCTTCTGACCGGCGGTAAGCGCCTTTTACCGCCGAGGTCAGAATGATCCCCTAAGTAGTGAGGAGTGATATCAGTGAAATCCACTGTGGGGTTCAAGAAATAGGCAAAGTCTGTCAGAGTCACCAGATCCTCGGGGTATGCGCACGTTCCCAATACGTCCACCACTGAACAGCTCCAAGACTCTGATAGATAAATCACAGATGCTAAGAGAGTTCAAGAGGGGAAGAGGGGATTAGGAAGGGAAACAGCTGGGAAGGAGACCTGTAGTAAGAAAATGGTTAGAACACACAATATGAAAATTATATCTCTTGAAATTAATACTAGACTATGATTCTAAGCATAGTCATTCTGAAAACATGAACAATCTAAGAATTAAGTTTAAAATGACTAAGTTTCAAGATGGCCGGATACCTGTAAGGGAATCAATATGGATTAAATGAAAACTTTCTTATTCAAGTACTTTCCTTTACATGAGAATCAGAAAAACATTCTGACTAAATTTTAAACCAGTCATGTAAATCCTTTTTGAGAATGCATTCTAGGACCATACAATATTGCATCTAGAAACTCTGATCTTCTGTGTACTCTTAAAATGTTTCAACACAAATTGCGCATATTGTAGATTTATATATGTATATATATAGTAAACACCATAAAAGGATTGTGCACCATGAATAACACAGTATGGATTCAGGAAAAACAAATCACATAAATTGTCAACTCGAATATTACATGATAAATATCTTAGAATAGTGACATACGATAAACAACATGAATTAAACTCGAGGAGAGAATTGTGCATCTTGCCAATTCGAGTGTCACCATGTAAAAAGCCAAGAAATGGTAGTAAGCAATGAATATCAAAGTCAAATCATCATTAAACGAATTGCGCGTCTTGCCGATTCGTAAACCACGATGTAAATGCCAAGAAATAACAGCTCACAATGAATAACAAGATCAAAGTACAATGAAACGACTCGCGCATCTTTTGCCTATTCTTAAGCCACCATGTAAATGTCAAGAAATGGTAGCGCACAATGAACAACAAGGTTAAAGCACCATGAAATGAATCGTGCGTCTTGCCGATTCTTAAGCCACCATGCAAATGTCAAGAAATGGTAGTGCGCAATGAACAACAAGGTTAAAGCACCATGAAACGAATCGCGTGTCTTACCGATTCGCAAGCCACCATACAAATGTCAAGAAATGGTAGCACGCAAAGTAATCTGTTAATCAATAAAGAATTAAGCCAAGAATATGAAAGTTCTCGATAACGGCGTCGGGAGGCCAGCCCAACCACCGTCTTACCGCCCATAACAAGGATCACCGTGAAGAATGAAGGGCAGAGGCCTGGAAGATCAAATAGGCCACCGGGACAGGAGCTCAGGAAGTAGCTGCTGCTCTGCACCAGGACCTCTGAATAGTGAGCACTTGTTGCTGGGCTGGCTCCCTTTTTATAGAGTCTTAGCCCAGCCCACAACCACACCCAGGCATGCTGCAGGGAAAGTCTCTGGAAGGCCCTGGAAAGGGACCACACCCTAACACACTCTGAAAGCCTGCAGCAATACATTACAAATGAACAGTATTTGTAAACACATTAAAAATAAGTCTTCAGGATTAAACTCTGCAATGCAAAAGGTTAAACAACAACATATCAGCACAATACATAAATTACGTTGTTTTGAGAGTGCTGGGTTTTTGCATTCTAGTCGCCAGTAGAGCGCGCACTGCCCTGGTGTTGACAGTACTCCCCTCTCCCAGACGCGCCCTAGGGCCTGGTTTGCCTGGATTAAGACGATGAAAGTGTCTCACAAGTACTGGAGCATGAACATCAGATGCGGAAACCCATGACTTACTTTCAGGACCATAACCTTTCCATGAGATTAAGTACTATAGATTACGCCCTCTCAGTTTAGAATCCAACACTTTCTTAACTTCGTATTCTTCTTCCCCTTGTACTAGAACAGGAGCTGGATGAGGGTGGACCTTTTGGACTGCCTTCTTCAAGAGGGAAGTGTGGCACACTGGATGAATCCGTAAGGATCTGGGCAATTGTAGTTTATAGGTCACCGGATTGATTTGCTGGAGGACAGTGTAAGGACCTATGAATTTGGGGTTAAACATGTGCTTCTTCTTGAAATCTATATGTTTTGTGGAAAGCCAGACTTGGTCACCTGGTTGATATTGCGGTCCCTCACAATGTTTCTTGTCATAATGCCTTTTGTATTTTGGTTTGGCTTTTTCTAAATGCTGTTGAATCAGTTTCTGGGTTTGATGCAAATGCTGAATGGTTTCTGACACAGCTGGAGTAAGAGAACTTACTTGAGGAAGGTGTCAGGATGATAGCCAAATAAACCAAAAAAGGGTGTAAAAACAGAAGTGTGGAATGAGTTATTGTAGGCTAACTCAGTTAACCAGAGCATAGATGTCCAAGAATAAAGTGCCTTTTCAGCGTAGGCACGTAGGTATTGTTTCAAAGTCTGATTTAGTCTCTCCATTTGACCATCTGTTTGAGGATGGTGACTAGTAGATAGTGTAGATGTCACTTGGAGTGTTTTACACCATGTCTTCCAGAAATTGGAGGAAAATTGCGACCCCCGATCGGAGAGGATAACTTTTGGCAGTCCATGATAACGAACCACTCTGTTCAGTAAAACAGTTGCCAATTCACTAGAAGTGGGCAATTTCTTACAGGTAATGAAATGTCCATATTTCGTGAGACTATCTACTACCACCAGAATTACTGAATGCTGTTGAACCACTGGCAGACCGGTAATAAAGTCTAAAGAAATGTGTTCTCATGGACGACTTGGGGTTGGAAGTGGATGTAACAACCCTTTTGTTTTGAATGACTTGTTTTAGTGCGAGCACAGACTTCGCAGTTGTTTACCATTGCTTTTACATCTTTTGTTAGGGTAGGCCACTAAAAATAGCGTTGGATCAGTTCAAGAGTTTTAGGAGTACCTGGGTGACCTGCTGTAGGTATAACGTGCAACCAATGAAATACTATCTTGCGAAGTTTGGTAGTGGGTACGAACAAACGAGCCTTGTGAAAGGGTAGTCCTTGCTTGATTGACCTTTTGGGGTCTGCTTGGGCCCATGTTTGCCATTTCTCAACAGTGAAAGAGTTGCAAATTTCTTCAAAGAAATCTTCAGTTTTTATGATACATAGAACCTTGTCAGGAGCAATGATAGCTCTGGAGGCTTGAAATGCAGACAACGCGGTAGACTCTTGGCGGGACAAGGCGTCAGCTTTGCGATTTTCTTTACCAGGTCGGAAGGTTACTACAAAATCAAATTTGGCAAAAAACAGCATCCAGCGTAATTGCCGAAGAGTCAAAAGTCTGGCGGAACTCATGAATTGAAGATTACGATGATCAGTATATACTGTGACAGTGTATTTGGCACCCAACAAATGATGTCTCCATTCTTTAAAGGCGTCACAAATCGCCAGAAGCTCTTTTTCAGCAATGACATAGTTCTGTTCGGCTTCGTTCAACTTATGAGACATATAAGCTACAGGATGGAGTTGACCAGTGTCTTTATTTCGTTGCGATAAGACGGCTCCTATGGCTACATCTGAAGCATCAGCTTCCACTATGAAAGGTCGATTCACATCAGGATGAGTCAAGACTGGGGTAGTGGAGAAAGCTTCCTTCAAAGTAGAGAAGGCTTGGTCAGCTTCTGGGGACCATACAAACTTTTCTTTCTTTCTTAATAGCTTAGTGATTGGAGCCACTGTCTGGGAGAAATGATTTATGAACCTCCGGTAAAAATTTGCAAACCCCAGGAAACATTGTACATCATGAACAGTCTTCGGGGTGGGCCAATCAGATGCGGCTTTTACTTTCTTTTCTGCCATCACCATACCTTGAGGGGTAAGAATAACCCCTAAAAACTCAACTGTGGTAACATGAAACTCACAATTGGTTAGTTTGCAATATAAATGGTGTTTTCGAAGTGCTGTAAGAATTTTCTTGACATGTTGGACATGTTCGTTTTCATTGTCTGAGTAGATCAAAATGTCATCGATGTAAACTATGGCAAATATGTCGAGGTACTCTCTTAGAACGTCATTCAAGAAAAATTGAAATGCTGCTGGAGCATTACACAGACCAAAAGGCATGACGGTGTATTCAAAAAGGCCATATCTTGTCTTGAACGCTGTTTTCCATTCGTCACCCTCTCTCATTCTGACCAAATGATAAGCACCTTGAAGGTCAAGCTTCGTGTAGATTTTTGCTCTCTTTACTTGTTCCAATAAAACCGGAATTAGGGGTAAAGGATATTTATTTATTGATGGTGACTTTGTTCAATCCCCTATAGTCGATACAAGTTTGAAGTTCTCCATTAGCTTTTGGAACAAAAAACAAAGGCAAAGCTGCAGGAGACTTAGATGGGCGAATGAAACCATTCTCCAAACACTGATCTAGGTATTTTCGTAAATGTTGATTTTCATGTTCTGACAGGGCATACACACAACAGTTGGGAAGTATCGCACCTGGGGCTAGATCAATTTGACAGTCATAAGATCTATGAGGAGGTAGGGTCTCTGCTCCTTTCTCATCAAATACATCTTTGTAAGATGAATACTGTTTGGGCAGCTGAATTTCTTTCTCCGCGGCAGTAGCTATGTAAGATTTGCAGACTTTTGGTAATTGAATCTTTTGGAGACATTGTTCTTTCCATAGCGCAGATGAGAACATGATTTTTCGATCTGCCTAATTGATCTCTGGATTGTGATGACTTAACCATGGCAAGCTGAGGATAATTCCATATTGGGGAGCATGGATCACGTCAAGAATGATTTTCTCTTTATGTTTCTTTCTTTGATTCTTATCTTCACAAATCATCGGCAAGGGGATAGTCTGAAGAGTTACTGGATCTCCAGTCAAGAGTTTTCCATCGACTGCCTGGATGATTTCTGGGGTCTTCTTTTCAATACATGGGATCCCCCATGCACGAACCAATTGGACATCAACAAAGTTCCCAGTAGCCCCAGAATCGACTAGAGCTTTTTTTAAACCGATCTTTTTCTTGACCTGAACTCTTATTTCCAGTTTAAGATGTCTAGATTGTGAAGGGTCCACGGTGACACCCAAGAGCAACCCTTCTCTGCATCTTGGGTGTTTTCATTTTCCAACTCGACTGGTGCATTGGCTGCTACCTTCTGAACTGGTCCTTGCTTGTTCTTTGGTTTGATTGGACAATCTATGGCAAAATGACCCTTCCGCCCACAATAAAGGCATTGTCCATTTTTTCTGCGTCGGTCCTTTTCATCTTTGGTCAAAGGTCTTCTGATGGTTCCTATTTCCATCGGTTCCGGCGTTCTCTCTTTCGGAGTTCTTGAGTCTCTGTTATCATGAACACGCCATGAATATTTTTCAATCTTGTTGCGCGTTCCTTTACGTTCTGCTAAACGATGATCAAGCCTCAAGACAAGGTTTATTAATTCTTGACAGTCTGTAGGTTGTGGGTCGATTTGCGCTAAGATATCTTTTAGTTCCTCTTTGAGTCTCTTGTAAAACAAGACCGCTTGTTTTTCTTCAGGCCAGGATGTCTCGGCAACCAGCCGGTTAAAGTTGGCTAAATACGACACTAGGTCTTGATTCCCTTGGCGTAAATCTAATAATTCATGATCTGCTGACTGTGTTACAGTTCTACGATCAAAAACGCTCTCAAACTCACAAACAAAATTTCTCCAGTTGTACAACAAGGGACTATTTTGACGCACAAGAGGAATTGCCCAAGTAGCTGCATCCCCAGCCAAATATGATAACAAGAAAGCTACTTTAGACTGGGCATCTGGGAAAGTATGTGGTCTGCAGGTGAAGTGTAGTCCCACTTGAACCAGGAAAGATTGCGCTTTCAAAGAAACGTTCTGGGGGAGCTAAAGGAATTGCGGAAGGAACATTTAGGGAAATGTTTGTCGGATTACTTCCAGAAGCCTGAGAAGAAGTACCTGGCCAGGACACACCCGTGGGACGTTGTTCCTTCTTCTCTACCTTATCTTGCAACTGACTCACTCTCTCAGCTAAGCTAGTTGTCAATTCTTTGGATGATACCACCTCTGCCTGGAGCTGGGTGATAGCCTTGACTAAGTCGTCCAGCGTGGCCATGCTGAGAACATACACAATCCAGGAGGATAATAATTTGTGGGCTCACTATTCTGTCAGAGTCACCAGATCCTCGGGGTCTGCGCACGTTCCCAACACATCCACCACTGAACAGCTCCAAGACTCTGATAAATAAATCACAGAGGCTAAGAGAGTTCAAGAGGGGAAGAGGGGATTAGGAAGGGAAACAGCTGGGAAGGAGACCTGTAGTAAGAAAAAGGTTAGAAAACACAATATGAAAATTATATCTCCTGAAATCAATACTAGACTATGATTCTAAGCATAGTCATTCTGAAAACATGAACAATCTAAGAATTAAGATTAAATGACTAAGTTTTGAGATGGCCGGATACCTGTAAGGGAATCAAGATAGATTAAATGAAAACGTTCTTATTCAAGTACTTTCCTTTACATGAGAATCAGAAAAACATTCTGACTAAATTTTAAGCCAGTCATATAAATCCTTTTTGAGAATGCATACTAGGACCATACAATATTGCATCTAGAAACTCTGATCTTCTGTGTACTCTTAAAATGTTTCAACACAAATTGCGCATATTGTAGATTTATATATATATAGTAAACACCATAAAAGGATTGTGCACCATGAGAAACACAATATGGATTCAGGAAAAACAAATCACATAACTTGTCAACTCGAATATTACATGATAAATATCTTAGAATAGTGAGATACCATAAACAACATGAATTAAACTCGATGAGAGAATTGTGCGTCTTGCCGATTCGAGTGTCACCATGTAAAAAGCCAAGAAATAGTAGTAAGCAATGAATATTGAAGTCAAATCATCATTAAACGAATCGCGCGTCTTGTAGATTCGTAAACCACAATGTAAATGCCAAGAAATAACAGCTCACAATGAATAGAAAGATCAAAGTACAATGAAACGAATCGCGCGTCTTTTGCCGATTCTGAAGCCACCATGTAAATGTCAAGAAATGATAGCGTGCAATGAACAACAAGGTTAAAGCACCATGAAACGAATCGTGTGTCTTGCTGATTCTTAAACCACCATGCAAATGTCAAGAAATGGTAGCACGCAATGAACAACAAGGTTAAAGCACCATGAAACAAATCGCGCGTCTTGCCGATTCGCAAGACTCCATACAAATGTCAAGAAATGGTAGCGCGCAAAGTAATCTGTTAATCATTAAAGAATTAAGCCAAGAATATGAAAGTTCTCGATATCGACGTCGGGAGGCCAGCCCAACCATTGTCTTACCGCCCAGAACAAGGATCACCAATGAAGAATGAAGGGCAGAGGCCTGGAAGATCAAATAGGCCACCGGGACAGGAGCTCAGGAAGTAGCTGCTGCTCTGCACCGGGACCTCTGAATAGTGAGCACTTGGAGCTGGGCTGGCTCCCATTTATAGAGTCTTGGCCCAGCCCACAACCACACCCAGGCATGCTGCAGGGAAAGTCTCTGGAAGGCCCTGGAAAGGGACCACACCCTAATACACTCTGAAAGCCTGCAGCAATACATTGCAAATGAACAGTAATTGTAAACACATTAAAAATAAGTCTTCAGGATTAAACTCTGCAATGCAAAAAAAAACAACAACATATCAGCACAATGCATAAATTAAGTAGTTTTGAGAGTGCTGAGTTTTTGCATTCTAGTCGCCAATAGAGCGCGCACTGCCCTGGTGTTGACAAAGTCAAATCAAAGGACATTTCACATGTAAGAATGATTTTGTGGTATACATATTGAAATGCAGTTTTCCCAAGATCATTGTAGGGAGCTTCACACTACATGCATAAGAGGATTTTACAGCATCTTAGGGCAATTTTAAAACTGTGACCTAACGTGTACTGTTGCAAGGCACTATATAGAAGTACATGGAAGGGATGTAAGAGATGTTTAGTATAGTGTCATTGATCGCATAAAGACAGATGCCAGAGGAGGCAATAGAGAAAAGAGGTTAAGAGTATTGGAGTCTAAGTATACACTTACCTTAGATAGCAAAGAGCATAATGGATTAAATTGTGGGGGAAGAACTACATGTGCATCTTTAACTAGAAAAGAAAAGTATACTCATTAGAAACTATTTATAATTTGCAACTCTCAAAGCTGTAGGAGTGCAGATGGAATATTGTTCTATTGAAGGTTTTGGTTCATTTTAATGGTGTTTATAAATTAGTTTTTTTTATTTTAGAGCTGAGAGACACTGATTTGACACTCAAAAAGTGCAAAAGAGACTATTACATCTCAATAATCATAGTACATTAGACTAACAAAAGGCAATGTATTTGCACAAGGTTGGCGGTATAACTCAAGTGGTATGGCACTCAATATTGCTGAGCATTACATAAGGTCAGCTTGCAGACTTGGGTTTCAGATTGATGTGATGTACCATGAATTTGGGGATGATCTTTCAAATGTATTAGTGTAATTCATTGTGTTGGTAGAGGTATTTTACAGGTATTGGAGACAATTGCAATTAAGTGGGTGATGGATTGTATAAGCACTTGATATTAAAATAGAAACAAATTAAATGAACTCTACATATGAAAAAGACCATTCTCCAGCAATGTAAGTGACCTCCGAACACGTGCATTGGAATTTTAAGATCAAGTAAATAATGAGAAATATATTATAATATAGTGTTTTTTTAGTATTGTACTCTGAGAAGACAGCTCTGTAGTAGATTGTTTTAATATTGCACTTGTAAATGGGTGAATATGGAGTTACATTTTTTTCTATGTTTCCTTACGCTTCATGCGAGGCAAGCGTTGTATATCAATTGACAAGATGGTGGAACAAACAGGTTGAGAAAGGCATTATCACTGAAATGCGTTCTGTTGTTTCCATCGCAGTGAGTAAAACATTTGGCTCACACACGCTCACAGAGGGCCTGTAGTCTGTATTGGAAAAGAGGGGGCTGGAGAGATTATGAGGCTTGAAGGCATAGTGCCATGGGAGGAACAGCTGGCAGTTGGGAGCTTACTGGCAATGCCAAACTTTACTTTGGATATTTATATATATACATATATACCTATACATTACCTATTTGCGGTCATCAGTTTGTAGCTATAGTTAGGACCTAGTTTTCATAGGGAGAGCATCTTTCCTTTTGCCAGTAACTTTAGCACTGCTTAACAAATCTTCCAGAAATCTAAAAAACCTAGGGGCATATTTAAGAAAAATCACTTTTTTTGCTCCCCTTAGCTCCCCCTCTAAAGTCACCATGTGTGCTCACCATGGAGGTAGTTAGGGGACTAGCGTCAACATTTTTTATGCTAGTCTGACACTTTGCAGGATTACCATAAAAGAATTTAAGATAATCCTGCAAAGCACCCAGAGGCCCATTGTAAGCAATGGAAGCCTCCTTTTAATGCCTGCTCTGAGCAGGCACTAAAAGTGCCCCACCAAATGGCACAAGGAAATCTCTTAGATTCCCCTGTGTCATTTTTTGCCCCCTCCAATGGAGAACACCCCCTCTACATACATTATGCCTGGCACAGGCATAATGTAGCACAAAGGGTGACAAATGCATGCATTGTGCCAATTTGTAAATATAGCACAGTGTTTTTGGCCTTGTTGGGCCACATTTGCATAAAAATATGATGCAAATGTGGTGTAAGGAGGTGCTAGGGGCTCTTAAATATGCCCCTGATAGTTTAGTGGGTTCAGCTGCTGTCTTGAATGTTTCCGTGTAATCCGTCAAGCGGGAGCCAATTTTGAACACAAATCCAGCCTAAACCGCTGGAAGGGATTACACCAAAGTAAGCAGAAAGCTAGTTCGTGGGCCAGAAAGTGTGCTTTTCATGATATGGTGGAAATCCATTCAGTAGTTTTTGAGGTATTAAAGTTTAAAAAATATAGATAGCTAGGGAAAGGGATCCTCCACAGATCCATTTGTCCCAGTGATGATATCCAAAGTGTTGGCAGCCATTTTAGGATCTCATTTCAGCCGAGTACCACAAAAAAGTAAAAAAATAAGAAAATGGGTCACGGTAGGGTCACGCTAAAGCCCCTAGCCTTGGTCTAGGACCCCCTAACTGATCGTGCCAGGGATGAAAAGCATTTAAAAAAAAATATCTTGGAAAATCCATGAATCTGCAGATTTCTCTGGAGATTTGTTGCCAAATTATGGTTTTGATGGTCAGTGGACTGCCGGGTGGAGGTGGCAGTCGCACCGCTGTAAGCCCGGCGGTAAAGACCGCCGCATTACAAGTTATGGGGTTTGGCCAAAGCCAGACCGCCACAACGCCGCCTGGTCCACCAATGCGGTCACACTGACTTGGCCACGATGAGCTCCTCCGGGCTGGCGGCAGGCCTCTGCCTGCTGGCCGGATTACGAGAGAGCAGACCGCCAGGCTTTCTGTGGTGGTCACCCCGCCTCCAAAACCCTGGTGGAGTTGCACCCGGTGACAGGAATCACCTTTCTTTTTGCCGCAAACACATGTGCACCTGTCACCAGACCTCCATGCATCCCCGACCCATCCACACACTTCCAGGCACCCCCCCAACCCATCTACACACTTGCAAATACACCCCCACCCAACTGCACATATCCATACAAACACCACACCCGCTCTCACACTGACATGTACACACCCCCACTCGCACTCACACATATGCACCCCCCTCCGCAACCATCCACACCTCATCTCCCTCCACATCATGAACACCCCCACCCCTTCAACGCAGGCATACATTTGCACACTCCCCCTTCCATATACACACACTTACACATCCCCCTCATCTGCATACTTGCACACATCCCCACTCACTCTCACACTTGCACATAGACTCCCCCACTTAATCTCACACTTGCACACAGACACCCCCACTGCATCCCAATACACACACCTATTCACTCACATCCACCACCCCCCTCCCCTGCACATACAGGCAGACAAACACATACATCCAGACACCCCGACTCGCTCGTTCACAAACATGCACTAAGCTGTTTGCTTTGGCTTGGCAGAGTTTTGACAGTTCCTACCAAGTCAGAGAAAACACTCTTCTTTCAGCAGGTAAGAGCTGTCAAAGTGCTCCCGCCTGCTGGAAGCAGAGGTTTTATCTCTTTCTCTGCCCACAGTGATGCAGCCAGAGAAAGAGATGAAACAAATGCTATTGCACACAGAAAGCCGCATGTTTAGCAGCTCCCTATGTGCAAGAGCAATGCAGGCTCCTGCAGGAAACAGAGAGCTGTCTGTGACTGTCGGAGCCTCAAGACTCCCCAACAGTCCCCAAGGCTGCTGACTGGAGTCATGGCTGGGCCCCAGAGGATGGGGTCCCTGGGGACAAATTTGACCTGAGGAAGGGGGCTGCATGGCTCTCCCCCCCCTATTAAGTGAAGGCCAGACCCCGTGGGCTAGGGTTTCTGGGGCCGAAATCAACTAGAGGAGCTGCATGCCCCCCTCTTATAGATGGGCTCCATGGGATGGGGTCCCTCGGTTCAAAATCGTCCATGTAGGCTCCCTCCCATAGAGTCCATGATGTTCCCTTTAAGTTGCTATTAGTAATCAAATGTGCAAATCACCTGGAGCTCTGCCCACTTGGCCACACACTGTACACCTTAGTAGTACGCAAATGTCTTACAGTATTTTATTAGTATGATGGACAGCTTTCCAAATGGCTACACAGTGCATTTCCCACAGATTTTTCTGGTGTACTCTTGATGCCGAGGAATATGAGGACATCTCCACAAAACAAAGCACTTACTTCACACAGAGAATAGGAAGGACCCTGGTTTGGTAGAGATTTACGTCTGTTATCTTGTTGGCCTCTCTATAGGAGGATTCATGTCATCACAGAATTCTAAAGAAAGAGGCAACAGAAACAATCATGTTGTCAAAATGCACACTGGAAGCATTTCCTTGTGCTCCTTTACACAGCTGTACTATAGAATACATAATGAGCATTTACCCAAGGAGGCAGGAAGAACTCCACTTGGGTAGATATTCTGAGCAAAGCTGTGGACCCTTGTTGAATAAAAGGGCAAGTGAGGCTCCTTTGTGGCTGAGTCACCCACATGGCAACTGACACAGACACCCACAGATACATTCAAACTTTCACTCAGACACTCATTCACCCACTAACAGACCCACTCATAGACTTACACACCCACTAACAGAACCACTCAGACACTTATGCACCCACTCACAGGCCCACTCAAACACTCATACATCCACTCACAGACCCACTCAGAGACTCACATACTCACTCACAGAACCACTTAGACACTCAGGCACCCACTCACTGACAAAATAAGACATTCACGCACCTACTCACAGACCCACTCAGAATCTCACTTACACACACACAGATCCACACAGACACTCATACACCCACTCACAGAGACACTCACACCCACTGTCACACCAAGAGACACCCTCTCACACCTACTCTCACACCCATTTCTTTGGCCGATCTGCCCCCAGGGGTGGTCAAAACCCACTAGAAAACAGGGATTTTATTTTCATGACGTTTTTGGGCAGCGACCCCTTAGGCAAGGGTTGCTGCCCAGAGGGCAGTTTTCTCTTGTATGTTTCGGACCCCCCTGGGGCTAGATCGCCCATGTTTTTGGCCGATCTCGCCACTGGGGGGGTCAAAACCCACTAGTCCCCAGGGATTGTGTGGTGTGTGTGTTTTGTGTCTTCAGGGCACCCCTTGGACAAGGGTCGCCCCCACAAAGAGGGGGAAATTAGTGTTGGCCATTTCTGCCCCACTTGGGGGCAGATGAGCCTATTTCTTTTAGGCCCATCTAGCCCCAAGGAGGGCAGAAACCACCAATACACCAGGGATTTGTTTTTTTGTTCCCCTTTGTTTTTTTGTGCTAGGGTGCCCCCTTTCGCCCCCTTTGGCAAGGGTTGCCCCTTATAGGGGGCACAGATTTGTTGGCCATTTCTGCCCACCTTGGGGACAGATCGGCCTATTTTTCTTTACGTCCATCTGCCCCCAAGGGGGGCAGAATCCACTTAGGCACCAGGGATCCTGTGTGTGTTTTGTGTGGGGGGGTGGCACCTTTGGCAAGGGTCACCCCCCCAAGGGGGCACATTACTGATGGCCATTTCCGCCCCCCTTGGGGGCAGATCAGACAATTTTTTTTTAGGCCCATCTGCCCCCATGGGGGGCAGAAGCCACCAAGACCTCAGAGATTTTTTTTGGTGCCCTTTGTATTTTTGTGTGCTGGGAGTGTCTCCTTTGACAAGGGTCGCCACCAGAAGGGGGAACAGAGCTGTTGGCCATTTGCCTATTTTTCTTATGCCCATCTGCCCCCAAGGGGGGGCAGAATCCACTTAGGCACCAGGGATCTTGTGTGTGGGTTTTGTGTGTGTGGGGGGGCCCTTTGGCAAGAGTCACCCCCCAAAGGGGGGCACATTACTGATGGACGTCTCTGCTCCCCTTGGGGGCAGATCAGCCTATTTTTTTTAGAAGCCACTAAGACGTAAGGGAATTTCATTTTTTTTGTTCCCCTTATTATTTTTTTTGTGCTGGGGGCACCCCCTTTCGCCTCCATTGGCAAGTGTCGCCCCCCCAAATGGGGTACAGAGCTGTTGGCCATTTCTGCCCCCCTGGGGGGCAGATCATCCTATTATTTTAGGCCCATCTGCCCCCAAGGGGGGCAGAATCCACTTAGGCACCAGGGATCTTGTGTGTGTGTGTGTCTTTTGTGTGGCAAGTGGCCCCTCTGGCAAGGGTCGCCCCCCAAAGGGGGGCACATTACTCAAGGCCATTTCTGCTCCCCTTGGGAGCAGATCAGCCTATTTTTTTTAGGCCCATCTGCCCCCAAGGGGTGCAGAAGCCACTTAGGCACCAGGGACAATTTCTTAGTTCTTGGTGGCGGGTGTTTGGCAACTGGCGAAGTATTTGTAGTTGACATTATAACAGTTTATTTCTTCTTTTTGTTCTAATTCAAAGCTTTTGCTTCCTTTGCTGTGGATCCTTGCGTTATTGGCAGTAGTTGTCCTGCAGTTTGCATAGTTGCATGTTTTAGGTAAGTAAAAGCAATTTACTCCAAAGGAGTACTGTTGACATGCATGAATGACATGTTTGTAGGTGGTGTACTAAATGCAGGATTGTGTGTGACATTGCCCTTAGATTTGAGCACAATGATATTTGTGTTGTGTCATATGTCTAATTTGCTTTTTACTTTTTTCTTTTTAGTGGGATATCATTAGTGATTGCTGTGTCTGTGCAGCGTAGTTGCTGGTGTTGGCATGCTTTTTGAGTCATCTTCTGACCATGATTATGAGACTGACTCTGCATCTGAGACAGAGGAGGAAGTGAGAGATACTGGCAGTGAGTTTTCTGTCCGAGACGATTCTTATGATGAGGAAGCCACTCTCAGTCAGATGTAGGGCCTGTTTTAGAGGAGGACATTGATGTGCCAAGAATGAAACAGCCTGGGGCAGAAGGGTTTCCCATTAGAAGACCTGACACCTGGATTTTCCCAAACATGGAGCAGCCACAGTTACCGGCATTTACTGGTCTCCCAGGGTGTAGAGTCAATACGGAAAACTTTTTGCCTGTCAATGTTGAGCAGACTAATTTGTATGCGGAGCAACATTTGAGGGCCAACGCTGCCAGACTTAGGTATCTGGAAGAGATGAAAAAGTTTTTAGGTTTGACTTTTTTGATGGGGTTGATAAGGAAGCCATCACTGGCTTCATATTGGTCTACCAGTCCCTTGATGTCAACAGCTATATTTACTGCAACTATGACTCGTAATCGCTATTTGCTTCTTCTTCGTATGCTGCATTTTGTAGACAATGCTTTAGCCTTGCCACAAGATCACCCTGATGGTGACCGTCTTTTTAAGATAAGGCCTGTCCTTGATCATTTTGTAGATCAGTTTTCAGTGGTGTATGTACCAGGCAAAGAGATGAGTGTGGACGAGTCTTTGGTCCTATTCAAGGGGTGTTTAGTTTTTAAGCAGTACATTCCTAGTAAGAGGGAACGGTATGGAATTAAATTGTATATGCTGTCAGAAAGTAGTACAGGATACGTGTATAATTTCTGGGTCTACATTGGTAGGGATTCCAGTATTGACCCCCTGGTTGTCTGCCAACTTTTGGAGTTAGCGAGAAAATTGTGTGGGAACTTGGTAGACAACTGTTTAACAAAGGTCACCATTTGTACGTAGATAATTTCTACACTGGAGTGCAGTTGTTCAAGTAGTAGTTTAGAGTAGACACTACTGCTTGTCGCACAATCAGTTCTAACCGGAAAGGATATCCAAGGGAGCTTGTCTGTAAACATTTTAAGAGGGGACAGTGCAGTGCCTTGTGGAATAATGAGCTGCTAGCTCTGAAATTTTCAGACAGGAGGGATGTGCACATGCTATCTACCATCCATGATGAGAGTACTTCCCCTGTGACTGTGTGGGGTCAGGTTGCCGAAGTGCGCAAACCTGCATGCATTTTGGACTACAATAGGAACATGGGTGGTGTTGATAGAGTAGATCAGAGGTTGGAACCTTACTCTGCTCTTCGTAAGTCTTACATGTGGTATGAAAAGTTGGCCCTACATTTATTTAATTTGACAACTTTTGTTGCTTTTATTGTGTTCAAGGATTGTTCACCTGAGTCAAGGATGAAATGTGTTACATTTCAGGAGTCAGTGATAGAGAGCCTTATTGTGGTGAAACAGGCAAGAGTTCCTAGAGTAGCAGTGGTGGAAGATGTGGCTAGATGGAAATATCGCCACTTTCCAGATCACATTCATCCCACTCCCAAAAAAGACTTGCCCACTGAGAAATGTAAAGTATGTGCCCGAAGAGGTATCAGGAGGGAGAGCCGGATGTACTGCCCTGATTCCCCTTCAAAGCCTGGGCTGTGTGTGGCCGACTGTTTCAGGAGTTACCACACCAAAAACAGTTTTGGGGAAATACCGTGAGCGTAAACTGCCTGTTTTACATTTTCAGATGTTCAGTTTCACATTTCTGTGATGTTTTCAGTTAAAGCTTTTGGGTTTGTAGTTATGTACTTATTTTATAATTAGTTAGTGGTTTCTTTGTTGTTGTTAAAAAACAAAGTGATGGTCGTGTGCGCTTGGCTGGTGGTGTGCGTGGGGTGGCGCTTGGCTGGAGGTGTGCATGGGGTGGTGTTTGGCTGATGGTGTGCGTGGGGTGACGCTTGGCTGGCAGTGCGTTTGGAGTGACGCTTGGCTGGCGGTGTGCGTGGGGTGGCGCTTGGATGGCAGTGTGTGTGGATTGATGTTTGGCTGGCGGTGTCTGTGGAATGGCACTTGGCTGGCAGTGTGTGTGGAGTATCACTTGGCTGTCGGTGCCAGCCAATGTCAGTCCACAGACTCACATCAGCTAGTGTGATTTCTGTATCAGGTATGTCGGTGTATCTAAGTGAGGGGCCCTTGGGTGGCATTGTCTGTCGATGCGAGTGTTGTAATGTGCTGGGCCCGTGGCTGGCAGCGTGAATGGTCTTGTGCATGTCATGTATGAAAGGTGTGTGAATGGACTGTAAAACGGTTGGTGCCTTGATGTGGCTTTACAGCTCACGAGATGGTAGTCATTGATTCAGTTTTTTGGCCTTTCAGTTATTACCAGTGCATTTCACTTTTATGAAATCTCTTGTTAATAAAACTTGATCTACTGAACCATCACTCACCCTCGTGTCAAATCCAACCAGTATGTGTGGTAAAAATGACAAAACCTGCTCCGCTGTAATGAGGCGTCCAGCACACCTGTGACACGCAAGGTGTCTCAGGTGGGACCCCGATGATGAAGCATTCCACCAACTTGGTTGGTGGGTGAGGGGTCTTTTTAACATAGCCTAAGTGCATTTCTTTTCACAATTTTAGTGTTTGGAACATCACTGAAGTACGTGGACACATCAAAATTATATATTATAAAACTACCTGTGTTTGGGGGGAGGGTTCAACGATGTTTGTGGTCCCGGGTGCGGCCTTCATCTAGGAAAACTTACCAATCCCTTTTTTTAAACTAGACAAGGAGTCCAGGGAGGTGTGGCTTGCATGGATCCCCCAACATTTTCTTACCCAGACTCCTCTGCAAACCTCAAAATTTGCGTAAGAAAGCATATTTTCCTGATTTTCCTTTGTAGGATCAACAGTCCGGCACAAAATTCCTACTCCTCAGCGTTCCCTTCAGTCTCCTAGGAAAAATGACACCTCACTTGTGTGGGTCCCCAAAGCAGAGTCAGCCTAAAGATGTATAAAAGAAAAATATGTGCTCATCAACTCGCTGTGCTAGTGTCAAAACCCAGCTCACCTGAGTTCTTGTTCAGTTCTGATGGAGGTTGAAGACAATCCGACCCCACCCTGAAACTGCTTGTTCCAGCACACTAGTTTTTAAAACAGTGCACTAAGAACAGAAGCTCAAGGGAAGGGGGGAAGTGGATAAAATAAAAAAGAGAGACAACACCGTTCTTGCGTTTCCACTGTTGAAGTGCTGCACAAATCTGCGGCCCTTTCTAACTTCTGTAGAAACTGGTGCCTAATGAAACATAAACAAAGAACAGATAAGTGCAACCTATTCCTAAATGGGTTCCTGACTATCCCTTTATTTATTAGAAACTCTCTTCTAAAAGTACCTCTTGGATCCTGGTCTCTAGTTTCCAGGGTTGGAATGTGTTACTGCTCTGGGATGTGTTTTCTATTACTGTAAAGCTTCTAAAACATTAAACAAATACCGTTATCAGAATTACCAATATCAAACATTCATCATAATATACCTAAAGCCTAAATTACCAATAGCAGACTCACTTTTCCCATATTTCCAGAATCTTTTATAAAACAAATACTGTACTTTTACATCAAAATACAGCATGTAATTTGTGCAAGTCCTTGATTTACTGTTTGCCTTGCTGTTAATGGTTTCCACTGTTCGATTCTTAAAAGTTCCATGAGAAAAAACAATGTTTGCTTCACAAAGTTCTGCAAAATATTCTTGTAACAAAGAGTTTGAATCACAATGTTCGTGGAAGGTATTTCGTTTCAAATTGTCTATACACGAATCCAGAAATTGTTGTCAAAGTTCTTTCAGGTAATAAAAGGTTTTGCACTTACTTGTTGCTGGCAAGAGATACTGATCAGTCTAACCTTGTCTTCTTTCTCTTTTGCAGGTTACTCATAGGAGAGAGGCTGAAGCAAGGAGGAACCGGAAACCGGAAGAAGGAAGAGCCAGAAGCTGCGCCCATTGAAGTCAATGAAAGTCTGTAAAGAGCAGGAGTGCCAGCGCCGAGGGATCTGTTCTCAGGTAAGCGGGAGGTAGACGAGCACAAGCACTGGGTGAGGCTCGGGGGATGCCTTTTATAGACAGGGCTGGGTGTGGTTTGAAGGGCTGGGTGTGGTCCTCACATGCTGCACATGTTCTTGGAAGGTGTGCAGAGCTGGGTGTGGTTTGAAGAGCTGGGTGTGGTCCTCACATGCTGCACATGTTCTTGAAAGGTGTGCAGAGTTTCAGTTATTATACAAATGAGTTGGATTAACACATGGCCTAGGGAGGAGTATTTTAAAGAAGCCTTGGTAAAAGCAAGGCCCAATGTGTAAACAAAACAGCACATTAAACAACATACACAGAAGCCTAGGGGGCTGGGGAAGGTGAGATAACAAGAAAGGCTTTCAATAGTAAGTTTAAAAGGGAGCTATTACAGAACCCACTAGTGCAGTGAGAGGGGACATGCTCTTTGTTGTGTACAAACCCTAACAGCTAGCCTCTCAATCTGTACAGATTTATGTCCTTTTTCTGTTGAAGGCACCTGGGCCCCCACACAAGTGAGGTATAATTTTTATCAGGAGACTTGGGGGAACGCTGGGTGGAAGGAAATCTGTGGCCCCTCTCAGATTCCAGAACCTTCTGTCACCGAAATGTGAGGAAAAAGTGTTTTTTAGCCAAATTTTGAGGTTTGCAAAGGATTCTGGGTAACAAAACCTGGTGGGAGCCCCACAAGTCACCCCATCTTGGATTCCCTGAGGTGTCTAGTTTTAAAAAATGCACAGGTTTTGTAGGTTTCCCTAGGTGCCCGCTGAGCTAGAGACCAAAATCCCCAGGTAGTCACTTTGCAAAAAACTCCTTTGGGAAAATGTGATGTGTCCATGTTATGTTTTGGGGCATGTCCTGTCACGGGCACTAGGCCTACCCACACTAGTGAGGTATCATTTTTATTGGGAGACTTGTGGGAATGCTGGGTGGAAGGAAATTTGTGGCTCCTCTCAGAGTCCAGAACTTTCTGTCACCGAATTTGAGGAAAAAGTGCTTTTTTAAATAAATTTTGAGGTTTGCAAAGGATGCTGGGTAACCGAATATGGTGAGAGCTCCACAAGTCACCCCATCTTGGATTCCCCTAGGTGTCTAGATTTAAAAAATGCACAGGTTGTGTTAGAGGCCAAAATCCACAGTTAGGCACTTTGCAGAAAACAGCTCAGTTTTCTTTGGAAAAATGTGATGTGTCCACGTTGTGTATTGGGGCATTTCCTGTCGTAGCCACTAGGCCTACCCACACAAGTGAGGTATCATTTTTACCAGGAGACTTGGGGGGACACTGAGTGGAAGTAAATTTATGGTCCACTCAGATTCCAGAACTTTCTTTCACCCAAATTTTAGGAAAAAGTTTTCTCGTGGCCAAATTGAGTATGTTAACCTCTGCCCTTGAGTAAATTTTAGTGTCTCTTCAGGACCAACTAATCTGACCATTCAACTTACATAAAATAAAGAAACCGGAACTGTGAATGGAAAAGTCTATTAGCCAACTTGACCATAAATGTAGCAAATAAACCAAAAGTATGTACGAAATGTTACCATTTAAAGTCAAACTGTTCAGAAATAACAAAGGTGTAGTTTGCTCAGAAATCATAGCCAAAGGCATAATATAAAATAAACAACAAAATCATAAAACACTATGGAAATTTCTAAACCAGCACACCAAATCTTTTCTTATTTAATATATATATTATATAGATATAGAATGGTATTACATCAGTTAAAAAATTATTTAAATGACAATGTTAGTGAAGATTGAAATAATACATTTTTAAATAAATTATTTTTTTAGAAACCTAACTGTCACCAGCCAAGAAAGCTAAAAACAAACTCAATCCATCATATAAAAGTATTACATCACATAAACCAAACAATTCCACATAACAATCACATAATGTCTCATTACAAGGCTGGCAGTCCAAGGACCGCCAGACTTGTAGGGACAGTCGGACTGCCACAATTGTGGCCGTCTGACTGCCACATTACAACTTTGGTGTGCGGATCCACCAGGGGACCGCCGCCTCTGCTGGGAACATGGTTCCTCATGGTCCGACAGCAGACTGATTACAGCTCAACTTTTCAGTAGCCTTCTCGTGGCAGCGACCCCACCAGTGCAGCAGCTCCCCTGCCCAGCACCTTTGCAGACAGTTTGCATTCCGGAGGTGCTGTGTGCTACAGTATTGGTCTTGGCTCCCTTAAGGAAGCCAAGACCAATATTATAGCACTGTTCCCGCAGTGAAGCCCGGCGGGAACTGAGTACTACAATGTTCCTGCTGGTCAGCCTGGCGGGAACATTGTAATACACTCAGGGGGAAGCCACCACCATGGCGGTGGTGATCTGCCTGCAAGTTTGGCGGTCCCACGGTGGGGCCGCCAAAGATATAAAAAGGCCATAATGTTTGCACAAACAATATAATATCACATTTCCCAACCCCAAAAAATAATAAAAATGTTTTGTATCTTTTGATCCTTCTTTGTATCAATGAAGAAAAATAGAAATTCACCACAAATCAGAAAAACATTGTCCAAAAAGCCCCAAAAAATGCAGAGTAAAGCTGATTTCCCTACAAGCAATCCAAAGTATACAGGAACCATGAAAAAATAAATAAAAATAAAACATGTTTGAAAAAAAAAAAATATCCAAGAAACCTGAAAAAGGGAAATCAAGGAGAAAAGCATTGGTTTCTCATTAACCAAAAATGTTTTTCTTAAAAAAACAGAAACACTCCCAATGCACATAGGACACATAAAAAAAGAGAAACCTGCAAAGTCAATAAAAAAAACAACCACAAAACAAATCACATTTCCAAAAATACATATATAGAACACTTAAGGCCTAATTATGAGTGAGGTGGCGGTGCAGGTTGAGTCAGAGCTGCCCTGCTGATTACAACCTGGTTCCCCACCAGCCTTCTCATGTCGGTTTCAATGCAATAAAAAGTGTGGTGGAGAACAGTTGCAGGGTGCCACAGAGGGGCTCCTGCACTGCCAAAGCCCGTGGCAGGGGCAATACAGGGGTCTGCCTGCCCATCACCCTTGTAATACATACTACCTGCTGTGCAAAACAGTGCGCATTACAAGGGTGCTGGTGCCCCCTGCAGTGACTCGATCATGAGCCACCACAATGCAGCCACCACTTTCCCATTGGGCTGACCAGCAGAAACCTTGGTTTCCACCTGTCATCCCAGCAGGACAGTCTTAATGAGACTAGCGTGGAACTACCAGACACAGTAGCCACCACCCCATCAGGAGTTTGGCGGACGGGTGTTCCCCTCCGCCAAACTTATATTCGGGCCCTTAATCATCAAAATATAACTAATCTAACACAATTAAACAAAACATAGCAATGCATTTCTAAAAAAGTGTACTGTAAGCCAAAACAACAAATTAGTGAAAAATAGTGTCACTAATACACTTAAATATGCAACATTTCCATAAACAACACTATACCTAACTTTTAGATCTCCCCCAGATCCCACCTAACCTCAACACCCTTAACAAATCCTTAAAAAAGAATTATCCGTTCTAGAGAACTGCAGCACCTTACTGTGACCTGGTTCCAGGAAAAATAGAATAAAAGTAAATCAAAAAAGAAGGTAGCTCTAAAATAAAATAGCCAATAAATGAAACTAAAAAAAGACTATTTCCCCAAGAAGTGAATGAAAATATTGCAAAAATGGTAAATAAATATGTAAAAAAAGTAAAAAATTATTAAACATGAAGAACATGTCAAAATGTTATGATGAAATGTTAAAAAAATGTAAACTATGAATCAAATAATTATATAAAATACATACGTTTATTTAGTATATACTGAAAACTGTATTTTAAAATAACATAAATGTATTTATATAAAAAATGAAGAAATATAAAAAATCTGTTAAACAATTGAAAATAAAGTTGAACATATACAATATAATATAGTACAGAAATCTAATTTTTAATGTTTTTATCAATAAAAAATAAAATTAAAATGTAGCTACTGAACTTATATTTTTTATTTAAATTATACATGATTAAAAATTGAACAATATAAAATAAATATACTTCGGAAACAAAAATAAAATTAGAAAAGAATGCCATGTATTTCTTAATCAAAAAGATTAATTAATAATATAATTGGTTACAGACATGCAATAAACTATTAACCAGTTTGCAGGTGACACATTATATACCACAATGCCGTTTAGCTGCAGCATTCATTGGAGGCTCTCACCTTGCCATGCAAGGACAACAAACTAGCAGTCAACCACTCAAAAACAAAAATGATGGTATGTGGTGCTAGATGCAATAACTACACCCTTAATTTAAATTTACCATGAATGAGGTTGTCCTGGAGCAAGTCTCAAGTCTAAAGTACTTGGGCTTTCACTTTAATCACCATGGGACACACACAACACAGCTCTCGTGTTTAAAAGGAGCCACCTTGTCCATGACAATGAGCTTTAAAATTCTGGCAACAACGATGCACATCCCAGACCTTGTAGGCATTTTAAAGTGATTAAGGCCAGGTTTATGCCAGCTTTAACTTGTCGCTCAGTGATATTTAACAATCAAATTGATTCATGGCTGGAGAAAGTCAAATGCAATGCTTCCCTTCTCCATTCAGGTGACCCAAATACAACTGAAATTTGGAGAGTAAATAACCCATTATTTTAAAAGCTTGATTTCTGGGCTACTACGCTAAACTCAAGGCGGCCCCTAAAGGATCCCTCAAAAATTTGGCTTGCCGTGGCATTTGGGAAAATAAATTTAGATGGTAATCCATTGTGGGAACTGCAATGGAAGTTTTAGGAGCCAAAAGTATCTTTTTTAGAAATCTGCCCCAAGGTTAACTTTTGAAATGCTAATTAAAATTGCAAAAATAAAGATGAGGGAAGAAGATTTGCAAAAGCTAGCTCATAATTCATAATGCCCATTCTGACTTGTGAGTGACATTCTACCATGATCAGGGAAAAGCTCTATATCTATCCAGCCATATGAAACTGGCACTCAAAAAAGATCTTATGAGGCTGCGATTCAGTTTAATTCCCCTGAAAACTTACAAATTTGGGCATCTAAAAGGCTCTACAGAGAATAACTGTCAATTGCGCAATTTTAGAAAGAAATCTCGTATGCAGATGCACTTCAGTTGCCTTTATTCTGCACTTCAGAGTCTAATGGCCTCGTTATGAGTTTGGCGGTCCCACCGCGGGACCGTAAAACTCACGGGGAGGATGCCACCACCATGGCAGTGACATCCCTTCTGAGAATATTACAATGCTCCAGCTGGGCTAACAGGCAGGAACATTGTAGTATGGGGTTCCCGCTGGGCTGCCAATATCGTAGCACTCCAGCACCCTCAGAATGCGCACTGTCTGCAAAGCAGTTGGCATGGGCAGTGAAGTCGTCCCCTTGTGGCCCCGGCACTGGCTTTTCACCAGCCTTTCCATGGTGAGGTCCCTGCCATGGAAAGATTGGTCAAAAGCTGAAATGTAATCAGCCAGGCAGCACTGAGTTCTGCACCACCGTGGCTGAGTAAAACTCAGGCATCTGTCACCACATCGGGAACCATGTTCCTGGTGGGAATGGCAGACTTTAGGTTGGTCTGCCTGTCAGGGCTATAATGTGGTGGTTGGACCGTCTGATATGCGGCAGTCCATCTGTCACTGTGAGTGGGGCAGTCCTTGGACTGCTACACTCGTAATGAGCCCCTAAGTTCCAACTAGCTAAAACAGATATTTAGGCACTTGGGCATCATTAAATGCAACATAGCTGTTACCACATGCTTGCGCAGTGCTGATGTACAGCTCTCAGCTAGATGTATGTATGAAATTTCTCAAGGATGCACTCATGCTATTGAATCCTACTTCTACCGACAGTTAAAACGACACAGATGCTGATATGAACTTAAGTCAAAGCTGTCTCTCGTTATTGTCCCTTAGTTTTGTTGTTAGAGCCTGGCCCCCAACAATGGGGACCAGGCTCGGCTGACCCATTCTTCCACACAACCTGCACTTTATGACCTGAAGAAAATTCCAGAGTTCTTGCTCTATACAGTCTGTCTTACAAAGCTTTAAGGGGATTGCATTAGTCACAGCCATTGCTATTTGTGTCAGCTTAGCAATCAAACCTTGTTTAGATTGAGTGGGGACTTGGGTGGGCTGGATAAACTTACTTTCATGGCTTCACACTCGTAAGCAATGTCATCCCACCAGCTATTGATTAATTTAAAGTCTACATACTCTCTAGGACAAATGAAATTGGCCAAAAGCTCTTCTTGATTAATTGTTTCTACCCATTTTTATCTTGTATTTAATTGTTTAATATGCTTTATGGCATGTTGTGATGGTTTTATAACTACAAACAATATATTTTTTAATTACTTACTCAGTATCCACACTCCACTGTAAACCAATTTGTGGAAATTGTTAGACACTAAAGGGTTGACATTTACTATTCCCATTCCATCTTAAACACATTTGGGGAAGGTGTGTATACTGAAAGGGTAACAATTACTAGTCCCACTCCAATCTATAACTCTAAAACAATTAGGGGAAGGTCTTGGGGGGTCATTCTGATCTCGGCGGTAAAAGGCGCCTACCGCCGGTCAGAAGACCGCCATAACACCGCCGCGGCCGCGGTAAACCGCCACGGTCATTCTGACCCGCAACTTGCAAACCGCCAAAAACTCGACATCCACAAAAGTCCGCCACACCAAAGGTCAGCGAAAAAATGGCGATGACCAAACCTCCACCATCACGCCAACAGAAATACGCCCATACCATTCCGACCCACAAATCCACGCGGCGGTCTTTCAAACGCTGTATTCCAATGGCGGTACACACCGCCGCGGTCAAAATACACACACACATAGAAAACTCAGCCACATTGGTCAGTTTGAAACACACACACCTGATACACATACTAACACCACTCCCACACACCCAAACCAATATAAAACACACAGCCACATCACCCACAAACCCCTACGACCCGAAATTATTGACGAAGGCTAGAGAGAGAGCACAGAATAGACAATCCGACAACACAGAGGCACACAACACCATCACCCACACAGAATCCACGCACCAAACACCACACACCACCACACGCACCACACTCATCACCACAAACGCCACCCCACACCTCATCCACACCACCCCATGGCACCCCAAAGACACCCCAGGTTCACTGACGCAGGTCATGGTGGAGGAAATAGTCCATGTAGAGCCCCAGCTCTTCGGGGCACAGGTGCAGCACACCACAATTGCCAGGAAGATGGAGCTATGGCAAAGGATAGTGGACAGGATCAAGGCGGTGGGACAGCATCCACGCAATCGGGATGACATAAGGAAGCGCTGGAACGACCTACGGTGGAAGGTGCGTTCCATGGTATCAAGGCACAACATTGCGGTGCAGAAGACTGGCGGCGGACCCCCACCTACTCCCCCAGAATTTACAGCATGGGAGGAGGAAGTCTTGCACATCCTGCATCCTGAGGGCCTCGCAGGAGTAGGCGGAGGAATGGACTCTGGTAAGTCAAATCTTCACTACTGCTTCCCACCCCCACCCCCACCCCACCTGCATGCCAAATCATACCCCCACCCTCACCCCCAACCCCATCACACCAACTCCTTGCAAATGGCTCACCATCACAACCCAGCCATCCCAACACCAAGCCCTGCATGCGACCACAAAGCATGGACACCCATCACCAAAGCATGCCCACTGCACACACACATCACCCCCACAAGCCACCCTCACAAAAGCCCCACACAAGGGAATGCCTGCACTTGGGTACACGGACACCCACCCATCACACGAAATGCCACACACAGAAGCAATAACCATACCTTTATACCCCTGCAGGACCCGAACGCCACCACACCACCACGGAGGGTCCAGAGATGTCCATCCCACCCCCAGAAGAGGCCCCCAGCAATGACAGCAGCTCTGTCTCCCTGGACCCAGATGACCAGCCCAGCCCATCGGGGACCTCTGGACAGTCAGTTCCCCACAGACAGCCACAGGCTACACCAGACCCAACCCCCTCTGGGAACACCAGCACAGCTCCCACCCAGCGGGCCCATGCCTCTGTCTCCAGGACACGTCAATCAGCGGTGTGTCCACCACTACGGGGCACCCAGGTTGACCCACCACCCCAACAACAACAGGGACCTGGGGGCAGTGGTAGTTGGCACACCGTCCAGGGGACAGAGGCCCAGGAACACAGGGGAACTGGGAGGGCTGCTGTGCGACAGGGGGGGGACAGGCCCAGGGAACCGACTCTCCAAGAGGCCCTCTCCTCCATCATGGGAGCTTACCACCACTCCCAGGATACAATGGTGACGGTACTGGCCAGGTTCCAGGAGATCCAGGCACTGCAGGAGGAACGGTACATGGGGTTAAGAGAGGAACTGAGGAACATCGGTTCCGCAATGGGGAACATCGTCGTGGCCCTTAACCAGATAGTCACCACATTGCGGGACCATGTGGCACCCCAAAGGGCCCCTGTCACTAGCCCAGGCCAGGAACAGCCTACCACCTCCACCGGCGCTAGTGGACAGGAGGCCCCCACACAACAACAGGCCACCAGAACCCAACCTCCTGCAGAAGAAGAACCACCCCGCAAGCGGAACCTGAGATCTCACAAGAAAACACAGTAGGATTGCAAAACCCCCACCAGCATAAGATACCCCCTGATGTCATCCCACTGTCCCACATTGTCACCCTGTCCAACCTTTAACTGCCCCTGCTCCATCCTTCCACAGGCATATGGACAATGCACCTGTGGACTGAGAACTGGACTCTGCCATGGACATTACTCCACCCCCACCCATCACCGTTTTACAATCATGTACATGTATGTAGCACTTAAAATAAATCACTTATTGCACTCAAAATAACAGGAGTCTGCTTGTATTCTTAACAAATGTATTACACATAACGGTGCAATAATGTCCAGTTACTTTGTGAGGACAACATACCAATTTCAATAAGCTTTAGTCCATGGGCAAACAAAGCAGAAGTCACGCAGTGGGTCATACAGCTCTGAAAAGGGAAGGGAAAGTCACAAATCAGTTAACAGGAACTGGGGGGAAACACAGACAGTGGAGACGCATGAGGCCTTAAGTAAATGTAAAATGGCGTGGGTGATTCTTACCTGTGTGCTACTGAAAATATTGTTGTATGACTGTATCCCTGTTGTCTGTGTCGTCCCCGTCGTCTTCCTCCTCTTCACTCTCCACAGGCTCCACAGCTGCTACAACACTACCATCTGGACCATCCTCCTGCAGAAAAGGCACCTGGCGTCGCAAAGCAAGATTGTGAAGCATACAGCAGGCCACGATGATATGGCACACCTTCTTTGGTGAGTACATTAGGGATCCCCCTGTCATATGCAGGCACCTAAACCTGGCCTTCAGGACCCCGAAGGTCCTTTCTATGATCCTCCTAGTTCGCCCCTGGGCCTCATTGTACCGTTCCTCTGCCCTGGTCCGGGGATTCCTCACTGGGGTCAGTAGCCACGACAGGTTGGGGTAACCAGAGTCACCAATTAGCCACACACGGTGTCTCTGTAGCTGTTCCATCACATAAGGGATGCTGCTATTTCGCATGACATACGCGTCATGCACTGACCCAGGGAACTTGGCATTTACATGGGAGATGTACTGGTCAGCCAAACAGACCACCTGGACATTCATCGAATGATAACTTTTTCTGTTTCTGTACACCTGCTCACTTTCTTTGGGGGGAACCAAAGCCACATGGGTCCCATCAATGGCACCAATGATGTTGGGGATATGTCCAAGGGCATAGAAATCACCCTTCACTGTAGCCAAATCGCCCACCTCAGGGAAAATAATGTAGCTCCGCATGTATTTCATCAGGGCAGACAACACTCTGGACAAAACCTTAGAAAACATAGGCTGAGACATCCCAGATGATATGGCCACTGTTGTCTGAAAAGACCCACTTGCCAAAAAATGGAGTACTGACAGAACCTGCACCAGAGGGGGAATCCCTGTGGGGTGCCAGATGGGGGACATCAGGTCTGGCTCCAGCTGGGCACATAGTTCATGTATAGTTGCTCTGTCAAGCCTGTATGTAAGTATGATATGTCGTTCTTCCATTGTCGACAGGTCCACCAGCGGTCGGTACACGGGAGGATTCATCCTTCTCCTCACAAGTCACAGCGGACGGTGCCTAGGAAGGACAACATGGAGCACAGAGTCAAGCAACCCACAGGTTCGTTCACACAGTTTGCACAATACACGAATCGCTATGCATTGAAAGGCTTGTATGAGTGGCAATGCAAGGCCTAGGCCTGTGTGACGCAGTAGAAATTCAGCCATGTGGGCCCTTGAAATGGCGGCTGCCTGACCTGTGAAGTGTGACAGTGGGATGTGAGGTCAATGCGCTGGCATGGCACACCGTGGCGGTAGGCAGTCGAAGACCGTGGTGCTAAGCCGCATTGGTTAACATTGCACCCTATGGGTTTCAGTAGCCAATGAGGATGTGCGCCTGCGGTCGCCGCCATTTTCTATCTGATTAATCACTCGAGACCTGATCATCCACAGGAGAGGACCGATACTGCAAGTGCTGCTGTGACCTCGGTCTGGGAGATACAATGGCTGCTGCGAATGGGGAAAGGGCCCCTGCCTTGACTTCTGAAGAATTGGAGAAACTTGTTGATGGGGTCCTCCCCCAGTATGCGCTACTCTACGGTCCTCCAGACCAACAGGTTAGTACACAGGGTGCACGTTGAATGGGCTATGCCTGTGTTGAGTGGGGTGTATGTAAGATGGTGGGGAGGGGAGCGAATGAGGAGTGCAACGCACGAAAGATGAGAGCATGTGCCACATGGCAAGGTTGGGGAGGGGCGGCCACTCACATTGACCAGGCAGAAAAGTGATGAGATTTCCTTTACCACCCTGTACATGTCACATAGGTCAGCGCCCATCAGAAGATCGACATTTGGCGTGCCATCGCCAAGGACGTCCGGGCCCTGGGGGTCCACAACAGACGGGGCACCCACTGCCGAAAGAGGTGGGAGGACATCCGCCGCGGGACCAGAAAGATCGCCGAGTCTCTGCTGGGGATGGCCTCCCAAGGAGGAGGGGTGCCAGCCGCCAATTGACCCCCCTGATATCCCGGATCCTGACGGTGGCCTACCCCGATTTGGATGGGCGCGTGAGGACATCACAGCAGACACAAGGGTAGTATCAGCACATTCTGCTATCTTTGCGTGCAGTGAAGGTGTCTGGGTGGGGGAGGAGGGCTGTGGCTATCTCTAGGCCAGGGCGCATTCTGTAGGCTAGGCCCCTCCGTTAGGCATGGCCCTGTGCCCCCGCCCCCCACCTCTGTAGGGTGCCAAGTAAAGCTATCCATGGTCCGGCCTCACCCATGTGTGCATTTGTCGTCCATAGACCTGTAGGCCTAGTCACAATAACTGAGTAGTGTACCCCGATTGCGCGGCCTAGTGCAGGGGGCTTCTGTGTCTGTCCTCTCCGACAACGGTGTTGCCAATGCATGCACTCAACCTGTCTTCATTTCTCCCCCCCCCCATTTTCTTTGTCTTCCTGTTCATGTGTGCATTAGCATCATCAGGCGGAGGAGAAGTGGCATCGGCGCACGAGGGAGCTGCATCTCACATGGCCCCGGAGGGCCATGCAACAGACTCCGAGTACACCAGTGAGACGGAGGGCGAGTGGAGCTCCACAACGGGGACCCGTGGAGACGTCAGCGACACTGACACGTCCTCGGAAGGGAGCTCCCTTGCGGTGGCGGCAACATCCATGCCCACCGCCACAACAGGTACAGCCGCCACCCAGCGCACCAGCCCCGCCCTCCCAGCAGCCCCTCAGCGTTCGCCCCGTGCCCGCTCGGCCAGGCAGGCGGGCATCTCCTTCGCCCCAGGCACCTCAGGCCCTGCCCCAGTTACCCCTGCTGCCCTCAGTAAGGAGGTCATTGACCTCCTCAGGACCATCATTGTTGGGCAGTCTACCCTTTTGAATGCCATCCAGGGTGTAGAAAGGGAGGTGCATCAGAGCAATGCATACCTGGAGGGCATTCATTCGGGTCAGGCTGCCCATCAGCGATCGTTCAACGCTCTGGCCTCAGCACTGACGGCAGCCATTGTCCCTGTCTCCAGCCTCCCTCTTCTGACTCCCTCCACCCAGTCCCAGTCTCCTGTTCCTCTGCCTATCCCATCCACACCATCAGACCAGCCTGCACGCACCTCTACACCCAAGGGCAGCTCATCCAGACATAAGCACCACAGATCCCACAAGCATTCACCCAAGCAACATCCAGATGCAGACATGCCAACAGTCACTACCACCTCTGTGTCCCCCACCTCCTCATCTCCCTCCTCCCTCCCTGTGACGTCTCCACTCACACCTGCATGGACACCACCATCAGCCAGTACTTCCATCACCAGCACACCCTCCATTACAGTCCGCACACGTGCAGTCACCACCCCCACTGCCATTTACACGTCCCCTGTGTCCTCTCCCAGTGTGTCTGTCACCCCCTCTTCCAAACCACACAAACGCAGGCAGCCAGCCACCCAACAGCCATCCACCTCACGACAGCCTCCGTCACAAGCACCTGCACCCAAAGACAGCACACTTGACTCTCCTACAACCACATCCTCTTCCTCCACTCCCATACCCACTACACCTACCCGTCCCTGTCCTTCGAAAGTGCATTTCCTTTCCAACCTTGAGCTCGTTCCAATCACTGACCCACCCCCTCCATCTGGTAAGAGTCAAAAAAGCACTTCAGCCACCACCAGCCCTGCATCTACTATGACCATAGTGCAGGGCTATTGGAGTCAACCAGCTCCTAGGGCAGGAACATCGGCCAGCAGCAGGGGGACAGCCAGCCCACCCCCTGGGAAGAGGACAAATAAAACGAAGGGCCGGCGCGACAAGCCTGAGACGGCTGCCACCAAGGACAGTAGCCTTGCCCCGTCACCTGCCACATCATCAAAGGGAGGCAAGGGCCACAGAGCTTCAGCGAAGGAGGGCAAGGGCAGCAGGGCGGAGAAGTCAGGCAGCAGGCGAGCTGCCCAGGAGGGCCCCACCAGCCGCATTCCGGTTGTGACGGACGACACCCACGGGCCCAGGACTCCATCACAGGAGGGCCCCGCGACCGCAAGGTCGGATGGCGACTGAGCGGGAAGTCTTGGCCAGGTCTGGCTCCCTAGAAACACAGGACAAGCACCGCTGAACAGGGCCCCGCCGTGACAAGAACCGCTGAACAGGGCCCCGCTGTGAGAAGCACCGCTGAACAGGGCCCCGCCGTGACAAGAACCGCTGAACAGGGCCCGGCCCTGACAAGAACCGCTGAACAGGGCCCAGCCGTGAGAAGCACCGCTGAACAGGGCCCCGCCGTGACAAGAACCGCTGAACAGGGCCCCGCCGTGAGAAGCACCTCTGAACAGGGCCCCGCCGTGAGAAGCACCGCTGAACAGGGCCCCGCCGTGACAAGAACCGCTGAACAGGGCCCCGCCGTGAGAGGCACCGCTGAACAGGGCCCCGCCGTGACAAGAACTGCTGAACAGGGCCCGCCGTGACAAGAACCGCTGAACAGGGCCCCGCCGTGAGAGGCACCGCTGAACAGGGCCCCGCCGTGACAAGAACCGCTGAACAGGGCCCCGCCGTGAGAAGAACCGCTGAACAGGGCCCCGCCGTGAGAGGCACCGCTGAACAGTGGCCCGCCGTGACAAGAACCGCTGAACAGGGCCCCGCCGTGAGAAGAACCGCTGAACAGGGCCCCGCCGTGAGAGGCACCGCTGAACAGGGGCCCGCCGTGACAAGAACCGCTGAACAGGGCCCCGCCGTGAGAAGCACCGCTGAACAGGGCCCCGCCGTGACAAGAACTGCTGAACAGGGCCCGCCGTGACAAGAACCGCTGAACAGGGCCCCGCCGTGACAAGAACCGCTGAACAGGGCCCCGCCGTGAGAAGCACCGCTGAACAGGGCCCCGGCATGACAAGAACCGCTGAACAGGGGCCCGCCGTGAGAAGTACCGCTGAACAGGGGCCCGCTGTGACAAGAACCGCTGAACAGGGCCCCGCCGTGAGAAGCACCACTGAACAGGGCCCCGCCGGGAGAAGCACCGCTGAACAGGGCCCCGCCGTGACAAGAACCGCTGAACAGGGCCCCGCCGCGAGAAGAACCGCTGAACAGGGCCCCGCCGTGACAAGAACCACTGAACAGGGCCCCGCCGTGAGAGGCACCGCTGAACAGGGCCCCGCCGTGACACGAACCGCTGAACAGGGCCCCGCCGTGAGAAGAACCGCTGAACAGGGCCCCGCCGTGAGAGGCACCGCTGAACAGGGGCCCGCCGTGACAAGAACCGCTGAACAGGGCCCCGCCGTGAGAAGAACCGCTGAACAGGGGCCCCGCCGTGAGAGGCACCGCTGAACAGGGGCCCGCCGTGACAAGAACCGCTGAACAGGGCCCCGCCGTGAGAAGCACCGCTGAACAGGGCCCCGCCGTGACAAGAACCGCTGAACAGGGCCCGCCGTGAGAAGCACCGCTGAACAGGGCCCCGCCGTGAGAAGCACCGCTGAACAGGGCCCCGCCGTGACAAGAACCGCTGTACAGGGCCCCACCATGAGAAGCACTGCTGAACAGGGGCCCGCCGTGACAAGAACCGCTGAACAGGGCCCCGCCGTGACAAGAACCGCTCCGCGGGGCCCTTCCTGTCAAGCACCGCTCCACGGGCCCTTCCTGTCAAGCAGCGCTCCGCTGGGCCCTTCATCTCAAGCACCGCTCCGCTGGGCCCTTCCTGTCAAGCACCGCTCCGCTGGGCACCGCCGTCTCAAGCACCGCTCCACTGGGCCCTTCATCTCAAGCACCGCTCCGCTGGGCCCTTCCTGTCAAGCACCGCTCCGCTGGGCCCTTCATCTCAAGCACCGCTCCGCTGGGCCCTTCCTGTCAAGCACCGCTCCGCTGGCCACCGCTGTCTAGAGCACCGCTCCGCTGGGCCCTTCCTGTCAAGCACCGCTCCGCTGGGCCCTTCCTGTCAAGCCCCGCTCCGATGGGCCCTTCATCTCAAGCACCGCTCCGCTGGCCACTGCCGTCTCAAGCACCGCTCCGCTGGCCACCGCCGTCTCAAGCACCGCTCCGTTGGGCCCTTCCTGTCAAGCACCGCTCCGCTGGGCAACGCCGTCTCAAGCACCGCTGGCCCATTGACAGTGCCGGTTCTGTGTCGAGCAGGGCTTCACGAAGCACTCTGGGCACCATGCCTCCTCCATTAACAGTGGAGTCGGTAATCCATCTGATGGACTGTGGCTTGGCACTTCCCAGGATGGAACAGTGGGCAAGCCACACACTGTAGAGACTTGAGAGACTGTCGCTTTGCACTCCCCAGGATGGCACAGTGGGCAAGCCACCCACTGTAGAGACTTGTGAGACTGTGGCTTTGCACTCCCCAGGATGGGACAGTTGGCATGGAGGCCCCTCGTGGATCTGGCATCGTGGACTCATGTGGCTGAGGTGCCCCCCCTTTCCTTCCCCCTGAGGTGCCTGTAGTTTTATCATCTGATGCCCCAGCAGTGTTCTCTCCAATGGTATCTGGTCTCCTGTGTGGGCTTTGCCCATGTGTTTGTGCACATTGGCCCACGGACTATGGAACTTTGACAGAATGGGCAGGACTTATTGCCTATGTATATATTTTTAACTATGTTCATTCCTTATTTTGTATCCTTCATATTGCATATTTCCCATAACTTCAATGGTGCTATTTATACATATATTTTATAGATCATTTTAATTGTGTCTTTGCATTATTCCGGTGGGTTTGGGGGGTGTCACTCTGACTTGTTGCTCTGCATTGGGGTGTAGGTATTTAGGGTGGGGGGGTGGGTGTATGGCGTATGTGTGTGCCCGTAAGCTTTCTTCCTCCCCCCTCCCCTGTGTCGTAGGTGCAGTACTCACCGTTGTCGTCTGCGCCGGCATTCATACTCCTGGTAGATGAGCAGGTAGACAATAGCTGGTAGGATGTTTAATTCGGGTTCCATGCTGTCCTCCTTCCTCGTGGAGTGTGTAGAGGTGAGCGTTTTCCCGTTCGTAGTCTGTTTCCGCCGTGTTTTTATCGGCGGGGCTCCCGCCCCGGAAAAGGTGGCGGATTGGTGAGTTGTGATAGGGTGGGCGGTACATTGTCTGCCGCCTGCCTGTTGGCGGTGACCGCCGCGCTGTTTGTCTGTCCCGCCGTGGCTGTCGGAGTGTTAAAGTGGCGGGCTGTGTTGGCGGTTCCCGCCAGGGTCAGAATTCCATTTTTTTTACCGCCTGCCTGTTGGCGGGTTGGCCGCCGCTTTATCACCAACCGCCAGGGTTGGAATGACCCCCTTGGACACTAAAGGGGTGACATTTCCTATTCCCACTCCAATGTACCCCATATTAGGGGAAGATATTGGACACTAAAGGGTGAAAATGACAATATCCACTTCAAAATATAACATTGTACACACAATTATACAAATTAAACATTTAAAATACAAAATCAATAATCCATGCTCGCACACATTTTGTTACCATCACATTTTAATAATCTCCAAAAACACACTACCCAAACCATCAAACCTATATGTACACATTTAGAAATTAAAATATAAACAATAATTATTAATAATTGTTACATATTTTCAAAAGTCACAAACCCTTCATAAAGCCTACACCATAAAACAAAAAATAAAGTCATAATACAAAATTAACAATAAGAGAAAATAGTATTCCAATACTATTTATAATTTAAAGATATCAAACATATTTTAAAATGCATTTATACATTTAAAAAAATTAAAATATTTCCCACAGGTCCCTTAATGCCTGCCCTGACCAGGCACAAAAAACGGCGCAAAAGAGGCCGTACGTCATTTGTTTTGACCCGCCCACTCCCGGGCGTGAATTTTGCCCGGGAGTGTAAATACGGCGCACATGCCTCGGAGTCAATTTTATAGACGGGAACGCCTACCTTGCATATCATTAACGCAAAGTAGGTGTCCACGCTAAAAAATTACGCGAACTCCATGGACTTTGGCGCTAGACGCGTCTAACGCCAAAGTATAAATATGGAGTTAGTTTTGCGTCGGAATTGCGTAAAAAAAAACGACGCAATTCCGGCGCAAACAGAGTATAAATATGCCCCCAATTGTCTTGATGCGTTGGAAAGATTCATGTCTTGCGACATACCCCAAAGCGCAACTAGAGGGCTAGGGTTAATCACATGACCTATCCAGAAACTTAACCTCTGAAAGATCCGCTCCCAGTACTTTGCTATAGAAGTACAACTAAAACCCATATGTATCCAATCTGCCTGGAAGATTTGGCAACGTGGGCAGGAGCCAGATGCCTCCGAATACATATCTCTTACTACAGCGGGGGTATAATACATTAACCACCTAGAAAAGAGGGCGATCTTTTTTCAATTGGCCCCTCTAAGTGCTTTGTGGGCCAGCTCGTTGTGTTTTCTCCAATGCTGTAGTTCTATCCTACATCCTGTCAAGCTGGATATTCGAAACAGTAATTGGGCAGTTAACTTAATTGTCACTGCCGCCTGAAGAAATTTATACCATTTCTCAATACCTTGCTGGTTAACATAGAAGGCCTGGGCAATACGTCTATTTGCATCATTCAATGGTTGTCGCGCTAGTTGCAGAAGGTGTTGAATTTGACAATATGAAAATTGTACGTTTTCTGGAACATTGCTTACGTCCATTACACACTGAGCCCATGTTTTCAAATGATCGGCTACATAAAAATCATCTAGAGTTCGAAAACCCAGCTCTTCCCATTGTCAAATAGCGTTTTGACTTAGTTCTATTCCTAAGCATCCAATGTCCCTTACTTGAAGGAGCGAAGATACCTCATCAATTTGATATTTACGCTTTAAGTGTAGCAAAATTGTTTGGATCATAGCTGGTATATTATACCTAACCCTTTTTTGGTAGATGAGGAGATTAAAATAAATACTTAAGACGGATATTAATTTCTAACATCATCCGGTTTAAATAGAAATTACTTTTAGGATTAAGTGCTGCCCTCAACACCCAATCGAGTACCGCCACCTCGTAATAGGCTACCATATTGGGAAGAACTAACCCTCCGTTTTCCACTGATAGAGATAACTTAGCTAATTGAAGCCTGGGTTCCTTGTAATTCCAGATAAATTGTCTGATTAATATGTCTAAGTAGTCAAAAATATTTTTCGGGACTCGCAAAATCACGCTTTAAAAGACAAATAGCAATTGTGGAAGGATCAACATTTTAACCAAAGCAGTCCTTCCTATAATAGACATAGGAGTCTCCTGCCATTTAAGTAACAATCCTTGAATTTTTTTGAAAACCTTCATATGGTTCAGTTGAAACAGATCTGCTGAGTTTGGGGAAATGTAAATGCCAAGAGATCTAATGGGATGCGAGGATGAGGATGCCACACGAATGCCTTGCGGCAGGACCGACACACCTGCATTATATACCCAAGCCTCAGACTTAGATTGATTGATCTTATATCCCCCTAGCGCAGAAAAAGCCCTGATTTTTGCAACTGCTCTATCTATATTCTGAAGTTCTGCATTAAGATAAAGGATCATATCATCTGCAAATAGTTTTACTTTGGGAGCTAGAGATAAAGGGGCTCGAATATTAAAATCTTGTCTAATCGCTGCAGCTAGCGGTTCAATGAATAGTGCGAACAAAACTGGAGAAGGAGGGCAACCTGTCGTGTACCTCAGGTTATTTGTACTGATCCTACTATCTGGGCATTAACTGAAACTAGTGCTTGGGCCCCTGCACAGAGGGTCTGTATAATCTGAATTAATTTCCCAGGAAACCCACATTTTGCTAACACCATGAATAGCACTTGCCACTGTACTCGATCAAAAGCCTTTTCGGCATCGAGTATCACAATTACCGCTGGGTGGCAACTATGCGATAAATAATCTATAGCTTGTATCAAAAAATTTGTATAGGTGGATAGTAGCCTACCCAGCAGAAATCCACACTGATCCTCATGTATCAATACTTGAGCAACCTGAGCTATACGAACTGCCAGAATCTTAGTAAAAAGTTTATAATCCTGATTCAGCAAACTAATTGGATAATATGAACTGGGATATTCAGGAGGCTTATCTTTTTTAATAAAACTAACCACAATAGATCTGGAGAATTCAGAGGGAATCTCTGCACCTTCTAGTAATGCATTAAACAAATTTGTCAATAAATCGACAATTTTATCTTCTAGAATTTTATAGATTTCTACGGGGAGGCCATCATCACCAGGTGCTTTACCATTGGAAACTTACCTTATACCTCTGATAACTTCCTGGGAAGTATTAGGAGATAGCAGTAGATTCTGGGCCTCCATATCCAACCTGGGTAACAGTATTGTATCTAGATAACTTTGTATTTGTGAATTATTTGCTTGTTTTTCCTCCGAGTATAGCTTACCATAATGTGCAAGGAATACTTTTTCAATCTCATTAGAATGCGTAACCATCCTGCCCTGCTCTTCATCTAAGATTGCTTTTACTCAATTAATACGGGCACGCTTTTTAATTGACCAAGCTAAAAATATACCAGCATGCTCACTTTCTTCATATTGACGTTGAAAGCTAGTATGTCGATTAAGTATTTCCTTGGACACTAATTTTTTTTTTTACATTAAGCTGGGCCCTTATCAACCCTTGAGATGTCCCCGTGCTAGAAAGTAGTTATTTTTTCCTTAATGCTTGTTCTAGCTCATTTTGTAGTTTAGAGCTCTTTTCACAAGCTGATCTAGCTAAATGGGCTTTAAATGAGATAGCCTCCCCTCGAATGAAGGCCTTAAGTGCCCCCAGACATTAAAAAATAGAGGAAGATCCCTGGTTTGTCTTCAGAAAGTCATATACTAATACTTTAATGTTAGAAACTCAATCTTCATCTGCCAGGAGTGTCCTGTTGAAACGCCATTGTGAGTGACGATACTGATACGCCAGATCCTTGAAATCTTCAAAATCAATCCAAGGAACTGAATGATCTGAAAAGGAGTTAGCAAGAATTCCTGTTCTATGCCATTTTAATCTAAATGACACCAGATTAAAGTCAATTCTTGACGCCGTATTATACCTTTTAGAGTAACACTTGTACTCTTTGGTGGGCAAATGATCAGCTCGCCATGCGTCAACTAAGCCCAGCTCTTGCATCAGTTTTGTCCAAAATTGGGACGTTTTTCTTTTTTTTCTCTGCTTTATTCTTACATGATGAGTCCCACAGGGTGTTTTGCATAACATTAAAATCTCCTCCTATTATGAAGTACCCTTGAAGAAGGGAGAGATGCGTATATAATGTCGGCAGTGGCGTTACCTCATCTTCTATTGGGCCATAATAGCTTATGAAATAAATCTCTTTATCTACCAACCTTGTGGAAACTATTATCCACCTAGCCTGTGGGTCCCGAATAACCTTATTAATTTTCCCTAAAAATCTCCTGGCAAATAAAATAGCCACACCTCGTACCGCAGCGTCTGCTGAAGCATAAAATGAATAGGCAATATTCGATGGTAGCCTCAGTAACTTAGTATTGCGCTTTGTGTGTGTCTCCTGTAGCAAAAGCACTTGAAACTGTTCTGTTGTCAACCAACTAAGCGCAGCACGTAATTTCACGTTATTGTTGGCCCCATTCAGATTACAGGAGGCTACTCTTAATTTAGATTCCATCTTGTGCAGAATTGTTGTTCCTTCTTAGTATAGCCCATCGCCTTTGTACCAAACTACTAACTTGTGTTTTTTTCCAAACCGAACAATTAAGTTGATTGACTGTCACCTGCATTTTTCTCCCTTCTAACCCCCCATCTCCCCTCTCATCCCCACTGTGAACCTCTGACCCCCACTTCCCCACCCAACCCTGACGAATCCAACCCGTCATGGATCCAGCAGCCAGTTTGCCTCCCCCTCCCTGTGCCCAAACATCCCGACAATAAGGTGCACTGACTTGGCACCTAGAAGAGCCTTCACCCCAAGGAACTGCAAGGCAGAAAATCAACATAAGAAAGCTGATCGTTCGATCTAAAAAAAAATAAGAAAAAATAAAAAAATATCCTACGCGAATCCGGCACCACCCCCCACCACCCTCCCCCTCCTAGATGCATTTTCCCGGCCCCAACACCACGTGACCCAATTTATTTAATCCTTGTGCGCTTATTTATATCCTGAAATTTACATACATTTATAAGCCCTGAAAAGCCTGCAAAATTAGCAAACTCGAGACTTCAAAAGTGCATCGGTGTATATTACAAACTAGTCTGACCCATTGAACATGGAGTCATCCACTAACTATTTCCTTGTTTTTTTATGTGCAGTAAAAAATTCCTCCCTTCCTGAACACTTTTTCGCTTGGCCCTTGTACAATACTTTCAGTTTTGCTAGCTGCACTATACCAGCTGGGGCCCCGCACTTCTGAAGTCGTCTATTAGTCCAACAAACTCCCGACGCCGATGGGCTGCTGCCACTGACATGTCTGCAAACACATGAAATCCAGAGCCATTGTCCAATTTAAATTCACGTGCTTTCCTGGCTTGAGAGAGAATTTGCTCTTTTACTCTAAAATCACCAAAATTAACCAAAATAGTACGTGGATATTTTGAGTTGACTGGGCGCACAAACAGTACCCTATGAGCTCTCATGATGGATAGATCTCCTTCCGGATTAGCCCTGTCAGGAAGAATAAGTTTGGTAATAAGATCTGACGCCACCTTTGTCACAGATAAGCCAGCTTCTAGCCCCTCCGGAACTCCTACAAATCTAAGGTTGGAACGTCGTGATCTGTTTTCCATCTCATCCAACTTATTTTGTAAATCCTCTAATTCGAATTGGACCTGTGATGTTGCTGACTCTATTTGACTATTTGTGTCCTCCAAATCCGAAACCCTTTGTTCCACCTGTGAAACTCTAGTCGAAAGAAGGGTTAAATGGGTGTTGAGTTGATTCAGCTGTTCTCTTGTTTCCCTACGGGTTGCTTCCTGTGAAACTTTTATGGCTCGAAGTTCCGATAAGATCTGGCCCATTAGCTCCTCCATTGTCGCGGTAGGATTTGTAATACCTTCTGAATTCCCCTTGACAACAGGATTCAGGACAGAACCAGGTATTGAGAGCAGAGTGTGAGTTGCTATATTCTCTGAAGTTGAATTTGTTATCCTTAGTATGCTTGACTTCCTGATAGTGGCATCCATGGGAGGTGCTGTCATACGTGCTGCAGTTTCTTCTTCTTCTGGCAAAATCATACTGTCCGATCCTCCTACTTTTGAAATGCCTTGAAAAGTGGATAGGCTTTTCCCTTGCACTGAGAGGATGGCATAGAATAAGAAGGCAGGGGATTGCATGATAGTACTAGAGAGGGAGTTAGATCTGTTAGACAATCCTGAAGATGTGAGTCGCCTGCCCGCATTACCGATTGAGCTGAGTCCTCCCCGAACTCTTGCACAGCGGAGAGACCTAAGAGAGAAGATGTAGAGACCTGGATCCCCGTGGAATCTCTAATCGAGACGAGTCCGTCTTGTTGATGAGAGCTATGCCTTGACCTACCCAAGGTGGGAGACACAAGTTTTGTTTTTGCTCCTCTCGGGTGTTTGGTCATTGTTCGTGTTTTCAAACCACCATCCCTGGTCATACGCTTCATTGTGCTCCAGGAGGAGGTACGCCAAGGATAGAAACTAAGACAAAGGTGTAGGTTGAACGCTGGACTATAGAAACTGGCACCAGAATATGTAATTTAGTAGGCAGCTTGAATGTCCTTGGGTTGGGTGGGTGGTGTTTCGGGCTCCCAAAGGCGGGTGGCGGGAGTAGCAGGGGTGGCGGAACAACGATGGGTGTCAGGGAAACACGGTCACTTTCACAACTGTTTTGATCTTATTCCCTTGACCCTTCTCACTCTTGAAGAAGCACCTGCACCCTGTCAACAGCTGTTAAGCTTCCCCACCTGTTTTTTTTTTTTTTGCTTGTTTTTTTTGCAGTCTTGCCAGTCTATAATAGTTTTTGATAGTCCTTAACAGACTTCCCACACCTTTTCCTTCCTGCAGGATTCGTGAGAGAAGTGCTTTCTGTTGGCCACCGTAGGTTCCTGCGTCATCACCCCTACCCCCCCAAGCCCCAATACTCCACTTATCTGCTTGGGCGTATTATATTCTGTGTCCTTTATTGCCCGCTAATTCCATCTGCTTCTGCTCGTAGTGGAAACACAGTTCACCTTCCTCCTCTCTTCTCCTACTACCGGACCGTACTCCTGTCTGATGAATCCAGGGAATTCAGAGCCAGTCCATTAGTCATGCCTTCTTCTTGCAGATATTTTCAGTATCTTTTTACCCTACCCCTGCCTCCCAGCTGGTTTCACGGCGGTTTGGCCCAACCAGCCACTTCCCACAGGAATCTCCTCAAGGGTGAGCACTTCTGGACAGGAGGAGGGGAGGAGAACACCACCAACGCTCCTCCATATGGTAAAATCTTCTCTTAAGCGTTCCTCCAATATAATCCCGGCAGGAGGACAGAAGGGAAAGCACCCTCAGCCGCGTGGTTGCCACTGAACCGCGCGGCGCACCTCACATAGGTAATCTTCTCGGGGACGCTCCTCCGATGCAGGTCCCGGCAGGAGGGCGAGGGAAAGGGCACCACCAGCCGCGCGGTCGGCCCCGATCAGCGCAGTGTTTACCGTATGAAAAATAACCTCAGAGGCAGCCTCCGATACACTTTTGAGGCGGGGGAGCACCAAAAGCCGCAGGAAGATTTCCCCCCGATCAGCACGCACATCATACTTCGCGTCCGCCATTACAGCTCGATGCACGAACAGCCTAGTCACGGAGCATGACGAGAGCTCCACCTGGCTCCTCTCTGCCTCCGACTATTATTATATATCTTCATTATTATAAAGTAAACTGCATTAACAAATGTAAAATAACATAATAAATTAAAACAATTCTAAGTGATTAATTTGCATATGCCTGACACTGTAAACTTAAAATGTATTTTGAACTATATTTTAAAAAAAACATGTCCCCACCCTTATCCACTAAAAACCGATTATCCAGTGACTTAAGCAGAAAGTAAACATTTATTTATATACATTGTTACAATTACAAATGCAAATTTCAACAATTTCATAACTAAAAAATAATATTACTAAAAGATAACTAAATAAAAATATCTAACATATAAATCAAACACACTACAATAAATTATATACTAATTAATACTTACAAACAATATTACATACATTTTGTACATATTTATTACAATGATCTTCGAAAAAACCCATGAAAATGATTTTTTTACCTTTCATATTCCTGTTGACAATATTTGTGATATCTTGATATTCTCAACATAATTTATTTTTATCACAATATTTTTCTCTGATGTTTTGACCTAATACCCCTCTGTGATAGTGAATTCTAACCCCCATGCAAGGACAATCGGTCCCGCACCCTTGGCTGCGGCTAAAGTGTACTCTTTCTGCACCCAAACTGCAAGAGGCGGTACTAAGAAACTCTACATGTGGGTAGTTCTGATTGGTGTCAAATGTTGACATATTAAGCATGTTCTGGACAAAAGTTGGACTTTTATCATAATTGTGCCTCAACATTACGTTATCCTTGGGCTAAAGATGGTGATCCTTGAAATACTAGGATTATTGCAGTCATAACCTGGCCCTCCTTGGCATATTAGGAGCTCTGGGTGAATGCCAACTTTCCCAGACATACTGGTGGCATTATGGGCACATGTATAGCTATGTTTAGCTAATTGTGACCTTCCTTGACTTACTGGAGGCATTATGGACCTAACTCTGGGTATTCCTGAATAATAGTGATTCTGCCGTAATGTTGGCTTTGTTTTCATACTTGGATTTCACATATGTATTGCTAATCATGGCATGATGGTAATTCTATAAGGATACTTGATTAAAATGGCAAGCTGATGTTGCAGAACAAACACGACAATATGGCTGATAGGGAAGAAAAGTGTATTTTTTAATGAATATGCCAAACATTTGATTGTAGGAATTGAGCACATTTAGGGCCTCATTAGGACTGTGGCGGTCCGAACGATCCTTTGCAAGATGGCCTTTGCAATATATGTTCAGCTGTGCTGTGTATGGCCTATGATTGTGAGACTAGCATAACATTTAATTTGTCCTTGTGCCTATTCCAAATAGTTTTTAATCATAAACGTATGGCTGAAAATATATTTGGAAGGGAAAGAGTACAAAGCGAAAGGTTGATAGATATGTTGAAATGAGGAAAGATGCTTTATACAATTTAAAATAGTGGAGGACATGTGAATGAGCAAATCCAGCCTATTGAACCTCTCCCATAAAATGTAGAGTTATAGCCATAGGTTTGTAGCCACAGTCGCTTAAATTGGTTTGAAAATACACTGTTTACAATACACTTTTTAAAGTTGTTTGGAAAGGATGAACTTCAACAGCCTGTGGATGTAAATCGTAGCTTCTGCGCCATTAAGATAACATTTTGAAACTCCAAATTAATTGCCAAATTAGTGGAAATTGAGCATCACAAATACAGTCTCATTAGCCCCATTGCACAGAGGGGTGCACAGTCCAAATTTTCTTGGTGGAAGTTCTGCTTGCTCGCTTTGCTTGTTTGCTTGCTCAATTGATAGCAGTTATTTATGTCTCACAAATATAAAGATTCACGAGCTTTCATTGGCACGAACTGTCAAGGGGCGGTTTGCAATTAAAAACAAATATTTATTTTTTCATATTTGTATCTTGAAAACCAAAATAAAGTACATTAGGCATCGTTCTCAATTTCTCTTTAGCCAAAACATATTATGCGAAAAAAAACATAATGGAACAGTTCAGATTTAGCAAGCTGTGTTCCTCGCTTTGCTTGCGCGATTGACAGCAGATATTTATGCCCCACAAATCTCAAAATTTATCATCTGTCACTGCTTTTGAGGTTCATATAAAGTATTTGTTTTTTCTTATTCATTGCCTGAAAACCGAGGAAATGTACATGAAATAACTTTCTATGTGACATTTTAACCAAGACATTCTTTGTTTTAGTTAAAGTTAAACAATAATGGAGCCGGCGGCGTTTGGCACACTTTGGCTGGTTCATAGACTTAGGGAGGGTTGGAAAAAAGCCTTAAATTACAGACCCCATAATGCACTTCACTAAAATTTACTTATTTATTTTCAACATTCAAATGAACACATACAAACAGAAATCAATATGCTCACTGAAAACAAGATTTATATTATTTTTTTGTAAGAGGGAGTGAACAATACATTGTAGGCAGTGGACAGATAATAAACATTGTCTGAGCCCTTTTTTTGATTTTGCTTAGCGTAAAGAGCCACAACAGTGGCAATGTGGACTGTGTGGCCATTACTTCAAAACTCAGTTAATTCTCTGTTGGAGAGCAGAGTTTCCAAGAAGTTTTTACACGATTGAAAACGATGCAAATTGTGTATGACACTTATGGAAAATAATGCATGGTTTAAGGTGCTTGCGTTGTGTGCATAGATAGCAAATACGCCAAGAAGAAACGTGCTGAAACCTGGGGCTGATGCAAAGCAAACTCAAGTCTGTTTGTCCATCAGCATGAGGTTCAGTACTGCCACATTCTATTACCCTCAGATTGATCGCTAAGGTGCAGATATACAAAGGTGTCACACATCGCAGAGCAACAACCAAACTTGGTGCACTGTGTTGCGTGGGTGGGGGGCAGTACATGGACATATCTACTAGCAGTGGTGCACAATTAGGCTGCCTAGCACCACACACACCTTTGCACCGTCGTACAGGAGTGTGTGCATGATGTCTAGCATAGGTTGTGCACTGGAAGTGTTCCCCTTGCAGTAGAAAATAGTATCCTAGGTAAACTTTTAAACTCTTGGGCCCATATTTATACTTTTTGACGCAAAACTGCGCCAACGCAGTTTTGCGTCAAAAAAATTAGCGCCGGCTAACGCCATTCTGAAGCGCCATGTGGGCGCCGTATTTATTGAATGGCGTTAGCCGGCGTTAGCCGCCGGCGCTGTCTAGTGTGCGTTAAAAAAAACGACGTACACCAGGCAGCGCCGGCGTAGGGGGAAAATGGCGTATGGGCGTCCACAAATGGTGCAAGTCAGGCTGAGGCAAAAAAAAGCCACAACCCGATTTGCGCCATTTTTTTACGACGCCCATCCCCCATTGAAATTACTCCTGTCTTAGCAAAGACAGGAGTCATGCCCCCTTGCCCAATGGCCATGCCCAGGGGACTTATGTCCCCTGGGCATGGTCATTGGGCATAGTGGCATGTAGGGGGGCACAAATCAGGCCCCCCTATGCCACAAAAAAAAAAAAAAAAAAAAAAAACTTACCTGGACTTACCTTAATGTCCCTGGGGTGGGTCCCTCCATCCTTGGGTGTCCTCCTGGGGTGGGCAAGGGTGGCAGGGGGTGTCCCTGGGGGCAGGGGAGGGCACCTCTGGGCTCATTCTGAGCCCACAGGTCCCTTAACGCCTGCCCTGACCCAGGCGCTAAAATCCGGCGCAAATGCAGGTTTTTTAGTCCCGCCCACTCCCGGGCGTCATTTTTGCCCGGGAGTATAAATATGACGCATATGCATCGCAGTCATTTTTTAAGACGGGAACGCCTACCTTGCATATCATTAACGCAAGGAAGGTGTTCACGCTAAAAAATGACGCTAACTCCATGAACTTTGGCGCTAGACGCGTCTAACGCCAAAGTATAAATATGGAGTTAGTTTTGCGTCGAATTTGCGTCGAAAAAAACGACGCAAATTCGGCGCAAACGGAGTATAAATATGCCCCTTACTACTTTAAATACGTGCATCACACATGCAAAGTCGAAAACGTTTGGAAAAAGGGCAGCATTTCTCCAAGGTGATATCGCTCTCCAAAAGGCGTTATTTGTTGTTCAAAAACCTGTCTCCTACTGGTAGCAGATAGAGCTTTGCCTCAGTCATAGCTGGTGGGTGGTTTCATGGGAACGCCCATGTACCATCCATGGAATGCCCTCATGATGCAAAATAATGCAACGCAGCCCAAGCTGCTTTGCATTACTTTCAGACAACTTTCCAGCTGGAAAACAAATGCAAAATAAACATTTTGTTCACTTTTGAGATGCAAGCCAAGTTCAACATGTTTGTAAATCTGCCTCAATGTCTTCACTAGAACAAGGAACATTGTTCACACCAATAGAAGCTTTTCGAATCCTTTCCAGCCCTATGCGGGAGGCGTAATTTATTAGGCGAAGTGGTTATCGTTTAAGTAGTGGAGACCTAAATAATTTTCTGTAGTTTGATGATGGTTGTTCAGAAATATTCAAAGTGTTTTTTTTGTGTTTTTTTTTTTGTAAACTGTGTTTAAACGTTTGAATCGATTTGGGAATGCATTCTCATCCATTATATTAATATTGATATGATTGTCTTACTAAAGCAGATTGTATATTTAAAAAATACGTTATTTACCAGCTGTTACGTGAAACATGATGACCCTCTGCTTATCTGTATGTTTTGCGTTTTGGGAAAGTGGTAGCAAAACATCTGAAATATGTTATTACTACTTGACAGGTGTGTCTCCAATTTTACAAGTCCAGAAATGATGAATGTATGTGATAGTCAAAGTCAGCACTCAAGGCAATACTCGATAGTATTACAAAGACATTTCCAACAGTGTGTGTAATTAGTGCGATGAATAACCATGTATAGAATGTTAGAAGAAAAGCGGTCACCAAAAATATGCGGAAATCCACATATCCAAGAGCTGATAAAGAGTGTAATAAGGTCAGAGTAATCGGATTCATACCAGTTTTGAACTTCAATAAAAGAAACAGGACCACGGTCAAGTTTCAAAAGCAAAGGTTTATATGTGATTCACAGAAACAGAAATTGGCAGCTGCATGTTCAGTTTGCAGAACTTCTATTCAAACTTTTATTCAAGAAAACCACAAAAGGGGTGAAAATGCACATCCAATCATAATACAGGAAAAATGATTACTTCCTCCAGGAAGTTCTGATGCAACAGTGCTCTATTAACAAATCTGTAATGAATGATTTTAGGGCCCTAGCTTATCAAGCAACTATGCAAACCTCTTCGCGAATTCCTCCTTTAACTGCTGGGGCTGTGCCATCTCCCTTGGTCCCTTGTGCGGACCCCACAAATAAATCCCCTGCTATCCAGGTTACATTACTTTCATGGAAAGTTGCAGGGTTGGTCAATAAAGCTGAGTCACCAGAATGGGGTGAGTTTATCTACACACATTCAATCCGCCTTTTCTAGGAAACCTGGTCTACTAGGTTTGTACTTTGCTCTGGGTATGCTAATTTCAGTATGTTAGCTGTTACAGGAGGCAGGGACAGGCCCTGCGGAGACTTAGTGATTTTTGTGAGCACTACACTTAATTGCAGGGCCAAAGACATGACAGTACCTTTGTTGGATATACCTGATGTACTTTATGTCTTGTTAACTTTTGCATCGCTGGGTGTTTACATCTATAAAGTCTTTTTAAGATTTGGGGGGACTAACAGTGACTCACAAACCATCGAGTTACTGAATACACATTTGGCTAATGCCCCTGAGGGAATACTGAAGCTCGTGGGTGGGGACTTTCATTGTCAGTTCAAACCCTTAGATGCTTGTCCAATTCCACTTACACACAATGAGGATGCTTTCTGGCTGATTCCTTCCCTGGGAATTCCACCTATTAGGAAGTGGACTGCCCTGGCATTAAAAATTAATGCGCTAACATTGAATCAGGGTTTGTGGGCAGCAAACGGTAGGACTCCTTCTGACAAAGAAGGAAAGCATACTTTTAATCAGACCCCAAGTACCAGCCTTATTGATTACATTATGGTGGATGTAAGGGCTGAGCTGTATATTAGAGATATGACAGTACTTGACCGAAGAGACAGTGATCATAATGCACTTGTTGCAGTTGTAGAGCTCCAGGCAGGGAGTGAGAGTTACTATTGATGAGCCCTTTGATCACAGGTTGCACATTTCTAGCAATAGGCGTTGTGTTGAGAGGGCTACTTTGGCTACCAAAAGCGTGCAGTTGAGAAAATATACAGGCTTGATAGACACCGCATTGGGGAGCTTCAGGCTTTGGATTGGGACATGGCCCATTCAGACCATTTAGAACAAGTGTGCATTATTCATGAACATGAACCGCAGCCACCAGTGGTTCCCACAGTAATACAGAACATTGCATTGGATGGATTTAAAATCCACAAGCTGACACATTCACACACCCTACACACCTACAAACTGCACTATAAAACACACCCCTTCACACACCACAATATTTTGCATCTGCAAAGCCACACATAGAAACCAGAGCCCAAAATCAGGGACACAGTGCCACAGATTAGGCACCCCTCCAACATTCACATAGCACTTATCCCTCATCCGTACAACACACCCACCACACATAAAAGGCACTTCCACACATCTTATACTAACCATCACCTCCTCACCACACAGCACCTAAACCCCATCATCCTTTTTTTGTGTTGTCTACCACCACTGTGTCATCACAAAAACATCCCCCTTTCACAGATGACAAGTTAAGAGTCATGGTGGATGAAATTATCAGAGTAGAGCCACACTTATTTGGAGCCCAAGTCCAGCAGACCGCAATTGCATGTAAAATGGAAATGTGACAAAGAATAGTCGACAGGGTGAATTCTGTGGGGAGCTACCCACTTACAAAGGAGGATATCAGGAAGAGGTAGAATGACCTAAGTGGGAAGGTACGTTCCATGTCTACCAGGCACCACCTGGCAGTCCTCGAGACTGGCGGTGGTCCCCCACCTCCTACTCCACAGTTCACATTATGGGAGAAGATCTTGGACATCCTGCATCCTGAGGGCTTGACAGGAATACCTGGGGGAGTGAAGTTGGGTAGGTCACAACATTAATAATGTCACCAAAATGTATTGTCATGCATGCTCACTGATCACCTTTTGCCACCTTTACTGTCACACCACTCTCTATCCCTGTGTCCAAATGTCCGTATACCCTTGTCTGGCATATCACATGTAAAGTTAAATCACCTTGGTGGACAGTAACTGTGTATGGTATGGGTAGTACAGGAACTGACAGCACTACAACTCCCAACAGGCACTATTCTACCATTGCTAAGACCAGAACAGTGTATCATATTGAAAATAACCTTGATTGTTTACTGAACAATGGAGTATACTAACCTGAATTGTATAGTCTGTGTGAATGACAGCAATGCTAAGGACAGCTGCTAGTACAGTACTACTAACACACAACTACAACTGTGTCCTCTGCTAATCTGTCCCTTCTACCTCCCATCACCTAGAGAACTGGAATGCTAAGGGCAGCTGCCACTGGTGTACTCCTTGCACACAGCTACAACTGTGTCCTGTGCTACTCCTTCCCTTCTACCTCACCTAGAGAACTCTACTTACCTGGGGGGATCTCACATGTATGCAGTTGGCTGTATTGGGTGTCACCTGCCTCATATAGCCAGTTAGAATGGTAACTCCAAATCTGATTGCCAGCTCAGTGTCCACGTGACATTGTGCAGCTTTCTGTTAACTCAACAATGAAGTTTTGCTAACTGGGAGGTACCCTGAAACATATTATGCTCCACTGCTGCCAAGAAATGAGTTTATGAACAGACATCCAAGTGCCAAGGTACTCAGACCCCCTGTAACAAGGTGACCTAAAAAGAAAATATATGTACCACAAAAGTCAGGTCTATATTATTGAAAATAGGTGTCACTGTCACATGAGGGGATCAAGCAAAGCTAATCTGTATAAGCCCAAAGCATATCTACCTGTATAAATGTGAGTTACATGTCACAAGACAACCTGCAACTGTCTGCTTCTCATCTTAAACAGGTGTACCTGCCACTGGAACAATGGAAAGCACTCCTGAGACTTCCACCTCCCCCCTGGATGAAGCTCTCAGTGAGGAGAGCACTCTTAGATGTGTGGGCATCGAGGACCATTCTGGCCCATCTGCAGAACCTGGTCAGAAGAAAACAGTCAGCTTCACCCGGCCCACATTGACTTTTCCCAGTCTGTTTGCATCTATATCCCAGGCAACCCATCGCCCTCAAACTTGAGTCCCAAGGGCAGTAACAACCATCAAGTGCCCCCCAGTCCAGGTACAAGAGTCACAATTTGAAAACCCTGACAAAGATGGACTTGGCACCAGTGACAGGGGGTAAACTGTGTCAAGGCGCAGGCACATGAGGTAGGGTACAAGGGAGGGATAGTGTGGGCCAGCGGCATAAGGCTGCTAGGGATAGTTCTGGCCAGAACACCTTCTCCTAAGTCTTGGGAGCCTACCAACAGTCTCAAGGCATGATAGGTCAAGTACTTGCCATGCTGGGGGAGATCAAGCATCTACAGCGGAACAACCATCAGGAAGTCATGCAGCAGTGGGAGGCCTACAACGCCCACATGGTCTCCCTAACAGGGGTGCTGAGAGACATCAACTACACACTGAGCAGGGAACGTCCAGAACACCAGACCCTTTCCATTGCCCAAGTTACACCAGCCCCTTCAACATCTGTGGTTGCCAGTGGAATGGAGGCCTAGCCAAGGGAAGGACCTGCCTCAGAAACCCAAGCATCTGTAGCTGGAAAACCCCCCACAAACATGGACGTCCACCCAACCAGGTGGTGCAGATGGCGAGACATCAACCAGTGCCAGGAAGTAACCTCTAACTGATATATTCCCTTTGTGTGCCTCAGATGCACCATGTTGGCATTTCTACAATGCCTTTTCAATTTTCCAGGATAATAGGACACTGCACATGAGACTTCCAACATGACTGGTCCCTTCACAGTTTGAACATAATTTCTTTCAGCACATTCATCCTAATTTCCTGTGCACATGAAATTAAACACAACTAATACACTCTCTGTGTATTACAGTAAGTTTTTCATTAACATACATTGTTGAATGTGAAATATGTTTCGTGCTCATGATTAACTCATAAGAAGGAAATGTGAGGAGGGACATGTCACAGGTAGTGTCATGCTGAGGATCACCACCAACACAATGACACAAGTGGACAGTCACAAAAATCTTTTTTGTTATACTGTGCAGCACATAGGCTGCCCAAATGCCAGGACTGTCATAGTCAAGTATGTCTAACCATGTTTTGCTTCTGCCTAGGTGTCAGTAAGTAACATCCCACTGACCACTGAAGTAAGGGACATGTCAGACTGTGTCCTCAGAATAGCCCAACAGGTTATTGGAAATTGTCATCAGCTTTCAGCCTTGTCACATACAAATACCATGCCTACCAAATCAACTCACCCCGTGATACAGACAGAGGACAGTACAAAAGTCCCTAGTCAGAGAACCTTCCACTTACAATGGTCAGGCATCTGTCGGCATGTATCTCACCTATGCCGTTGTTGACACATATGCACTGTGGAGTGCAATGAGGCAACACAGTGACAGCTACATACAAGTCAAACAGGATCATTGTCAACACAATGCTAAGGTTGAGGGAATGGATTGCACAGGATGACATGTCAAGGACACATGATCACACACATTAGACTCAGAAACCAAGGGAAGCAGGTCCATTGTGTTGCACAGATCTCTGCCATCCCACTGTCATGGCAGCCTGGACATAGGACTCATACACCCCAAAAAATGTAACACAGTACATGGATCAATCCATGTCTACTTCACATGTCAGACCAGCTAAAGCCACCTGCCATTGACACAACTCAGAAATGTCAACATGAGGATGGATTGTGAGGAGACCTAGAAGGAAAAACAAGACGTTTAGACAGGTAAAGGTTTCAAAGAGATAGGAAATTGTATTCCAAATAGTCTTGTTTCTTTGATTGTGTATTTTGTCTGCTCCAAACAAAGGAGATCCTCACTGGAGTCACAACTCCAAGTCTAAACTTGCCAGATAACCTGAACTGTATACTGCATAGCATCAAATGTCCTGTATAATGGTCACACAGAGACCCTTCTTAACCAATCCCCTACAGTACCCCAAGGAGTCAGTGAAATCACAGAACATCACATACTTACACTCAGGTGAAATACGGATTGATGAGATCTGCCTTCATGTCTCCACCTTCGTCCTCATCAGTGTAATCCTCATTTTGCATTTCTGCATTATTACCCGGTGGACCTGCTAGCTCCCCCTCATCTGGGATGTATGGGATCTGTCACCTCAGGGCAAGGTTGTGGAGCATGCAGCAATTATCTGACACACTTTAGCAGGTGAGTAGAGAAGGGCTCCACCAGACTTATCAATGCTACAGAATCTTGCCTTCAGGAGCCCAAAACCCCGCTCCACCACACACCATGTCCTTCATGGGCCTCATTGAAGTGGACTTCCCCTGGTTTGGTTGGATTCCTCACTGATGTCAACAACCAGGGATGGGTTGGTGAGGCAGAGTCCTCCGTAAGGACATGTGACATGTGTGCAAACCTGAGTGCAGGGCATCATCACATTTGGCAGCAGACATAGCATACAAACACACATGACATAGGTAACATACCAACAAGCCAGGCACTCTCTGGATACTGTTGTGTCATCAGCTGTGGGATAGTGCTGTTCTGCATGATGAAGGTATCATGGACTGAACCTGGGTCCCGTGTGCACACGTCGGAAATGTAGTGATCCGCCAAACAAACTACTTTGACATTTATGGAGTGGAAGTTCTTTGCATTCTGATAGACCTGTTCATTGGCATATGGGTGAACCAACGGTACGTGTGAACCATCAATAGCTCCCACTTCATGTGCAATGTGTACCAAGCCACAAACCTCTGCCTTCACATGGGCAGAGTCATCATATTGTGGAAATCAAATGTAGCTGTCCAGGTTTTACAACATTGTAGAGAGTACATCCTTCAAGATCAGACTGAACATGGGCTGGGACATCCCTCCAGTTATGGCCCCTGTATTTTGGAAGGAGTCTGTGGCCAGGAAGTGCAGCACTGACATGACTTGAACAATGGATGGTATGCTATTTGGATGACTGATGGCAGACATCAGACCTGGCTCCAACTGACGACACAGATCCTTGATTGTCTGCCTATCCAGGCTGTAGATGTATATGACATGTCTATTCTCCATGGTCTGCAAGTCTGCTAGTGTACTGTACAAGTGGCACAACAGTTACATGTGACCCCCTTGCCTCAAATAAGATATGTACATATAAACTATATGTCACTGAGACAATATGATACTAACATCAGACAATGCCTAAGATTAAGGGGGTCATTCTGACCTCGGCGGTAAAAGGCCCTTACCGCCGGTCAGAAGTCCGCCATTCTACCGCCGTGGCCGCGGTAAACCGCCACGGTCATTCTGACCCACAACTGACAACCCGCCAAAAATCCGACATCCACAGCAGGCCGCCACATCAGCGGCCAGTGGTAAACTGGAGATGACCAAATCTCCACCGCCACGCCAACAGAAACACGCCCATGTCATTCTGACCCACAAATCCACGCGGCGGTCTTTCAACCGCGGTATTCCATTGGCGGTACACACCGCCGCGCTCAAAATACACACACAGCTCCAAAACACAGCCACATTGGACAATTTGAAATACACACACCTGATACACATACACACACCACTCCCACACACCCAACCCAATATAAAACACACACCCACATCACCCACAAACCCCTACGACCAAAGATCAGAGACGAAGGAGAGAGAGACACATCACAGAATAGAGAGCTACATCACACAGAGGCACACTACACCATCACACACACCACATAGAAGCACAAAGCACCACACACCAACACACTCATCACCACATACACCACCCCACACCTCATCCACATCACCCCATGGCACCCCAAAGGCACCCACGCTTTTCGGACCAAGAACTCCGGGTCATGGTGGAGGAAATTATAAGAGTTGAACCCCAGCTCTTCGGCTCACAGGTGCAGCACACCACTATAGCCAGGAAGGCGGAGCTATGGCAGCGGATCGTGGACAGGGTCAACGCGGTGGGACAGCATCCCAGAAATCGGGACGACATCCGCAAACGCTGGAACGACCTACGGGGAAAGGTGCGCTCGATGGTCTCGCGACACAACATCGCAGTGCAGAAGACTGGCGGGGGACCCCCACCCACTCCACCCGAATTCACAGCATGGGAGCAAGAGGTACTAAACATCCTGCATCATGATGGCCTCGCTGGAGTACACGGAGGAATGGACTCTGGTAAGTACAATCTCAACTACTTCACCCCCCCCCAGCATGCTAACCCCCACCACCACCCTCGCCCCCAAGCCCCCATCACACATCCTCCCTGAGAATGTCTCTCCAGCACAACCCACCCAACACCAACCCCTGCATGCCACCACAAACTATGGACACCCATCACCTAAGCATGACCACTGCACATACCCCCCCCCAAAACACCCTCACAACACCTCCCCCAAGGGAATGGCAGCACTGGGGGACAAGGGCACCCATAAATCGCACGCAATAGCACACACAGAAACAATAACCATACTCTCTTACCCCATGCAGGACCCGAACGCCAACACACCGGTCAGGAGGGTCCAGAAATGTCCATCCCACCCCCGGAAGAGGCCCCCAGTGATGACAGCAGCTCTGTCGACCTGGAACCTGATGACCAGCCCGGACCATCGGGGACCTCTGGACAGTGGGTTCCCCACACACAGACACAGGCCACACCAGACCCAACCCCCTCTGGGACCAACAGCACAGCTCCCACCCAGCGGGCCCATGCCTCTGTCTCTAGGACAGGTCAATCAGCGGTGTGTCTGCCACTACAGGGCACCCAGGCTAACCCACCACCCCAACAACAACAGGGTCCTGGGGGCAGTGGTAGTGGGAACACCGTCCAGGGGACAGAGGCCGGGGGAAACCGGGCAACTCGGAGGGCTGCTGTGCGACAGGGGGGGGAGGAGAGGCCCAGGGAACCCACTCTCCAAGAGGCCCTCACCACCATCATGGCAGCCTACCACCACTCCCAAGAGACGATGGCGACGGTACTGGCCAGGTTCCAGGAGATCCAGGCACAGCAGGAGGAACGCTACATGGGGTTCAGCAATCAACTCACCAACATCTCTACCGCTATGGGGAGCATAGTCCAGGCCCTGAACCGTATAGAAGACACGTTGCGGGACCATGTGGCACCACCCAGGGCCCCTGTCACTAGCCCGGACCAGGGACAGCCTACCACCTCCACCGGGGGTAGTGGTCAGGAGGCCCCACCACAACGACAGGCCACCAGAACCCCACCTCCTGCTGAAGAACAACCACCCCGCAAGAGGAGCCTGAGATCAAAAAAATAGACAGAGTAGGATGTCAAGACCCCCGCCAGCATGAGATACCCCCTGAAGTCATCCCACTGTCCCACATTGCCACCCTGTCCAACCTTGAACTGCCCCTGCTCCATCCTTCCCCAGGCATATGGACAATGCACCTGTGAGACTGAGAACTGGACTCTGCCATGGACATTACTCCACCCCCACCCATCACCGTGTTAATATCATGTACCATTATCTAGCACTACAAATAAATCACTCATTGCACTGAAATCTATCAGGAGTCAGCCTGTATTATTTACAAATGTATAACACATTACAGATCAATTATGTTTGGTTAACTTTGTGTTGAAAACATACCGAGGTCAATAAGCATTAGTCCATGGGCTAACCAACCAGAAGTCACGCAGTGGGTCATACAACACTGAAAAGGGAAGGAAAAATCAAACATCAGTCTAAAAGAACTGGGGGGAAATAGACAAAGTTGAGATGCAGGAGTCTTCAAGTAAATGTAAAATGGCGTGGGTGATTCTTACCTGTGTGCTACTGAAAATACTGTTGGATAACTCTGTCCCTGTTGTCTGTGTCGTCCTCTGAGTCTTCCTCCTCTTCACTCTCCGCAGGCTCCACAGCTGCTTCAACACCACCATCTGGACCATCCTCCTGCAGGAAATGCACCTGACGTCGCAATGCAAGATTGTGCAGCATACAGCAGGCCACGATGATCTGGCACACCTTCTTTGGTGAGTACATCAGAGATCCCCCTGTCATATGCAGGCACCTAAACCTGGCCTTCAGGAGGCCAAAGGTCCTTTCTATAATCCTCCTAGTCCGCCCATGGGCCTCATTGTACCGTTCCTCAGCCCTGGTCCGGGGATTACTCACTGGGGTCAATAGCCAAAGCAGGTTGGGGTAACCAGAGTCACCTATTAGCCACACACGTTGTCCCTGCAGCTGTTCCATCACATAAGGGATGCTGCTATTACGCATCACATACGCGTCATGCACTGAACCAGGGAACATGGCATTTACATGGGAGATGTACTGGTCAGCCAAACAGACCACCTGGACGTTCATAGAATGATAACTTTTCCTGTTTCTGAACACCTGCTCATCGTCTTTTGGGGGTACTAAGGCCACATGGGTCCCATCAATGGCACCAATTATGTTGGGGATATGTCAAGGGCATAAAAATCACCCTTCACAGTGGCCAGATCAACCTCCTCAGGGAATAGAATGTAACTCCGCATGTGTTTCGTCAGGGCAGACAACACTCTAGACAAAACTTTTGAAAACATGGGCTGAGACATTCCAGATGACATGGCCACTGTCGTCTGGAATGAGCCACTTGCAAGAAAATGGAGGACTGACAGAACCTGCACCAGAGGGGGAATTCCTGTGGGTTGGCGGATGGGGGACATCAGGGCTGGCTCCAGCTGGGCACACAGTTCATGGATAGTGGCACGGTCAAGTCGGTATCGTAGTATGATGTGGCTTTCTTCCATTGTCGACAGGTCCACCAGCGGTCGGTATACGCGAGGATTCATCCTTCTCCTTGCAAGTCCCAGCGGACGGTTCCTAGGAAGGACAACATGGAGCACAGAGTCAAGCAACTCACAGGTACGTTCACCACAGCTTGCATAGCACACGATTATCTATGTATTGAGAGCGTTTATGTGTGGCAATGCAAGGCCTAGGCCTGTGTGACGCAGTACGAATTATGCCATGTGGGCCCTTGAAATGGCGGCTGCCTGACCTGTGAAGTGGGACAATGGGATGTGAGGTCAATGCGCTGGCGGGGCGCACCGTGGCGGTAGGCGGTCGAAGACCGCTATACGAAGCCGCATTGGTTAACATTGAAGCCTATGGGTTTCAGGAGCCAATGACGAGGTGCGCCGGCGGTCGCGGTACGCACCGCCGCGGTACGCACCGCCACGGGCGTGACCGCCATTTTCTATCTGCTTAATCACTCGAGACCTGATCATCCACAGGAGAGGACCTATACTGCAAGTGCTGCTGTGACCTCGGTCTGGAAGTGACAATGGCTGCTGCGACTGGGGAAAGGGCCCCTGCCTTCACGTCTAAAGAGTTGGAGAAGCTCGTGGATGGGGTCCTCCCCCAGTATGCGTTACTCTACGGTCCTCCAGACCAACAGGTAAGTACACCGTGTGCACATGGAATGGGCGATGCCTGTGTGGAGTGGGGTGGATGTAAGTTGGTGGGGTGGGGGGCGAATGAGGAGTGCAACGCACAACAGATGAGAGCATGTGCCATTTGGCAAAGTTGGTGAGGGGGGGCCAATCACATCTAACATGCAGTTCATTGATGAATGTTTCCTTCCCACCCTGTACATGTCAAATAGGTCAGCGCCCATCAGAAAGTCGACATTTGGCGTGCCATCGCCAAGGAAGTCCGGACCCTGGGGGTCCACAACAGACGGGGCACCCACTGCCGCAAGAGGTGGGAGGACATCCGCCGCGGAACCAGGAAGACCGCCGAGTCACTGCTGGGGATGGCCTCCCAACCTATGAGGGGTGCCAGTCGTACCATGACCCCCCTGATGTCCCGGATCCTGGCGGTGGCCTACCCTGATTTGGATGGGCGCTTGAGGACATCACAGCAGACACAAGGGGGTGAGTATCAGCACATTCTCCTATCTTTCTGCGCAGTGGAGGCGTCTGGGTGGGGGAGGAGGGCTGTGGGTGACATTAGGCCAGGGCGCTTTCTGTATGCTAGTCCCCTCCCTTAGGCATGGCCCTGTGCTCCCGGCCCCCACCTCTGTAGGGTGACAAGTACAGCTATTGATGGTCCAGCATCACACATGTGCGCGTTTGTCGTCTCTAGACCTGTTGTCCTAGTCAGGAGTACTGAGTAGTGTACCCCGAATGCGCAGCATAGTGCATGAGGCTCCTCTGTCTGTCCTCTCCGCCAACGGTGTTGACATTGCATGCACTCAACCTGGTCTTCGTTTTTCTCCCCCCACCCTTCTTCTTCATCTTCTTGTGCATGTGTGCATTAGCATCATCAGGCGGAGGAGATTTGGCATCGGAGCACGAGGGAGCTGCCAGTCACAAGGCCCCGGTGGCCCCAGGAACAGACACCGAGGGCACCAGTGATCCGGAGGGCGAGGGGAGCACCACAACGGGGACCGGTGGTGAGATCAGCGACACAGACACGTCCTCGGATGGGTGCTCCCTAGCGGTGGCGGCAACATCCGTGCCCCCCGCCTCTACAGGTACAGCCGCCACCCAGCGTACCAGCCCCGCCCTCCCAGCAGCCCCTCAGCCTACGCTCCGTGCCCGCTCGCCCAGGAAGGCGGGCGTCTCCTTCGCCCCAGGCACCTCAGCCCCTGCCCCTGTCACCCCTGCTGCCCTCAGTGCGGAGGTCATTGACCTCTTGAGGACGCTCATTGTTGGGCAGACTACCCTTTTGAATGCCATCCAGGGGGTAGAAAGGGAGGTGCATCGGAGCAATGCCTACCTGGAGGGCATTCATTCGGGTCAGGCTGCCCATCAACGATCGTTCAATGCTCTGGCCTCCGCACTGACGGCAGCCATTGTCCCTGTTTCCAGCCTCCCTCTTCTGACTGCCTCCACCCTGTCTCTGTCTCCTGTTCCTCAGCCTATCCCATCCACACCATCTGACCAGCCTGCACACACCTCAACACCCAAGGGCAGCTCATCCAGACACAAGCACCACAGATCCCACAAACACTCACCCAAGCAACACCCAGATGCAGACATTCCAACAGTCACTACCACCTCTGTGTCCCCCTCCTCCTCGTCTCCCTCCTCCCTCCCTGTGACGTCTACACTCACACCTGCATGCACACCAACATCAGCCAGTGCTTCCATCACCACCACACCCTCCAGTACAGTCCGCACGCGTGCAGTCACCACCCCCACTGCCATTTACACATCCCCTGTGTCCTCTCCCACTGTGTCTGTCACCCCCTCTTCCAAGACACACAAACGCAGGCAGCCACCCACCCAACAGCCATCCACCTCACGACAGCCTACAGCACCAGCACCTTCACCCAATGACAGCACACCTGACTCTCCTACAACCACATCCTCTTCCTCCACTCCCATCAGCACTTCTCCTACCCTTTACCTTGGTCCTAAAAAACTTTTCCTCGCTAATCTTGACCTCTTTCCCTCCGATGACCCACCCCCTCCATCTGCAAAGAGTCCCAAGAGCACCACAGCCACCACCAGCCCAGCTACGAGTGTCACTGTTGTGCATGGGTTCTGGAGTCCACCCTTTGCCAGCAGTGACACTTCAATCAGCAGCAAGGACACATCCAGCCCCCCCCCAGGGAAGAGCACCAGGAAACACAAGGGCCGCCATGAGAGGACTGACACGGCTGCCCCCAAGGAGCAAAGTTCGCCCACTTCACCTGCCACAACATCTAGGGGAGGCAAGGGCCCGAGAGCCACATCTAAGGAGCGAAAGGGCAGCAGGGCGGAGAAGTCAGGCAGCAGGAGCGCGGAGCAGGTGGGCCCCACATGCCACGTCCCAGCTGTAAGGGAGGACACCCATGGGCCCAGGACTCCGTCACCGAAGGGTCCAGAAACATCACGGTCGGAGGGGGACTGAGCAGGAAGTCCAGCCCAGGTCTGGCTCCCTTGACTTACTGGAAGAGCACCGCTGAACAGGGCCCGCCGTGCAGAAGAGCACCACTGAACAGGGCCCGCCGTGAAGAAGAGCACCGCTGAACAGGGCCCCGCCGTGAAGAAGAGCACCGCTGAACAGTGCCCGCCGTGCAGAAGAGCACCGCTGAACAGGGCCCCGCCGTGAAGAAGAGCACTGCTGAACAGGGCCCGCCGTGCAGAAGAGCACCGCTGAACAGGGCCCGCCGTGCAGAAGAGCACCGCTGAACAGGGCCCGCCGTGCAGAAGAGCACCGCTGAACAGGGCCCCGCCGTGAAGAAGAGCACCGCTGAACAGGGCCCGCCATGCAGAAGAGCACCGCTGAACAGGGCCCCGCCGTGCAGAAGAGCACCACCGAACAGGGCCCACCGTGTAGATAGGGACCGCTGAACAGGGACCCGCCATCTCAAGCACCGCTCCGCTGGGCCCTTCCTGTCAAGCACCGCTCCGCTGGGCCCCGCCGTCTCAAGCACCGCTCCGCTGGGCCCTTCCTGTCAAGCACCGCTCCGCTGGGCCCTTCCTGTCAAGCACCGCTCCGCTGGGCCCCGCCGTCTCAAGCACCGCTCGGCTGGGCCCTTCCTGTCAAGCAATGTTAACGGTTCACTGTGCCCACCATGCCTCCTCCAGAACCAGTGGAGACTGTAATCCACCTGATGGACTGTGGCTTTGCACTCCCCAGGATGGCACAGTGGGCAATCCACCCACTGTAGGGACTTGTGAGACTGTGGCTTTGCACTCCCCAGGATGGCACAGTGGGCAATCCAGCCACTGTAGAGACTTGTGAGACTGTGGCTTTGCACTCCCCAGGATGGCACAGTGGGCAATCCACCCACTGTAGAGACTTGTGAGACTGTGGCTTTGCACTCCCCAGGATGGCACAGTGGGCAATCCACCCACTGTAGAGACTTGTGAGACTGTGGCTTTGCACTCCCCAGGATGGCACAGTGGGCAATCCACCCACTGTAGAGACTTGTGAGACTGGCTTTGCACTCGTCAGGATGGCACAGTGGGCATGGTGGCCCCTTTGTGGATCTGGCGTTGTGGACTCATGTGGCTGTGGTGCCCCCCCCTTCCCTTCCCCCTGAGGTGCCTGTAGTTTTGTCATCAGATGCCCCTGCAGTTTTTCTCTCCAAAGGACTCAGGTCTCCTGTGTGGGCTTTGCCCTTGTGTTGTTACACTTTGGCCCACGGACACTTCGATTTACTTTTGATGTGCAGGACTAATTGCCTCGGTTATCCATTGCACTGTATATATAATTATTTTGGTATTGTTTTTTGGCTAGTTGACCAATACTTTTCAAAGCCTATATTGTACATAAATATTTTTTCTAATTTTAATTATGTCTTTGCATTTTTCCGGGGGGTTTGGGTGGTGTCACTGTGACTTGTTGCTCTGCATTGGTGTGTACATAGTTTGGGGGGGTGGGGGTCGCATATGTGTGTGCACGTAACCTTTCCTCCTTCCCCCTCCCGTGTGTCGTAGGTGCAGTACTCACCGTTGTCGTCTGCGCCGGCGTTCGTACTCGTGGTAGATGAGCAGGTAGACGAGAGCAGGTAGGATGTTTAATTCGGGTTCCATGCTGTCCTCCGTACTCGTGGAGTGTGTTTCGGTGAGCGTTTTCCCGTTCGTGGTCTGTTTCCGCCGTGTTTTTATCGGCGGTGCTCCCGCCCCGGAAGAGGTGGCGGATTGGTGGGTTATGATAGTGTGGGCGGTACATTGTCTGCCGCCTGCCTGTTGGCGGTGACCGCCGCGCTGTTTGTCTGTACCGCCGTGGCGGTCGGAGTGTTAATGTGGCGGTCTCTGTTGGCGGTTCCCGCCAGGGTCAGAATTCAATTTTTTGGACCGCCGGCCTGTTGGCGGGTTGGCCGCCGCTTTATCACCGACCGCCAGGGTTAGAATCACCCCCTAAATGTTTAAAAGTACAAGATGCTCATGGCTGAGTGGGTGGTGACTGTATCACCTATGTATTATTGAAATTAGTAGAACAACATAACAACATGATCCTTCAGTCAGAACAAATATGCAGCTTCTGACAATGCCATCAGAAACAATTGTGCCGCAGAGATGTTTTACACATTGTGATGCATCAAAAATTACCTTTTCCAAACATTGAAAGGATTTAAAATGGTGACTGCCTGACCTACTCCAATGTGCAACAGGAAATGACTGCGACCACTGGCGGAAGTCGTCAACGCAGTAGGCGGATGCTACTGTGGCGGACATTGCCATTGGATATCATTGAATAACACTGCTACCTGTGGCAGTCTTTGGCCAATGGCTGTGTCCCCCAATGGTGACAGTCGCATATCTGTTTGGCGTGACCCCCATCTCCTGCTTCATCTCTTACATGACTCCTGACAGTCCTGCCAGCAAGACCTCCATGACCTGAGCTGCTGTGTACTACCTCTGAGAGCAATCATGCCATGTCCTACAGGTGATAGGGCCCTTGACTTCTTACCAGAAGAGCTGGAGAAGCTTGTGGATCATGAGTTACTCTGTTGTCGCTCCCAATGGTACTTCCTGTGTCAGACTCTGCTCCTGAGCCCCCGGTCTCCCAGTTATAACTTACCTCTGTCCACAACAGGGCTATCGGCCCTGCACTTGACCCCTCTACTCTCCTCCTTCCTCGGGGCTCTCTCCTCTGCTCTGGCCCATTGTGTCACATCCATCATCCATGTGGTCAAACTAGGACCCTTTTTTTTGTTTCCAAGTGAGAGGTAGCCTCTGCTTAGCCAATACCAAGGCCAGGTCCACAAATCTGAAATGTTTATGATGCAGGCTACTGAATAAGCCTAACAAGCAAGTCACTATTGAATTCTCAAAACACCTATGCAGTGCATGACTGATTTCTATTATGACCCCATCTCAGCATTCCTGTAGTCCTGGACATCCCAGGTGATATGGCTGAAGTCTGCAGCCTGCATAAGACAGCGAGGGCAGCCAATCACGTCACCGCCATACATGAGCCTAAGCCGACATGGGGTAAGATAAGTCCTGTGTATATAATTATATTGAATATATTTTAGTTGTGTATTTCGGGATACGTTGGGTGCAGATGCTAAAATCCTGTGCCCTTCGGTATCAGTGAGGGTCCTTTTTGGATCTGTCTCCCATTTGTCCCAGGGGCATCCAGTGGTCTACGTACCATCTCATTTGGTGCTTTGTAGAGCCAGGAAACGAGGCGAGAGCCCACTTCAATAGACAGCATGGTCTGAAGGACCACATGTGTGTTAGGTTCCCCTACTGTATCGCCCAAGGGGTCTTGTATAGCCCTTGCTACCGTTTCATATGTCAATAATTGCCTCTGGGGCAGTCTGGTTTGTTATCCTAGATTGCCAAATGGGATCAACATTGCCTGACAGTGCATCTCACCAAGCGTTCTTATTCCCATGTCCGTCCAGTGGCAAAGCTACTTCATTGCATTCCCTAGGACCTCTAACTCCCTTAGCTCAAGATACATAAATGCCCTCACTCACCCACCCGCAGATACCCATCGCACACAAGCACACCTCACACAAACACATTTTCTCTACTCACCTCTGTGACACCCTCAAAAGAGCCGTTCTCCTCACAAAGTCCTCCCCCTACCCCCTACCAGCACCCACGTCCCTCCTAAGACATTTCCCCCTTCCTGAACCAAAACCAATTACTCCCAAGCCCAAGCCCAAACCCCATCCTTCCCCCACCTCCCCTAATAATCCCTTAGGTACCTGTCCCCTTAATGCCCCTATAAAAGACTTTGTTACTGGCCTATTGCCTTGGACTGTCATATGTTTGGCAGTTTTACCTCATTAAAGCCAACCAATTGTTGTTTCTTTGGTTACATTTTTGTTTTGTGTTTCCTTTCCTAGGTTTCTGTTGTTCCTGGCTGGCATTGGTTTTGTGCCAGTATTGTGTGTGTGTGCTACTAGCTGCTTCATGTTTTGTTTTAACAATATCTAACATTATTTGAAGGACTGTTGCCCCCGAGGGTAGGGTATGTGTTGTGTGATAGGTATGTATATGTAGTTGAAATGTTGGTGTCATGGTATTGTGTAGTGTTTGTAGTGATATGTGTTGGCTGTAGTGATTTGAGATTTGGTACTGTATAGTGTATGCCTTGTCCCATGATGTGGTTAATGTGTACCTGTGGTGTGTGTTCTGGAGTTTTGTCACTGCAGACATGGAGTATTTTGAGGTGTTCAAGTTTGCTTTGCTTTTGTGTGCATGTGATTATTTAGGTGTTTGTCCCCGAGATCTGGCTCTTGCCTTGAATGGTGTCAGGAGTAGTGAATGCTTTGTGTCCTTGCCCTTCACCCATATGTGTGACTCTACTTTACATTTGGTGTAGGTATTGCTTGTCCATGAGATCCAAATGGGATGTGTTTTTGTGGGCATTGTTCAACATGAGACGTGTCCCAGTGTGGCCTCCTTTCATGTATTGTTTTGCTGCTGCCATCACTGCTGTCCTGGTGTTGTTGTGATGTGTCGCTTTGTGTGTTTTGACTCTTTGTGTCTGTGTATTCTGCATGGCATAATAGGTCTGATGTGCTGTGTGTGTGTGTGTGTGTGTGTGATGTGTGTGTCAACTGCTTTGTTGTTTGATGGTGGTGTTGTGTGTGTTCTATTACACATGAATTTAAATGAGAGTTGTATGTGTGTCGGGTCCCTGGCCACTGTTGGGTGTGAGTGTATGAAATGCAAGTGTTTTTGTGCAGTTGTGTGGTTGTTACGAGTTTATATGTTATGTGGGGTTCTGTGACCTTGGGCCTGTGCTGTGTTGCCGTGCGTTTATGTGTGGTGTTGACGTGTGGTGTGTGTGCTGGCTGAACTGTGAGTGATGTGTATGTGTGGGTGTCCTGGATGTAGTATGTGAGTGTGTGCATCACTATGCTGTTACGTGTAAATGCAGCCCTTCTTACCCCCTCCCTATGGTATGTTTTGTAAAGGTACAAATTACTACAGTTTACCAAAAAACAGGTGAGGGTGTGCACATACGGTTGTTGTTTGTCCTCGCTTGTGAGGATTTCACTGTCCTAAGCAAGCAGGAGCAGCAGGATAACATCTAGTTGTAGTTCCATGGTGGCTCCAGACATGTATGACTTCCTGGAGGTCAGTGTCTCCATAAGTTGTGTCTGTTTCCACCTCCTGGCCGCAGCAGTCACATTGGCGGTGTTTAACCTCCTAATAGTTCTGGCAAAAACATGGTCTCCGCCAAACTGTTTGTGCCTCCAGATGACTGTTCTGGCTGGTAGTGCTGGTGGACCACTGGCAGACTTCTGTGTGCACCACCGCCAAACTCATAATTTAGTGGTCCGCTCCGACAGCCTGTTGGCAGTCAGACCACCAATATGGTGATCCTTGGACTGCCAAACTTATAATGAGGCCCTCATGTTCACAAACAATACTATATTACTATCAAAATCACCAGTGAAGCTTCAGAAATTTCTAGATTGCTTTGCAAATTTTTGTACCCAGAGAGGAATAGAAATAAATGTAGCCAAGACAACATACATGGTCTTAAATCATTGTCTCAGCACAAGATCAAATCCAAAGCTTTTAGGGACACCCTTGGGAGCAAGTCCAGATATTTGAGTACCAAGGCTGACATCAACAGAGCAAACTTGACTGGACATGCTACATAGATGAATCAAATCTTAAACTGATGCAAATACAGAGACGCTGATTAGAATGCTAAAAAGGTCACATTTTCAGCCGTCGTCCCCAGTGATTTAAACTTATAAACAGCAGGCGCTAGGTTTATACTTCTACGAAGCTGATCTGTGGGGCCACAAGGACATGGGCATTATTATCATTGTGGAGAACCACTTTTCAGGCGGCTGGCAATGCTCCCAAGTAGCATGCTCTTGTTCCCACTCAGGTTGGATATGGACATAAGGCCAATCTTGGAGGTGGAAGGTTTCAGGCCATCCCATACTGGAAGCTTATCTGGTCAATAGAGGAGCTTGTGACTCACGGTGAAAGGCTGAAGGAAGTTCTCAGCATTTCAGGATCAGGAAGCATTCCTTGGGTTGAATATGTAAAGGCGGCCCTGGCAAAGATGGGCAGTTGTAATCTTTGGATTGATCCCCGCGAAACGTCTACAGTTAGGAAAAACATCCTGAAGGTGAAGTGCAGGCAACATATTGGGCTACAACTGCAGGCACACGTCCCATGTTGTACCCTTTCGGACACATTCCTTCTATTTAAACATGACTTTAACATTTAATGATTTCTACATGAGATTGAACCCCAACAGGCCAGGAAGATGTATTTGCAATTTAGATACAGCATGCTCCCTCTTGTGTCTTTAACTACTAAGTAGGGATGCCCATTTGAGTATGAAGTGAATGCATGTCCAGTATGTGAGGCGAATGAGGAAACTGAAGGGCTTATTTTGTCCTTCTGTTCTGCCTATTAAACATAAATGGCTTATTCCTGTGTGTCATAATCTTGGGTTGAGGAAATGTGCTGAAGTACTGCAAATTAAAAAAATAGATACTGAACAAATCTTAGTCTTTGCTGTGTCTTGCTATTTACTAACAATCTGGAGAACTCAGAAGGTGCAGAAGACATGTTAATGTTTAAGGCAAGGTCTTCCTGTCCATCTGCTTGTATAAGAGTGTGGAACTCTAGGCAGGGGGCAGCCTATTTGGTTCTGAATGGGTTGGCACTTTGATCAGTCAAGTATATATTTCATTGTACATACTGCTGATTTTGTTTTAAAAATATTATATATTTCTTTGGATTTTATGTGTTGTATTATATTTATGCTTTTATGGCAAATTGCTGACTAGAGTATTGGATGATGATGATTACTTCCTCATTGTAATCCGATAAATGATATGATGTTGATCTAAAAGTACAGAATCACCATCATCAAATTTGCAGCAAATCAGAATGATGTGACAACTCATTGCAAAAGCGTAATACAAGATGGCTTCAGGTGTAACCGTTACATGACCAATAGTCGGAACTTTCCAATGTGCAAATATACTAATTCTGCAAAAATTTTACCCAATCAAATGCAGGTCTCAAGGCTTTTGGCCATATATATGCCCTCATTATGACATTGGTGGTAAATCCCGCTTACCGCCACACTGACGGCCACAAATGTGCTGCCCTGCTGGCGAAATCCGCTCACCATATTATAACACACACCAATCCAACAGAATTCAGCCACATACACACATCTGGCAGACCAAAGGTCAATGATAAACTGGCGGTCCCAAAACCCAAACCGTTACGCCAACAGAACAACGCCCATCACATTATGACCACGGAATCACCACGGGGACATTCAACGGCGGTAAACCAGTGGCGATACATACTGCGCGCTCAGAATGGACACCCATATACAAAACAACACTACATTGACAAATACCAAATATACACACCTGAAACACATACACACACCACACCCACACACCCATGCCACTATAAAACACACATTACCCACAACACCTTCCGTACAACAATTGCCGCCTGGAGACTGAGAGGAAGAGCACAGAGACAACTAGACACACACCCACTCACACCCATACATCCCTCAAGCACTCCACCACACTAATCAACACACTCTCACTAACACACATCACACAACACCCATGGTCCAACAAAGGCTCCCCCGTTTGACTAAGGTGGAGAAAATTGTCAGGGTAGAACCACAGCTCTTTGGAGCACAGGTGGAGCAAGTATCTATAGCAAGGAAGAGGGGGCTATGGCGGAGAATCGTGGACAGGGTCAACACTGTGGGACAGCACCCAAATACAAGGGACGACATCAGAAAGAGGTGGAATGACCTATGTGGGAAGATACGTTCCATAGCAGCAAGATACCAGCTTGCCATACAGAGGACTGGCGGTCGACCCCGACCTCCTCCTCCACAGCTCACAGCATGGGAGGAGCAGGTACTGGAAGTACTGCATCCTGAAGGACTCGCTGGAGTTGGTGGAGGACTGGACACTGGTAAGTAAACCCCCATACCTGCATGCCATCACATACCCTCACCCTCACTCCCATCACTCCACCACATCCCACACACTCCACATACACGTCTCACTAATCCCAATGCCAGGCCCTGCATGCTGTACCAATGCACGGACACCCCTCCCAGCCCTGCATCAACACTCATCACTAAAACATGCACAGCATAGGGAAACTAACAATCCCACAATACACCAACATACACAAGCAAAAGCTGGCAGGTTAACACCAACCATAGAGGAGAAGGTACAGAAGTACAAATGTCATACACTGGAAGCATAATACATCATTTACATCCCCACAGGTACCCCAGCCAATATCAGTGGAGAGGAGGTGCCACCACTATCCAGTACCCCAACAGAAGAAGCCCACAGTGATGACAGTCACTCAGGACTTCTGGAACAGGATGACCTACATGGCCCACCAGGGATCACTGGACAGACGGTCACCCACTCAAAGACCACCACAGAGCCTCCTCCATAAGGAACCAAAGCCACAACACCCACACAACGTACCCATGCCTCAGTCCCCAGAACACGTCAATCAGCAGTGTGCCCACCTGTACAGGGACCCCAAGCCACACCTCGCACACAAGACAATCAGGGACCTGGGTTCAGTGGCAGCGGGCACACCGTTCAGGCGACAGAGGCACAGGCCAACAGGGACACTTGGAGGACTGCTTTGTGTCGGGGAGGACAGGCCAATGGAACTGTCTCTCAAGGAGGCACTCACCGAGATCCTGGAAGCCTACCAACATTCCCAGAACACGATGGGCCAGATCTTAGACAATGTGCAGGAGAACAGGCGGCTGCAGGAGGGATCGTATCAGGGGATCCAGGAGGACTTGCAGGCCATCAACACCACCCTCATCTCCATAGCAGGGGTGCTGGCAGAGATGGCCAACATCATGAGCCATTGTCCCTGTTTCAACCGTCCGCCTCCAAGTTCCACTTCCGAGTCCCATTCTCCTCAACTCCAACCCATCCCAAGCACACAGGAAGACGACCATGCACACTAGACAACACACAAGAGTGGCACAGCCAAACACAAGCACTACACTTTATCCCACAGGCACTCACACAAAGACCATACAGTTGCAGACATGACAACACCCACTGATTCCACTGTCTCCCCTTCCTCAGCCTCCTTCATCTCCCACCCAGCTACGTCCACACTCACACCTGCATGCACTACATCAATATCCACTACTAGCATTATCACCACACCAAGCAGACCACACATCTCACTGGCAGACACCTCCACAACATCCATGCACGCATCCCCTGTGTCCTCTCCCACAGTGTCTGTCCCCCTTCTAAAGGACACTAACGCAAGCACTCAGACACCCAACAGCCATCAACTTCACAACAGCACATAGCCCATGCACCTGCACCCAAATCAAGCTGACATACACCTCTGACAACCACTCCCTCATCCTCCACTACCATTGCTCCTCTCTCCCCCGCCCCAACATCCCTAAAAAGTTTTTCCTTTCCCAGATTTACCTCTTCCCTACCCTTCCCCCATCCTGCACGTATGGGCAGGGTAACAAGGACACAGTCCAGCACCTCAGCCAAACAGTCCACGGGGACAGTGGTAGCACCACCTACTGGTGGTGTTAGGGATACCAGACCAACAACACTGAAGGGAAAGGAGGCAGCACCACCTGGGATGAAAGGGAAGAGTCTGGCACTAGCTGTGAGGAAGGGAAAGGAGCCTGCACCAGCTGTGAAGAAGGGGAAGGAGCCTGCACCAGCTGTGAAAAAGGGGAAGGAGCCTGAACCAGCTGTTTGGAAGGGGAAGGAGACTGCACCAGCTGTGAAGAAGGGGAAGGAGCCTGCATGAGCTGTGAGGAATGGAAGGAGCCTGAACCACCAGGCAGAGAGAGGAAGAGCCCATCCACCCCTACCAGGAAGGGTAAGAGATCCCCAGCCCATGACCAGGAGGACAAGAGGCACTCTACGCCGGCGGAAGCTGTAAGGCAAACACCGCCACCACCAGCAGCTGTCAAGGGGCCCCCACCACCAGCCATGGATGTGCTACCATCAGTGAGTGCAGGGGCTGCCCAGGAGCCTCCCCCAACTACTACCAGCATGCAGCCATCACTGAGTGCAGGGGCTGCCCTGGAGCCTCCCACAACCACCACTGCTGGCAGACTCCATGTAGTCCAGCCTCCAGGGGCTACTGTGCGGGCTGCTCCACCAGGACCAGTGGGCATGACACCCACTCCAGAGACTGTGGCTTTGCAGTCCGCAGGACAAAGAGCAATGGGCATGTTGCCCCCTCTAGAACCAGTGGGCAAGACATCCACTCCAGAGACTGAGACCTTGCACTCCCAAGGACAAAGCAATGGACATGTTGCCCCTTCCAAAACCAGTAGGCAAGACACCCACTCCAAAGACTGTGGCCTTGCACTCCCCAGTATAAAACAATGGGCATGTTGCCGCCTCCAGAACCAGTGGGCAAGAAACCCACTCCAGAGATTGTGGCCTTGCACTCCGAGGACAAAACAATGGGCAGGGTGGTCACCCCTAACTTTTTGTCTGCCTCCCTCCACTGTTTTTGCTCGTTTTAAGACTCTGCACACTTTACCACTGCTAACCAGTGCTAAAGTGCATACACAATTGGATTATTTAATTTCCTTATAAGTCCCTAGTGAAGTGTACTATATGTGCCCTGGGCCTGTAGATTAAATGTTACTAGTGGGCCTGCAGCACTGATTGTGCCACCCACTTAAGTAGCTCCTTAACCATGTCTCAGGCCTGCCATTGCAAGGCCTGTGTGTGCAGTTTCACTGCTAATTCGACTTGGCATTTAAAAGTACTTGCCAAGCCTAAAACTCCCCCTTTTCTACATATACTTCACCCCCCCAAGGAAGGCCCTAGGTAACCGATAGGGCAGGGTGCTGTGTAGGCAAAAGGCAGGACATGTACTTGTATAGTTTACATGTCCTGGTAGTGTAAAACTCCTAAATTTGTTTTTACACTGTTGTGAGGCCTGTCCTTTCATAGGCAAACATTGGGGCTACCCTCATATATTGTTTGAGTGTCAGCTGCTGATCTAAAAGGAGTAGGAAGGTCATATTTAGTATGGCCAGAATGGTAATACAAAATCCTGCTGACTGGTGAAGTTTGATTTAATATTACTATTTTAGAAATGCCACTGTTAGAAAGTGAGCAGTTCTCTGAACTTAAATCTTTCTGTGCCTTACAATCCACGTCTGGCTGGGTTTAGTTGACAGCTCCTTGTGCATTCACTCAGACACACCCCAAACACAGGATACTCAACCTCACTTGCATACATCTGCATTTTGAATGGGTCTTCCTGGACTTGGTGGGTGGAGGGCCTGACACTTGCATGTCAAAGGACAGTAGCCTGCCCTCACACAAAGGACTGCCACACCCCCAACTGGGACCCTGGCAGACAGGATTGAACTGAAAAGGGACCTTGTGCACTTCTAAGCCACTCTTTGAAGTCTCCTCCACTTCAAAGGCACATTTGGTTATATTAACAGGGCCTCCGTCCGTACCAACTCAGACACATCCTGGAGAAGAAACTGGAACCAGAACCTGCATCCTGCCAAGAACTGCCTGGCTGCCCAAAGTACTCACCTGTCTGCTTTCTGTGAAGGACTGCTGCCTTGCTGTTGCCATGCTGCCTTGCTGCTCTCTGGCTGTGGTGAAGAAGTGCTTTCCAAGGGCTTGGACAGAGCTTGCCTCCTGTTCCCTGAAGTCTCAGGACCAAAAAGACTTCATCTCTACAAGAAGGACTCCTTGTGCGGCGAAATTCGATTCAGGTACTTTGTGCTTGAAAGAGACTAAGGCCCTCATTTCGACATCAGCAGTCTTTTTCAAAGACCACCAAGGTTCCGTCGTGCTGAAGACTGCCAGTGCAGGCGGTTTTCCGTGCTGCGTATTATGACTGCTGGCAGCCCTCTGTCCTTTTTCAGACGGAGAGCCGCCAGCAGCCATACTGCGGTCGGCGGGGAAGGGGAGGCTGCTCCACCTCCACCGCCCCGCCATCAGAACACCGCCCACCAAATCACTTCCCATGATTCGGTGTGGCGGTATTCTGGTGACGGGGAGTTGGCGGCGGAGCAGCCCCCATGGATCCCGTCCCTTCCCAAAGGATCAACGGACAAGGTAAGTTGATCGTCCGTTAGGGGAGGGGGGTGTTGTGTGCGTGCATGGGGGTGTGAGTATGTAGAGGAGGTGTGTGAGTGCGTGTATGCATGCAGGGGGTATGTTTTGTGTATGGGAAATGTGTGCGGGTCGGTCTGTGTGCATGTCTTTTTGTATGTGTGTGGGTTGTTGTATTGTATGTGTGTGCGTGTAGGGGTGTGTGTCTGTGCATGTTGGGGGTAGGGGTGGGGAGGGGGTCCTGCTACCTTTGGGGGTTGGCAGGGGGGTGGAGGGTGTGGGGGGAGGACTCGGGTGGGGGAGGTGGTTGGGGGAGACCCCTATCAGTGCCAGGGAAGGAATTCCCTGGCACTGATAGTGCCTAACACCATGGATTTCGTGGCGGTTCCAAACCACCCGAAATCCATGGTGGTATGCAGGGTCCTGGTACCGCCGGCGGTCTGGTGACAGCCGCTGGGCTGGAGACCAAAGTCTCCAGCCCAGCGGTTGTCACCACCCTGGCAGTCGGAGTGAAGAAGTACCGGGTGACCATGGCGGTAACCGCCATGGTCATAATTAAAAAAAAATTCCTGCCGGCCTGTTGCCCGTTTTACCGCTACTTCTCCCCCGTCCGCCAGGGTCATAATGAGGGCCTTTGTTTCTAAAATACTTAAGACACTTTGGCCCTCATTACAACATTGGCGATAACTGCTGCCTACCACCACGGCGACGGCCGACAACATACCGTTGCCGTGGCTACCAGCCGTCCATGCCTAATATGACCGTCAACGGTATTCCTCCAGAAGACTAGCGGAATACCACCGACGGTCATGGTGGCAGACGGCGGTAAGGTGGCGCTGCTGTCAGCAGCACTGCCATGCCAGCAAAACACCTCTGACCGTATCATGAGCAATGATACGCCCTGGTGGTGTTTTGCTGGCGAACGCTGCTGCTGACAGCAGCGCAGCATCCTTTCTCCAGCCGGAGGACCCCCTGCAAGCAGGTAAGTTGGGTTCTCCAACAGGAGAGGGGTGGGGGTGTTGTGTGCATGTTCTGTGCGCTTGTGGGGGTGTTGTGGGGTGTGTGTGTATGTGTTGGTATGCGTGCATGCAGGTGTGAGTCACGTTGAGTGAGTGCGAGAATGACTGAATGTAAGTGTACATGCATGCTGTGTGTAGTGAATGCATGTGTGCGCCAAAGTATGTTGGTGTGTGCTGCGTTGTGTGGGAATTCATGTGTGCATGCGTGGGTGAATGTAGGTATGCGTGTGTGTATGCATGTGTATGTCTGTGCGTGTAGGTGTGTGTATGTTGGGGAGAGGTCGGAAGGGTGAAGGGGAGGGTGGGGGAGGACTCTGGGGAGAGGGGAGGGGGAGACCACTATTAGTGACAGGGAAGGGATTCCCTGGCACTGATAGTGCTTACCACCATGGTTTTCGTGGCGGTAAGATTGCCACGAATACCATGGCAGTAGGCAGGGTCATAATCCAGAGGGTGGGAATGTAATGGCCACCTGGCTGAAGACCAAAGTCTCCAGCCCAGCAGCTGTTACCACCCTGGCAGTCTGTGTGTTAAAGGATCTGTCTGTGTTGGCGGTTACCGCCATGGTCATAATCCCTTTTGTTTAACCTCCGGCCTGTTGGTGGTATTACCGCTACCTTATCACTGACCATCAGGGTCATAATGAGGGCCCTTATATCACTTTTCAGTGATATCTCAACATTGACTTATTGCATCTTTAATCGTTTTGGCCTGCATTTATCCAGATAAATAGTATATATTTTTCTAAACACTGTGTGGTGTATTTTTGTGGTGCTATATGATGTTATTGTATGTTTTATTGCACAAATACTTTACACATTGCCTTCTAAGTTATGCCTGACTACTCAGTGCCAAACTACCAGAGGGTGGGCATGGGATAACTTGGATTGTGTGTGACTTACCCTGACTAGAGTGAGTGTCCATGCTTGGACAGGGGGAAACCTGACTGCCAACCAAAGACCCAATTTCTAACAGTTTAGATTTAAAGTTATACTTAGTTTTTGCATTGGAATAGTTTATGTTGTTGATGTGTGAATATGTGCCTCAAAGTCGTAGCAGCAGACGTGTAACATGTCTGGTGTGGTAGATGTATTTTATTAGGTAAGTTAAGAGTAGGTAGATGAAGCTAATTTTGATTAGTGTATGTTAGATAGGTTAGGTTATTTTAGGATTATTTAAGTTAGGACATGGAAGAAGTTAGGAAAGTTAACTTTAGACTTTAAATGTTGTTTTAGATATTAATAAAATGCATTTGATACTTTAATAACGATTTTGTGACTAACTGCTTAGGAGTTTACATATATTGTTAGGTGCTATTAGACACATGCTGTGGGTTTTCCATGCAGTGTTTGTTTCTATGTGTGACTAGATGGAATACCAATGGACCCGATCCAGTGAGGTTAGCAATGGATTGATGTAAGGGGTCTTCACACATGATTGGATGATGTAAGTGGCACTCCTGCCGTGAATGGACACACAGGATAAAACAGGTATTCCTATACTGTTGCAGTATGTTTGTGAGTGGTGCTACATGTATTAGATGGTTCCTCATGTCAAACTATTGTTAGTATTCTGTGTGTTTTTGGCTCTTACACCAATCCCAGCCACTTACACACTCACCCTTGCATCATTTGCTTGTGACAGCAGTGTTGTTTGCTGGCTAGTATCTATGGATGTGCTCCCCCAGGGTTGTCGCTTCATTCACCATGAACTACTTAGGTGGACATATTTATACTCTATTTGCACTGTTTGTGTGTCATTTTTTTACGCAAAAACAGGCCAAACTCCATATATATATATTGTAGCTAGACCAGTCTAACATCAAAATATTGGAGTTATTTTCATTTTTTGGATGTGTGAACCCACCTTATGTCAATGAGATGCAAGGTAGGTGGTCTCATCCAAAAACTGATGCTATCCCCAAAGCCCATATTTACTCCGCCCTTGCTAAAATGACGCACGGGTGGGAGGCGAACCCAAATAATGGCCTTAAGCTTGCTTAGTGCCATTATTTAATGTCTGGTTCAGACCAGGCATTAGGGGAACTGTGGTTACATTTCTATGGCTAAATGTCATGGAATGGGCCTACAGGAGCCCACCCAAAGCCCCAGTAACACCCCCACCCACACCAGAGGGACACCAGAGGATGGGGGACCACATCCCAGGTAAGTAGGGTAAGTATAGGTAAGTATTTGTAAAAAAATACTTAAGTGCCATTGGGGGCCCTGAAATGGGGCCCCCTGTATGGAACTTGGTGCAATGGCCATCCCCAGGGGACACTGGTCAATTGTGCTGGCCAGTTTGGTGATGGGCATGACTCCTGTCTTTTATAAGACAGGAGTCATGTGTTTTGGTTGTTTGTGTGTCAGGAAATGAGGTTAGGCTGGTGGCAGCCTTTTTTTTGCCTCTAGCCAGCCTAGCTTCACTGTTTGTCGCTCAACCACCATCTCCCCTACCGCCACCGCCAACCCCACATGGCTAGCATCTTTTATTTTGATGCTATACCAAGCTTAGTGCCAGCTTGTGCATTGCCTTTAATATGACACCCGGCTGGTGCTGTAGAATGGTACAAGCAGGCGCTAAACCCTTTGATGCAAAATTGCATTAGCGCAGTTTTGCATCAAAAAGACTAAGTATGCCCCAGGGTTCTCCAAATACATTTTCCTCAGCCTGTGTAGCTTTGTCCATGTTCTATTACACACATGACCCTTTGGTTAGTAGTTGGAGTCTTTGGGTTACAATATCCATCATGGTTTACTTAGTCCAGTCACCAAAAGACACACAACAAGCAGGATGAACGCAGTGCAAATATTTACATGTGCAAAAATGTTTATGATAACAGGCACAATTATTTCTGCAACGACACTTACAGTTTTGAGCCATAGGATGTCCGGAGAGAGTCCGTGGGGGATACATTGCATAGTACATGTAGAGGAGACGAGTCTTTCCGTGAGGAAAGAGAGGAGCACATTTCCAATAGGGAAGGTAGGCCACATCAACAGTCCACAAGTGGGTGACATTAACAGGCGGAACAGCAAATTGAGGAGAGTACCAGTTGGGAAGTGCACTTGCATGTTCATCAGCACTGGGCAAAGGAGAAACTGGCCATTTGGCACAGAGAAATGCTACCAGGCAGTTTGTTGTTAAAAAAAGTTAAAGTCCACATCTTTCTCTTCTAATATGTGTGGTGCTCCCCATGAGGGGGGTGTTGTCAGTGCTGGAGGTGACAGATGCATGCACACATCAGTGGTTGTAGATGTAGATCCCCTGTCTGCAGCAGCGATTCTCTGTGCCAATTAGTGAGGCAGCACTCCACTAAGAAGGGCCTGCTGATTTGTAGGCACAGCACAATTGTTGCGGTGGTATGCACTCGATGTTGCAATGTATGTGTCTTTCTGCTGCCCATGGGCTCCAGGAAGTTGTGGATCACCTGAGCTGGTTGGGATCCTTGCTGGGGCCACACTGGCAGGCAGTTGTTTGTCCTTCTGCCTCATGAAATCAGCGATGTCAGCCAGGAACTGTTTGAGGCCATAGAGGGGAGGGTAGGTGCCTGTTATAGATGCTGAGGTGTTCTCATTGGCACTGAGGTACCTACAGATACCTGTAGGGTGCCCACCACGGTCCCCATCACCATCTGCAACAAATCTAACATCTCCTCCTGGACCCCTACGGCATGATGGTGGAATTCAACTTGGGTGTCCTCGGAGTCCAGGGATGAGGGTGGCCTGGCAGGTGGTGTTTGTAAACCCCACAATGCTGTTGGCCCTTCCCAGAACCTAAGATGGTGTATCAAAGGAGGCCGGGATTTGCCAGAGGATGCCCTAGTCAGTGTTGGCAGGCTGTCACCCTCAGAAGGATCCTCATCCCGGACAGGCAGCTGGTAAGGAGGTGCAGGTACATCCTCTGCAATTAGATAGAGACATGTTAATGGCATTCTATGTTAGATAGTCACATGAGTAATCTGCTTGACAACCTGACTTGCAACAATTTGACTTTCAGTACAACATTGATGCATAGGATGTCCGTTACACAGGGGTATTGAGTCCAAGTTGAACTGCAGTTGTCTTTCAGATGGTAGAATCTCTGCATTGTTCATACAATCAGTGTGTGAGAAGGCTGACTTTTTATGTCATGACACATATTGCAAAACAGTTACACAGCTTATTTGGCATTCCATCCCTGCACGTATGATAGGTGGACAGGTCCACAACTGCCATGGTGATCTGCATACTTTTTATGGTGTCTATACTGATTATGTTGTGACATATTGGCACCACTGCTGTGCACATTATACCTAATCCCCGGGGTGTCTGAATTCCTTGAGGGCAGTATTCAGCCCACAGCACCAGTGCATGTGATGTAGGTCTGATCATGAATTAGATCCTGACATCTGGCTTTCACATTGTACACGATGGCCCTCTGCCTTGTTGTGCTGTCTTGCATGTTCATTGTGCATTCAAGTGGCCAAAGGTTGATTTTGTCACATATTTCTTGTCATCTCTGCACACCAAACCACCTCACTATACTGCAGGAATGTGTGAGAGTATTTACTTGCCATGCATTTCCTATTTGTGTATACTCACATAGCTTCATATTAGTGGACAGAGGGCACTGTCTGCCAAATCTGAGGAGATGGGTCCGGTCACAATAGGTAGGTTGCTAGCACTGACACTCACCACAGGTGATAATTCCCATGGTTCGGTATCTGCATAGTATGACACATCATTTGACTCAGGTCTGTACATGCCTCGTCTGCTACCCCTTGATTGGTGCCAGGGACTTAACTTAATGGCACACAGTGATGGAACCCAGATCATACATTGACTCTCATCTGCCTGCAACACCAACAATATGTGTGACCATACCCAATGGACTGACATGGCTGGCTGTTACTTAGGTCTATTGTGTCAAGCTGTACCCCATATGGTAGTAGTACTGAAATTGATGACATGTACCTACCCAGGTTTGCAACATAACTGAGCATCTCCATCTCAGTCTCTAACCATCGCTGACTCCTGCCCTTTGTGATGGTAGTCTAGTTTTTCATGTACCTTGACAGATCCCAGTTTCACATCTGCCAACTGCAAAATATGTGGCAAGGTAATACAATTTTGCCTCTGACTCCTTCCTGCCACGTGCTACATCTCCAACCAGGACCACCCCACACATAGGATGTTGTACCCCAATTAGCTATTCTCTGTCATGCCTTCCCAGCTGCAACACAAGTATGATACTGCCAGACACAGCAGTACATGTGTATTGGTCAGGCTACTTTGCAGGACACATATCCATTCTGAGCTCATTGCAATGCATTGTCTCCCCATTCAGACACAACGGCAGCTCATCCTACTCAGCCAGCGCTTATGATGCACTGCACTACCAGGGGCCCACTAGGGCCACACGCCATCTTTGGTTTTAATACACATGGTCCTCTGGTGTGCATCACTTGCATTCACCCTGACCCACTCAGATTTAGTACATGGCATGAGTTCTGGTTGTCCCTACCAAGGCAGCTGACACCTGTGTGGTCTCAACTCACACGGCGGGACAGCTGAATGCTGTGTAATGTCATTCCAATTAAAATACACGTGGTTCTTGGCATGTTCCTTTGTGTCGATACTCTACATGCCCCACACCTGAACCCCTCTCAAGTGAGCTATTTCTCCTCTGCCAAGCATATTCCATTTCAGTTCTTTACAGGCCAGATTCGTGTGCATGGGCCTAAGTAATACACATTGGCCTCATGGTGCAAGGTGGCCTGCATTGTCACCGTCAGGTTGGGCAGGGTAAGTGTTCATCCATGATGTGTTGTTTGTGTCCATGTGTTTTACTTTGTATTGTGGGACTTGTAGTTCTGCTGCATCATGTTTTACATTCCAAGCCATGTGCCAGAAAGCAAAGGTGGACCTGGACTGGTGCTGCAATTTACACATGGAATGGGTAACCTGAGGGAGCTGGACTGAGCTATGCAACATGTAACTGGGCAGTGTGACTGACAGTTTTGTACCATTAAACAGTACATGAGCCAGGTTTCGGACCTTTGCCCTGCACACAACACAGGGGAGCACTGGGACATAGCTAGCTGCAGTGCACAACATTACTTTTTTGCCCGCTATACCCTATTGCTCTGGTTGTTCCCCGTGTGCAGTACTGCCATACCCTGGAACTCCAGCTACCAACTCACCTATTATGACAGCTTTCACCAACACCTCCTAGGCATCCAGCTCCTCCTGTGGCACTGGGCTACCTCCTCTGGTCTGCATTTCTGTTCAGGTTGTTGGCCAGTTTCTCTTTCATCCAGTGCTTGTAGTCATGCCAGCACTTTTTGACATCTGTGACAGTCCTCTGTGCTTGCCCCACATTGTTGAACTTCTTCACTATGGACTGCCAAATGACCTCTTTCATCCTTAGTGGCAATTTAGAGGTACCAAAGAGCTGATGTTGGTGCTCTGTCACCTCAATGATCAAGATGTCATTCTCCTTCACACTGAAATTACAGTACTTCTTCTTCTGGGAGTCTGTCTGGATATCCTGGATGGTGCTGGGGTTGTTTCCTTGCTTCTGTTCTCTGCACCATGGCTGACTTCTATCAAGATGCAGCATCTTTTGTACTTTTGTGAGGTATTTTACACTCTAAAGTGATGCAAGGTTGATGTGCGTTACTTTGCATGCTGCAAATCAGTCCTGCATCACCTTTGCAGCAGAAGCGTTATATTTCCTCATGACATGGTGCACACAGATGGGTCATTTTTTTTTTGCAGCCTACATCCTTATGCCATGTTGCACCACACTGTAAATAAGACACATGCAAGGCATAATATTCTGTCTTACCAAAGTGCCAGCTATTTTGATGCAGCGATGTGTCTTTTCTTGAAAATATGGCCCTGGGTCTCTAGTTGGCAGGGGTATCCATCCTGTCCAAGTAGAGATTCCAATCGTAGTCAGGGTAAGTCTAACCTAAACTACTCTAAATTATGCCCTAAATTATGCCCTAAGTTAACCTCTGCTCACCCTCTGGTAGCTTGGCAAAGAGCAGTTAAGCTTCACTTATGAGGCAATGAGTAAAGTATTTATGCAACACGTAAATTACAGTTAACAAAGTGTAAATACCACAAAAAGACTCCACACCAGTTTACAAAATACAGAATAATTATATTAAAACCAAACCAAAATGACAAAAATCCAATAAGTAGAACTCAAAACATGAATTTTTAAAGAATAAACTGCAATGTTGTGCTTAAAAGTCAATCGCGCTAAAGGGTTACATGAGGGCAGGCTACACCACGGTAAAGCCAAAGTTCAGGCCGATCATGATGGAGGGTAGGATGGCTACAGCACCCATGCAGGACCTGCTGAAAAAGTGTTTGTTCCGATTCAGGCAGTCGGGTAAATGCGTCATTGTCAAGCCTCGCAGTCGGGTCCTGTGTCGTCGTCGAGCTGGACAGCGATGTCTTCTGGTCGGCGCTATGTTGTCATCGAACCTCACAGACTGGACCCACGTTGTCATCGAATCACTGTGTCAGCTTTGAAGGGCACTATATAGGTTCTGATTTGCACACTTGCATCAATGTGTCACATTTTGAAGGAAAACAGCTACAGATTCAACTCTCAAGGTCTGGGTACTGTGTTGGCACTTCTTGGCATGGCAGGATTCACTGTGGGCAAAGTCCAGGAGCTGAAACAGAGTTGAGGGAAATCTTTGATGGCCCTGACACTTCCAGAACAGGAGGCAAGCCAGCAAGCCCTTGGAGAACTTGGGTTCAAGGATGTAGAGAGCAGGTTCAGTCCTTCTCAATCACAGGCAAGAAGAAGCAGGCAGCAGGCCAACACAGAAGAGCAGGTAGCAAAGTGGCAGTCCCCTCTACAATACAGTAATCAGCAGGCAGCAGGCTAACATAGCAATACAGTTGACAAAGAGGCAGTCCCTCCTACAGCATGGCATAGCAGCTCTATCTCCTGGCAGAATGCCCTTGGTTCCTGCCGAGTTCTGATTTGATGGGGTTTGGGGTCCAGTACGTATAAACAGTTGAGCCTTTGAACTGGGGGAGACTTCAAAGAGAGGCCTTTGAAGTGCTCAATGTCCTTGCCTTTCTTTCCCTGTCTTAAGACGCTCCACAGGTGGTTATGCAGCTTTGTGTGGGGATAGGCACAGCCCTATTCAGGTGTAAGTGTCAGCTCCTCCCTCTCATCTAGTCCAGGAAGGCCTATCAGACTGATGATGGACCATATGGATGTAGATGTCACACCCACCTCCCTTTGTGTGTGACTGTCTGGAGGTATAGCACAAAACCCAGCTGTAACCCACCTCAGAAGTATAATGAGAGACAGGCAGAGGCACAGAATGGTTAAAGTAAGAAAAGGCACACTTTAAAAAAGTGGCAGTTTCAGACTTACAATTTAAAATCTGACTTCACCATGAATTGTGATTTCAAATTGTGAGTGCAGAGACACTAAACTATAAATTCCTATATTTTCCCAGACTGACACCACACTTAAATTCTGCTTCAAGCTAACCCCAATGTTAATCCATGGGAGAGATATGCCTTGCAGTAGTTTTTCCCTACCAGGACATGTTAAAGTAAAAAGTACATGTCCAAATTTTAACATTTCATTGTCTCCTTGGGGCTAACTAGGGCCTACCAGAGGGGTAATTTATGTGTAATTAAAAAGAAGGCCTGGGAACTAATGGGTATATTTATACTCTGTTTTCGCTGGATTTGCATCATTTTTGTTTACGCAAATCTGGCCCAAATTTAACTCCATACTTATATTTTGATGCTAGACCCGTATAGCGTCAACATATAGGAGTAGTGGTAAAGTTAAGAGAATTCCAGAGCCAGAAAAACTGAAATTAGAAAAACATGAAGTCAGAAAACAAAAAGGTAGGGGAAACCATGACAAAGATGCCAGATCTAACACGGTCATAGACATGTCTAATTATTGCTGTTGTTAGGTTTGTGAGGTGGTGCATACCACGAGAGATGTCATTTTGTGCAAGCCTCATGTTATAAGCTGTTCAGCAGATTACATTGGTTTATCTGAGGTCATCCAACCTCTGGGCACACCTTGCATGCCTTGTAATCATTGAGTATCACAGGACAGGCAACAGGACTAGTGGATTACAATAAAAATGAAAATGGCCTTCACATCAGCAAGATAAGCCATCAGTCATAATTAATTTTTATGTGAGAAGTGCCATGGAAAAGTAAACCACAGCACCTTGAAGAATCACTAGAAACATCAAGGGGTGGATTCAAGATCCCCTACCTCCTCCTTGAGCCACATTTTTTCAAGCTAATGTGGCCCAACAAGGCCAAAACTTTCACGCCAAATTTACAAAGTGGCTCAATGCATGCTTTGCACCACTTTGTAACCCTTTGCGTTACATCATGCCTGCACCAGGCATAATGTATGCAAAGGAGGAGTTCCCCTATTAGGGGGCAGAAAAAATGGTGCAAAGAAATCTGAAATATTTTTTTGCATTATTTTATTGCCACTTTTCCCGCCTGCTTAGAGCAGGCGTTAAAAGGAGCCTCCCATTGTTTTCAATGGGCCTCAATGGGCTTTGCAGGATTAGCATCAACATTTTTGATGCTAATCATGCAAAGCTCCGAACTAGCGTAAAAATTGTTGACACTAGTTCCTCTAACTACCACCATGGTATGCCGTAGCCTAGATATGGTGCACACATAATGGTGTTAGAGGGGCCCTAAGGGTCACAATAAAAATGGCACTGCACTGGGTACGGCGCCACTTTTGTTAAATCAGAACCCAGTGTGATAATCACATATTGTGGGGCAATAGTTGTCCCTAAAGAAACAGGTCTTAATGCCAAAGAGAGATCTCAGTGACTCATCTGGAAGAGGTTCTGGCAGGGGGCTCAGTATGAATGCTATACTTTAAAGCATGAAGACATATTTATGCACAGTGCCATCCTGTGGGTGAGAGAAACTCCTGACCACTCCCTTACCAATAGGGTAAAGGTTTCCAGGGATGGCCATACTCACTTTTGGAGCCCCTCCAGTTACTGTAAATTATCACGCAGTGCTGCACTCTGCTTAAAACCAATATGACAGAACCTTTATTTCTCTGTGCAGAGCTCCTTGTGCCCAGCCAGAGGTGAGGCTCTGATAATGAGAAAACCCTCCCTTGTGGTGACTCCAAACTGGTTCTGGGATTAACCCTTCTCCAACTGGTATTGGTGCCTGGCTGTCTACGGGCAGACCCTTGTATGATCTACATCTGCCTGTGACATGGTAGACACACTTTAAAGGAAATTGAGTTCCTAGGCACTGCACTTATGGCTATCCTGTCAGGGAGAAAACATATTCCAATCCTTATGCCCTTTGTTGACTGTGTGGGTGCATATACTCTAGGGTTGGGCTGAATCTGTGGAGTTTCCCTCTGCAGATTTCTGCAGAGCTACCTAAAAACTCTGGGAGATTCCATGAGCAGCAAAGTTCAGTATGTCGCACAAATTGTTAGCACTGCAAGCTTGTCCTGCTCTGTACAATCAGTGAGAACAGCACCAAGCGGTGCGCCAGAGGGTGCTACTTTTTTATACCGCTTGAGTAGATTTTTACTCAAGCAGAAGCTTTCTCAATGCAAGAGGCAGCTTTCTCAGTGCAAGCAGTAGCGACCTGCTGCGACCATCCACTTGAGAAATCTCACTGGGAGGCAGTCTAGCACTCGATTTTCTTTGTCTGCCCATTTGAGCCATTAAGATTAAAAACTAAGGACTAGATGTAAGAAGCATTATTGAATTGGTAGCCAGTGGCAAAGTGGGCTACCTACAGCTAAAATGGCATTTTTTTATGCATCAAAAGCATTCATTGCTCTATTTTTCAGAACTGACTAGTTACTGAATCTATATTTTAGTGGCCAGAGTTTATGGGTCACTGTTACAGATTTGCATATACCAATTCACTAATATTATGTATAAACAAGTTGAAAATACTGACTAGTCACAAAACATAGATTTGAATGTGCAAACCAAAGTGATGTACGCTACAATACAGAACACAAATGGACCTGGACTGTCATTGAAAGGACAGTTTGTCTACTGAAGAGTAGAATTCACTGTCAACATAAAAGTGGGGTGTCCTACAACGTTTCCCAGTGGTGACCAATTGCAAGTTAGTGGCTCACTAGAATGTTCAAATGAAAATAAAACATCAGTACACATGTTACTGAAATAGTAAAAATGACAAAATATGTGGAGCAAATGTAAGACTTATTGCTGTTTGCATCCACTACGAACCGAACTTTGTCACACGGTGTAGTGGGGCCTTCAGTACTGTTAGTAATGGGGTCTCTAGTTGGCAGTCAGTTTGCACCCTGTCCACGTAGGGACACTCACACCAGTCAGTGTAAGAGAGATACACAGCTCAGATAACCCCTGCTCTCCCCCTTGGTAGCTTAGCACAAGCAGTCAGGCTTATCTCAGAGGCAATGTGTAAAGTATTTGTACCAACACACACAGTAGCACAGTGAAAATACTACAAAAGGACTTCACAACAGTTTAGAAATATAGCCAATAGTTATCTAAATCAAACACAACCAAAACAACAAAATCAAACATACACAAGCAAAGATATGACTTTTTAAAGTAAAAAGAGCCTTAATCCATAGAAATCAATGGATGCATTGTTTTAGCACAAAGTACCTGGTATGCAACAAAAATAAAGCTGCACGGGTGAGCGTGCATTGGAAAAAGCAAGCAATGTCTGCATTCCTTACTCGCAAGTGAGGCCATGTATTGATTCTTTCTCCTCCAGGCAAGCAATGCATCGATTTCCAGACAAGCAGATTTAGGTCCATGCGGTGATGTTGACGTTTTTGGCACCCATGGATGATGCTTGGAAAATTCTGATGTGCTATGCAAAGGGTCCACATTGAGGACAGGTGTTGTGTTGATTCTCCAGCCATGAAACAAGCACTGCATCGAATTTTCAGCCAAGGGATGGTCACTACATAAACTTTTCTGACATGCATACAGCAGAGCATGGATTTGCATTTGCAGGTAACCAGCTTCCACTTCTAAGGGCCTAAGACTTCAGAACAGGAGGCAAACTCAGTCCAAACCCTTGGAGAAAATTCTCAAGCAGGATTTCAGAAAGCAAAGTTCAGTCCTTTCCCTCTTCAGGCAGAAGCAGCAGCAGCAGGCCAACATAGCAAAGCAGCAGGCAGAGTGGCAGGTCCTCCTCAAACATCAAGCTCTGCTCCTTGGCAGAGGTTCCATTTGATCCAGAAGTAATCTAAAGTCGTGGGGTCAGCAGTCCAATATTTATACTCATTTCTGCCTTTGAAGTAGGCAAATTTCAAAGGAAAGTCTTTGTATTGCACAAGACCCTGCCTCTTTCTTGCCCTGCCCTAGACACGCTCTAGGGGGTTGGAGTCTGCATTGTGTAAGGACAGGCACAGTCCTTTCAAGTTCAGGTGACAGTTCCTCCCTCCCACCCTAGCTCAGTAAGACTCATCAGGATATGCAAGACACACCTCAGCTCCCTTTTTGTCACTGTCTGGAATGAATTCACAAACATCTCAACTGTCATTATGACCCAGACATGTATGCAGTAGCCAGGCAAAGGCTCAGAATGGTTGAACAACAAAATACCCAAAAAACAATTTCACCAAAAGATGTATTTATAAAATATAAGTTCAGCGACCCCAAACTCCACATCTGTATCTTCTCCCAACAAGAAACTGCACTAAAAAGATATTTGAAGGCAATCCCCATGTTAAACTATGGGAGAGATAGACTTTGCAATAGTGAAAAACAAATTTGGCAGTACTTCACTATCAGGACATGTAAAACACACCAGTACATGTCTTACCTTTTAAATACACTGCATCCTGCAAATTAGGCTAAATAGGGCCTACCTTAGGGTTGCCTTACATGTAGTCAAGGAGAAGGATTAGGTCTGGCAAGTGGGGGCATTTGCCAGGTTGAATTGGCAGTGCAAAACTACACACTCAGACACTGTATTGGCAGGTTTGAGACATGTTTACAGGGCTACTCATGTGGGTGGTACAATCAGTGCTGAAGGCCCACTAGTATCATTTGATTTACAGGCCTTGGCCACACATAGTACACTTGGCTAGGGGCTTACCAGTAAAACAAATGTGCCAATCAGGGAGACTCAGTTATGAATATCTTTTAGACAGAGAACGCTTGCTCTTTAACGTAGGTTAGCAGTGGTAAAGTGCCCAGAGTATCCCAATCAGCAAAAACGAATTACAGCACAGGATCGGAAACAAGAGGCGGAAGCAAAAATGTAAAGGGAAACCATGTCAAGAGCTACAGGTACTAACTATACCACCTTGTGATCTACTTTGATGTGCATGTATTACTTCATTCACTGAGACACCACTAATGCTTGATAGGTCCTTGCTTTTGGCATGCCCAGCTGCTCCACTTCATGTTATTTGAGTGGTCTGTAAGATCTCTTCTGCAGTGGTTACTTGCTCAAGGCCCTGTGTGACATTGTCACTATAGTGACTTATTTTTACCTACAGCCCTACTGTATGGCATGAAAGTGTTGATGTAGCCTGTGCAGGGTGATTTATTGAATGACTCTTACAGCATCATTCTGGTGCTGCCTCCTCACGCAGGCTGGGGCTACAGACGCCAGTGACACTCTGTTGACATGCCCTCTCACCGCAGCACCTTCAGGCAACAGGGAGGCTGACATCACTGAGGGAAGCCCCAGAGCTGAGCTTCAGGAAGCTGTACAGGTATGTCTGCAAGTGCCACTCACACACCCTTCTTTGGACACAACCCATCTTTGAGACACCTGAGTTTTCCATGCTTCAGCCGGAGGGGATGCTGTGCCTGCAAGGTGCAGTAAATCTACTCTAGGCTTTCCTACACCATTGCAAATTAGCTGCCTGATGCTGGGATTGCATGGCCTTCTTGGGTTTTACTGTCTAATGTGCAGGGGAGACGACCATGGATTGTTGCTTGAGTCTGTGGTCAGAGGGACAAGAGGATAAGAAGAGTGTGTAGACAAGCAGGAAGTACGCTAATCTCAGATTTATTACAAACAGGAAAACATGACTCAAGCCAGTGAAAGCCTGTGATGCTGCATGGTGCACAATGAAGTAACGCTGGTGGCAGAGAGCAGCAAGTTTGTGTAGATATCACCCTGTTGGGACTACCGGTCCCAGGGATTACCTGGCAGATGAACTCTTAGCTGCTGTAGGGTGGGGGTGGAGCAGCCTGGACCACTTATAGCACCAACATTCACCCCGCTGCGTGGGATGCACTTCTGTTGCCTGCAGGCATTTCTGTGATGGGACTACCGGTCCCAGGGAGCACCTGACCTGACAAACTCTCAGCTCCTTTGGGGGGCGGAGCAGCCTGCAGAGCTTATAGCACCAACAGTCACCATGTGGCGTGGGCCAATGGCAGGCCCATTCACACCAGTCAGTGCCTGGAGGATGCTAGGCTAGGCCACCACCCTGACATCTTCCTAAAGGTACTGTTATAGTATTCTTTCCACTCTTCAAATTACCATTTATTTTTACTGCGACTGGTCACAAGGAGCTGCTCTATAGGTGGGGGGTGGGTGTCAAAATCTTAGAAATCCAGAATGTCCCTTAATTCTGCTGGGGAAATTGTGTCCTGTGAAATGATTGACAACTTATTGTCAGAATGTGAGCAAGTTCTAGAAACAGCTCTGCCCCCTCCCAGCTCTTCTTCCTTTAGCCCCTCTATTGAACTCCGTGTTTCAAGCCAGAAGAGGATCCCTAGTATGTTTACTTTGTCCCAGCAGCAGGGGGACTGGGGGAGGTGAACAGCATGCTTCCTTTAAAGCTGTTCCACTTTCTCCTTTGTCCACCACAGTTTTATTTCACTAATAAGGGATAAGTGGACCTGATGTAAGGTGTATGTACCTAAGGTACCCACTACAAACCAGGCCAGCCACCTACAACCACCAAATCTACATACCTTAGTGGCACATGCTACTGGAGTATCCAGGTGATGTAAAGGGTTTGGGGAAAGAAACAGCTGGGAGGGAGATCTGACAGAGAAAACATAAAGTGTTTCCTGCTTGATTCTATCTTCCTCGTCCCCTTTAATCACCACTGTATGCTACTACTCTGAATTGCCTGTATTGGAGGTTTTTTATGGACCTACTAAGATGATGTCATGCTCGGTGATGAAGATGCTGAGTTTCAGAGATTAAACAACAAAGCTTGGCTTAGTTATTTTGTCAACAGAGCCACCATCAGCTTACGTTTGTTAATACTGTGAAATTCTAAAAATGAAGTATGTTCCACAAAGCTAGTCTTTGGTTATCATTGGGGTTCAAGTTGTAAATATCAGGAACACAGGTTAATCTCACCCTTTTAAGTGTATAGCTTCTATGGTAGGGATTTCACTATAGTCTTTGCAGCCATTTGGGCTTGGACATGCAGGAAAGTTAGCAAGTTTTCCCAGGCAGAGTTTGCAAAGAGATATGAAACACCAATAATAATTTCAGTACCTGACTCTTTGCTTCCTTTCAGAGATTAATGTTTTCATCAACGTCAGGTGGAGAGTGTTTTTTTCGGTCGTAGATCAGTCAGATTGCAGGACATAACAACAAAAGTTTCAATATTGCTCATGCCACTGTGTGTCTACCCCTGAGATTGGGCCATTGTGCTGGTAATGCAGTCCTTGAATCCGTGAGTGCCCCCATACACTCATAGGTATCACCGGAATTACCAAAGGTGTCCAATAGGAGAGCCAACTCAGTTTTCAAAATAATGAGTGTGTGGCTCTGGGTGGGTGATTTTGGCATGCGTGCACTATAATAAATGTGCAACAGCTAGACCAACAGCAACATCATCCACATCTAGCACAGCAGCTCATCTAGCTAGCACAAAAGGTACTTTCAAAGCACTTCAGTCAGTGCTTTCCACCAGTGTCCAGGTTGTGCATCTTGCCACAGCACTTGGACCAATACCAGCCAATGGGGCAACTGCATACTGGCCATGTGGACCTAGAGACTCTCCTGGCAATCACAGCACACACACGAAAAGGTATGTCTGGGCCAAGACCTGAAGAGCCCAGAACTATTAGACACTATAGAGTTAACAAAGCCATGCCTCACTTCTTCACTACACTTCTCACGAATGTCCTTTTCAAGTATAAATCACGTTGATGTAGAGATCAACCTAGGTAGAGGAAGAATGTGGGGGGGGGGGTCAGGGCAGTCGGGCTTCATTCTCCTTCCTGTCCTCCATTTTTCAGACTCTGCTAATAGATAGTTGGTGAAGGATATTCCTTTGATAAAAGAAAACCCCTCAATAAACAACCATCAAATACGTCAGTCTGCAAATTCAGAATCTCTTTTTACAAAGAAAAATTACATGGCATCCTGGAATCCCCTGTAGTGACAAATAATAATCTGAAAATCCAAGGAAACCTACTAAAGGAGATTGCTTCTGAGCTAAAATCAATTAACTCTTGTATGCCACCCTTACTGAGACTGGTATCAGTACCAGAGGGTCGGACTACTAGGAATTAATTTGACAAAAAATGTGGGAGACCGAGGGTGCCTCTGTGTAATTGTCTATGTGGACTATTTTAGTAAACAGAGGATATTATGCATATACAGAGAAATGGCAGTTAACTCACTGTAGGGGGAGGAGGAATGCGGGGCTGAAGAAATGGTCACCCAATTTTGCAAAGAAGGTAAAGAGTATCAATGTGAAGCTTTTAGGACTGTCTAAATCATTAGGAGGACGTAGTAACAATAATAGCAGGCAAAAGCTATTGGAGTTCAAGACTGGCTCCATGTCAGCTTTGGAGAGTCCCAACCCAAACGGCAAAGAAATCAAGAAGGGTCAAAAAAATACCTTCCAAGCATGCAGTAGAATAGAAGAGATATGAGTCAGAACAATGTGAATTCTACATGTCCCACTTAGTCAGGTGTCAAGTGTCAAAAACATTGATTACGATCAACATAAGATTTTAAATTCCTTGACTACTGCGAGGCAGGCATCAGAAAATTATCAATTAATTTTTCAATGAATATCGGGCTGGGAAAAAGATGAAAAACAGAAAGCATTGAATATTTAAAGTCTGATGAGGGCTTTTCGGAACTGTACGGCCCTAGGTGACATAGGCCCTCAATACAACCCTGGCGGTAAATTCCACTTACCGCTGTGCTGACGGCCGTCAAGATACCGTGGCCGTGGTGGAAATCCGCTACTGGTATTGCAACCCACATCTCTTAATCCCCCACAATACAGACACCAACACAAGTCCGCCACACCAAAGGCCAGTGATAAACTGGCGATAGCAGAACCTACACCGTCATGCCAACAGGAATACGCCCACACTATCACGATCCACGAATCAACGCGGTGGTCATTCAACCGCGGTAATCCATTGGCGGTACACACTGCCGTGCTCAAACTACACACACATTTACAAAACGCAACCACATTGGACAATTCAAAATACACACACCTGATACACATACACACACCACACCCACACAGTCACACTACTATAAAACACACACCAACATTACCCACAACCCCTAACAACAAAAACTTTTCAAAAAACAGAGAGAGAGAGAATAGCAAACACAACACCAGCATCCACAGGCACACAACACCATCACTCATACAACATCCACGCACCTCAAAGAACACACACCAACACAACATTTCACACAGCACAACAAACATCACCTCACACATCACCCATACCACATTATGGCACCTCAAAGACACCCCAGGTTTTCTGAGGAGGAGCTCAGGGTCATGGTGGAGGAAATCATCTGGGTAGAGCCACAGCTATTCGGATCACAGGTGCAGCAGATCTCCATTGCAAGGAAGATGGAGCTATGGTGGAGAATTGCCGTCAGGGTCAACACAGTGGGACAGCATCCAAGAACACGGGATGACATCAGGAAGAGTTGGAACGACCTACGTGGGAAGTTGCGTTCCGTGGTATCAAGATACAACATAGGAGGAGCAAGTCTTGGCGATCATGCATCGTGAGGGCCTCACAGGAGTAGCAGAAGAACTGGACTCTGGTAAGGCAAATATTTACTATTATATCCCCCCACCCTACCTGCATGCCATCACAAACTCCTACCCTCACACCCATCACCCCAATACCTCACAGATACCCCACAATCACAACCCACACATCCCAAAACCAAGCCCTGCATGTAACACCAATGCATGGACACCCATCACCAAAGCATGTCCAGTAGAGAGACTCACCCAGGCCCCAAAATCACCAATCACACAAGGGCCAAGGCAATAATGCAAGCACTGGAGTAGAGGGTAACTCACCCATTGCACAAGATGGCACACACAGATACAATAACAATGCATTTACACCCCAACAGGACCCCTACCCTATGTCACCGGACAGGAGGTGCCAGCCTTATCCAGTCCCCCCACAGAATAGACCCACAGTGACGATAGCAGCTCTGCATGCCTGGATCAAGATGACCAGCCCGGCCCATCAGGGACCTCTGGACAGTCGGTTCCCTTGCCACAGTCACAAACCACCACTGAACCTCCCCCCTCAGGAAATACCACCACAGCACCCACCCAGTGGGCCCATCCCTCTGTCCCCAGGACACATCAATCAGCAGTGTGTCCACCACTACAGGGACCCCAGGCAACCCCACTAACCCAAGACAATCAGGTACCTGGGGTCAGTGGCTGTGGGCACACGGTTCAGGGGACAGAGGCACAGGACAACAGGGAAACTGGGAGGACTGCTGTGCGACAGGGGGAGGACAGGCCCAGGGAACCCACTCTCCACGAGGCACTCTCCAACATCATGGGAGCATACCACCATTCCCAGGAGACCATGGGCACGGTACTGGCCAAGTTTCAGGAGACCCAGCGGCTGCAGGAGGAACAGTACCTAGGGATCAGGGAGTTCTTGAAGGCCATTAACACCACCCTGGTCACCATTACAGGGGTGCTGGCAGACATGGCCAACACCATGAGGGAGACAGTGGCACACCAACGGGTCCCTGACACTAGCCACACCGATGAACAGCCCTCCACGTCCGCCGGCATTAGTGGACAGGAGGTCCCCCCACAGGACCAACAGGCCACTAGCACCCCATCCCCTGAAGAAGGAGAACCATCCTGCAAACAGTCCCTGAGATAAAGGCTCAAGACAGAGAACATTGCCAAGACCCCCGCCAGGAAATAAGACTCTCCTGTTTGTCACCCTTCTGTCCCACTATGTCACCCACACAACCTTGAACTGTCATTCCTGCACTTCCTATTCCCCCTTGGACAATGCACCTGTAATACCAAGAGACTGGACTCTACCATGGACATTCCTCCACCATCACCCCAGCCCATTGCACATACTCCTCCACTGAATAGCACTTAAATAAACACCCTTGAATCACAATACGATCTGGAGTCAGTCTGTACTTTCACAAGTGTGTTATTACAACCTCTCTGACAGATATCAATATCAAGGTTAATTTTCAAATACCAATGTTTGACAGTTGTTGAACAGCAGTAAACATAGCAGAAGGCACAAAGTGGTACCCAGATCTGTGAAATGGAAAGGCAAAGTGAACTGAAGGGTCCATACACAGGTAAAAAGGCAAAATCATTCAATGTCCTACAGCAGTATGATATGAGAAGAGCAGTGCCAGTCTCTTACCTGTGTCTCACTGGAAGTATTGGATGATGATTTTGTTTCGGTTATCTATATTTTCTTCTTCTGCCTCCTCTTCTTCACTGTCCACAGGCTCCACAGCTGCCACAAGACCAACATCAGGCCCATCCTCCTACAGAAAAGGCACCTGGCGTCTCAAAGCCTGGTTGTGCAACATACAGCATGCCACAATTATCTGGCACACCTTCTTCAGTGAGTAGTATAGGGAGCCACCTGTCAGATGGAGGCACCGGAACCTGGCCTTCAGGAGGCTGAAAGTATGCTCTATTATCCTCCTAGTTCGCCCATGTGCCTCATTGTAGCGTTCCTCAGCCCTTGTCCTCGGATTCCTCACTGGGGTCAGTAGCCATGCCAGGTTGAGGTAACCAGAGTCACCTGCAAATATCGAGGGGTATCTGTTAGACACACACCAACCCTTAGGGACATCTCCATACCCAGACACCTTTTGAAACGGTATGGGGACCTTGGGCTAACCTATTAGCCACACACAGTGCCTCTGGAGTTGGCCCATCACATAAGGGATGCTGATATTCCTCAAAATGTAAGTGTCATGCACTGAGCCAGGATACTTGGCATAATGTGTCTGTCTTCCATTGTCGACAGGTCCACCAGGGGTCTGTATACTGGAGGATGATGCCATCTCATCATCTGCCCCAGCGGATGTGCCCTATGGAGGAGAAGGGTGAGCAGAGGGTCATGCACCACATAGCTTGCACGAGGGTGTTTGGCACTATTGTGATGTAATCGGTGTGTGGCGCTGTCTGTCCGTATTGCTGCCCAATAGTGCTGTGACACGGTTAGTTGCCCTGCCATGTAGCCCCCTGAAATGGCAGATGCCTGACCTGTAAGGAGGGACAAGGTGAAATGAGGTAACTGCACTGGCGTTGTGCAGTGTTGTGGTAGGCGGTCAAAGACCGCTGCACAATTCAGCATTGGTTATCATTGGGCCATATGGGTTCCAGGAGCCAATGACGATGTACGCTGGTGGTGACGGTATGCATCGCCGTGGACGTAAGTGCCATTTTCTATCTGTTCACTCACTTGATACCTGACCTTCAACAGGAGAGGTCCTATACTGCAAGGGCTGCTGTGGACTGAGTCTGGAACCGACAATGGCTACAGTGTCTGGGGAAAGGGCCCCTGCCTTTACCGCGGAGGAGTTGGACAACCTGGTGGCTGGGGTCCTACCCCAGTACACGCTACTCTACGGTCCTCCAGACAAACAGGTGAGTACACTGTGAGCATGATGGATGGGACAGGAATGCATGGAGTGGCGTGGATGGAACACACATGTGGGGGGGGCTGTGGCCAGCATGTGAGGATGGTCAGTGTATGTGTTTCAGGCCATGGTTGTGAAGTTGCGGCCAATGAGTAATAAGAACCGGACGGTGGAGTAAAATCCATTCTTACTTCACTTTTCCTCTAGGTCAGCGCCCACCAGAAGAAGGGTATTTGGCGTGCCATCCCCAAGGAAGTCTACCATGGACGGAGCACCCACTGCCGCAAAAGATGGGAGGAACTGCTCCGCTGGAGCAAGAAGACTGCGGAGGCCCCGCTGGGGATGGCATCCCAACGTGGAAGGGGTGCCTGTCGCATCATGACCCCCCTGATGTACCGGATCCTGGCGGTGGCATATCCAGAGTTGGATGGGCGCTTGAGGGCATCACAGCAGCCACAAGGAGGTGACTACAGTGTAATTCAGCTGACTCTGCGCGCTTTATGAAGTGTCTGGGTGGGGGAAGTGGGCTGTGGGTTCCCCTAGGCATGCCAGGGCTAACTTGCTGGGGTAGGTCCCTTGTTAGGCAGGCTCTGTGGCACTCCAACCCCAACAGTGGTAGTGGCCATCTACACCTAGTCAGGCTCCTGTGGGTTCCAGGTGTGCATCAAATGGGCTTAGGCACAGTCCCCTATGGGCAGGTGATTTTCCTAAGAACTGTTAGTGCATGCCCTAGTGCATAGGGCTGCTCCCTGTGTGCTGTGTCCGCAAACGGTGGCATTGACCATGTGTCTCCTCTGTCTTTCCCCCCCTTTCTTGTTTTATCACCCTATCCTTGTGTGCATTAGCATCATCTGGCAGAGGAGCATTGGCACCGGAGCAGGAGGGAGCTGCAACCCACATGGTCCAGGAGGGTGAATGTACGGAGTCTGAAGGCACCAGCGGGACGGAGGGCGAGGGGAGCTCTACGACAGGGACAGGAGGAGACACCACAGACAGTGACTCTGATGGGAGCTTCCTTCTGGGGCGGACACCTCTGTGCCCACCGCAACAACAGGTACAGCTGCCCCCCCCTCTACCAGCACCACCCTCCCAGCAGCCCCTCAGCATGTTTCCCGTGCCCGCTCACCCAGGAGGTTGGGCATCTCCTTCGCCCCAGGCACCTCAGGCCCTGCCCAAGTCAGCCCTGCTGCTCTAAGTGAGGAGGCTATTGACCTCCTGAGATCCCTCACTGTTTGGGCAGTCAACCATACTGAATGCCATCCAGGGTGTCGAGAGGCATTTGCAACAAACAAATGCTTACCTGAAGGGCATTCATTCTGGCGTGGTGGCCCAACAGAGAGCATTTCAGGCTCTGGCCTCAGCACTGATGGCAGCCATTGTCCCTTTGTCCAGCCTCGCCCCTCCTACTTCTACTACCCAGACCCAATCCCCTCAGCCTATCCCAAGCACACCATCAGACCAGCATGCACACTCATCAATACACAAAAGTGGCTCAGGCAAACATAACTCACAGGCACTCACACAAGCACCATTCCTATGCAGACACACCAACATCCACTGCTTCCACTGTGTCCCCCTCCTCCACGTCCTCCACCTCCCTCCCAGTCTCATCTTCACTCACACCTGCATGCACTACATCCGCGGTCACTACCTCCATCACCAGCTCGTTCATCATCACACAACTCTCACGTGCAATCACCACCCGACTACCATGCACACGTACCCTGTGTCCTTTCCCAGTATGTCTGTGAGCCCTCCTCTCAAAGTACACAAACGCAGGCACACACCCACTCAACAGCCATCCACCTCACAACAGCCTCCAGCCCATGCACCCTCACCCAAACTCAGCAGACGTACACCTCCTACAACCACTACCTTTTCATCCTCTCCCAAAACCCCTCCATCTTCCCGTCCCAGTGTGTCTAAAAAACCTTTCCTAGCTAGCATTGACCTATTCCCTACACCTCCCCCCCATCCTTCCCCTAGGGCCAGGATGTCCGGATCCCAGCCCAGCACCTCAGCCACAAATCCTCAAGCACTATGGTCCGTGCAAGTCTGGGAACATCGAAGGCGGCACCCATCAGGGCTGCCAGTATGCCACCTAGTGAGGTCAAGGATCACCCTATATCGCCACCTGCCAAGGTGAAGAAGAGCCCACATGCCGTAGGGAAAAGCCGCACCAACCACCCAGCAAGACCTCATCCAAGACAAAAGAGGACAGTGCCAAGGTCACAGCAGCGAATTCCAAGGTGGGGAAGGGACACAAGGCCAAAAAGAAGTCAGCTCAGGGCACGGAGCCTCCGGGTGAGGGACTGGTGTCACCTCTTCTGCAAGACAGAACAGCAACCTGTACGGCGGTGGCCACTGCCGCAACCACCGCCACCGCCACCTGCACTGCCACCTGCACGTCTGCTGCCTCTGCTACAGTCCCCTTCATCATCCCCAGTGGGCAGCCGTACGAGACTGTAGGTGACTGCAGGAGACATCCTGGTGTCTCCCTCCACAGGTGCTGACACCTGCAGCATCTCCGCCGCAGACACCTCCGCAGCCACCGCCACCTTCCCAGTGACGTGCACAGCCAGTGCCACCACAGCGGACATCAGCAGCATCCCCAGTGGGCAGCCGGCCGAGGCTGCAGGAGACGTTCTGGACCCTGCACAGACTACATGAGGCAACCAGCACTGGCAGTACCAGCAGTTGGCATGCTAAGTCGCCGCATAGTGGAATGTGTCTCTGCCTCCATGGAGTATCATGCTACCTGTTCCCAGAAAATCTTGTGGCTCAGACACCCAGGTGAGGGAATGGGAACTGCCACACCCCAGGTGCAGCACTCTGGGCACCAAGCCCCCTCCAGAACCAGTGGAGAACTGCATCCACTCCAGAGGCTGTGGCTTTGCACTCCCCAGGACCAAGCAGTGGGCAAACCACCCACTTGAGAGACTATGGCTTTGCACTCCCCAGGACCAAGCAGTGGGCAAACCACCCACTTGAGAGACTGTGGCTTTGCACTTCCCCGGACCAAGCAGTGGGCAAACCACCCACTTGAGAGACTGTGACTTTGCACTCCCCAGGACCAAGCAGTGGGCATGGAGCCCCCCTCTTGGAGCAGTGGTGTCGTCCCATCATCCGGCTGAGGTACCCGCTCTCCCCTTCCCCCTGAGGTACCTGTTTTTTTTTTATACCTGATGCCCCAGCAGTGTTCGCTTCGTTTTGAGGCAGGTGTCATGTGTGGGTTTCGCCCATGCTTTTTGGGACCACTGGTCCACGGACATGTAATGGAACAGTATACGGAATTGTGTACTTGCTGTAAATATTTGTATATGCTGATCTTTTAAAGTTATGTTGGCATATCTGGATTTTCGATGATAACACTTGTTACAATCATTTCATTTGGTCCTTGCGTTTTTCCAGGGGGTTACGGGGTGTAAATGTAATGTTGATGCATGTGTTTGTGTGTCTGTTGTTGTGGGTGAGGGGTGGGGTTGTTGCGTTTTGCGTGAGTGTGTCACTCTCTTTTTCCTCCCCCCTCCCCTGTGTGTTAGGTGCAGCACTCACCGTGGTCGTTGCCGCCGTCTTTGATGTTCCTGGTAGAAGAGGAAGTAAACCAACATTGGTAACACCTGTAACTCGGGCTCCATGGCATCCCGGTTCCTCGATGGGTGTGGAGAGGTGAGTGGTTTCCCTTCCAATTCCTGTTTCCGCTGTGCTTTTGATGGCGTTGGTATCGCCCCGGAAAATCTGGCAGATTGGTGCCTTGTAATAATGTGGGTGGTGCATTGTCTTCTGTCTGTCTGTTGGCAGTGACGACCAATGTGTTTGTTGCTACCGCCGTGGCGGTCGGGGTGTTAAAGTGGCTGTCTGTGTTGGCGGTTTCCGCCATGGTCGTGATTCCATTTTTTTTTACCGTCGGCCGGTTGGCGGAATTACCGCTGCTTTGTCACCGACCGCCAGGTTTGTAATGAGGGCCATAATGCCTAGTGACATAGATAAAGCAAAATTGGTGAAGAGTAGGAATGGCAGGGAAGTTACTAAAGCTGGCTTCTTTCTTGTGTACTTGTAAGTTTAATTAAAAATGCTGAACTGGATATTTAAAGAATTGACTTAAGTGTAATCCAAGAAGAGGAAATTTAGAAAGCAGCTAATCAGTGCCAGGGCCAGTGCTCTGTGTAAAATGGTATATGCAAATATAATTATAATTGGCTCTCACAACTTACCTAAAAGTCCCTACTACATGGAAGCCATGCAGGTGTAGGGACCCAGCCCCTGCTGGCTTCTTTTAAATTAAAGTTATTCCCAAATTCGATTTTCAAATTAAAAGTACTTCCAAAGTCTCAAACTACTGTATATTCACATATATGTCACCCATAAGGTCTTCCCTAAGAGCCAAAAGGATTGGGTGCAGTGTAAATATGAGAAGGGACTTTATAAAAATGTTTTATGAGCCATGGTGAAGAGAAAACAGCCATATTTGTTTTCCCCATCATAGTAAATTAGTTCCATGGGTTAACTTTGAGAGGCTTTATTTAAAACTACTAAAGTTTCCACTACAAAAGAGCGAAATCTCTCAAGTTTAGTATCACATTTAAAGTTAGAATGAGTCCAAAAACTTGCCAAAGTTGGATTTATTATAACTAGTACAGAGAAAGAGTTTTAGAACTCTTTCATAAAATTACCAAAAACAGCCCTGTGGTGCCCCCATCCTGATTGGTCAATCTCTGGCAGCCTGAGCCAGGCTGCCTTAATGGGGTGTGAAGTGGCCTGGGCTGAAACAAAGGAAGCATCTGCTGGGAGGAGAACTGCTTCTGCAGATGGTGGGGCAGGAGTACGGTTTTCAAAGGAGGGAAAGGTACTTGGGACAGAAACTGTCTCTCTCTCATTTCCTGTTCCCCCAGCCAGATTGGAGCCCCAATAATTAGATTAGTAGAGGGGCTGGAAGGGGTGTGTTAAGGAAACTTACCCACACCAGCGAGTTGACTCATCCAAATCAGACCTTCAAGGAGTGATTTTCTCCATGTTGCATTTTTTAAGAATGTTGCTTTCTGGTATTGATTTTTGTCTCACCTCACGGGATGTAGTCACCCTAGAGGGTGGAAGTCCCCCCTGCCTGCCAACCCAGGAGCAAGGATAAATATCACAGAGCTGCCCAGCAATTCAGATCCCTGCTGGAAAAAGATACTAGAGAAGGACTTCCCTGTTGAGCCCCTGATCTGCATCTGCTTAAAGATGAAAATATTTTCTGTTTTTATGAATTGTGTCAGATTTTTATTGTGTGTTGTGTTTTACTTATTTACACAGTTGTCTTCTAACTTAAGCAGTACTGCTTGTGAGCCGAGCTACCAAACGTTTGAGCAAGGACTAATTTATTGAGACCTTGACCTGACCTAGTGGTGAATTGTGGCCTATTGCTATGTATAGGTGCCTACCTGCGCTTACCAATAACCCAATTTTCAACAATTTGTTTCTAGGAGACATGGTTAGCTGGTGGATATTGGAATTAAATTTCATTTATGAAATTCTCAAAATATGTAATTAGTCTAGGAGCAGGAGCGTGCTGGGGGACTCTTGATATTGATTTCTATGACATGTGTATAAAAAGTCAGGCAGATACACACTAATTGTGATCGGGTACCGGCATGCTCCCTAAATTTGTATGAAGGTTATCTGCCTATGAATGCTTTATTTCTAGGGAACTTTTATGTGAACTAAGGGTTGCCATTAAATTTGAACAAGCAATGGGAACTGTTGACAGATGATTTGGTTACTTTAGAAGAGCTGTGAGGTACCTCCACTACATTAATTGAGGGAGATTTTAATCCACGTCTCGTCCCTACATAGGTGGATAACATATATGGTGATGTATTTGAAGCTTTTAATATACCAGAGGAATTTTTCTACCTTGTATACAATTGAGTAGAGATCAGTGGTTGATTACGATTTTGACTGAATTAGGGTTTCTTTGGCCATTTCAAGACTGATTCCCCAGCTGTTCAAGCATACATGTACGGTCTCCAGAAGTGTCAAATTGATTAGACGTTTTCACAAGGTTGGTCCCTTCAGTTTTATTTTAGAGCTGTACATATCATGGGAAGTGATCATAGGGGTTTCACCTAGCCAAACTGTGACCACCCGGTAACCTCTTTAAAAACTAAAAAAATAAAAATAACAACTGGTATTGATGATTTGCATATGGCATTTTTTGTGCAATACTTATCAATCTAGTAAAGACTTCTCAATGTTGGAGGAAGAGGGAGTTGATGTATTTAAGTTAGACAGTGAGATTACCAAGGAGGTAGTCAAGTGTTTGACTCAGAAAGTTTTGACATGCAATGCCACTGTTAAATGCTCAATGTGTCTCATAGTAAATAAGCATCCCTCGTTTGACTGCCAATGCCAAGCACTAAAGAGGAAGCTAACTAAAGTGAGGCACAATAAGTGTTATCCAGAGAGCACAGGGGAGAGCGACACATATTATAAGACCAAATTGTCATATGAAACACTGTTAAAGGGAAAGAAATTTATTTGACTATTAGAAAGCCTACTGGGAAGAAATGGTATCTGTCTTAACCACAAAAGATATGAAAGATCTTTGGAAACGTGTACAATTGGGCTGTAATGTGAAAAAGGATTCAATAAAGTGCACAGGCTTGGAGGATGTGTGGGTGACTCATTTAACCAACATTTATAGAGACTGTTAAGGCTATTAAGTGTTAATTCATTAACTAAAGTACTAAATCCCCATAACCTGACAAGAGCAGCCCACCAAGATAACCTGCCATCAATTATCCGAACATTAAATATCAAGAAGTGGTCTCACTTTTTTTCAAAAGTATTTATTTCTATAGCTATCTCAGGACAGTTTCCGTATAGCTGGAAGGGGTGGTAATTAAACCAGTTGATAAGAAGAATGATCCAGCTGAGCCAATAATTATTTGCTTGAAAGTCAAATTGATGTTGGAGCCAAATTGTATTCCAAGGTGGTTTTACTATATTTGATAGAGTGGATAAACTATAATGTCTTGGTCCCACATAAGCAAGGAGGCTTCAACCCAGGTCACTCCAAGATATATCATTGCTTCATTCTTGGGCAATAACTTAGAAAGTGATGGTTTTTGCTTTTGTTCAGCTTTTGATTTAATAAATTGTAGAATGATGTGGTCCTGTCGGACGTTTTTGCTTTTGCAGGGTCATCCTCAATCTTTTTGCCTCCTGCCTCCTATTTTTTCTGACCTGTTGCTGTTGGCTTTTGAACTCTGAGCACTTTACCACTGCTAACCAGTGCTAAAGTGCATATGCTTTCTGTGTACATTGTATGTAATTGGTTTATCCATGATTGGCATATTTGATTTACTAGTAAGTCCCTAGTAAAGTGCACTACAGGTGCCAGGGCCTGTAAATCAAATGCTACTAGTGGGCCGCCAGCACTGGTTGTGCCACCCACATAAGTAGCTCTGTAATCATGTCTCAGACCTGCCATTGCAGTGTCTGTGTGTGCAGTTTTAACTGTAAATTGGACTTGGCAAGTGTACCTACTTGCCAGGCCTAAAACTTCCCTTTTCTTATATGTACGGCACCCCTAAGATAGGCCCTAGGTAGCCCCAAGGGCAGGTTGGACATATAGTACTGTGTTTTATATGTCCTGACAGTGAATTATTGCTTAATTTGTTTTTCACTGTTGCAAGGCGTGTCCCTCTCATAGGTTAACATGGGGGCTACCTTTAAATCTGATTAAAGTATAGATTCCCTTTGGGAGCGAATGGACATGTGGAGTTTGGGGTCTCTGAGCTCACAATTTAAAAATACATCTTTTAGTAAAGTTGATTTTAAGATTGTGCGTTTGAAAATGCCACTTTTAGAAAGTGAGCATCTTCTTGCTTATACCATTTCTGTGACTCTGCCTGTTTGTGGATTCCCTGCCTGGGTCAGTTTGACAGTTGGGCTGGTTGCACCTCACACTAGACAGTGACACAAAAGGAGCTTGGGTGTAGTCTGCATTTCCTGATGAGCCATTTGTGCTAGGAGGGAGGGGAGGAGTGGTCACTTACACCTGAAAGGGCTGTGCCTGTCCTCACACAATGCCATTTCCAACCCCCTGGTGAGTGTCTGGGGCCTGGCCTGGGAAGGGCAGGATTTCACATTCAAAAGAGACTTTACTTTGAAGTAGGCCTACTTCAAAGGAGAAATTGGGTATAAGAAGGGCACCAAAAACCACAGACTTTAGATCACTTCTGGACATCAAGAGGAACCTCTGCCTGGAGAAGAGCTGAAGGTCTGAGGAGAAGTGCTGCCCTCCCTGTGACTGTGCTTTGTGGAGCTATCCTGCAGTTGCTGCTTCTGCCAGAGTAAGAGGGCAAAGACTGGACTTTGTGTGCCTTCCATCTTGTGAAGAAATCTCCAAGGGCTTGATTTAGAGCATGCCTCCTTTTGTTTGAAGTCTCAGGGACAGCAAAGACTTCTCTATGCCAGCACCTGGAGTCTCTGGAGAGACTCCTGCTCTGACAAGTGGAGCCCTATCCAGTCCCTGGGTCCTTGAAAGGAAAGCTGGTTGAAAACCAAGGAAATCGACTTCGGACGACTTCGGACCGATGCCGCTGCTGAATCTGATGACGCCGCCTGCACCCGAGGCTGTGTTCTTCGCTGGAACATGACGACCTTTGCAGGCCCGATGCCGCTGCAGCCCCGCTGAAGTCCGCGACTCCATGGAAGTCACCGCACCACTTAGTGACCGACGCTGCTCGAAGTGCACGGATTCAACGTTTTGCACAGATGCCGCGATCCCCGACTTCACGCATCGACTTGTTTTCACTCTTCACCAAATGTACTGTACTTGGGGGTCTACGCGACTCCGTGTCCTGCGCCGCTGGTGTCGACTTGTTGGGAACAACTCTGTCACGATTCCGTGTTAACACCTCATCGAAGCATTTTTTGTTTCTAAACGCTATTTTTGAGTTTAATTTTAAAAATTCATATCTTGACTTGTGTATGTCGAATTTTTGTTGTTTTGGTCTTGTTTTGTTTAGATAAATATTTCCTATTTTTCTAAACTGGTGTTGTGTCATTCTGGTAGTGTTTTCATTAAGTTACTGTGTGTGTTGATACAAATACTTTACACCTAGCACTCTGAAGTTAAGACTACTGCTCTGCCAAGCTACCAAGGGGGTAAGCAGGGGTTAGCTGAGGGTGATTCTCTTTTACCCTGACTAGAGTGAGGGTCCTTGCTTGAACCGGGGTTAACCTGACTGTCAACCAAAGACCCCATTTCTTACATGTCCAAATTGAGAAATATGGGTATTCTACAATGTCTCTCGAGGATAATTCAAGAATAGCATTGTGATAAATGGGCAAATGTAGAAAGTGGATTTAAATGGCTCCTTATCAATGACATTTATTTTAGAGAATGGCTTGAGGCAGGGGTGTGTTCTGACCCCAACATTATTTTCCTTATATCTCACTTACCTGCTTCAAGCTTTAATGAAAACAAAGGCCTTCTTCCCAAAAATGGGGGGCAGACACATACCTTGTCTTTGGTATGCTGATGACTTGTCAATTGGTGATCTGACGAAGGTGGGCCTTCAAAGGAAACTTGAGTTGTTTAAAAAGTATAGTGTAACAAATGACTTAATTATTAATATGGATAAAACAAAAATAGTCAAATTTAGTGATAAATACATTCCCTTAACCTGGAGACTTGGAATAAACCGGTTGAGGTGGCCACTTCAATAAGTATTCATGGATGTTATTTAATTAGAAATTGAATTGGTCACTTCCCTGGGAAATGGGGTACACCTTGCTCTCATCCATGATTGGGGGGGCTGACATTTTTTTAGGAAAGCTCAATTTTGACCCTTGTTTTCTCCAGCACTCACAGCATACCTGGCAATGGTGTCTTCACAATGTCTGTTTGGGGCAAAAGATTTATTTATAATATCCAACTGGACATGAGAAAAGTTTGAGGGTAAATGTTTAAAGGAACTGCTAGGGTTACCTAATGGTGCAATATCTCCCACTCTAAGAGTAGAATTTGATTTGCAGTCCTGGAATTCTATGGCTTGGAAACAAATGTATCATTTGTGTGGTAAATCCAAATGATCTAAAAATCTCACTCTTTTGTACAATGAAAATCTCCAATAGTGAACTGCTTTGGGCACGACAGGTCAAAGATAGATTGGTGAAAATAGCGATCAATCGAATTATCAAGAACTATAATGTGGTGGAGTCCCTGCTCTTTTCACAAAGAACACATAAAAGATATCTGTGACACGGAATCTAGGCTCAACAATCTAAACTAATTCGCAGCAAGGAGATCAGCATATTATATGCTGAAAACCTCACAGTAAAATCTAGTTTACTCTTATCTGTCCTCTTTACCCAATACCTTAATTTGAATGCTTTTATTGTAATTTATGTAGGCTTTAAGCTTTTGCATTTAAATGATAGTAAAGGGTTAGTGGATATGGGTGGCAATTGAACATGTGGTTTAAGGTAGGACAATATTAATGTACATTTATTGATTGATTGCCTATGTTTTTTAGGCTTTAGACACTTAGGACCCCATTACAAGTTTAGCAGTCCTTGCACCGCCATGGTGACAGTGGCAGTCTGACTGCCATCGGACTGGCGGTCAGTCCACTGTACTGCAAGTCAAGCAGGCTTGTGGAGCAAAGACCGCTGCAGTCCCGCCAGCACCGCCAGGCAGCACAGACCATCGTCGTCATGAGGCAGCACAAACAGGCTTTCCGCCAGATACATTATGAGGTTTCACACTGCTAATGTGATTAGGACTGTCCAACTACAATGTCTCAATAGGTGGAAACGGAAGGTATAAAGAGAGCAATTCACTCTCAGGCAGCCTAACAGGTCTGACACGCCATGAGCCTCTCACAAATGTCCTGATGCTGATCATTGAAAGAGGCCAAAATCCACACCGCCGTGGAGGCAACTGACTGTAAGTACACACACCTACCTGTGCCACTAAGCTCAACAACAGATCATCGGACACATGTCATTGTGTCCACTGTCAGACTCATTCACACAGAAGGACACATTTACAGCCATTAAATGCCCCCTTTGGGCAGTTCATTCACACTGTACCACAACACTACACAAAAAACACATGCCTGACCATCTCAGGCACAGGAACAGTAAAGTGTAAACAACATTGTGTTACACAATACCATAAACTCAGCAACATCACATCTACCAATGCAACAGACACACTCACATTGCACACCTGCCATGGACTTCTTTCACATTCAACACACATATGTATGGATGTGTCCTGGAACACAAACACCACTCCCATTAAACAGCCATGCATCACATCAATCATATTGAAACACAATGGAAGGACAATGGTGTAGGAGGCTGGACTGGCTTGTAGTGAGTACCAAGGGGTACTTACACCTTGCACCAGGCCCAGGTATCCCTTATTAGTGTATAGGGGTGTCTAGCAGCTTAGGCTGATAGAAAAGGTAGCTTAGCAGAGCAGCTTAGGCTGAACTAGGAGACGAGTGAAGCTCCTACAGTACCACTAATGTCATATGCAAAATGTCATAAGAAAACACAATACACAGATATACTAAAAATAAAGGTACTTTATTTTTATGACAATATGCCAAAGTATCTCAGTGAGTACCCTCAGTATGAGGATAGCAAATATACACAAGATATATGTACACAATACCAAAATATGCTGTAATAGCAATAGAAAACAGTGCAAACAATGTATAGTCACAATAGAATGCAATGGGGGCACATAGGGATTGGGGCAACACAAACCATATACTCTAGAAGTGGAATGCGAACCACAAATGGACCCCAAACCTATGTGACCTTGTAGAGGGTCGCTGGGACTGTAAGAAAACAGTGAGGGTTAGAAAAATAGCCCACCCCAAGACCCTGAAAAGTGGGTGCCAAGTGCACCTAAGTTCCCCAAAGAGCACAGAAGTCGTGATAGGGGAATTCTGCAGGAAAGACCAACACCAGCAATGCAACAACGATGGATTTCCAGAGGAGGGTACCTGTGGAACAAGGAGACCAAGTCCAAAAGTCACGATCAAGTCGGGAGTGGGCAGATGCCCAGGAAATGCCAGCTGTGGATACAAAGAAGCTGCCACCAGATGGTAGTAGCTGAGGATTCTGCATGAACGACAAGGGCTAGAAACTTCCCCTTTGGAGGATGGATGTCCCATGTCTTGAAGAGTCGTGCAGAAGTGTTTTCCCGCAGAAAGACCACAAACAAGCCTTGCTAGCTGCAAGGGTTTTGGTTAGGGTTTTTGGATGCTGCTGTAGCCCAGGAGGGACCAGGATGTCGCCATCTGCGTGAGGAGACAGAGGAGGTGCCCAGCAAGAGTAGGAGCCCACTCAGAAGCAAGCATCACCTGCAGAAGTGCTGGAACAGGCACTATGAAGTGGAGTGAATCAGTGCTCACCCGAAGTTGCACAAGAGAGTCCCACGCCGCCGGAGGACAACTCAGGAGGTTGTGCAATGCAGGTTAGAGTGCCGGGGACTCATCCTTGGCTGTGCACAAAGGAAATTCTCTGTGAGTGCACAGGAGCCGGAGTAGCTGCAAAAGACGCGGTTCTCAGCAATGCAGTCTGGCGTGGGGAGGCAAGGACTTACCTCCACCAAACTTGGACTGAAGAGTCACTGGACTGTGGGAGTCACTTGGACAGAGTTGCTGAGTTCAATGGACCTCGCTCGTCGTGCTGAGAGGAGACCCAGAGGACCGGTGATGTAGTTCTTTGGTGCCTGCGGTTGCAGGGGGAAGATTCTGTCGACCCACGGGAGATTTCTTCGGAGCTTCTAGTGCAGAGAGGAGGCAGACTACTCCCACAGCATGCACCACCAGGAAAACAGTCGAGAAGGCGGCAGGATCAGCGTTACAAGGTCGCAGTAGTCGTCTTTGCTACTTTGTTGCAGGTTTGCAGGCTTCCACCGCGGTCAGCAGTCGATTCCTTGGCAGAAGGTGAAGAGAGAGATGCAGAGGAACTCTGATGAGTTCTTGCATTCATTATCTAAAGAATTCCCCAAAGCAGAGACCCTAAATAGCCAGAAAAGGAGGTTTGGCTACCTAGGTGAGAGGATAGGCTAGCACCACAGGTAAGAGACTATCAGAAGGAGTCTCTGACGTCACCTGCTGGCCCTGGCCACTCAGAGCAGTCCAGTGTGCCAGCAGCACCTCTGTTTCCAAGATGGCAGAGGTCTGGAGCACACTGGAGGAGCTCTGGGCACCTCCCAGGGGAGGTGCAGGTCAGGGGAGTGGTCACTCCCCTTTCCTTTGTCCAGTTTCACGCCAGAGCAGGGCTAAGGGGTCCCCTGAACCGGTGTAGACTGGCTTATGCAGAAATGGGCACCATGTGTGCCCATGAAAGCATTTACAGAGGCTGGGGGAGGCTACTCCTCCCCTGCCTTAACACCATTTTCCAAAGGGAGAGGGTGTAACACCCTCTCTCTGAGGAAGTCTTTTGTTCTGCCTTCCTGGGCCAAGCCTGGCTGGACCCCAGGAGGGCAGAAACCTGTCTGAGGGGTTGGCAGCAGAAGCAGCTGCAGTGAAACCCCTGAAAAGGCAGTTTGGCAGTACGCGGGTCTGTGCTAGAGACCCGGGGAATCATGGGATTGTCTCCCCAATACCAGGATGGCATTGGTGGGGCAATTCCATGATCTTAGACATGTTACATGGCCATATTCGGAGTTACCATTGTGAAGCTATAAATAGGTAGTGACCTATGTATAGTGCACGCGTGTACTGGTGTCCCCGCACTCACAAAGTCCGGGGAATTGGCCCTGAACAATGTGGGGGCACCTTGGCTAGTGCCAGGGTGCCCACACACTAAGTAACTTAGCACCCAACCTTTACCAGGTAAAGGGTAGACATATAGGTGACTTATAAGTTACTTAAGTGCAGTGTAAAATGGCTGTGAAATAACGAGGACGTTATTTCACTCAGGCTGCAGTGGCAGGCCTGTGTAAGAATTGTCTGAGCTCCCTATGGGTGGCAAAAGAAATGCTGCAGCCCATAGGGATCTCCTGGAACCCCAATACCCTGGGTACCTCAGTACCATATACTAGGGAATTATAAGGGTGTTCCAGTATGCCAATGTAAATTGGTAAAATTGGTCACTAGCCTGTTAGTGACAATTTGGAAAGAACTGAGAGAGCATAACCACTGAGGTTCTGATTAGCAGAGCCTCAGTGAGACAGTTAGTCATAACACAGGTAACACATACAGGGCACACTTATGAGCACTGGGGCCCTGGCTGGCACATACAACTAAAACAACATATATACAGTGAAATATGGGGGTAACATGCCAGGCAAGATGGTACTTTCCTACAAATGGGATGCACAATAGACAGAGAGACAAGTATAAAAAGCTCAATATGCAAACAATACCTGCACATTAGGGAAGGCAGCATAAGGAGTACTCAGGGAAGGATGCTGCACTGGGACACAATACACTTTGCACATGCCCCTAAAACAACATTTGCAACTGCATGGGTCAAACATCTAGATTAAGTAGTTGCAGGTACACACAGAAAAATGGACATATGCACCTTCAATTGTTAAGGAAGCTAGCACAATTGAACACCCTCCATGTATGCACCAACAAAACTCGAGCTCCCATAGATGAGATGAATGTACAATCCATATTAGGGGGACAAGTCTAACACCATACATGCTCACATTGGATAGCACAAGATTAAATACTAACATTACCAAACAGAACATAATGAAATGACACCACAATTTAATTTACACCCACATATTCATACAGTCAACATTTACTTTTGTCTTGGGTGACACTAGCACTTCCCACAAAGTCAGATTTTGCAAACAACAGCAAATGGATCAGCACGCAGTCTGAAACACACAATAGGAAGCAGACAACATAAGTTACTCAGGAACAACATAAAAGTAGAAAAGGAATAGCAGGACAAATGTATACCAAACTCAACAACTGTTTGGGTTTATGCACCAACAAAACTCGAGCTCCCATAGATGAGATGAATGTACAATCCATATTAGGGGGACAAGTCTAACACCATACATGCTCACATTGGATAGCACAAGATTAAATACTAACATTACCAAACAGAACATAATGAAATGACACCACAATTTAATTTACACCCACATATTCATACAGTCAACATTTACTTTTGTCTTGGGTGACACTAGCACTTCCCACAAAGTCAGATTTTGCAAACAACAGCAAATGGATCAGCACGCAGTCTGAAACACACAACAGGAAGCAGACAACATAAGTTACTCAGGAACAACATAAAAGTAGAAAAGGAATAGCAGGACAAATGTATACCAAACTCAACAACTGTTTGGGTTTATTTTATAGCAAATTGGAAGTGTCCAAGGCCATTGGCCAGTCCATAAGTGCACAGTACTCTGCCAACACTTGATTCCAATTACTGCCAAGAAACCTCCACAAGAAGGGGCATCAAGAGGACAGGCAGGCACCTCAATGATCATCTGGGGGGTTGGAATTGAGATGGGTGGGTTTGGGTTTGGGACGGGTGGACTTCCTTATGAGAGGTAGGCTTCTTGCTTCTTATTGGGGCGGGTATGGGTGTTTGCAGGGGGGCAGGTGTGACAGGGGAGGACTTAGAAGTAGAACTGATGGGTTAGAATGTGAGTCAGGCCTCTTGGGTTTGGGACAGGGCTGGAGGGAACAGGGGAAAGGGCAAGGCCAAACCAAAAACTTTCCTTAGGAACACGGGGACAGTTATCAGAAGGGGGTGAGGATTTGGAGGATGAGGGAGTAGTTGTCTGGTGTTTCAGTGTGGATGTCTTGGGTATGTGTGTATGTGAAATATGCTTGTGTTTGGGGTGTCTGTTGTACGTAAGTGTGAGCATTTGCGTGTGTTCAGGGCTGGGAGGTGGAGGTGCTGGGTGATGTGGGAGTGGTGGATCTGTGTGAGTCTGTTGGGGTGGTGTCTGTGGTTATGCTTGTAGCGGTGGATTTGTGTGTGTGAGTTTGTTAGAAAGATGTCTATAGGTATGGTGGTTGTGATGGATGTCTGTGTGTCTGTTGGGGTGGAGTCTGCAGGTACAGAGTATGTGATGGATATCTGTGTATCAGTTGGGGTGGTGTCTGTGGGTATGCTGGATGTGGATGTCTGGGTTGGGGTAGTGAGGTGTCTGGGAAAGTGGTAGCTGATATTGCGTGTGTACATGTCTGTTGAGTGTTTATGTGTGGGTGTGCTTTTTAGCATTTGTGTCTATGTGTGCTACTTTTGTGTGTTCAGGTAGGTGTGTGCAGATCTGACTCTGTGCTTGGGATAGGTAGTGGAATGGGGGACTGGGATTCGGAAGAAGGAAGTGGAGGGGGGTAGAAGATGGTGGTAACTGGCTGCCATCAGTGTCAGGATACTTCAATTTGATTTCCTCAGAAGCAGAAGATAACTCCTCAGTCCCGACCCGAGCTACTCACAACGAATATTAATCCTTCGTGCTGAGTACCCCAGAGGGGGAAAGTGGAATGGGATGGTAGAGAGACTGCCACAGTGATGATGAACGCCAGTACTCAGTCTGCCTCTTCACATCTAAGATTGGATACAGCACCTGCAAGAGTCACAGTCGCAATTACTAGGGACATACAACATGGGTTTTTCACTTTCTACTCTCAACACTTAATTCTCTTTAATTCTATTATTTCTTCACTCACCCTGAGTTCTCTGTAGCCTTCCTTCTCTCTATAAATGATAGCTCTTCTTAAAAAAAATGCTTATTACTGATTCTGGAAGAACTTCTCAACCTTTGTTAGAGATTGGTTTTATGTTGCTATATATATATATATAGTTGGTGATAATGCGTTCTTCAAATCAGCTGATGTTATTTAATTTCTCCTGTCTTATTGTGACTTCTGTCAATACTTGTATTAGTAAATGCTTGTTTATTACAGTTAGTTTCTCCTTCCTTACTTCGACATCTGTCGACAACTTGTAGTTGTAAATGCTTGTTTATTTAAGTTTGTTTCTCTTTTAAACTCTATTTTGGTTTATTACCATTGAATTTGTAAATGCTTATTTGTTAATAGTTCGTTTCTCCTTTAAACTTGGCCTTTGTTTATAGGGCCAAGGGACCACTCCCTGCCCTGAAAAAATACCGAAACTAAAGGTTTCGTTTTTTTTTTTAAGTGCAGCTCGTTTTCCTTTAAGGAAAACGGGCTACACTTAAAAAAAAAAAACTGCTTTATTTAAAGCAGTCACGAACACAGAGGTCTGCTGACTACAGCAGGCCTCCATGTTTGCGAGTGCCTTGACTCGCTATGGGGCCGCAATTTGCGACCCACCTCATGAATATTCATGAGGTGGGTCATTGCGACCCCATAGCGAGTCGCAGTCGGTGTCTGAGACACCGTACTGCATACCAAATTGCGAGTTGCAATTTGCGAGTTGGATGGACTCGCAATTTGGTTTGTTGCTACATCTGGCCCCATGTCTCTTAACTCATCTTCTGAAAAACATGGATTTTTAGAATATGGGATGGTGGGAAAAAACTAAGGGTGACAGTGACTCACCAAACAGGGAAAATGTAAAAGGCCATGAATGGACAAAAGTGTGTGCAGGGTGTACTATGAGATGGTGAAAAAAGTTACTATGGCGTCTGTGAAATACATTGGGAATGCAAAAGATTGTGGTGTGTGAAGGGGTGTTCTGTATAGTGTCCTTTGCAGGTGTGGCAATTGTGGCAATGTGTATCAGCTGTTTTCAGATTCATCCACTGTGCTGACCGTCATGGGGGACCTTCATGGCAACTGTGTGCTTTTAATATGCTCGGCAGTGCTATCAGCACTGGAGGTCAGACCGCCTATTTCCAGGCTTCCTCACCACTGGTGGTCTGCCACTTTTTGCTTGGCTATCGGCTGTCCTACCTGTATAAGTCATAATATTGTGTTCAGAGAGACTGCCAACACAGTGGTCTTTTTGAGACCACCAACATGGTGGTCTTGTGGACTGCCACACTTGTAATGAGACCCTTAATCTTAAAATGGCTTTTTAATAAGTATAATATACAACACCATAGGCATGCCCTCTATTCTTGTTTAGAGATTGTTTTTTTAGATTTTTAAATGTATTGATAATAGCATAATGTTCTATTTGTTATTGGTGTTGCAGACTAAGGTCTAAACAAACTGAGAATTTTACTACTGGGTGTAATAATTAATTCACCACAAGGCAGCAATCAACAGTCAGGTGACACTTAACAGTGGATGAAATGCGCATTTGTTCAAGCCAGAAAGATAATATCTTTCTAAAAGTGTCATTTTCAAAATAGTAATCTAAAACGACTTGTCTAGTAAATTGGATTTTAAATTACTATTAAAGTAAGTCCTTGAATTATTTTTCTAGATTTTTCCAAACTGAAGTTAAGGGTGTTAAGGTGTTCTAATGTAACTCAATGCTTTCCTACAGAAGAGCCTGACTTACCGCAGTGAAAAACTAGTTTGAAGATTTTTCACAGGTCCTACTTTTTAAATGCCATGCACCCTGCCTTATGGGCATAGAATGTATACTTTAGGGATGACATCTAACTCTTAAAAAGGAAAGTGGAGGCCTGAAAAAGGTATTTTTGCCATGTGAAATTGACAGTTTTAAAACTGCCTACCCATACTGCAGGGGCAGGCCTGGAGACCTGATTTGAATTGTCACTTTAGTGATGGCACAATATATGATGCAGTCTACTAGTGACATTTAAATTACAGGACCTTAGGCACCATGAGCTAGGGAATGCTAGGTAAGTTAATTATGTGAATAAGGGGTGTACCCAAGTTTGACATGTTTTTTGGGGCAGTGCACATACACTGGTACCGAGGTAGCAATGCCCTAGAGTGCAAAGTCTAAAAAAAACAACAACATCAGTCAAAACAAAGGAGTGTGAAGACAAAGAAGAGGCATTTTGCTACATTTATCTTCACAACTGCCTCTGATGTTGGCTTTTAATCAAAATAGCAATTGTGGCAAAATTTTGCCCACATAGTGACTTTCTATTTAGAACGTTCTCTGGAGAAGAGCACACCCTGTAGCGTAGGCTCTCATTATTCTAATGAGACTACTGGATTTGAGCGGCAGAACTGCCTGCGATGTGGGGGACTGAGTCTTAACCCACTACAGGTGACACCTGTCGTCCCACTCCAGGTTTTGCTCCGGCTAACTCGCAGTGCCTCATCTCTACCCAAGAGCAGGGATGATTGGGCAGCTGAGCGCATGACACAATTGACTCCTCAGGGAAATCGTGGTCACTCAGATCTCATCCGTTTCTCTCAGTTACATTAGTCTCACATATACAATGACAAGCAGAGGCAGTATATGTTTCAATAAGGTTTTACTGAATCAACTTCATCTTAGACAATAAAGCATGTACTGCAATAACCAGGATTATAAAGCTTGACAAGATTGAAATTGTGACAAGGAGAGCAAAGCATAGACGTAATGCTACCATATTGTCACTAGAGTGAATAGACTAATTCCTACCTATTGTTTTTATCCCAGTGTTTCTTATTACCCTGAACAAAGGCCTGAAGTCTTCATAAGCAACTGTAGCGAAGCATTCAGTAATCAGCGTACAGTTGTGGTCCTCTGGTTGGAATCTCCCTCTAACATGTATGGGACAAGGAATTGTTTTTAAAATAAAACAACTAATGTTCTGAGAAAATGTCCCTACGTAGGCATATGTGTGTTTCTATGAATACTAGAGACAAAAAGTTTACCATGTTTACCGCGCGCTATCTTACTGTAGCCTTGAGGGAAGCACAGAGTGCTTGTTTAAGAACACAGTGCTGGCCTAAGCAAAGAACAGCTAGATAGAGAGAAATAGAACAAGACCGCAAATGTGGCTATTGTTAAAATAATAAACAAAGTTGAATAAAATATATCTAGGTTAAAGTGCACAGCGGCAGGGCTAGTGTACTAAAATAACGTGCATGGAGCTATAACTAAAATGGCTACACAACAACCCATACCATGTAAAGGAGCATTATGGCAGTTCTCTCTTGTGGTTCACTCAGCACAGTATGGGACTAGAATGCTTTCGCTCTCAGGACTGTTTTCAGGTCCTACTTTGGCACTGGCAGGGATTATCCACTTAACACCTGGTTTGAGGTTTCCCCTTCAGACTGTAAGCAGGGTTTTGAAATACTTTTAATGCGAATAGTGGTTCATTGATATGTATCACATTATAATTGTTCAATATTTAAAGATATAGCTTTTGCTATTTATGAATACTAAACATTGCTAAGTTGGGCAAACATAGGACACATATTTACTCTGTTGCTCAAGTAATGCACTTCTCAAACTTTTCTCTGCTTTGTCTTTGCATGTATGTATGCTACTGGGATCCCATTAGAAATTGGGTCTCTAGTAGGCAGAGGCATGTACCATGCCCAAGTAGGGACCACAATCATTGTCAGGGTAAGTCAGGTACACAACCTACATTAACCTCTGCCCACCCTCTGGTAGCTTGGCACAGGTCAGTAATGCACAGTGAAGAAACCACAAAATAGGCCTCATACCAGTTTCAGAAAATAAAGAATATGTTTATGAGTAAAACAAGAACAGAAATTACAATAATCCAATAAGTAGAACTTGAGATATGATTTTTAAAAGAATAAACTGCAATATATTGCTAAGAAATCCATTGCACTTAAAGGTTACTTGACTTCACACTCGACCATAGTAAATCCAAAGTTCAGGCCGGCCATGATGGAGGGCAGGCCGGCTACTAGACCCTCGCAGGGCCTGTTGAAAAGAACCTTGGATGAAGGGTTATGTTGATGAGGAGTAGGCAATGCAAAGGCGATGCATCAATTCCGATCTGCAAAGTCAGGGAATGCACTGTTGCTGAGCCCCGCATTTGTCGATGCATTGTCCTCAGGGTGCAGCAATGAACCCTTTATGATGAAGGTAATGCACCGTCTTTGAGTCACGCAGCCGGAGATGCAGAGGCGTTGAGGGAAGAAGAGTCCTCTTCCTCAACAGCAGCAACGATGCATTGGCATTGAGGAGGGATGTCTTTGTTCCAATCGGTGCAATGTATCATTTTATGTAGACACACAGCTGCCAAACACACTTTAAAGGCCCAGGACCGATTGGCATCTCTTAGTAGGAAAGGACTCACAGTTGGCAGAGTCCATAAGCTGAAGCAGGGTTGAAGGAAGTCTTTGATGGCCTGAGACTTCAGAACTGGAGGCAAACAAGCAAGTCCATGGAGTCATTTAGGTTCTTGGAGGATGTAGTGAGGCAGGTGCAGTCCATCTTACTCCCAGGCAAGAGGCAGCAGGCAGCAGGCCAACACACCACAGCAGTTCAGCAGAGTGGCAGTCCCTCCTGGCAAAACAGCAGTCTCTTTTCCTGGCAGAATTTCCTCAGAACCAGAAGTGTACTGATTTAGTGGGGTTTGGGGTCCAGTGCTTATTCCCAGTTGGGCCTTTAAAGTGGGTGAAACTTCAAAGAGAGGCCTTTAAAGTGCACAAGGTCCTTTTACTTCCTTTCCTTTCTCCAGACACTCAACAGGGGTTTATGCAGCTCTTTGTGTAGGGAAAGGCGTAGCTCTACTCAGGTGCAAGTATCAGCTCCTCCCTCCCAATATACATCAGGAAGGCCTATCAGACTAATGATGGGCCATCAGGAAGTGAATGTCACACCCCAGCTTCCCTTGTGTGTGACCGTCACACACCCCAGACCTGTATTCAGAGACATGCAGAGGCACAGAATAGATAAAGTAAGAAACTACCAACTTTCTAAAGGTGGCATTTTCAGACTTCTAGTTTAAAATCCGACTGCACAATAAGTTGTGATTTTTTCACTTTTGAGTTCAGAGACACCAAATACCGAATTTCTATGTTGTTCTAATTAGAAATTGCACTTAAAACTTAAAAACTGTATCAGGGTTATCTCAGGGTTAACCCATGGAGCGACATAACTTGCAGTAGAGAAAAATGAATTTAGTCGTTTTTCACTACCAGGACATATTCAACTTAAATGTGCAAGTCCATCCTTTCAAATATAATGCACCCTGCCCTTGGTGCTAACTAGGGCTTACCTTAGGAAAGACATACATGTAATAAAAAGGAAGATTTGGCTGCACTTGCCAGGTCTAAGTGGCAGTTTGAAACTGCACCCACAGGCTCCGCAGTGGCATGCCTGAGACCTGTTTAAAGTGCTACTGTAGTGGATGGCACAATCAGTGCTGCAGACTCACTAGTTGCTTTTAATTAATAAGCCCTTGGCACATGTAGTGCCATTTACTAGGGACTTACAAGTAAATTAAATATGTCAATTGAGGATGCATCAATTTTATGTTTAGAGTGCACAGAACCAGCACTTTAGCATTGGTTAGCAGTGGTAAAGTGCACAGAATCCTAAGGCCAGCAACAACGAAGTCAGCAAAATAGGAGTTCATAAGGCAAAAAGTCAGGGGAAACCACGCCAAGAATGACAGGTCTAACAGGTCCCCATATACATTTTCATGATCCATAGTATGTGAATTTAGCTGTTGAAAACTAGTTCTTTTCCGGTCTGCTTGTGATGTATTTGTAGGTATTATCTTGTTAAGAATTGCTTGGCGGCATTGACGTATAAGAAACAAGCTCTAGAAACCCTACCCCACCGCCTATTTTAGTTTTACCTGCAAAAATACAGAGAAGTCTCAGCGTGCCTTGGAATTTCAATGTGTGATAAGGGAACATATCTGGAACATATCTGGTTTAGATGCATTTTCCCTAATCAGGATCACATTATTGATGGTGTCAAATGAAACTGAGAAGCCAAAGGTATTTTCCCGCATAGGCTTTCATCAAAGTTTGCTCCTTAAAATTGATCACCATTTTCTTGCCTCTACCGATTCTTAACACTGATTATTAGCCTCCTTAAGAGGAGAGTATCTATTAGATATCTTCTCAATCAAGGGGGGGGGACTTTAATGCCTTCGTTTTTCATGTACGATTGCAATGATTGGCTTAATTAGGCAATTCAACTTCATAAAGTTATTTAGGAAAGTAAGGCATGCGGTCCTAAATTGTAATTGTTTCAAACGAATAGTTTCCACCGGTAATTCCATAATGAAAGTAGAAAGATGGTGACCTTTTTGTTTTAACCACATGTAGCTAGTAGTACCTGTTCGTGTAACTATATTCAAATAGATCTCGTTAATCGCCTGCTCTGATGTGGTTTAGGGTCACTGATATTTCTTTCATATTGTCAGGAAAGATTTTGACTGCAGCTCAAAGTTTCACAAGCTTCTTCAGCAGCGTAGAATTGTATCTAACGGGAGACCCTTTGGTGACATTCCATATTTGGACTGCCATCCTTCTTTGATTTTTCAGTTGTAAAGTCTTATTTAAGGAGGCTAGGGCCAGCAAGTCATCAGAGACATGCGCTTAGAGTAAACTTCATAAAAAGCACAGAGTGGGCCATGAAAGGCAACACAAGAGTGAATAAAAAGTGAACTAAATAGAGCATACATTGATTAAACAATGAGGCACTCATGGGGGGACATGGCTATTTACAGGCCAATGCCTTCATTATCAATCTGTTCCTCAGAAAATTCTGACCCAATACCTGCAGTAACTCCTCTTATTGCACTTATCAGAATCACGAGTACTATTCAAAATTAAGAGGCTGATTTAAGGGCACCTAGTGCCTCCTTGCACCACATTAGCACCATTTTTTATGCTAATGTGGCCCAATGAGGGCAAAATCTCACCAAATTTAAAAAGTGCTGCAATGCATGCATTGCACCAATTTGTTACAGCTTGAGCTACATTATGCCTGTGTCAGGCATAATGTATGCAAAGGGATTGTACCCCTGTGGGGGGGAGGGGGGGGATGAAAAAATGGTGCAAAGAAATCAAAGAGATTTTTTTGCTTCATTTTTTTGGTACTTTTAACGCCTGCTCAGAGCAGAACAGAGCAGGCGTTAAAAGGAGGCGCACCTTTGTTTTCAATTTGGTTCAAAGGGAGTAACAGGATTAGCATCAACATTTTTGACATTAGTCCTGCAAAGCTTCGAACTGGCATCAAAAATGTTGATGCTTGTTTCCCTAACTACCGCTATGGTGGGCCATCTCTTAGTTACGGCTCACATATGGTGGCATTCAGGGGGGTGCTAAGGGGCGCAAGGAAAGTCGCGCTGCAACTGGGTGAAGCCCCACTTTCATTAAATCAGACCCTATAAATTTGTCAGTAGAAATCAAGTCACAACAATTTTCCACAAGTACATTTTGGCAAGTACAACCTGCCAATATTTAACACGAGAAAAGCCCCGGTAAATGTTACTTTTGGTGTTGAAATCCAAAATTTAAGGGCAGAATTCAACCTTTCTCACAGCTAGTACATTCATTACCTCTCACTTTCTGATTTTCATGAGTAAAATAATCACTGCAGGACACTAATATAAGGTCTAGCACATAGATAGTTATCCCTTATCGAAAGTGCAAAAAAGGATATAATGACTAAAGAGGTATGGAGTGGGAAAGTAGAGACTAATTAATTACAAGAGACGTAAGGAAATTAGAGATTTCGGATTGGGTAGAGTGGTTTAGAAGCAATTGCACTCAAGTTTATTTGGGATCATTTGTAGGGAGTGCCATGTGAGGAGAGGCATCCATACTGAGGGGCCGTACCACAAAAATAATTGGGCGATGGCTTGGTTCTAAATGCCAGCGTCTTTCAGGCGCAACATATCAGCACTCACATGCAACATTGAGGGCCAGATGTAGCAAACTTTTGCGAGTCGCAAATGGCCCGAATCGCAATTTGCGACCCCGCAAAATCGGAAATGGGATGCAAAAGTCCCATTTCCGAATCGCAAAATGCGACGCGAGACATCACCGACTCGCAAAAATAGCGACCCCATTTTGCGACCCGCAAATAGGAAGCCGCTATTTGCGAGTCGCAAACCATATGCAATAGCCACTCGCAAATTGCGACTAGTCGCAAAAAGCCAATTTTGCACTTCCAATTTACCACTAACTCAGAGCAGGTGGTAACCAGAACCAAAGTATAAAAGGAGACCCAGAAGGCACCTGGGTTACTCAAGATGGCAGAGATATATGTGATAGCAAGGAGGAGGAGAGCCCACGCCGCACAGCAGTTGAGGAGGAGGAGCCAGAGACAGGAGAAGATATACAGAACCAGACAGACACTTTTCCAACAAACTGAGGAGGAGATATATGATAAATACAGACTTAGCAGTGCAGCAATCCTAGATTTAATAGATCTACTCAATCCGCAGCTTCAATGCCAGACTGTGCGCGGCAGCGCCATCCCCACACATGTGTAAGTGCTATGCTCACTGCACCTCTTGGCTTCGGGTAGCTATAAGGGGGTCATTGCTGTGGCAGGTGGGGTATCCCAAAGTGCACTCTCACAGTTCTTCAGAGCATTCCTAGATGCTATACTCACACACATGTCCAGATACATATACCTACCCAGGAATGAGGCAGAAATCAACAGCACCAAGTTGGAATTCTACAGGATTGCCAACTTCCCACATGTAATAGGGTGTGTAGACGGGACACATATACAAATATGCCCTCCTGCAAATCTGGAATATCTGTTCCGCAACCGGAAGTGTACCCACTCACTGAACATCCAGGTGGTATGTGACGCCCATTATGTTATCACTGACATGGTTGCCAAATTTCCAGGGAGTACACATGACTCCTACATTTTCAGGCACAGTGGGATTCACCAACGCCTAGAACTTGGGGAGTTTGGAGATGGATACCTCCTAGGTATAGCTGAATACTCCTTGAAGACATACACACAGGTCAATGTCGAACCCATCTTTGCCCAGCTAACATTGTACATTTTGTGCCAAACAGGTGACAGTGCATATGCACTACGACCATGGATACTTACCCCATACTTAACACCCAGCAATGAGACAGAGAGGCGATACAACAGTGCACATAGGAGGACCCGAAATATTATAGAAAGGACCTTTGGACTGCGGAAGGCAAGATTCAGATGCCTCCACAGAAGTGGAGGTGCCCTCCAGTATGCCCCAATAACAGCTTTCAAGATTGTTGGCGCATGCGCTATATTGCACAACATTGCCACCAGACGTGGGCTACCTCTCACCCCAGAAGACCCAGATTCGGAGGATGACGAGCAAGAGCTACCACATCGCCATCATGGGGATAGAAGCATTGCAAATCAAGGCACACAGAGACAGGACCACATTGCAAACCAATACTTTGGAAGGTACGTGCTAACTGTCACCACACACACGAATGTCACACACAAAGAGTCCAGGTGTGAAGTGGAACAAACAAGGACTTTAATAATGTGCACCAAAAAACTATTTACACAAACTACAGTTCAGGGGCTGTAAAAGTCCACCTCCATGAGGACATATTAAGCTCATGTGCCTCCAGTCAATGACAGTGCGTAGCTCACACCCTGCGCCATGCTCGCCCAGCATGGCTGGTTCCTGGTGCATCTGCAGTGCCCTGCCATGCGCTACCACTGTGCAACACCCTGGTGTCTGTGGCTGAGACACTGCTAACGGTAGAGCCCTCCTCACTGTCCTGCAGCGTGTCTGCCGCGCCCCTAGCCACCTGTCGTGCCTCCATAAGATCAAATGCATGGCTAATACGTCCCAGCCCACATGCCACATCGCTGGCAAAGTGGCCCATGTCCACCTGGAGGCTGACTGTGCGCCGTGACAGCCCAGTGGTGTTAACAGCCAGCCGGAAGATGGAGGCAGACATGCGGTCCAGCCGGTGGATGAGCTGCTGGTCATGGCGCCTTGCACCCTCTCTCTCGGTGACAAGTTCTGACACCAGTTGTCTCATTGAGAGCGCAAGGTCACCAACATGGGTGTTTAGCTGTTGCAGCTCACTGTGGACCAGTTGGAGCCCTGTGGTCTGGTTGCGTTCCATGCGCTGCATGGCCCCTGAAATAATCCTTATCTCTCTTGTCTGCAGGCGCTGACCATGTAGGAATGCAGCCTCGGCGGCAGACATGGAGGCGTCCCCTGCTTCACCCTGTGGCACTGGAGGGACATTGAGACGTCGCCTGCGACGCGGTGGAGGTTCCATGTCCTGTACACTGGCACTGTGGCTGGGACCAGGTGCTGGCTCACTCTCCAGTATGGCCACTGGTGCATCAGGAGGGGACTGTGTTTGGGTGGTGCAGGTCCCTGTGGTGGCTGGTCCTAGGTCCTGTGCTGGCTGGTGGCTGACCTGTGGCCCCTGGATGCTGTGGCTGGAGGTGGTGTTGTGTGGTAGACCTGTGGGACATAGGGAACACACTGTCAGTATCTACCATCTGTTATCTGCTTCCTAATAAACTGTTGCCTATCAACTGCCTACTTGACTACATTGCCCATAATGCACCACGCAGGTGGTTGCTACTCTGAAATGGAGCTATTTTGGTTTTGCATGCTGCTGTGTACTAGGTGGGTGGGGGTATGGCAGATATGGGTGTAGATGCATGTCTCATGGTACTCACCGGTTGATGGTCCTGGCGCTGACGTGTCCAGCTCTCCTATCCCGGACACTGCCTCTGGCTCCAGGGTCTTCTCCACTCTTTCCTCCAAGGGTGTGGGTGGTGGTATGGTGGATGGTCCCCCTCCAGTGCCCCTCATCTCCCGGAGCCACTCTGTCACCCTCTCCTTGGTCCGGGAGCGCAGGTCATACCACCGTTTCTTCAGTTCCTCAATACTCCGGTGGCTCACACCCACTGAGTTGACTTTGTCCTGTATGTCACTCCATATCCGTCTTTTTTCCACCTCTGGCACACTGAGGGCTGCTCTCCCAAAAAGTTGTTCGTGGTGCTGGCAGCATTCCTCCGTCAGCACCTCCATTTCTTTTTCAGCAAATTTCAGTTTTCTCTTCCTAGGAGTTTCTGCCATTGTAGCTGCTGTTCCTCCTGTTGGCTGTTCAGCAGTTTAAAATGGGTGTGGTCCTCCCTCCTCCAAGGTGTATTAGTAAACTTCCTGGCTGTGATGTCATCATCAAGAGCCAGGAAGTGTTTTCCAGAGTGTTCTGCTTCACCTGCATTCGATTTGCGGCACAGTCGCAATTTGCGACACCCACTCGCAATTTGCGTGTTCGTTTTTAGCGTGGTCGCAAAAAGCGACCTCGCAAACAGCGGACTCGCAATCTGCGGTGCAACTTCATTTGCGAGTCGCAAAATGAAGTTGCTTTTTCTTCTTGGATACTGTTTAGCGAGTCGGAAATTGCGAGTCGCAACGACTCGCAATTTCCTACTCGCTAATTTTTTCCTACCTACATCTGGCCCTAAGTGCTGAGCATTGTCTAGTTCTCCTCAGGATACTGAAACGACCAGGGCTTGTAAGCAAGGCAATAGGCTTCAAGCCTGCCTGTTAACCATTCAATCTTAGATTAGCAGAAACGTGTTAAATCTGAATGCCCCCAAAACTGAGGGGCAGGGACCTTCAACAGCTGTGATAAATTCCTGGCACTGTGCCACCCTGTTTTTAGCTTTCCCAAGGCTGCAAGTCTGTGGTACTGCTAATGGTGAATGCTGATAAGGGTAACACCTGCTATGGCCTGTTCACTCTGAAAGCACAAGATGCTGCTTCTCTATCCTGCATATTCAGTACTGCGGTCCCCATGTAGTGTGTCAACAGAAAAACTCCACCTGGGTGTACTTGACAGAAATTCCTTACTCTTTTGTGAGGCAGACAGTGGCATGAGAGGCCTTAAAGATTATTGGCTATTTCCATGTCTTACACGTCCTTGGATCTGAAAGAAATAAGAAACACCTGAGTAGTTGTTTAGATTAATCTGCAACTTGCATATGTGTGGACCTGACTACCATGACCAGAATCATGGTTCAGAATACTTACATGGAAATACCATGCAATCACACAAACTACCTTTCCTGGTCAGACGGTATGAAAGTACATTACGAGAAAGCATAAAGTAAGTCGTAGCGTGTGTGAAGAATGAATCCTCATGGAGTCAATTCTGGAGAGTGGTGTGAAATGATCGGAGTTTTGTTATGATCAGTTTTCAGCAATATGCAGTTTAAAAGTAAGCTAGCTCACCTGAATTCTGAGACGTTGTCTAATCCTGACCTTTCAAAAACATATATTTGAAAAATATCTGTGTTATTCTGCAAATATACACACATGATAGGTTCCACAGCAGTCACACATTACTTTCAACCAAAAGCTGCTTACAAATACACTTACAAAGGTCTTGCTTAAATGACAGAAGAGCCAAGAATAGGTAAGACATAGTGAATACAGATTGTATTCTTCTATTAAAGCGCTGATGTAAAATTGCACTTCATCTAGAAAGACTACTGTTGCCCAAAAAATTGGTTGAAAATATTCAGTTTATTTAATAACGTATTTGTGACTCCAGATGTGTTTTTAAGATAACTGCGGTCTTATGCAATTGACGTGGTTAGTGATGATCAATCAAATGATGGTTCACATCCTATCCTGGTGCCTATTACTAAGGAATGTTTCTTTATCATTATCAACTTGAATACATATACCACGTCCAGGATATTGCTGTATTTCAAAATAACCTAAACCCTAATGAGGTGATTTGGGAACAAAATATGCAATTAACCATAATGCTAATAAAAATGTGTGATTAAAACTGGTGTATACGCTTAAACAGTACAAATTAGATTACAGTCTAAACATGGGACACAAAATCAGAAAAAAAACATGTACCCCACGTGGAAGAAAGAACAAGACCTAAAGGAAAACTTATGGCCTCTTAGCCTCCAACAACTGGCACAATAGCACCAACATTTTTGATGCTACTGTGGCGCATTGGTCTACTAGTGTAAAAAATGATTGTGCTAGTCCAGCAATGTGTGGAGAGGCATATTGGAAAGGTCACTTTAACACCTTCCTTGGACAGGCATTAAAAATGACAGGAAAATTATTGTGAATTTTATTATGACATTTTTCTGGGCCTCCTAATGGGGAAGCACCCTCCATGCATACAGTATGCCAGGCGTAATGTGGCGCAAGAGGTTACAAAGTGGCACAATGCATGCATTGCACCACTTTGTAAATCTGGCACAGGAAAAAGGCTTCCAGGATGCTGCCTTAGCGTAAAAAAACAGAAAAGAAAAGATGCTAGGGCGATGCAAGGAGGCAGTAGGATCTTGTAAATACACCCATATATTTGGTGTCAAAGTCATTTTAATCCTACTAGCCCTGCTAATAGATCACCCTAAGCCCATGTGTGACTTACTAAAACCCGGAAGCCCACATTCCATCTGTCCTCAGTGCCTGGATCTCCATGGATTACCAGTTACTAGATCAGAAAATACAAGATCAATAGATGTACCTGGTTTTAGCAGAGACAAAGAAACAAGTGAGAACCCTTGAGCATACCATTAAAACAGGGTAGCCACAGATAAATTGCCTCATGCAGTCAGAGCACAGTTGATAAAATAACAGTCAATACTTGACGACTGTTTATGTTTACATTTACGTAATGATAATATAAATTGTCCGGCCTTTGGGCATTTTCTTCACCAGATATCACTCAATCTACAGGGCTTATATTTATTTTTCGCTGAAGAAGAGCTTACCTTTGCCAATCTCCTGGTCACCACTCTAGCTGTTTTGTCTATTAAATCTTTTTTTATCTAAGAGGGGATACAAAACAATGTCAAAACTCACTCCCAAAAAGATTTCACTTTTACGCTTTACCAAAAAAATGAAACTATCCTTAAAAACTGTTCGGTCATTTCTATGTGGATTATAATCAGGGTTGGAATAAGAAAAAAATAGATTTGGGCACCAAAATAAAAGTGAACGCCATTAGTTAACCAGATAGCTTAAAAAGGCGCCTACATCTGCGAATCAAGCCAGTTTTGAACTTGCAAAGATGCTGTATAGGTATTTTTTCAAGGACTAGGAGACTGCATGTATCTGTGCTTGCTACAGACATTGTTTGTGGTCTTTTTAGGGAAACCAGCACAGAGGATCATAAAACATACTCGAAAATTGCTAAAACAATCTCCCACTCACAACTCCGTCAGACTAGCCCTGATTATAGTAAAAGTAAAAAGTGATGCATTGTTCCTCTCATGCTACCATATTACCCATTAACAACCCATCTGGCCCTTTGACAATGCACTTTTATGTAGTGGTGAACAAGTTACCAAGTCATGCAGAGTTAAACCATGTTATGTGCTCTAACTCAATTAAATATGCCTCTTGCAACGTAATGGTATATTGCATTCCTGCATTCTTCTTAACCCATTTGTATTCATAGATACACAAACTCTCCAGAACACCTCAGCCAGACTCATCCTCAACCTCCCCAAGTGCTCAAGCATCATCCCACACCTCAGGAACCTCCACTGGCACCCCGTCCAGAAGAGTTGCCAATTCAAAATCCTCACCCTCGCATACAAGGCTCTCCGCAACCTAGGGCTGTCCTACGTCCACCATCGACTGAGATTTTACATCACAGGAAGACAACTACACTCTGCCTTGCTAAACCTCACACACACCCCACATCCATTGCAGCAGGGGACGCTCCTTCTCCTACACAGCAGCCAAGTCCTGGAACAGCCTGCCCCTCCACCTCTGAACAGTTCCCTCCCTGGTGGCTTTTGGATGGAAACATGGTACCCTTAGCACCCAGATACCCTTAGGGCTGATAGTGTTGCACTTTACAAATGCTATGATTGATTGATTGATTGACATTGCAGCCCCCTAATCCTGGGAAGGGTTTCTTGCTCTTACCACTAGTTTCCTGGAGAGGTGCTCCACTTGTTCCTACCCCATTCAGTTCTTTTCTTCACTACTTCTCTTTATTCAGGTTTGAAGACAAATCAGTTTTTGTGGGGTTGGTCGTGTTAAATAGGGGAAAAACAGCTGGAGCAAGCATTCACATGGGCTTTTCAGGCAAAAGAAGCCATGAAAATTCTGGGCAAAGATTCTGGAGTTTCGACCAGGTAGGAAAGCAATTTGGCTTTATTTAGACTGCTTTTAACATATATCTGGGTCTCTATTAGTGTATTATCTGTGAAGAACCAGAACCTTATGGGCCTGGCGGCGCAGGGTACGCCTGAAATCTCCTTGGATTCACCTGCCTCAACTAACAGAGACACGGGACACTCTGTCAGGCGTAAAAGATCAGATTTTATTAGCTGCAGCTAGTACAGTTGTCCAAGAAGTACACAAGGTATGTTCTCAGGAGACTGCCACTTTACTTTGTGGCGCACAATCTTATATACCGTATAAAAACCATTTATTAACTACATACACTCCCAGAACACATAGAAAGGAGCCAGTAAGAATAATGTAAAGATAGAACAGAGCCAATAGAAATGTCGGAAAACAAGACAGCACCAATAGAAGGAATTGGAAAACAAAGTATCAAGTGACTTAAGGTTGCCTCCCCTCCAGCTGTGTTTGTCACCCCTCCCTTGAACTAATTCATTAACCGATCCACAACGAAGTTGCATGTGGTGCGATAAGTTTGTGTGCGTTTGGAGGACAGTTGTGAAATGAGAGAATACTAGCAAAGGACAGCGAAGGCCAGACGATAAGATAAGATCGGCGGAGAATAGTGTGAGCCTACAGATAGTTGAAACAAGGATTAGAAAACCAGACAGGGATTAGTGTACTCGGTCAGACCTTAATACCAGCCTTGTAAAGATAGAGGCAGAAGGCTGTTTTGAACACCATGTTGCAGAATAAGCAGAAAAGGCAGAATGGACTTCGTTCGCTGTGCTGCCTGAGTGAAGGCAACATAAAATGGCGGCGGGCCACAAAATGGCGGGTCGATACGATCGTATTAAAAATCGAATTTCCTCAGACCCTCCTTTTGCCAGAACTCAGGCAAGATACACAAACTCATGTTAATCTGAGTCGATGTCTATGGCCATGAGGTCATCAAGCTGTTGCTGTACCATCATTTTGATATTCTCTGCTCTTTGTGACTTGGGTTTGGGAATACATGCAGTAGCACATAGGTTGCAGATGGCAGGACCGCAGTGCATACAAAGACAACAAGAGAATATAAAAGCTAAAATTACTCCAAAGAATGTCAATACCTTCCAACCCCATTTGGACAGTAATTCCCAAAACCACTCTGAAAAGGACCAATCTCCTTCGTCCTGATGAATCGACTCGGAGATTATGTGTAACTTAGAGATAGCTTGGTATACTGTCGGAGCGTCATTAGGTATGAAAATACAGCAACTTGATCCGATCAATTTGCATACTCCACCACGGTCCGCAAGAACAAAGTCTAAGGCAACACGGTTCTGCAAGGTCATAAGACGATCAGCCTGTAGTTCAGCTGTAATGTTACTTAAAGCTCCTACAGTGATGTCTATGGTGGTTTCTACGACACGAACCAATTGCCTTATATTTCTGCTGTTGGCCATTGGACCCCAGAAGGGAAGAAATCCTTTGAGGAAATCTCCTCCCTCTTGTCCTGCTGTGTCTTTCGAATCCACAATCCCTCTGCCATATCTATTTTTATGATGGTTCGCAGGAGCGGTGTATGTAGGGGGAAGAAGAAAGGCTATATAACAAGTACCAGAGAAATCAGCTGGCAACCATGTATAAGCCCTATCGTGGCAAACGAAGTATGTACCTTGAGATGGTACTAACGGCAGTGAATTCAGGGCTGAATAAACATATGTATGGGAACATAAACTTTCTCTTTGTCCGGTGTTTGGAGTTCTACCATTTATTTGCAGACAGAAATTTCCTTGTTGGGGTATGACCCGTATCGGAGGAGATTTTCCTTGCTTAACCTTATCATTGAGGCTGGAAATGTAATTAGTTATGTTCCAATTGGTATATGCTTTTCTTTCATCTATGGAAGCTTCACTTTTTTCCATGATTTTAGCCATAGCTACCATTCCCTTTATCAATAAACTATGACTGAAATCTGAACCAACACTATGTGAACTGACAGGTTGTTTAATTTTACTTTGATATGCATTATTGAAAATGACAAAATAAGCCCAAGCGGAACCTTCATAGGAGAATGGAAGAACTAAATATGGCATTCCTTTTTCTACCGTATGTGGTATGAGTCCACACACCCAACAGTCAGTTGTATTGATCACTAACTGATGTTGATGTAACAACTGGACGAAGGAATTGTTAAAGTATTCAGTTCTTCTGATGAGTTCATGCTGGGGAAGAGTGTGAAATAGGTGCGGAGAGATAGTAGAAGAAGATGTAGAGGTAGGAGAAGAGACAACTTTTTGCTGCAGAGTAATAATGATCCAGTTTACAGATGCCAAAAGAATACACGACAATATAATGACGCATAGAGCAATACTACAACGACTACATATTTCTTTACAATTATTCTTTACATTTTTACTTTCTCTTTTATCTAATGTAGCCTCCATCTTTCTAAGTGGATGCTCACGGCAATCTTCCTCAATCACTGTAGTCACGATTATCTACCGTCCTATGACACTGTGAGGTCCTGCAGGCCTATTGCCACTTACTCAGGTCGTAACTAAGACTCCTACCGTGACCCTGCAACCGGGATAGAGCACTACATAGGAGAGAAATTTACAAGTTCTTTGGTCTTGGTCTCAAATTATAGCGTTCCTGTCCGGAGGCAGTCTGGTTTTGAAACAATGTTCCTGGATTTGTCATGTTCAAGCGACGATGCGATGGTATTGCTTCTTGAAGGATGTCGTCGTCCTCTTTCTCAGAAAGTGTTCCAATTAGACGCGCATCACTGAATGGTACAAATTGCGGAACTTTCTCACTTTCAGAGTCACTGATGCCTCTACGGACCCACTGATCGAAAGGCAAGGGCAAAGGCACTTTCTTGCAGTGCACGGCATGCACCCAGTTTTTCTTTCCTTCGACTTTAACTGCTGTTCTTGTGGTCAAAAGAACCAGGCGTGGCTCTCTCCATCTGGGCTCCGAATTTCTCTGTCGTTGGAAATTTTTCGTGCAGACCCAGTCACCTGGTCGGATGGAATGACCTGGGTCTGTGGAAGCCTCTGGTAGAGCACTCTGAACCTGTTGATGAAGAACACGCAATTTAGTTGTAAGGTCATGCAAGTAGTCAATCAACATCGGGTATGGCAAGTCTGAGTATTTCTTAGGGCGAGGAACTCCCCATACATTAGCTGGGCGACCAAATATCACTTCGTAAGGGCTAAGCCCCAAACGAGAGTGTACTGCTGTTCTGGTGGACAGAAGAGCCAATGGTAAAGCATCAGGCCAATTAAGTCCTGTGCTAGCTTGCACCTTAGCAATTTTAAGCTTCAAGGTTCCATTGTAGCATTCTACTAAACCAGCCGACTGTGGGTGATTCGCCGCGTGGAACTTCTGTTTTATGCCAAGACCTGCACAAACTTTTTGCATGACTTGACCCACAAATTCGCTCCCATTGTCACTCCAGACAATGCGCGGCAAACCAAACCTAGGGAAGAATTCTTTCAAAAGTATTTTGGCAGTTGATAAAGCAGTATTGTCCTTCAGAGGGTAGGCTTCTACCCATCTAGAAAAAGCACATACTACCACCAGAACATATTTGAGGTTGTTGCATCGTTCCATGTGAATATAATCGATCTGCAACACCTCAAATGGATATGTTGGAGGAGCAAAATGACCTGCTGGAGTTGGGGTTCCCTTTCCCGGATTGTACATCAAGCAAACAATACAATGTTTTACTACATTATTTGCACACTTTGGGATCCCCTCATTTTGCCACACTGGAGCCAGAAGTTTACATATTCCTTTTGCACTTAGGTGAGCTGGACCATGTGCCATAGTAACTATAGGTAGTACATAAGCATCTGGTAACAGCCAACGTTGATGTTCTGATAATTCAACCCAACATCCCATCTCATCTAACATTCCTGTACTTTCCTTCCACTTTCTCAACTCATTCTCCGTAGCCTCTCCTTGAATTGATTTCACACTCTCTACTGTATCTTCACACATTCCCTTTTCTCTTACGCAGTTTGCGGGACCTGCAACATACATTCGACTTGTGTCGTCTCTGGCTGTCTTTTTCGCTACCTCATCTGCAAATGCATTTCCTCGACCAACATCGTCCACAATCTTTTTGTGTGCACTACACTTCACGATCGCTATCTGAGTAGGCATTGTAAGTGACTCAAGAAGTTCAGTCACTAATTGACCATGTTGTATCTTAGTACCATGGGAAGTAAAGAATCCTCTTTCCTTCCATAAGCGCCCAAAGTTAAACGCTACACCAAAAGCGTATTGGCTATCAGTGTACACGTTTACTCTTTTTCCTTTGGATAACACACACGCTCTAGTTAAGGCTATCAATTCAGCTGCCTGAGCTGAATTATGTCTAATGCGTGCTGTCTCCACAGTCGTATGCAAAGTAGTAATAGCGTAGGCTGAAACTGTATCTCCATTCGGGAGCTTGAAACAAGAACCATCTACCCATAGTGTTCCATCTGGATTCACTAATGGCGTGTCTTTTAGGTCAATTCTACCCTTAGTCTCTTCTTCAGTACGGAGAAAACAATCATGCTGTTCAGAGACATCTCTCTCTTCTGGAAGAGGCAACAAGGTAGCTGGATTCAGGGTATTACATCGTTTGATGTGTATGTGACTAGCCAAAAGCGTCAGCTCATATCCGGACAACCGAGCACTCGTAAGATGCTGCGTTTTTGTCCTATTTAGTAAAGTATCCACTGCATGTGGCACCATAACAATGAGAGTATTATCTAGCACTACTCCAGCAGACTGTCGAATAGAAATTGCTGCTGCCGCTGTCGCCTTAAGACAACTAGGCAATGCTTTAGCTACTGGATCTAACGTAGCTGAGAAATATGCGCATGGTCGCTGTTGATCTCCAAAACGCTGCGTTAAGACTGACAATGCACAACCCTCTCTTTCGTGGACATAGAGCGTAAAGGGCTTACTGTAATCAGGAGTACCCAATACAGGAGCAGAACACAAAGCAATACGCAAATCAGTAAAACTCTTCTGACATTCGTCAGTCCACGGAAGAGGCTGAGGCGTATCTTTTAAAGTTAGCGCCAACAGCGGTTTAGCCAATAAAGAGAAACTCGGAATCCACTGTCTACAATAAGAAGTAATGCCCAAAAAGGCACGTACCTCTCTTTGTGTGGATGGCACTGACATTTGTGCAATTGCCTGAATTCGTTCGGGGGTCAATCGTCGTCCCTCCTTTGACAAGAGATGACCCAAATAAGTCACCTCGCGACAGACATATTGTAATTTAGAAGGAGAAACCTTGTGATTCAGATCAAACAAATGACGCAACAGTGCAACGGTCACGTTTTTGCAAATCTCCTCTGAATCAGCGGCAACTAATAAGTCATCCATGTACTGAATGAGAGCGGCACCGGACGGTAAGGAAAAGGCATCAAGATGACATTTTAGAGCTTGACTGTAAATAGAGGGACTTTCACAATAACGTTGAGGTGCGCGTTTAAACCGGAAGCTTCGGCCTCCGAGGGAAAAACCAAAAATATCTCTACTCTCTTCGGCGATGGGAATACTAAAGAAAGCATTCTTTAGATCAATAACTGAAAACCAAGTCGCTGTAGAAGGTATCATCGTCAACAGAGCAGTGATATCTGGGACTACAGGAAACTGCGGTACGACAATCTTGTTTACCTCCCGAAGATCAATTACAAAACGATAAACAGGAGGCTGAGAAGGATCAGTGCGTTTAAGAACTGGAAGAACAGGACTGTTACATGTATTTCCTCTCGTTTCCTCAACCACACCCTTCTGAATCAAATCATGGACAATTTCCAGAAGTGCTTTCTCACCTTCAGTAGAGATTCTGTATTGCGGAATACGTGGCATTTCAGCATTGGGCTTGAGAGTAACAACATAAGGTGGGATCTCAAGACAATCAACGTCATTCGGACCCGTAGCCCAAAGCGTTTCGGGAAGAGAAAGCAATTCAGGTGGGAATTGATCTTTTGATAAGTACATTGGACTAGTCATTTTCTGTCCTAGAGTGAGGTATACACCAGAAGGTGAACAATATATCGTAGCATGCATTCTTTTTAATAGATCTAAACCCAACAGATTTTCACCACAACCATTCGTCAGAAGAAGCGGAGCTTCTAAATCATAAGGGCCTATTGAAACAGGCAAAGGGCAAGAAACTGGATTGCGAACAGGGGTGCCAGAAAATCCTACAGATACATTCGTTAAGCCAGACAAAGGTGCGCCAGGGAGTTTAGAATGAATGATAGAGCTTCTCATGGCACCAGTATCTAAAAGAAATGGCTCTGAAACACCCATTGTAGTGACATTAACATAAGGTCCATTCTGATCCACTGGAATTGACGTAACCCCCTTACTTTGTCCATGGCTGTCCTATTCAAAATGAAGACTTTCATTCCCTCCTTCAATATACTGATCCTCACTGTAATACTGTGTAGACCTAACATTTTGCTGGTCAAAGTAATTTCCGGAATTTGGAGGAACAAAAGAACGCTGCTCTTGGGTTAACACACCTCGACCTCTACCTCTATTTGCTGACTGAGGACCACCACGACCTCGTGAAGCAGATGTTGCTCCATTACGCTGCAACAATGCCGGACAACTGTTCTTAAAATGACCTTCCTCCCTACAATAAGCACATTGATTGGGACCTAGCAAAGGTCTTGGAATGAATGGTTCAGGCTTTTGATACAACCTCTGAAACTGCGGAGGCTGTTGAAACTGAGGCTGAACATAACGAGGAGGATAAGCCTGTTGCAAGAGAACTTTAGTTTTTAATTCTTTCGTCTTTTTCTCTTGTTTTTCCCTTTCTTCTTTGTCTCTATTTTCATAATATTGTGCAGTAGCCAATATCTGGGCGGAAGAAGAAACTGCCCATGAACTCTCGGAGTCTTTTAGCTTGTGTGATAGTTCAGGAAGCAAGTTATATACGAACTTATCCACAAATAATCGCTGTCCCCCTTCTGTAGCCATATCTTGACCACTGTGATCAATGAATGTCTCCTCGAATCGGGTAAAGAAATCGGAAACACTTTCATCTTTCTTTTGTTTACATGCTGCTAGCTTATCCCAATTAACTCTCAAAGCAGGCATCATTGTTTTCATTAATGTAATAATCCTACCAGGGAGTTCTGAGATCAAAGCGTCGGGCTTTGCACCACCTACTTGACCTCTATCTGCGGCAAAAATAGCGTTCCAATCGCCGCCTAATTCTTGAGCGTGATCCTCTCTACGAATTTTAGCCCATATTGTCTGTGGAACTACATTTCCCATCAACATGTCAATATCTGCTAGATTCATAGTACATGCATCAACTGTTTGCGACAACTCTTTATAGTAACCAGCAGGATTTTTGCGTGGATCTGGTAGTGACTGTTTAAGTGCTAAAACTTCAGACCTTTTCCAGGGGACATGTACCCATATGCGCTGAAAATGCGCAGGAATAGCTGGATTAGCACCTGCTGCTGCAACTTCTTCCTTCCATATTGGAGAAACCTCTCTCATGGGATAGTTTTTCAGTGCTGTCCTAACTGAAGGATCAGAATCAGGAAAAGTATGTGAGAACAATAGGGATCTGAAAGAAATAAGTGTTCTGACAGCGTTTTCAACCTTAGGACCCACAATAAGTCCTTTGTCAAAGTCAGCCTGAACATCTAACAGATCCTGTGGGACCGAACCCAAATTCATATCCTCCCATTCTTTAGCGAGAGTATCGCACATAACTTTAAAAACATATCTCTGCGTAGGTGCATTCCATTGCAGAAAGGTGGACATAATATCAGACGTACTATATTGGGGACCCTTCTTGATCCATCTACAAGCAAGTGAGTCCAATTTTTCTCGCTCTTCGGAGTCTGGGAATTGACTACGAGACTGTCTTCGAGAAAAAGCTGGAGACACATTTAAAGCTTCAAAGAAAGGTGATAAGAGACCAGAGACAGTATCTGCAAATCGCTTACGCATAGATGGAGAATTTGACATAAGGATAGGGGACAAGGTATTAGGTGAATTAACTAAAGGAGCATTAGGAATTGCCAAAGGAGCAGAAGGCAAAGGAGTTAAAGGCAAAGCCGGCATAGGCAATACTTGAGGAGGCAAATGTGGAAAAGCTGGAGCAGGCGGAAGCACAACTGGCGGCTGAACAGGCTGTAACATCGGGGGTGCATTAGCACCTTGTACATAGGGCGGAGGCAATTTCAATAAGTGGGACATTAAGGGATCTTCCTCAAAATCTTTTCTCTTATCAAGGGAAGAGATAGGCAACGTCGGATAGCATTTATCTATTGCCATTCGATGCTGTCTGTCTGAAATTTCCATTGCATTATCTATTTCATCATCTTTGAATTGCTGAGCAGCCTGTATAATCGTCATTCCCTGTGTTTTCCTATCTCGTTTCGCTTGTTTAATTTCTCTCTGTTTGGCTTCCTTACGCCAAAGGCGAAAAGAGTCAAACATTGCCGGCCGGGCTTTTCTTTTAAATAACGTTGCTTCTAAATTATCTAGCACATCAGTTTCGAAACTACCATTTTCTGGCCATTTTAAAACACCATCTTTCTTTGTATATCGGGTCCATGTCTTATTAAAGGCAATAGGACCAACACCATGTTTAGAATAGAGCTCATATGTGGGAGTTCCAACCGAAGGAATCGGACAGGAGTCCTCAAGCTGGGAGTCCCTATTACAACCAAAGCAACAAAGTTTTCCAAACTTAGTCAGACCAGACATCTCACGATTTTTACTGGCTGTTCACAAACATCAAGGGGGTAAAACTTTCAGTTTACACAGCACAAATGCACTTACCCCTCGGCTTTGGCCACTGCAATGGCCAAATCTAAGGACCTAAGGACCAAACAAAGACCAAAATTTGTGGGCGCGACCCACCAAATACTTAACTAAGGATGTCTTCTTACACCAACAGAGGCCCGTCTATCGTCTCGCTTTACCATACATCATCAAAGAAAGGGCCAAGGCAGGGCGGCAGTCAGGGCAGCAGTCGTCAGTAGCCGTCAGGAAGGAGTAACCGCGCTGAAAAAGACCTTCGGACCACTTCGACATACAGGGGTCGCTTGACGTGGCTCGCGATTCCTCCAGAATTTTCTTGCGGGGTTCCTCACGACCTTCAGGCAGAACCGGTACCGCTGAAGCCGCCCCACGTTGGGCGCCAGTTGAAGAACCAGAACCTTATGGGCCTGGCGGCGCAGGGTACGCCTGAAATCTCCTTGGATTCACCTGCCTCAACTAACAGAGACACGGGACACTCTGTCAGGCGTAAAAGATCAGATTTTATTAACTGCAGCTAGTACAGTTGTCCAAGAAGTACACAAGGTATGTTCTCAGGAGACTGCCACTTTACTTTGTGGCGCACAATCTTATATACCGTATAAAAACCATTTATTAACTACATACACTCCCAGAACACATAGAAAGGAGCCAGTAAGAATAATGTAAAGATAGAACAGAGCCAATAGAAATGTCGGAAAACAAGACAGCACCAATAAAAGGAATTGGAAAACAAAGTATCAAGTGACTTAAGGTTGCCTCCCCTCCAGCTGTGTTTGTCACCCCTCCCTTGAACTAATTCATTAACCGATCCACAACGAAGTTGCATGTGGTGCGATAAGTTTGTGTGCGTTTGGAGGACAGTTGTGAAATGAGAGAATACTAGCAAAGGACAGCGAAGGCCAGACGATAAGATAAGATCGGCGGAGAATAGTGTGAGCCTACAGATAGTTGAAACAAGGATTAGAAAACCAGACAGGGATTAGTGTACTCGGTCAGACCTTAATACCAGCCTTGTAAAGATAGAGGCAGAAGGCTGTTTTGAACACCATGTTGCAGAATAAGCAGAAAAGGCAGAATGGACTTCGTTCGCTGTGCTGCCTGAGTGAAGGCAACATAAAATGGCGGCGGGCCACAAAATGGCGGGTCGATACGATCGTATTAAAAATCGAATTTCCTCATCTGTACTCAGCCTTGGATACTCAAAGTAACGTTGAGCCCTGGAACATCAAATGGGATACACTGTATTATCTGCACTGGGTGAAACCCACTGTATGCATCACCTGTGCCACTGAGGATTGCTGCCTTGACTAGATGCAAACCTACATTGGCATTTCTTCAACAACTTAATTTTCCTGAGGTTCATTTTAGCGCATGCTCTTTCCACACATTTTCCTTGCGCCTTGCCTCACAGGAGATCACATATATTTTAAAACCTATTTCTAGTGTTATGATCTTCAAATGTAAACATTGTAAACTTTGATTTAGTACAATTGGTGGTTAGTCTAATGTTTTGAGTGTGCTGCCAGTTGATTTTTATTCTGTGTAATACCTCTATGTCCTTAATGAATGGTATGTGTTTTATGATTATTTTTTCTTGATCAAATAAAGCTGTTGATTGATTGATGTATGCCACTGTTAGTAAAGTACCACATGACCCACTCTGTAGTGCTTGGCATTGCTGGAACACATTGTAAGTGTAATTTAATTTAATATCATCATTTGATTCCACACAGAAGCATGCTTTGTCACACATTTCTTGGAGTGACAACTCTCCACTGCACAGCTAAGGGAGTCAAGCATACTGCAGCCTAAGATTGCCTTATTTCATTATGAATAGGGGAACTAAACTGATTTTGAACCCTTGGGCAGCAGTAAGCACTTTTCACCTCTGGAGTTGTCTGAGTGTGTTATCAATTCACAAACTATTCCCCTAGTCATGACCAATGAACTAGTCAATAATTCCACTTTGCTGTTCAAGTTTCTTACATGTGACCAATCTAGGACATGTATAACCCATCTATGCCCATAAGGCAGTCTTCTCATTGGTGGAGAAATTTGTGGTGGTTGGTGGCTCACCTTTAGCGCTCTTTTCTCTCAATGTGCCTTCAAGCAGAATGTATTGGAGTATAAACAAAGGCCAAGTACTGGAATCGCTTTATGGTTGTGAGGACAAACAATATGGGTAGAAAGGTAAGTGTAACACCTTATACAACTAGCTTTTGCTTGGTGTCCCCACCACTGGCTTTGGTAACCCCTATCTCAGCTATCATAAAGACAAAATACAAAATAGAAAGTACACATGGCTTCCTGAGCCCTGTTTACTTTTTATTGTTTCCACTTCTTCAATCAATTAATCAATCATTTTGTTAAGCATTGTACTGTCCCCCCTAGGGGTTTCTGGGCTCTAGGGTTGCCAAGTCTCCATTGAAGAGCCAGGTCTTGAGTAGTTTCCTAAAATTAGTCAATGAGGATGCTGTTCCGAGGTGGAGTGGTAGACTGTTCTAAGACTTGGTGGTGATGTAGGAAAAGGAGTGGCTGCTGCTGCACTGGTGGTGGATGGGGAGGATACATGCTAGAGCAAGGGAGGCAGAGTGCAGGCATCCTGTAGGCTGGTGGAAATCCAAATGATGGTTGATGTAGGATGGTCCTTGATCATGGAGGGCCGTGTATGCGAGGGTGAGGGTCTTGAATTGGCATCCCTTCTGGATGGAGAGCCCGTGGAGTTCTTTGAAGTGCAGGTGATGTGGGTCCTTTTGGGGGCTTCCAGGATGAATCTGGCTGTGGTTTTCTGTATGGTCTGGAGTCTTCTGAGTAGCTGCGTGGAGGTTCCGGCATATAGGGCATTGCCATAGCCAAGGTGGTGGATGACGAGTACCTGAATGACGATCCTACTGGTGTTGGTTTGGACCCATCTAAAGATTTCGTGAAGCACGCAAAGGATGTGGAAGCAGGAGCTGGGTGCTATGTTGACTTGTCGTTTCATGGTCAACTGGCTGTCAAGGATGATGTCCAGGTTGTGTGCATTGTCTGTCGGAGTGGGTGTTGGTCTGAGTTCTGTCTGTCACCAGCTGTGGTCTCAAATGGAGGGGTACTTCCCAAAGAGCAGGACTTCTATTTTGTATGAGTTGAGCTTTGGGCACTTGTCTCTCATCCCTCTGGCTATGTTGGTCATGGAGTTGCAGAAGTTGGTTGGTGGGGTGTACAGTAAGTGAGAGGATTAGTTGTGTGTCACCTGCCTAGGAGATCATGTTGAACCTGTGGAATCAAATGATCTGCGAGGGAGTTCATGTAAATGTTGAATAGCGTGGGACTGAAAGAAGATCAATGGGGTACATCACAGTTGATGTCACTGGGTGTGGAAGTGAATGGTGGCAGTTGGATGCTTTGGGTACTTTCTGTCAGGAAGGAGATGATCCATTTGATGGCATTTTTGCTCTATACCAATGTTGTGGAGTCTATTGGTGAGGGTGTGGTGGGAGATGATGTCGAACGTGGTAGGGAAGTCAAGGTGGATCCGGGCTGCTGTTTCTCCTCGGTCAAGGAGAGTTCTGATGTCGTCTGTGGCAGTGATGAGCATAGTTCCTGTGCTGTGGTTGGTTTGAAATACTGATTGCAAGGCATTGAACAGGTGATTCTGTTCACGTGTTCAGTGATCAGTTGGTTGATGGCTTCTTGAAAATTTGGCTGGGTCGGGGAGCAGAGAGATAGGGTGGTAGTTCTTGAGGTTGCTGGGATCAGCGGAGGGCTTCTTTAGGAGGGATATGACTTCTGTGTGTTTCTAGCAGGATGGGAAAGTTGTTGTGGTGATGGAGGGGTTGAGGATGTGCATGATTTCCATGCTGATTGGGTTGGATCCAAGGTTGAAGAGGTAGTGAGGGCAGGGGTCAGTGAGTGCCCCGTGGTAGATGGAGGACATGATAGTTGCTGTGTTTTGGGTAGTGAGAGGCGACCAGGTGGTGATAACTTGGTTGGTGTTGGGCAGTCGATTGAAGGTATCCAGATAGATGATTTTGGGATGGGAGGCAAATTTGTTGTAGGCGGTGGCAATCTTGCTGAGGAAGCAGGCCGAGAGGGAGTCGCAGAGTTCCTGGGAGGGGAGGATAGTGTTTTCTGTGACTGGGTGGGTTGGAGAACTCCTCGACTATCTTGAAGAGTTCTTTCATGTATTTGGTGGCTGTATTAATGCATGTTGTGATGGCTGCTCTCTTGGTTTCCTTGATGAGGTGGAAGTTTCTGAGGGTGATCTTGTGTGTGGCTGCGTCAGAAGGGTCTTTTCAGGCTCACCATCGCTGGTATGATTGCCTTTTGCTGGTTTCAATGGGACTCTGTCAGCACATTTGGTGATCCCGGTGGAGTAGTTGTGGGCTTCATCAAGGTCTGTTGCAGGGTATTGCACTTTGCATAGCTACCGAGCAGAATGTCAGTTGAGGATCATAAGTTGTGACAATAAGTTATGCCTATGATCTCACAGGGGATCAAACTGTGTGTGTAATTACACTAGCATTTGCATGTTGAAGTAGATGACCCAACACCCATCGGTGATGAAGGGAAAAGAAGGGAAGCATCTTTCTTGGGCAATTGTCTAACTTGAGGATCTCAGTCAGAGGATACTTCATATATCTTCCTTACTCAAAGGAGTGAAGAGGGACCTTTCTCTCCATAGCAAAAAATAAAGGAGTGCTCTCTCTCTCTCTCTGTTTCTCACTTGCTCTCTTTCTCTCTCTCTCACTCAAACACACCCAAACATATATAAGCTGGGTGTGGTGGCTAAGTGGACTGATTCATCTACACCAGAAACATCTTTGACCTTATGGACACAGGTTCAATGCCCAGCACATTCTTTTGCAATTGATAAAACAAGTGCCATTCAGTTGGGTAACAAATAAAAGTAAACCACTGCTACAGTTTTTGGACTTGGATTTTAGAACTACTCAAATGTCTTGTACAAAAAAACCTTCTCAGGAGAAACACAGTGGGAGCATAATTATCTCAATCTTTAACATTGCCAAAGAAGATTAGTCCCATAGCTGCTCTGCAGATTTGTGTTGAATAAAGCAATATTCAAGAAATTGAAAGGGTATCCACTAATAACACCCAATCTGTGTTTAATTCTCAAATCATCTATTCCTCACTGTCATTTAAGATAGGAACCATGGTTATTTTCCCTGATTGTTATTGATGATATCAAATTAATTAAGTATTATTTTGATGGTATAAATGATGACTCAAATATTTAAGAAAACAGTATTAAAGAAGAGATGACAACATGAAACAGCAAATCAGAACCTCCCAAGGGCCAAAGACCTAAATTAATAGATGCTGTTTATTGATTACTATTGTGGGATAAGCTTGCAAGCATGAATACATCAAAAAGTAAAACTTTCATAAATAAAACAATACATTCTGCTTATTTGTGAAAGCTCTATTACTATTGCACCTACAAAAAAAGTCAGAATGCACACAAAGCTTATTCTTTTTCTATTATGTTTTTTGACAAGTGGAGTACAGTAAATATGTCACATAGCAAAAACTATAAACATATATCCAAGATGCCACATTAAGTTCATCACCCAAATGAAATTCAGTAAAAAATCACATAAATGTATTTTTTCATCAAATCAGAATTTGGTTATGCCTCAGATAAAAGTATATTCTTGGACCAGAGAGAAAGGAGAGAACAGAAAATCAGGGCATACAAAATTCATTGATAAATCCCAGGACTAGGAAAAAAAGAATGTAAGTCTCCCAGACAGAAGCTTCAATAAATGTTACAGTATCACTGGTTGTTATAGTTTATGACATAGAGCTAATTCATTCCACAGGAAAAACCCACTGCTCACCATTGCAGAAGCTCCCAAATCTGCCTTCTCCTCTTCCAACTCTTGTTTCCCTTCCGTATATATAAGGTGCTCTCCAAATTAGCTATTGAGAGCAGTCGTGCTAACCATTTGCCAAATGTGGGAGGGGACGGGTTGAGCCAAACAGCAGCAATGCAGATATACATTCAATCAATCAATCAATCAATCAGTTTTTGTAAAGAGCGGCTACTGTTAGGCGCTCTCTCCTCATGAGGGAAGCAAAAGACTGAGGCCCTGATTTATACTTTTTTGTGCCACACTAGCGTAAAATGACGCTAATGTGGCACAAAAAAGGAATAAATCAGGGCCTGATTTCAAAACAAATTCAGTGCATCCATTTAAAACAGATGTAAAATAAATGAAAATGTGAGAATTTCTTCAACCATCTGACATGAAACAAATGTAACATTAGCCAACCAAATAAAAGTGACAGCAAATGTCTCTGTCACCTGTGGCCTAGCTCAACATTAATTTTGTTCCTCCAACTGCCATGATACTGTCTTACAGAACTCAAACTACTAGCAAAATCATAAGCACAAGGCATTTAATATTACTGCAGGGATCTTCTAGAGGAAATCCCAATGTGAAATAGACATACAAATGTTTGACATCCGTATACAGATGTAATGTGTAATCCTCACAAAAGCAGAAATATTAAATACAATTTTATAGGGACTAATGTGCCTTTTTATTAGAAACATCTTTACACTTTATTTCTTCTTTTCATGAGTGAGGTAAAGAACAGAGTATGAGCAGCACCAAAGTGATTCATTGAAATGCCAGCCATAGTGACAGTGATAGCACATGCACTTTTACCCTAAATGAAACCACAGGGTTGACTGACTGTCCCACACTTGCTGACCCAATAACCTACAATTTACTACTGAGAAAGGAGTGAGCACTTCAGAAAGTAAATAGGGTTATGTCCTGTTTGCTTTGGGTTCCTGTCTCTGTCTTTGCGACAGAGGATGTGCCAGGGGTGCCAGTAGATGTGCCCCCTGGATCCTCCAAATCAGCTTCCATTATGACAATGAGGAGCTGACATTACATAGGTAACAGCTACCATATTCTGCAACCTCATAAGTTTTCCATAACAAATTGAAGCTCCAATAACAGTTGCTATTCCCACTTAAAAATATAATTTATTTTTTATTTATTATGTAGTGAAAATTATTGTTACATATAGGAACTATCATATCAAAATTAATTATTTTTTAAAGGAAATTGGTCACACCATTTTTTAAATTTGAAAAGAGTAGTAGCATATTTTATAATAAACAAATAATTTATTTTATTTATATAGAATGTTCTTAACATTAAATTATATTTACTATTATTTCTGAAATGTTAAAATAAATTAACTTTAATTTAAGATTAACATCTTTTACTAAGAGCTTTAATTTTAAGTTCCTGCCCAATTTATTTTCTAAGGAAGGGTGTTACATTACCCACAGTGGACCGTGTGTGTTGTTCCTGTTTTGCGAGTCGGTAACCTGGTTACCGACTCGCAGAACGGCACTGTGAGTCGCAAATAGGAAGGGGTGTTCCCCTTCCTATTTGCGAGTCGCAGCGCGATGAAGGATTGCTTTGTGACCGCAAATGCGGTCTCATAGCAATCGCAGTTACCACCAGTGTCACACTGGTAGTAACCCATTCGCAAAAGGGAAGAGGTCCGAATGAGACCCCTTCCCCTTTGTGAATGGCCTGGAAAACATTTTTTCAGAGCAGGCAGTGGTCCTAGGGACCACTGCCTGCTCTGAAAAAATGAAACTGACACGTTTCATTTTTTCATTTTGTAATGCATCTCATTTTCCTTTAAGGAAAACGGGCTGTATTACAAAAAAAACAAAAAAATGCTTATTTAAAAGCAGTCACAGGCATGGTGGTCTGCTGTCCACAGCAGGCCACCATCCCTGTGAGTGCTGCCAGTCGCAAGGGAGTCACAAATTGCGACCCACCTCATTAATATTAATGAGGTGGGCCTTTGCGACCCCCTTGCGAGTCGCAGATGGTGTCAGGGACACCGTCCTGCATCCTGAATTGCGAGTCGCAAATTGTGAGTCGCTCAGACTCGCAATTTGCGAGTCGCAATTCAGGATTTTCTTACATCTGGTCCTAAATACTTTTTTGACCCTCCTTTTTATCTTTTGCTCCTAAATGAATCTGCATGAGTTTGAAAACACGAAAAAATGGCTAAACATTTCACCCAAATGTTATTCATATGCACTAATCTGTGATAAAGTTGTAGCCAAATGCGTTGTCAATAAACATTTTTTTGCTGTTGCTTTTTATCTTGTTCTCCTGTGCTGTGTCGATTCTTCTCGCAGGATGTCGGGCTACATCATTCCAGCTTAGCTACGCGTCGATCCCGCTGGGCCTTGCGTTGAAGTTCCAGATGCAACACTGGTGCTGTGTCGATCTCCTCTCGGGGAGCCAGGTTGCGTCATTCCGGTTCGGCGTGCAGTGATTTCCTCACCGCATTGCAGTCTGTGCATCATTTCTGGCAGACTGTGCATTGAATTTTTGCCGCACAAGGAGTTCTTTGCAGAAGGAAGTATTTTTGGTCCTGAGACTTCAAGGAACAGGAGGCAAGCTCTATCCAAGCCCTTGGAGAGCACTTCTCAGCAGAGCCAGAGGGCAGCAAGGCAGAGGGCAGCAGCAAGGCAACAGTTGCCTGTTGCCTCAGACCATCAAGAGTGGGGCACTCCTTCTGTGCTTTGCAGAATTCCTCCCTGGTTGACCCACCCTCCACTTGCCAGCCAGTAAGTTCAGGCAGGTTACCCAGGGTGGCAATATCTTCCCCAGTTGGTTCAGGGGCCTCCTATTCTGGGACCCCGTCAACTACTGCAGGAATATCTGGGGCCAGTTTCTCCCACCCCTTGCCCTTCCTCTGTGCAGCTGTCTGGGCCATTGTTCCAGGCTCCAGACGCCCTTGACTCCCTTCCTGGGCAGCCATGGACCTTGTGGTCATGCAGACTCACTCAGGCAAACCTAAGAACTCCATGTGGAATCTGAGCTCTAACTCTTTCCGGGCAGTATGCTCAAGATCATTGCCTAACAGACAATCTACAGGCATGGCAGGACTCACAGCTACTTTTAGAGTACTAGAGACCCCGCCCACTCAAAGGGAGCCAGAGCTACCGTGATTGTCAGCAACTATGACCTGGTGGAATTCAATAGGGATGACCTGCTCTGCTGACACCAGCTGACCCCTGACAGTAGTCATACTGGCTCCTGTGTCACACAGAGCCTCCACCCTTTGCCCATCAATAGTGAGCCACCACCTATACTTGGACATTTTACCAGTCATGTGGGCTTTTGGCACCATTTCCTTATCTTCCAGGGACACTAGTGGTACCTCTATCTGTTCCCCAAAGCTAACTGGGACCATCTCCCCCCTGGGGGCTACACTAGCCAACCCAGGTGTCTGCCCTCCAGTGGAGGGCTATGCCCTCTTGGGGCACTGGGAGTCACCCTTATAGTGCCCAAACCTGAAACACTCTAAGCATTTGGAGATAAACTATCCTTTCTTCTTGTCAAAGTACCCTGGCTTCCTGTCAGATTCAGAATTGAATTGTTTTGGAGGCCTTTTGAGAACTCCTTATCATTAGGTTTTTCTTCCCCCTCTTTCTTCTGGTGGGAACCCTGACCACCTTTGTGGGCGTCCCCCCCGGGTACCTTCTTGGACACTCTGGTGCTAACCCAGAGGTTGGCCTCCACAGCAAGCTTTCTAGGATCAGTCAGCTTACTGTCAACTAGGTGCTGGCGCAACTCTATAAAGCAAACACTGAACATACTCTTTCAGGATCAAATTGTATAACCCCAATTAGTCATCTACTTTACTGACCCGCACCCATCCATTCAGGCCATTACTGGAGAAATCAAAAAAGTCTACCCAGTTCTGTGTGGAGAGTTTGGTGCTGTCCCTGAACCTCTGACGGTACTTCTCAGGTGTCAGCCCAAACTTGGCAAGCAAAGCAGTTTTCATGAGTGTGTATCTGTTTTGATCCTTAGGATCCAATGCAAGGAGTGTGTCCCTCCCGCTACTGGTACAGACCACCACAAGGCCACCCCCCATTGCTCTTCAGACCCCATGAGCCCTTAGTGCAACTTAATAAGCAGTCAACCACTTATCAATGTCATCTCCCACCACATAACATGGCAGTACATTTTTGGGTATAGGAAACTTCCTTTTCCCAGCAGGTCCTGCATGTATACTGCCACCATCACCGCCAGACTCAGTCTGCCTTGTCTTGATATCCAGCTCTTTGAGACTCAGTTCATGAGCCAACAAAAGTTTCTTTTCAGCCAAGGCTCTCTCAGCTGCACCCTCAGCTTCAGCTTATTTGGCTGCTCTCTCAGCCTCTCTTTCTGCTTTTCTCTCCTCTGCTTGCATGTTTAACTTTGCCATTTCTAGTTGAAATTCTCTCTCCTCCCTCCTTTCCTCTGCAGTCAGGCCATGGCTAGAGACACTGCTCCCTGGTTCACTAGGGGGCACAATTCCAGGGGTAACATCCCCCACTACTGGCAAAAAATCTTCTGAGGGGCCCTCCTCTGGACCCTCCTCTTCAACATTCTCATCTGAATGGACTTCTGCCCAGGCTCTCAGGCCCATATTTATACCCTGTTTGTGCTGAATGTGCGTAAAAAATTTGGATGCACATTTGGCGCAAATCGTGCACCATATTTAAACTTTCACACCAAAACCTGCGAACGCTAACATTCCACTGTGTGCGTCATTTTCTGGATGCGGGAAACCGCCTTGCGTTAATGACATGCAAGGTAGGCATTCCCACCCAAAAAACGACTTAAACACCCGTGCACCTTATTTATCCAATCGCGCAAAAATCCTGCACGGCCGGGAAGTGGAGTCGGAAAAAGACGCACAGCCCGGTTTGCTTAAAAAAATAACACCTGGGTCAGGGCAGGTATTAAAATGAGGCAAACACACCAGTACTTAATGATAACACACAGAAACAACAGCAGAGCTCCAAAAGGAAGACATGGAGGTGCTTTTCATCCAGCATGCACGCAGACGCAGAGCACAGGACCAACCACAGCAGCTTCAACAACACCAGCAGGGACCCCAAAGGCAACACCGAAGGCAGGAGAGGATATTCCGCAACAGGACAACCCTACTGGGACTCCGCCAACAAGACATCATCCAGAGGTACAGGCTCAACTGGCAAGCCATTCAGGAGCTGCTGTGCAACATTGAGCCACTGTTGGCACCCAGCTTGCAGACACCCCGCACCATTCCACCAGAAACCAAGCTGCTAGCTGTACTCCACATGTTGGCAAGTGGCTCCATTCAAACCACTGGTGCCATGGTTGCCGGGGTCTCACAGCCCTCATTCTCTGCCTTCCTACCCAAGATACTGGATGCCATCATCTCCCTCACACCCCACCACATCAGCTTCCCCAACATACAGCAGAAGCAGCAGGAGACAAAACAGGGCTTCTATCAAATCAACGGCTTCCCACACGTGCTTGGTGCCCTTGACTGCACACATGTATGCATTGTGCCACCTGCTCCAACCGAACATCTATACCGCAACAGGAAGCAAACACACTCCATCAATGTGCAGGCCATTGTCGATCACCGGGGATTGATCACCAACATCGTGGCAAAGTATCCTGGGAGTGTGCATGATTCATTCATCTTCTGCCACTGCACCATCAATCAACACTTCCAGGATGGACGATATGGAATGGCCTACTTGTTGGTAAGTACAGAAACCTACTTATATACACACAGCACAGCAACCCTCTTGACACACAACACATACACCACGACATTGACAAGTGGCCAGGAACACAATGAGGTTGTGACACTGCTAGGCATGTGTGACATCCAGACCCATTTGGATATACACCTATGGACAAATGACAGAACCAAATAACAACAGATGCCACTCCAACACAATGACAACTGCCAGTACAACTTGGAAGATTAATCTTCCAATATCACATCAATAACACTCAATCAAACACCCTTCCAACCAATACGTACTGTGTAAGGGGTGTGTAATGTGTGTTCTGCACGAATGCACCCCCTCTAGGCTGGCTGCCATATTTTCCATCCCCAACCACACCTCCTTGGCCAGCTCCCGCTGTACTCCAACTACAGTTCTCTCAAAGCTGGTGCCAGCGTCGTCAGATGCCTCAGCTGTGTTGGAGCTGGCAGGTCGTACAATTGGGGTGGTGGGTGGGTCCTTTGTGATGGCTGCTAGTTCTGTGCTCCTCCTTGTGACTGAAGGTGGGGTCTGGAGGGTTCCAAGGACATCTTGGAGGGTTTGCTGGCTGATGTTTGTCAGGTCGTCATCCATGTCATCAGGGTAGTCCTGGACAGGCACATCCGCAGGAGAGCCATCGTCCTCTGTAATGAGATATTGTACAATTAGTGTCTGTGTTGTGGGATTTGTAATGTGACGTGACAGCCTTCCTATTATTTTCACATTGTGATCTTGGTTCCTGTTCATTGTTCCTGTCTTTCATATTAGCTTTCTCCCAGGTCTATGCTGCACCTGCATGTCACATGTATTGTGGTCAGTTTGTGGACTTGTCAGCATCACATCCTCTAGGTGTTGGTTCTGGCCAAATTGTGAATTGACACCTTCTTGTCCTACTCAACCCTTGCTCATGGTGAGGCCTTTCACTGGCTGTGGGTGTTCTGAAAGCACTTGCACCACACTTAACATTCTGGAACTACCCCAGTCTCTGATATTTCACATCCACCTATATGTTGCTGAGACCTAGCATATACTATGTATTGCATTAGTATGGCATGATACAGATGTCAGCATTGGTAGTGTGTACTGCTGATGTTGGGAAATGTGAGCTACAATGTATTGCACTGATGGTCCTAGCAGTGTTCCATTTCCTCCTCTGACTGTGCGGGTGTATTAGATCTGTCCTCCACCTCAATGCTGTTGTCTGAGCAGTATGACATCTGGGATGTTGCAAGGTGTCATTGGAGCTATTGTGACCCAGGCATTGGGTAGACCCTGACATATGCAGCATAGGTATGACATTAGTGCTGTGTACCTCATAATATTTATGACAATGGCTGATGTTTGTAGCAACTATGGACAATCTCATTTGACAGGATTGGAACATTTGTATTGATTTCAGGGGATTGATAACATTGTCATCCTGAACCCTCTAATTTGGGTGTGTTTGATCCATGGGGACGTTACTGCCATTAGCTACTTGACCTGGACACACAGCAGAGGTGGTAATGGCAACTGTTGTCAATGTTAAATTCCACTTGCAAATATAGCCTGAGGTTGTTAATTGGGCCCTAGTTCATGTAGGGAGAATACTGGCTGACGTGTAACAGCATGCCAGATTTACATTGTACCCTACCCTCCTGGCCTGGCTTTACCTTTCCAACATCCTTGGCATGGCAGCATATCCCCATGCAAAGGTTGTTGGTATAGTGTAGCACTGTGCCCCAGGTTTCCCCTGTACCGTGCCCCTTTACCTATGCCACTCCCTGAATATCATGACTTCCAAGCTTTGTATAGTAGGTATGCCCCCCCCCCGGTTGCAGTTAACAATTAGGCATTTTAGTTCCCCATGTGACTTACCCTGCATCTGTGTCTCCTGGTAGTCTGCGCTGTCCTGTCCTTGAATCCCGGTGACGATCTCCGCAGGGATGACGGCTGGCACCATCTCCTCCATGTAGTCAAGGGCCTCCTGCGGTGCTGGACTCCCACCTCCAGTCTGCAGTGCTGCCTTCCTGTTCCTGGCCATCTTTTCCTTGGTCCTGAGCTTGCAGTCATGCCAGCGTTTCTTGCACTCGATGACTGTTCTCCGTACTTCTGCCACACTGTTAATCTTGTCAACAATTTGTTGCCATATTGGCTCTCTACTTCTAATTTGCAACTTTGAAGTGACAGTTTGTGCTGGTGCTCCGTCACCTCTTTCATCAGAATTTCCTGCTCCTCTGCACTGAAGCAAGACTTTCTTTTCTTCTTCTCCCTGTCCTGGGTCTTGTGTGGGTCCTCCTGGCTGGTTCCTGGTCTGTTGTCATTTTCCTGGGGTCTGCACAAGCGTCAATTGCGTCAAAAAAACAGCGCATTTTTGGGTTTGCGACTTCGCAAACCGGCTCACAGTCATTTTCAGCGCATTAACGTCATTTTTCTTCACGACGTGACGCATTGGTTTGAGGAAAAAAAAATGACTCACAGCTGAGGTTTGCGCTGCCATGCGTCAACGTATACATTTGAAGCCCGCACAGCGCCAAAAAATGGCATTAGCCGGCGGTAACATTTTTGACGTAAAACTGCATCAGCGCAGTTTTGCGTCAAAACGTATAAATATAGCCCTCAGTGTCTTTCGGTATTCCTCCTTTTTGGAGGCATCCTGGGTAGGTACTTCCATCTCTGAGCAGAACCCCTTCAGCTGGTTAACAGTGCATTTCTCCAGCTTGGCTAGGTCAAAATCTCCAGCTCCTGCTTCAGACCAAGCCAGAGAAATGTTGAATAAGGATTTAGTTAAAATGTCAGGCAGAAAACTAAATTGCAGAAAAAGACCAAAAAGTGACCTTCAACAGTGGGTAGGCAGTGTACATGTCATTGTACAAATAAAAGTCCTATCCTCACCACTAATTACCAATGATAGAAATGGGGTATTGGATTGGCAGTCAGGCTACCCCCGTCCAAGCAAGGACCACCCTCACTCTAGTCAGAGTAAGTCACACACAATCAAAATTATCCTGTGCCCACCCTCTGGTAGCTTGGCACTGAGCAGTCAGGCTTAACTTAGAAGTCAATGTGTAAAGTATTTGTGCAATAAATCATGCAATAAAACAGTATAACACCACAAAAATGCACAACACAATGTTTAGAAAAATATAGAATATTTATCTGGGTAAATGCAGGTCAAAGTACACATTGAAATATCACTTCAGAGAACGATAAGAAGAGTCTTTAGTCTTTCAAAAGCAAAAAGTGTCTCTTGGAAGCACAAAGTCCCTGGTTTGCATTCAAATTCTCCGCAAGGGACCACAGATGAGGAGATGCGTGGGAAACAGGGAGGTGTGCGTTGGTTTCTCCGGGCTCACACAGACGGTGCATCAAGAATTTTCCACACAGGGATGGCCTTGCATTGTTTTCTGATGTGCTGACTAGGATCCTCTACAGGTTGCAGGGTTTTTGGATGTCCCGGGGATGATGCGGAGAAATCCTGGGCATGCAGGACGAAGTCACAGGAGCTGCATCGATCCTATGGGCGAAGTGGGGACATTTCTGTTGCATCGCAGGCGCTGAGTCGATTCTTCTTGCAGGAAGTCAGGCTGCGTCGTTCTGGCTCGGCTATGCATCGATCCAGTGGGTCGTGCGTCAAAGTTCCGATCACAATGCTGGCCCTGCTTCAATCTGCTCTCGGGGAGCCGGGCTGCATCGTTCTGGTTCGGCTTGTGGTGATTTGCTCACTGCGATGCAGGCTGTGAGTCATTTCTGTCTGGCAGTGCGTTGAATTTTCACCACACAAGGAGTTCTTTGCAGGAGGAAGTCTTTTTGGTCATGAGACTTCAAGGAACAGGAGGCAAGCTCTATCCAAGACCTGGGAGAGCACTTCTCAGCAGAGCCAGAGAGCAGCAAGGCAGCAGGGCAACAGCAGAGCAGCAGTCATTTGCAGAAAAGCAGTCAGATGAGTCCTTTGGGCACCCAGGCAGTTCCTCTTGGCAGGTTGCAGGTTCTGGTTCAGAGTTTCTTGACCAGTGGTATCTTGTCCAGAAATGTCTGAGTTGGTAGGGTCAGAGGCCCTGTTTAAATACCCAAATGTGCCTTTGAAGTGGGGGAGACTTCAAAGAGTGGCTTAGAAGTGCACAAGGTCCCCTTTCAGTTCCATCCTGTCTGCCAGGGTCCCAGTAGGAGGTTTGGCAGTCCATTGTGTTAGGGCAGGCCACTGTCCTTTGACATGTAAGTGTCAAGCTCTCCACCCTCCCAGTCCAGGAAGACCCATTCAGTATGCATATTTGTGCAGGTGTGACTGAGCATCCTGTGTTTGGGGTTGTCTGAGTTAAATGCACAAGGGAGCTATCAAGTAACCCAGCCAGACATGGATTGTAAGGCACAGAATGATTTAAGTGAAGAGAAATGCTCACTTTCTAAAAGTGGCATTTCTAAAATAGTAATATTAAACCCAACTTCACAAGTCAGCAGAATTTTGTATTACTATTCTGGCCATACTGAATATGAACTTGTTACTCCTTTCAGATCAGAATCTACCACTCAAACATTATATGAGGGTAGCCCAAATGTTAGCCTATGAAAGGAGTAGGCCTACGACAGTGTAAAACGAACTACCTGGACATATAAACTACACAGGTATATGCCCTGGCTTTTACCTACATAGCACCCTGCCCTATGGGTTAACTAGGGCTTACCTTAGGGGCGACTTATATGTAGAAAAAGGGGAGGTTAAGGCTTGGCAAGTACTTTTAAAAGCCAAGTCGAAGTGGCAGTGAAACTGCACACACCGGCCTTGCAATTGCAGGCCTAAGGCATGGTTAAGGGGCTTCTTATGTGGGTGGCACAATCAGTGCTGCAGGCCCACTAGTAGCATTTATCTACAGGTCCTGGGCACATATAGTGCCCTTTATTGGGGACTTACAAGTAGATTAAATAAGCCAATTGAGTATGAACCAATGTCACCATGTGCTAAGGGAGAGAGCAGATGCACTTTAACACTGGCTAGCAGTCCTAAAACCAGAAAAAACAGTATCCAAAAAGTGGACGGAGGTGGACAAAAAGTTAGGGGTGACCACCCTAAGGCTGTCAGGTCTAACAGTAATGTAATGCTCTTCAGTAATTTTTCCTTAATTGCATCCCAAAATTTGCTATGGAAAGTTAACATGGGAAAATGGTGTCCCCCTCTATTTTTTCTCAGACCCCACTTTAGAGATCAACCAGAAAATTTCCTGGAAGCAGCCAAGGTGGGCAAACTTTTTTTGTGACAGTTTTGTGAAGATTTGGTAAACAGAGCAAAAGTTGCTAGCAAAAAAATGCTATGGCCTCCCCCAAATTATTTTAGTGTATAGGATGATATAAGTGAGTCGATGTGGTATATGTTTTACAAAGCCAAGCGAGTGGGGAGCTTATTTAGAGCTGCCACTATTGTTCTAATTTATAAGAATGGCAAACTTGCTGAACAATATGTCTCATTGGCTGATAACTCTGCTAAACACAGAGGTGATAATCTGAGCACAGCGCTGCCAATCGCTTATTACAGGTTAATAATAAACACATGATGTCCAACCAATTTGGCTTTATGCCACTTTGATCTACTCATTACAGTCTCTGGTGGCTATTTGGGTGTCTGTCAAAGAGACATCCCATGGAAGAACCGGCTATACTGTTAGCCCTGGAGGCAGAAAAGGTATTTAATTCAGTAGAGTGGTGCTATCTTACAAAGGATCTAGATATCCTCTGGATTCACCTGTTATATACTGACCCATTGGCCACTGTCAGGGTAAATGGGGTGGTGTCAGGAGAATTCAGACTATGATGAGGGACATGCAGTGGTCCCCATGTCCCCAAATGCTGTTTGTGCTGCCTCTAAATTTACTTGAATGTTGGGTGTGAGTGAATGACCAGATTCAAGGCCAGCAAGGGCACCACGAGTTGGATGATGTCATCTACCTTCATGTGAAGGATGTGCTTTTATACTTGGCAGAGCCACATTAATTCATACCAGGAGCTCTGTATATTTGAAACATTTTGGACGGCACTTGGTGGTCTGTATTTGCACTGGCCAGGTTTAGATCCAAAATCTCTTGCTGACCACGATGGAGCAGGGGTCGGATACAGTCCCGCTAAAATTTTACCTTTGTAAGAATTGGGCCAAGATGACAGTTTCCAGGGAAGAAGTTCGGTGGGAGGCAGATGCATGCCTCTGAGAGTGGTCCACTGGCGCGAAGAGTCAGCCAGGCATCATGGATGGGCAGGCTGGAGCCTCATGGTCACAAGCGGCGATACTTGCTGTGTGAAGAGATTAACTTGTTATGGTTCACGCTGATTCTTCATGCGAGTTACATGGTTCTGGAGCAAATGGCACTGTTTGCGGTCATAAAGATCCCAAAAGATTGATTTCAGTAGCCAAACACTACTTAGAAAGGGCCCAAGACCTCTGAGGTGGTCAGGAGCTTGTTGAAGATTGGCCCATGAGCTGTTGGGAGCCTTGTATGTCCTTGAAGCTCAGATCAGGTGGCCATCAGACTAGCTCTTGGAGTCACTCTGGAGTCCTGGGTTCAAGATGGAGGTTTTTAGGTCCATTTCTCCTTCCCCAGGGTATAGGGCAGCAGGCAGTGGGTCAGCACAGCAAGTGCAAAGTTCCTTATAAAGCAGCAGCAGTCATTGTACCAGCACAGCATCCTTCTTTCTGGCAGAGTATCCACTTGTCCAGAAGCGTACTGAGTTGGTGGTGTCTGTGGTCCAGTACTTATACCCAGTTGTGCCTTTGATTTTAGGGAGGCTTCAAATAGATTTCTCTGAAGTGCACAGAGTCCCTGACCTTCCTGCCCTGGTTTCAGACTCACTAGAGGGGGGTATGCAGCCCTTTGGGTGGGACCAGAACACAGTCTATTCAGGTGTGCTTGTCAGCTCCTACCTCTCATCCTTGCCCAGAAAGTCCCATCAGGGTTTGGATGGCCCATCAGTCACACCTAAGCTTCTTTGTGTGGCAGTACAGATGGAATGCACAAGCTCAGCTGTCACCCACCACAGAAGTGTATTCATATACAGGCAGAAGGTACCAAATTGTTGAAAGTAAAAGGAAAAATGCCAACTTAATAAAAGTAGTGTAAAAGAACAGGGGTACAGCCCTTCAGTCAGCAATGCTGGGCCAAATACAAGAAACACAGACAAATTGCAGATCCCAACTTTTTGGAAATATGTGGAAGCTGAAAGCATGTGGTACCCACGTTCTGAAAGAATGTATAAAAAGGGTAAAGCTGGACCAATTGTTAGTCATTTTCAGCTCTTAACTCTAGAGCCAAGCCCAGAGGCGAACAATACTGAGTCATACATGTAGCACAACACAGGCATGTTATTTTTTAAGTATTTTTTAATTCCTCCCTGTCAGCCTATAGAATTGCACTTGTGCTCACTGGATTGTGCTCTTCTGTTGATGCATTTTGAACCTCACAACTAAGGGTTCTCCTCAGGACCCAGAACCAACAGATACTTTAAGGAAAAAGACAAACAGCATATAACAAATCAATTAACTATTGGAATGCCTAACTAACATGTAAAAACATGACCCTTCAGTACACTCCCTCAGGTACCTGAGAAACTGGAGGTAAGTCCATTCATAGTGGGCTCATATCACACATTCAGCACTAATTGTGCTTCCTTCCCATGTGCGTTCTCAGCGGGGCACTTCGCTTCTCTAAAACAGAAACCGCATAGGGAAAATCAATCTAAATTCCCAAATATACTGACACCCGCAGGGCTTAAATAATAACATACAAACAATCCTACTAAAAGCCAGCTTTTACAGAGGGAAGAACACAACCAATATTATTGCATTCCTGCCCCCAGGACAGGATCAAATCCTGGCTCAACATAGTGACGGTGGAAAAGTACCAGCTGTGTACGAGCTTACCACAGGTATTCAAACAACCATACAGAGACAAATCACTGGGGACCACTCTTGGTCAATACAGGCAGTAAACAATCAAACAGTGTGAAATGTTGGCTCTAAAACAAATGGAAACTAGCAGGAAAACATTGTGACTATTTTCAAATCGTGAAGAGGAAGGAGAAGTAAGGGCAGATTTAAGAAAAGTGGTGGTGCACCTAGTGCAGTGCCACTTTCATTGTCCCCGTTAAAGCCCCCCCCCCCACCACCACCATGTTTGCACCATATTTAAAATACGGAGCACCATCATGCAGGGTAGGGGACAATAGCATCATTTCTTTTTTATGCTATTGATGTACTCTGCAGGAATAGCATCAAAATGTTGGTGCAGAGTACATAGGGGCCCATTATGAATAATGGTTTGCACCTTTCTAACGCCTGCCCTTGAGCAGGCATTAAAAGTACAGAACAAAATGGCACAAGGGAATCACTTACATTTCCTTGTGCCATTTTTTTGCCCCCCCCAAAAGGGGAATGCCCCCTTACATACATTATGTCTGGCGCAAACATAATGTGGCGCAAGGGTTTACAAAGTGGTGCAATGCATGCATTGCACCACTTTGTGATATGGGCAGGGAAAATGCCACGTTATCACTGCCTTAGGGTTAAAAAATTACATCATGGCGGCGCTAAGGTGGTGAGAGGGGCTCTTAAATGTGCCAGTATCTTACTTGACAAGGTAAAAACTGTGTAAGCGGCTCAACTGCACTTCTCTCCGTGTTCTTCTGTTCAAGTTTCCACATAGCAATGACACCAAAGTCAACCTAATGTAATTTAATTTGTGAAACTTGTATCAGCATTGCCAACTTTGTAAAAGTGATGTTTTAAGAATTACAATTTAAAATCCGACTTCACCATAAGTAGCGATTTTAAATTGTGATTCCAGTGGCACCAAACTTGGGGATCCCATCTCTTCTAATTTGGAAATTACACTTGCAAATTACACTCATAAAATGTATTAAGTTCATCCCAATGTTATCCTCTGGGATAGACAGGCCTTGCAGTATTGAAAAACAAAGGTATGAGTTTTTCACTAAAAGGACATATTAAACTTAAAAGTACATGTCCTATTTTTTAAAAATAATGCATTTTTCTATTAGGCTGTCCACTGTGCCATATGCTTTAAGAAGGAAGGTTTGGGCCTGGCAAGAGGGTTAACTTGTGGGTTCAACATGGCAAATTAAAACTGTGCACAGGCTCTGCAATGGCAGGCCTGAAACAATCAGTGCTGCAGGGCAACTCATTTAGAGGCCAAGGGCACAGGTAGTGCATTTTACTAAGTACATTAATATGCCAGTTGTGGATCAGCCAATTATACCATGTTTTAAACCGCATGCACTTTAGCACTGATTTGCAGTGGTAAAGTGCCCAGAGTCCTAAAGCCAAATGCAATTCAGAAAAAAAGGTGGAGGGATAAACGACAGAACGTCTGAAGATGACTGTGCAGCAAGGGCGGTTTCCAACAGATGACATTCAGGTGTGTCCTACTTTTGTCATAAAAACAGAATGTTGGCTCTCTAATTGCTCTGTGGTGAAGCTGCATTTGATCACTAGGGAGCTAACTCACAGATTGCTGTTGTTTGTAAAATTATGGGGCATATTTACCAGCCCCTTGTGTCGCCTTAGCTCCGGATTAGTGTAATATATTTGATGCTAAGGTGGCCTCTTCCCCGTGCCAAAGTCATAATGTATGCAAGGGGGGGCATCCAATGTTAGGAGGCCCGCAAAAATTGGTGCAGTGAAATTTACAACATTTTACTGCACCTTTTTTTCAATAATTTTTAACACCTGCACAAAGCAGGCATTAAAATGATGCACCTATTGAAATCAATGGGCCCCCCTGTGCTTTGCTGCAAAAGCATCAGCATTTTTGATGCTACTGTAGCAAAGTGCCACAATAGCATCAACATTTTTTATGCCATGGTGCTAACGACTGCCAATGTGTGCCATATTGGAAATACAGTGCAACCATGGTATTGTTAGGTGGTGGTAGGGGCATGCAAGAAAAATGTTGCATCGGGACCAACACACCACTTTCTTGTAAATATGCCTCTGCATGTTTCAATCTGCATGTCAAAATGATTTACTAACATGGATAAGAAAGATCCTTGAGAACTCATAGAAAATGTTCCCTAATTTTGGCTTTATATAGCACTAACCATAAATAGTATGACAAAATGACCCACCTGCCCTGCTTCATTCACCTCAATGCAAATGCATAAAATTTGTCAGGTTTCATTCCATCACAATGGTATTTAGGTGTGCCATATTTTGTCATAATTACAGAATGTTAGCTTTTTAGTTGTTCATTAGTACACTGTGATGAAGCAGAGGTAGGGTACCGGAGAATGAACTGACAGGCTTCTGCTGTTGTTGGAAGTTCATGTTTTACTCAGAATATCAAACATTATTCTCACATTTCATCCTATTTTAGATTCTGGGGCACCTTAGATAACCCTTATGAGAAAATTGTGAAAGAAAAAGCTTTTTCTCATAAGTAGTGCATGAAATAACAGCATAGGGTCAGCATTTTGCATAGGGTAAAATCACCTGAGACCGCACCAGAAGTTCTAAAATGAATATAACATCACCAACAAATGACTGACATTGTGACTAAAATCTTTTATCACCCTTTACAGCTCATTTTTGTGACCCTCTGTTAGACCTGGCAGCCTTAAGGTGGTCTTACCCCAAATGTTTGCCTTTGACCTGAAATTTGTTAGGCCATAGGGCAGAGTGCATTGTAATTTAAAGGTTGGACATGTGGAGAATCTGTCTGTCATAAGCACAATAGCATGCTGAAGAACATGAGTGACTACTACACAGGCTGCATTACCTCCTATTCAGCATTTTCAGACAGTGGTGTTAGATCTATTTGTCCTGGAGGCAGCCACTACAGCTACCAAAAGTGAAAAGTATAAAAGGGACAAGCTTTTCACCAGTGTACTGAATTGAGTGTGATGCCAACAAATACAAACAAGAAATAGAGTAGAGAGTGAAGGTAGGTAGCCCTTCAAGCTAGAGCTAATGAAAATTATACACACCACCTGCACTAATGCATCAAATGACCAACCTCCCTGTGCTGCAGGTACGGATACCATCTTTTACTCAGGCCAAACCTAAAGAAGGCGATAATCAAATTCCTCCATGCCAGTTCACTATATAGGCTTCTTCGGGGTATATGAGCTCTTTTACTGAAACAAAGATTTGAGCAGACTTTAAAAATTATTTTTCATTAATTGAAAATGCTAATATAATGCTGCCTAAACCAGAGTGTAGACCAAATCAAACATTCACCCCCAGTCACAGATCTGGGTTTAATCCACCAGTTTTTTTGCTCACCATGCCATTCCAGTTTGGACCTAGCCATGTGCAAATCAGTCTTAACCTTGTTCCCCATGGGAACAGTCCAGCCTGAACTGCCAGGCCAGATATTCCCTGGACCAGAAACAAGCATCCTGGAACCGGTTTCAGGGTATCACCCTTCTTCAGCCAGGCTAGCTTGAATATGGTGGCATAGAGAACACAGGACCCACGTCTGGGCATACCCTTCCCACTCGGGGCGACAAGTGCAAAAAGAACAGTTGATGGGCAGAATGTAGACCAAATCAAATATTCACTGCCAGTTACAGATCTGGGTTTAATCCTTCAGAGTTTTTGCTCACCATGCCATTCCAGTTTGGATCTAGCCATATGCAAATCAGTCTTGATCCTGTTCCCCATTGGAACAGTCCAGCCCGAACTGCCAGGACAGGTCCTCCGTGGACCATAAACAAGCATCCTGGGACTGGATTCAGGGTATCACCCCTCTTCAGCCAGGCCAGCAGGTATCAATAACATACAAGCAACAGTGTGGGCTTAGTATGTAAAGACACTGCATACCAATCCCAATACCACATTCTGGGAATCCATTATTGCCCCCTCTGAGTATATATATAAATGTCAAGGTATCCTGTTATAATTTGTTTTTCAAAAAGTTGATTAAATGCTCCAGTGTCAAATGGACATCAGATGAATGTTATCAAAGATGATTGTAACTTCTGTATACAACCCCGACTGTTCTATTTACTTCAGATATTAAAGTGATCTCAAGTACGATGGCAGGCATCAAATCGCCATTAAATATTTGAATTAGGGGACATAAGAACCCTTCAAAACTATTGCACAATATTTTTTGCCACATTTTTCCGACTAGATCAAAACCTCAGTGGAAGACACATTGTTTTTTTATCAGGGCAACAACACTATTGACAATATACTTGCCACTGAGTATCCCAGGTCTGAAAAACAAACTCTCAAAGTAAGAGATTATCTGCCCATTTTTTGGACTTTTCATCTTATGGGGGAAAAAAGTGTCAGGTTGAGGGATCCTAGTACTTTGGAATAACAGTGCCCGAATTGTGATCAGAACTTGGACCAGGGTGGCAGAAAACATACCAACTGACAGATGGCTGAAGCAGGGATGTGTTAAAACCATTTCTTTCTAATTTGTACACAGCCAACGTGAGGGAAAGTTTGAAGGGGGTGAGAGAGAGTTTGAAGGGGGTGAGAACCTGCCTACTAAAGATGGGGAACATGTACTACTTCAAGATGCTGAAGATACAGCCATCCTAGACACCAACCAAACTGACTTGAAAAGGTCCCTTTATTCAATGAACACAAAAGACATAGGGGGTGATTCTAAGTCTGGCGGGCGGCGGAGGCCGCCCGCCAGACTTCCCCCCTTCAGAATACCGAACCGCGGTCGGAAGACCGCTGCGGCTATTCTGAGTTTTACACTGGGCTGGCGGGCGACCGGCAAAAGGCCGCCCGCCAGCCCAGTGTAAAACTATCTTCCCACGAGGAAGCCGGCTCAGAATTGAGCCGGCGGAGTGGGAAGGTGCGACGGGTGCAGTGGCACCCGTCGCGAATTTCACTGTCTGCAATGCAGACAGTGAAATTCTTTGTGCGGCCCTCTTACGGGGGCCCCTGCAGTGCCCATGCCATTGGCATGGGCACTGCAGGGGCCCCCAGGGGCCCCGCGACACCCCACACCGCCATCCTGTTCCTGGCTGGAGAACCGCCAGGAACAGGATGGCGGTATGGGGTGTCAGAATCCTCCATGGCGGCGCAGCTTGCTGCGCCGCCATGGAGGATTCATTTGGGCAGCGGAAAACTGGCGGGAGACCGCCGGTTTTCCACTTCTGACCGCGGCCGAACCGCCGCGGTCAGAATGCCCAGCGGGGCACCGCCAGCCTGTTGGCGGTGCCCCCGTCATTTTAGCCCTGGCGGTCTTGGACCACCAGGGTTAGAATGACCCCCATAATGATCGTCCCCCAAAGTTGTTTTAATTGTTGGGGCAAAAACAAAAATATTAGTGTATGGTAAATGTAGGAAAGCATTCCCTTGGAGGTTGGTCTCTGGAGCCAGTACAAACCTATAAATATGTTTGGGTTTGACAGAATAGTATAGAACAATAGCACAGGTCCAATGTCACAATTACATGCTTTAACAAACATTGACAAAGCCAACAGGTCCTGTGTTTATAATGTGAGTGCTGAGCTCTCGTGTTGCCAGTGTTTTGAAAGTATTGTTTAAAAAAGTAAAATAATAAAATGAACACATATGTTTTGATATTTCAAAATTATACATTTAATTACATATCTTCAATGTTTATAAATTACATGGTTAATTTTTCAAATACTTTTCACAAAGGAAACTCTGAATAGAAATTAAAACGAATAAGGAAGTGTCAGAATGAAAAAGGAAACACTTGTCAAGGCCTAATCCACTTTCTACATGATTCAGCCATTTGCTTCTCTGCATTTATGGGCCTCCTATCAAAGTCTGATGCCAAGTACACCTTCTGCCTCAGACATCAGCTGATTGAGTCCAGCAGATGGCCCATCTCCAGCAACATAAAAGCTGTTGTGTGCCATAGCTTTACTTTCATGCAATATGTAGAATGCAGGAGAAAAAGCAAAAATATCCGTTAAGGTCTGCTCTTCAGCTATATCTCAGTACAAATATCTCTCTTGCTGTGCTTGTATAGACATGCTGGCAGGTGTGGAAAGCAACACAGTTCAGGGAGGGTAATTGAGGGGTGAACCAGCACATAACTAAAGAGGTAGAAAACACATTCACACACTTGGGGTACTTTTTGTACAAAGTTCGACATACTACTTATGGTTTGAAAATATATATTCTGTAGGTCTGCTTAACAAATATATTTATTACTTATGGTCAAATATGTGTGTGTGTATATATATATATATATATATATATATATATATATATATATGTATATATATATATATATGCATATATATATATACATATATATATATATATATATATATATATATATATATATATATAGTTATATACTGAGAGTCTTCCTCTGTACAACTCTCTCACAAGGGTGTCTGATAGTTCAACGCAGCTTGAAGAAATAGGCAGCACAGCCAGGTCGGTTGACACAAACACTTTTATTTTGCCATTATCTCATCCATAGTGCCAACACTGCCAGTCTGGTGATGAGTTTCAGCCAGAGCTTTCAACTGGCCTTGATATATATATAAATATAAAAGTTAAAAGTGGCAACTGAATACACCTAGTTGTGTGAGACTGATTCAAAGTCGAAAAATAAGTCAGAGCTTTCAACGTGCCACGGTATGTATATCTAAAGTGGATTGAGCCCAGTCAGTACTTACCTTCAGTCTTAGAATATATTTTAAAGAAAATGTTCTGAGAAGATAAAGTTCAGCAGGGCAAGGTAGTAGGCGATGTCTTAGGAGGGAGCATTGTCATCTGTGAGCCACTAACTGAGGTGGTAGTGAATATTCCTAAGTTTGTCTGCCTGATGTGGAGTTTGGCGGACGGGTTACTCTTTCACATCCCGCCCGACTTATCATGGTGCCCATAGGATATAATTTAATCTTATCACTGCAGACGGGATATCCCTCACTTTTGTGACAGAGTAATCCCATCAGCCAAACTCAATTCATGCCCTTAGTCTCTTTTTTGGAAGTCATAAATCTCCAATGGGAAGAGGTTGGAGGACATAGCCGACAAGAGTTCCATGAGGTTGGATACCCTTTTGACATAGAATGGCTGAACAGAATTTGATGCTGCAGAGAAGAACATAACAGGAGCTGCTGCAAAGTCAGGACAACTGATGCACCACTTGCGGATAGACGAGCCGGTCGGTCCCAGTCTTCTCTCTTTCTCTAAGAAGTTTTTATCCAAACATTTTCTAAGTCCCAAGTTTTGGATCTTGGCTATTTGAGCAACATTAGCACCACCACCAAGGGTCCAGGACAAGAGGGGGGTAGAACTTGGTCCTGCTGGGTCCAGGTAAAGGTTCAAGATAGTTGGAGCCTTTTCTGTCCCTGAGGCTCTGATCAGGCCCTTGGAGCCAATCTGAAACTTCTGTGTTTTAGTGATGGACCCGAGCTCAAGCAGCAGGGCAGGACTTTGAAAGTTCAAGGCATTATCCATGTACCAAAGTAATCCTTTTGCAGGTCAGGAAAGTGAACTGAAGAGTGGCAGTTGCAAGTGGGGTTGTGCCTTGCTCCCCGCATCCTTCCAGTTGATAGCCCATCCAGACACATCTAATCCCTCTATTGGGTGACTGTCTGGGAGGAACTAAGAAAGTCCAACCTCCAACTGCACCCAGTCATGTGACCTAGGATCAGCTGCAGGCACCAAACAACTGAAGCAGGAAAATGCCAACTTTTTAAAAGTAACATGTTCAATACTGTACCTTAAAATCCAACTTTAGCATTAAAGAGGACTTTCAATTGCAGCTTCTCAGAAAACAAACATGAAATGTCCACCTGTTCCCAATCAAAAGCTAGTACCTATTAAATAATAAGGCAACCCAGTGTTATTCTATGGTAGAGGTAGGTCTCACAGTAGGGAAAAACAAATTTAGCAGTTTTTCACTTAGATTACATGCGTACTTAAAAGTAATTGTAAATTATATTTATATAGTACATGACACCAATGATAAGGTGTTGAAAAACATTTTGGCGAGCAGGACATTACTCTGGAAGCCAAAATGTTAGTGGTGGATTAGCATAGAGAAATACAAATGTATTAATATGAGCAGTGGAAATGTGAGTCCATTAGTTTGGTTGGATGGGATAAAGGAGGGATAGAAGGAGAAAGAGTTAGGATTATTTTGTTTGGAAGTTCATTTTAGTTAGATGAGATTTAGGAAGAGTTAAAAGAGAATTAGAGGAGGGAAGAGTCTAGAAATGATTATTAGGGAGGTCATTGTAGTAAAATGAGGTTTGAGATGAGTCAAAGGAGGGATACAGGAGGGAAGAGTACAAGAAGTGTTATTTTGAAAATCATAGTAGTAAAATTAGGTTTCTCAGGCACCAAACATGAAATGTTCCCCTGTTCCCAATCAAAAGCTAGCACCTATTAAATAATAAGGTAAACAAGTGTAATTCTATGGTAGAGGCAGGCCTCACAGTAGAGAAAAACACATTTAGCAGTTTTTCACTAAGATGACATGTATACTTAAAAGTAATTTCAACTGTAAATTGAATTTATTTAGTACTTACTACCAATGACGAGGTGTTGAAGCAATTCCTGGTGAGCAGGACGCAAGTCTGGAACTCAAAACGTTAGTGGCAGATTAGTATGGAGAAATAAAAGTTATTAATTTGAGCAGTAAACAATGGGAGTCTGTTAGTTTGATTGGATACAATAAAGGAGGGATAGAAGGAGAAAGAGTCCAGATAATTTTGTTTGGGACTTCATATTAGTTAGATGAGGTTTAGGAAGAGTTAAAGGGTAAATAGAGGAGGGAAGAGTCTAGAAACAATTACTAGGGAGATCATTGTAGTAAAATGAGGTTTGGGATGAGTGAAAGGAGGAATACAGGAGGGAAGAGTCTAAGAAGTGTTGTTTTGAAGATCATAGTAGTAAAATGAGGTTTGGGGTGAGTCAAGGAGGCATAGAGGAGAGAAGAGTCAAGAAAGTATCGTAGGGTGATCATACAAACAGAAGGAGGTTTAGGATGAGTCAGAGAGCAAAGGTAGAAGATATATTTAGAAAACTATAGAATGAGACATAAAGTAGTGCACTGGAGGGAGCTGAAGGCTTTTTTCCATTCTTTCTACAGTAGGAGTGAAGAAACAAATATATAGATTCATAACAAGACAGAACAAGTATTTATTTATAAGGAAAATAATAAAGAGATATAAGATTATACTACTTAAAGTTCCACATGTGCAAGTATGGATATACATTCAGACATTCATGTGTTGTTGTATGTAAAAGTTACATTATTGATAACACTAAGAGAACTCGTTCCCCTTTCAATCACATTTGTTCATTTGACGTAATGGCAACAATCATCAGAGCTCTCAATCTTTATGGAGGGATCCTTACATAAATGTATGCTTCATGACTACATGCTTTATTAGTCCATCCACAGGTGAATGGTAGTGACTGCAGACAATACCCTACATAAGCATTTAAAGTCACTCATGTAGTCAATGAACTATGCTGTAAACTGTGAATTATATTTGATTGTCTGCATTACATATAGCCTAATATACCTCTCTAGGCTCACTAATTTTACCTTTATTAGCTTTAAGACCATGTAATTTCTTTGTTATTGTTCACTTTTTCAGATGAAGGACAGAGCAAAGGAGTGTAGGTTGGGAACTTGCCATGTACAGGGTGGTTGTTCAAATCCGCAAATGTTATATTAGTCCTAGAAAGTCAGAGATGGGAGATGACTTGAATCATGTACATGGTACGTGAGCCTGCAATTCCTGTTGTTGGAAAGTGGATTATTGATAAGAGCAGATAAGTACCTACACTTAGCAATAGGCCACTAACCCCAAGTAGGTTCAGTCAGGTCTAAATAAATTAATCCCAGCTCAACCCCTGGTAGCTTGGCAACGAGCGATAAGGCTTAACATAGGATACAGGCGTGTATTCATTTAAAAATTACAAAACAGTTAATAAGTAAAACACAAAACAGAACAAAAATTCAACTCCAATGTATAAACAAAGATTATATTTCTATCTTTTAAATGTCACCAAAACAACAAAAATCCAATAAAAGGAACCGGAAATATGAATTTTTCAAGAATAAATGTTTTTCAGTGCATAGAAACTAAAAGTGCCAATCTGGTCGCACTCGATCGGGGCACAGTCAAAATCTGAGGCTGACCGCAATGGAGTCCTGCTTGGCTGCAGTGAGTGGGAGGCCTCGGTCAAAGTTTTAACTTCGGACTTAGGGCATCATTACGACTTTGGCGGTCTCAGGACCACCATGTTGGTGGTGGCGGTCGTAGCACCTACGGGCTGGTAGAAAAGACTACCAGGTTGTGATCATGGTGTTATTCAGAACAGAATACAGCCAAAGCACTGTTAGCAATGCCAAAGAGGGCTGCCCACCACGGACAACAGTAGCCACCTGCAGGCCGGAAGAGACCATGTTTTCACCGGACAGATTGCGAGGTTGCACACCACCAAGGTTTCCGCCGTGGTCGTACCACCACAGAAACCCAGGCAGAAATGAACTGCATAAAAGGTAACACTCACCGTCAGGAAGCTATACTCGTGCGAGACTCCGGAATCAACACCAAAGACAACAACAACAATCGTAAGTACACACACTTACCTGTAAATGTTGCATATTGCCAAAGTTTGTACTCTCATACAACATACCATCAGGAACGGGGGCTGAGGGCGACACACACACGTAGACTGACACTGACACACACACTCACAGACAGCCACATAAACACCTGCACATTCACATTACACACACTATGGCCATCACACACACACACACGTCAAAAACACAACAACTCCCGGAAACGTAGCACTGGTGCAGACACACACAGTAACACACAACATCATAGCACATCACAACAACACCGCAACACCATCAATGAATTGGCAGGCACCCACAACAGACACCACTGAGTGACAAATCACACATACAACACAATGGGAATTAACACACACAATCACCCAACCCTACAACTCTGCAATTGACATACACAGCAAATACATAGCACATCCTATCTGACAAACCATGCACCAAACATGCACACACACAGTCAAACCACACAAAGCCACACAACACTGCAACACACACATGTCAACACAAACACCACTCAATACCATAACAACAACATGTCCTCAACATACACATGTCCTTCACACAACACACACCCATCACTGGGGGACAAAAGCACTGAACAAAACCTCACATGCTGCCCAAACAAAACACGCAGCACAAGCACCACTCACACACAAATACTCACACACCAACAACGTAAGCCATGAACAAATCTGCACTAAGAAAAGAAAAGCATGACAAATATGTAACGTCAAAACCAACAATTGTTTGGTACAAATATGTATTTAAAGGTTTAAATATAATAGAAATGATCAATACCATAGGCCAGTACAAAGTGAAAATGTGCAACATGTACACAATGCACATCTGTGGGCCCCTAACGTAACTCCTGACTACATTGTAATCTCCACAGGTAGAGGCATCAAGGGGGCAAGCAGGTACCTCAGGGTTATCGGGGGCAGAAAAGGGGTTTGGGCCTAGGCTTTGGAGGGGGTCCTTTGAGATTGGGATTGGGAGGGAGGAGTTTAGGTTCACGCTTAGGGGAGGGTTAAGTTCTCTTGAGAGGGGTAGACTTCCTGGTTGGGGAGGGGCATGGATTGGGGTGTAGGGGATGTCTTGGAGGTAGAAAGGACAGGCCTGGGGATTCAAACAGAGCATTGAGGTGTCTCACATGGGAACAGGAGTTGGAAAAAGGTCAAAACATGACAGGAACACCTTTTTGACACACAGGGATGGTCATCAGAAGTGGGTTTGGGTGTGGAGGGTGAGGGAGTGGTTGTCTGACATGTATATGTGGGTGTTGTGGGAGTGTGTTTCTGTGAGGTATGCTTCTGGGTGGAGGGTGTCTGTTGGATGGGTGGGTGAGGGTGTTTATGTGTACAGGACCGAGGGCGGTGGAGATGATGGGGATGGCGTGTGGGTGGGTGACAGTAGGTATTGGGGATGTGCTAGATGCAGGAGTGTCAGTGGTTGTGGTGTCTGCGGGTCCGGTGACTGGAGTTGATGTCTGAGGGTCTGCTATTGTGCTGACTGTGGGTAGGATAGGGATAGTGGGTGGGTCTGTGAATGTTGGTGTGGTGTCTATAGGTGTTTCAGGTGTAGTGTCAGTGATGGGGGGGTATCAGGGCAGGTTGTGGCTGTTGCTGTGTCTGCTGATTATGTGCACGCCAGTGTTGTGTCTTGTGGTGCTTATGTTTGTCTGAGCTACCCTTGGATGTCGAGGTGGATGCATGTCTGTCTGTCTGTGTGCTTTGGCTGGGTTGGGGAAGGGGAATTTGGGTTTGGGTTTGGGAAGAAGAAGGTGGAGGGGAGACGGTAGACAATAGGTGACTGGCTGCCATAAGGATGGAGGCCTGAACCTGAAAGGATCTCTGTATAACAGGCAGTGCACTGAGAATTCCCTCCAGGAATCCATTACTCTGTTTGGAATGTACGATGGTCGACTGACCCGCAGAGATCGACCTCAGGAGGCTACTAGCCTACTCACTGATGGCAGCAGGGCTGACAGGGACAGAGGCAGAGGTGACTGTGGTAAAGGAGATGCCCACCCTCTTGGGTGAGTGAGCACAGCCAACTGGGTGGGGAGCTACATGGAGGATGGTGGCAGTAAGCGGGGTGGCAGATTTAGATGGTGCTGTGGTGGTTCCAGATGGATCCACCACCACCAGGGAGTGTCCACTGGAGGACTATTCCAAAGATGAAGCACTGGATCCTGTCTCCCCTGTGGCACTCCCCTCACCCTCACCCTCTGGGCCACTGGGTCCCTTTGTGTTGTGGTATCATGACCTCGGGCTCCATGGCCAGCAGCTTCCCCACTCAGCTGTGCCTTGTCTCCTTTGCCTGCAGCTGCTGATGCTGAGAAACAGAGAGAAAGGTAGGGTCATCACATTCTTTACATACACATACATTACACCATACACAACAGTAGCATCACATCTATGTGTAAAACACCCCCAGGTAGGAACCATTTTGAGCCAACATCGTGTCACAGGAACTTACTTTCCACAACCCTAAATGACATCAGTATCACACACAACATAAGCTAACTATCTGACCACTACATCACCATCCTATCCGTACAGCTGTAGTACAAACCATACCTGTACAAGATAATTTGTCAACATGAAACGTGTGTCCCAGTACAGAGCATCACTGTGAAACAACAATACATTAATGGGAATTAGTCTTGACTTTGACATCACATTAATACCTACTTCAAATCTACAGCTGCTCAGTCCATTACCAGATGTCATGTCTTATGAAAGTTAGCTCATCACATTCCAATTACAACACAGCATGGTGCTTAGCATTCACATTCATAACTTGTAACTGTGTCCATCAAATTCATAAAGGGAAAAACCACAAATGCACCTACTCCATTTGGCATATCCAAAGTTAGAGTATAATTACATTCAAAACCATTTCAACAACATGTATTCATAGTGTTTTTGCTAAGGTTAATACATTCTTGTTGTACCTACTCAGCTTAGACATTCTCACATAGTAACCAATACAATAATATGCAATACAGTAGTGGCCTACTCAGCACGCAGGAGTTACCCACAGACAACCCCAGGAACCATACCAACACCTTCAATACAATGGACACTTGTCATGTGCATGGAGGGCACATACAGTTCTAGTCATCTTGATGATTATCAACTTCAAATCAACATTTTCAAAATGCCAACATTAGTATTAGCACTTCAGAAATGAGTAACCTTACATCTTTGGACTAAAGTTACACTGGCATAAACAACTTCTTAAGTGACTATGATTGAGAGATACACCTATAGTCCAGCAACTTGACTGATAACATAATTCATTCAACCAACACGTGAAAGTCAACTACAAAACCAGCAACACAATAAAGTCAGGGTAAATTGAGCTTAGCCATACTAATATTCTTCTAAGTAGATTCAGAATAGCTGAAGTAAATATCCCAAACTTGGATCCCAAATCTTGAAAATGGGAGGAATTACCAATGTCCAAATAATGTTGGAAAAAACAGTGCATATTGCACCATGTAGGAGATGTCCTGCACTATGTAGCATGCCCACAATACATTGGCTAAGGGAATAGCAGCCTAGCCACTTGCCTTCACAATACCATGTACATGGTAGAAAAAGTCTGAACTCACATTTCAATATGTCTTTCACTTTGGATGGAGAAATACCACCATGTTTTTCATCAAGTAGGAAGTCAACCCTGATTATTCGTCACATTATCCAATGTACAATCCACACTGAACAATGGGGGCACCTCCACAAACCTCTGAGTAAGTGTAGAAAGTATGCCATGTGAAAATTCAGATTGAGATTACACCCTCACATGAACCTAACATCTAGTTCACAACTCTTGAATAAGTGGTCTGTTTCTCACCTGGCAGGCCCATTGTTGCACATAAAGCTTGATCCAGTTGAATAGCAATGGACAGAAACCAAACACCTGGACAACTTACCAACAGGATAGCTGAAGTATGGATCAGTAGGTGGCAAGAATGACCCAGCAGGTTACATATAGAGCAGTACAGTGGTACACATATGACACAGTCACATATGCATCACCACATTCTTCAATATAATATGGTTAAATTTGGCGAGTTTTAGGTCCTATGCAAAATAACATTTCCACACCTGTATATCAATGTTATAACCTGTACACCTAGGTGTACCTAGGGGACTCTTTGGCTTTAGCACTTACCACTTTGTCACAGCTTAAATACTCACACATTATACATTGAACTGGCAGAGGGATGTGCATGTGTTAAATAAGTACTTACTCCCTTGTGGCTGCTTTGCTGCCCTCAAATGCCCATCCACCTCAGGGTAGGCCTCTGCCAAAATGTGGGCCATTATGGTGGTCAAGGTCTGATTGGCACCCCTCCCTTATTGGGAAGACATCCCCAGCTGGGCCTCTGCAGTCTTTTGTGCCCAGCATCTCAGGTCCTCCCACCGCTTCCTACGGTGAGTGCCAGTGATCCCAAGGATCCACACTTTCTTGGCGATAGCATGTCAGATTCCCTTCCTTTGATGAGTATTGACCTGCATGAATGACACAGACAAAAGGAGAAAGTGAGGTCCACATGCACCATTCCAACACAAGCGGTCAGAACACTTCAGTCACAGCAAGTAGGCAAAAAATCCCTTCCTCTCAGTCCAAATGCATTTAAAATTTACCATCTGCAGCCAACCCATGTGTGAAGTGGAGTCTCCCATACAACATGCATGATCAGTACCTGGTATTGACTAGACACATATGACCAGCCCACATCATTATCCATAACAAGGTCTGTCTCTATAAACATTTCTCCCATCATTATTGTTGTACATTCTGCAATCTATGTTGTGAAAAAGGAAGTAGGATTACACACTATCTACCATGCATCACTAACTGTATGGCTGCCTATGCACACACATTTCCATACACCCAGACATAATAGTCCAATCCCTCACTACCTCACATTTCATGTACACCATCATACACTCCACCTTTCACACATTGGTATACAATTGGCCTCACCTGCTCCTCATTTGCACCATATAGCTGTTCACACAGGCATAGAACCTAATCCACGGGCTTGTCCAGCTCTTCTGGAGTGAAGGCAGGGGCCCTATCACCTGCTGGTCATGGCATGATAGCTCCCAGAAGCAGTACACAGCATCTCAGGTAGTGGAGGTCTTGATGGCAGCAGTGTCAGGAGTCAAGTGAGTAATACTGCAGAAGATGGCAGTCACATCCGGCACGTACATGACCATCACCGCTGGCGGATATCGCCACTGGCCCCGGTCCACCAAAGGCAGCAATGTGTTTCAAGGGCAATTTGCACTGTGGTTGTGACCGTCTACCGCCAAGTCAACATCCGCCGGCAGAGTTAGGTCACTTCCTCATGTCCACTACAGTAGGTCAGGCAGCTGCCATTTTGAGGCAATTATATGTATGCAACAGTAATGGAAGGTGCAACATTTACGAGTACCTGTATAGTGTGCAAATCATATTAAGTGCTGCCTTCATGTTTATTAGACTTGTCATGCATGTGAGTAGTAAAAGTTGTATAGCAGAGTAATGGTGGTAATGGAATTGATAACCTATTCTCAACATCTTATGGGCGACGTCAAAGGAGCATAGGTGTAAAAAATATGTTTCTCATGTAAATCAGGTAGGACTATCAAACACTGGAAGTCAAAGCTATATATATATATATATATATATATATGAATATGTATATATATGTGTGTAAAGTACACCCAAGGGTTTAGAGAATATGAATGAAGGGGACTGTCATAGGATGCATAGCAATATGGTGCACATCAAATGTCACATGTTGCTTCTGACTTCATATGGAGATATGTGTGACTTGTATGTGAACAGATTCATACTGTGTATATTGTATATTGAACTACATTCTATTTTGGTCTCACATAGTTACCTTGGCATGAGGTGAGGAAGGCAACCTCCAGTGTATCGCCCACTGGTAGACCTGCACGCCATGGAGGAGAGACACATAATACAGATATATCGCTGGAATAGGCAGACTTTCATAGATCTCTGTGATCAGTTGCAACCAGATCTGATGCCTGCCCTTCGCAATCCAAATAGATACCTCCCATCGTTCAAGTCATGTCAATGCTACACTTCCTGGCAACTGGGTCCTTTCAGAATGTAGTGGCCCTAACTGCAGGGATGTCTCAGCCCATGTTGTTTGCATTGGTGAAAACACCTGGACAGCTATATTAGGATTCCCCAATGTGCAGATTTGACCTATGTGAAGGCAGAGTATCATGCTTTAGTACACATTCCACATGTGATTGGAACCACAGATGGCACCCATATAGCCGTGGTTCTCCCCAGTGCCAATGAACAGGTATATAGGAACAGAAAGAATTACCCTCTATCAAAGTCCAAGGGGTGTGTTTGGCAGATCAGTACATTTCACAAGTATTTGCAAAGTATCCTGAATCAGTCCATGATTCCTTCATCATGCGGAACAGCAATATCCCACTGCCGATGACCAGACTCCAGACAGAGAAGGCCTGGCTGGTTGGTAAGTCACATGTGATATGTGTGTCTGTAAAGTCTTTTTTCCTGATATCACAAATCTGCATGTACAAGATATATGTTGGTGTTTATATTGTGATACCTATTCCTTATAGGTAACTCTGGCTATCCAAACCAGCCTTGGTTTTTGACACCAGTGAGGTACCCAGCCACGCCAGGGGAAGACCGCTTCAATGAGGCTCATGGAAGGATAAGGTGTGTCATAGAGTAGACATTTGGGCTGCTGAAGGCAAGATTTTGCAGTCTCAACAAATCTAAAGTAGCCCTCAAATTATTATTGCCTGCTGCATGCTGCACAACCTTGCCCTGAGAAGTCAGATACCATTCATACCAGGTGAGGGGGAGCCAGCAGTACCTGTGGGTGGAAATGCAGATTTCCCAAGTGAGGATGAGCCAGATGAAGCTGAAGCTGGAGACATCAGAGCAGATTTAATCAATCAGTCCTTCAACTGACTAAAGGTATGTGATGTGTTGTCAATGGTGAGATTCCATTTTGTAATCTACAAATGATGGCTGGCATCTCACCTTCTATTTACCATCATCTGTGAGGTATTAGGAATTTCCAATACCAATTATTCAGATATGTATGCAGTTTTTTGGTTGCTACTGTGTTCTGAACAGTGTGGTATACAGTGTCATGAATTGTTATTGCACAAACAAAGTCACACTTGTAAAAATGACTTGTCAGAAGTTATGTATGTTGACAATTATGTCCTATCCCGTCACTTTGACAATCACAGATTTACTGAGATGCGGAGTTTCAGTTTGGTTCTTCCTCACTTCTAAGTCACAGACAGTGTCAGAGGCAGATGAAATTTGTAGGCAGACACGAGAAGTTGACATGGATCCAAACATTTAGAGATTAGCATAAGTACACAGAATGTCACTTATATGGTCAGACTGTCAGGACACTGGGATGGAAGTAGGTTTTCCTACCAAGAAAACCTGGTTGGTACTAGAGGTGGTCAAATGGTGCCATGTGTGTGTCCATTTGTATCTGACACATGATCATTTTTAACCAGACCCTCTACCATACTAATGTTGTATGTGACCTACCTTGCACATAGCAGTCAGTATGTTACTACTTTGCAGACCAATATGCATGTCTCTGAGGGCTGGGATAGGTGAGTGGCAAACCTACAGGTACCTGATCATGGTAAGTGAAAGGTTCCAGGAAGGGGACATCAGTACTGATCTCTGTATCATGGGGTATGATTATTAGGAAGCAAAGGTATGGATTTGTGATAAGGTTTTACCTGGTGATAGAAAGGACCAATCTGAATGCCTCCTGGCTTGAGGGAAGACTAACATGTCCCTAACTTCAGTACCCTGTGAGTTAGTAGTGTGACACCTAAGCTGACTGTTGGACTTGGCCCTTTTTGCAGGCTCATCACCAGTCTATTTGCCTCCTTCCTCCTATTTTGTCAGCCCTGTTTTTGTTGGCTTTAGGACTCTGGGCACTTAACCACAGCTAACCAAAGCTAAAGTGCATGTACTCTGTGTAAATTGTATTGTTGATTGGCTTGCCATGATTGGCATATTTAGACCGGCCACTGCAGTGTCTGTGTGTGCAGTTTTAAACTGCCAATTCGACTTGGTAAGTGTACCCTCTTGCCAGGCCTAAACCTTCCCTTTTCATACATGTTAGCCACTGTCAGGTAAGCCCTAGGTAGCCCCACGGGCCAGGTGCAGTGTATGTTTAACCCCTTCTGTGCCGGGGACGTAATGGTTACGCCCACAGGCACAGTGCTCCTGTGCCGAGGTCGTAACCATTACGTCCTAGGCACTGAGCTCAGAGGGAACGCTAGCGCTCCCTCTGTTAGCTTCCATCCCAGCCCCCCAAAGCCCTTCCTCTTTCACCCCTGACCCCCTCTGACCACCCCAGTGACGTCTGATGACTTCAGAGCGCATTCACGTGCTGACCTCATTAGAGGCCACTTCCCCATCATGCTGGAAGCTCAGCTTCCAGTGCGATCGGAGGAGAAATGCTTTGCATTTCTCTTCCGCTCATGTGACGGGGGCCTGAGAGGCTTCAAAGGGAAGGAAAGGAATTTCCTTCCCTTAGAAGTCTCTCCGAGGCATTTCAGAAGCCGGATCGAGAAGCGATCAGCTTCTGAAATGCCCTCTAGACACCAGGGATTTATTTACAAAAATGAAATTGGCATAAGGGGAGCGAATTTTTTTCAAGGCCTTTTCTCCCCCTCACCCCCCAGGGGCAGATCGGCCTATTCTTATTAGGCCGATCTGCCGGGGGGGGGGCAGAAACCACTAAGTGCCAGGGAGCCCTTTATTTGTGGTTTTTTTGTTTTTTAGAGTTGGGGAGCGACCGCTTAGGCCAGGGTCGCTCCCCTAGGGGACACATTATATTTAGGCCTGTTCTGCCCCCCCCCCCCCCTTTGGGGCAGATCGGCCTATTTTTTTAGGCCAGTCTGCCCACAAGGGGGCCAGAAACCACTAGACATTCACTGAAGGGGAGCGACCCCCTAGGCGAGGGTTGCTCCCCGGGGAACAAATTTATTTTAGCCCATTTCTTCCCCCTCTGGGGGCAGATAGGCCTATTTTTATTAGGCCGATCTGTCCCCGGGGGGGAAGAAACCTCTAGGCGCCAGGGATCTTTTTTTTTTGTTTGTTTTTTAGAAGTGGGGAGTGGCCCCTCAGGGAAGGTCGCTCCCCTTGTATTTAGACCATTTGATCGGCCAATTTTTGTTAGGCCAATCTGCCCCCAAAGGGGTCAGAAATCACTAGGCACTGGGGAATTTTTTTTTGCACCAATTTCATGCAAGGGGAGCGACCCCTTAGGCAAGGGTCGCTCTCCGGGGGGGGGGGGAATTTATTTTAGGCCATTACTGCCCCCAGGGGCAAATCGACCTATTGTTATTAGGCCAATCTGCCCCCAGGAGGGGCAGAAACCTCTAGGCGCCAGGCATCATTTTCTTTTTTTTTAGAGGTGGGGAGTGACCCCTAAGGCAAGGGTCCCTCCCCTGGGGAGAGGGGGCAAACTTATTTTTGGCAATTTCTGCTCCACTTGGGGACAGATCAGTGTATTTCTACTAGGCTGATCTGCCCACCTGGGGAGGGAGGCAGAAACCACTTAGAAACCAGGGATTGGTGTGTTTGTATGTGTGTGTTTTCTTGAGGGGGGCAGCCCCTTGGGTAAAGGTCGCTCCCCATGGGGACACATTACTGTTGGCCTATTTTTGAAAGGCCCATCTGCCCCATGGGGGGCAGAAAGCCCATCAGAGACCAGGGAAGTTTTTTTTTCTAAAACAAGAGAATGGGGGTATGGCCATACCCCCACCCCAAATAAACGGGGCCAAAGTTGTTCTGCCCACCAGTGGCCAGATGGGACAATTACCTCTGATCCGCACCCCAGGGGCAGAAAGTCTACTAGATGCCAGGGAATTAAAAAACAAAACAAAAAACAGTGGGGTAGTGGCTACCAAACAGTATGGGCCTGGTAATGCCCCCACCCCAACTGAAGGGGTTAACAGTCTTTCAGCTCTCCCCCGCACTCTAAAAGATCTTATCCCACAGCATGCAAGAAGACATTTGATTACTTTGAATTTTGGTTTTACATTTGGGCCATGAGAGCTTGGCTAACTCTCAAAATCATCCCACTTGGAATGGTGAGGGCTGCACTTTAAAGACTTTGGGACTCTGCCATGTAGAAAAATCCACAAGACCTAGACACATCTGAAAATGACACATCTGGGTGATTCCAGGGTGGTGTGTTTCACATGCATCCTGTACCACTTTCTTACCCACAATGCCCTGCAAACCTCCAACTTTGCTGGAAATCACACATTTTTCCCACGTTTTTGTGATGGAACCTTCTGGAATCTGCAGGAATCCACAATATTCCTACCACCCAGCATTGTCCATCTATACCGATAAAAATTCTGCTGCACTTGTCAGCCTAAAAATGTTTTTCTTTCAAACTGCCTTTTTGGACCTGCTTTGGTTCCCCCTCAATTTCGACATGTTTTTGGCTCTTCCCTGTCACAAGCACTTGGCCCACCTACACAAGTAGGTTGCTGAGCCCAGGGCCAAAAAGCAGGTGCCCCCTCCCGCAAAAACAGGTCGTTTTGTATTTGATAATTTTGATGTGTCGAGATAGTGTTTTGGGCCATTTCCTTTCGCGGACAGTAGGCCTACCCACACAAGTGAGATGCCATTTTTATCGGAGACTTGGGGGGAACACTGGGTGGAAGGAAATTTGTGGCTCCTCTCTGATTCCAGAACTCTATGTCACCAAAATGAGAGGAAAAGGTGTTTTTTTGTCCACATTTTGAGGATTGCAAAGGATTCTGGGTAACAGAACCTGGTCAGAGCCCCACAAGTCACCCCATCTTGGATTCCCCTAGGTGTCTAGTTTTCAGAAATGCACAGGTTCGTTAGGTTTCCCTAGGTGCCAGCTGAGCTAGAGGCCAAAATCCACAGCTAGGTACTTTGCAAAAAACAGCTTTGTTTTCTTTGTGAAAATGTGATGTGTCCACATTGTGTTTTGGGGCATTTCCTGCTGCGGGCGCTAGGTCTACCCCCACAAGTAAGATACCATTTCTATCAGAGGACATGGGGAAGCGCTGAGTGGAAGGAGATTTGTGGCTCTTCTCTGATTCCAGAACTTTCTTTCACCGAAATGAGAGGAAAAAGTGTTTTTTTGGCCAAATGTTTAGGTTTCCAAAGGATTCTGGGTAACTGAACCTGTTCAGAGCCCCACAAGTCACCCCATCTTAGATTCCCCTAGGTGTCTATTTTTCAAAAATGCACAGGTTTGCTAGGTTTCCCTAGTTGCCGGCAGAGCTAGAGGCCAAAATCCACAACTATGCACTTTGCACAAAACAGCTCTGTTTTCTTTGAGAAAATGTGATGTGTCCATGTTGTGTTTTGGGGCATTTCCTGTCGCGGGCACTGGGCCTACCCCCACAAGTGAGGTACCATTTTTATCGGGAGACTTGGGGGAACACTGATTGGTAGGAAATTTGTGGCTCCTCTCTGATTCCAGAACTTTCTGTCACCGAAATGAGAGGAAAAAGTGTTATTTGGGCCACATTTTGAGGTTTGCAAGGGATTCTGGGTAACAGAACCTGGTAAGAGCCCCACAAGTCACCCCATCTTAGATTCCCCTCGGTGTCTAGTTTTCAGAAATGTACAGGTTTGCTAGGTTTCCCTAGGTGCCAGCTGAGCTGGAGGCAAAAATCCACAGCTAGACACTTTACAAAAAACAGCTCTGTTTTCTTTGTGAAAATGTGATGTGTCCACGTTGTGTTTTGGGGCATTTCCTGTCGTGGGCACTAGGCCTACCCCCACAAGTGAGGTATCATTTGTATCGGGAGACTTGGGGGAACTCTGGGTACAAGGAAATTTGTGGCTCCTTTCTGATTCCAGAACGTTCTGTCACCGAAATGAGAGGAAAAAGTTTTTTTTGGGACACATTTTGAGGTTTGGAAAGGATTCTGGGTGACAGAACCTGGTCAGAGCCCCACAAGTCACCCCATCTTGGATTCCCCTAGGTGTCTGGTTTTCAAAACTGTGCTGGTTTGCTAGGTTTCCCTAGGTGCCAGCTGAGCTAGAGGCCAAAATCCACAGCTAGGCACTTTGCAAAAAACAGCTTTGTTTTCTTTGTCAAAATTTGATGTGTCCACATTGTGTTTTGGGGCATTTCCTGTCGCGGGCGCTAGGCCTACCCACACATAAGTGAGGTACCATTTTTATCAGGAGACTTGGGGGAATACAGGATAGCAAAACAAGTGTTATTGCCCCTTGTCTTTCCCTACATTTTTTCCTTCCAAATGTAAGACAGTGTGTAAAAAAGATATCTATTTGAGAAATGCCCTGTAATTCACATGCTAGTATGGGCACCCCGGAATTCAGAGATGTGCAAATAACCACTTCTGCTGAACACCTTATCTTGTGGCCATTTTGGAAATACAAAGGTTTTCTTGATACCTATTTTTCACTTTTTATATTTCAGCAAATGAATTGAGTATACCCTGTATAGAATGAAAACCCATTGCAAGATGCAGCTCATTTATTGGCTCTGTGTACCTACAAGCCCTATATATTCCCGCAACCAGATGAGTCCAGCTGACGTAACGGTATATTGCTTTCAAAAATCTGACACCGCAGGAAAAACGTGGAGAAAAATGGCTGTTTTGTTTCACCTCAATTTCAATATTTCTTGTATTTCAGCTGTAATTTTCTGTAGGAAATACTTGTAGGATCTACACAAATGACCCCTTGCTGAATTCTCAATTTTGTCTAATTTTCAGACATGTTTAGCTTTCTGGGATCCAGCATTGATTTCTCACCCATTTCTGTCACTAACTAGAAGGAGGCTGAAAGCACAAAAAATAGTAAAAATGGATTGTATCCCAGTAAAATGTCAAAATTGTGTTGAAAAATGGGGTTTTCTAATTCAAATCTGCCTGTTCCTGAAAGCTGGGAGGATGGTGATTTGAGCACCACAAACCCTTTGTTGATGCCATTTTCAGGGAAAAAATCACGCGCCTTCTTCTGAAGCCCTGTTTTCCCATTTCTTTGAAAAAAAAACATTTTTGTTGTACTTTGGCTAATTTCTTGGTCTCCTTCAGGGAAACCCACAAAGTCTGGGTACCTCTAGAATCCCTAGGATGTTGGAAAAAAAGGACGTAGATTTGGCATGGGTAGCTTATGTGGAGAAAAAGTTATGAGGGCCTAAGCGTGAACTGCCCCAAATAGCCAAACAAAGGCTCAGCACAGGAGGCCCTGGCAGCGAAGGGGTTAAGGAGGGACACGTAGTTATGTGTTTTATATGTCCTGACAGTGAAATACTGCCAAATTCAGTTGTCACTGTTGCAAGGCCTATCTCTCTCATAGGTTAACATGGGAACTGCCTTTAAATGTGATTAGGTGCAGATCCCCTTTGGGAGAAGATAGAAATTTGGAGTTTAGGGTCTCTGAACTGACAATTTAAAAATACATCTTTTAGTGAAGTTTGTTTTTAGACTTTTAGATTGTGTATTTGAAAATGGAACTTTTAGAAAGTAGGCATTTTCTTGCTTAAACAATTTAGTGACTCAGCCTGTTTGTGGATTCCCTGTCTGGGTCAGTTTGACCGTTGGGCTGTTTGCACGTCTCCTCTAGAGAAGTGCCACAAAGGGAGCTGGGGTGTAACCTGCATGTCCTGATAAGCCATCAGGGCTGAGGGGAAGGGCGGAGTAGTCACTTACATCTGTAAAGGCTGTGCCTGCCCTCACACAATGCTGTCTCCAACTCCCTGGTGTGTGTCTGGGGCCTGGCTTGCGCAAGGCAGGATCCTGAAAACAACAGGGACCTCTCTTTGAAATAGGCCTACTTCAAAGGCAGAAAGGGGTGTAAGAAGAGCACCCAAAGCCCCTGACAATTGATTACTTGTGGAACAAAGAGGAACCTCTGCCCAGGAGAAGAGCTGGAAAAGCTGGAGGAGGAGTACTGTCCCTTTGTCTGTGACTATGCTTTGCTGGGTTGGCCTGCAGTAGCTGCTTCTGCCTGAGAGAGGACAAAGACTGACTTTTGCGTCACTTCCCACTGGTGAAGAATCTCCAAGGGCTTGAACTGAGCTTGCCTCCTGTTGTTGAAGTCTCAGGGACAACAAAGACTTCTTTCTGCCAGCACTTGGGCTTTCTGCCGAGAGACCTGCCTGCCAAGTGGTGCCCTAACCTGTCTCTGGACCCTTGAAAGGTGCAGCTGGTGGAAAAGGACAGAAATCCCGTCAAAGATCTCTGTGTGGGGAAACTTTCAACGCACCACCCGCCTCGCAGCTGATAAACAACAGCTAAAATCGACCTGCATTGCGGCTGCTGTTAATGACGCAAGCTCCTACACAGTGCACTTTCTTGACACAGTTCGACCGCATTTCAACGCAACATTGCTGGGCATGGCAAATCAACGCAAAGTATGTCCAGACCTGAGGTGCCTGTCTGTGATCGATGCATCTCTCTATGTGGGCGAGAAGAAATGACGCAAGCCGACCTGAACAGAGCAAGAATGACTCACGGTCTCACTTGCGAGTGAGAAATCAACATATTGCTGGCCTTTTTCGATGCACACTCACCTGTGCAGCTTTGTTTTGACACTACCCAGGTACTTTTGTGCAATAACAGTGTTCTCACTGGTTTCTAAAGGATTTAAAACTCTTTTTCTTTTTAAATTCATAACTAGACTCGTGTATTTTGGATTTTTATCATTTTGGCCTTGTTTTGTTTACACAAATATTGGCTATTTTTCTAAACCTGTGGTGTGTCATTTAGTAGTGTCGTCACTGGGTTAGTGTGTGTGTTGGTACAAATACTTACACATTGCTTCTGAAGTTAAGCATGTCTGCTCATGCAAGGTACCAAGGGGGTGAGTGGGGGTTAACTGAGGGTGATTCTCCTTTATACTGACTAGAGTGAGAGTCCTTGCTTGGACAGGGGGTAACCTGACTGCCAACCAAAGACCCCATTCCTAACACAGACATTCTGAAGTCACCAGCAGTACTACCCTATCTGTTGATTGCAAATCTACAAATACATGTGTGGAGATGTACAATTCAGCATTTTTGGCTTATGTCTATGTTTCAATCCCAATGTAATGGGTCTCCTGGTGATACCGTACACAGTTGATATCCGTAGCAAAGGTTGCACTCTACAGAGGGACACACTGGTACAGGAGTTGTCATACATTACAGTCGTACATGGTTGATACATAACACTTACACAGGACCTGTGTGTACGTGGTATGGTGAGTGCAATATAATATGTGTAAATTTATTCTGAAATAAAAGAAAATAAACAGTGAATAGTTCAGTCATGGTGGATGAAATCATCAGGGTAGCTGCTACATTATTTTAGAGCACAAGCCCAGTGTCCTTGCACCATTGGAAAATGGGATTAGGTTTCAGAACAGTCAACAGGGTGTATCTGTGGCACACAAGGGAAGCAATCAGGAGAGTATCACTTCTTGGCAGTGAGTTTGGTCCTGGCATCTTCTCCTCCTCTATGTCTGTGTGGATGTCCACCTTTGCAGGGGGGGTTCTTCTGCTACAGATGGTGGGGTGTCTGAGGCATATCCTTCCCCTGGAAGGGACTCCATTTCACTAGTAGCTGCAGATGGTGAAGGGATTGAAGACTCATTACCAGTGGAAGAGGCATGATGTTGTGAGGCAGACCTAGTCAGGGTAATGTAAATGTCCCTCAGCACCCCAGCAATGGATTTGTGCTTGCCACTGCTGCATGGCTTCCTGGTTGTTGTCCTTCTCTAGCTGTTGGATTTCCCTCCTCATGGGGAGTACCTGGCCTATCATGCCTTGAGAATTTGGGTAGGCTCCCAAGCCTTGGGAGATGGTTTCCTGGTCAGTATTGTCCCTCTAAGCCCCCATCCTCTGGCCCACACCATCCCTCCCACACACCCTGCCCTCATGTGCCTGTGCTAAAATGTTATAGTTGTTCCTCCTCTGTTGATGTGAGTGGTGCTCTGTTTGCAAAGGATTATGGGTTGTGGTGCATCCAGTGTGTGGAAGTGTGTCAGATGTGGAATATTCAAACTATCCAATGTGGTGTGGTGTTCACTGTGATGTGAGCTCAAACGGCCTCGGTTCGCACCGCCAATGGTTTTTCGCCATGGAAGAACCACTGTTGTGATTTGTGGATCCTAATGTGATGGGAGGATTTTTGTCGGGCTGGCATTGCGGATGGTCAAACTGCCTTTTTTTTGGCTACCAGTGTCCTGGCAGTTTCAGAAAATAGGCAGTTTTTTGGCAGTCTGAGATGTGTACCTTCTCATACGGTAGTGAGATGACCGCCAACAAGGATGTCTTTTGGCGGCTGCCACTGTGGCTGTCCTACTTTCAGACCACCAAACTTGTAATGAGGCCGTTCATCATTTTTCTTGAAAATGTTTTTCACCGGGACAAAGTCTTAGGTTAGATCTGACCTCCCTGGAGCCTTCTTCAGATCCGCATCACAGGAGACCTTGGTGAAGAATTCTACCTACGGACTTAGATGATTTTTCGTGATGGAAATGTTTGTCAGGGCCAAACTTGAAATTGAATCAGACCTCCCTGGAAACTTCGTTGGATGCGCTGTGCGGGAAGCCTCGGTCAATTGTTTACATTCGGACTTGAAAACTTTTTTAGAGCTTTTTCTCTCCGACGTCAGAGGACCCTTCCCAGCATGCAGATTTTGAGGCAACATCATCGGAAGGCCTCTCCCTGAGCCAACATTGAAATCCTGGAAGTCTGGGTCTCTGGCACTTTTCAGCAGGACAAACCCGTAAGTTAAGCTGGGGCACGGTCGTCATAAGCCGGCTTGACTCACGATGTTGGGTCGGTCCACTTATGGAGCTTTTCTCCAAAAGTTCTACAATCTTCTCCAAACTTCTGAATCTCCTTCAGAAGGTCTTTGAAGGTAGTTCATAAGTCCACAACTAAGCCTAAGGTTCCAGAAGCTCTGCAGTGCTCTTTGAAGGTTAGGACTCCAACTCCCAGAATGCATTTGATTTAAATCCAAAAATGACTACTAGCAACTGGTCAGCTGGTCAGTTTCCTCAGGGCTTGATGCAGGGGACTCTGATCAGCTATTTTCTAACTGTAGCTTACAGGGAGTCCCTTCTTGAAGTTGTAGAAGACAGGCAAAGTACTTTAACTGCGCAAACCCGAGTGTGCAGCTGGTACAGTCCTTCAGAGTGCAGTGTCCAGGTGCAGGTCAGGGGTCCAGCACGGCAGTCCTTCTTCTTCTTGTCTTATTCCTTGTAGGGATCTGAGGTGGGGGTGCAGCTCTGGCAATTTCATCCATGCTCCTGGGGCAGAAAGCATGGGGGGCCATGACCAATCATGTGTAGGCCAGCACCCTCTTCAGTGACCACTTCCTGGGAAGTGTGGCAAAAATCCATCCCAGTGTGTAACATTCTCCCACAATCCAAGATGGTAAAAATTCATTCTCAGACGTTAGGTCTGCCCGAGCCCACCCACTTGTGTTGCTAAGTTCCCTTAACACACCCCTCTCCAGCCATCTCCTAATCTAATAAGGGAGGCACATGACTGTCTGTTTTTTGCAGGAAATGGGGGAGGTCCACTTGCAGGACCAAATGTCCCTCCCTCCTTTGAAGTACTGTTTGTCTGCTCTCTCTCCTTCCTGTTTCATCATCTGCTGTGGCACATCTCCTCCTGGAGGCACTTTCTTTGTCCTCAGCCCAGGTCACTTCATTCCTCATCAAGGCAGCCTGGCTAGGCTGCCAGAGGCTGGCCAATCAAAGAAGGGCATGGCGGAGCTGGAACTGGTAACTTTTAGAAAGAGTTCTAAAACTCTTTCCCTAGGTTGGTTACATTAAATTTAACAATCGCAATTTCTTGGATTCATTATAACAAAAAGTTTGAGACCAAACTTGAAATACTTAGCTCCTTCTGAGTCTTTATTAATTTAAAAGAAATTCTCCCCATTAGCCTATGGGGCCCATTCACTACAGTGAGGAAAAACAAATGTGGTTATTTTTACATCACCAGGGTTTATAAAACATATTTTATAAGGTACCTGCCTATAGTTACACTGTACCCAACCCTGGCAGCACCTAGGGCAACATTAGGGGTTACTTATATGTAAACGAAGGTAGTTTAAGAATTTGGAAGTACTTTTAATGCCACAGTCAAATTTGGGGTTAACTTTAACTGAAAAGCAGCCAGCAAAGCAGGCCTGCTTTTAGAATGACACTGGGCACCACAGCAGTATACCTATGTGTGTACTACCTATGCTGTGGTCCTTAAACCTACATGCCGTATCATATACTAGGGACTTGTAGGTAGGTTGGCATAGCCAATTATAATTAGCCCAATTTGTATATGTCATTTTAATCAGAGCACGGGCCCTGGGACTATTTAGCAGTGCCCAAGTCACCAGGAGAGTCAGGAAAACACCATCAAAAATGAAAAATGGAGGCAAAATGTTAGTGGGATGCACTCACGCCCGTTTTCTCACAACTGTATTAAAGCATGTCTCTAATTTCCTAACTACATGTGACTTATGATGCATCTAGTCACCTGTACTAAGGAAATGACAAAGCCCCTCAAGTCTATTAACTGATTACAGTTGAGTTCCAATGTTCCAATGCCTGCTACGAGAGCCAGCAACAGAGGTGGAAAGCCAAGTTACAGAGCATATTTAAAATAGCAGTTTCAAAAATGAAAACAACATTTGTCTCTTCCTTCTTCTATTCTGTTTTTTCTAGATGACTAGTGAAAAGCAGAAAGGAGATATTTATTGAAAATTGTTTGTTTTTTCCCACTTCAGGGGAGATAGATTTCAAAAAGATGTTAGAAATGTGATGGTGTGGGCCCAGATATTATAAGGAATAAGGTACCCCTGCTTTAAATTATTAGGATGTGCAAGGCACCTCTAGGCTCCATCACTTTATAGATAAAATCCGCAATTACTTGCAATATCCTTATAATGTATGGTGGGGAAATGTTATCCCATATATCATTAATAGATCTCATGGAGGGTCTCATTCCTGTATGAAATGGTGCATTTTGTCTCGTACTCATCTTGAAAAGAGGGTGATATGCAAGATTCACTAAATGCCTCATTATTAGCTTTCCTTCTGAAATATAACCACTCCCACCATGTGTGAAAGTAAATACCTTTCATATTTTTCTATTTCAAAAGTACTGTCTCAACTGCCATGGACATGTCCAAGCCTAAAACGGATAGGTCCAATTGATAGGAACCTGGTAGGGAAGGTAACAATTATATACTAAGGGTGGCAATTGTGAAGTCTACTTTGAGTAGTATGTTTAGTATTTTTTAATTATGATAGTATGTTTGAGAAATTCTATTGTGGGTTGAGGGGGGTGAAACCCTACTCAAGCAACAGCCACAATCCTTGTTAAAGTGAACCACAAAAAGTCATCAAATTAATCTATGCTTAACCATGTGGTAGCTTGGCACAAAAGCAGTCAAGGTTAAGTTAGAGGCAATGCATATAGTTTTTATGAAGCACGTAAAAAGGCAAAAGGTGAAAACACAAACAAAAACATCCCATAACATTTTGGAAAAATAGAGTAGTATTTAATAAATTATTTGACACCAAAATGACAACAATCTTATTACTAATACCAGAGTTATGTTTTTAAAAAGTTGAAAGTAAAAAAATAGCAACTAAAAGATCAAAGTCCGAACCAATGATATCTAGTCATGCTAGACTGGGAAAATTCAAAGTCACTGACGACAGTGAGGGGGCACAGTTCAGATACATGAAGGCAATTGGTCCCAGTCTGTGCTTACCTTTGGATTTGGAAGAATTTTTATAGAAAAACATCTGAAAATGTAAAGTATAGAGGGGCAAGGCAGGTGACGAAGTCAGAGGAGGAGGCATCATCATCAGGGAGCTGCTGGATGAAGGTGTGGTGAAGACTTTGGGCCTGATTTGGAACTTGGTGGATGGAATGCTCAATCACAAACATGACATATATCCCATCTGCCCTATTACGATCCCGATAGTATATAATGGGATCGTAATACAGCAGACAGGATATCCGTCCCATATGTGATGGAGTATTCCCCTCCAATGAAATCTAAATCAGGCCCTTAATCTATTTTGGGAAGTCAAAAATTTCCAGCAGGACGAAGTTCCAGGTTGTAGTTGAGGAGGGCTTCTTGAGACGACACAACCCTCCTGTGAGGATCCCCTGAACAGGACTTGCTGCTGCAGAGAAGAATATAGTTGAAACAACTGCAAAATCAGGTTGACCGCCAGTGCACATTGGGTGGATCAATGAGGTGGTATGTCCCACTCTTCTCTCGGTTCTTAGGGTAATTTTTGGCTGAAATGTGTTTAAGTCCCACATTTTTGCTTTGAGTTACCTGGGCACCTTTTGCACTACTTTCAAGGGTCCATGACTAGAGGTACACTACTTGGAGGGTGAGGACTCTCTCAGGCTGGGTCTAGGTGAGGGTGCAAGAAGGTTAGAGCCTTTTCTGCTGGCTCTGATCAGGAAGAAAACGATCTTGCCCTGGGATTCCATCTGGAAGTGCTGGTTTCATGCAGAAAAACAAGTTTAAAGCATTAGGGCAGTGTTCTGAGGGCACAAGGCCAACTTCAGGCAGAAGGGCAGTCCTCTTGGTGGAGCAGGGCAGTCAACTGAATTACATAGCAGGCCACATGAAGCAGGAGAGTCCTCTGTAGGTCCAGAAGTGAACTACAGTGTTGGTCTGAAGGGCCTAATTGTATACCTGGTGCCAGCTTTGAAGTGGAAGAAACTTCTAGAGTCCCCCAGAGATGCCCAGATAGTATTGGAATGTCCTTGTTCCCTGCATATCCTGTCAGGATGGCCCATTCTGCCAAAACCAAGTCCCCTTATTGTGTGACTGCTTGGGAGGAGTACACAAAGATCAACTGCTAACAGCACCTAGTTAAGTGGCCCATGAAACACGCTGCAGGCACCAAATGGTTAGGACAAGAAAATGCCAACTTTCTAAAAGCAAAAAGACTGGGTCAGGCCTGGCAGTCAACTTTCTAAAAATAGCATTTTCAGAATTGTAACTTACAATTTGACTTTAAAATTAATTAGGTTTTGAATTACACTAACTTAGGCATCAAACATGGTAATACCACCTACTCCCAAACAAAAGTTATCAAATATCATGTCACCCAGTGCAATGCAATAAAAGAGGTAGGTCTCACAATATTAAAAAACAAATTTGTGTGTTTTTTTCACTACTGTGATATTTAAAATGTAAAAGCATATGTACAGCTTTTTAAATACAATGTTCCCTGCCTTATCAACTATTTAGGGCCTACCTTAGGGATGGTTTATACGTATTAAAAAGGTAGTTTTAGGCTAGGCTTGCTAATAGCATTTCATTTACAGGCCTGGGGCATATGTAGCACCACGTTCTTAGGCACTTATCGATAAATAAGATGTACTAGTTGGGTGTAACCCAATTGGACTATGTTTAGGGGAGAGAACACAAACATGTTAGGACTGGTTAGAAGTGTTAAAGTGCATAAGGTTCTAGAAGCCAACAGAAATGGGTCCAGCAAACAGGAGGACTTACAGAAAAACCTTTGGTGATGCAGAGAGGGTCAAGTGTAAGTGTGAGACTTCCCATAGTGGTTGTTGGTGTTTACAAACAAACAGCTTTTGTAGTAAGTCACCTCCTCTCTCAGAACAAGTCTAGCATTGGTTCATGTACAGGAGCCATAACTTATGTACTCAATCAGGGAACCAATTGCCATTATGCTTTAACCATAGTCTGCATTGTACTATTATAGGGGTATTCTTAGGACTATGGGGTGAGTCATAAATGTGCTCCTAGGCCTCAGGAATCTTTAAAATTCATCTTGGAATTGTCACCACCTTTTATTTTGGTGGTGACAGACTTCAGGTGGTAGCACAACAACAGCAGAATTTTACCATAACTAAGCCATAGGTCCTCTCAGGCAATCAAATTAATGTTGCAGTATTTTTTTAAACATATTATACTCATACCATCCTCTAAATGCTTTGTTCATTTTTTGAAGTGTCATTTCTTTGCCTCTATTTGTGAACCTTACTAAATATAATGATCTCCTTCCTGCCTCCTGAGTTTGACATAAAAAGGGAGCAGATTCAATCTTGTTCTTCTAACCTTAAACCCATTTGCCCTGAAGCAAAATGATGACATTATAGTATATGCACGATGATCTTTATATCCCAGGCAATTCAATGATTCCTCTGTGGAACAGGCAAAAAAGTAAATCGCATGGTACTTATATCACTAAATCACTGATATAAAAGTGCAATTTATTTTCTCTGTGGATAGTAAATTAAATATGGGTACAATCTTTCAAGTTTAATAGGACAATTGGCCTTTTTAAAATTCACCTAATTAATTTTGGGTTCCTGTAGTTTTCTGTAGGTTATCAGTTCATAACATCTCAATGCCAAATAACTTTCTGTTTAACAGTAGCATTACTATTCAAACACATAAAGTATTTTTGTAGAATTGCTTTATCACATTGATGCAAAATCCCTATTAACATCAACAGAATTCATGCATATCATGAAGTAACATACCTACAGATAACACATTTTAATATTTGTTGACAGCAAAGGTTTAGCCATCATATCTACACATTGAAGTACGTTTCTTTAAACATAATGAGCCCGATTCACAAAGGTAAACGTAGACCAAAAGTCTAAGTTTAGATCAAAAGTTTAACTTTACTCATAGTAAAGTTAGACTTTTGGTCTACACTTGGACCAAAAATCTAAACTTTACTTGCAGTAAATTTAGACTTTTGATCTAAGTTTAGACATTTGGTCTAAACTTACACTTTTGGTCTATGTTTACCTTTGTGAATCGGGCCCGATATGTGTTACTTAACCCAGTCCCATTCAAACATCAAGACATATCTATTTTTAAATCACAAATACGAAAAGGTTAATATGCAAGCAACACACTAGGTTAAACAAAAGTTCATTCAAATTTCAAATTCAAACTTTTTTACAGCGACTATCTATATGAACGTTATTAGACCTGGCAGTTCTTGGTGTGGTTTCCCTGTACTTTTTGCTTGTGACCTCCCTTTTTTGGACCCTGTACTGTAATTTGTTTTGGCTGTTTTTGATACTCTGGGCATTTTCTCACAGCTAACCAGTGCTAAAGTGCACGTGCTCTCTATCTAAATTGTATTTGTTATTGGTTATCCATGATTGGCATATTTGATTACCTATAAAATCCCTAGTAAAGTGCACTAGAGGTGCCCAGGGCTTGTATATCAAATGCTTCTAGTGGGCCTACAGCACTGAGTGTTCCACCCACATGAGTAGCCCCGTAAAAATGTCTCAGACCTGCTCCTGCAGTGTCTGTGTGTGCAGTCTTGTGCTGCCAATTCAACCTGGTAAGTGTACCCACTTGCCAAGCCCAAACCTTCCCTTTTACTACATGTAAATATCCCCCTAGGGTGGGCCCTAGGTAACCCAATAGGCAGGGTGCAATGTATTTAAAAGGTAGGACATGTACTGATGTGTTTGACATGTCCTGATAGTGAAATACTGTCATATTCGTTTTTTACTATTGCAAGGCCTATCTCTCTCATAGGTTAACATGAGGCCTGCCTTTAAATGTTGTTTAAGTGCAGTTTCCCATTGGGAACAGATAGAGAAATGGAGTTTGGGTCTCTGAAGTCACAATTTAAAAATACATCTTTTGGTAGTGTTGGATTTTAAATTATCTGTTTGAAAATACCACTTTTAGAAAGTGGGCATTTTCTTGCTTAATTCTGCTGTGCCTCTACCTGAAAGGGCTGTGCCTGTCCTCACACAATACAGTCTCCAACCCCCAGATGTGTGTCTGGGGGAAGGCCTGGGCAAGGCAGGGTCTTGTGAACAACAGGAACTTTGCTTTGAAGTTGCCAGTTAGGCAGAACTGGGTATAAGTAGTGGACCCAAACCCCTCAGATCTTCAGATTACTTCTGGATCAAGAGGAACCTGTGTCAAGGAGAAGAGCTTGATGCTTGAGGAGGGCCTGCCACTCTGCCTGTTGCTTTGCTTTTCCGGCCTGCTGCTGCTGCTTCTGCCTAAAGAGGGAAATAACTGGACTTTTCTTTCTGAAATCCTGCTTGTGAGGTTTCTCCAAGAGTTTGGACTAAGCTTGCCCCTGTTCTGAAGTCTCAGGGACATCAAAGACATAATCATCCAGTGCCTGGGTTCTCTCCAGGGATTCCTGACTTGCTAAGTGGTGCCAAATCCAGTCCCTGGAGAAAATCCACTCACAGCTGTGTGCGCATTAGAAAAATCGACACACAACTGAAAATTAAATGCATCGCCTGCTTTGCGGCTGGAGAAACGACGCAGCAATTGTTCTCACCGCTGACTCTTTGCACAGTACGTTGAAACTTTCCATGCATGGATCCTGGGCATCAAAGTCTTCAACATCCCCTAATGAACTTGAGTCTGCACACCTGAAATCGATGCACGGCGTCCCTTGCAAGAAAAGAATTGATGCACGGCATCCAGTGCGAGAAAAGAATTTGACGCATGGCCTCTGGTGTGAGTAAAAAATCAATGCACGGCCTTACTTGCCAGTAAGGAATTGACACACTGCTTCCTTTTCTGATGCACTGTCGCCCTTGCAGCTTTAATTTTGATGCATACCAGGTACGTTGTGCTAAAATAACTCATCAATTGATTTCTATGGATTAAGACTCTTTATTTTAAAAATGTATATCTTTGCTTGTGTATGTTGGAATTTTGTTGTTTTAGCCATGTTTAATTTAGATAAATATTGGCTATTTTTCTAAACTGGTGTGGAGTCATTTTGTGTTTTATTCACTGTGTCACTGTTTGTGTTAAATACAAATACTTTACACATTGCCACTGAGATAAGCATGACTGTGGGAGTCAGCAGGTGTTATCTGAGCTGTGTATCTCCCTTACCCTGACTAGAGTGAGGGTCCCTGTTTGGACAGAGTGCAAACTGACTGCCAACCAGAGACCCTATTTCTAACAAACGTAAAAACACTGCAGATGTCAAATAATGATGAAAACAATTTCACAACTTTCAGGGTACTTTTTATTGAGACTAGTTAATATACAAAGTATTTTCTTTATAACTGTAGTCACGTTAACAGTTTTGCTGAAGCAACCTTGTTTCACTTTGAATTGCTTCAAAGTAGAAACATAATCGAAAAAATAAAATCAACCATTAGCAAAAATACGCATACGGGCAGAAATTCAGACACAGGCAAAACATACAAGCTTTAAAAAAACATTCTGAGTGGTTTGGCAATCCGAATGGGACTGAATGGGTCCAGTAACAAGAATATCAGAAATGTCACCCACAAGCTTCAGTTGCTAAAAGGGATGCAGTGATTACACTTTTATATAGAGAATGCAGACCATTATTGATCAATAGATACTGGTGAAACGTGTACTTGTTTTTTTAATCAATTACGTTGTACGAAGAGTGATTTGAATTTTGCAAGAAAAATATATGATAAGATTAAAAGCTTAAGGTAGGATTAAAATGATATTACAGGTCAGGACAGTTTAATCCAGTTTGGATCCCCAGAAAATTGGTTGTCTAAATCATTAATGTTATTTTATATTTCTTTATGTCAGTGGTTCCCAATCTGTGTTCCGGGGACCTGTGGGGGTCCGCAAAGCTTCCTCAGTGGGCCCGCAACTGCTTAGAAAATTTAAAAAGAATGTACAGATTAGGTCCACAGCTTTTAGTACTAACGCAGTGGGGGAATGCCCGGATACCAATAATGATTTAGTGGGCGTCCCGGGGTTCCAGTAATGATAAAGTGGGAGTCCACAAAAGTCAAAAGGTTGGGAACCACTGCTGTCCATCATACAAGATCAATCAGTCAGAATTCTAAGAAGATGGGGCCTCTTTTAGAACTGGGGGTAGAATATATTAAGACTTTGTGAGGCCATTAGATAAAATTATATTTCGGGCCTCTCTGGGAAAGACTTAGGCCCTCATTTTGAATGGTTAGAGTTATGCTTGTTATTTCCCCGCTCTGAAATTACCATTAACGGGTGCATTGGAATTAATGAACTACTCGCAAAAACATGTAAAAGTGGTAGAAATTGACTGAGACAGGTTGGAGTATCCGCTGGCATTACGAAACTGCTCAGAGCACCTTGAGACTTCTGTTATCTGACCAATCTTTATTTTATTCTTGCTGCTGTGTGAGGTAGACATACTGTCAAAAAAGCTGCTCAAAACGTTTTAAAGGCAAAAACAATATATTACAGTGCAACATATCTGAAGTAAAAACTTCCTTAAAATAATTTTTAAAAAACAAAATACAAAGTTGAGCAAGCAATTTTAAGGGGTATGTGTTTTCATCTAGCATTTGGACCGTTTAATATAAGGAGCTTATTATATGCTGAGTTTTTGAATAAAAGAAGAACAAAGACAGAGCTAATCTTTTGTTAGTGAACATACCTTGTGCATTCTGCACTTTTCAATTACATTGAAGATGTAGAGCAGCGTGGAACGGTGCTAATCCCTTCTTCATAACAGACCATTTACAGAATAACCAGGATGGCTTATCTCACATGCTTCAGAGCCCTTAACAGGGTGAGTCCCTGAGCCAGTGAACAATGAGAAGACAGAATACATGCTCCACAGTAGAGAAAACACTTAATTGGAAAACATGTTGAATAGCAGCATGTCATGTCTAATACGATTGATCAGTTTTGCTCTTATTTTGATTATGTCCCTGCAGCTAATCCAGTGATGCAGGAAACAGGAATAAGGTATAGAGTGCAACAACATCTCATTGTATTGTTATATCTGGTTATGTTATGAATGCAGCCATTGTTAAAAGGGTTTTGATGTCATGTGTGAAGCCTTAGGAAACCACTTGTTCCACTGCGCTCATTCAGCTGACATGAATGTTAGAGTGAACTAGTTCTATTTGTTGGATTTTGGAGTTGGAAGTGGCTGGTGATACAAGCAGCACACATAGCTTTACCTAGCCGTCAAACTGTTAATCCCCTGTAACATTTCCACCTTGCACTTTATTATGTCACTGTCTCCGCAGAAGGAGAAATGCACCCTGTATCACCCCTGTGCCACTATTTTCTCACTTCTTCTTTCTTCTTATAAAAAGTCCTTATACATCTCTTACCCTTTTTTTTTACTTTAACCCTAACCAACTTAGACATAACCTAATTTTCTTGAAGTGCAGCCCTTAAGACTAACTCTTACTTAAACTCTAACTGTAAAAAATTGTCTCTCACACTACTAGTTTTCAAACTGTAGGGCAAGCCCTATCAGTCCTGTGCCCCCAGGGTGGTGTGGTGGCAGGCTGGGGGTGTATCAGCCTTTCAGAAAAAGGCATTCACTTTTTGTAGGTTTAATACAGATCAGGTGGGGCTGCCTTCAAAAAGAAGCCAAACCAAGCTTAACCCACACTGTGATAGACTTCATTATGAGTGATGTTGCTTTTGGATCTCTCTTTAGCATCATGAGACAATCTTATTCCAAAAATGGCCAGTATTTGGATTTTATCACAAACTAAATGAACGCACCTTCTCTTACTATTTTGAAAAGGCATAAAGTGAAAACACCGTTCTACACTTAAAACATTACTTTACTGTAAAAGTGTATATTTTACTGAAAGCAACACGGATTCTTGTGCCAGAGGTATACCATTTAATATTCCCATCATTGCTCCTGACCACATTCTCCATATTGCTATACAAATGCATTTTCTCACCTTATCTTTTCTAATTAAAAAAATCCAATTCTTTGCCATTGCTTTGTCTCTGTATAGAGCTCTAGTAGTATTTGTGAACATCTCTACACTCATTTAAATGTGACTAACTCCAACATAAGTGTTTTTACTGTGGCATAACAATTTCTCCAACATTTTCTTGCTGGCACAATACACCATAAACTGATCTATACTAGTGAATTCAGGCCAATTGCAATTGAACTCTGGTTGAATCCACCAAGTAGATTGGTCCTGGTGAAAGCCTGCAAGTTAAAAAGTTTGAAAAGGTTTCACACATCAAATCCAAAATGAGAATTTGAAATTCTGCATTACAAGAGTAGTGTCTTCCTGAAGAACACGTCTGTGATTGTAGCCACTGCATGGAACTGCAGGATGGATACCTCCCACAGGTTGGTCTCGCAAAAGATTTGGAGCTTTTCAGGTTTTTTCTTGAAAACGTTTTAAAGTCACAAAACAGAAAGAGACCTCTTGGTTATTTTCCGAGATACTGAAGCTTTTCAAAGGGATGAATGTGGAATTCAAAACAATGTTGTGCAACTTCCAGTCGAGTAATTTCTGTTGTAGCTCCCTTGGTTCTGAAGCAAAGGTTTTCACAAGTTTCCAAACTTTTTCTTGGTGCCCAAACAACCACTGAAATGCACTTCCAAGATCCTGCACATCTGAAGTTACCTAGAGACTCTCAGAGTGCCATGCAGAATCCACCAGCAGTGTCCAATCCAAGCTCCAATTGTCAGTTGTTAGCTGGGCATTTTACAAAAAATACATCTTGACGCTTGTTGTGTCACTAGAATAACACAGGAGGCCAATCAACTAAATGTTTGAGTTTACATCTTTGTCCTGGATGTAAGAGGGAGCGGGTCTAGTCCTTCAGGGCTTCTATCAGGTCATGAGCAGCAGGTCCAGCCGTCTTCTGTTCTTCCTCAGCTCCTGAAAGTACTTTGATTGTGTGCATTGTGGTGCCACATTTAAGACTAGATCTATGTAGTGAATGGAGGTCACTCCTCAGCACTCCTTAACCAATGGAGTAAAAGTTCCACGGGCAAACTTACAGACTCTTTCAGTACTTCCTATTTAGCTTACTGCAAACAGATCCAAAATGCCAAGTGTCAGGGCATTTTCTAAATAGTGAAATGCATATTGAGCCTGCTATGGTAATCACTAGTGTCCTCCCATATCTAACACTAAAATTCAGTTTGAAGCAGGCCCGGTTCCCACAGCAAACCTCGGAGATGGAAGTCTGGAAGTAAAAAGACAGGGTCCTATGGCACAGAGACAGGGGATACACAAGCATTGTCTTGGCATCCGGTTTTCACTTTTTCAAGACTATTAAAGAGCAACATGTGTCTCAAACAGATCTGGCTTGCAAGTTTTGGAACTGCAATGTCGAAAAAGGTTGCCTGCAATCCCCACCCTGAAGATTCTGCTGAGTTCAGAGGAATTATCCCTGCCCACTTCAGGCCATCTCATTGTTAGCTCCTGGTAGGGATCTCACACCTCATTCACACTTCATTCAATGCTGCACATAGGGTGGGAGTTGGCAGAGGGTAGTGTTAAATAGATTTCTGAACGTTTAGGGCAGGTAAAGTATAACTTTCAAAAAGCTAACCTTTCTTAATATTTACTAAAATTCCAGCTTGAGGATTGAATTGGATTTGTAATACCTATTAAATATAGTGGTTTCATTATGTATCAGTATTAGTATTTTAATCTGTAAGACAGCTAGGCCTGCCACAGTGAAAATGTTTTTTTGGGTCTTGTCACTGCAAGAACATGATAACATTAATTTTCTACCTCCCCTGAAATTCCCCACACCATGTCTTGTGGGCTACAAGGTCTACATAGTTGCGAGAAACTGATATTCCAAAGGGAGGCCCTTATCTCTCAAAAATAGTTATTTCCACATGTCACACTGTTGGTTTTGCAGTGCAGTAGTTAGGCCACACAGTATAGGCCTTGTAGAGATAGTTATGCTGCAATTGTAATGAATTGTGCAATTGGAACTCATGTCCACCAGTGCCATTTAATTTCCAAGCCCTTTCTACACTATATAATAGGGGTCTACATGCAAGTTAAATAGCACGGGTAACATGCTCAGAGTTTGAAACCATACAAATAGGATTCAGCAAAAGGTGTGAAATCTAGGGTGACAATACAGAAAAGGTGTATTGTCATAACTACAATTTGCTGACAGAATACATTATGCCGACATAGAAGTCTCAGTAGACCTTAAGCATTTGGGGGGTCATTCCGACCCCGGCGGTCCTTGACCGCCGGGGCCGGGGACGGCGGGAGCACCGCCAACAGGCTGGCGGTGCTCCTGACGGCATTCTGACCGCGGCGGTATGGCCGCGGTCAGAACCGGAATACCGGCGGTGTCCCGCCGGTTTTCCGCTGCCCTGAGGAATCCCCCATGGCGTCGCAGCTTGCTGCGCTGCCATGGGGGATTCCGACCCCCTCACCGCCATCCTGTTCCTGGCGGTTTCGACCGCCAGGAACAGGATGGCGGTGAGGGGTGTTGTGGGGCCCCTGGGGGCCCCTGCAGTGCCCATGCCAATGGCATGGGCACTGCAGGGGCCCCCGTAAGAGGGCCCCACTTTGAATTTCAGTGTCTGCTTAGCAGACACTGAAATTCGCGACGGGTGCTACTGCACCCGTCGCACACCTTCCACTCCGCCGGCTCCATTCGGAGCCGGCTTCCTCGTAGAAGGGTGTTTCCCACTGGGCTGGCGGGCGGCCTTTTGGCAGTCGCCCGCCAGCCCAGTGGGAAACCCAGAATGACCGCTGCGGTCTTCTGACCGCGGGACAGTCTTCTGGCGGTTCATGCTTGGCGGGCGGCTCCCGCCGCCGCCAAGCTCGGAATGACCCCCTTCGTCTACTGTAAAAAAAAAAAAATCTATTATTGAGTGTAGTTCCTCATTGACATGTTTTTGTAATCTGGACAATTCCTCTGTAAATTCACCATAGTCCTCCATGGAAGGCCTGGTTGGTTGCAGTACAGGAGGTATGTCCTCATAATTTCTTGGCTTTCTGTACCCAACAGATTGTGTAAAAGTGAATTTTTCCTATAAGGCACAAATTATTTCCCTGCAGTGTCAAGCATATAACAATGTAGGAATGTTAACCACCTATCCTATTTTATTAGTGGGCCCTGGAGTTCTTTCATAAAAGGTGGGAGTCAATTTCCGAATTGCATCCTGCTAAGTTGGGTAGACACAAGCCTTCACCAATGGGAACCACTGGTTTTGCTGTGCCCGGACACCATAAGTCCAGTGGTAACTGGACTTTTGCTGGACCAAAAAGGGCTTCAAGGGACATCAACCCTTGTGGCCAAAATGTTACTCCACCTGGATCATGGACTGAGGATAATCTCCAGGAAGACTCCTGTCAAACAAACAGCATCCTCTGCATCTTGTAGTACTTTCAGCATCCGGTATCCTTTGCATCAGGACCACTCAATTGAACTCAATGGAGGTTCACTCATAGATCCGGGAACTTGACTTCTGACTGCTTTGTTGCCAAGGTACCTGTCCTACGACTCCTTATTATTCTCCCTGTCCTTCCCCCTATTTATTTGGTTACTCAATGTGGGTTGAAGTAGCCAAACACAACTCTTTGAACGTTTAGCAGTTTCCAAACTTTGCAGTTATCAATACTTATTCAGGTTTTTGAGTGAAAAGACAAAATTTAAGTTTTACTTAAACATCTAAATGTCCGGAACTCTCTGGTGGATTTATTTGTTTTGATGTCAAGACATTAATAAAAATGCAAATTGTTTTTTATAAATTGTTTTTGGATGGATGCGTGACTTTTTTATTCTTTTGTTTTGGTTATGCGTTACACATGTTCCTTTGTTTAAGCCCGACTGCTTGAGGCTACAGCTACCAAGGGTTAAGCTAAGGTTTAACAAATACTCCAGACTGGACCCAATTCGGTAACATGAGTGAATTCCATGGTGAGGTCACACATCCACACCATGTATTACACCCAACTTCCTCACAGCCTGCAAATCTTGCGACATATGATCTGAATGCCATGATGTTTTTAAATGTTTAAATATGCATTGCATGATCAGGTTCATACAAGGAGAAAAATGCGAAACCAAGAATTATTTGCAATCTGACAAGGCAACTACTTGATGAGCAGTTTAACTCATGCTAAGATTTTAACAATCAATTGTTACAGGATGTTGGCAACATTATGGACTTTTACTTTTTTTTTTGCATTAATCTTTTTATTGTTAAGTTTGTCTGCATTAACAAAACATTGCATTGCATTCATGTTGTTCCTAATAACACGTCAACACATTGGTCGCACGTCTCATGTGCCTCATGAGAGTCTCTACTAACAGTATAATAATCAGTGTCTGGAGTGAAGAACAATGATGTTGGCTACTAAAGTGTGCAAACTCCATATTGCAACCAGTAGTGCCTGTGAAGGCCTTAGTAGTGGCAGCTGATGCATTGATTGATTGACTACTTGGGTTCAAGAGCATACATTGGAATATCTAGGGGCATATTTATACTCTGTTTGCGCCGGAATTGCGTCGTTTTTTTTTACGCAAATCCGACACAAAACTAACTCCATATTTATACTTTGGCGTTAGACCCGTCTAGCGCCAAAGATCTTGGAGTTTGCGTCATTTGCTAGCGTGGACACCTACCTTGCGTTAATGATATGCAAGGTAGGCGTTCCCGTCTAAAAAATGACTCCGAGGCATGTGCGCCGTATTTACACTCCCGGGCAAAAATGACGCCCGGGAGTGGGCGGGTCAAAAAAAATGACGTCCAGCCGTTTTAGCGTCATTTATTAACGCCTGGTCAGGGCAGGCGTTAAGGGACCTGTGGGCTCGGAAGGAGCCCAGAGGTGCCCTCCCATGCCCCCAGGGACACCCCCTGCCACCCTTGCCCACCCCAGGAGGACACCCAAGGATGGAGGGACCCATCCCAGGGAACTTAAGGTAAGTTCAGGTAAGTATTTTTTTTCTTTTTTTTGGGTGGCATAGGGGGGCCTGATTTGTGCCCCCCTACATGCCACTATGCCCAATGACCATGCCCAGGGGACAGAAGTCCCCTGGCATTACCATTGGGCAAGGGGCCATGAAAAAACAAAATGGCGCAAATCGGGTTGAGGCGAAAATTTTGCCTCAGCCTGACTTGCCCCATTTTTTGACGCCCAAGCTCCATTTTCCCCTACGCCGGCGCTGCCTGGTGTAAGTCATTTTTTTGGACGCACACCAGGCAGCTCCGTCGGCTAACGTCATTCCATAAATCATGCGCCCGCATGGTGCTTTGGAATGGCGTTAAATTTTTTGGCGCACAACTGCGTTGGCGCAGTTGTGCGCCAAAAAGTATAAATACGGCCCCTAGTAACTCTATTTCTCTGCGAAGTGGTGGTTAGTGTGGCTTTGGATTTGTTTATAAATGTGAGTTCTAAGGCAATGAGAAGCAAAACAATGAAATACAATAACAAGTAATACAATTGAACATGGGGCCCAAAATAATAATCTCAATACCCTCGTAAGCAAGGAGCTCCGAGGTAATAATATGGACTTCTCCATGTTGAACTTTCCAACTGTTGAATGATTATAGATAATAAAAATCCAGTCCTTTTAAGCTTACATGAAATTCGATTTTTAGTGCAAAATGTGGTTTACTAAAATGTCGCATGGCTTTTGATTATGTGAGCACGCACCTCACATTATGCTGTGCATGATACAAGCAAGACAAGGGTTTGAGCATTTGTTGTGAAACAGTCTGTCGAGGGAAACTTAACATGACATTTAGTAATTCACAGTTTCAAGAAATATTGTGAAGTTTGCCTAACGCGATATTCTGGGATTTCAATGGTGAAGTTCGAATTTTGGAGAGGCCTATCTGTGAGGATGACGTTAGTGTCTTGACTTTTACATTTCCCTTTGGGAGGAGATGCGACTAAATACATGAACTGCCTACTTTGCAACTAGGGAACCACGGTGGAGTCCTGACACTAGCTCAAAACCCTGGGCATACCACTTGGTGTCACAGCGCCGAAAAAAAGCAGACGTTGTGTAATATAATCTGGGGCTCATGTAAAACTTTCTAATGCCCTTGGTTCGAGCCTGTGCTATATAAAACTGTAAAAATACTACAGTTCCATTTATCTCACATGCACTGATTACATCCTAGAGGACTATCACTAATCGGCTTTTTTAGATTGGATAACAGTGAGTAAAGCTGGAGTGGTTGACAGTTGATCAGCAGGTACTTTTTTGCTTTATAGTGAGAGAATGTTGAACGTCCATTAGTAGGTACAGAGGCATATGAAGGTAAAAATGGACGTCTTCCCATGGCAGAATTTGTTAATGCCATTAAATTGATGTAAATGTATTAGCTTGTGATAATGCTATATTAGGTATTCTGTCGTGTGTCCCTTCGAGCTGGTTCAATTCTAATAATTGCCATTTTTGCACTCAGGACACTAGGTGAGTTTGCTACTGTGATATCATGTTCCATAGTGGCATATTTGTTAGGTGAAAAAGGAGGGTTTGTTTATTTTATTTTCCCTAAACGTTTTTTTAATGAGTGGTTTGCACTTAGCCTCCCTGGGCTCTCAAGAAGAATTGCCTACAGACATGCATTCTCAAATTTGTTTACAGGTTGGATCAATTAGATAGTTTTTAAAAAATGGCTGTGCTTCACGTTAGGTTCTAACTGTAATAGACCTGCTGTCCCTCGTTTCCTTTCCCTGACAAATACAGCTGTACAGTCATATGTAGATGGTGAATGTTATTTCTCCTTCTGACTCCTTCGTTCTCCCAGAGTTTATGCATTGCATGCTCTGAATAGTTACTTTATAAAGTAACTTCCACCGGGCTCCCACACAGGCTTTTATTAACCCTTTCAAACAGATAAATAACTACTTTATTTCGGTTGCTCTCGTATTTAGAAATTGCATTAATGTTCCTGATATTACCCATTCACATTTTCTCTAGTGCATATATTTAATAATCTTTGTTCTTAACCCAGTAACAATTCACAAATAATTAAGGGCCTTATTTAAAATTGGATGGGGATGGAAATTGGAAGAAGTGGTATAGCCATTACAGTTGCTAGTAGAGAATCATCAAGGGAGTTATGTGAATCATATTATCTATATGGCGAGGGCAATTCCATCGGAGGATTCTCTAGTGAAGACAACTATTGAAAAGAAGGATTTACCAGACAGTTTTGTATTACCACTTAAATATAAATCATGTTGTTAAAAATGGGGTCTTTGGTTGACAGTCAGATTACCCACTGTTCAAGCAAGGACCCTCACTCTTGTCAGGGTAAAAGAGAATACCCCTCAGCTAACCCCTGCTTACCCCCTTGGTAGCTTGGCAGAGCAGTAGGCTTAACTTCAGGGTGCTAGGTGTAAAGTATGTGTACCAACACACACAGTTACTTAATGAAAACACTACAAAATGACACAACACCAGTTTAGAATAATAGGAAATATTTATCTAAACAAAAAAAAGACCAAAAGGACAAATATCAGACATACAAGTTATGAATTTTTAAAGATTAAACTAAAAAATAGTGCTTAGAAACACAAAATGCTTCGATGAGGTGTTAACACGGTGTCATGACAGAGTCGTTCCCAACAAGCCGACACCAGCGGTGCCGGACACGGAGTTGAGTAGACCTCCAAGTACAGTACCTTTGGTGAAGAGTGAAAACAAGCCGATGCACGAAGTTGGGGATCGCGACGTCAGAGCAAAACGCTGAATCCTCGCACTTCGAGTGCCTTCGGTCACGACATGGTGCAGCGACTTCCACAGAGTCGCAGACTTCAGCGGGGCTGCAGTGGCATCGGGCCTGCGTAGGTCGTCGCATTCCAGCAAATATCACGGAGTTGGTTGCAGGTGGCATCACCGGATTCAGCAGCAGCGTCGGTCCGAAGTCGATTTCCTTGGATTTCCACCAGCTTTCCTTTCAAGGGCCCAGGGACTGGATAGGGCACCACTTGTCAGAGCAGGAGTCTCTCCAGAGACTCCAGGTGCTGGCAGAGAGAAGTCGTTGCTGTCCCTGAGACTTCAAACAACAGGAGGCAAGCTCTAAATCAAGCCCTTGGAGATTTCTTCACAAGATGGAAGGCACATAAAGTCCAGTCTTTGCCCTCTTAATCTGTCAAAAGCAGAAACTGCAGGATAGCTCCACGAAGCACAATCACAGGCAGGGCAGCTCTTTGTGACTGAGCGACCCTTGACCCTCGGGTAGGTCGCTTCCCCACCGCTGGAGCCCCGCCTGCCCAGGCCCCTGCCAGGTAGTTTTTGCCTTCTTGGCTTTCTTTCCACCTTTCCACCTTGTCGGTCCTTCCTTTGTCTCCCTGTTTGTATTTGTTTTGTCTCTCTGTTTGTATTGTTTCTATGTCTGTCTGTCTCTGTTTGTATTTGGCTCTTTGTTCCTTATTTGGCTCCCTAACGCTTCTGTTTCCCGCCGCTGCCCCCCGCTCCCATTTGCTCTCCTTCCCGCCCGCCTCCCGCCTCCCAGCTGACCCCTCCTCCCCCCCTGCTTCTTATGGCGGCCGTTGGACGGCCGCGCGCAGCGGGCGCGCCAAAGGCAATCCTGGACCGCGCCCAACGCCAGAACCCCTGGCTCCCACCGCACTCAAAGCACCCTACTAAGATACAACGCCATCTCCCTCTACGCCCTCAACACCGGACGAACAGCCACCTGCTACCAAGCCAGCACCAAAAGAACCCATGGACCCTTCACCTGCCAAGCCTGCAAATACACATTCCACCGTACTTGCAGACCTCCCACCGGCCCTCGCAACAACAACCACCTCAAGTGCATCCTCCTCAACACACGGTCCGTCCACAAGCACGCCATCGAACTATGGGACCTCAACAGCACCAGACGTCGCCTTCATCACAGAAACCTGGTTGAACGCCTCTTTGGCTCCAGACATCGCCATAGCCATCCCCGACATACCCCAAGGTTCCTCGCTCAGCCCAACCCTATTCAATATCTAGATGAGCCCGCTCGCCGCCATCGCACGCAAACACAACATCAACATCATCTCCTACGCCGACGACACCCAGCTGATACGCTCCCTCACCAAAGACCCTACCACCACCAAAACCAACCTACAGGAAGGGATGAAAGACGTTGCGGAATGGATGAAGCTCAGCCGCCTAAAACTGAACTCAGACAAGACGGAGGGCCTCATCCTTGGACAATCCTCTTCCGCCTGGGACGACTCCTGGTGGCCCATGGCTCTGGGCACCTCACCAACCCCCTCGGATCACGCACACAACCTTGGATTCATCCTGGACCTCCTCCTCACAATGACCAAGCAAGTCAACGCCGTCTCGTCATCATGCTTCAACACCCTACGCATGCTCCGAAAAATCTTCCAATGGATCCCCGCCGAAACCAGAAAGACAGTTACCCATGCCCTCGTCACCAGCTGTCTGGACTACGGAAACATCCTATACGCAGGTACCACCGCAGAGCTTCAGAAACTGCTACAACGCATACAGAACGCCTCTTCACGCCTCATCCTCGACATCCCTTGCCACAGCCACAAATCCGCCCACCTTAAACACCTACACTGGCTCCCCGTCAACAAGAGGATCACCTTCAGGCTCCTCACCCACGCACACAAAGCACTCCACAACATGGGCCCTGAATACCTCAACAGCCGCCTCTCGTTCTACACGCCCACCCATCAGCTCCGCTCAGCGAGCCTTGCCACCGTACCACGCGGTACCACGCATCTGCAGAACCACAGCCGGAGGAAGATCGTTCACCTACCTGGCAGCCAAAGCATGGAACTCCCTCCCTGCACACCTAAGAACTACCCAGGACCATCTCACCTTCAGGAAGCGCCTCAAGACTTGGCTTTTCGAGCAGCAGTAACCCCCCCCCCTCCAGCGCCTTGAGACCCTTGCGGGTGAGTAGCGCGCTCTATAAATGCATTGATTGATTGATTTGTCCTCAGCTCTTCTCTAGGCAGAGGTTCCTCGTTTCCAGAAGCGTTCTAAAGTCTGTGGTTTTGGGTGCCCTTTTTTTACCCAATTTCTCCTTTGAAGTTGGCCTACTTCAAAGTAAAGTCTCTTTTGAATGTGAAATCCTGCCTTGCCCATGCCAAGCCCCAGATACTCACCAGGGGGTTGGAAACTGCATTGTGTGAGGACAGGCACAGCCCTTTCAGGTGTAAGTGACCACTCCTCCCCTCCCTCCTAGCACAGATGGTTCATCATGAAATGCAGACTACACCCCAGCTCCTTTTGTGTCACTGTCTATTGTGAGGTGCAACCATCCCAACTGTCAAACTGACCCAGACAGGGAACCCACAAACAGGAAGAGTCACAGAAATGGTATAAGAAAGAAAATGCTCACTTTCTAAAAGTTGCATTTTCAAACACACAATCTTAAAGTCAACTTTACTAAAAGATGTATTTTTAAACTGTGAGCTCAGAGACCCAAACTCCACATGTCCATCTGCTCACAAAGGGAATCTACACTTTGATCAAATTTAAAGGTAATCCCCATGTTAAACTATGAAAGGGACAGGCCTTGCAACAGTGAAAAACGAATTCAGCAATATTTCACTGTCAGGACATATAAAACACATTACTATATGTCCCACCTTAAACATACACTGCACCCTGCCCTTTGGGCTACCTAGGGAATACCGTAGGGGTGCCTTACATGTAAGAAAAGGGAAGGTTTAGGCCTGGTAAGTGGGTACACTTGCCAAGTCGAATTTACGGTTAAAACTGCACACACAGACACTGTAGTGGCAGGTCTGAGACATGGGGCCAGATGTACCAAAGGGTTTTACCCATACTATCTCTATGGGAAAATGTGTTTGTACATATGGCCCATGATTACAGAGCTACTTATGTGGGTGGCACAACCAGTGCTGCAGGCCCTCTAGTAGCATTTGATTTACAGGCCCTGGAACCTGTAGTACACTTTACTAGGAACTTACGAGTAAATCAAATATGCCAATCATGGATAAACAAATTATGTACAATCTACACAGAGAGCATATGCGCTTTAGCACTGGTTAGCAGTGGTAAAGTGCTCAGAGTTCAAAAGCCAACAGCAACAGGTCAGAAACAATAGGAGGCAGGAGGCAAAAAGATTGGGGATGACCCTGCTTAAGCAAAAAAGTCCAACACGACCCCCTACCAGCCTAAAGCCAGGAAGAACAATCAATACCTTAATGTACTTCCGTGATTGGGGCAATAGAACAAGGACCCAGGCCCACAACAGCAGGAGCATGTTCCAGTTCTACGCATTCCTGAGTCCAGTTGGATCCCTCTGTCCATACTCTCAGGGTCCACCAAGCTAACCCATGGGGAACCCTTCTCCACATCAGCAGACACCATCTGTGCAGCACCTAACTTTACTTTGCTCACAGATGTATCCCAATGGGCAGATAGTACCACCAGGACCAACACAGTGGTGTTACCCACTCCACCCCCGGGGTTTGACGCTCGTCCCCCTCCCAGGGGCAACTCTGTCTACCAGGACAGCAAGCCACAGGGACCCCTGACGACTGTCAGGGATGAGAGGCCGACCTCAGGCCTCTCCAACCACTGTGACTTTGGAGAGTGGGGGCGGTAGCCCCAGGTGCCTGGCACCCTTTGACCACTCTCCCTTCCACCAGGTGAGGGATGACAACCTGACCCTGGTCCTCCCCTCTGGGGCTCTGGACCCTACCTATAGGAGTGGCACCCCCAGAGTCCAAAATTGTCAGGGTGCTTGTAGAAACAATCTTGCCTAATTCTTCCACCAGTGCAGGGATGTTAACCTGCCACTGGTCCTCCAACCTGAGGTCTGTACCTTCAGGTTGGACTAGGGCCAGGGGTGAGGCTTCCCTCACCCTGCCCTCCCTTCTGGGGTCCTGGACCCCCCAACTAGGAGTGCCCCCCGGAAGACAACAAGGTAGGGGCACTGTTAGCAGTAGCCCCTTCCTCCAGGTCAGGGGGGGCATCGTGAACCTGGCCTTCCAATCAAGTGTCTGTCTGTTCCTACAGACTGGACCACCGCCTGGCAACCCAGGACTTCCTGGGGGGCATACATACCCTCCACCAGGTCAGAGTTTACCCTCTGAACCTGGTCATCCAACCCAGAGTCACCACCCTGCGGTTGAACCACTTCCTGGTGCACCAGGACTTCCAGGGGGGCACACTTACCCCCCTCGAGGGACACACCGTCCCCAAGGGCCACACAAGAGTTTGGCTGGCACAGGTCTCCTAACCTCTGCCCATGTGACAGAGTCTGGATTCCCCCAACCCAGAAATGGTCTCATCAAGGTCATTCCTGGGGGCCTCTGCTCTCAGAGCTGACCCCAGACCCTCCAGGTTCTCCACTGGGGTCCGCAACCCCCTCTCAACGCTCTGCCTGGATTTCTGCACCCCCTCATTAGGAGTGGTACTGCCAGACTCCAGAACTGGTGTGACGCTGGCTACAGCCACCCCTCCATGTTCTCCTGACACTGTGGGGTCTCTCTCAACAGATGGCTCTACGGTACAGGCTAGGCTCCCCTCCTGGTGTTCCCTCATGGAACCCTCTGGTACCTGGGACCAGATCTCGGGCACCTTGGTCCTCAGCCCATCCCCATTCCCTCTCCTCTGAGACTGGACATGGGGTCCCTCACCCATCCCACTACACTGGGACCTACCTGGGACACTACAATCCTCCCCTACCTCACCTGGTTGGGAAATACCTAGACCACTCGTCTCAGGAGCACCCCGAAATTCCTCTTCAGACTCTCTGGTACTCATCCAGACGCCTCCAATTTAAGTTCCCTGGGGTCAGAGAACTCACACTCCACCTGGTGTTGGTGTAGCTCTGGACAATAAGGACTAAACATATGCTCTCCAGCAATTACATCACACAGCCTCTCACATGAATTAACCAAAGTATCCTTCACCCAACCATCCAGCGACTCTGCTTTGAAAAAGCACCCCACATCACCGTCCTGACACTGGTGAGACAGTACCTGACTGTCCCTGACACTCAACCCACACTCTTCTGGGATGTCTTCACACTCCATAACCAGGACTTCTACTTGAGGGGAACCTCTCTCCCTGTCACTCTCACCTAGAGTCAGTAGAGTGTCCCTCCCACCAGTAGGAATATGACTCCCCATGCCAGTTCCCCAATCCACCTCATGGACCCTGTGCATCACTGGAGCTACCTCATACCCCTGAATCTCATGATGTGTGTTAACTCCCTCCTTCAAGTAGGGCACCACACCTCTGGGCCTGTGCACTTCTTCAGCAGCACTGGATATAAAATCGTTTCTGCCACCATTCAAGCTGGACTCAGCCCTCATGACTTCCAGCTCCTTCATTTTGAGCTCATAAGTCCAAATCCTCTTTTTGATCTCTAAGTCCCTTCTCCTTTCTTCCAACGCCTTCTCCCTTTGCATTCTCAACTCCTTGAACCTCAACCGGTGAGCCCTCTCTGCCTGTCTGTCCTGTAACTCTTCAGGAGTCAGACCCTTGGGTGACACCCTGCTACCCCTTCTGGGGACCCTCCACCCAGGTGTAACAGGTACATCCACTGCACCACTGTGTATCCTCTGCATCCTCCTCCTCTGTGTGCCCTCCAGCCTCCTTGACTGTCACGCAGGCCCTCTGTGCCTTTTGAAGCTCCCACTCCCTGGTGGAGCCCTAAGTGGGACAGTCAAGATCTTTAAGGAATTGTTTCAATTGAGCAACTGAGGACTCTTTCAGTTTCTCTATTTCAAAGACAGCTCCAGCTGTTTCAGCTCCAGATTGAGACATGATGGTCATAAGTGCAAAGTTCCAAAGGCAGAAAATAAGTTCCCAATGAATTAAAAAGAATCAGTAAAGGGATCAGCAAAATCATGGAAGTAGAACAAAAAGGAGTCCTTAAGAGAAAAAGCAAAAGATCACCAAACAAGTAGTATGTGGTCACATAGTGGTCTGAACTCAAACAGTAGTGCACACTTAATCACTGTGGGGGTCATTACAACATTGGCGGTAAATGCCGCTTACCCCCGTGCAGAAGACTGCCAACACACCGCCACGGCCGCGGAATTCTGCCACAGCTATTATGACCCAAAGCTCTAATCCGCCAAAATTTAGACACCCACACAAGTCGGCCACACCAAAGGTCAGTGATAAACTGGTGATAACAAAACCTCCACTGTCACACCAACAGGAATATGCCCACACTATCACGACCCACGAATCCACGCAGCAGTCTTTCAACCGCTGTATTCCATTGGCGTTACACACTGCCACGCTCAAAATACACACACATTTACAAAACACAACCACATTGGACAATTCGAAATACACACACCTGAGACACATACACACACCACTCCCACACATCCAATACAATATAAAAAACACACCCACATCACCCACAAACCCTTACGACCACAATTGCGACTGAAGGCCAGAGAGAGACACCACCATCTACAAACGAGCATCCACAGGCACTCAACACCATCACTCAAACAACATCCACGCACAAAACACCACACACCCCTAAATATCACCCCACACATCACAACACACCCCACCCCACACATCACCCACACCACCCCATGGCACCGCAAAGGCACCCCAGGTTCCCTGAGGAAGAGCTCAGGGTCATAGTGGAGGAAATCATCCAGGTAGAGCCACAGCTATTCGGATCACAGGTGCAGCACACCACCATAGCTAGGAAGATGGAGCTATGGTGCAGAATAGTGAAAGGGTCAACGCAGTGGGACAGCACCCAAGAACACAGGATGACATCAGGAAGAGGTGGAACGACCTATGGGGGAAGGTGCGTTCGGTGTTCTCAAGACACCACATCGCAGTTCAGAGGACTGGTGGTGGACCCCCACTTCCTTCCCCACAACTAACAACATGGGAGGAGCAGGTCTTGGCTATACTGCATCCTGAGGGCCTCGCAGGAGTAGCTGGAGGAATGGACTCTGGTAAGGCAAATCTTTCACTACTTCATTCCCCACCCTACCTGCATGCTATCACATACCCCCACCCTCACCCTCACCACCATCACTCCAACTCCTCACATATGTCCCACTATCACAACCCACCCATCCCAACACCAAGCCCTGCATGCAACACCAAAGCATGGACACCCATCACCAATGCATGGCCACTGCACATACCCACACAGACCCCTAACCAATTATCACACAAGGTCCCACACAAGAATGCAAGCACAGGGGTACAGGGTCACCCACCCATTGCACACCATGGCACACACAGATGTAATAATCATACCTTTACACCCCTGCAGGACCCTTACCCAACGTCACCGGACAGAAGGGACATGTCCACTCCACCCACAGAAGAGGCCCACAGTGATGACAGCAGCTCTGTCCAACTGGATCTAGATGACCAGCCCGGCCCATCTGGGACCTCGAGACAGTTGGGTCCCCTCACACTGGCACAAGCCATAACAGAGCCTCCCCCTCTGGAAACACCAGCACAGCACCCACCCAGCGGGCCCATACCCCTGTCCCCAGGACACGTCAAGAAGCAGTGTGTCCACCACTACAGGAAACCCAGGCTAACCCACCACCCCAGCAACACCAGGGACCTGGGGGCAGTGGTAGTGGGCACACGATTCAGGGGACAGAGGCCCAGGAACACAGGGGAACTGGGAGGGCTGCTGTGCGACAGGGGGATGACAGGCCTAGGGAACCCACTCTCCACGAGGCCCTCTCCAACATCATGGGAGTCTACCACCATTCCCAGGAGACGATGGTAACGGTACAGGCCAAGTTTCAGGAGACCCACCCGCTGCAGGAGGAATAGTATTTGGGGTTCAGGGAGGAACTCAAATCCATCAACACCACCCTGGCACAATTGTAGGGGTGCTGAAGGAACTCATCAACACCAGGAGGGACAATGTGGCACAACAAGGGGCCCCTGACACTAGCCTGGATGATGAACTGCCCACCACCTCCATCGCCGCTAGTGGACAGGAGTCACCGCCACAGGACCACGACACCAGCACCCCACCCCCTGCAGTTGGAGAACCACCCCGCAAGCGGTCCCTGAGATCCAGGACAAAGACAGAGAACAATGCCAAGACCCCTGCCAAGAAATGAGACCACCCTGATTGTCATCCTTCTGTCCCACTTTGTCACCCTGTCCATCCTTAAACTGCCCCAGCTCCACTTCCCATGCCCCTTTGGACAATGCACCTGTGAGACTAATAGACTAGACTCTGCCATGGACATTCCTCCACCATCACCCCAGACCATTTTAAAACACCCTCCAATATTTAGCAATTAAATAAACACCCTTAAAGCACAAAACAATCTGGTGTCAGTCTGTGCTTTCGAAAATGTGTAATTGTAATAACTGTGTAAAAATGCTATATCCATTGTATTGTCAACATACCTATGTCACACAGCTATAGTCCATGCGGAAACAAAGCAGATGTCACACAGAGGGACCCACATCTGTGAAATTGAAAGGGAAAGTACCAACTCAGGGTTCATACACTGGGTGAAAGTGACAGACAAATGAGAGGTAGAACAATTATATCAGATGTAGCAGGCATTGATGTCTTCTTACCTGTGTCTCACTGGAAGTATTGATGATTCACTGTGTTTCTGTTGTCGATGTCCTCTTCTTCTGCATCCTCTTCTTCACTGTCCACAAGCTCCACAGCTGCCACAACACCTCCATCTGGACTATCCTCCTGCAGAAAAGGCACCTGTCATCGCAAAGCCAAGTTGGGAAGTATACAGCAGGCCACGATGATCTGGCACACCTTATTTGTTGAGTAGAATAGGGAACCACCTGTCAGAAGGAGGCACCTGAACCTGGCCTTCAGGAGGCCGAAGGTCCTCTCTATAACCCTCCTAGTTCGCCAATGGGCCTCATTGTAGCATTCCTCTGCCCTTGTCCTGGGATCCCTCACTGGGGTCAGTAGCCATGACAGGTTGGGGTAGCCAGAGTCACCTCAAATGTTGAGAGAAATCTGTTAGACACACAATAACTCTTAGGGACATCCCCAGACCCAGACACCTAGTCACACTGTATAGGCTCCATGTCCTCAATTAATAGCCTCACAGAGTGCCTCTGGAGTTGCCCCATCACATAAGGGATGCTGCTATTCCTCAAAATGTAAGGGTTATGCACTGAGCCAGGAAACTTGGCGTTCACATGGGAGATGTACTGGTCGTTCAAACACACCATCTGCACATTCATTGAATGGTAACTCTTTCGGTTTCTGTACACCTGTTCACTCCTGTGGGGGGGGGGGGAGGCCACATGTGTCCCATCAATGGCTCCTATAATGTTGGGGATATGTCCCAGGGCATAGAAGTCACCTTTCACTGTTGGCAAATCCTCCACCTGAGGGAAAACGATGTAGCTGCGCATGTGTTTCAGCAGGGCAGACAACACTCTGGACAACACGTTGGAGAACATAGACTGGGACATCCCTGATGCTATGGCCACTGTCGTCTGAAAACACCCACTTGCCAGGAAATGGAGTACTGACAGCACCTGCACTAGAGGAGGGATACATGTGGGATGGGGGATAGCTGACATCAGGGCTGGCTCCAACTGGGCACACAGTTTCAAGATTGTGGCACGATCAAGTCTGCAGGTGACAATTACATGAAGCTTCTCCATTGTTGACAGGTCCACCAGCGGTCTGTACACCGGAGGATACTGCCACCTCCTCATCTGCCCCAGTGGACGTGCTCTATGGAGGAGAACAGCGAGCAGAAAGTCAACCAACACTGAGGTACTTTAACACAACTTTATTCCTACATTTTTTGAAACCGCTATGTGCCTGTATTAGTGTGTATGCAAGGCCTAGATATGTGTGATGCATTTAAAATTAATGCCATGTGGCCCCCTGAAATGGCATCTGCCTGACCTGTAATGTGGGACAATGGGATATGAGGTAACTGCGCTGGCATTGTACACCGTCGCGGTTGGTGGTCGAAGACCGTGGCGCAATCCTGCATTGCTTAACATTGGACCCTATGGGTCAGAGGAGTCAATGACGATGTACGCCTGCGGTGACGGTTCGCACCGTCGCGGTCGTGACTGACATTTTCTCTCTGTTCAATCACTTGATGCCTGATCTTCGACAGGAGAGGACCTACACTGCAAGTGCTGCTGTGACCTCAGTCTGGAAGAGACAATGGCTCATGTGTCTGGAGAAAGGACCCTTGCGTTCAGCACGGAGGAGTTGGAGAAACTAGTGGATGGGGTCCTCCCCCAGTACACGCTACTCTACGGTCCTCCAGACAAACAGGTAAGTACACTGTGACCATGCCGAATGGGCAATGCCTGTGTGGAGTGGTGTGGATGGAAGATAGGGAGGGGGTAGAATGAGGCGTGCATGAAACAACGGTGAGAACTTGTGCGTCATGGCAAGGGTAGGGATACGGGACAGTGATTGTGACAGTGCGGACGGTTATATCTTCTCCTTTTCCCCTATACTATTCGTGTAGGTCAGCGCCCACCAGAAGAAGGATATTTGGCGTGCCATCGCCAAGGAAGTAAGGGCCCTGGGGGTCCACCACAGACGAAGCACCCACTGCCGTAAAAGATGGGAGGACATTTGCCGCTGGAGCAAGAAGACGGTGGAGGCCCAGCTCGGGGTGGCCTCCCAACGTGGGAGGGGTGCCCATCGCACCATGACCCCCCTGATGTTCCGGATCCTGGCGGTGGCGTATCCGGAGTTGGATGGGCGCTTGAGGGCATCACAGCAGCCACAAAGGGGTGAGTACACTCTCATTCAGCTGATTCTGTGCACAGTGGAAGTGTCTGGGTCGAGGAGGTGGGCTGCGAGTTCCCCTAGGCCAGGACGAGTTTAGTAGGCAAGGTCCCGTCGAAGGCAGACCATGTGGCACCCCACCCCACCTGTGTTCAGAGCTAACTACACCTAGTCAGGCTCCTGTGACTTCCATGTGTGCAGCAATCGGGCATAGGCCTTGTAACCCATGTCCCTGTGATTAATCAGGGAACTCAAAGTGCACAGTGTGGTGCATGGGGCTTCTGTGTCTGTAGTGTCCGCCAACGGTAATGGTATTGCATACACTCAACATGTCTTTCTTCTGTCTTCCCCCCACTTTTTGTGGTCTCCCTCTTCTTGTGTGCATTAGCATCATCAGGCGGAGGAGCAGTGGCACTGGAGCAGGAGGGAGCTGCATCCCACATGACCCTGGAGGGCGAATCAACGGAGTCTGAAGCCACCATTGGGACGGAGGGTGAGGGGAGCTCCACGGCGGGGACAGGAGCTGAGACCAGCAACACAGACTCCTCCTCTGATGGGAGCTCCCTTGCTGTGGCGGGCCCCTCTGTGCCCACCGCATCTACAGGTACAGCCGCCATCCCCCCACCAGCACCGCCCTCCCAGCAGCCCCACAGTGTGTGCCCCATGGCCGCTCACCCAGGAGGGTGGGCATCTCCTTCACCCCAGGCACCTCAGCCCCTGCCCCAGTCAGCCCTGCTGCCCTCATTCAGGAGGCCATTGACCTCCTCAGGTCCCTCACTGTTGGGCAGTCTACCATTTTGAATGCCATCCAGGATGTAGAGAGGCAGTTGCAACAGACGAATGCACACCTGGAGGGCATTCATTCTGGTCAGGCAGCCCTGTCGAAGTAAGCCTCAGCAAGGCCTAATAGTGCAAGGGGTTCGCCCTTCTCTGCACAAAGTCCTCAGACCATATAGGAAGAAGTTGGCACAGGAACTGAAATAAAAGACAAAGTTTATTAAACCTCATGAGGTGGTACTACAGTTCAAACAGCACCCTTCGGTAATGTTTGAAGTAGCACACTGAACTAAGAGAGCATGCTCCTTTTATACCCACGCAGGGGCTAAAAGAAGGTGGTAAAATTATAGAAGCAAGACTTACATAAATATAAGGTCATGTGGAAATGCACAGTCGACAGGTAGGAGGGGTTAACAGTTTTCAAGGACTAGTTGACACATTACTGTCTATTATTGATTACTAACAGCTGCAGATCTTACTGGGCATGTGCGAAAGTGGGAGATGCTAAATATAACTTGTCACTAGACAGATTTTCAAGAGTGGTTGACAGAAAGGTAGGACAGAGCACATGGCGAGCACATGGCAGAGAAAATGGCTGCCATGAATACAAAATGGATTCCGCAAAATGTTCACAATAGTTGCTAAATACAAGATGTCTTCTGCTAATGCTTAATCTAATCGCTACTGACTTACAACAGCCCAACAGCGAGCTTTTCAGACTCTGGCCTCAACACTGATGGCAGCCATTGTCCCTGTGTCTAGCCTCCCCCCTCCAACTTCCTCTACCCAGACCCAAACCCCTGTACCTCAGCCTCTCCCAAGCACACTATCAGACCAGCATGCACACACCTCAACACACAAGGGAAGCTTTGGCAAACATAAGCACCACACATCCCACAGGCACTCACACAAGCATCATACCCATGCACACATACCAACATCCACTGCCTCCACTGTGTCCCCCTCCTCCACAATTCCCTCCTCCCTCCCTGACTCGTTTCCACTCACACCTGCATGCACTACATCTTCATCCACTACGTCCATCACCAGCACACCCATTACCACACCCCGCTCACTTGCACTCACCACCCACCCTACCATTCACACATCCCCTGTGTCCTCTCCCAGTGTGTCTGTGAGCCCACCTCCCAAGGTACGCAAACGCAGCCACACACCCACCCAACAGCCATCCACCTCACGACAGCCTCCAGCCCATGCACCTTCACCCAAAGTCAGCAAACGTACACCTCCTACAACCACTACCTCTTCCTCCACTCCCAAACCCCCTCCATCTACCTTTCCCAGTGTGTCCCAAAAACTTTTCCTGTCCAACCTTGACCTCTTCCCCTCAACTCCCCCACCCTTTCAGTCCCCTAGGGCCCACCTTTCCAGGTCCCAACCCAGCACCTCAGCCACAACATTAGCGGGAACAGTGGTGCCAGCAGTAACCGGCTTCTGGAGTGCGCCAAGCAGCAGGGCAGCCTTTGTGCCAAGGAGCCAGACCACGGACAGTCCCCCAACTCAAAAGCATAAAAAGTTGGCCAGTGCCCAGCGGGAGAAAGGCAAAACATCTACCACCAAAGCCTCTCCCAGGAGTACAGTTGGGAGTGGGAAGATAGCTGCGCCATCATCCACGGTGGGGAAGGGGCACAGAAAGGCAGGGAAGTCACCGAAAACCTGCACGGCGGACAAGACCGTCACTAGCAATGCTTCCAAGGACACCGCCGGCACCGCTGCCAAGGACACCATTGCCACAAGCACCACTGCCAAGGACACCACCGCCACCAGCACCGCTGCCAAGGACACTGCCGCCACCAGTCAACACAGTGGGAAGAACATTTCAAGGGGAAAGAAAAAAGGAAGCGCTCCCAACTGTCCCCTATAATATAAGCATAGGTGCTCCCGGCCCTAGAGGATTCTTCCCTTCCTCCAAAATCTGTGAAAACACAGATATAGCAAATTATAAGTGAAAGGACCTAGGCACTCTCTAGCAATAAACTAGCCATTGCATTTTTAGAAATACACAATCCAACAATACATAATAGATAGAAAACAATGATCCAGTAAACACAGTCAGTCCGTCTTTAATATGGCGAAAGGCAGCATAAGGAATCCATCATTCAAAATAAAGGGAAAAAAAACAACAGCCACGAAGAACAGCCAACACGTGTTTCGTCGTGGGGAGTATATTCCCCTTGACTTTTTCAAGGCTCACTGACACTGTCAAAAGTAATTCAAATACACCAACCACTAAGCGTTTAGATAACACCGTACATCGCAATCTACTTAAATCAAAGCATATAGCCCACGAGAATATTCAGAGCCCAAGTGGATTTCTCAAAGAACTGGAGTCCGAATATTCGGTTCCATATTCACCCGATAAGCTGCCGCCACCAGCACCGCAGTCAAGGACACTGCTGCCACAAGCATCACTTCACAGGACACCGCTGCCACCAGCACCGCTGCGAAGGACACCGCCGCCACAAGCACCACTTCACAGGACACTGCCGCCACCAGCACTGCTGCCAAGGACACCGCTGCCACCAGCACCGCAGGCCAATGAGCACCAAAAGCTCAGACGCTACTGGGGCCACCACGAGCAGGATGAAGCACTCGGGGCACCAAGCCCCCTCCAGAACCAGTGGAGAAAGGCATCCACTACCTCAGTCCTTGGCAGGATGAAGCACTCTGGGCACCAAGCCCCCTCCAGAACCAGTGGAGAAAGGCATCCACTACCTCAGTCCTTGGCAGGATGAAGCACTCTGGGCACCAAGCCTCCTCCAGAACCAGTGGAGAAAGGCATCCACTACCTCAATCCTTGGCACGATGAAGCACTCTGGGCACCAAGCCCCCTCCAGAACCAGTGGAGACTGTTATCCACTTGTGAGACTGTGGCTTTGCATTCCCCAGGATAAAGCAGTGGGCAAACCACCCACTTGAGAGACTTGTGAGACTGTGGCTCTACACTCCACAAGATAAAGCAGTGGGCAAACCACCCACTTGAGAGACTTGTGAGACTGTGGCTTTGCACTCCCCAGGATAAAGCAGTGGGCAACCCACCCACTTGAGAGACTTGTGAGACTGTGGCTTTGCACTCCCCAGGATAAAGCAGTGGGCAAACCACCCACTTGAGAGACTTGTGAGACTGTGGCTTTGCACTCCACAGGATAAAGCAGTGGGCAAACCACCCACCTGAGAGACTTGTGAGACTGTGGCTTTGTACTCCCCAGGATAAAGCAGTGGGCAAACCACCCACTTGAGAGACTTGAGAGACTGTGGCTTTGCACTCACCAGGATACATCAATGGGCATGGAGCCCCCTTGTGTTGCTGGCGTCCTGCACTCATCCGGCTGAGGTACCCCCCTTACCTTCCCCCTGAGGTGCCTGTTGTATTTCAAACTGATGCCCCAGCAGTGTTCTCTCCGTTTTGATCGGGTATCTTGTGTGGGCCTCACCCATGCATTTTGGGCCCAGTGGTCCACGGACTTTAATGGTGGAATACCTTGGACTTGTATTCTTGGTGTATATATTTGTTTATAGTGCATATATATATTTTTGAGTACTGGATTTTAATAGATTACAAATGTTTAAATCATTTCCTTTTGTCTTTGCATTCTTCCGTGGGGGTTGGGGGGTGTAACTGTAATGTATCATGATGTATTAGTATGTGTGTTGTCGTGGGTGAGGGTGGGGGTGGGGGTGTTGCGTGTTGCCTGTGTGTGTCACTCTTTTTTCCCTCCCCCTCCCCTGTGTCATAGGTGTAGTACTCACCGTGGTCTTCGCCCCCGGTGTTCGTGCTCCTGGTAGAGGAGCAGGAAGACAAAGGTAGGGAGTATCTGGAGTTCCGGTTCCATGGCGTCCTGGTTCCTCGTGGAGTGTGTAGAGGTGAGCATTTTCCCTTCCAAATCCTGTTTCCGCCGTGCTTTTGTTCGCAGTGAATCCGCCCCTTAAAAGGTGGCAGATTGGACTGTTGTAATAGTGTGGGCGGTACGTTGTCTTCCGCCTGTCTGTTGGCGGTTACCGTCGTGGTGTCTATGTTGGCGGTTTCTGCCTCGGTCGTGATTCCATTTTTTTTACCACTGGGCTGTTGGTGGTTTTACCGTTGCTTTAACACCGATCGCCAGGGTTGTAATGACCACCTTTATGTCAACTACAAATACAAGTCCAAATCCCAACCACTGATCACCAATGTTAGAAATGGGGTCTTTTGGTTGACAGTCAGGTTACCCCCTGTTCAAGCAAGGACCCTCACTCTAGTCAGGGTAAAAGAGAATCACCCTCAGCTAACTCCTGCTTACCCCGTTGGTAGCTTGGCAGAGCAGTAGGCTTAAATTCAGAGTGCTAGGTGTAAAGTAACTTAATGAAAACACTACAAAATGACACAACACCAGATTAGAAAAATAGGAAATATTTATCTAAACAAAACAAGACCAAAACAACAAAATTCCGACACACACAAGTCAAGTTATGAATTTTTAGAGATTAAACTCAAATATAACGCTTAGAAACACAAAATGCTTCGATGAGAGGTTAACACAGTGTTGTGACAGAGTCGTTCCCAACAAGCCAACACCAGCTGTGCTGGACACAGAGTCGCGTAGACCTCCAAGTACGGTACCTTTGGTGAAGAGTGAAAACAAGCCGATGCGCGAAATGGGGCATCGCGCGTCTGTGCGAAACGCTGAATCCACGCACTTCGAGTGGCTTCGGTCATGACGTGGTGCAGCAACTTCCACGGAGACGCGGACTTCAGCGGGGTTGCAGCGGCATCGGGCCTGAGAAGGCCGTCGTGTTCCAGTGAAGATCACGGAGTCGGTTGCAGGCGGCATCACCGGATTCAGCAGCGGCATCAGTCCGAAGTCATCCAATTTCCTTGGATTTCCACCAGCTTTCCTTTCAAAGGCCCAGGGACTGGATGGGGCACCACTTGTCAGAGCAGGAGTCTCTCCAGAGACTCCAGGTGTTGGCAGAGAGAAGTCTTTGCTGTCCCTGAGACTTCAAACAACAGGAGGCAAGCTCTAAATCAAGCCCTTGGAGATTTCTTCACAAGATGGAAGGCACACAAAGTCCAGTCTTTGCTCTCTTACTCTGGCAGAAGCAGCAACTGCAGGATAGTTCCACAAAGCACAGTCACAGGCAGGGCAGCTCTTTATCCTCAGCTCTTCTCCAGGCAGAGGTTCCTCTTGTTTCCAGAAGTGTTCTAAAGTATGTGGTTTTGGGTGCCCTTCTTATACCCAATTTATCCTTTGAAGTAGGCCTACTTCAAAGTAAAGTCTCGTTTGAATGTGAAATCCTGCCTTGGCCAGGCCAGGGCCCAGACACTCACCAGGGGGTCGGAGACTGCATTGTGTGAGGACAGGCACAGGCTTTTCAGGTGTAAGTGACCACTCCTACCCTCCCTCCTAGCACAGATGGCTCATCAGGAAATGCAGACTACACCCCAGCTCCTTTTGTATCACTGTCTAGTGTGAGGTGCAACCAGCCCAACTGTCAAACTGACCCAGACAGGGAATCCACAAACAGGCAGAGTTACAGAAATGGTATAAGCAAGAAAGTGCTCACTTTCTAAAAGTGGCATTTTCAAACACAGAATCTTAAAATCAACTTTACTAAAAGGTGTATTTTTAAATTGTGAGCTCAGAGACCCCAACTCCACATGTCCATCCGCTCCCAAAGGGAATCTACACTTTAATCAGATTTAAAGGAAGTCCCCATCTTAACCTATGAGAGGGACAGGCCTTGCAACAGTGAAAAATTAATTTAGCAATATTTCACTGTCAGGACATATAAAACACATTATTATATGTCCTACCGTAAACATACACTGCACCCTGCCCTTGGGGCTACCTAGGGCATACCTTAGGGGTGCCTGACATGTAAGAAAAGGGAAGGTTTAGGCCTGGCAAGTGGGTACACTGGCCAAGTCGAATTTACAGTTAAAACTGCACACACACACACTGCAGTGGCAGGTCTGAGACATGATTACAGAGCTACTTATGTGGGTCCAGTTCTGCAGGCCCACTAGTAGCATTTGAGTTACAGGCCCTGGCACCTATAGTGCACTTTACTAGGGACTTACTAGTAAATCAAATATAAAAGTGATACACTGATTTCTGCGTGTGGAGGAGTTTGGGTAAGGCACCCTGCTCACACTGATTTTCAGCGCATGAGTCTCTCCCACACTCTAAGATCAGTGCGAATGCCATTACACAGAGCGCCAGAGGGGGCTGCCTTCTTTTTGTTGCTCGAGTAGATTTTCTACTCGAGCGGCAGCTTCCTCAATGCGAGCAGCAGCTTTCTCATTGTGAGCGGTCACGGCCTACCGCTTGCATTCAGAAATCTTGTTTGCGCTGGCCAACTTGATGATTTCTCTCGCTTGCGCTTTCAAACTTAATGTTGGCGAGCACGAACAAGAAAAAAAGCTTTTCGGAACGACGTACTCCGTGCCGAGTTAGGAAAATTCGGCAAACTCCGCCAGAGGAGTAGAATTCTCCACCCATCCCTACTTTTAAGAGCTACTTGAAGAGAGCTTGCTTTGTGATATAATGGAGAGCCTATTGTTTTACTACCTTAAAATCAGACATAATTTCCATTGTGTATGAACGTTGATGTTTCAAGGCCTTTCACCTTTCAACAGCTATTTGACTGTTAAGCACTCCCACAAGACCATAATACATTACATAGAAACTCCACACATGGCATGAAAAGTTACATGCCACCCTGTCGTCATCCTGTAGACTATAGCACTTATTGTGCCATCCAAAAGCTTCAGGCCTATCATTGTAGCATGACTACTGTAGTGCAAAACCTGTAGTGCAACTAGTTCAAATAAACATTTTTGACAGGTAAAACCCTAACTTTTAAATATTAGTCACCACTATTTCGGCATTGTAGCGCACATGTAGGGTACATGGAGGCATAGTTATAGTCCCCTAGCACCACCTTGAACCACATTAACGTCGTTTGATTCAACTTTAATATGGCCCAACGAGGCCAAAATCCCCAGGCCATATTTATAGTGGTGCAATGCAAGCATTGTGCACCTCTGTAACCCTTTGCACTACATTATGCCTGCACCAGGCATAATGTATGCAAGGGGGGCGTTGCCCCATTAGGGGAGCCGGTAAAATGGTGCAAGCAAATCTATGAGATTTTCTTGCACCATTTATCATGGCACTTTTAACACCTGCTCAAGAGCAGGCGTTAAAAAGGGGCTTCCATTATTTAGAATGGGCCCCTATGTACTCTGCAGGAGTAGCACAAATATTTTGGCGCTACTCCTGCAGAGTACATCAATAGCGACATAAATAAATGACACCCTTGTCCCCTACCCTGTGCCATGGGGGCCGTGTTTTAAATACACCGCACACATGGTGGCAGTAGGGGGGGTGCTAAGGGGTGCAGTGCCACTTTCCATAAACCTGCCGCATGTTTTTTAAAAGTGGGCATGTAGAAAATTAATAATAACATGTCCTTACAGTGATAAGGCACAGAATGTTATTTTCACTGTGGAAGGATAGGCTGCCTTATGACAAAACCCAGTTTGAAGGTTAAAATACTAATATTGCTGCCTCTGGAAAGTGACCAGCTAGAAAAATAGTCAAACTACTATTTCTAATAGTTATTAGAAATGCATTCAATTGTGAAGTCATATGTTTATTCAATATAATGGAAAGGTAGCTTTTAGAAAGCTACTCTTTACCTGCGTAAGCTTTCATAGACTAATTTGCATTAGCTCACCAGCTACTCTAATCTAATATTCAGTGCTAAATGAGGTGTGAATGTGGTGAGAAATTTCTCCCAGGAGAACACAACATGTTAAATGAATAGGAAAAGATGAATTCGCTGAGCTCAATACAATATACAGGATGGGGACTGTGCACCTCCTATTGGCACATCAGTGTCAAATCCTGAAACACCTCTGTCCAAAATACATGTAAAGGTATTGACTTCTTCAAAGGGAGCAAATTGAATGATATAAATATTCCTGTCTGGTTACTGAAGGACCCTGCTTTTCTCCTACCAGATTTCTGTCTTTATGTTTGTTCCAGCTAACATGTCTGCTTCAAACTGAATTTTATTGTCAGATGTGGGAGGACACCATGATTGCCATAGTACAATTGTCAGACATCCTCAGAACTTAGAATTTCTCCATCTTGAAAATGCCCCAGCACATGACATTTTAGGCCTAACATGAAGCAAACAAAAACTACAGTAAAAGTGGGTGGAAAAGGGACTGGGAACTTTCACTGTCCATTGAGCAGAGAGAAACTAGGATTGTTTAAGAGTGTCCCCCCAACAGACTGGTGAACCCAATAAACCTGGACACTCAATCAGTCTTCCTCAGGACACTGTTGGACTTGTATTTTCTTTCTCACATATGCTTAACTCTAATGTTATTTTCACCTTTTTTTTGTGAAGTTCCATGTTTTAATCATATTCAACCAAACACACACTACAGACAACTGTCTGCAGTGGGGAGTTGGCAACACGGTCAGGCCCTGCGCTCAGCCCAAGACTGCGCACTTAGGTGAAATGTAATTTTAAAATCTTGAAATACAACTGAAAGTTACAAGTTACAGTCATCTCAAGTAACTGCAACTCATGCCCTTACATAACTACAGCTTGTGCCCGTGCAATGAGCAGTGTTTTTCTCAGTGATGTCATTTCAGATCTCATTACGGATGTTATCAATTCAGCCTTTGAGCATGTCATGAGTGCTGTAATATATGAGGATATAAGCAAAGCGTGTGGATGGGGGCGAGTTAATTTAGAGTTTTTTAGTGTGTAAAACATATCTCACCAAACTAAATGGCCACTGAGATGGAGCACCATGGATTGAGCTCCTGAGTTAGGGATCAATATTCGCTGAATATCCCTGTGGTACCCTACCATCTAACCTACTACCTTCTATCATGAGAATGAGGAATCTCCCTGGATCTCCTAATAACACCTTTAAGACATTCACATTACCCACGGGATCGCTCTCAGCAGGTATTCTCCTCCCTGGAAGGTGAGGCCTTTACTGACTAAGTTTCTGCCACCATTGGCCAACGGGCACTTTCTGCCCACCACTGCCATGTTTAATGTTGACTGCCTTCTATGACAGACTCGCTCTGCACTTTGCTTTTGCCACCGTCTCCTGTGATGAAACAGTAACCAGATTGCCTGAGTCCTGATAGTCAGCAAGCGGCTCCTTCATTAACGCTATGATCCGACTGGGACACACATATTGTCCTATTCATTTCCCACTGGCTTGACAAGGGCCGAGGGACAAAGTTGGTTTGCTGCAAGGAAGGTGAGGAAGCCTGGTGAGTGTGAGGCCCCCTGCACTGTGTTGGCGGTGGTCTATAGCTGCTGTGCTTCACTTTGCCTTTGCTTTGCTCTCTCTCCTGAGAGGGTGGTTCAGACTGTGCGGCAGCGCAGATCCGAGGTTGGCCTGATGTGGGTCAGCCTACCTATCAATTATCCCATAACTCTGATTATGATATTGGAGGGCTGTTTGTTCCCAACTTAATATCCATATGTGATTTCTCTTGCCCAGACCCCATGTGTTCAACATGACAGGACCATTCCAGTCATGCCAGTAGCTTTTGGGGTCTGTGGCTGTTTTTCAGAGTTGAGCACTTCCGGGAGGACCCCCTTACAAAGGTGTCTGATGCGCCAAACTCACTGGGGCTTTGCAGTGCAATGGAGATCGAGTTGATTTGCATTTTACTGGGGTTCCCTCTCTACCCTTTGACACGACGGCCTCACTTCTAAGATGGCAGCCCTCTCTCTCTTTGCATTGAAACAAGCATAGGACTTCAATATAAAGTAAACTAGGACTATGGCTCTAGCTTCAGACTGATATCCCAGAGCCTCTAAGGAGTGGCCATCTTGTATTGGCTATTATCTTATCCCTACTGTACCCTATAACTTCTTCTCACCCTAACAATTCTGTTCTGCTCACCCCCAGCCTTCCTGCTGCCTATCATTTACATTTCAGGTTATAATCTACATCTCCATCACTCCCACCATCGAGGCCTTTTTCACCTCATTACCACCCCCTGTATTTTTGGTCGCCAGTCTGTAACCTCTCTCACCAGGTTTTTATCATTTGCTACGACTCCTTGTATTGGGAGCATCTATTCTTAGTCTGGAATAACTCTTAGTAGTTTAATTCTGAACCCTTATCCCTTGTTCCTATTTCACCTGTACGGAATAAATCTGGAGCCAACAACCACATGCATTTAACCCATTCGTCCATAAGGTTTTAGTTGCTTGTTCAGACATGGATCCTAACACCCTAAGAACACTTCAGACCAAGCTAGAGATGGCCATCCTAAGTACATATAAAAATAAGAACCCTCCTTATCTAACAAAAATCTTTAAACCTTAAAACGCAGACTCCTCATATTCCACCAAGAAATTCTAATCTCTGACCCATACTTCTACTCGAATAAAGGAGCTATAGTAAATTATCCTATATTCATCACAAATCAATGAGCACAATGGAGGAAAATTCTGTACTATTTGCTCTCAATCACTACTTCCAGGAACATTCCTCATGGTCTAAGACTCTCAGTAGCTCTCTCACTCTGTTGCAGAGCTAATGCTACCTTCTCCCTGTGTAACAATGGGACTATCCTCATCCAATTATTGAACAGCAACCTGAAAATATTTGATGACATTTTCTCTATCATTAAGAATGGTGTGTTCAGTAAGGAAACCTCCCCCTCCCAAGGCTATCCTAGCTCCTCAGGCATCTCACAAGAACCACTAGTGGTGCCCATGCATGCTCTTCCTACACATAGTGCTCTACTAGCTCCCACTCTTGCTCCCCCATGTCATGCAGCATACTCAAAACCAACTCTGCTACTCCTTCCAGGTGACCCTTTGTCTCCTCTCCTAAACTACCAAACCGGACTGCATCCACATCACTCCTCTAGAGCAGTGGGCACAAAGTTACACAGTCCCGATTTTAAAACCTTCTCCCTAACTAAAGCCTTGAGCCCTAAATACACCCTTGCGAGTACAACTTGCACTTCTAAGACATTCATCATGGCCCAATCATTGACACTCTCAAAGTCTGAATTCCCTAACCTGACTAATAATGTGAATCTGATTACCCCAGCACTCCTACTCATCCAGCTTTTGGGCTTCTTCCCGGGCCTATCTCCAACCCCACTCAAACCTCTTCTCTGCTGGCTCTCCCAGATCAGCAGTATTCCAACACCACAGCCCAGAGCATCCCTCCCTCACCTGGCCCCTTGCCGCAAACTATGGCCACTCATTTCCACACTTCACTTGAATTCAGACTAGGTGAGATTACACTGAACCTTCATTAAGTCAGAACTAGAAAGCTTCATAAGCATCACATCAAAGCTGTTGGTCAGTTGGTGGCCCAACAGGATTCCGCAGAACATTAGTTACAACCACGTCCAATCCTCTAACAACCGCTCTATGTGGGTTTCACATAGCTCTTCCTCTCCTCACCCAAGATGGAGAACAATAACCTACTTTAACGCCTCATCCCAGCCCAGATGAATGAACAAATGACTATCCGACAGCGACATTTGCACCCTCCTCCTTTCATATAGCTCTACACACTCATACTCTGGCTGGCCTGGCTTGCAGTGGGCCAAACTATCCATGGTAACAAACACAGGGAACATAGGCCTAACGCCAGAGTCGTAAATGAAGCTAGCCTCAAACATATTACCATCACACAGACTCCCTGATCTGACACCTACACTCACCTAAAATGCATGGCTCTTAATTGCAGATCAACTGTGAGACATGCACCAGATATCGCTGACCTCATCCTTACATATTAGCTTGACCTCTTAATCCTTATTCCTCTTGATCCGGAATGATGCATCTGCACCTATATTGAACATATTTGTTAATAACCTCTTAGTGAAACATTCATAAGACGCAGCTCAATCCTCTTGTGAATATATATACTTTGACAGTACAAGCAACAACAAACTACACTGCAAACTTCATGCAATATATAATCCACCAGGAGACAACCTCTCATTTATTGAATAAATCACTCGATCACCTTAACCCACGCTGGACATCAAGGCACCCAGATCTTCCTTGCAGACTTCAACCTACACTGGAATTGCCTGAATGACCCTGCAGTGAACAGCCTACAAACCTCTATGCTGACCTTAATCTGACCTAAACCTTACCATAGAAAAGGATGACTCCATCCAATTTCAATCTATCATGCCTTGAGACTGAACAGACCACCACTGATCACTCTCCTCATCACAGATGTTGTAAAAAAAAAAAAAAAGCCCAGCTAAAGAAACCGAAACAATGAAAAAGGAGCATGTAAAACATGAACCTACATGAGGTGACTTCCCTCAGCAATAACCTCCTGCCCCCTACAATGGACATTTTAGATGTACAAGTCCTTACAGATCACTACAACAATTCTGTTATGAACATTCCAGACTTGATTGTTCTCTTACAACTAGACAGGATTGTAGGAAAGTACCATCTTCCTTGACATGTTACCCCCAATTTTACATGTATGTCAGTATGTTTTTGCCTGTCTCACTGGGATCCTGCTAGCCAGGGACCCAGTGCTCATAGTTTGTGGAATAAATGTGTATGCCTGTGTAGTGCCTAACTGTGTCACTGAGGCTCTGCTGATCAGAACCGCAGTGCTCATGCTCTCTCTGCCTTTGAATTTGTCACTAGAGGCTAGTGACGACATTTGCCAATTCCAATTGGCATACTGGACCCTCCGTATAAGTCCCTAGTATCTGGTACCAGGGTACCCTGGGCCTTGGGGTTCCAGGAGATCCATATGGTCTGCAGCATTTCTTTTGCCACCACTAGGGAGCTCAGACAAACCTTTACACAGGACTGCCATTGCAGCCTGAGTGAAATAATGCACATGTTATTTCACAGCCATTTTCACTGCACTTAAGTAACTTATAAGTCACCTATATGTCTAACCTTCACTTTCTGAAGGTTAGGTGCAAAGTTACTAAGTGTGAGGGCACCTTTGCATAGTAAAGGGCCATCTCCCCAGAATTTGTGAGTGCGGGGACACCATTACACCTGTGAACTACATATAGGCCAATACCCATATGTAGCTTCACAATGGTAACTCCGAATATGGGCATGTAACATTCTCTAAGATCATGGAATTGTCCCACCATTCCAAATGTGATATTGGGGAGCCAATTCCATGCATCCTGGGGGCTCCACTATGGAACCCCAATACTGCCAAACCAGCTCTCTGGGGTTTTCTCTGCAGGTTCAATTGCTGCCACACCACAGACAGGGTTCTGCCCTCCTGGGGTCTGGGCAGCCCAGTCCCAGGAAGGCAGAACAAAGCATTTCCTCTGAGAGCAGGTGTTACACCCTCTCTCTTTGGAAATAGGTGTTAAAGGCTGGGGATGGGTAGTCTCTCCCAGCCTCTGGAAATGCTTTGAAGGGTTCATATGGTGCCCTCCTTGCATAAGCCAGTCTACACCAGTTTAGGGAACCCTCAGTCCCTGCTCTGGCACGAAACTGGACAAAGGAAAGGGGAATGGCCAATCCCCTGTCCATCACCACCCCAGGGTTGGTGCCCAGAGCTCCTCCAGTGTGTCTCAGATCGCTGCCATCTTGTTTCCAGAGGTGTGGGGGCACTCTGGAGACCTCTGAGTGGCCAGTGCCAGCAGGTGACATCAGAGACCCCTCCTGATAGGTGCATACCTGTAGCAGGCTGGACTGGCTTGTAGTGGGTACCAAGGGGTACTTACACCTTGCACCAGGCCCAGGTATCCCTTATTAGTGTAGAGGGGTGTCTAGCAGCTTAGACTGATAGAAAAGGTAGCTTAGCAGAGCAGCTTAGGCTGAACTAGGAGACGAGTGAAGCTCCTACAGTACCACTAGTGTCATATGCACAATATCATAAGAAAACACAATACACAGAGATACTAAAAATAAAGGTACTTTATTTTTATGACAATATGCCAAAGTATCTCAGTGAGTACCCTCAGTATGAGGATAGCAAATATACACAAGATATATGTACACAATACCAAAATATGCAGTAGTAGCAATAGAAAACAATGCAAGCAATGTATAGTCACAATACAATGCAATGGGGGCACATAGGGATAGGGGCAACACAAACCATATACTCTAGAAGTGGAATGCGAACCACGAATGGACCCCAAACCTATGTGACCTTGTAGAGGGCCGCTGGGACTGTAAGGAAACAGTGAGAGTTAGAAAAATAGCCCACCCCAAGACCCTGAAAAGTGGGTGCAAAGTGCACCTAAGTTCCCCAAAGAGTACAGAAGTCGTGATAGGGGAATTCTGCAAGGAAGACCAACACCAGCAATGCAACAACAATGGATTTCCTGACGAGAGTACCTGTGGAACAAGGGGACCAAGTCCAAGAGTCACGATCAAGTCAGGAGTGGGCAGATGCCCAGGAAATGCCAGCTGTGGGTGAAAATAAGCTGCCACATGATGGTAGAAGCTGTGGATTCTGCAAGAACAACAAGGGCTAGAAACTTCCCCTTTGGAGGATGGATGTCCCATGTCGTGATGAGTCGGGCAGAGGTGTTTCCGTGCAGAAAGGCTGCAAACAAGCCTTGCTAACTGCAAGGGTCGTGGTTAGGGTTTTTGGATGCTGCTGTGGCCCAGGAGGGACCAGGATGTCCCCAATTGCGTGAGGGGACAGAGGGGGCACCCAGCAAGACAAGGAGCCCTCTCAGAAGCAAGCAGCTCCCGCAGAAGTGCCGGAACAGGCACTACAAAGTGGAGTGAACTGGAGCTCACCCGAAGTCACAAAAGAGGGTCCCACGGCGCCGGAGGACAACTCAGGAGGTCGTGCACTGCAGGTTAGAGTGCCAGCGACCCAGGCTTGGATGTGCACAAAGGAAATCCTGTAAGAATGCACAGGAGCCGGAGTAGCTGCAAAACACGTGGTTCCCAGTAATGCAGTCTAGCGTGGGGAAGCAAGGACTTACCTCCACCAAACTTGGACTGAAAGAGTCACTGGACTGTGGGAGTCACTTGGACAGAGTTGCTGAGTTCAAGGGACCTCGCTCGTCGTGCTGAGAGGAGACCCAGAGGACCGGTGATGTAGTTCTTTGGTGCCTGCGGTTGCAGGGGGAAGATTCCGTCGACCCACGGGAGATTTCTTTGGAGCTTCTAATGCAGAGAGGAGGCAGACTACCCCCACAGCATGCACCACCAGGAAAACAGTCGAGAAGGTGGCAGGATCAGCGTTACAAGGTCGCAGTAGTCGTCTTTGCTACTTTGTTGCAGTTTTGCAGGCTTTCAACGCGGTCAGCAGTCGATTCCTTGGCAGAAGGTGAAGAGAGAGATGCAGAGGAACTCTGATGAGCTCTTGCATTCGTTATCTAAGGAATTCCCCAAAGCAGAGACCCTAAATAGCCAGAAAAGGAGGTTTGGCTACTTAGGAGAGAGGATAGGTTAGCAACACCTGAAGGAGCCTATCAGAAGGAGTCTCTGATGTCACCTGCTGGCACTGGCCACTCAGAGCAGTCCAGTGTGCCAGCAGCACCTCTGTTTCCAAGATGGCAGAGGTCTGGAGCACACTGGAGGAGCTCTGGGCACCTCCCAGGGGAGGTGCAGGTCAGGGGAGTGGTCACTCCCCTTTCCTTTGTCCAGTTTCGCGCCAGAGCAGGGCTGAGGGATCCCTGAACCGGTGCAGACTGGCTTATGCAGAGATGGGCACCATCTGTGCCCATCAAAGCATTTCCAGAAGCTGGGGGAGGCTACTCCTCCAAAGCCCTAACACCTTTTTCCAAAGGGAGAGGGTGTAACACCCTCTCTCTGAGGAAGTCCTTTGTTCTGCCTTCCTGGGCCAGGCCTGGCTGGACCCCAGGAGGGCAGAAACCTGTCTGAGGGGTTGGCAGCAGCAGCAGCTGCAGCGAAACCCCAGGAAAGGTAGTTTGGCAGTACCCGGGTCTGAGCTAGAGACTCGGGGGATCATGGAATTGTCTGCCCAATGCCAGAATGGCATTGGGGTGACAATTCCATGATCTTAGACATGTTACATGGCCATGTTCGGAGTTACCATTGTGATGCTATACATATGTTGTGACATATGTATAGTGCACGCGTGTAATGGTGTCCCCGCACTCACAAAGTCTGGGGAATTTGCCCTGAACAATGTGGGAGCACCTTGGCTAGTGCCAGGGTGCCCACACACTAAGGGGGTCATTCCGACCTCAGCGGTCTTTTCAATAGACCGCCGAGGGACCGCCGTACGGAAGACCGCCAGTGCTGGCGGTCTTCCGCACGAGCCATTCTGACTGTTGGCAGCACTCCGCCTGTTTCTGGACGAAGTGCCGCCAACAACCATACTGGCGGCAGGTGGGGAAGTGGAGGTAGCTCCACCTCCACCGCCACGCCAACAGAACACCGCCCAGCGAATCACGTCCTGTGATTCGCTGTGGCTGTGTTCTGTTGGTGTGGCGGTGTCGGCGGAGCTGCCCCCATGGGTACCGTTCCCTCCCGGAGGATCACCAGGAACAGGTAAGGTGATCGTCCGCTAGGGAAGGGGGGTGTGGGGGTGTTGTGAGTTGTGTGCCTGCATGGGGGTGTGCATGTGTGTATGTTGAGGGGGTGTGTGAATGCGTGCATGAATGTGGGGGGGTGTGTATGTGCATGAATGCGTGCATGAATGCAGGGGTGTGTGTGTATGTGCATGAATGCATGCATGAATGCGGGGGGGTGTGTATGTGCATGAATGAGTGCGTGTATGTGTGTGTATATGTTGGGGATCGGGGTGGGGGACGGGGGTCCTGCAACCTTTTGGGGGTGGCAGGGGTGGTGGGGGGGTAGGAGAGGGAGTCGGTGGGGGTTGGGGGTGGGGGAGACCCCTATCAGTGCCAGGGAAGGGATTCCCTGGCACTGATAGTGCTTACCGCCATGGATTTCATGGCGGTCCCAAACCGCATGAAATCCATGGCGGTAAGCCGGGGTCAGGCGGGTTGGAATACCGCCGGCGGTATGTGACGACCGCCGGGCTGGAGACCCAGGTCTCCAGCCCAGCGGTCGTTACCGCCGTGGCGGTCGGAACGGTGAAGCAGCAGCTGGCCATGGAATACATGAAAAAAGACCGCCAGCCTGTTGGCGGTCTTACCGCCGCTTCATCGCCGAACGCCACGGTCGGAATGACCACCTAAGTAACTTAGCACCCAGCCATTACCAGGTAAAGGTTAGACATATAGGTGACTTATAAGTTACTTAAGTGCAGTGGTAAATGTCTGTGAAATAACGTGGACGTTATTTCACTCAGGCTGCACTGGCAGGCCTGTGTAAGAATTGTCAGATCTCCCTATGGGTGGCACAAGAAATGCTGCAGCCCATATGGATCTCCTGGAACCCCAATACCCTGGGTACCTTAGTACCAAATACTAGGGAATTATAAGGGTGTTCCAGTATGCCAATGTAAATTGGTGAAATTGGTCACTAGCCTGTTAGTGACAATTTGTAAAGAAATGAGAGAGCATAACCACTGAGGTTCTGGATAGCAGAGCCTCAGTGAGACAGTTAGTCATAACACAGGTAACACATACAGGGCACACTTATGAGCACTGGGGCCCTGGCTGGCAGGGTCCCAGTGACACATACAACTAAAACAACATATATACAGTGAAATATGGGGGTAACATGCCAGGCAAGATGGTACTTTCCTACCCACCCACCCCAAACGAAGGAAAATAAGACTAGCCATGACCTGATGAGTCTTCATTGTCTAAGTGGAAATATCTGGAGAGTCCATCTGCATTGGAGTGGGTACTCCCAGGTCTATGTTCCACTGTATAGTCCATTCCCTGTAGGGATATGGACCACCTCAACAATTTAGGTTTTTCACCTTTCATTTGTTTTAGCCAAAGTAGAGGTTTGTGGTCTGTCTGAACAATGAAGTGAGTGCCAAACAAGTATGGCCTCAACTTCTTCAGTGCCCAGACCACAGCAAAGGCCTCCCTCTCTATGGCAGACCAACGCTTTTCTCTAGGGGTCAACCTCCTGCTGATAAAAGCAACAGGTTGATCCTGGCCCTCAGAATTAAGTTGTGATAAGACTGTTCCTACCCCTAATTCAGATGCATCAGTTTGGATAATGAATTGTTTGGAATAACAGGGGCTTTTCAGGACAGGTGCAGAGCACATGGCCTGCTTCAGCTCCTCAAAAGCTTTCTGACAGTTTGCTGTCCATAATACCTTTTTAGGCATTTTCTTAGATGTGAGGTCATTAAGAGGGGCTGCAATGGAGCCATAGTTCTGTATGAACCTCCTGTAGTACCCAGTGAGGCCTAAAAAGGCTCTCACCTGAGTCTGAGTTGTAGGGGGAACCCAATCTATAATAGTTTGGATTTTCCCCTGAAGTGGTGCAATCTGTTCTCCACCTACCAGGTGTCCCAGATAAACCACTTTCCCCTGCCCTATCTGGCACTTTGAAGCCTTGATAGTGAGGCCTGCCTTTTGCAGGGCCTCCAAAACTTTCCATAGGTGGACCAGGTGATCATCCCAGCTGGAGCTAAAGACAGCTATATCATCTAGATATGCTGCACTAAAGGCTTCCAGCCCTTGCAGGACTGTATTCACCAACCTTTGAAAAGTGGCAGGTGCATTTTCATCCAAAAGGCATTACTGTGAACTGGTAATGGCCTCCAATGGTTGAAAATGCAGTTTTTGCTTTTGCATCCTCTGATAACCTGATCTGCCAATACCCTGCAGTCAAATCAAAGGTGCTTAGATACTTGGCAGATGCCAGTGTATCTATTAGCTCATCTGCCCTGGGTATAGGGTGAGCATCAGTTGTGGTTACCTGGTTGAGACCTCTGTAGTCAACACAAAATCTAATTTCTCTTTTACCATCTTTGGAATGAGGTTTTGGTACAAGTACCACAGGAGAGGCCCATGGACTTTCAGAGTGCTCAACCACTCCCAGTTCAAGCATTTTCTACACCTCTTGTTTTATGCAGTCTCTGACATGTTCAGGCTGCCTATAGATATTACTTTTGACAGGCAAGCTGTCTCCAGTATCTATAGTGTGCTCACACCAAGAAGTGGTGCCTGGCACAGTAGAAAAGAGTTCAGAAAACTGACCCAGGAGATTTATGCAGTGGTCTTTCTGCTCAGCAGTAAGACAATCTGCCAGTACTACACCTTCCACTAGAGCATCTTGTTCTGTGGAAGAGAAGAGATCAGGGAGAGGGTCACTCTCTTCTTCCTGTCCCTCATCTGTTGCCATGAGCAGGGTGAGATCAGCCCTGTCATAGTAGGGTTTCAGGCGATTGACATGGAGCAACCTAAGGGGACTCCTGGCAGTGCCTAAGTCAACTAAGTAGGTGACTTCACCCTTTTTCTCAACAATGTGGGGTTCACTCCATTTGTCTTGGAGTGCTCTTGGGGCCACAGGCTCCAAGACCCACACTTTCTGCCCTGGTTGGTACTGAACCAAAACAGCGTTCTGGTCATGCCATTGCTTTTGGAGCTCTTGGCTGGCCTAAAGGTTTTTACTGGCCTTTTTCATGTACTCAGCCATTCTAGATCTTAGGCCAAGTACATAGTGCACTATGTCTTGCTTAGGAGCTTTTAAAGGTTGTTCCCAACCCTCCTTCACAAGTGTTAGAGGACCTCTCACAGGGTGTCCAAATAGGAGTTCAAAGGGGCTGAAGCCCACTCCTTTTTGGGGTACCTCCCTGTAAGCAACAAGCATTTGCAATGCAATGGGTCTTGCATTTGATCGAGTTTGCGCTATTATTGTTGTAAATTCCTAACTGGAATTTTCTTGCCACATAAATTGAAAATTAAAAGTAAAACAGTTGACATAAGCAAGCCGATTCAAAGCGCCATGGTCACCATGAGCATGAGCGCGAAGAAGAGACAAAAAGAAAAACAAGTTTGCTCGCAGTCAAATGTATCAGCAAATGTGCAATTATCCATGTAACAGGGGCAGTCTGCAAGGCGGTAACAAACCCGCCCCAAGGAGAGACAAACAAAGCATTTACCAATGATGATAAAGGATTTTTGGAAGGCAAAGCAGCAAACAAGTGAAAATGATGGGTGTGCAGTGGGTGTGGTTAAAGGCCCACAATACTTACAACAGGTCAAAGCGCTTGCACGCTCGACCAAAAAACAAATGAATCACCAGATAATCAAATTGTCACACCCATAAAACTAAAACCCCTCTAACCAACTTTAGGTGCCACGACAATGACCCATTGCACCACTAAAAGGCAAGTTTCTCAAGCTAGTATCACACTTCTCAGGCATTTCTCAAGCCAATATAACACCCATACAGGGACTGCACTCTGAGGATAATGGCACAACTGCTATCATGCCTCAAGTCTGCATTTGGACCTTGAAGTCTAAGCAACAATATCTGCACCAAAGTCCCTGTACTAGTTTCTAATGGCCATTAGAGTTAAACTTGAGGCAATGAGGCTAACCTATAAAGCTTTCAAAAATACAGTATGCAAACATAAAATCTATGCAGACCTCAGAATTCGATGACTTTCTAATCACTATCCAAGGTGCAGCAAATCATGTTTAGTAGTTCAATCAATTGGATTCTTGGAACCTCGACATCACCGCTGGTAAAGGTTCCACCTCTACATCTCGGACACTAAAAATAAAATTCAATTTTCTTATCAATTACCAATATAGATAGCGGTCCATCCAAGCCAGAAGAGCCCTAAACACTGCATTCCTTCAAGCCAATCGGTGTCCTTTGTACCACGCCCAAGCCTCACTCCAGAAATACTAAAGCACAATATCTTTAAATTAGAGCTTTCAATATTATAGTAATGCATATGTAATTTTTCCCTGTATCCAGCATTCAACAAATATAGAAATGTGGAAAAAATATTAGCAGTGGCTTCATTTTTTTACTGAACACAAATAAGAGTAAAAAATGAAACAAGTTAAAAAAAAACTGAGTAATGGCAGAAATAAACATCTTATACTATAAATATGATACAAAGAAGAGTCCTACTTATCTCTAGGCAACCCGTTATTTTAAGAAGTCACTGTTGTAAAGTCTCTCAAGCTTGATTATGTGGCGAGCAGCCTTAGTTGACAAACATTGCTTTAATAAATAGAGCAAGATTTACAATAGTCTCGAGCCATCCATGGCAGGTTACCCACAAGTCTTACAGTGTTATTTACCGCCTGTGATGCTCCATGGTGTCTCTGCTGTGTACTTGGTCGCCCGTGGCAGCTGCTGTCACTGCTCGATATGTTGGCATGAGGCGTGAAAATGAATTATCCTGGATACCACAAGATAGTTCTGCGTATCTTTAACAAGGCTCAAGTATTTTCTGGGTAACAAGAAGAGGAAATGAGCCCAAATGTTTGGTTTACATTTCTAGATCAACGTAAGAACTTATTACTAACAGACTCATTCAGTATTCTCTGTCACAGTAATGGTCACCATAGGCTTGGTGGCCAGTATGTGCCCTAGCAAGTGCCTGGGCAGTGAGTCCCACTCAGGTCATTAAAAGTTGTGCTTCCTATGACCACCTTTATATTAAGTGCCCAATGTTAAGAATCACGTGTCCCCCAAAAATTAAAACGCTCATAGTTGACTCCACTCTTCAAAGAAAACCATTTTGACTGAGTGGTATAACCTTCCAGGTTCTTGTGAAGACTGCTGGCTGACAGCTGCAGCTCCAGGAGAGATAGATGTGTATACAACTCTAGGTGACAGCGGCTTAAATTTCAATACGGAAAACTGACGGAGTCGAGTGTTTCAGCCAGTCCATACTGTGCTGAAAAAAGGTGATAATACCTGGTTAGAAGTCATTTCAGCATTCTAGAAAAAAATACCTCCGTACTCGGCTTTGAAGGCTCATTAAGTTATGTGAGACACCTGCTGTGGCTGTGTCAGCATTTTAAATCATTCCTTGCAAACCGTTCATGACCTACGCTCTAGAAGAATTTCCCACAGTCATTTATATTTCGACAGTAGACAGCGCTTCTAGATCGGCGCTATCCATCCTCGTATTTAACAGTTACACAAACTGTTTCCTAACCAGTGTACAAGTCTACACTAGACAATGGAACAGAGGAAATCATCCCCCCCAAAAAAATCAACATCAATAAATTGCAACGGGTCTCGCGTTTGCTCATGTTAGGGCTGATCGCGTTGTAAACTCTTAACCCGACTTTTCAATCCATCGGGCAAAAGTGTATTTATGTACATAACCCGAAAAAGTGAAATCAAGTATGTAAAGCCCTTGACTTCTGCCAAGCGAGATCGCGCTGGTAAATTAGAGAAAAAAGAGTCAACAAGCCCATGGAAAACAGCGAGCCTCGCATGTTTTCTGTACTTGATCACTGCGCTCGAGGAGGGCTTGCCACCGGAAAAGGCATGACATATGGGTGCCTTCCACTAATGAAAGCAAGCAGATTTTATTAGGGAAGCCCACGAACCAATAAAAAACCCTGACTGAATTTGACAGGGCTCCGAGCCCTTTTCTAAATACAAAAGAGTCTCGCTGCGATACGCATGCGCTGGCGCATGAAACGCAGGCTCGACCCTAAAAAGGAGGCAAGGTAACAGGACATCCCATCTCCTGCGGAGTTTGGCAGGGAGTCCCATTATCATTCCTTTGAGAGTTTTATTAAACCTCTCAACCAGTCCATTTGTTTGTGGATGATAGGGTGTGGTGAACTTGTATGTAACACCACATTCCTTCCACATGGCCTGTAAGTAAGCAGACATGAAATTGCTTCCCCTGTCTGATACCACCTCTTTTGGGAAGCCCACCGTGGAAAAGATTCCCAGGAGGGCCTTTGCCACTGCAGGAGCTGTAGTGGTCCTTAGAGGAATTGCTTCAGGATATCTGGTGGCATGGTCCACTGCCACCAAGATAAACCTATTGCCTGAAGCAGTAGGAGGGCCAAGGGGGCCAACTATGTCAACCCCTACCCTTTCAAAGGGAACCCAAACCACAGGCAGTGGAATAAGGAGTGCCTTTGGAGTGCCACCTGTCTTGCCACTGGCTTGACAGGTTTCACAGGACTTACAAAATTCCTTTGTGTCCTCTGACATTCTAGGCCAATGAAACAAGGGGACAAGCCTGTCCTAAGTTTTCATTTGCCCCAAATGTCCAGCTAAGGGAATGTTGTGGGCTACAGTTAGGAGGAACTTTCTGTATTCCTGAGGAATCACCAATCTCCTGGCAGCTCCAGGTTTTGGATCCCTTGCTTCAGTATATAAAAGGTTATCCTCCCAGTAAACTCTGTGAGATTCACTGACATCCCCATTTGCTTGTTTGACAGCTTGCTGCCTTAGACCCTCTAGAGTGGGACAGGTATGCTGTGCCACACTCAGCTCCTCCCTGGCAGGCCCCCCTTCACCCAAAAGCTCAGCAGTGTCTGCTTCCAGCTCCTCTGGTGTAGGTTCTGCACAGGGTGGAAATTCTTCTTCCTCAGAAGTCGAATTCACAGTAGAGGGAGGGATAGTAGGTAGTGTTTTACCTTTACTAACCCTAGCTTTAGGGACCACTTGGTCCATTCTTCCAGGATCCAAGTCACCCTGTCCTTTTTGCTTTTTGGCCTGAGCCCTGGTTAAAGCAAAAATATGCCCTGGAATGCCCAGCATTGCTGCATGAGCCTCCATCTCCACTTCTGCCCAAGCTGATGTCTCTAAATCGTTCCCTAGTAGACAGTCTACAGGTAAACCTAAGGCAACCACAACTTTCTTTGGACCAGTAACCCCCCCCCCCCCCCAGTTGAGATTCACAACAGCCATGGGGTGGCTAAGAGTGTTGTTATGAGCCTCAGTCACTTGGTACTGGTGACCAAGTAGGTGTTGTTCAGGGTGGACCAGTTTCTCTATTACCATGGTAACACTGGCACCTGTGTCCCTGTAGGCCTGAACCTCAACACCATTTATTAAGGGAAGTTGCTTGTACTTATCCATATTAAGGGGACAAGCAACCAAGGTGGCCAAATCAATGGCCCCCTCAGAGACTAACACAGCCTCTGTGGTCTCCCTAACAAGACCAACCCCAACTAAATTACCAAAAGTGAGCCCAGCTACTCCCTTGGATTGGCTATTAGTAGGTTTGCCCCTACCACCACTGCTATTACTAGGGGCACTAGGAGTAGCAGCAGGGGTTGTAGTGGTAGGAGGCTTGGTGCTTTTCTTTGGGCAACTGGGATCAGTTGTCCAATGGCCTTTTATTTTACATAAATAGCACCATGGTTTCTTTTCTTTGTTATGATTTGAAGAGTATTTGGGCCCACCACCACCACCAGAGTGTTTTTGTGGGCCTGATGAAGACTCATTTTTAGATTTGTCCCCACCCTTGTCAGAAGACTTACCATCCTTCTTCTTGCCATCCTTGTCACCCTCTGTATGAACTTTTCTGTTCACCCTTGTTCTGACCCATTTGTTTGCCTTCTTTCCCAATTCTTAGGGAGAGGTCAGATCAGAGTCTACCAGGTACTGGTGTAACAAATCAGACACACAATTATTAAGAATATGCTCTCTCAGTATTAAGTTATACAGGCTTTCATAGTCAGAAACTTTACTGCCATGTAACCACCCCTCCAAGGCCTTCACTGAATGGTCAACAAAGTCTACCCAGTCTTGTGAAGACTCCTTTTTGGTTTCTCTGAACTTGATCCTGTACTGTTCAGTGGTTAAGCCATAACCATCAAGGAGTGCATTCTTAAGAACTGTAAAATTATTGACATCACTTTCCTTAACAGTAAGGAGCCTATCCCTACCCTTTCCACTGAAAGATAGCCATAGGATAGCAGCCCACTTCCTTTGAGGGACCTCCTGTACAACACAGGCCCTCTTAAGTGCAGCAAACCACTTGTTAATGTCATCCCCCTCCTTGTAAGGGAGAACTATCTTGTGCAGATTCCTAGAATCATGCTCTTTCGCAGGATGACTATTTGGAATACTGCTGCTGCCACCATGGGGTCCTAACCCCAACCTCTGTCGTTCTTTTTCTAAATCAAAGGCTTGCCTATCTAAATCCAGCTGTTGCTTCTTGAGCTTCAGCCTGGATTCTTCCACTCTCAATTTATTGAGCTCCCCTTCTAACACTCTGTCATCAGGGTGGGTGGGTTGGGCATGCCTAGACACAGAAGAATGGTGAGATTGAACAGAGGGAGACCTTTCCCTAAAAGATGGCACTCTAACATTCTGGCCTACAGAAGTAACACTCCTACTGTGATGAGAAGTAACACTCTTACTGTGATGTGAAGTCACATTAGTACCAGCTATGCTTGGTGGCCTGCTAAGGGTCAGGTTGGGAAGGTTCCCTTCTAACTCTTTTACTAGGGGTGCCCCAAAATCAGAGTGGGAACCATCAGCTAATTTCTCACCAGAAGTGCCAACTAAGGTCTTATCTTGTTCAATGAGCATATTAACTAACAGTTGTCTTGAGGGATTCTTCCCTACCCCTAAACCTCTATCTGTGCAGAGACTCCTTGCTTCCTTCCAGCTAAGGTTGTCATAAGCTATGCTGGCCAGATCAAGAGTTTGGCCTGTACCAGACATGATAGACAAGAGCTTAAGGGACAGAAAAAGAAAGAAAAAGTTTCAGAACTTTTTAAAGAACAGAAAAAACACTTTTTAAACTTTTTAAGAACTTTTTGAAAGTTTTAGAGGTATTTTTCAGCACTTAGTAAAAGAGTAAGAGAAGAAAAGCAAAACTTTTTGGTTAGGTGTACATACACTGAACTTGTTTTGTATATTTTTCCCTTATGAAAAGTACAAAATGACAAAGTGGTAAGTAGTTGCAAAGTACTTATCCCACCACTTCACAACCAATGTAGGAGGCTGGACTGGCTTATAGTGGGTACCAAGGGGTACTTACACCTTGCACCAGGCCCAGGTATCCCTTATTAGTGTAGAGGGGTGTCTAGCAGCTTGGACTGATAGAAAAGGTAGCTTAGCAGAGCAGCTTAGGCTGAACTAGGAGACGAGTGAAGCTCCTACAGTACCACTAGTGTCATATGCACAATATCATAAGAAAACACAATACACAGAGATACTAAAAATAAAGGTACTTTATTTTTATGACAATATGCCAAAGTATCTCAGTGAGTACCCTCAGTATGAGGATAGCAAATATACACAAGATACATGTACACAATACCAAAATATGCAGTAGTAGCAATAGAAAACAGTGCAAGCAATGTATAGTCACAATAGAATGCAATGGGGGCACATAGGGATAGGGGCAACACAAACCATATACTCTAGAAGTGGAATGCGAACCACGAATGGACCTCAAACCTATGTGACCTTGTAGAGGGCCGCTGGGACTGTAAGGAAACAGTGAGGGTTAGAAAAATAGCCCACCCCAAGACCCTGAAAAGTGGGTGCAAAGTGCACCTAAGTTCCCCAAAGAGTACAGAAGTCGTGATAGGGGAATTCTGCAAGGAAGACTAACACCAGCAATGTAACAACAATGGATTTCCTGATGAGAGTACCTGTGGAACAAGGGGACCAAGTCCAAGAGTCACGATCAAGTCAGGAGTGGGCAGATGCCCAGGAAATGCCAGCTGTAGGTGAAAATAAGCTGCCACAGGATGGTAGAAGCTGTGGATTCTGCAAGAAAAACAAGGGCTAAAAACTTCCCCTTTGGAGGATGGATGTCCCATGTCGTGATGAGTCGGGCAGAGGTGTTTCCGTGCAGAAAGGCTGCAAACAAGCCTTGCTAACTGCAAGGGTCGTAGTTAGGGTTTTTGGATGCTGCTGTGGCCCAGGAGGGACCAGGATGTCCCCAATTGTGTGAGGGGACAGAGGAGGCACCCAGCAAGACAAGGAGCCCTCTCAGAAGCAAGCAGCTCCTGCAGAAGTGCCGGAACAGGCACTACAAAGTGGAGTGAACCTGAGCTCACCCGAAGTCACAAAAGAGGGTCCCACAACGCCGGAGGACAACTCAGGAGGTCATGCACTCCAGGTTAGAGTGCTGGGGACCCAGGCTTGGCTGTGCACAAAGGAAATCCTGGAAGAATGCACAGGAGCCGGAGTAGCTGCAAAACACGTGGTTCCCAGCAATGCAGTCTAGCCTGGGGAGGCAAGGATATACCTCCACCAAACTTGGACTGAAGAGTCACTGGCCTGTGGGAGTCACTTGGACAGAGTTGCTGAGTTCAAGGGACCTCGCTCGTCGTGCTGAGAGGAGACCCAGAGGACCGGTGATGCAGTTTTTTGGTGCCTGCGGTTGCAGGGGGAAGATTCTGTCGACCCACGGGAGATTTCTTTGGAGCTTCTAGTGCAGAGAGGAGGTAGACTATCCCCACAGCATGCACCACCAGGAAAACAGTCGAGAAGGCTGCAGGATCAGCGTTACAAGGTCGCAGTAGTGGTCTTTGCTACTTTGTTGCAGTTTTGCAGGCTTCCAGCGCGGTCAGCAGTCAATTCCTTGGCAGAAGGTGAAGAGAGAGATGCAGAGGAACTCTGATGAGCTCTTGCATTCATTATCTAAGGAATTCCCCCAAAGCAGAGACCCTAAATAGCCAGAAAAGGAGGTTTGGCTACTTAGGAGAGAGGATAGGCTAGTAACACCTGAAGGAGCCTATCAGAAGGAGTCTCTGACGTCACCTGCTGGCACCGGCCAATCAGAGCAGTCCAGTGTGCCAGCAGCACCTCTGTTTCCAAGATGGCAGAGGTCTGGAGCACACTGGAGGAGCTCTGGGCACCTCCCTTTCCTTTGTCCAGTTTCGCGCCAGGGCAGGGCTGAGGGATCCCTGAACCAGTGCAGACTGGTTTATGCAGAGATGGGCACCATCTGTGCCCATCAAAGCATTTCCAGAGGCTGGGGGAGGCTACTCCTCCCAAGCCCTAACACCTTTTTCCAAAGGGAGAGGGTGTAACACCCTCTCTCTGAGGAAGTCCTTTGTTCTGCCTTCCTGGGCCAGGCGTGGCTGGACCCCAGGAGGGCAGAAACCTGTCTGAGGGGTTGGCAGCAGCAGCAGCTGCAGTGAAACCCCGGGAAAGGTAGTTTGGCAGTACCCGGTTCTGAGCTAGAGACTCGGGGGATCATGGAATTGTCTGCCCAATGCCAGAATGATCTTAGACATGTTACATGGCCATGTTCGGAGTTACCATTGTGACGCTATACATATGTCGTGACATATGTATAGTGCACGCGTGTAATGGTGTCCCCGCACTCACAAAGTCTGGGGAATTTGCCCTGAACAATGTGGGAGCACCTTGGCTAGTGCCAGGGTGCCCACACACTAAGTAACTTAGCACCCAACCTTTACCAGGTAAAGGTTAGACATATAGGTGACTTATAAGTTACTTAAGTGCAGTGGTAAATGGCTGTGAAATAACGTGAACGTTATTTCACTCAGGCTGCTCTGGCAGGCCTGAGTGAGAATTGTCAGCTCTCCCTATGGGTGGCACAAGAAATGCTGCAGCCCATAGGGATCTCCTGGAACCCCAATACCCTGGGTACCTTAGTACCATATACTAGGGAATTATAAGGGTGTTCCAGTATGCCAATGTAAATTGGTGGAATTGGTCACTAGCCTGTTAGTGACAATTTGGAAAGAAATGAGAGAGCATAACCACTGAGGTTCTGGATAGCAGAGCCTCAGTGAGACAGTTAGTCATAACACAGGTAACACATGCAGGGCACACTTATGAGCACTGGGGCCCTGGCTGGCAGGGTCCCAGTGACACATACAACTAAAACAACATATATAGAGTGAAATATGGGGGTAAAATGCCAGGCAAGATGGTACTTTCCTACAATACCTGACTAGGTGGACAATCCTCCTCTGAGGGCTATTAAGGTCTCTCCAGTGGGCTTTTCCTTAGGTTACAACTTGCAAGAATTTATCAGCGTTCCTCTGCACAGCTCTCTTTGACGTCTGTCAAGAATCAACCACTGACTGCTCCAGGATGCCTGCAAAACTGCAACAAAGAAGCCAGAAGACTACCAGTGACATTGCAGCACCTAATCCTGACGGCTTTCTTGACTGTTTCCTGGTGGTGCATGCTCTGGGGGCTGCCTGCCTTCTCCCTACACTAGAAGCCACAAAGAAATCTCCTGTGGGTCGACGGAATCTTCCCCCTGCTCCAGCAGGCACCAAACTTCAGCCTCCCCGTTAACTCTTGGTCCCCTCTCATCCTGATGAGCTTGGCCCCTGGAACAGAGGTGGTGGACCCATGTGACCCACACTCTCCAGTGGTACAACTGTCTGAATTTGGAGGAGGTAAGTCCTTGCCTCCCCTCACCAGATAGTAATCCTGTGCACATGTGATCTGCAGCTACAAGGGCTTCTGTGCACATTTCCAAGAAATCCTGCATGTAGATCCAAGCCTAGGTCCCCAGCACTCTGTCCTGTGATGCTCAGGTCCCTGAGCTGACCTTTGTTGTCATGGGACCTCTCTTTGCAGTGTTGAGATGACTGCCATGTTCAGTGTTCTTGAACCTGTGTTCAAGGACTTCTGCTGGTGCTTCCTTCTTGTCCATTGGCTCTCTACATTGCTGGGGGCCCCCTCTGTCTCCTCTCCCAAGTGGCGATATCCTGGTCCTTCCTGGGCCCAGGCAGCACAGTTTTTCTACAACTGAAACTCTTGCAGGTAGCAAGTATTGTTTGCAGGATTTTGCCAAGTAAGCAACTCTGCATCCTCCAGCACACTGTGGGACATCTTCTGCATGAAGAAGAACTTCCTACCTCTCTCTAATCTATTCATGAAAACACTAACTGAAGTTCTTTAATTATCCAGCACCCATTATCACATGTATGCCAATGACAACCAACTACACCTGAAAATCTTCTCCCCTGAAGATAATAAGTCCCTCAACATAACTCTACAAAAAACACAAAACTGGCTGTCTTGAAACTACCTCAGAATGCCCTCAAAATTGAATTCCTCTTAATCGTCCCACCCAAACATTCACCAGGGATCAACTTATGGCTAAAACATCCAATTGTTCTTAACTGCTCATTATGAAATCTTGATTCCACAAGACCCTTGGAAATAACACTTGACAAGAACCTGACCATGGAGGAGCACATAAGTACTGCCACCAAAGTAGAAAACTACCAAATGAGCATCTTAATGAAATTAAAACCCTTCCTCCCCCAGACGACTTCAAGACAGCCATACAAGCCCTAGTTACTCCCAGGCTAGACTATGGAAGTGCAATCTTATGCAGACTTCCCAGACTTAAGCTAGCTCCTCTAGGGGCCTCTCTTAACTCTACTGCAAAGCTCATCACAGGATCAAAAAGAAACATACACATCATCCCAGATACAAAACCCCTAAACTGGTTTCCATACTAGACAAGGATAGAGTTTAAAATTCCCTATATGACCCATATAACCTTACACTTCAAAACCCCAATGTAATTGGCTCTAAAACTAAAGCGATCTAGGGGCTGTAGATCCTCTACAAGCACCAGCACCTTATTGCTGAAACCTCAGAAATTCCATAAAAAGAAAACTTGCAACAGAGTCTTCTCCATTTTTGCCCTGAGAATTTGGAACTCCTTACCAAAGATAATTTGACCAGACCCCTCAATTTCTTTAATAAAAAAGAAGTTCAAGTGCCATTCGTGAACGTATTTCTACGCTAGTTCTCACGATATGACACATTGCCTACAGCCATGATTATTTTTTGCATGGTTGATCGTGTCAGATAACTGTTCAAATTTGGTCATGTGGAGGCATCTTTCCTCAATTGTGAGCTATTACACTCTGTACCTTCATTGATTATATTGTTGTTTACTCCTCTTAATTCTTCTTTCCGAGCATTTATAAAGTACTTGGATACCCTCTCACGGGTCCTGTTTGCTCTATATAAAACTTTACAAATAAATAAATAAAATAAAACTATACTGTCACTTTAGCATTTTTTTTTTTTTCAGTGAATTTCTAAGTGTCTTTCTAATAGTCAATTTCTGCATTTTTTTTGCATACATAAACACATAAAAGGGTGCTATTGTAAGTAGGACAGACCAACTAGCTCTGTCAAAGTGTCAGTACACTGAAATACAAAAAGGCAGGCCTATTGGCTTTATGAGCACATCAACCTATTTAAAGCAGATCTGTTGACGTTATCAAAGAGTCACAAATAATTATTATCAACTGCATTTTTTTAATAAGTACTCACATTGCAATGCTTAATAATAGTGATTAGCACTAAATATTCTCAATAAAGCAATTCAGAGCAACATAAATATGTCTGAGTTTTTGTTAAAATTTGTCATGCCACAAAGTGCAGCCATTGAAACACAAACAAGAGGTCCCTGCACTGCATCTGAACAGCATACATGTCCACCTAAGAATGGCTTGAAAATAACTGTTATCTTTCCTCGGGTCATGGATACATTGACAGAGGAGCAAGTTACTATGAGGGTTTATGTGCTCCCTACATTATTTTTAAAATATTTTGTGTGGCTTTCCTGCTCCCACCTTGGACATCCATATCAGTTTTTAAAATAGGGCAAGGGGGATCTTCCATGGCTTCATCAGACCCACTGGCTCCCTCCAAGTAGCCCTATTCCATGGGACAACACATGTGTCAGCCACAGTTTTACTTTATTTTTAAGTAAGGGGCACCCCATCCCATCTGGGCACCTGTAACTTTTAAAGACATTGGGCCCCTTAGGCTCCACAGCCAGAACCCATTCTGGGTGCAGCAGGAGTCGGCTTTGCTCCAGCCTGGTGGGAACAATTTATCTTTTAGGTGAGAGCAATAATAGGCCTGATTCACAAAAGTAAAAGTAGGCCAAAAGACTGAGGTCAGACCAAACGTCTAATTTTAGACCTACAGTCTAACTTTATATGTAGTCATAGAACTATTGAGAATTTTATGGTTGTAGATGTATGGCAACATGTGGCAATATTTGTGGTGAGCAAGTGCCACAAAGCCTCCTGATCATGTGGTGTGGTAATTCAGTTACAGTTGTTCTTAGGACTGTGCTCTATTTTCCCCATCAGCTGAATTAACTTTCCAGCTTTTTGTTCCAATGTTGATAGCATGTGATGCTACCCCCTTCCACAACACCATTTTTCCTTTTCCTTCCTCTATTTTCTGAGCTGTCCTCTCTCTCACAAATTCCATGTACCTGCCCCACACCTGACAGTTACTACTTGCTTGGAGAAGGTGGTACATATCCGTTCCGTGTGGGTTATTTGTTTTCTAGTAGCTTATGCTTACTGTCAACAATTTACTCAGGTCCTTCAGATTTTACAAGACAATTACCAACTATTTGACAGCAAACGTTTGGTTCTTTGGAGTCAGGTGAGTGGCCAGGATTTTGCAACTACAGTGACAAAAAATGTCTAACCACTCATAAACGTCATTCCTCTTCTCCTTGTTCGGTAATACATTCCCAATCAAAGTGTAATCTTTTACATATCTGCCAGTACAAGATTATAGTCTTATTTAACATTCTGACACTAAATGGAACTCTGAATAATATAAAAGCAATAAATCCTAGATCCATCATTCTAAACATCTCTGCATTATAGTTTCTTGTTTCAATATAGTGACAGTGGTATGCAAATGTTTTTTTGTTATTATTTTGATACACACCGACCCTAAAACTTTTCTTAAGTAATTGCTACCAGCCTTTGCACTTTCTGAAGCTCATGTCGGAGCTCACACTTCCACTCCCCTAACTAGCCCAAAAAAAGCCAATAACAACAAGCCTCTCTGAGAGATTGAAAACTATAGATATATAATATTCATGTATTGTATTATTTACTATTGCCACTCACTTCCATTAGTTCAATTTACTCGTGAGTTGCTTACACCCTATGGAATACACAAGTTTAGTGCTAAAATATAATTGTCAGAATATTGTCTGACATAAATATCTGTGCTAAATACCAACTCAAAAATATTGCTTCATTGCAATCAACATTAAAAAATCTTTACATAACAGATAGATATTTTTGTAAATGATAATTCAGTGCATTATTCATATAAGATGAAAGTTATGTGTCTGATAGTCTGTTATAAAATGAAGTGCTTACTCCATTTCCCATCTCTCAACTTATATTTTCTTTTGTTTTGCTTACATTTTGTATGAGTATATATATATTTTTCGTTACTGGAGTATTTGACTTTCTATGCCACAATTATAGTATGGCTTCCCAGAGCTTATGTCAGAGTATTAGTAACTGAAAACAATGCCTTTTTGTAAAATACAGAATTGCATCTCTGCCGCCCTTAGGAAAATGACCAATTTGTTTTGTTTATTTTATGCCCACTTTCAATACAATCATATAGGTTGTTACTTTGATACAAATGTATTATTCAAGTGTGTGATTCTTTTTCAATTCTTAAATTTCAAGACCCAATTATGAATTATGCATTTCCATCCACCAAAGTCGTAATCAAACCCCTATATGTTCATTGAAAGGAACCTAATTTAATGAAACTTCAAAGGAGGGATGGCATATGGCTTAATCATTACTATCCCTGAGATGAAAGTGTCACAAGTCAAATATAATCCAAATGTAATAGTTTTATAATTCTCAAAATATAATTATAGATATCTGCTCTCCTCATCACAAATGCCAAACTTCTGTTCAAGCACAGATGTTAAAACATTTTTTGAAATTTATGATGTGATTTTTGGTTGGAAAGAATATTCCAAGAACTACAGCTCATCTATATATATTTATATATATATATATATATATATATATATATATATATATATATATATATATATACACACACACACAAAAATGCTAAATGTATTTATTGCATTAATAGTAGTTTGCCAAAGGTCCCCAATCTGATGCCCTTACTCTATACAAAACCAAGTAATAGATGGGGCCCTATTCACAAAGGTAAATGTAGATCAGCATGTGTAATACAAAAGTGTAAAGTTACCCCTATGTGTGGTCCTATTTATCTCCATCCCTCACTGGAGCCTCCTACACCAGGACTTACCTTCTCAAAAATAGGTAGAGACATCCACACCTATGGCAGAGGTCTCCATGTGGGAAGGTATAAGTAACAATAAAAAAGTGTAGTAAAGTTTTGAATAATGAATTTCAGTAGAATTACTTATTATATATAATACTTTAAAAAAGCATTCACAGTTGATTTGTTTTCAAAATAAATTTATTTAACAATATTTCCTATGCTGTATTTTTTAAGTCCTTGGTTCCATTACGGGAGTGTTGTAGCACCTCTGGATAAAAAACTATGGGCTGCATCTGCATTATTTTTTTACACGAAAGCGGCACAAACGTACAAAATATAATTGTATTTTTTAAGTGTGCACCGCTTTTGCATCAAAAAATGATGCAAATACAGTGCAAAAAAAGTATATATATGGGCCTATGTTCTCTTTCTGCACCAACTTATATTGAAGAAGCATTGGGGACGAGGCAATTGGAAGGATGTCCTCTGTGTATATGAGCTACTTTAATCGCATTCATTCTGTAGAGTGGGGCAATCTATAATACTGATTGTAAGTAAATAAGCGATTACTTTCTTATAACAATGTTTTTAATTCTGCTTTTCTCATATAGTCTCTGCATATCAGTGTACTGGAAGTATTATATGCAAAATATCCTGTTAAATAATCTCAATCAAATATACATACTACCACAATTTCTAAAGAAAATAAATACAATAATAATAATAATAATAATAATAATAATAATAATAAAGTGCAAGGCATGTTTTAAATCACAGAATAATGCCAAGGAAATAAATGAAAACTATTTGACACCAACAGCTATAAACCAGATCAAACACTTCCTAATTATGATTTCTATTACAGCTTAAATGCCTCATTGTAGTCCCAGTAGGCTACAACTCAGTGGTAAATTCCTTAAGGAAACCATTAGCTTTCTGACCCTTTTCAAATGTAGAAGTATTTGTCTCTAAAGGAATGTTTTAATTTAGCATGGATTGAATTCAGCTTTCAGCTCATAATGTGTATCAAATTACATGCTCTCCATTGTGTACTCCTGTTAATTGAAAAAATATAGCTTTTGAATAGCAAGGAATGAATCATTTAAAGGAAATAAACAGTAGGTTGAATAAGGCGTCAATTTACTGTGGAAGCCCTACCGACAACATACACTTCATCACAATGCAACAGTTATACAGTGTGATGAAGTATACATTTTCGTGTATAATAGTGGGCAATTATATTTGTAAGTAAAATAATTAATTAGTAATCCTACGTCCTAATCATGAGCTTCCCACAATCAGTCAATACATCTTACGCTTAAAATATCACCAACTGGATCCCCATAAACTCCGGAAGAACACATATTTCTGCATGTCAGCCATCAAAACATCATAGTCAGTTGGATTCGTTTATAGGGCATATGACTCAGGGATGTCATTTAGGATGAAATACAGAAAGCAATGACTACAAGTATTTAGGTACTTGTAACTTTAAAGACCTGCATTGCCACTCTTTTGTATTTAACCAGTGGGAGTAATGGACTCTTAAAAGTACATTTCCCCTCCTTGTGATCTAGAATAAATAGCGTTTTGCTTTAGACTACTAATTATAAATATATTATGACCCCAATGTTTGAAAAACTATCGTTTTTAAAGTGTACATCCTTGGTCTCAGGACCAAAAACTATTATTATATCACCCTCTGGGACTGCAAGGTGAGAGCAACGTGCACATGAAGTCACTTCTGGTCTCTCACTCGCTCTGATTTTGATGGCAGGATGCCACTGATCATTCTATAATAAGAATAATAATGTTTAATTACATTTTATCTGATGCCTCATATGGTTTATCAAGACTATACTGAAAACAGTGCCCTGCTAATGGATAGTCCCCACCAGTTAAACCGCAGTGTAAAGATTTGGCTTGAAAAAAAAGACATAAATTATGTTCTTCTCATGTGTTAGGGACTTGATGCATCATATTCTTCAAACGACAACATTCTTTAAAGTATTTAGTAGACTGATAGTGACTTTTTTAAGATCACTTTAAACCCAGTAAGTCCCTTATAGGTTCAGTTACAGCTAATAATTATCTAAAAAAGCTGCATTTATTGGATTGTATCTTGACTTAAGTTTGTGGAATAATAAAAAACAGGTATGGCCAACATAGCATATGTAGGTAGTACACAATTGTAATATAACGCAGAGGCTATGACATGTTTAGAAGAAAAAGAAATATTATAACTCATCTACTTTATCACCTCATTGTTTAATTAATTGTGAAAATTATGTATTTGGAGTATGTTCTTAGCCATTCCGTGCACAAATATTACATTTGTGGAACTGTTTTAGCATAAAACACATTTTTTCTGACAAAAACATCACATGATGTGAGGTGAACAGGAGAGACAGGGCAGGTGCAGTAATATTCTTCTTGGTTTGAACTGTATAACATTAGCCTCATCAAGGCAGCTTGGCTAAGCTGCTACAGGCTGGCCAATCAGAGCACAGCACCAAAAACAATGCAGGGCTGAAATTGGCAACTTTTTAGGTAAAGTCTAAAACTCTTTACCTCAACAAGTTATATTAAATCCAACAACTGGAAGTTGTGGGATTTATTACAACAATTAATTTGATACCAAATTCTTGGTATGCATCTTTTAAGGAGACTTTAAAATGTAAAACAAAGTCTCCCCATTCTAGCCTATGAAGGCCATTTACTACAATGAGGGAAAAACGAATTTGGCTGTTTTTACCTCACCAGGGCTTATAAAACTATTTTTATAAAGTCCCTGCTTATAGTTACATGGCACCCAGCCCTAGGGGCACATAGGGCACACCTTAGGGGTGACTTATATGTAAAAATAAGGTAGTTTAAGACTTTGGGACTACTTTTAATTCCAAAGTCGAATTTGCATATAACTTTAATTTAAAAGCAGCCAGCAAGGCAGGCCTGCCTTTAAAATGACACTGGGCACCTCAGCAGTGCACCTAGGTGTGCACCACCTATGCTGTGGTCCCTAAACCTACATGCCCTACCATATACTAGGGACTTATAGGTAGGTTAACTTAGCCAATTATAATTAGCCTAATTTGCATATCCATTTTACACAGAGCACTGGCCCTGGGACTGGTAAGCAGTACCCAGGGCACAGCCAAGAGTCAGGAAAACACCAGCAAAAAGTGGAAAATGGGGGCAAAAAGGCAGGGGGCCTCTGCAATCAGCCCTGTTTTCTCACACAAGCCCCCCCCAGCCCACACGCCCAGGAGATTCAGCCCAACCCTGGGAGAGTCTTCCTGGCTTGTTAGGCGAGGAAGACAGTGAAGAAAACTGGCTGTCCCTTTGCAGGGCCTACTCTGCCTTACATCCTCCTGTCATGGTCACTCCCTCTGGGTAGTGAAGCCATCCCAACAGTGAAAGGACCCATCTCAAACTGAAACTTCCCTATAGGGGGTCTTCCTCCTCTCTCTCTGCCAACTTGGGTAATGAGGTGCCCACCTCCCCTACTCCTAACTTTGCTAGGGCAACACCTAGCTTACCCAAAGAGGTCACCCAACACTTGAGCAACCCCACCATGACCAACAGGGTCAGGGGGCCTACTTTGCTATTGGCCCTGGGGTCTGCCTCCCAGACCAAGTACAGTGCTGCCAGGAAGGCTAGCACCCAGCAGAGGCTACTGACAGCTGTCAGTACCCAGAACCACACCCTAAGCTCTCCGCTGACAGGTGGCTGAGCTGCTTTAGGGCAACTTTGGGGTCCTGGCACCCCTCTTGCTGTCTAGTGTGGGGGGCTACCACCTCCTGTGGCAGACACCCTCCTTCCACTCTCCCTTCTGTCAGTGCAGGGGCAACACCCTGCATCTGGACAGCTGCCTGACTACTCAGGACTTCCTTGGGGTCAGGGGAAGCCTCACCAGTGCCAACTCTGGGCTCCCCCCCTACTGGGGCAGAAGGCCTTTGGCTCCCTGGAACTCTCTTTAAGAGTGGCCTACCCTTCCTTTTCTTCTTTCCTTTTCTTGGGGACCCCTGTCTCCTAACTGTAGGGACTGACTCCCCAGGACTTTGGTTTGGGGGGGCGCCCTGGGCGACCGCCCCATCTGGGACCAGACCCACCTCTGGGAGGTCATTGCCCAGGATACAATCTAGGGGGAGGTCAGTACTGACTACCACCCTAAACCAGTCAAGGATACCCTCCCTCTCTAGGGGCACTATGGCTACAGGTTTGGAGGTGACCTCCCCTGTGGCTATCCTGACTTTCCTTGTCTCTCCTGGGACATACATGTCTGGGGTCACTAACCGGTCACTCACTATAGTGTGACTGGCACAGGTGTCTCTCAGGCCAGTGGTAGGGATCCCATTCACCTGAATGGGGTGGAAGTGCCTACTCCCACCCTCAGGGATCACCAGCTTACCATCTGGTCCAGTCTCCCAGCTCAATGCTAGGAGGACTTCATCATCTGAGGAGTCCTCCTCCATGGCTACACTGGACAGCCCAGTGCTAACCACCTTCTTTGGACAGGCTGCATCTCCTCTGAAGTGACCTGTCTGCTGACAGTCAAAGCAAGCCCTACTGTCCAAGAGCTTTTTTAACCCTGGGTCTCCCTGTCTCTGCTTGTCAGAGTGGGAGTGGGATTTACTCTCCTCCTTCTTAGGGTTCTGGGGTACAGAGGGAGTCTCTGTGGTGGGCTTACCACCTCCCTCCTTAGGTTTTTGGGGACCTGCCCCCCCCTTCTTGGAGTCTCCCCCCTGGGACTTGACAACCACCCTGGTTCTCAACCACTCATCAGCTGCCTCCCCTAGCTCTCTAGGGTTGGTCTGCTTAGAGTCCACTAGATGCTGGCGTAAACTTTCTTGGGTACAATTGGTCAAGATGTGCTCTCTCATGATCAGATTGTATAACCCCTCATAAGTATTTACTTTGTTACCAATAATCCATCCCTCTAGTGCCTTTAGTGAGGTGTCTACAAAGTCAACCCAAGACTGGGTACTGACCTTCTGGGTGTCCCTGAACTTCATTCTATACTGCTCTGGGGTCAGACCAAACTTCTTGGTTAAGCACCTCTTCATACTAGGGTACGAATCTGCCTCCTCCCCCCTTAAGGTCAGAAGCCTATCCCTCCCTGAGTTGGGGACCAACTCCCACAAAAGGGAACCCCAGTATTGAGGCCTAACCCTTCTCATTTGGAGTGCCCTCTCAAAGGCCTCCAACCACTTGTCTATATCATCCCCCTTTACATAAGCAGGAACCACCCCCTTGGGTAATCTGGGGCAAACTCCCCCATCCATGAACACCTCAACTTCTCTGTCGCTGCCACCATCTCTTTTCTCTTTCTTTGCCCACTTTTTCTTTTCTAGGGCCAGCTTGTCTGCTTCCAAAGCTATGTATGCTAGCTGGGCCTCCAGCTCTCTCTCCCTGATGGATGGGTTCTCTCCTCCTGAAGGGACCCCCTTCCCAACACTAGCTTTGGGTCTGCCCCTAGTCACTGTATGTACTGAGGACCGGTCTTCCTCATCCTCACTTAGGCTCAGATGCCCTCCCTCCCCTGAGTGGTTAGAGCTAGCATCCTCCCCTGTTTCTCCCTCCTCTGGAGTTTCCCCTGGGTCTACCTCTTGGGCCTCAGCCCATGCTGTCAGGGATTTGATCAGGACTTGCTTCCTGAGGTCAGTGGTTGCAGGCAACCCTCTTTCAGTACACAACCCCCTAAACTGGACTACTGTCAGTGTGGGTAGGCTAGCCAGATCAAGCTCCATGGTTCCCTAGTTTTGTGTCAACAAAAACTTTTTGCAAAAATTGGAAACAATAATTTAGAAAAATTACAAAAATTCAATAATAGAAATTAATCCAAATTATTATTATTATTTTTTTTCAAAAAAATTAAAAATAAAATAAAAATTGCACTAGGACAATTCAAAGGATTTTTAATTTGTTTTACCTAAAACTGTAACGTGATACTGAACACAAGTACAGGATCCCACCGCTGCCACCAAAAATGTTGGAAAATGGGTTATTGGTAAGGGCAGGTAGGTACCTACACCTAGCAACAAGCCACTAACCTCCACTTAGGTCCAGTTAGGTGTCAGTAAATTAACCCCAGCTCAACCCTTGGTAGCTTGGCAACGAGCGTCAAGGCTTAACTTAGGAGACAGTGTGTAAAGCATTCAAATATCACAAAACAGTAATTAAATAAAACACAGGAAACAGTTTAAAAATCCAAAACCAATTTATAAAAATAGTTTATATTTTTATCTTTAAAATGACACAAAAACGAATAAAATCGGATAAAGGGAACCGGAGATATGAATTCTTAAAGAATTATTATTTTTCTAGCGCTTAGAAACAAAAAGCGGCAATCGGGTCATCTGGTTGCACCTCGACCGGGGCAAAGTCAAAGTTTCAGGCCGACCGCGATGGAGCACTGCTCGGCTACACGTCGCGGGAGGCCTCGGTTAAAAAGTTACCTTCTGACTTAGTCTTTATTTTGAAGATTTTCTTCAGCGGGACGAACCTGCCAGTCCAATCCGACCTCCTGGAGCCCTTCTCCGGATACGCGATGCTGGAATCCTCGGTGGAGATTTTTACCTTCGGACTTAGTCATTTTTTCGAGGTGAAAATCCTTCGACCGGGGTAAACCTGGATCTTGATCCGACGTCCATGGAGCCCTTCTCGGATACGATGGCTGGGAGGTCCCGGTCAACTTTTTACCTTCGGACTTAGTCTCTTTTTCAGAGATTTTTCTTTACCGGGACGAACCACCAAGTCAGGCCGGGTCGCGGTTGAGGCAAGCCGGCTAGAATTTCCGCGGCGGGTTGGTCCCTCTATGGAGCTTTTTTACAAAAATTCTCAAATCTTCTCCAAACTTCTGGGGCTTCACCCAGATGTTCTTTTAAGGTTCTTTTGGGGTCCACAGCTCACCCCAAGGGTCCAGAAGTTCTGAGATGGTCCTTGGGGGGTGCGGACTACAACTCCCAGAATGCACCTGGCGCAAACTCCTTTTTGGCCACTGGACAGTGGTCAGCTGGTCACTTTCTTCAGGAGTTGGTGCAGGGGACTCTGGATAGCAATTTTTCACCTGTAGCAAACAGGGAGTGTCTCCTTGAACCAGCTGAAGCCAGGCTAAGTCCTTCTTGTGGTGAAGCCCAAGTGTGCATCTGGTGCAGTCCTTCTGAGTGCAGGTTCCAGGTGCAGGCCAGGGGTCTAGCAGGGCAGTCCTTCTTCTCCTTTGGTTCTTCCTTGTTGGAATCTGATGGGGATCTGAGGTGTGGGTGTAGGTCTGCCAGTTTTATCCTTGCTCCTGGGTGAAAAGCAAGGGGGTCCTGGTTCTCCAATCAGGTACAGGGTTGTCCCCCTGTGATGATCACTTCCTGGGAAGTGTGGCAAAAATCCATCCCAGAAGGCAACATTCTCTAAAAATCCAACATGGCTGAATCTGATTTTTGGAGGTTACATCTAGCTGAGCCCACCCACTGGTGTGGCTAAAAATCATAAACACACCCCTCTCCTGCCCTCTCCTAATCTAATCAAGGGGGCACCTAGTTGTCTGGGGTTGCAGGATGTGGGGGTGTTGCTGGTTGCTCCAAATGTCCTTCTCTGCCTTTGAAGACCAGTTTGGCAGCCCTCCCCCTTCCTGCCTCACTATCTGCTGAGGGGAGATTCTCTCCCACAGGCACATTCCTTTGTGTGAAGTCAGGCCACTTCACACCTCATCAAGGCAGCTTGGCTAAGCTGCTACAGGCTGGCCAATCAGAGCACAGCAGCAAAAACAATGCAGGGCTGAAATTGGCAACTTTTTAGGTAAAGTCTAAAACTCTTTACCTGAACAAGTTATATTAAATCCCACAACTGGAAGTTGTGGGATTTATTACAACAATTAATTTGATACCAAATTCTTGGTATGCATCTTTTAAGGAGACTTTAAAATTTAAAACAAAGTCTCCCCATTCTAGCCTATGAAGGCCATTTACTACAATGAGGGAAAAACGAATTTGGCTGTTTTTACCTCACCAGGGCTTATAAAACTATTTTTATAAAGTCCCTGCTTATAGTTACATGGCACCCAGCCCTAGGGCACATAGGGCACACCTTAGGGGTGACTTATATGTAAAAATAAGGTAGTTTAAAACTTTGGAACTACTTTTAATTCCAAAGTCGAATTTGCATATAACTTTAATTTAAAAGCAGCCAGCAAGGCAGGCCTGCCTTTAAAATGACACTGGGCACCTCAGCAGTGCACCTAGGTGTGCACCACCTATGCTGTTGTCCCTAAACCTACATGCCCTACCATATACTAGGGACTTATAGGTAGGTTAACTTAGCCAATTATAATTAGCCTAATTTGCATATCCATTTTACACAGAGCACTGGCCCTGGGACTGGTAAGCAGTACCCAGGGCACAGCCAAGAGTCAGGAAAACACCAGCAAAAAGTGGAAAATGGGGGCAAAAAGTTAGGGGGGCTCTGCAAACAGCCCTGTTTTCTCACAACATGACATATTGGAGGCCCCACACTGAGAATAATGATCAGAATTAAGAGATGTCTTGGTTGATTTAATAAACGTCATTCATTTTATAAACTGCATGTAATGACCTGCACTAAGGATGAAAGACCTCGCTTGATGTCTCTGGAGATATCTAATTGAGCATTTATGGGTTAAAGTGGCTGAGGGTAATGGAAGAAATGCTTTGGGCAATCAGCAGGAGACACTCACAATGTCAGTGATGATGCATTTTATATGCATTAATATTACAGAAGCTGTCTAATGTGAATGAGTAACACAAATGATGCATCATAATGTTGACCCACACCAATATGTGTATGTATGGGATCTGACTGTGGCAGACAAAGAGAGAGGTCAAAGTCGTCATTTGAGCTGTGACTGGACCTAAAATCTAGAACTACAGAGGGGAATTCATAAGGACAGATGCAGTTATGTATGAGTATTGTAAACGTAGGCTTAGGAGCTTGGAAGACAACTTAAGAGCTAAAAATTATAGTTAACACCTAGGCTTAAAGAACAGAAGGACTTGGCCAGCTGCACACAAAGATGGGTGTGCTTTAAGATCACCTCTCTGAGTGCTTCAAAATCCTGCATTGCACAGCCAACCCAGCAATGGACAAAACACAGGAAGTGCACTATGGAGGCTAAAGCGGTCTTTGGTCATGTGATTGCCTGACCACAAGACTCAAAGATTCTACAAGAGTAAGATGACACAAACTAGGGAGCAGACTGCAAACCCTAACTGTCGGAGCCTAGGCTGTCATTCTGGGAGACAGTGGTGAGCACACAAGACTATGGAGCCCTGGTGGATGGCTGAGCTGAGGGCTCCTGCATGGTGCTAGTGGTTGACCGACTGACAGGATTGCAGCTGTGAGGGTTCTAGTACTTGTTCTGTGCAAATTAGTCTCAAGGTGACCGATCATGCTGTGAGGCATACAGAGCGCAGGGAGGAGGGGTAGCATTAGAGAAATTGTTGTGTCACTGCCAACCGGCATTTCTGGGAGAGATGGATCTTACTTATCTTTCACAATGTGAGGGCTGCTCCTACATCGACTAGACTGGAGATGACACAACCAAGAGAAAGCCAGCAGCATATGAAAGCCTACAGTGTGGAGCTTGACTCAAACAGCCTTGCATGTCGCAAAGAGAAACCACTTTTGATCAGGCCTGCATCTGAAGGGTATTAGAATCAGCTGAAGCATCATCCAATTATCCCCATTTGTGTACAGCAGCAACTTAAAAGGACTGTCTATAACAGTGGCAGGTTGGTGGTTTTATGGGCCTCACTGCTTCAGACCCTCCAACACAAAGGAGGGAGGAGATGGGGGAACTACTTGTGATTGGACAACATCTAGCTTACTGCAGGCACATTTCCATTCTGAAATGACTTGGAAATCCCAAGTGGCAGCACACACTCAGCATAATAAAATCAACAAACAGTCCGAGACCACAGTAAGGACACAAGAGGGAGCTGGTGCATCTGGAGAAGCTGAAGAGACACAAAAACAAACATGTACAGGCCAAATGTGATATACGAACCAACATGGAGAAACAGATTAGTAGGGTGGGTTTGCAAATTGAGCTACCTCCTCAAGACATGAGAAACATTGCATAAAATGCCACAGAACCTGAAAACTCGATTTCCAATATATTACTCAATTAAAAGAAAAAAATTGATTGATTTGAAACACAGAGTAGAACACGTGCAGGGCAAGTGACAAAGGAACAACTTATACTTCATCAGGATACCTGAGGGATTAGAAGGCTCTAACCAGGAGGTTTTCCTGACCACATGGCTGAAATGATGGCTACCCACAGAGGCTTTATCAGCATTCTTTGTCATTAAAAGTGTCTACAGATCCCTACTGTGCAGCCATCCCATAAATGCCCCAGAGATTGATTATTGCCTATATTTTAAACTACAGAGGCAACATAGAACAACGTGCCTAACTACACACCAAGTTAATGATATAGGTGGTCATTACAACCCTGGCGGTCGGTGTTAAAGCGGCGGTAAAACCACCAACAGGCCGGTGGAAAAAAAATTGAATCATGACCGTGGCGGAAACCGCCAGCATAGACAGCCACTTTAAGCCATGGCGGTACAAACAAACACCGCAGCGGTAACCGCCAACAGACAGACGGAGGACAAAGTACCGCTGACAATATTACAACAGTCTAATCCACCACCTTTTCCGGGGCGGATTCACCGCGAACAAAAACTCTGCGGAAACAGGACTTGGAAGGGAAAACTCTCACCTCTACACACCCCACGAGGAACCAGGACGCCATGGAACCGGAACTCCACATACTCCCTGCCTTTATCTTCCTGCTCCTCTACCAGGAGCACAAATGCCGGAGGCGAAAACCACAGTGAGTACTGCACCTACGACACAGGGGATGGGGAGGGAAAAGAGAGTGATACACACAGGCAACACCCCCTCCCCTACCCTCACCCTCACCCACAACAACATACACACAAATACATTGTGATACATTACAGTTACACCCCCAACCACCCTGGAAGAATGCAAAGACAAAAGGAAATGAGTTGAACGTTTGTAATCTATTAAAATTCAGTATTCAAAAAATATATATCCACTATTAACAAATATATACACCAATAATACAAGTACAAGGTATTCCACCATTAAAGTCCGTGGACCACAGGGCCCAAATTGCATGGGGTAGGCCCACACAAGATACTCGATCAAAACGGAGAGAACACTGCTGGGGCATCAGTTTGAAATACAACAGGCACCTCAGGGGGAAGGGAAGGAGGGACACCTCAGCCGGATGAGTGCAGGACGCCAGATCCACGAGGGGGCTCCATGCCCATTGATGTATCCGGGGGAGTGCAAAGCCACAGTCTCTCAAGTCTCTACAGTGGGTGGTTTGCCCACTGTTTTATCCTGGGGAGTGCAAAGCCACAGTCTCTCAAGTCTCTACAGTGGGTGGGTTGACCACTACTTTAGCCTGGTGGAGTGCAAAGCCACAGTCTCACAAGTCTCTACAGTGAGTGGTTTGCCCACTGCCTTATCCTAGGGAGTGCAAAGCCACAGTCTCACAAGTCTCTATAGTGGGTGGTTTGCCCACTGCCTTATCTGGGGAGTGCAAAGCAACAGTCTCAAAAGTCTCTCCAGTGGGTGGTTTGCCCACTGCCTTATCCTGGGGAGTGCAAAGCCACAGTCTCACAAGTCTCTACAGTGGGTGGTTTGCCCACTGCCTTATCCAGGGGAGTGCAAAGCCACAGTCTCACACGTCTCTACAGTGGGTGGTTTGCCCACTGCCATATCCTGGGGAGTGCAAAGCCACAGTCTCCCAAGTCTCCCAAGTGGGTGGTTTGCCCACTGCTGTATCCTGGGGAGTGCAAAGCCACAGTCTCTCAAGTGGATAACAGTCTCCACTGGTTCTGGAGGGGGCTTTGTGCCCAGAGTGCTTCATCCTGCCAAGGACTGAGGTAGTGGATGGGATACTCCATTGGTTCAGGAGGGGGCTCTGTACCCAGAGTGCTTCATCCTGCTTGTGGCGGCCCCAGTAGAGTTGGAGCTTTTGGCGCTCATTGGCCTGCGGTGCTTGTGGTGGCGGTGTCCTTAGCAGCGGTGCTTGTGGCGGCGGTGTCCTCTGAAGTGGTGCTTGTGGCGGCGGTGTCCTTGGCAGCGGTGCTTGTGGCGGCGGTGTCTGCTGTGCAGGTTTTCTGCGACTTGCCTGACTTTCTGTGCCCCTTTCCCACCTTGGATGGTGGCTCAGCTGTCTTCCCACTCCCAACTGTACTCCTGGGAGAAGCTTTGGTGGCAGATGTTTAGCCTTTCTCCCGCCGGGCACTGGCCAACTTTTATGATCTTGCGGTGGGGGACTGTCCATGGTCTGGCTCCTTGTCACACTGGCGCACTCCAGAAGCCGGTTACTGCTGGCACCACTGTGCCCAGTGATGTGGTGGCTGAGGTGCTGGGTTGGGACCTGGAAAGGCGGGCCCTAGGGGACTGAAGGGGTATGGGAGGTGAGGGGAAGGGGTCAAGGTTGGACAGGAAAAGTTTTTTGGACACACTGGGACGGGTAGACGGAGGGGGTTTGGGAGTGGAGGAAGAGGTAGTGGTTGTAGGAGGTGTACGTTTGCTGCCTTTGGGTGAAGGTGCATGGGCTGGAGGCTGTCGTGAGGTGGATGGCTGTTGGGGGGGTATGTGGCTGCGTTTGTGTACCTTGGGAGGTGGGCTCACAGACACACTGGGAGAGGACACAAGGGATGTGAGAATCGTAGTGGGGGTGGTGAGTGCATGTGAGCGGGGTGTGGTGATGATGGACGTAGTGGCTGAAGATGTAGTGCATGCAGGTGTGAGTGGAGACGTGACAGGGAGGGAGGAGGGAGACGTGGAGGGGGGGACACAGTGGAGGCAGTGGATGTTGGCATGTCTGCATGGGTATGACCCTTGTGTGAGTGCCTGTGGGATGTGTGGTGCTCAAGTTTGCCAGAGCTTCCCTTGTGTGTTGAGGTGTGTGCATGCTGGTCTGATGGTGTGCTTGGGATGGGCTGAGGTACAGGGGTTTGGGTCTGGGTAGAGGAAGTTGGAGGGGGGAGGCTGGACACAGGGACAATGGCTGCGATCAGTGCTGAGGCCAGAGTCTGAAAAGCTCGCTGTTGGGCTGCCTGACTAGAATGAATGCCCTCCAGGCATTCATTGGTCTGTTGCAACTGCCTCTCTACACCCTGGATGGCATTCATAATGGTAGACTGCCCAACAGTGAGGGACCTGCGGAGGTTAATGGCCTCCTCACTGAGGGCAGCAGGGCTTACTGGGGCAGGAGCTGGGGTGCCTGGGGTGAAGGAGATGCCCACCCTCCTTGGTGAGCGGGCATGGGAAACACGCTGATGGGCTGCTGGGAGGGTGGGTCTGGTAGAGGGTTGGCCGCTTTACCTGTAGATGTGGTGGGCACAGAGGGGCCCGCCACCGCAAGGGAGCTCCCATCAGAGGAGGAGTCTGTGTCGCTGGTCTCAGCTCCTGTCCCTGCCGTGGAGCTCCCCTCGCCCTCCGACCCACTTGTGGCTTCAGACTCTGTTGTCTCGCCCTCCAGCTCCGGTGCCACTGCTCCTCCGCCTGATGATGCTAATGCACACAAGTACAGGGAGACCACAAAAAGGGGGGGGAGACAGAAGAAAGACATGTTGAGTGCATGCAGTACCGCTACAGTTGGCGGACACTACAGACACAGAAGCCCCATGCACCACACCGTGCACTTTGAGTTCCCTAATTAATCACAGGGACATAGGTTACAAGGCCTATGCCCGATTGCTGCACACATGGAAGTGACTAGGTGTAGTTGGCTCTGAACACAGGTGGGGTGGGGTGCCACATGGCCTTCCTTATGACAGGACCTTGCCTACTAAACTCACCCTGGCCTATGGGAACTCACAGCCCACCTACCCCACCCAGACACCTTCACTGCGGGCAGAATCAGCTGAATGTGTCTGTACTCACCCCCTTGTGGCTGCTGTGATGACCTCAAACGCCCATCCAACTGTGGATACGCCACCGCCAGGATCCGGAACATCAGGGGAGTCATGGTACAACGGGCACCCCTCCCACGTTGGGAGGCCATCCCCAGCTGGGTCTCCGCTGTCTTCTTGCTCCAGCGGCGAATGTCCTCCCATCTTTTACAGCAGTGGGTGCTCCGTCTGTGGTGGACCTCCAGGGCCCGGACTTCCTTGGCGATGGCACACCAAATATCCTTCTTCTGGTGGGCGCTGACCTAAAGGAATAGTACAGGGGAAAAGGAGAAGATATAACCATCCGCACCGTCACAGTCATTGGCCCGCATCCCTACCCTTGCCATGACGCACATTCACTCACTGTTGTTTCATGCACGCCTCATTCTACCCCCCTAGTTTCAATCCACACCACTCCACACAGGCATTGCCCATTCGGCATGATCACTGTGTACTTACCTGTTTGTCTGGAGGACTGTAGAGTAGCGTGTACTGGTGAGGACCCCATCCACTAGTTTCTCCAACTCCTCCGTGCTGAAGGCAGGGGCCCTTTCCCCAGACACATGAGCCATCATCACTTCCAGACTAAGGTCACAGCAGCACTTGCAGTGTAGGTCCTCTCCTGTCGAAGATCAGGTATGAAGTGATTGAACAGAGAGAAAATGTCGGTCACGTCCGCAGCGGTGCGTACCGCCACCACCGGCGTACATCGTCATTGGCTCCTCGGACCCATATGGTCCAATGTTGACCAATGCAGGATTGCGCCGTGGTCTACGACCGCCTACCGCAACAGTGTACAACGCCAGCGCAGTTACCTCATATCCCCTTATCCCACATTACAGGTCAGGCAGCTGCCATTTCAGGGGGCCACATGGCATTACTTTTTAATGCGTCACACATATCTAGGCCTTGCATACACAATAATACAGGCACATGGCGGTTTTAAGAAAGTGAGGAATAAAGTTGTGTTAACGTACCTCAGTGTTGGTTGACTCTCTGCTCGCTGTTCTCCTCCATAGAGCACGTCTGCTGGGGCAGATGAGGAGGTGGCGGCATCCTCCGGTGGATCTGTCGACAATGGAGGAGCGACATGTGATTGTCACCTATAGACTTGATTGTGCCACAATCCTGGACCTGTGTGCCCAGTTGGAGCCAGACCTGATGTCAGCTATCCGCCATCCCACAGGAATCACCCCTCTAGTGCAGGTCCTGTCAGTACTCCATTTCCTGGCAAGTGGGTCTTTTTAAATGACAGTGGCTGTAACATCAGGGATGTCCCAGCCTATGTTTTCCAACGTGTTGTCCAGAGTGTTGTCTGCCCTGCTGAAACACATGCGCAGCGACATCATTTTCCCTCAAATGGAGGATTTGCCTACAGTGAAAGGTGACTTCTATGCCCTGGGACATATCCCCAACATCATTGGTGCCACTGATGGGACACATGTGGCCTTGGTCTCCACCCGCAGGAGTGAACAGGTGTGCAGAAACCGGAAGAGTTACCATTCGATGAATGTGCTGATGGTGTGTTTGGCCGACCAGTACATCTCCTATGTGAATGCCAAGTTTCCTGGCTCAGTGCATGACGCTTACATTTTTAGGAATTGCAGCATCCCTTATATGATGGGGCAACTCCAGAGGCAGCGTGTGTGGCTATTAGGTGAGGACATGGAGCCTATACAGTGTGACTCGGTGTCTGGGTCTGGGGATGTCTCTAAGAGTTAGAGTGTGTCTAACAGATTTCCCTCAACATTTGCAGGTGACTTTGGCTACCCCAACCTGTCATGGCTACTGACCCCAGTGAGGAATCCCAGGACAAGGGCAGAGGAACTCTACAATGAGGCCCATGGGCGAACTAGGAGGGTTATAGAGAGGACCTTCGGCCTCCTGAAGGCCAGGTTCAGGTGCCTCCATCTGACCGGTGGTTCCCTATTCTACTCACCAAAGAAGGTGTGCCAGATCATCGTGGTCTGCTGTATGCTTCACAACTTGGCTTTGTAACAACAGGTGCCTTTTCTGCAGGAGGATGGTCCAGATGGAGGTGTTGTGGCAGCTGTGGAGCCTGTGGACAGTGAAGAAGAGGACGCAGAAGAAGAGGACATCGACAACAGAAACACAGTGATCCAACAGTACTTCCAGTGAGACACAGGAAAGAATACATCACAGCCTGCTACATCTTATATAATTGTTCGACCTCTCATCTGTCTGTCTCCTTCACCCAGTGTATGGACCCTCAGTTGTCACTTTCCCTTTCAATTTCACAGATGTGGGTCCCAGTGCGTGACATCTGCTTTGTTTCCTCATGGACTAGAGCTGTGTGACATAGGTATGTTGACAATACAATGGATATATCATTTTTACACAGTTATTGCAAATACACATTTGTGAAAGCACAGACTGACTCCAGATTGTTTAGTGCTTTAAGGGTGTTTATTTAATATTTAAGTGCTAAATGGTGGAGGGGGTTGTAAAATGATCAGGGGTGATGGTGGAGGGATGTTCATGGCAGAGTCCAGTCTACTAGTCTCACACGTGCATTGTCCAAAGGGGCATAGGAAGTGGAGCTAGGGCAGTCTAAGGATGGACATGGTGACAAAGTGGGACAGAAGGATGACAATCAGGGTGGTCTCATTTCTTGGAGGGGGTCTTGGCATTGTTCTCTGTCTTTGTCCTGAATCTCAGGGACCGCTTGCGAGGTGGTTCTCCATTTGCAGGGGATGGGGTGCTGGTGTCGTGGTCCTGTGGTGGTGCCTCCTGTCCACTAGCGCCGGTGGAGGTGGTGGGCAGTTCATCATCCAGGCTAGTGTCAGGGGCCCCTTGTTGTGCCACAGTGTCCCTCCTGGTGTTGACGAGTTCCTTCAGCACCCTTACAATGGTGCCCAGGGTGGTGTTGATGGATTTGAGTTCCTCCCTGAATCCCAAATACTGTTCCTCCTGCAGCCGCTGGGTCTCCTGAAACTTGGCCAGTACCGTAGCCATCGTCTCCTGGGAATGGTGGCAGGCTCCCATGATGCTGGAGAGGGCCTCGTGGAGAGTGGGTTCCCTGGGCCTGTCCTCCCCCTGTCGCACAGAAGCCGTCCCAGTTTCCCTGGGTTCCTGGGCCTCTGTCCCCTGAACCGTGTGCCCACTGCCACTGCCCCCAGGTCCCTGGTGTTGTTAGGGTGGTGGGTTAGCCTGGGTTCCCTATAGTGGTGGACAAACTGCTGCTTGATGTCTCCTGGGGACAGAGGTATGGGTCCGCTCGGTGGGTGCTGTGCTGGTGTTTCCAGAGGGGGGAGGCTCTGTTGTGGCTTGTGCCAGTGTGAGGGGAACCGAATGTCCCAAGGTCACAGATGGGCTGGGCTGGTCATCTATATCCAGTTGGACAGAGCTGCTGTCATCACTGTGGGCCTCTTCTGTGGGTGGAGTAGACATATTTGCACCATCCTGCCTGGTGACGTTGGGTAGGGGTCCTGCAGGTGTGTAAAGTCATGATTATTGCATCTGTGTGTGGCATGGTGTGCAATGGGTGGGTGACCCTGTACCCCAGTGCTTGCATTCTTGTGTGGGACCTTGTGTGATAATTGTTTAGGGGTGTGTGTGGGTATGTGCAGTGGCCATGCATTGGTGATGGGTGTCCATGCTTTGTTGTTGCATGCAGGGCTTGGTGTTGTGATGGGTTGTTTGTGAAAGTGGGACATTTGTGAGGAGTTGTAGTGATGGGGGTTATGGAGAGGGTGGGGGTATGTGATAGCATGCAAGTTGGGTGGGGATGTAAGTTAAGATTTGACTTACCAGAGTCCATTCCTCCAGCTACTCCTGCGAGGCCCTCAGGATGCAGTATAGCCAAGACGTGCTCCTCCCATGTTGTTAGTTGTGGGGTGAGGAGGTGGGGGTCTGCCGCCAATCCTCTGGACCGCGATGTGGTGTCTGGATACCACGGAATGTACCTTCCCCCGTAGGTTGTTCCCCCTCTTCCTGATGTCATCCCATGTTCTTGAATGGTGTCCCACTGCGTTGACCCTGTCCACGATTCTGCGCCATAGCTCCATCTTCCTAGCTAGGGTAGTGTGCCGCTCCTGTGATCCGAATAGCTGTGGCTCTACCCGGATGATTTCCTCCACCATGACCCTGAGTTCCTCCTCAGAGAATCTGGGGTGTCTTTCCGGTGCCATGGGGTGGTATGGGTGATGTGTGGGGTGGTGTGTGTTGTGATGTGTGGGGTGATGTTTAGGAGTGTGTGGTGTTTTATTCGTGGATGTTGTGAGTGATGGTGTTGAGTGCCTGTGGGTGTTAGTTTGTAGATGGTGGTGTCTCTCTCTGGCCTTCAGTTGCAATTGTGGTCGTTAGGGTTTGTGGGTGATGTGGGTGGGTGTTTTATATTGTATTGGATGTGTGGGAGTGGTGTGTGTATGTGTATCAGGTGTGTGTATTTAAATTTGTCCAATGTGGTTGTGTTTTGTAGATTTGTGTGAATTTTGTGCGCAGCGGTGTGTGCCGCCAATGGAATACCGCAGTTGAAAGACAGCTGCGTGGATACGTGGGTCGTGATAGTGTGGGCGTATTCCTGTTGACGTGATGGTGAAGGTTTTGTTATCTCCAGTTTATCACTGACCTTTGGTGTGGCGGACTTGTTTGGGTGTCTAAATTTTGGCGGATTCCGAGCTATGGGTCATAATAGCTGTGGTGGAATTCTGCGGCGGCGGCGGTGTGTTGGCGGTCTTCTGCACGGCGGTAAGCAAGATTTACCACCAGTGTTGTAATGACCCCCATAGTGTACGTTTCTAGACTCAGCAGGGTCAGCTAAACAGGAATATATTCATATTCAGTTTCATTAATTGGAAGTAAAGCCTTGGCCTCACAATCAGTAGCATGTGTTTAGGCAGTTGGGAATGGATGATGCATGTTTTTATGCTGAGAATTGTAGGGAAGGGGGAGAAGGGATTCTTTTTAGTTTAGTTAGTTTGAGTTTTCATTTAAATCTCATGCGACACCACTTTAGCAATCCTCATGCACTTATTGCACACTATGAATCCCCATGAAAGAAACAAAGGACACATTCAAAAAGGCTCACTTGGATTGTCAATGGCTTAAACAACAAATCTATAGAGGTGCAGTGTTCCAGGATCTCCAGGGACACTCAGCACCTGTAATATTGCTAAGGAGGCACACTTACTGGTCAACAGATGCCCCTTCTTATCCCTTTGGAGGTTACACCAGAGTGTGCCATGCTAGCTATAGGACAGCTACATCTAAAGGGACAGCTACACTGTTAAATCAAAATTTTCCATGACAAGGTACAAAAACATGCCATGTTACTCTAGGCAGCGTTATGGTAACAGATGGGAAGTTGATTAAGAGATACTTGCCTTTCCGTCTGTTTATACCAACCACCAAACTGAGAAATTATACACTTAAAATACTCACAAAAGTATTGCTGTGTCCCCCTCTGGACAAGCAGTAGTTTGTGAGGACTTTAATTCTGTCAGGGATCCTGGGACCGATACCAAAAGCACCCAGCCTTGCAAGTCTACTATCCTGAATGAACCGCCCAGATTACTATCCTTTTAAAATTCCTGATGATTGGACATGCAAATATTAATGAATACACATTCTATTCCCATTCGCATAGGACCGCATCCAGGAAAGATTACCTATTCTTTTCCTCTGCTGACACAAACAGGTTGGTGGCTGCCCAAATCCTGTTTGTGCTCTGAATGATCATGCCCTGATATTGATCACTCTTAAACTGCCTGGAACATGTCAGTCTAGATTATGGAGGCACACCTGGTGGCTCCATGATGTTTCTTTCTCTGAATTCCAAAGACAGCAGATTGTTGACTATATAGATGGTTTTAAGGGCACAGTTGAATTCCCAACTGTGCTTTGAAAGGCACTAAAGGTGGTCTAAAGATGGCAGATGATATGGTGACAAACAGCAGCTAAACCAAAAAAAAAATCGGTGATGTTTTAGAGCTGAAAACTTGAAAACTGCCATACACAAGGCAGAGGAGAGGCACAGTATAGAGCTGATGTGGTTGTCGCTTCAACAGAGATGGACTCAACATCCCTGTTGTGTGGCAACACAATACAAGATATACTTGGTCAGGGATAAAGTGGGAGGATTACTGCATTGGCTGGCAAACAAGGAGCAAGTCCCAAATAATTTGCTAAATAATTCACCTCCTATTATTATTAACACTTAATCATGGATGATGTATTAATACCCACCTTCTCTGATAAGGACAGTCAGGGGCTAGACAAACTGCTGACAGAAAATGAAATCATGACAACCATTCAGTTGCTCCTCACAGGGAAATACCTCTGGCCCCAAAGGATGCCCATCTAAAATCTGTAAGAAATATGCATTGCGCTTGATCCTGTTACTAAAGGGAATGTATAATGATGCCACTACATGAATTTTGAAGCCATGGAAAATGCCAAATAAATGTGAACCATACAGGCCATGTTCCTAATTAATTTAGATATAACATCGCTGTGAAGGCAGTGGAGAACAGACTGTTATCAGGTAATCAGAATTGCAGTGCACCCCGATAAGAAAGACGTTACACCAGAGCGCAGCACTCATCACTGTTCTAGGTGCCCTAAAACCAGAGTAGCATTGTCAGCAGTGACAAAAGAACGAAAAACCATAATACCTACGAGTTAGACTTGGAATCCTTGGCGTGGTCTCCCCTAACTTTTTGCCTCTGTTTCTCAGGTTGTTGATGTGTGCTGGACTCTGTTTTTGCTGTTTTCTTTTTTACTCAGGACACTTTACCACTGCTATGCAGTGCTAAAGTGCAAGTACTCCTATACAAAATGTGTATGTAATTGGTTCATCCATGATTGGCATATTCGATTTACTGTTAAGTCCCTAGTACAGTGCACTAGAGGTGCCCAGGGCCTGTAAATCAAATGCAACTGTTGGGCCTGCAGCACTGGTTGTGACACCCACATTAGTAGCTCTGTAAACATGGCTCAGACCTGCCACTGCAGTGTCTGTGTGTGCAGTGTTAAACTGCCAATTCGAGTTGGCAAGTGTACCCACTTGCCAGGCCTAAACCTTACCTTTCCTTACATGTAAGACACCCCTAAGGTAGACCCTAGGTAGCCTGATGGGCATGGTGCAGTGTATGTTCAAGGTAGGACATATACTAATGTGTTTTATATGTCCTAACAGTGAAATACTGCTAGATTTATTTTCACTGTTGCAAGGCCTATCCCTCTCATAGGTTAACATGGGGGCTGCCTTTAAATATGATTAAAGCGTAGATTTCCTTTGGGAGCGGATAGACATTTGGAGTTTGGGGTCTCTGAGCTCAAAATTTAAAAATACATCTTTTAGTAAAGTTGATTTTAAGATTGTGTGTTTGAAAATGCCACTTTTAGAAAGTAAGAATGTTCTTGCTTAAACCATTCTGTGACTCTGCCTGTTTGTGGATTCACTGCCTGGGTCATGTTTGCCAGTTGGGCTGTTTGCACCTCTCTCTAGACAGTAACACAATGGGAGCTGGGGTGTAGACTGCATATGCTGATGAGCCATCTGTGCTAGGAGGGGGGAAGAGTGGTCACTCACACCTGAAAGGGCTATGCCTGCCCTCACACAACGCAGTCTCCAACCCCCTGGTGTGTGTCTGGGGCCTGGCCTGGGCAAGGCAGGATTTCACAAACAAGAGAGACTTTTCTTTGAAGTAAGCCTACTTCAAAGGTCAAAATGGGTATAAGAAGGGGACCCAAAACCACAGACTTTAGATCACTTCTGTACATCAAGTGGATCCTCTGCCCCGAGAAGAGCTGAAGAGCCGAGGAGAAGTGCTGCCCTGCCTGTGACTGTGCTTTGTGGAGCTAACCTGTAGTTGCTGCTTCTGCCTGGTGAAAGGGGACAGCGACTAGACTTTGTTGTGCATTCCTACTTGTGAAGAAATCTCCAAGGGCTTGTCCTGAGCTTGCCTCCTGTTGTTGAAGTGCACCGGGTGTGCTCAGACGTGGGTCCCGTGCTCACTATGCCACTGGATTCAAGCTAGCCTGGCTGATGAAGGGTGAAATCCTGAAACCGGTCCCAAGATGCTTGTTACCGGTCCAGGGAGGACCTTGCCTGGCAGTTCGGGCTGGACTGTTCCCATGGGGAACAGAGTCAAGACTGATTTGCATATGGCTGGGTCTAAACTGGGGTGGCATGGTGAGCAAAAGAACGATGGATTAAACCCAGATCTGTGACTGGGGGTGAATGGTTGATTGGTTCCGTATTCCGTCCATCATTTGTGTTTTGCTTTGCTTTTGCCGCCGTAAGTGCTCTGGGTATGCGCAGACGAAGGTCCCGGGCTCACTATGCCACTGGATTCAAGCTAGCCTGGCTGATGAAAGGTGAAACTCTGAAACCGGTCCCAGGGTGCTTGTTTCCAGTCCAGGGATGACCTGGCCTGGCAATTCGGGCTGGACTGTTCCCATGGGGAACAGGATCAAGACTGATTTGCATATGGCTGGGTCTAAACTGGGGTGGCATGGTGAGCAAAAGTTCAATGGATTAAACCCAGATCTGTGACTGGGGGTGAATGTTTGATTGGTTCCGCATTTCGTCCATCATTTGTGTTTTGCTTTGCATTTGCTGTCATAAGTGCGCCAGGTATGCCCAGACGTGGGTCCTGGGCTCACTATGCCACTGGATTCAAGCTAGCCTGGCTGATGAAGGGTTAAACCCTGAAACCGGTCCCAGGATGCTTGTTTCCGGTCCCAGGAGGACCTGGCCTGGCAGTTTGTGTTGGACTGTTCCCATGGGGAACAGGGTCAAGACTGATTTGCATATGGCTGAGTCCAAACTGGGGTGGCATGGTGAGCAAAAGAACGATGGATTAAACCCAGATCTGTGACTGGGGGTGAATGTTTGATTGGTTCCGCATTCCGTCCATCATTTGTGTTTTGCTTTGAAGTCACAGGGCCATCAAAGACTTCCCCTGCCAGCACCTGGACTCTCTGCTGAAACTCCTGCCCTGCCAAGTGGTGCCCTATCCAGTTCCTGGGGCCTTGACAGGTGAAGCTGGCAGACCAAGGCTAAAATTGATGCAGCGCTTGCAGCGCGGCTTGGAGATCGACGCATGCAGCTGGAGAAATGATATACTACATTGCTGACGGAGGCTGTTAATGTCGCAACCCACACATCGCAGTTTTGCTATCACCGTGAGGCAGAATTTTCGATACAAGCCTTGCTGGGCATGGAAAAACGAAACAACGACTGCCTGAACCCGAGTGCTGCCCAGGTCGATGCATCAATCCCATGCGGGGAGGAAAAACGACACACGCCGGTCTGACCGGAGAAGGAGAAACAACGCACGAGCTCGCTTGGGGTGAGAAATTGATGCATCGCTTACCTTTTTTGATAAACACTTACTGTGCATGTTATTTTAACGCAATCCAGGTACTTTTTAATGGTAACAGTGCTTCATTTGTTTACCAAAGGATTTAAGACTCTTTTTTCTTTTGAATTAATAACTTGACTTGCATATGTTGCATTTTTGTTGTTTTGGTGTTGTTTTGTTTAGATAAATATTTCCTATTTTTCTAAACCTTTGTTGTGTCATTTTGTAGTGTTTTCATTAATATACTGTGTGTGTTGGTATAAATACTTTACACCTAGCACTCTGAAGTTACGCCTGCCTGCACATTTCAGGCTTCCAAGGTGGTGAGCGGGGGTTAGCTGAGGGTGATTCTCTTTTACCATGACTAGAGTGAGGGTCCTTGCTTGGATAGGGGGTAACCTGACTGCCAACCAAAGACCCCATTTCTAACACCATGGACTTTGAAAGAAACTTAGGGGCATATTTATACTCTGTTTGCACCAATTAGTGTCATTTTTTTTTTACTCTAATTCGGTGCAAAACTAACTCCATACTTATACTTTGGTGCTAGACCCCTCTAGCACCAAATTTATGGAGTTAAAGTCATTTTTTGAAAGTGGAGACCTACCCTGCCTTAATGAGATGCAAGGTAGGCGTTCCCATGCAAAAAATGACTCTATGGCATTAACACCATATTTAGGGGCATTTTTATACTCTGTTTGCACTGAATTAGCATCATTATTTTTACTCTAATTCGGTGCAAATCTAACTTCATATTTATACTTTGGTGCTAGACCCGTCTAGCACCAAGGCCCTGATTTATACTTTTTTGGCGACGCATTAACATCATTTTTTGACGCAAAAGTGGCGCAAACTTACAAAATATTGCCCCTTATTCATACCTTTCGCTGCAAAACTGCACTAACTCAGTTTTGCACCAAAAAGTTGAGCACCGGCTTGCACCATTTCTGTGCACCAGTCGGGCACCATATTTATGGAATGGTGCAAGCCGGTGCAAAGGGTAGGTTAGAGTAAAAATACATTGCTTTAGTCAGGTGCGGCTGGCAGTATAGAAGAAGAGGGTTTAGCACCAAAAATTGACTTTAGGCAGGTTAGAGTAAAAAAAAAAGACTCTAACCAGATTAGCGTCATTTTATCTTGCTAAACCTACCATGCCACATGACTCCTGCCTGAGAAAAGGCAGGAGTCATGCCCACCACCCCAATGGCCAGCACAGAGGACAGGGGTCCTCTGGGCATGGCCATTGCACCCTGTGCCATGTATGAGGGCCCATTTCAGGGCCCCCTGTGGCACTTTGAAAAATAAAAAGCAATGTTACCTGTACTTACCTGGGATGGGGTCCCCCATCCTCCGCAGTCCCTCTGGTGTGGGTGGGGGTGCCCCTGGGGCCTGGGGAGGGCACCTGTGGGCTTATTCCATGGTGTTCCACCATGGAAATAGGCCCACAGGTCCCGTAACACCTGCCCTGACCCAGCATTTTTGACCCCTCCTCCCTCCTTTGCACCATTTTTGCATGGCAGTATATATATGGCGTTAAGGCCATAGAGTCATTGTGAGGGTAAGAATAAACAGGAATCTGTCTTCTGCTTTTATTATTGAATGGTGCGCATGGCAGGTCTGCCCTCTATCACATCTCTTGTTCTTCCTGGTCAAGTTGTTCCTTGCATAGTGTCTGAGGGAAGAAACTAAGCTAAGTGGTTTCTGATGGCTCAGAGGTAAAGGCAATAGGATAACCTCACCAGGATACCCTTGCATGTGATAGTGTGCTTTACAAATATACATAACATAACAAATCACCATTGTTAGACCTGGTAGCCTTAGGGTGGTCACCCCTAACTTTTTGCCTGCCTCCCTCCACTTTTTGGACACTGTTTTTGCTGGCTTTTAGACTCTGCGCACTTTATCACTGCTAACCAGTGCTAAAGTGCATATGCTCTCTCCCTTAAAACATGGTAACCTTGGATCATACCTGATTGGACTATTTAATTTACTTATAAGTCCCTAGTAATGTGCACTATATGTGCCTAGGGCCTGTAGATTAAATGCTACTAGTGGGCCTGCAGCACTGGTTGTGCCACCCACCTCAGTAGCCCCTTAACCCTGTCTCAGGCCTGCCATTGCAAGGCCTGTGTGTGCAGTTTCACTATCACCTCGACTTGGCATTTAAAAGTACTTGCGAAGCCTAAACCTCCCCTTTCTCCACATATAAGTCACCTCTAATGTGTGCCCTAGGTAACCCCTAGAGCAGGGTGCTGTGTAGGTGAAAGGCAGGACATGTACCTGTGTAGTTTACATGTCCTGGTAGTGTAAAACTCCTAAATTTGTTTTTGCACTACTGTGAGGCCTGCACCCTTCATAGGCTAACATTGGGGCTGCCCTCATACAGTATTGAAGTGGTAGCTGCTGTTCCGAAAGGAGTAGGAAGGTCATATTTAGTATGGCCAGAATATCCTGCTGACTGGTGAAGTTAGATTTAATATTACTATTCTAGAAATGCCACTTTTAGAAAGTGAGCATTTCTTTGCACTCAAATCTTTCTGTGCCTTACAATCCACGTCTGGCTGGGCTTGGTTGACAGCTCCTTGTGCATTCACTCAGACACACCCCAAACACAGGGTACTCAGCCTCACTTGCATACATCTGCATTTTGAATGGGTCTTCCTGGGCTGGGAGGGTGGAGGGCCTGCTCTGACACAAAGGACTGCCACACCCCCTACTGGGACCCTGGCAGACAGGATTGAACTGAAAGGGGACCTGGTGCACTTCTAAACCACTCATTGAAGTCCCCCCACTTCAAAGGCACATTTGGGTATAAATAGGGCCTCTGCCCTACTTCATCAGACACTTGCTGGAGAAGAAACATGAACCAGAACCTGCATCCTGCCAAGAAGAACTGCCTGGCTGCCTAAAGGACTCACCTGACTGCTTTCTACAAAGGACTGCTGCCTTGGTGTTGCCCTGCTGCCTTGCTGAACTCTTGTCTGGCTGTAAAAGTGCTCTCCAAGGGCTTGGATAGAGCTTGCCTCCTGTTCCCTGAAGTCTCAGGACCAAAAAGACTTCTCTTTTTCATTTGGACTCTTCGTGCGCCGAAACGTTTGACGCACAGCTTGCTCCACGGTGAGAAAATCGCCGCACACCGAAGCTGACCGACACGACACCTTCGGGGCGACCGGAACTTCGACGCACGGGCTCGCAAGGACAACGCCGCCCGACTTCAAGAGGGGAAATCGACGCGACGCCTGCCGTGAGACCAAGAATTGCACGTACAGCCTCCCGGAATAACGCGCAGCCGGAAAACAAGCCGAAGAATCCACGCACAGACCCCGGGACATCTGGTAATCCCACAACCCACAGACAGAGTATGTCTGCGCGCCGGAAAACGACGCACGACTTCCCCACGTGAAAAATAACGACGCAAGTCCATGTGTGCAGGGGAGAAATCGACACACACACCATTTTTCCACGTATCTCTTCTTCTGCGGCCCTTTGCGTAGATTTTCCACTTTAAACCCCTTTAAACCAGGTACTTTGTGCTTGAAAGAGACTTTGGGGGTGATTCTAACTCTGGCGGGCGGCCTCCTAATGGCGTCTATAGGGTGCATAGTATTAGAACGTTGGACATGTGTCCTTAAGTTTTCCATGACCCTGCAGTGAAAAACTCCTAAAGTCATTTTTTACAGTGAAAGAGGCCTTTCTCTTCCAATGGCTAACAGTGGGTTACTTTATTACATTTAATAGTAGAAAAGTTCCATTGGGAGCAGATAGGGATATGCTGTTAAGACACAAATACACTGTAATTTAAAATCCTCTTTAATCGTAAATGTATATTTTAGGTCACACTTCTGAAAGTGCCACTTTTAGAAAGTTGGCATTTTCATGTCCTATCCATTTGGTCCCTTCATCCAATATCCTGGGTCACATTACTGTGAATGGCTCTGCTGTTGGGGTTTCTGCATTCCTCCCACAGTGCCACAAAAGGGACTAGATGTGAGCAGGTTGGGCCATCCTGCCAGGATGGCTGGGGCGGAGCTATGCCCTACCTTACTTATACTTCAAAGGGCTTGCATCCAGCACACACAAAGGAACCAGATACTAGCCTTTTGTTACCACAGACAGTTTGGAGCCTTGACTGTGAAAGGGAAGAACTTTCCAGAAGCAGAGTTTGGGGTATGACATGACGTTTGACACCAGGTATAAGCATGGAAGCTCTAGAACACTCTTCAGTACCCTCCTGGACCTGTGGAAGATTTAGATGAAGGACTGCCCTGCTGCCAGAAGAACTGCACTGCTGCATTGCTATACTTCTGTCTGAAGATATAGGACTGGGCCTGCTCCTCCAACCTAGGACCACTAGAGGGACTCCAATGGTTAGTTGGCTGGCCTTCTGCATGAGCTAAGTGGACATACATTCCTAAGGCCTTGAACGCTACTACTAGCCTCTGCTGTAGTGAGACCTAACCCCCAAGTGGTGCTCCCTAAGTCCTAGACCCTTGTTGTGAGGGCTTGGAACATTTTTCACCCCAAACTGCCTGGAGAACTGACAGAAGACTGGGAACTACCTGCCGCCCGATTCGCCCAATGTGCATTACCGGTGTGCCTGAATTTGCAGGATCTCCCACTACTTTCTTCTCTGCTGCAGCAAATACTCTACAGTGGAACCTCCCAGCAGCAGCATAAAGGCTTGTGTAGCCCTCTTCAGCTTCACCCTGCAGCCTCATCGTACTAGGTGAATCAGACTTCCAGAAAAACTTCTGAAGGTAGGAATTTTCACCTGTCTCAAACACAAACAACACACCATTGACGATGCCAAACTCCTGGGCCTGAGGCCTGGCTTCTCTGGCTCTGACCCTTTTCCTGCCTTCATCAATAGATTCACTGAGACCTAGTTTAGAGGCTCCTCATTATTAATGACACGTCTTCGGATACAGCCTGCTGCCTTCCCCCACTGAGACTCTACCTAATCTGGCACTTTTTCTGAAGTTTCTTCTAAGTACTAGGGTAAGCCAAGGCCAGGTCCAGTCTACCCCTTATATATAACCCTTGGTCCAGGACAGTAGTCCTTAATGTTTGACTTTGCCCTGGTCTTGCAAGACTAGGTACTAGATACCATTTGCACTTTGATCTTTTAGGCACTATTTTTCACTCAGAACCTAAAAAAACCTCATAAGTTCAGTTCTATTGATCAATGTCATTTGTTCTGGTCTTATGTTATTTATTAAAGATTATTCTATTTTTCTAAATTAGTGTGGTATTTGAAGCCTGACTTTTGTGCCAAGCAAACACAGATGAACTTAGTGACTTTTGTAGTCCACCCTGACTAGAACTGTGTTTATTATTTGAGTGGGGCACCCACCCCTTCAACAAATAGCCTAGTTCCTTACAATGTGCCCCCTCAATAGCTCTACACCTTGCAAAATGTCCCTTATGAGTTACAAATACATTCTTCAAATCTTTACAGACAGCAGTAGTGAAGTTCTTGTAGATGGGATGCCAACCAGGAATTGCATATGTGTGCTAAGGCCAGATCACAAGGGTCTAGGGATCGCTAATATCAAGTTATGGTTAGGCACCTTCTACCACTCAGTGAATGACTATTTGCTTATGACAGCCCCAGCAATAGCCCTGGAGATTCAAGCCCTTGAACAATACTGCAGGAGCTGAGATGTGTTAAATGACACTGCATGACGCGGGAATGACGGTAATGAACTGGATTCTGGCTACAACACAAAGCAGGGACATTATAGGAATCTCTAAATTAGGTGATGCCTGGGAGGGTAGTTCCATATGCACCTTTAAATACCTCCTGTACACATATGAAATGCATGCAATACAATTTTATGGCTACTTACACATACATCACACACTGATGATTACCAGGGAAGTCTACATGCTCTTCCAGAACATTTCTACATGGAAGCACAAATTACAATGGCCTGGCTGGGTGAAAAGAAAATTACAAAAATGTACTGCAATTAATGAATAGCACTCCAGACCTTGTGCTGACACTGTTAGAGCAATGGGAATGGGATGTGGGTACACTGGAAGAAGAGAATAGGGTAGAGGTGAAAATGGTCCCTAGAATATTTGCAGTTGCCTTGAGATTGAGCCTGATCCAGTTTAAATATCTGCATAGGTTATACTACCAAGCCATTCAATTAAGTAAAATGAAGGCCCAGACCCACACGCCTTGAGATATAAGGTGAAAATTGATATTTTTTTTCAGCACGGTATTAGAATGGCCAATAATACAGACATAAGGGTGCAGAATATGTGATACGTTGTCTCTGGTTGTTGGTAGGCCTGTTGTGCCAGAACAAAAAATGGTGCTGCTGGAGTTAACAGATGAATGGGAGGGCAGACAATCTTCCAGATTGTTAGTAGCCATAGGACTTATCCTAGACAAAAACGATATTGGCAGGCATTGGTGAACAAAGTCAGCTCCCTCGGTGATAAAAAAGAAGCATAGGATGCACTACTGAGTCAAAGCAGTGCAGTTTGATTATGGATCAAAGGGATGTCCGGGGAAACATCAAAAGTCTGGGAAGATTGGAATATTCACTCTGTGAACAATAACATTGTATTTTGTGCCTTTTTTAAGTTTATTTCCTTACTGTTTTGTGCCTTTTTCCCTGGTCTTTTTTCGCCCCTTGGGCGCTCCCCCCTGCTATTCTCCCCTTGCCGCTGCCTCCCTGCGGCCCCGCCCCCCTCGCGCCCCCATTCGCCGCTCCCTCCCGCCTCCCGCCTCCCGCCTCCCGCCTCCCAGCTGCTCCTCCCTCCCCCCTCCCTTCTTAATGGCTGGCGCTGCGCGGCCGCACTGCTGGTGCGCCAGAGGCGCGCCAGAGGCAAGCCCGTCTGCGCCCGTCCGCGCCTGGACCGCGCCCAGCGCCACCCCCCCTGGTCCTCAAGCCCCCCGCGCCCCATGCCTTCGCTACTCGGCCAGTGAACTCCTCGCCCTCAACCCTGGCCCCTCCTCAGAGTGCTTCCTGGCCACCCCGAAGCACACCAAAGGACCTTTTTCCTGCCGCACCTGCAACTTCACCTGCAACAAAACAACGAAACCAGCAACAACCAACACCAACCACCTGCACTGCATCCTCCTCAACACACGCTCCGCACGAAAGCACGCCATCGAACTCTGGGACCTGCTCGACACCACCGCCCCAGACATAGCCTTCCTGACCGAAACCTGGTGGAACGACTCCTCGGCCCCTGACATCGCCATCGCCATCCCTGATGGCTACAAGATCACCAGAAGAGATCGCACCAACGGAATTGGCAGAGGAATAGCCATCGCCCACCAATCTACCCTGAAGATTCGCACCCACACGGACGACACCCTCAAGACAGCCGAACACCTCCACTTCCAGATTCACACAGACCCCAACACTACCCTCAGAGGAACCCTCATTTACCGCCCTCCAGGACCCAGAGCCCTCTTCAGCGACGCCGTCTCCGACCTCGCAAGCACCCACGCCCTCGCCTCTTCAGACTACATCCTCCTGGGAGACCTAAACTTCCACCTGGAAAACAAGAATGACGTCAATACCGCATCCCTGACCACCAACCTCTCCAACCTCGGACTCCACCAGCTGGTCAACACTCCCACCCACATCGCCGGCCACACCCTTGACCCACTCTTCACTTCAAGCAACCACATCTCCTTCAGCCACACCTCCGAACTCCACTGGACCGACCATCACTGCGTCCATTTCTCCTTCCAGAAAAACACCGAACACCACCGCACCCCCCTACCGCCTCACCGCCGATGCGGAAAAGTCACTGAAGATCAACTTACCAACACCCTCACCAAAAACCCACCACCGGACCCCACCGACCCGGACTCCGCCGCCATCAACCTCCAACAATGGATCCTCGACTGCGCCAACATCCTAGCCCCACTAAAGAGACCCACCGCCAATCAAGAAAAGAAAAAAACAGCCTGGTTCACAGACGAACTGACCACCTCCAAACGCACCTGCCAGAAACTAAAAAAAAAATGGATCCTCGAGCGCACACCCGAGAACCTCGCTACCCTCAAGGAAGCCAACCGTGAACACCACCGACGGATCCGACTCGCGAAGCGCTCCCACTTCACAGAACGCCTCAACAACAACGCTCACGACTGCAAGGAACTCTTCTGCATTGTGAAGGAACTCACCAACCCCAACGCCATTATCAACGACATCCCTCCATCCCAGAAACTCTGCAACGATCTCTCCACCTTCTTCTACCAGAAAGTTGCAGCCATCCATGACAGCTTCAACAATCCACCTCCGCCAGACCCCACCCCCAACAACTCCTCCCACGCCGATCACATCACCACCTGGACCCAAGTAGACGACGCCGAAACCCTAAAGACCATGAACTCCATCCACTCAGGATCTCACTCTGACCCCTGCCCACACCACGTGTTCAATAAAGCCGACGCCACCATCGCCCCCGCACTCCGTAAGATCATTAACCTTTCCTTCAGCACCGTTATCTTCCCGGACAGCTGGAAGCACGCAGAAATCCAACCCCTCCTCAAGAAACCTAAGGCTGACCTCAACGATCTCAAAAACTTCCGACCGATCTCCCTCCGGCCTTTCCCAGTGAAAGTCATCGAGAAGATCGTCAACGCACAGCTCACCAACTACCTAGAAGACAACTCCATCCTTGACCCCTCCCAATCTGGCTTCAGACGAAACCACAGCACAGAGACTGCACTCCTCGCTGCCACTGATGACATCAGACTACAAATGGACAACGGCGAAACCTCAGCCCTGATCCTCCTAGACCTATCAGCCACCTTCGATACAGTCTGCCACCGCACCCTAACTACCCGCCTACACGAAGCCGGCATCCAAGAAAAGGCCCTCATATGGATCTCCTCCTTTCTCTCCGGCAGAACCCAGAGAGTCCGACTCTCACCTTTCCGCTCCAATGCCACCAACATCATCTGCGGCGTACCCCAAGGCTCATCACTTAGCCCAACGCTGTTCAACGTCTACATGGCCCCCCTCGCACAACTGGCCCGCCAGCACAACCTCAGCATCCTCACCTACGCCGACGACACACAACTCGTCCTCTCCCTGACCAAAGATCCTCTCACCGCCAAAGCCAACCTCCACGAGGGACTGAAATCCATCGCCGAGTGGATGAACAACAGCCGCCTGAAACTCAACTCCGACAAGATGGAAGTCCTCATCCTCGGGTGCACGCCCCCAGCCTGGAACGACTCGTGGTGGCCGACCACCCTGGGCCCCCCACCCACCCCAGCCAGCCACGCACGAAATCTCGGCTTCATCCTCGACTCCACCCTCACCATGTCCACACAGGTCAACGCAGTCTCATCCTCCTGCTTCAACACCCTCCGATTACTCCGCAGAATCTTCAAGTGGACTCTACACAGGCATCCCAACAAAAGACATCAAACGACTCCAATGCACCCAGAACGCATCCGCCCGCCTGATCCTCGACATACCCCGCGGATGTCACATCTCCCCTCACCTGAAGGACCTCCACTGGCTCCCCGTGGACAAGAGGATCACCTTTAAACTCCTCACTTACGCACACAAGGCTCTACACGACACCGGAACCGCCTACCTGAACACCAAACTCAACTTCTACATTCCCTCATGACAACTACGCTCTGCCAACCTTGCCCTCGCCATCGTCCCCCAAATCCAGCGCAAGACCTCTGGCGGCAGATCCTTCTCCTACCTCGCCGCCAAAACCTGGAACTCACTCCCGACCTCACTGCGCCAGACCCAGGACCTCCTCACCTTCAGGAGACTCCTCAAGACATGGCTCTTCGAACGATAGCAGCGCCCTCCCCCCCCCCAGCGCCTCGAAACCCTAACGGGTACATAGCGCGCTTTATAAATTATTGATTGATTGATTGATTAACATGTGACAGTCTGGTGGCTAATGCAAATATTATATTGAGGTGCTATTTGGTTGGGGTTCTCCATATGTAGGTTACACTACTGATTTATTGAAGTTCATGTACGTTTTTGATGTTCTTATACATATAATAAAGAGAACTGGGAAAAAAACCTTATATTAGCATTTTAACATGTAAGATTTGACAGTGGTCAAGTGAAATGAAAGACATGCTAATTATTTCATGAGAACGCATGAGAAAATGGCATTAAGGGTGGAAATAGTTCGGTGAAAATAATTAGGATTTGTTATGGGATCTCAAAGGCATATACATGTCAAATCTGTGATATGGTGCGGAAACCTGTTTAGCTGACCAAACAAAAAAGGTGCATTCATCGAGGCAGTCGGCTACAAACTCTATGAAGGCTCAGTGACCCAAGCACGGTGGAAATGACCAATGTCCAATTAGGCCTACGTTTCTGCATCTCATGCTGCAAATAAATTATTTTGCAAGCCTTCCCCAAGACAATTCTTGTTTTTTTAGTGTTATTATATATTTTGTGTGTTCAAGAGGTTCTTCCTAGGCAATACGACTGATCTTTGTTCTAAAGTGTTATTATCCAGTTCTAAGAGCTCATGTTGCATTGTCCTTGCAAATAGCAAATTCTCTACGAACTCAAAAAGGCACTTCATCTATGTCTCAGGGCTGTATTTTTCATGAACAGCTGCAGCAGAGTACCATTGATCCTACAATGAAAATCGACAATCTTTTTGCTTACAATAAAAGAACACCCGTAGAACGCTTAGAAAAAATAGTGAATTGCCTATTAGTAAAAATCGATTCTTGTAAGGCAACAAACTTGATTCTATCAACTCAGTCCACTTCAGTACAACGGTAGCTCTAGGGCTGTAGCATCGTTGACAACTGGAATTAAAGTCCCCCAGAACGTTTCCAGAGGATAGTAGACCTCTGCTCTTTATGCAACTTTGGGCTTCAAAACAAATCCATGATTAGAAAGAACACCACACAACGTGTTCCAAGCTTCAACAGCAAATATATACTTCACTGTTCATGTGAGTCAATCTGCATAGGTCACAACAACCTTAACCTTTAGGGAGAAGCCCTGCTTAAACCCTGGTTGCTATTGCACAAGCAGCAGAGAGTGATTGTTAAGTTAAAACAGTGCCAAAACTTTAAAGAAAACAACACAGTAAAATTAACAGCGCAATTTAGAAACAGTAATTGTAAACGGCTGTGCTTGTTTGTGAAAGTTGATTTGTAGTTTTTCTGGTCCTTACAGTAGAGACAACATTAAGGAAGCAAACGTTACAAACAGTGGTATGACAATAGTTCGGCCTGAAAATTGAGGCCTCAGGTTGACACTGAACTAGACCAATGGCCTAATTTTAATATGGGGGAAGAGGGAGCTCTGTTTCAATGGTGATCGACTGCCCTCCCCTTCAACAATCTGGTCTATCCACCTGATTTAGAATTAGTTTGATGACTGTGGAGACTACACTGTGTCTATTGTTGACAAACCACTGAAACGACCCAACAGAGTAAGGGCCATCGGAGGTTTGGCTAAATAGGTCTGACCACCTAATTTAGATGGTTGAACATGCAGCTGATTTTCTATGCCCGTCACTGCCAGGAAGAAAATGGTGTTAAAAGACATTAGGAGAAGTCTCCCATGGTGAGGAGGGCATTTTTTTACTTGCTTTGTCATTGTAAGATTGCCACATAGCTTCACCATGTTGACACAGCTGTCTGTCAAACTTACAATGTATTGACAGGAACCTTCATGATGGCATTTCCTGACAATGCTAAAAATGTATGCCGGGCCAGGAGACATTTCTGAATTTGGAAGGCAGAGCCTACATCAAAGCAATAGAGTAATTTATTCAGTTGCCATGGAGGAAAAACAGGCCACAAAATATAAATTGAGCCCTTAGATTGTTGATTGACAGGATAATCCATAGTTACTCAGGGCTCGATTGACTGCTGCTGGAAAACTTAAGACAGTGGTACTGAAGAAGATGGGCACACTTCAATCTTTTACTCTCATTAATCTTCATATTTACTCTAAAACGTAAGTAATTGGTGGGTGAAGTCATTTCATTCTTGTTTAAGGTAGGAAGAAGATGGGTAACTAAGAATGGACTACTTTGATAACCAGAGGCTAGTTGTTTTGTTATTTCTGTTCTGTGCACATCCTTTCCCGCCTCTTAACCACCTTTGGGTCTGAGGGATAGCTTTTTTCTGAGCTACATGTTGTAAGCAATGTAAGGAATAGGTAGTTTAAACCTGCTTATAAAATATTCAACAGCTGCCTTGTAGGAGTTTTCTATTTACATATCAAGTAAGGTTCAAATTTGAAGATATATTTACTGTGTGGACAACTACTTTAATATCATAATCACTATCCTATTTATAATTTTGTTTAATCACTCTTTATCATATTTCACTTTGTTTCATCCCAGTGCATGCTGTAAACAACACGTTCAACATTCAAAGTTTTCTTTTTGCTCTTAGAAATTCGCACCAGATTTTATTTTGTATGTCTATAATGTCTATACAAATGTAGCCAGATTTTAATGTTTTATTATAGAAATCTAATGGTCAGGGATCTATACTACTTGTTACCCATTGGGAAGCACCAGTTGAGCCATTGTTTCCATCAAGGGAGGAAGAAGAATGTCCCCCTCACTGATGAATGTCATGGTGCCAGTGTTCCGAATATCAGCTAAATGCAATATGCTGAAAGCACGTTTTCTTTACACATACCTCCATTGTGGCCTTTTTTTATTCACAAGTTCTATAATGTGTGTGTCCAATGTTCCATCTCTATTTTTCTTCCCTATCTTTCTGCATGTCATTTATTATTTCCAACTATGCCGGCCCACACATCTGTAGATCATTCTGTTGTATCAGTGACTCAACTTTTCCTTCCTATCCATGGCAACTTTCCTGTTGGCCAGTCTTTAACCAAATCTATTAACCTGTTAGCATACTTCTCCAGTCTTCCTCATACTATAAGTCCAAGAAGGCAGCATTCTGGTTTGCATGTGAGTCTATAGTTTATTTGTATTACTGTGGTTACCACTTTGTTCTAGTATTCCAGTACTCATTAATCTGTGTGTAGTCCCATACAGAGTGTTGGAAGTTGTGTTCTCTGTGGAACATCTTAATATCAGCTTCCTGGGAATGTTTTGTGTATTCTCAAGCACCTTCTCCAATTATCTTATTATTAAACTTTCACCAACATTCTTGGCCCACTATTCCCTGACTTTGGTTGTGGTCCCCTGAGACTACAGCAGTAGTTCTCTATACAGTAAAGGTATTGAGTCATTATGTATGCTTGTCCCAAAATGTCTTTGACTTATTTTCTAATCTCTCCCATGGGACATGCTTTGCATTTCAAACATCTCACAAAGCCCTCGCCTTCATTGTCAAACCAGGTTCTATTGCTACCACCCGAGAAGTGGCTCTTCACTAATTAGTCTTTGCTCAAGGGAGAAATATTGGGCTTCATTCCTAGAAAGGGCCCTACATCCAGATCATTTTTTATAAGGCTCCAATAGTTGTCCAAAACTTTTGCCCTAAGGTAACTATAACTCTTGCCTCCAACATGCAGTTTTTTCATCAAAAATTTTACAGCAAATATTACATTGACATTATCAATTATGTTATCAAATATGTCATGAGTGCCATAATTTGTGGGGTATTCAGCAGTGCATGGCGAGGGTGCAAGTTATAGTTAGCTTAGGACACAAATTATATAACTATAACTGGTGAATTTCTATGGTTTTGCACTTTTAAAATGTGAGCCTAACCATAACGTCCCTGTAACCTTTGGTTTTCTTGGTAAATTTCTTTGCTTTTTTAATTCTATTTACAAACTATAACTTCCCTGTAACCTTTGTTTTTTTCAGTCAATTTCTATGTTTTATTTAACGTATAATAATTTTCATTACTACACGTTAATCCAACCACTGCAGCGCATGGCCTAAGCACCCAACCTTGCACCATGCACAGCCTTTGCCTGTGCGCACCAGGGGTTGCCTCCAAGGGCTGGCCTGCAGCTTATCCTGCGGCCAACTACTCAACCCAATGCTGTGGATGTCCCTTTGGCTGAGTGCAGTGGAAGTTGGCTGTGACCTTTCTGGGTGTCCGAATAGGTGTGAGACGGTGTATCTGGTAGTGAGAGTGTCTTCCTGAGTGTGAGAGTGAGTACATCAGTAGTTTAGTGGGTGTGTCTGTGGGTGCGTGGGTCTGTGAGTGGGTGCATGAGGGTGTCAGTGGGTCTGTGACTGGGTGTGTGGGAGTCTGGGTGCACTTGTGAGCCCTAAGGTAACTACAACCCATGCCCTTGCCTTGCACAGTTTCCCTATCAATAATGTTATTGGAAACGTTGCAGTGATATCAAAGATATCATACAAGATCTCATCAATGACATAATATATGAAGCAATTAGCTGTGCATGGTAAAGGTGTGAGGTATAGTTACCTTAGGCTGCAAGCTACAGTCATTTGAAAGAACTCTAACTATACCTGCAGAATTTCTATGGCTTTGTATGAGTATATTCAGAACTTAACTAACTTAATGTCTCTGTCAGTGGATGTTTGAGTTGGTGAGTGAGGGGCATATTTATACTCCGTTTGCGCCGAAATTGCGTCGTTTTTTTTGACGCAATTTCGACGCAAAACTAACTCCATATTTATACTTTGGCGTTAGATGCGTCTAGCGCCAAAGTTCATGGAGTTAGTGTCATTTTTTTGCGTGAACACCTTCCTTGCGTTAATGATATGCAAGGTAGGCGTTCCCGTCTTAAAAAATGACTGTGATGCATGTGCGTCGTATTTATACTCCCGGGCAAAAATGACGCCCGGGAGTGGGCGGGTCTAAAAAACCCGCATTTGCACCGGATTTTAGCGCCTGGGTCAGGGCAGGCGTTAAGGGACCTGTGGGCTCAGAATGAGCCCAGAGGTGCCCTCCCAAGCCCCCAGGGACACCCCCTGCCACCCTTGCCCACCCCAGGAGGACACCCAAGGATGGAGGGACCCACCCCAGGGACATTAAGGTAAGTCCAGGTAAGTATTTTTTTAAAAACATTTTTGTGGCATAGGGGGGCCTGATTTGTGCCCCCCTAAATGCCACTATGCCCAATGACCATGCCCAGGGGACAGGGGTCCCCTGGGCATGGCCATTGGGCAAGGGGGCATGACTCCTGTCTTTGCTAAGACAGGAGTCATTTCAATGGGGGATGGGCGTCGTAAAAAAATGGCGCAAATCGGGTTGTGGCAAATTTTTTGCCTCAGCCTAACTTGCACCATTTCTGGACGCCCATACGCCATTTTCCCCCTACGCCGGCGCTGCCTGGTGTACGTCGTTTTTTTTAACGCACACCAGACAGCGCCGGCGGCTAACGCCGGCTAACGTCATTCAATAAATACGGCGCCCGCATGGTGCTTCAGAATGGCGTTAGCCGGCGCTAATTTTTTTGACGCAAAACTGCGTTGGCGCAGTTTTGCATCAAAAAGTATAAATATGGGCCTGAGTGTCTAAATGGGTCAAAAAAGGGTGTGTGAGTATATGAGTGGGTCCGAGTGGATGCATGAGTGTCTGAGTGGGTGTATGAATGGGCGCATGAGCCTCTGAGTGCATGTATGAGTGAATAAATTAGTGCAGGGGGCCCCTGGGGATCCGAAAAGCCTCCTTAGGGGGTCTGCTACTGCTTAGAAAATTAAATAATATTAACAGATTAAGTCCCCAGCTTTCAATAATGACTCAGTGGTGAGTCCCCAGATTCCAATAATGATTCAGTGGGGGGTCCCCAGGGTCCAGTAATGATAAAATCGGGGTTCACAGAAGTCAAAAGGTTGGGAAACCACTGAATTAGTGTATGAATGAGTCTGCGTTTTTTCTTTCAAAATTTTCTATAATTGCAAACATTTTACAAATAAACCACATAAATTTGTGAAAATGTGTGATTTTCACAAATATCGCGTGCCATGATGCAAAGTATAACTTTCCCCTAAAACATACCTATATCACACCCCTGGGGGTCAGGATGCCTTTACCCTGACCCCTTATGTCACTTTCAATTTCAATTTTCACCCCTGGGCTCTGTGTCCTGTGAAATAATCTTTCTAGTCAGGTTGTGGTCAGACAATTGTAACACTTCTTTTCCCATGTGTATTTGTGAACATTCGCAAATTTTACGATTAATCACGACCAGAGATATACAAATTTATTTGCCCTTAAATATCTCCTAAACTACTGAACAGATGCACACTAACAAAAAGCACAATCTGCGTACTGCCAGCTAGCTTTCTGCCAAATGTGGTGTAATTCCGTCCAGTGGTTGGGGCTGTAGACGTGTTGACAGGTCCTATGGCAATTAACATGGGAAACGCAATGTTTTTTGAGCCACCTTTTTCTTGGCCCTGCTTTGTACATCACCCCAAAACTTCAGTGCACAACAAGAGTCACTGGGAAACTTTTTTGAAAATTTCCTTGAGGATTTGTTAGATATAGGCAATCCAAAAATTATTTTTCTATGGTGACATGGTCCTAACTATAATTACCTATAGGCGACTGCTAGTAGGTTTCATATATACACACACACATGCACACACACACACACCCTACAACACCAGTGACACTCTGAATCCATTCACCTCAAACATCTGTTTTTCTAGCAACATTTTAACCATAGAATTAGCAGGGCACCATCCACACAAGCTAGGAAAGGACAAAGGTCCTCAGTATGAAATCCCGCAATCCAAAATGGCGGCTCAGGTTTCCACATAATGAAGCCAGGGAGGGCCGCTATAGGCATCCCTCTTCCACCGCCAGGCTGTCTCCGACAGGCAGCCTGATGGTGGATGGCATCATTATCCGTCAGGGCAGCGCTGCTGCCCCTTGGATAATGATCCCATTTCCCCCAGCCTTTCCCTGGTGGGTTTCCCCGTCAGGAAAAGGCTGGCGGAAGGGATGCTCTAGGGCCCCCCTGGGAGCCCCTCCACTGCCCATGCACTTAGCATGGGCAGTACAGGGGCCCATGTGCAGTGCCCCATCATGCAGCTGCAACGGCCGCACAGAGGCATTGATGGAGGCTCCATGTGGAGCCTCTGGCAATGTCCCAGCAGAATGTATATTATATGGCCGGCAGGGTCCCGGGGGGCTGGCGGTCGATAGAAAGACCGCCAACACCGCTGTGTTCATAATGACCCCCAAAGTCTTTCACCGTTTACACATCAAAGCCTTTAAACATAGGATTCGCACAGTGCAAACCAAGCCAAGATGTAAAATGGTAAAAGCCTTTCACTACTCCAGACACAGTATTACAGCTTTGTATTGGTAAAATACCATTCAAGCTCACCTCAAATGTCTGTTTTTCTTGCAAAGTTGTGAAGCAAAGGATTAGCCATCCCTTAATTTGTCAAAAACGTCTGGACGGATTTACACTTAATCTAAAAAAAAATCAGTCTGCGGACCAAGATCTAGCTTCCTGCCAAATTTGGTTGTGTCAATAAGTTAATCCTCGCTCAACCTTTTATAGCTTGATTAAAGAGCAGTTAGGCTTAACTTAGGAGACAGGTGTGTAAAACATTAAATATCAACAAAACAATAAATAAGTAGGACATAACACACAATAAAAATCCAAGACCAATTTATGAAACTATAGAATATTTTTGTATTCAAAATGATGCCAAAACAACAAAAATCCAAAGTATGAAAAAGTGTTATGAAATTTTTAAGATTAAATAAGAAAAAATTGGTTTCTAGCACTTAAAAGTTTAAAACACCAACCATGGCAATCTGGTTGCGCTGATCTTGAATCAAGTCAAACCTTTATGCTGACTGCAATGGAGCATGTGTTGGATATGAATGTTGGGGCCGGCCAGGTTTTTAGCTTTGCATTTAGTCACTTTTTGGCTTCTTTCCCTTAAGTCAAGCAAGTCTCCTCGGCAGGCTGGGCTGCGGTTTGACAATGACAGCTTGCTTCAGCACAAGTCCTCAGTGATTCCTGGAGGTCTTGGTTCTTGTCATTGACTGTGAAGAGCTCTGAAACCTCAGCAGGGCATACCTGAATTTTAGGCTGAGCCATTATTTGACATCGCCGCTTGACTCGTTGTTTTGGTCAGTCAACTTGCTGATCTTTTGACAAACATTGTCCAAATGTTTCCAAACTTCTTTGTCTTCTTCCAGAGATCTCCTTTTTGTCTTTGAGGGCCCACAACACCAGACTAGGGTCCAGAAGTTCTTCTTTGCTTTTTGGAGTTTAAGGACTACAATTCCCAAAATGCACCTGGTCAATTCCTTTAAGGTCTATGTGAAGCTGCTCAGTTGGGCTTGCCTTGGTGGAATTGATGCAGGTGACTTCTTGAAGCTCTTTTGTACTTGTTGCTTTAAGGGAGTCCACTCCTTAATCATTTTGAAGCTAAGCAAAGGCCTCATTTGTGGATCACAAACTGAGCAGACGGTGCAATCTTTGGAAGTGCAGTCCTCTTGGGGTGCAGACCAGGGGTTCAGCAGGGCAGTCTTTCTTCTCTTGATATTTCCTTGCAGGAATCTGAGGTGCTGGGCAGCTCTCTCATAATTATTCCTCTTTCTTGACTGGCAAGGTTGGAGGCATCCTTAACCAATGGGGCTTTGGTGGCATACCCAGAATGCACTTTTTCTCAAAAATCTAAATGGAGAAAATATCTCCTTGGTGTATGTGTAGTTAACCTTTCCCTATACACAGCTTTCATTATCTTCCCTTAATTCAATTACAGGGGCTCCAATATGACTAGGGGTGCAGGAAGTGGAGGTGGGCATGGTTCCTGAACCATCTGTCTTTCTCCCTTTGAAGACCAGTTTAGCCATCCTACCCCCTTCCTGCTTTGCCATCGGCTACAGCAGTTCTCATCCCACCAGATAATTCCTTTGTTTGAGCCCAGGTCACTTCACACATCATTAAGGTAGCTTGGCTCAGGCTGTCAGAGACTAATTCATTATGAAAAGGCACTAAAGGACTGATTTTGATAAATTCCCAAAAGAGTTCTAAATCTCTTTCCCTTTAATAGTTATAATGCATCCAACATTGGCAAGTTGTTGGATTTATTGTAACTGGTATTGATACTTTGAATCACTGTTCTAGGTCATTTCTGTCAAAAAGTGGACTTTAGTAAATTTAATAACGCCTTGCTATGTTAGCGTATGGAGCTAGCAATGCTCCAAGTGGGAAAAGTAAATGTGCAGTTTTCCCCTCACCTTGCCATATAAAACATATTATATAATGTTCTGCTTTTAATTACAAGGCACCATCCCCTGTGGCACGTAAGACAGACGTTAGAGGTGACATATATGTAAGACAAAGGTAGTTTAAGACTTTGGAAGTACTTTTAATTTCAAAGTGGAATTTGGACATAGTCTTACTTTAAAAGCAGTCTGCAAGGAAGGGTTGGCTTTAAAATGACAGCGGAACAGCAGTGCACACATAAGTGTATAAAATCCACTGGGGTCTCCACACCTACATGCTCTACCATGGACTAGGGACTTACAGGGAGGATGTCTGAACCAATTGTAATAATACCAATTACCACATACATTTTGAACAGAACACTGGCACTGGGCCTGCTTTGCAAATCCCGAGGCATAATCAGAGCCAGAAATCCAGCATCCAGTCGTCCAAGAGAGGACAAAAAGTGGGGAGATACTGTACAAAAAGCCCTATTTTCTTACACAAAAGGAGTGTGGCATGATGTATTAATAATATACCAAGGTTTATTAATATAGTGCTAAGTGCATCAGTGGACCATGGTCAAGAGATATCAACAGTTTGTGCAGAACAGCAAGAGAACTTGCTTCCCTGTGTCAAAGGGAGAGAGCAGAAATGTGACATTTATTTATTAAGATGTCTCATATCTGCTCTCGATCCTGCACTGCCACAAGAAGGCACACTAGCACTATGAGGGTGCAACAATCGAAGATACATAGCAAATGCACCCTGGATTGTTTTATGCAGGAAGGGATTTCTCCCTTAGAGGCAAAGGCAACAGAAACTCTTGATGGGGAAGTAGTGCATGGTCCCAACCTGACGGGGAGGGTGTATGAAGTTAGAAATGTAGGAGAGGAGTGGAAGTCAAGTGAATGATACTGCTAGGATTCTGTTCAAGTTTAAGCTAAGCAGGTGCTCGCTCAGGCTGATTTAAGGCATGATTATCAACTCCTCATGTAACTCGCTCCTATGATGGTTAAATATCAGTTGTGCACTGTAACTTGCACTATTCTCTTTGGCTTCATGTAGCTCAAAGTCCCAATTTCTGAGATGTGCAGCACATGAAGCGGGATCAGCTTGACTCAACAAAAGAGACAGAGAAGCAAAGATATTCATTCTTTACAATGCATGAATAGTTGAAAATGACATTGCTTGAGGTTCAGATTTATGAAACAAGGAAGAGGTTATCTGTTTTAAAAAGTACAATGCTGTGCCTGTCAAAATGTTTTTTTGCACAGTCTACAACCAATCACTGTTTTTATCTTTTTCCTTAAGCACCAAATAGCAAGAGGGCACTTGGGTCGGCTGCCACCAGAGCCGCGGCGGGTGTGACCCATGTCCCTACCATCACCTCCAGCAGCTTAGTAGCCATCACATGGTCCCGTAAGTAATTTTTATTTCTTACTACTAAAATGATTCCCTTGTGTATTCGTACTATTTTTTTCATGTCTCTTATTCCTTCATGTCCAGGTGTTTTTCCTATATGTCCTAATTCTGCAGCTGACTTTCTGCTGTTTGTACCTTTCTTCTGTTCCCATTTTTTATAAGGGACCCCTTGTCCTTCTTTTACATGTCTTGTTGTGTAGTACTAAGAGGGGAAAATATTTTTGCTAACTTGAAGAAGATCACACAGACAGGCCCAAAGACTACTCTAGTCACCAAACATGTTTTCTTGATCAAATAGTGAAAAGGTACAGGGGCAGAGATAAAGGGGTCATCATTGTCATGGACGACCAATGTTGTTTTAAACCAGCGGTTTCCCTGACATTGCAGGCATGGCAGGAATAAGGTACCACAACCAATACTGTATATCCTTTTCATTCCCTTCTAGCCCTTATCAATTTACAGTCTTACCTTATGAACTTCATTTTTCTTAATCTTATCCCTCCATAAAGAAACATTTTTGGGATTGACTCAACGACTACCTGGTTTTTAAAATATTCTCAAGCAATAAAGAAAGTGACATGGACCTCCCAAGTGAATACTTTCAATAGAAGAAGATTCTGACAGATAGCTAACCTAGCAGTAGTGAGGTTTGTTTTGTACCTTGTGCAAAATGAATACTGAGGTGCCTATCTGGTATCTAAAATGGGTACATTTCATTTTTCACTAGGCACATAGACCATCAGTAGTGCTGTCCAACTTGCAGGAATGTCAGTGGCGATCCAACCATTTGAGGGAGAGGGCGACGTCCTAGTGGTAGTAGGGACAAATGGTAAGTCACCTTGCTTTCTTACTAACAATACTGTATTGGTTAAGTGAGACAGAATCTCCCCCATCACCTCCAGAGTTCAGTCCATGCCCTCAGCTTCTTGCCACCTAAAACTGTACCAAGGTGTAATCTGGTGCTGCAGTGAGTGGAGGTGTCGGGTGTCTGCTTCAGCCCAACAACACAACTGAACTAAGTCAGAAATGTACAACTGAAGGCAATATTTGTTTTCGAGTGCCCAGACAGTTGCCTACAGGTGTTTCACTTCATCATTCTGTCTTTCTGATACAGCCTACCTAACAAAGTAAATTCGACCTCAGCATGTAATGTCTGTGTCACATTTCTAGGCCCAAAGGAAGTTATATTTGATAATGTCTTCCATTATGAATTGACACTTCCAATACTGTTTGTCCTATAAATCAATGTGACAAAGAAGCAAAAGAGTAGTATATGATCAGTGACACCTAACAATTCCATAGCTAAACGTGTACCAGCCCAATTCATATAACTTACATCTCTGGGGACTAATGTTCCCCATTGCCAAGTGAAAGTATTTCTTGAGAATAATCCATGTTGGAGGCCAGAATTTAATGTCGGACTAAGGGCCTGATTTAGAGTTTGGTGGATTGGATACTCTGTGACAAATACAATATCCCTGTTGCTGCATTACTTTTTATCAATTCTATTCTACTATGCACTGTCTACTGTAAGACAACAGATGTAGATCCGTTATCAACCAGGTCTGTCCCATTTGTCAGACTCTATAAGGCTATGGGGGTCATTATGAACCCCGGCAGTTCAGCCCGCCATGCCGGCGGTGGCTGAAAAGCCCACCACCTGCATGGCGGGCTGAACCGCCATATTATGAACTGCATGAGGTCCGCCATAGGTGGCCCGCACCCACTGCCAGGCTGCCTCCGACAGGCAGCCTGACAGTGGACGGCATCATTATCCGACAGGGCTGCCCCTCGGCTAATGATCCCATGTCCTCCAGCCTTTCCCTGATGGGTTTCCCCGCCAGGGAAAGGATGGCAGAAGGGGTGCTCTGGGGCCCCCAGGGGGTCCCTGCACTGCCCATGCATTTGGCATGGCCAGTGCAGGGGCCCCTGTGCAGTGTACCCATCGAGCAGGTCACTGCCCCATTTACAGCTGCACCCGTCGCACAGAGGCATTGGAGCCATGTGGAGCCGCCGGCAATGTCCCTGCCCAGCAGAAGGTTTATTATACGGCCGGCGGTGTCCCAGGGGTCTGGCGGTCAGTAGAATGACCTTTGGCCTGAACACGGTGGGGAAAAACGCCGTGTTTATAATGAGGGCCTAAGTCTATAAACTAAGTTTTGACTCAGGGTAGTAACATTGAAGAGAGAGCTGGAGAAGATCAGGGCCATTAGAAGTATAAGTAATATAACACGCTACAGCTGTGGAGCCCTAAAACATGCTAGAGAGTAAGCATACCCACCAGTGTGGCTCTGTTAATGTTGCCTAGTCAAGTATTCATTGCGCAGTGTTAGACCTATCTTCCTTAGCATGATATGCCCTAACTTTTTGCCTTCAGAGCTCCTCTGTTTGCTGAATTTGTTTTTGCTGGCCTTAGGTTCCTGCATAGTTTACCACTGCTAACCAGTGCTAAAGTGACTGTGCTTGTTTCCTGATGTGTGGTAACATTGGCTTATCCCCAGTTGGCATATTTGATTTGCTTTTAAGTCCCTTGCACAGTGCACTACATGTGATGTGAGAAGGGCCTGTAAATTGAATGCTTCTAGTGGGCATGCTGGATTGACTGTGTTACCCACCTAAGTATCTCTTTAAAACTATCTCAGGCCTGCCACTGCAGAGCCTGTGTGTGCAGTTTTCAAACTACCATGTCTACCTGGCAATTTAAATCTTTTGCTAGGCCTGTGGCCTCCTTTTTAATACATATAGGTCACACCTAAGTTAGGCCCAAGGCAGCCCCCAGTGCAGGGTGCAGTGTATGTAAAAAGTTAAACTTTTAGGTTTCACATGTCCTGGTAGTGAAAAACATTTACATTCATTTATCACTACTGCCAGACCTATCTCACCCATATGTTAACATTGGGCCTACCGTATTACAGCTTATAACTTTAATTCACAATCTGGAAGAGATAGACTTTTCAAGTTTGGTGTCTCTGGAATCTATTTGGTGCCTACGGCCTGTCTCTGATCACATATCTAGGGTGGGGTGACAGCTGGGCTTTATGTACTTCTCCTAGACAGCCACACACAATGAGAATTTAAGATTGACCTGATGGGCTGTGATAGGCCATCCTGAGCAGGATAGGAAGGAAGAGCTTGTGATAGCCTCACTTATACCTGATGAGGCAGTGCCCTGTGCACACACAAAGGGATGCATTACCCCCTGTAGTAATTCTGAAGCCAGGGTGTAGTGAATCCTAGTTCGTTTTAATGGGATAACAGGAGTTAACTTAGCCGTAGGCTTGTAAACTCGTGCCCCCGTCACCTAGTGACTTTTAACCAACTTAGCTTGCTCTGTCTCAGCTCATTTAATTATTTATTTCCTCTAAGAGGGCTGCCTTGTTTATAGTTAAGCCACTTGTTATGAGTTTTATTATCAGTGTCACTGCGCCAAGGCGTCAAGATCAAGCGCGAAAGACAAACAAACAGTAGGTGTTCACACTTAGGGATTTTCCCTCTCTATACTTTTGAGGGATTGTTGATATTAATTGCCGTCCCAAGCATGCCTGTTATCTATTGTTTTGGAATACACCTACGTCAGGGGACCTTGTAGATCTGTATAAATACATCACACTTTTAGACAGATAATCAGAGGGATTCCGACCGGAGGGCATCAACACCATCGCTGACCCAGTCTTTGTGTCCCTGCGGAGTCTGAGATAGAGACCTCATTCCAAGGTAACAAGGGTTGGGGGCTCCTCTCAGGGACACAGCTTTGGCAGATTAGGTTTAGCAAACCCAGCTCTCCTTTAGGTAGAAGGTTAGGCCTATTCTCATTAGGGTATTAGGGCATATTCCATCTTATACATACATATATATGTATTTCTTTCATATATTGCAAAATGGTGGGAGTCTTCATGACTCTCTTCTTCACAATACTGTTGCTTGGTATATTCATTATCCTAATCATTGCAGTTCATGCAACTTATCACAAATTGCAGTTATGTTAAATAAAAACTATTTTAACTTCACTGCATCTGTGTTATTGCCTTTGTTTGTATGAGACATAATATATCTGTGAGAAAAGGGTAATTTCCGTTTAACCACGACAACCCTGAGATATCTTACTTTGAGTCCATGCGTAAGCGACTGCCACAAATCACCTTTTACTATTGTGTTTCTGGTGAGGTGCTGCTAGTGAGCCGGTAAGGTTGGGACAACAGTTGCGACTTCTTGTGGGAAAGACTCAGTCGCCTACAAACAAAAGTACTGTTATCCTTAAACCAGCAGTCTTGCTCAGAGTCCAAACTACGACAAGGGCAGAAAGGCAGGGATTCTGTGCACTTCAAAGGCATGCATTTAAAGTCTATCAAGGAACCAACTGAGTATAAGTATTGGACTTCTGACACCACCACTTCAGTACACTTCTGGAGCTATTGATACTGGATCAATCAATCAATGAAACATTCAGAAATTATAAAGCACTGCTAATCACCCAATAGGGTATCCAGGAGCTTCCAGGCCCCAGAAAAGCCTCTATCAAACAGCCAGGTCCTGAAGGCCCTTTGGAATTGTGGAAGTAAGGTGATGGTCTGGATCTCTGTGGGGAAGGTGTTTTAGGCGTTTGCTGTGATGAAGGAGAAACAGCATCCTCCACTTCTGCTTTAACTGATCGAGGGAGTGTGGGAAGTGGTAGGGTGGTGGAGCATAGTTTTCTCAACTCTTGGTGGAAGTTCTGGTGATGATTAATGTAGGCAGGTCCTTGGTTGTTTAGAGCCTTGTGTGCATTGATCAGTAGATTGAATTGGCATCTCTTCTGTATGGTAAGTCAGCAGAGTTGCCGGAGGTGGGACATGATATTGGTTGATCGAGGACTAATCTAGCTGTGGCATTGTGTATGGTTTGAAATCTCTGTAGTAGGTGTGTGGCGATTCCATGTTTCAGTTTACTGGTGATTAGGGCCTGTGTCATGGTGTGTCTCCTGTGTAGGGGTAACAACTTGAATATATTACATAGGACACACAGAGTGAGGAAGCGGGGGAGAGGATTGATTTGTGATTTCATGCTGAGCTTGTTGTCAATGATGATCATGAGGTTCCTGGCGTGGTTGGCAGGTGTGAGTCCTAGGTCTGATGGCTACCAGAAGTCATTCCATGGGTTGTTATTGTTTACAAAGATTAGAACTTCTGTTTTGTTCATGTTTAGTTTCAGGCAATTGCTCTTCTTCTAGTCTGCAATTCTTGTCATGCCTTCTTGGAAGTTGGTTTTGGTGGTAGTGGGGTCATCAGTGAGAGAGAGGATGAGCTGGGTGTCATCTGCATTTGATACTATGTTGAGACCATGATCCCTGATGATGTTAAGCAGTGGGGTCCTGTATGCATCAAAGAATGTGGGGATGAGGGATGAGTCGGGGGAGCCAGCAACAATATTCTTTAGGCTTGGAGGTGAAAGGTGGTAGGCGTACCCTCTGTGTTCTACCAGTGAGGAAGGAAGTGATCCATCCAGGTGCATACCTTTGGATGCTGATGTGGTGGAGTCTTTCGATTAGCATGTGGTGGGATACAAGGTCAAAGGCTGCCAAGAAATCAAGATGGATTAGCGGTGCTGTTTTTCCTTGGATGAGAAGGATTCTGATGTCATTAGTGAATGTGATCAGGGTGGTTTTGGTGCTGTGATTGCTGTGGAAACCTGAATAAGAGGTGTGGAGTAACTGGTTCAATTCCATGTATGTCATAAGTTGCATGTTGTTCCAGTACCTGAGTTGGGATTGGGATCAGGTAGATTGGACCATATTTTTTGAGCTTGCTATGGTTGGCAGAGGGATTTTTGAGTAGTGGTCTGACTTTGTTTCCAGGTGTCAGGAAATGTTGATGAGGTGATTGAGATGTTGAGCAGCGTGGGGAGTTCCTGGCTAATCATCTGATTCTTGGGGTTGAAGATGTGATGTGGGCATGGGTACAAGAAGCTCCCAAGTGGATGGATTTCATAACTGAGGTTGTGTCCTATTTGGAGAGGTGGTCCAGGTGGTCAGACTGTGGTTTGTGTAGGTGAGGTTGAGCGGATCTGTTGTGGAAGTCTGTAGGTGCAGGGTGGAGTTTGAAGTTTCTGTTTATGGTTGCAAACTTGTCATGGAAGAAGTCTGTGAGATTGTCGCACAGCTCTTGTGAGGGTGTGACATTAGTTTTGTAGTGAATCCTAGTTTGTTTTAACGGGTTAACAGGAGTTCGCTTAGCCGTAGGCTTGTAAACTCGTGCCCCCGTCACCCAGTGACTTTTAACCTACTTAGCTTGCTCTGGCTTAGTTCATTTAATTATTTATATCCCTTAAAATGGCAGCCTTGTTTATAGTTAGGCCACTTGTTATGGGTTCTATTATCAGTGTCACTGCGCCAAGGCGTCAAGATCAAGCACGAAAGACAAACATACAGTAGGCATTCACACTTAGGGATTTTCCCTCTCTATACTTTCGAGGGATTGTTGATATTAATTGCCGTCCCAAGCATGCCTGTTATCTATTGTTATGAATAACACTTATGTCAGGGGACCTTGTAGATCTGTATAAATACAACACACTTTTAGACAGATAATCAGAGGGATTCCGACCGGAGAGCATCGCCACCACCGCTGATACCGATGCTGCAGTCATCTTGACACTAACCCAGTCTTCGTGTCCCTGCGGAGTCTGAGACATAGAACTCATTCCAAGGTAACAAGGGTTGGGGGCTCCTCTCATGGACACGGCTTTGGCAGATTAGGTTTAACGAACCCAGCTCTTCTTTTATAGGTAGGAGGTTAGACCTACTCTCCTTAGGGTATTAGGGCTTATTCTGTCTTTTACATATACATATATTTCTTTCATATATTGCATAATGGTGGAGATTTTTATAACAATGACTCTCCTCTTCACAATACTGTTGCTTGGTATATTCATTATCCTAATCATTGCAGTTCATGCAACTTATCACACATTGCAGTTATGTTGAATAAAAACTATTATAACTTTACTGCATCTGTGTTATTGCCTTTGTTTGTATGAGACATAATAAATCTGTGAGAAAAGGGTAATTTCCGTTTAACCACGACAACTCTGAGATATTGTACTTTGAGTCCATGCGTAAGCGACTGCTACAAATCACCTTTTACTATTGTGTTTCTGGTGAGGTACTGCTAGTAAGCCGGTAAGATTTGGACAACAGTTATAACTAGTTGTAGGAAGAGACTTAGTCACCTACAAACGAAAGTACTGTCATCCTTAGACCAGCAGTCTTGCTTAGAGCAAGAGTCCGAACTACGACAGTTTCACTAGCATCCTGGTTGGAGAATCCCTTTATTATGTTGAAAAGTTCCTTGCTTGTTGACACTGGTTTTGAAGCTTACAAAGAGGGCTGTCAGTAAGCTGTGGTAGCTGCTAAGGGAGATCTTGAAGGCTGTTCTTTCACTGGTTTCCTTAGTGGTGCACCATCTTCTATCCAAGTGTTTTCTGTCATGCTTCACTGATTTGAATTTTAAGGTGTAGCAGCTAGTCCTTTTGGAAGATCTCTTCTGCTTGCTGTTCTTGATGGGGCAAAGCTGTCATCACAGTTGGTGATCCAGGTGTTGAAGTTATTGATTTCCTGTTCCAGGTTAGTGGTGACAACTGGGTTGGAGGTGTCAGTGGCCTCTATACACCTGGTCTCTGGAATTTTGCTCCAGCTGTGGTGGGGGATGCTGGCATCTTGGAGGTAGTGGTGCAGGGGCTGGGGATGCTGAAGTGGATGATGGAGTGATCAATCAAAGTGAGTTCAGTGATGTGGCTGTATTTAATGCAGTTGCTCGAGGTAAAGACGGGGCCCAGTGTGTGTCCTGTGGTGAGTCTGGGGTCATAGACAATCTGGGTCAGTCCAAGGATGCTCATACTGCCAAGGAGGTGGGCAGTGCTATTGCCATTGGGTTGTCTATGTAGACATTGAGGTTATAGAGGAAGATGTACTCCTTGGAGTCCACGACTTGGGATGGAATGAAGCCTGTTATGGTGTTTCAGAAGCTAGATCATGCGCCTGGGGGTCGGCATGCAAGGGTGCCTCTGATGGTCATCTGTTTGGAGCTTGGAAAGGAGGTGTTCCATGGGGGTGGTGGTATTGTCGGTGATGGTGTTGTAATGTATGGCCTATTTGTAGATTATGGCTAAACCACCTCCTGGTTTGCTAGGAGGTACACATGGGTGATTTTCTATCCATCTGGGATTGCTGTGATGATGTCCAGGGCAGAGGTGAGGTTGAGATAGGTCTCAGTGATGAAGACAATGTCAGATGTGAGGGCCTGGATGAGGTTCCATAGATTGGCGGAGTGCTTGCACATCATCCTGTGTTGAGTAGGCAGTGGAGTGTGTGGTTTGTTTCTGGTATGGCCTGGTGTGAGCTTGGCATGGCGATCTGTGATTTGACTGTGTGGCTACTGGTGCAGAAGAAGGTACAACTGGCGTAGTAGAATAATCCTACTGTACCTCATGGGGCAGCATGGCAGCAGTGCCCAATGGATCATCCAGTGTTTAGGGCATGGAGGACAGTGTGTTGTACCTGTGGATGTGTCAGGGACCAGCATTCCTGGTTCTGGGTGCGGTCTAGGTGTGAATGGGCACAGATGGGCTTGTTTTTGTCTGCCACTGCACAGCCCCTTTGCTACCGCCATTAAGTAGGTCCTGTGAGGGGTGCTGGGAGGTAGCAGGTGGGGCCTGGTGGGGCCCTGTGGATGGCAAGAAATGACCAGCAAAGGCACATGAGGGTGACTAAGTAAACCAAAAAAATCATGGAAACTGAATGAAAGGCAACAAAAGGGCAGAACAAGCAATGGGAAAGCAAAAGAGAGGCAACAGCAGGGTAGAAAAAGCTATGGAAAAATGAAGGAGAGAAACAAAAGAGCAGACCAAACAAAAGGAAAGCAAAAGAGAGGCACAAGCAGGGCAGAAAAAGCAATGGAGACATAAAGGAAAGGCAAAAGCATAGCAAACTTAGCAATGGGAAAGCAAAAAAGAGGCAACAGTTAGGCCAAAAAAAGCAATGGAAACATGAAGGAAAGGTAACAAAAGAGCAGACCAAGCAATGGGAAAGGAAAAGAAAGGCAAAAGAAAAAGGAATAAAAGTGGCTAGAATTTTTTGGTACCTTGGATCATGTATCAATGTTCTATTTGGACAACATGATGCCATTTTGCAGCCATTGTATTAAAAGCCAAACTAAGGATTATTCTGTAAACCAAGGCATACACTTCTTGCATTTTTGTTCACTTTAACTGGTCCTGTAGCAGTTGCCACAAAGGGATAGCTTGGTCCATTGCATTGTCCTCCTTGCTAACCTCCCGTGTGAAAACCTCAAAAGGGAGTAGCTTCTATGTCAGGCATTCAACTAGGTCCCACTTGTCCACATCTATGGTCAAAAATTTTCAAATTGCATCCCCTCCTTGTTGAATTTCATAGTCATTGATCAGTCTGTGCTGCTTAAACAGTCATTGCAACATGTAAGAAGTTGAGTTCCAACGTAGGCTTGCTACTCTATTAGCACATTGAAAAATACTCAACTGCTTCCAGGATTTAAAGAATGACTGAAATAAATGCAGATTCATCTGCAGGTGGCCAGTATGTTTCTGACGATGTCTTCTGTTTTGTGAAAGTCCCACACAACCAGGTTGATGCAATGCACCAATCATAGGACCCTGACTATATTGCTGCCATTGTCTGTGGCAACAAATCAAATTTTGAGACCTCTGTGTAGCAGTCAGTCAAACTCCGTGCTGTTAACTCTTCCAAGATGGTTGCAGCTGTACAGGATTTTGCCATGGTGAACATGGCTACTGTTACATGCTGCCAAATGTCTTTAAAAGTTTTTTCAGCACTGAGACCTGTAGATAGCTGTTGCTTAACCCACACAAAAGACATCCATTGTGCAGTGATACATATATAATCAGTTGCTTGACAACTGGTCCATATGACTGTCCTCAGGTGGATAGTGTGAACAGCACTTTGCTGAAAAGCTTGTCTGACCAATTGCAGCAGATCGTGATGGGGAACCAGAAGGCAAAATAGACCTGACTTGGAACCTTCCATTTAGGGCAGATGGCCACTACACCTTCTAATAATCCACTCTCACCAGAAAAGAAAAGGGAGGAGGTCCAGAGCTAACATTTTAGCCAGCCTCCAATTCTACAAACATGCCATTGGGATGTTGTAGGGCCCCTCCTGCCTAAGCAATCCTGTAGTAGTAGCCTGGATTTTCTTCTTTTATGAGGCCACTGTCAATGGAGACTTGGGCCCTCATTCCGTATGACCGCCAGGGTGGCGAATGACGGAAGAACCGCCAACAGGCTGGCGGTGCTTCATTCGTCATTCCGACCGCAGCGGTACAGCCGCGGTCGCCCAGCCGGGTCCGGCGTTTTCCCACCGGATTTCCCCCGGCTGGGAGAATCCTCCAGGCCAGCGCTGCAAGCAGCGATGCCTTGGGGATTCCGCCCCAAGGCAGACCCCCTTAGAGAAGTAGGAGATGGGAAAGTCTGCAGCTTGGGGCAGTCACTGTATGCTGTGGTGTCTCCACCTGACTATGAGTCTTGTGCCATTTTGAGGTCACTGAGGTGGGTGATATTGGCACACTGCTGGAGACAGGGCTGCTTTGCATAGAGATATCACCCTCTTCTTTCTCATGACATCTACTGTGATTAGATCTGATGTTTCTCAACTCTCCTCACCTTCACCACCACCACATTAAACAATATTATTAAGGTTTTCCTTACACTGGATTGTGTGATGTTTTTTCATTTGGGTCTTTTGGCCTCTAATACCATTGTGTAAACCAGGCTAACCTTGACAAACACTTGCATGGCAAATGGAGTATATTCCAATGTTTTCCTCCTGCTTTCTAAGCGAAAATAGTTGGGGAGGAGTACTTTCTTAGTGTGCCAGTGACAATGCCTGAAAAAGAACTGGAGGTAGGTGGATGTGTCATCAATTGTCTCTCTGCAGTGCATACTTCTGCTGATGTAGGGTTGGTGCATGTATCAGCAGGGGCTTTACAAATATGGGAGCTGGAGATGGTGGTGATACCAGTGCCACATTACTTAGAGCAGGTTGAATAGGAGGGGCAATGTCGGACTCCTCTATGTCAGCTCCAACAATGACTGGCTCGTTTTCATCCTCCTCCTCATTCTCCCCTTCCATAATTCTAAGGCTATCAGGAACCTTTCTTTTCAGTTGCCTCTCTTGGCATATCTTGGACTCTGCCGGGGTCCTATCCATGTCCAGATCATCATCATCATCAGAAAGGGTGCTTGGAGAAAATGGTGGAGTACCCTTCATTTTTCTTGCTGGAGATCTGGGAGGCAAAGATTTTAAAAGAGGAGGTTCTTGCTCAGCAGGAAGCTCAACCTTCTAGTCTGTTCCAACTTCAGGATGATCTACTATTGCTGGCTGCAGCTGCTCTCCACTTTCTCTGTTTCCTGAAACAATTGGGAATTACTTTGCAAAAGAGACAAATCCACTTCAATGATGCTGATAATCTGTGCAGCCATGATTGCAGTGGCTGCCTTACTGACAGTCATGGGCTTGGCCTTATGTTGGGGGTGCAGGAGTGCTGCTATTAGATTCCTCCCTGGAGACCAGTGCAGCAGTCTCCCGAAAACTATTATATTACAGGACTACTGTATTAAAAACCTATTTGGAGGTGCTGGTGAAAAATGCAAAAAATGCATGTCATATAAAGCACTCTTCTTCATATTCATAATATACATACATAAGAAAGATCTTCAAGCATATTATTAAACTGATGTCATATGCAAGCCTGTGGCAAAGGCACAATGGCTAGCTGCAGAAAACAGCCTCAGGCCACATGTTCAAACAATAGCAATTAGCAAAGAGGCATGGAGAACAAAAAACACTTGCAAGCTTCTAGCAAAAGCACAGTGGCAGAAAATGGCAGCCGGCTACATGGTCAAACAACATCAGTGAGCAAAAAAGGCATTGATAACAAAGAACACATGCAAGCCCATGGCAAAAGCATACTGGCTGGGTAGATAAAATGACCTCTGGCCACATGGTCAAACCAACAACAGCAAGCAAGGAGGCATGTGGAACAAAAACACATGCAAGCCTATGGCAAAAGAACACTGGCTGGCTGTACAAAAATGGCTGACTGCAGAAAATGGCTGCCGGCTAAAGAACAACAAGAAGCAAGGAGGCATGGAGAACAACAAACATATGCAAGTCAATGGCAAAATCACATTGGCTGGCTGTAGAAAATGCCTGCCAGGCACATGATTAAACAACAATGAGCAAGGAGGCATAGAGAACAAAGAGCACATTCAGGCCTATGGACACAGACTACATGAAATGGCCCCTGGCCACATGGCATGGAGAACAAAGACAAGTGGTGGCCTATGGCAAACACACTCACACACACACTGGCCTGACAATGGAGGCATGGTAACACTGAAAAAACACTACCATTAATTCAGCAATGCCAGGTACAAAAATTACCTGAGCTATAAAATTTCTACATCAACACACATCCTTCCATGGTATCAAATAGTTCCCCACATATAGACTTTTTTTATAGAAAAATAAGTGAAATACAAATGATACCCAACATTTTTAATTTAATCCAATGCCATCCCTACTTTAAATGATGTTTAAAAAAACATATACCACAGAAACAGTTATTTCATGCACTGATGACTAATACTGGGCCTACTGGCTGGACGGGCCATTGGCAGACTAGGTCACATAGTAAAATATATGAATATTGCAAATGTAACAAAAATGGAAAAGGGGTACTGAGCTGTGCAACAATTTTCAATTAAAAAACATAAAACATAATTGAAATGCAATCAAATAACTAGGGCCCTACTTAAACTCTATGCTACCCATCACAATTACATTTAAAAATCAAATAAAAGTAAAAAGCAATACTGGTGCATGTCCCATCAAGAAAGAAGTCCCTTATACAATAGTTTTTGTATTTTATTTATGTGATATCACAAAAACAAACACCTTAAATCCAAAGGTATATATTCAGCAGACAAAGAGAGTGATTATTTTGACTCAAAATCTACTTGAAAAGTGATCAGGAGGTGGCAGATCAATGGGGGGAGCCTGCTGAACAGAAACAGAAAGTTGGAGTCTGTGGCACTTCTTTCCTGTTGGAAGTTACAAAAAGGCTTCTTACACTACAAATTAAGTTCAGTGACCCATTGGAGTAAAAAATACACTCCAAAATGTATTTTCAAGTAGATTTAGCTGCTTCTTGAGTAGAGAATCTACTCAAGGTGCACCGGCAGTCATTCACAAGCAACACTATAAGGGTGCCATTACGGCTGTAAGGCGGGTTGGGGGCATTAAATCTCATGCATGCTCGGAACAGCCTGACACCATCATGGCACTTGTGAGCGAGTGCCAAAAATAATTCTCAAATACTTATGGGAAAAAAACATGTGTTGGATGATGGAATTTGGCAACTCTGCATTGCTTGGAGTGCCCGAATTCCAAAAACAAGACCCAATATGCCATTTGTCCATGAAGGCATCACAGAAAGTGGCATAACTGACAGAAACTACAATAAATGCAAGATCAATTAAACACTGAAAAACACAAAATGAAACTAAAAGTTAAGTTGCCACCTGAACATTACACAGGGAGCAGCAAAGATATGCTGGGGTAAATAAATAAATT